>NC_059103.1:213630078-215092546 GCF_020740685.1 Jaculus jaculus | reverse complement strand
AGCTCTCTGGGTAGCTGTGGGGTTCCTGGCACTTGGACTTGTCGCAGGGCACGCACACCTTCGCCCGGGTCCCAGAGCTCGTCAGTAGCAGCGACACGGCCAGTAGCGATACCAGGAGGTGCACGCAGCCGGCCAGCCCCTGACCCCTGTCACCATTACGGTTTGGGTTGATATAGAGCTGCCGGGATGAAACTTCTGGCGGCGGTGGCTGCTGGGCTGTATTCTGCAGGAACCAGCGGCGCCTCCGGGTCCCTGTCCTGAGAGGCAGGATGGAAGATTTTAAAGTAAACTTTGTGCAGAAACAGCTAGGGGACAGCCTGAACTGTATATTCAAGAAGGAGTAAATAAAAAAATAGGCTGAAAGATGGGCTGTGGGTGGCCCAAGATATGGGTTGGTCGGGTCAACCTAAACTTGATGTCCCGGGAAGAGGAAAAACAAAAATACAGTTTTGAGACAAACCAAAATAATGAAATAGTTTCCCAAGACAGCCTGACCAAGGACTTAAACTCTGGTTATGCACAAATAAGATATGTAGACATAACTGTACAAGCTTTGCAAATACCCTTGTGAACCCCCCCCCCTTTCCCTTCCTTGCTAAAAACCCTATAAAAAGAAACACCCTATAGTGCTCGGGGTCGACTCCTCTGTCTCCTGCATGAGATACCTGTCAGCCCCAGAGCTCTGGTCATCCCAAATACAGCCTCATGCTTTTGCAGCAAGTTTGGTCTCCCGTGTGTCTTTGGGGGCGTGCTATCTCGAGACTTGAGTGAAGGTCTCCCTCTGGGGGTCTTTCAGTCCTCTCCTTCTCCTCCTGCAGCCCCAATCAGCCGGTGGAGACGGAGCAGCGGAGTGGACCCATGCACCTCACTGGGGGGTGGGGAGGGATTGAGCTTGGAGAATGTGGGGGGACATCGCCCCCTCCCCATCCGCCCACGTAAGACCCTGGGTTGGGGGGAGATGGCTGCAACCTCAGCTGGGCCCCAGCGAAGCACGTGCGTGGAACCTCCGCAAACTGGACCAGAATCCTTCGTCCACTCGAGCTGGGGAATAAGACTTTGTAAAAATAAAATAAGATACTTAATAGGTTGATATTGTATATATGTAATTACAATGATTGTAATGGGGAGGTAATATGATGGAGAATGGAATTTCAAATGGGAAAGTGTGGGGGTGGAGAGGGAGGGAATTACCATGGGATATATTTTATAATCATGGAAAATGTTAATAAAAATTAAAAAAAAATAAAAATAAAATAAAATAAAAGATATTATGGAATGGAGTCTCAGGAGCTCTGAGATCTCTCCAGCCCGACTGCTTTGAATGGTGTTGGGTACAATATTCCAGGGAGATAGGGGTACTACTATTGGGGACGATTGTAGTTTGAGTTGAATTGTAACTGTCCATATTATATACATTTTGTGGCTCTGTCTGTACAGAGGTGCCGTATTATGGGAGGGAGTGACTGGAAAGTCACAGAGCTGAACCCTTTTCTCTGGAGTAAGGCTAAGTGCTGGATTAGTACAAGTCCTGACATGGTGCTACACCGGTAGTGAGCATGAATCCATAATGACATGTGACATTGGCAAAGGATGTGGGCTTTCATACCACCCACCCTCACGTGCCCCTTTTCTTTTCTTTTTTATTTATCACAAATGGACTGATAATTTTTTAAAAAGCTGTACGGTAAACTATTCTTTGTGATGATCCAGGAAGCTACCGAAAGAATGCAGAATGCATCTTGTGGAGACCGTTTCTCTTCTGGAGCTTTCAGGAAAGGTTCTCCCAATAATGCCTTTGATGATTGATCAAGAGAGAACCAGTGGTCATTTCATTGTATCACCACCGCTCACGGGAGCATACATAAAATGGATGAATTGGCTAAAGTAACTTGGGTCGTTATGAAAAACAAGTCTGGTCCTGGGGTAGGTGTAAAGTGGGCTTGGCTGTCTAAGGTCGTCTTGCTGTGGAAAGGTGTAGTGGCCACTTGGATCAGGGCCATCATGACTGATGAACCGAATGTTAATAACAGCAGTGTAAAGAGACAGAAAACAAATAGGCCTTTGAAATCTTGTTTGTGGAACAAATTTGTACTCTTGATTAATATTTTGGTTGAGCCATGCTAATAATCCTCAACCAAAATGCCAATGACAATGACAATGAAGGTCTATGTAGGCTTTCCAGAAAACTTTTGTTGAAAAATGCGCTAAAAATATCAGTATATATTTAAAAATATCTTGATGGCAAATTTAAATGTAACTGTCTTATCCAAAGCAGCCACCAGGAGTACGTATTATAGTGAAATGACAATCTATTCTAATGAAGCACCAAGATTTACATAACTAGAACTAATCAGGAGTAACTATTATAGTGAAATGACCATCTATTCTAATGAAGGAGACCAAGATTTAGATAACTAGAACCATTGCTAAGCAAGAAAAACAAAACAAAAACAAAGCCACCCCCCCACCCTTTTTTTCAAAATGTGCTTACCTAGCCTCCTGACCCACCACCCCAACCAACTTATGTTAGTTACTGTGTATTATATCTCTCAAGGATGTGGTCTCCTGGTAATTATCTAGGATCTGAATATAAGGCCCAACTATAACCTACCCCACATTAGCATTGCTAATGGAACATTAGGGGTACTAGCAGGGCATGTTCAAAATGGACCCTCAAGATGAATCAGTTTCACTCTCCTTCTGTCATCTTGTCCAAATTCTGTTTAAATATCTCTACAGATTCAAAGATAACTGCATACTTAAAATAGCCGATTCTACTTTTAGGAAATCAAGAGATGTAACTTAAACAGAAACCTGTACCTACTTAGTAACTTCCTATTAGTCCTAATTCTGACCTCTTGGATGATAGGAGGAAATTTACGACTTATTTCCAAAGTGATAGCATTTGGAAGGTTTCTGCCATTTTAATCTGAAAGGGTCCCCCCTGCCAAGTCAACGTTTGCAGACCCTAACCCTATTTGACCCTAACACTAACCCCTAACCCCTAACGTTAACCCTACCCCTAACCCCTAACCCCAAACCCCAAACCTAAGCCTAACCCCAACCCCAACCCCTAAGCCACAGAGTTGAGAACATTTTGTTTAATGTTAATAATAATATAGGAGAAACTCAATTTGGAGGAGTTGAAGTTAGGGAAGAAACAAGATTAAATGACATGGTCAGAATCTGGCACCAATGGAAACATATGAGCACTGAGATCATCCCAACCACATATAGTGAAATCTTACAGCTTTTAGAAGGAAGATGGATCCTGGCATTTAAAAGAGACATGATATCTTGTTTCATGTGCCTCTTGAAAACCTCAAAGGTTGCCGGGCGTGGTGGCACATGCCTTTAATCCCAGCACTGGGGAGGCAGAGGTAGGATGATTGCTATGAGTTCGAGGCCACCCTGGGACTACATAGTGAATTCCAGGTCAGCCTGGGCTACAGTGAGACCCCTACCTTGAAAAACAAAAAACAAAAGAACAACAACAGCAAAAAAAAAAAAAAAAAAAAAAAAAAAAAAAAAAAACCCTCAAAGGCTTAACAAATCCTTGTTCTTTAAAACAATGTAAGTTTTGCTGGCTGGTTATAAATAAACCATGTGGATCTATAAGTGATAATAATGAATTAACAGATAAAATGCGAACTAAACTGGGGGCTGGAGAGATGGCTTAGTGGTTAAGGCAATTGCCTCCAAAGCCAAAGGGCACAGGTTTGACTATCCAGTACCCACTTAAAGCCAGAAGCAAAAGGCGGTGCATATGTCTCAAGTACTTTTGCAGTGGCTGGAGGCACTGGCAAACCCATTCTCTGTCTCTCTCTCTCCTCTTGCAAATTATGAAGAAAATTATTTTAATTATTTAAAAAATAATTAACCAAGCATATTGGCACACACCTTTTATCACACCATCTGGGAGGCAGGAGGAGTATCAACACAAGTTTGAGGTCACTCTTGGACTCTATAGTAAATTCAAGGTCCACCTGGGCTAAAGTAATACCCTACCTCAAGAAGCTGATTAGGGGGCTGGAGAGATGGCTTAGCGGTTAAGCGCTTGCCTGTGAAGCCTAAGGACCCCGGTTTGAGGCTCGGTTCCCCAGGTCCCACGTTAGCCAGATGCACAAGGGGGCGCACGCGTCTGGAGTTCGTTTGCAGAGGCTGGAAGCCCTGGTGTGCCCACTCTCTCTCTCTTCCTCTATCTGTCTTTCTCTCTGTGTCTGTCGCTCTCAAATAAATAAATAAATAAATAATTTTTTAAAAAGCTGATTAGGACCAGGCATGGTGGCACATGCCTTTAATCCCAATACTAGGGAGGCAGAGGGAGTTTGAGGCCACCCTGAGACTGTACAGGGCATTCCAGGTCAGCCTAAAGTGAGACCCTACCTCAAAAAAACAATTAAAAAATTAGGATATTCAGATATATAAATCAAGTTACAATATTATATGCATTGTCATTTGCTAGCTTGTGTCTATTATAAAGGATTAAATGACCATCAGGGAAATGCAAATTAAAACTCTTTTGAGATTACACATCCCTCCTGTCAAAATAAATGCTGGTGAGGATGTGGGGAAAAAAAGTCTTTCTCCATTGTTGGTGGGAATGTTATCTGGCACAGCATTGTGGAAATCAGTGTGAAGGTTCCTAAGACAGCTAAAAGTGGATTTACCAGGGCTGGAGAGATGGCTTAGCATTTAAGGAGTTTGCCTGCAAAGTCAAAGGACCCAAGTTTGATTTCCCAGGTCCCGCGGAAGCTACAGGCACAAGGGGGAGCCTGCATCTGGGGTTCGTTTGCAGTGGCTAGAGGCACTGGAGCACCTGTTCTCTTTCTCTTTCAGATTAATAAATAAAATATATTTTAAAAATTAGATTTACCATATGACCCAGATATACTACTACTAGCCATATATCCTGAGGACTCTTCTTGTTACCTTAGAGATACTTGCTCAACCATGTTTATTGCTGCTCTATTCACAAAAGCTAGGAAATGAAACCAGCATAGATGTCCTTCAAGTAACGATTGGTTAATAAAGATGTGTTATATTTAGGTAGTGTAATTATAGTCAGTGTTAAAGGAAAATGTAATTATGAAATTTGCAGGGAAAAGGATGGAACTAGAAAGGATTATACTAAGTGAGGTAACCCAGGCCCAGACAGCCAAGCACTGCATGATCTCTCTTATTTGGATCCTAGCTAGAAATGTTTGGACTTTTATGTGAGTTGGAGTAAAAATTAGTAGTAGAGGTCAGTAAGGTAGAAAAGGGCTATAAGAGAGGGAGGAGAGGGGAGGATTTAAGGGGATGGTACTGTATATATGAAATTAGATGAACAGATTACTGGGCATGCAATGGCCTAAGTAAGGTCATGGGAAGGGTAGGGAGAGGGTTAATCAAAATTCAAGATGTTGTGAATAAGCAACATGGAAGCCTATTCTTTTGGATAACAGCACACGCAGAAGCCATAGACTGTTACTAGAAAAAATTTCAATGCCAGGGGTGGGATACCTTCCAGTGAGTTGTTGGGGAGTGAGGTCCCTGAGGCCCCCAAAACATTACAGGCCACTGACAATGCTGTTGGTTTCCCATTGGAAATAAATGGTAAGACCCTATTTCTGAAGACTCCACATGCCAGGGTGGCAAGGTCACTGAGAAATCAAGCAGGAGCTGAGCTGAAAACATCTTCCCTATAGAACAGCTGACAGAAAGTTGGAGAAAGCTGCACCGCATGCAGCAATGTGGGAAACAGAAGTCATCGGTGGTGAAAACAGTGGGCCCTGCGTCATGTTTGGCCAAGCAGGCCAATTGACCGCACGGGTGCATGAGGGGCATGTTTGTTATGGGCAAAACCAACTGCTCTCTCATTGGACTAGAGGCCTGCTCTACATGCCTGATACTGAAAACCTAATCAAAAGCCTTTGGTGGTTGAGGTTATGAGCCCAAGCAGTCTAATGCCTGCTCTTGCCTGACTAAATACATATACTATGCTCAACAAACTGCCCTGTAAGCACTTTACTTAATGTTCATATCCATATATTAATGCTACTTTCACTTTGGGTTGGAGAAGCTTCCCTTTTCAGATGGTGGTGACCACTGGGATGACCCAACAGGCACCATAGCACTGACGGGAGTGTTTAGCACTGCAATATCTCTACCATATCTTCCGAAGTTCAGAGTCCACTGTGGCAGAAATAACGTCAGAGCCAAAGGAAGGGTAGGACTGCTTACAATGCACTGCTCCAAACAGAAATTGGCCACAATATCCATGACCTCAAAGTACCTCGGAGTGCCTTCGCAAGACCCTCATAATAGGAGGAAAGGATGACATCAAAATAAAAGAGAGACTAATGGAAAGAGGGAGGGGATATGATGGAGAATGGAATTGTGAATTGGAAAGTGGGGGGGGGGGTAATTAACATGGTTTATTGCCTATAACTATGGAAACTGTAAATAAAAAGTTTAAAAAGGGGATCAGTTGGGATGATCACATGGCTCAACAGATTATAATCTTGCCTGCAAAGCCTAATGACCTAGGCTCCATGACATGCCAATTCTCTCACCCACACACTCTCTCCTCTGCTTGCAAGTGAATAAATAAAAATAGTTTTTAAAAGAGTCAATTTTTCAATGTCTGTACTTTCACAGTCACTCAGGACACAAATGCTTATCTCTAGGGGCAACAGGGAAGAATGAGATGTATAGGCACCGAGGGAGAGAGGAGAGCTATATCTTTGTACCTCTCTTCAATGTTTGAATCACGTGAGCTCTTAGAAATTTTTTAAATGTGGCTAATGTGGCAGGGCATGAATGGATCATGCCTTTGATCCCAGCACTCAGGAGGCAGAGGTAGGAGGATCTCTAAATTCAAGACCTCCCTGAGACTACGTAGTGAATTCCAGGTCAGCCTGACCTGGAGCAAAACAGTACCTTGAAAAGCCAAAAAAGAAAAAGAAAAAAAAAAAAGAAAGAAAAGTGGCTGTCCTACATTCCATATCCAATCCTTACCCTTATTTAATGACACTTCCTCCTAGTTTCACTGAAAAATATAAGAAAAATTCCACCATGTTCCATATCTCTACTGAGAATTTCAATCAGCTACACACACATAAAGGGAAGGGAGGTAGGGAGGGAAGTAAAATACACAAGATCTCTACAGCTGTATAGAATGCTTCATTTTCTCCATGAAGGAGAAATACGGAGCAAGGTACTCAAATGCTTGTGTGGCAGTTTCACACCTGGAATACATCTTCATCCATACTTGGCATGTGGCTCAAGATCCCATTGTTGTCATGAGATGGATGTGAAAACTCCAGGCATCCTCTACATCTTCAAGAAAAAAAAAAAAAAAAAAGCTGTCGGGCGTGGTGGCGCACGCCTTTAATCCCAGCACTCAGGAGGCAGAGGTAGGAGGATCGCCGTGAGTTCGAGGCCACCCTGAGACTACATAGTGAATTCCAGGTCAGCCTGGACTAGAGACCCTACCTCAAAAACAAAACAAAAAAGCTGATGCACCAGCTTAGTTAATCCTGTTTAGAAACTTTGCAATCATCTCCACCAAACAACTTCTAACATCTCAGCAGAACTCAGTCACATGCATGTCCCTAGTGTACAGGAAACTAGAGCCAGGTGCTGTCCTGCTAAAAATAAATCAGAGCTCTGGTACTGAGGAAGTAGGAGGGCTACTGATATAGATCACTGGTATAGGACCTTGGGTTCAAACACCAATACAGATGAAGTAAACAGCTAAACTGCTGGGGATATATGCTTGGCTGAATCTGTTGCTTCAGGCCTGAAATCCCATCTATTAGGCTGATGAGGAGGATGACAAGTTCAAGACTAGACTGGGCACCTTAATAGAAAAATAAAGAAAGAGGGGAAAAAGGAATGATAATTACCTTTACTTCAGCCACATAGGGGAGAGAAAAGAAGCAATCAGAAACTTTAATGTTCCACCATCAATTCTTGATATTTGTTGGTTCATGAGACAGGACCTTGCTATGAAACCTTTAGTGGCCTAGAACTCACTACGTAGCCCAAGCTAGCCACAAATACATGGAAATTCCGATGCTCCAGCCTCCTGAGTGCTGGAATTCGAGGGGTGCACCATAAAACCAAGCATTCTACCACCATTTCAACACCCAACCTAAACTTGTCCTCAAACACTGACTGCATCCTGTGTCAGTAGATGAGGATCATATTCCATTCCAAGGCTGGCTCTCCAGTACCACACTTGGTCCTTTCATGGGAATCTCTTCATCCAGGTGCAGTTGTGCACACCTATAATCCCAGCCTCAGGAAGATCACAAGTTTGAGGTCAACCTGGCAAACAAAGTGAGTTTCTGCTTCTTTCACAACAAGAAGGGAGAGGCTGCAGATATGGCTTAGCAGTTAAGGCACTTATCTGCAAAGCCAAAGTCCCCAGGTTCAATTCTCCAGGACCCAAGTAAGCCACATGCACAAGGAGGTGCATGCATCTGGAGTTCATTTGCAGTTACTGGAGGACATGATGCGCCATCCTCTCTCTCCCCCTTCCTCTGAAATAAATAAAAATTAAAAAACAATAGGATGGAAATATGGCTTAGCTATTAAGGCACTTGCCTACCAAGCCTAAGGAACCTCTCTCCCTCTCCCTGTCTCTCTCCTCTCTCTCCCTCTCCCTCCCTCCCCCCCCCCTCTCTCTCTTTCTCCAACCCCAATAAATGAAAACAAAATATTTAAAGAAAAAAGAATTGAGCAATTTTTTTTAAAATTTAAAAAACCTAGAGGGCTGGGGCAATGGATTAGTGATTAAAGGTGCTTGTTCACAATGCCGGTTGCATTAAAAAAGAAAGAAAGAGAAGGGACCTTCCCAAAAGAGAATAGGATACTCAGTGGAATGGGGATGGGGAAGAGGGGATACCATGAGAGGAATAGGATCAGCACATGATTTGTTCAGCAGTGAGGTTCATAATTAATAAAAATAATTTTAAAAAGACAAGAGGGGAAACTCTTTAAGATAGCAAACTACTTTCCTCATGGATTAAAGCCGTAACCAGGAGCCTATATCTCACTCTGTATCAGATCCAATTCATTTTTTTTTTAAATATTTTTTGTTCATTTTTTATTTATTTATTTGAGAGTGACAGACATAGAGAGAAAGACAGATAGAGGGAGAGAGAGAGAATGGGCGCGCCAGGGCCTCCAGCCACTGCAAACGAAGTCCAGACGCGTGCGCCCCCTTGTGCATCTGGCTAACGTGGGACCTGGGGAACCGAGCCTCGAACCGGGGTCCTTTGGCTTCACAGGCAAGCGCTTAACCACTAAGCCATCTCTCCAGCCCCCAATTCATTTTTTTTAAAATATTTTTTGTTCATTTTTTATTTATTTATTTGAGAGTGACAGACACAGAGAGAAAGACAGATAGAGGGAGAGAGAGACAATGGGTGCGCCAGGGCTTCCAGCCTCTGCAAACCAACTCCAGACGCGTGCGCCCCCTTGTGCATCTGGCTAACGTGGGACCTGGGGAATCGAGCCTCGAACCTGGGTCCTTAGGCTTCACAGGCAAGCACTTAACCGCTAAGCCATCTCTCCAGCCCGCAGTTCATTTCTTTTATTTTCAAAATTAATTTATTTGAAAGGAAAGAGCTGCTACAAACAAACTACAGATGTAGCTGGACATGGTGGCACATGCCACTAATCCCAGCACTTGGAAGGCAGTGGAAGGAGGATCACAATGAGTTTGAGGCAACCCTGAGACTACATAGTTAATTCCAGGTCAGTCTGAGCTAAAGTGACACTCTATCTCAAAACACACAAACAAACAAAAAAAAAAAAAAAGAAGAAGAAGAAAGAAAGAAAGAAAACTACAGATGCATGCTGCACTTTGTGCATCAGGCTTTACATGGGTACTAGGGAATCAAACCTCAGTCATTAGGCTTTGCAGGCCAAATATCTTAATTACTGAGCCATCTCTTCATTCCCAAGACCAGGTCAAACTCCCAAGAAAACTGAAGATGCAAATGTTCAGAAAAAGGAAACCTGTTTGCCTGATTTGTCCCCTGGGACTGAGTACATGAATACTTTTTAATGGGGTTCTTTAATGGTGGTTTGTGTAAGGGTAACTAATATAGTTTGTATCTTGGATGCTCCCCCAAGGTTGAAGGCTTAGTCTCATAGTCTGTGACATGAGTGGGAGGTAGAGCATTGAGGAGTTGGAACTCAAGGGAAGGAAGATTAGGTTAGTAAGGCAATGTTCTTGAATCACTATAAAATATGGGATTAGTAAAAATAATGAGACTACTATGAAGATAAAGCCAGCATGATTTATTAATATGGAATAAATGTATGTTGAGAATGATTGCAAGTTAATAATGGTTCTCACTCACCACTTCAGTTCAACCTACAGTCAATTAGCACTACCAAGTCCCATCACTCATGGGGCCTGGTGTATGATGGCTGTAAAGCATGCGACTACTGCTCGTATGGCTTGCCCCTAAGGGACCTTGCCGACAGAACAGGCAATGTCCATGGCTTTGATATCACGCTGTCACCAATCTATACCGCATACAGGTATGTAGAATGCATTTGAAAAGCTCAGATACAGAGAGGGTTTCACATTGACCAGATCATCATATCCAACATGATGCAGAAGAAGGAACATATGGCTGATGCCCTGAGCAGGGCCAGATTCAAGTACCCCAGAGGATAGAAAATTCGCATTTCAGCCGGGCGTGGTGGCCAACACCTTTAATCCCAGCACTCGGGAGGCAGAGGTAGGAGGATCGCCGTGAGTTCAAGGCCAAACTGAGACTACAGAGTTAATTCCAGGTCAGCCTGGACCAGAGTGAGACCCTACCTCAAAAAAACAAAAAAAAAAAAAAAAAGAAAAGAAAATTCACATTTCAAAGCCAGGACTACAGCGAGACCCTACCTCGAAAGAAACTAAATGGAGGAATAAATTATCATTCAGTGTCTTTTAGCATAATAGCCTTAATAGCCTTTAGCATGATAGCCAAAATAGCCTATATTATATTTACAGGCTTCTTTTAGTTGTTACTCTTTTTTTTTTATGAGAGAGAGAGCAAGAAAGAGACAGAGAGAATTGGCCCACAAGGTTCTCTAGCCACTGTAAACAAACTCCAGACATGTGTGCTACATGTATGACCCTGTGCATGTGACTCATGACCTTGTGCATCTGACTTATGTTGGTTCTGGGGAGTCGAACATGGGCCCTTAGGTTTCACAGACCATCGCCTTAAGCACTAAGCCATCCTCCAGCCCTCCTAGCTGTGCTTTGAAAGCTGAGGTATCCTAAGAGATCTAAAACAAAACAAAACAAAATCCCTCAAGTTCATCTTCATTCACAACAGGAGAAAATGCAGGTAACACCAGGAAAGCCAGTGGTTTTAGAAGGTGTCTGGAAAGATATCAAGACTTATAGGATCAAGTCCCTCAGGGAAAGCTCTGATGCTCTGCACAGCCAGAAGGGAGGTGCTGCAAACACACGGCTTCCATCCAAGGCAGACAGCAACATGGACTTCATCAGGGTAGTTCCCTAACAGTAATGCTTCCTGCTATGGCAAGCTAATTCCTATTAAGAATAGCTAAGGGGTGTATGTTCTGTTACTTCCTCAAAGGTAATACTTGAATACTAAGCATTTGTGTGCTCGTCATGTGTTCATATGGCAGAGCTTGGTAAGCTAAACTAAACTGCAAGACGGAGGCAGAGGGAAAAGTCAACGTGACCCAGACATGTGAGAAGTAAAAGCTGTTTCTAACATGGCCTAACCACTGCACTTAGTAGCTTTCTGAATTGCAAGATGTTTTGTGCTCCAGGATAATTGAAGGAAAAATAAACAGAATTCTAATCTGAATATGTATAGCAATAGCATTCTTTGTTTATAGTGTAAAATTGTTTATATTTTGTACACAAATAATTCTTTTGGTAAAATGAACTGTTTACAGTTTGTTCTTAAGACTAAATTCAAAGGGTTTTCCTCTAAATGCTGTCTCAGTTTTGGTCTTTTGTACTTCAGAAAAGATAAATGGGGTATAGCTGCATAATGTGGGTTTTTATCCTAATGGATTGTAAATAAATCATAAACTTTCTTTTGCCCTTAAAAAAAAAAAAAAGAATAGCTAAGGGGGCCAGGATGTGGTGGTACATGCTTTTAATTCCAGCAACAAGTGTGGGGGGGGGCATAGGTACGAGTATCACTCCGAGTTTGAGGCCAGTCTGGGACTACAGAATGAGGGCCAGGTCAGCGGTCAGCCTGGGATAGAATAAGACCCTAACTCGAAGCCGGGCGTGGTGGCGCACGCCTTTAATCCCAGCACTCGGGAGGCAGAGGTAGGAGGATTGCCGTGAGTTCAAGGCCACCCTGAGACTACAGAGTTAATTCCAGGTCAGCCTGGACCAGAGTGAGACCCTACCTCAAAAACAAAACAAAACAAAACAAAACAAAACAAAACAAGACCCTAACTCGAAAAACAGTAACAAAAGCAACAAAAATAAGAATAACTAAGGGATGAGGCAAGACATGGAGGGAAAATAATATAAAAACGGGCCCCTGCCCCTTCTAACACTGGTTGGAAAATTAGGCAAATTCATCTCAGTGGTGTTTTGTGTCAAAAGGAAAACAAAACCTTTTACGACCACTGAGGCAGTTTAATATGACTGTGCCCCCAAAAGTAAAAAAGCAGGAATGTCCTCAAACCTGACATAACAGTCCCCATGTTAGTACAATCAGAGAAGTCTTCTGCTTTTTCTTTAATTTGTATTTTATTTATTTATTTATTTATTTATTTATTTGAGAGTGACACAGAGAGAGAAAAAGAGGCAGAGAGAGAGAGCGCACACGCACCAGGGCCTCCAGCCAATGCAAACAAACTCCAGATGCATGTGCCACCTTCTCCATCTATCTGGCTAACGTGGGTACTGGGGAATCGAACCTCGAACCGGGGTCCTTAGGCTTCACAAGCGAGCGCGTAACCACTGAGCCATCTCCCCAGCCCCCAGAGAAGTCTTCTTCTTATCTCTTGCCTGAATGAGTGCTCTAGATCTGTTTTTCTATAAACAACCTGAGCCCTTCCATATACCCCTTTCCTAGAACTGAGATTCCTAGAAGATTTATATCTGATAGTGGCATTATGGCTACTCAGCCCCAAAATGTAGCATCATGGCAGGTTAGCTCAGCCTCCGTTCTGAATCCATAAGTGACCCCAATTTGGGTCATAGGGCAGGCTTTACCCACTAACACCTTCCATATGGCAGGAGCTCTCTATACTTTCTCCATTTTCCTTCTCTTAATCTAATAAAGTCTATCTAAACCTTACCCTATGATCTGTGAATTTCACTTCTTTAAGTTTGTAAGACAAGAATCTGGAGATACCCCAAGTTTATTGGTGCAAAAGCACTCATCAGATATAAATGACTTCCTCATTTTCATGCCATACTCAGGGGGTGAACACACACAACATTTACAATATGCACACACATGGCAACACTAAATATGAATTGAATGAATGAATATGAATTCTCAGTCTTATGTTCACCTTTTAGGTACTCTCACACAGTCACCGGGAGTAAGCCACTAATGCTGGGCTTTATCCAAGTTGAGGCCCCTAGGATGTGAGTGGAACTACTAAAGCTGCTGAGAGTGACAGTGTGAAGCCAATCTAAGTACTGTCACTGCTCACAATTCTACCAACCAGTCCAACTAGGTGAGCCAATGAGTTTACTGGGTTGACTTACAGAGCACAGGTGGGGTGTTATTTACAGGAGTGTGGGTGACCCCAAAACAGCTGCATTACTGCAAGGTCCACCCCACCAGAGACTATATGAAAAGAGTATGATAGCATCTAATTACTTAACCTTTCACTTCCTAGTTTATCCCAGCCCAGTGACCCTCCCCCCCCCTTTTACCAGACAGTGTCAATAGCTCCATTAACATTTTTTTTAAATTTTTTAAAATTTTTATTAATATTTTCCATGATTATAAAAAAAAATCCCATGGTAATTCCCTCCCTACCCCCCCCCCCGACACTTTCCCCTTTGAAATTCCATTCTCCATCATATTACCTCCCCATCTCAATCATTGTACTTACAATATCAACCTATTAAGTACCCTCCTCCCTTCCTTTCTCTTCCCTTTATGTCTCCTTTTTAACTTACTGGCCTCTGCTACTAAGTATTTTCCTTCTCACGCAGAAGCCCAATCATCTGTAGCTAGTATCCACATATGAGAGAGAACATGTGGTGCTTAGCTTTCTGGGCCTGGGTTACCTCACTTAGTACAATCCTTTCCAGGTCCTTCCATTTTTCTGAAAATTTCATAACTTCATTTTTCTTTACTGAATAGCTCCATTAACATTTCCATAGACCTGGATATCACTGCATAGCTCTGCTCAATTAACTGTGACAGGCCTACTAAGAAAAGACATTCTTTACTGGCATCAGATTATATCTGGAGGAAAAAGCCCTTCCTACCAGATTCTTTTTTTTTTTTTTTTTTTCTAGGTAGAGTCTAGCTCTAGCCAAGGCTGACCTGGGACTCAGTATGCACTATGTAGTCTCAGGTTGACTTGGAACTCACAGTGAACCTCCTACCTCTGCCTCCCAAGTGCTTGGATTAAAGACATGTACCACCATACCTGGCCCTACAACATTTTTGAACATCTTTGTGATCTACATACAGCAAACTTACTTTGGCTAAAAAAAAATTTGTTATAGGGCTGGAGAGATGGCTCAGCAGTTAAGGCAGTTGCCTGTGAAGCCTAAGGACCCAGATTCATTTCTCCAGTACCCACATAAAGCCTTATGTGCCTTGTGACACTTGCATCTGGGATTTTTTTTTTGCAGTGGCTGAAGTCCCTGGCACACTCATTCTCTATCTGCCTCTTTTTCTTTCTCAAATAAATAAGTAAAAATAAAATAGTTAAATAAAATTTTAGACCCAGACATGGTGTTGCATGCCTTTAATCCCAGCACTCGGGAGGCAAACGTAGGAGGATGAGTTCAAGGCCACCCTGAGACTACACAGTGAATTCCAAGTCAACCTGAGCTAGAGTGAAACCATACCTCAAAACCAAAATTAAATGTTATCCACCTTTGCTTCAGTTATGTTTCCTTATATGTAAGTCTCTCTAATATCCTTCTAAATAACCCTATGATTTCATTATAAAACCTTGTTATAAGGAAATGAGTAGCTCCCCTCCCTTAAACAACATAACTCCAAAAGTCCCAGTCACTGATAAAATTATTCCTGAAGAATTTGGGTGCATTCCTCTCCTGAGGCAGTGATTGCAGAATGTGATCTCCTGACTCTCACTCTAACCAAAACCTTAACACCTAACCTTCACCCCAAAATTCCTAAACTCAACCTGACTCTGACCCTAATCCTGACCCTGAAACAGACACGGACCCTAATCATAAACCTGGCCTTGACACTAGCCACAAACCTCTAACTCTAAGACTAACACTAAAAATAGTAGTGTGCTATGTTACAGAATGATCTCACCAATTAGCAGATGAAAATGATGCTCTGAGAGGAAAAGTATTAGATGTGAGATCCAGTATTTTGAGTGGTACACAGTGCAACTGATAACCATTTCTTTCTTTCTTTCTTTCTTTCTTTCTTTCTTTCTTTCTTTCTTTCTTTCTTTCTTTCTTTCTTTTTTTAGCCCAGGCTAACCTGGAATTCATTATATGGTCTCAGGCTAGTCTTGAACTTACTTTGATCCTCCTACCTCTACCTCATGAGTGCTGGCATTAAAGACATGCCCCACCATGGCTAGCCAAATGGTATCACTTTTTCAAAAACAATTATTTTATTCTACTTCAGACAATTTTCTAGGTATCACGCAGAAGAATCCTTTTGTCTGTAACATAAAGTGACAGGGTCCTTCAAAGTTAAAGACTAATTGAAAATATGTATTATACATTTGTCATTATTTGAAATTATCCAATAATTTTTAGTGTTCTTATGGAATGAAATAATGATAAAAGGCATTCTATATTCATATGATCAAAATAAATTTACTTGTCAGGTTTATTTTTTTTCCTAGTAGGGTCTCACTCTAGCCAAGGTTGACCTGGAATTCACTATTTAGTCTCAGGATTATCTCTTACTCAGGGTGATCCTCCTACCTCTGCCTCCCAAGTGATGAGAATAAAGGGGTGTACCACCATGCCCAGCCAGAAGTCAGTTTTAATCCTTGCTCATGTTCAAAGTATAATCACTGTGATAAGACATAAGATATTAGTAGCCACTAATTTTTGATTCACACTTAAGTGGAAGAGGCACCAGTGATTTCATATCCCCCAGCATAGACAACATAAGAGCCACAGTGCACACCACTCACAGAAAGACAGTAAATGAAATCCTGAAGAGACAGGGTTTTTTTTTTCTTCCCTTTTATTGTTATTTTGCAGTTGGGAGAAGAGTAGCAATAACCTCTTTCCTTCCTCTGGCTTTCCTCAGCAACTTAGAGATGGAATTAGTCCTCTATACCAGAGTGACAGAATAAAACATCTATATGATGAATCACAATATTCACACAACAGTGAGGTTTTGCTGCACCTGCAGCATCAATGACAACATATTTATTTGGAGTACTACACAAAACTTTGAACCTTAAGACCAATTTATAGGGATTATACAGAGTCAACACTCATGTCTTGACTGCTCTTTGGCATAAGATATTAGCTCTGTGGTACACACAAAAATAACATAATTTATTGGGCTGGAGAGCTGGCTTATCAGTTAAGGCACATGCCTGTGAAGACTAAGGACCCAGGTTCGATTCTCCAAGTCCCATGTAAGCCAGATGCACATGGTGGCATATGCATCTGGAGTTCATTTGCAGTGGCTAGAGGTCCTGGCCTACCCATTCTCACTCCTTCTCTCTCTCTCCCCCATCCCTTTCTCTGTGTCTAATAAATAAATAAATAAATAAAAATAAATCTTTCAGAAAGCCATAATTTCCTTCTGGTTGATTTTCTTTTTGTTGCATTGGCACTAAATTTCCCTCGTTGTAGCTTCTGTCTGTACAGTCTGAAATCTATTTTGAATTTTCCTAGATTCACTTAAAAGAAGCTCAAAAACAGGGATAGAGGAGGTTCAGCAGTTAAAAACACTTGCTTATAAAACCTGATGGCATGGGTTTGATTCCCCAGTGCCCCCCAAAAGCCAGATGCACATAGTGATATATGCATGTGGGGTTCACTTGCAGTGGCAAAAGGCCATGGAGTGCCCATACTTACTTACCTTCCTTTTTTCTTTTCTCCCTCTGTCTCTTTCTCCTGGGAAAAACATTTAAAATATTTTTAAAAGCTCCAAAACATTTTGGCAGTCTTGGCAACACCTGGGCCTCAGAAAGCCCATAACAATATCTCTTAAATAATGGAAGAAGAATGGCATCAAAAGATAAAATTTAAAATTTTTAAATATTTGGCACAAGGTTGGTGATATATAGGATAATCAGAACCATGCTCAGAATCAAAATTGTCATCATGGAAATAATAAGTGAAAACCTCAACACATGGTCAAGTTGGAAAAAACCAGAAAGTGGAATAAGAGCTTTTCAACTGTTCAACATAAGTATGTCTACATCTAAGGATTTCTTCACATGCACAGTAAGAATAAACTGATGAGGGGCTCTGGGAGACCTCAGTTGGTAATGTGCTTGCTTTGTAAGCATGAGGACCTGAGTTTGATCCATAGAACTCAGGTAGAAGAAGAAGGAGGAGGAGGAGGACAAGAACAAGAAGAACAAGAAGAACAAGCAGAAGAAGCAGAACAAGAACAAGAAGAAATGGCCAGAGAGATTGCTTAGTGGTTAAGCTCTTGCCTGTGAAGCCTAAGGACTCCAGTTCAAGGCTTTATTCCCCAGGGCCCAGATTAGCCAGATGCACAAAGGGGTACAAGTGTCTGGAGTTCCTTTGCAGTGGCTTGGAGGCCCTGGCGCACCCATTCTCTCTCTCTATCTCTCTGTCACTCTCATATAAGTAAAAATGAACAAAAAAATTAAAAATAAATTTAAAAAAAGATAGACATGGAGGTGTGCACTTGAGTCCCAGTTCTGGGATCCCAGAGACAGAAAAGTCCATGGTCAGTGAGAGACTGCATCCCAAAGAAAGAATAAAAAGAACCACAGTGCTTGTGGAACAATACCTGAGGTTGTCCTCTGGCCCCCACATGCATGTACACACATGCATGCATGCCTACATATATGTGCATCCACACATGCAATGAACAAGTGAAAGCCACGTTCACAACTTTGGTGCTAGGATGAGCAATTCAGAGCTAAAATTCAAGAAGTGAGAGAGAAAACAACTGGAGGGATAGTGTATAAATTATTTTTTAGACATAATGAAGTATGATTTGTTCTTAGGTATAAAGATACTGATGGTATGATAAATACAAGTTTTCTGACATCCCACAGCATGGTGGTAAAATTCAAAACCTTTCACCTGTCTACAACACCCTTCCTCCCATTTCCAGCTCAGTCTGTCTCCCCAACTACAATGGTTAAATAAAAAAAAAAAAAAACTAAAGGAAAGAAATGAAATTATCAAACAGAAATAAGTCCTCCAAGCAGAGAGGATAGCAGTTTCCATGCTGCAAGATTTTGGGTGCCTGGCTATGTGAGGGAAGGGATGGCAGACAAGTGGCTAAAATGGGTTGCAGTGAGATATTGAAGTTGGAAGACACTGGATAATAGGGCAGGGCTAGAATCCACAGGCCTCATGGGTTGGTTATTGGTGGAATTTGGAAGGGTTTTATCTGAAGGCAGTTACCCTTGTTTGAATTTATTCAAATTTTCTAATTGTGACTCAGTATGAAGGAGACTCAGGTATTTTAGGATTTTTTTCCCTAGCACTCAGATCATCTGATTTATTGAGGTATACTAATTCATAGGATGGGCTCTCTCTCTCTTTTTCTTTTTCTTTTTTGTTTTTTTAAGGTAGAATCTCACTCTGGCCCAGACTGACCTGGAATTCACTATATAGTTTCAGGGTGGCCTCAAACTCATGGCAATCCTCCTACCTCTGCCTCCCACATGCTAGAATTAAAGGCTTGTGTCACCACACCCGACCTATTTATTATTTCTGGTTAAACTGAGTGTTTGGCAATAAATGGAAAATTTGGGAAGTTTTTCCAATAACAAACTTTCATGTTTCCTGATTTCTCAACTTTGTTTCTCTCTAAGGTTACTTTTTTTTCCCTACTGCTAGATTTAAGTTGTTGCAGACAGGATCACATTGCTGATAGAAATCACCCACCCAGAGCAGCTTGTGGGAAAAAAAGGGGGGACTAATTTTGGCTTACAGGCTCAAGGGGGTAGCTCCATAATGGCAGGGAAAGTGATGGCATAAGCAGATGGTAGACATCATCCCTGGCCAATATAAGTGGACAATAGCAACAGGAGAATGTGCAAAAAGCACTGGCAGAGAAGGACGTGGTGGCACACGCCTTTAATCCCAGCACTCTGGAGGCAGAGGTAGGAGGATTATGGTGAGTTCAAGGCCAGCCTGAGACTACACAGTGAATTCCAGGTCAGCCTGGACTAGAGTGAGACCCTATCTCAAAAAACCAACATAAATAAATAAATAAAACCACTGGCAGAGATGAAAACGTGCCTATACATGCACATGTAAATAAAAAGGAAAAGGGGGAAGGGAGGAGGGCTGGAGAAATAGCTCCATGGTGTGCCAGAGGTGCCGGCTGAAAGGGTTCGAGCCTGATGGGGAATGAGATTAAGGAAAAACAGAAGAAAGACTGAAAGCATGGACCCCAGTCCAGGGCTGAAGCAAGGCCTCAAGCCAGGACTGAAGACATGGTTTATTTCACAGCATTCCTTTTTATTTGTTTTTACAAACAGTTTTTCCATGGACAAAGATTTTATGAGCTTCACAAGTTTCTATCAAAAAAACACTTCCTGTTACAGAGTTTTTGCACTTCAGTCACTTCTCAGTACAAAAGACCAGCCAAATGGCTGAATATACATAATCTTGCTTCCAGGTAGGCTGCTATAGTTTTGCTAATGTCTTGCTGCCAGAAGCCCAGAGCTGTCCTAACCCGCGGGACCTCGTTATTCCTGGGGGCGAGGGGGACCCTAACCTGAAATAAGATGGGCGAGAGAGAGGAAGAGACTCAAGCAAATGTACACTTGTCAAGAGTCCAATTTTATTGAGCCACAGTGGCCTTTTTAAGGGTTAGGGTTAGGGTCTTGGGTGAGGGGGAGGGGCTGGAGGAGGCAGGTGGTGGAAAGTTACAGAATCTTCTTGGCCTTTGGCCTAGGACAGTTTGCAGTTATTCCAAGAATTCATGGTATAGTTCTCATATCTCTGCAGTCGCCAGGCAGGATGTTAATTAGTTAGGTGTGGCGGGGTGGGGGGATGGAATCAGTTAGGTATGGCAGGGTGGGGGGGATGAGGAAAAGTCGGAAGTTGCTCAGGGCAGAAGTTATCTCAGGACAGAGGTTATCTCAGGGCAAAGAGGTCTGTTCAGGGCTCATCTCCTCGCCTCCAACACAGAGCTATGGATACAAGTCCAGCCAAAATGGCTCCTGACAATGGTGAAAGGAGCTTGACTGAAAAGATGGGTTCCATTTCCCAGTACCAACAATACAGGCATGTGTACAAAATGGTTCATGCATTTGGAGTGCATTTAAAGTGCCTGGAGGTCTCTCTGTCTCTTTCTCTCCTCTCTTCCTCTTTCTCTCTTTCTCTCTCATCACTCATAAATAAATAAATAAATAATTTAAAATAAAACGTAGTGTAAGTGTCTGGCATGAAGCGATCCTAGAGGGCTAGTGCATACATAGGTAAAAAAACAAAACAAAACAAAACAAAACAAGAGTAGGGAGTGGCTGCACATGCCTTTAATCCCAGCACTAGGGGGCCCAGAGGTAGGAGGATTGTTTTGAGTTTGAGGCATATGTAAAGAACCAAGAAAAAGGAGGGGGGAGGGGGAAGGCTAGAGAAATGGGTCCATGGAGAAAAGTGTTTGCCTGAAAAGGCTTCAATTCTAGTACCCGGTTACCTAGGATTCAGGATGTAGCCACAGGGTGCCTGTGTTGGAGACGAGGAGATGAGCCCTGAACAGATCTTTGCCCTGAAATAACCTCTGCCCTGAGATAACTTCTGCCCTGAGCAACTTCCGACCTTTCCTCATCCCCCCCACCCTGCCATACCTAACTGATTCCATCCCCTCACCCCGCCACACCTAACTAATTAACATCCTGCCTGGCGACTGCAGAGACATGAGAACTATACCGTGAATTCTTGGAATAACTGCAAACTGGCCTAGGCCAAAGGCCAAGAAGATTCTGTAACTTTCCACCACCTGCCTCCTCCATCCCCCCCCCTCACCCAAGACCCTAACCCTAACCCTTAAAAAGGCCGCTGTGGCTCAATAAAATTGGACTCTTGACAAGTGTACATTTGCTTGAGTCCCTTCCTCTCTCTCGCCCATCTTATTTCAGGTTGGGGTCCTCCTCGCCCCCACGAATAACGAGGTCCCGCGGGTCGGGACAAGTGGCGCCCAACGTGGCGGCTCGAGGCACGGACCCCTACCGGACGGAGACCCCCAGTTCAGCGACCTCCGGAGGATTTGTTAAGTGGTCACCGCTTCTCCACCCAAGAAGACGGCAAGACCTGATAAGTTTTCCCTCTTCATTCCGTCCCATCAAGATGGGCCATTCATTGTCTAAAGAGGCTTCTTTCATAAAGGATTTAAAAGCCTCTCTCAGAGAGTGAGGAATACGGGTATAGAAAAAGGATCTTATACAGTTTTTTATTTTTGTTGATAAGACATGTCCATGGTTTATGATTGATGGACTTAACATTCATCCCAAGAAATGACAAAGGGTCAGTAAAGAATTAAATCAAAACTTACTACTGAAGAAATGGCAAAGAGTCGACACTTCTGTCTCCTGCGTGAGATATGTGTCGACCCCAGAGCTCTGGTTTCCTGAATAAAGCCTCATGCTTTTGCAGCAAGTTGGGTCTCCCGTGTGTCTTTGGGTGCATGCTATCTCGAGACTTGAGTGAAGGTCTCCCTCTGGGGGTCTTTCAATTGAGAGCTCGTCCAGGGATTTGCACTGTGGGGTTCCCCGGAGGGGTCCCCGCTCAGGGCTGTCTACGGGACCCCGAGAACACTCACGCAGGACGCTCTCAATGCAAACCGCACGAGGTTTATTGATTCCGATGCATCAGGGCTCAACACAGATTCCTCTCGCAGGAGGAAAGGTGAAGAGCACCTAGCCACGTGTTTGGTCAGCTTATAAAGGCTGAAAACTATAGGTATGCAGAGTCATAGGGGCTTTTCAGCCGTGGGTTCCCCTGATTGGGTGGGGCCCACGAGGCGGGCTCGTGAGGGTCCCTCTGATTGGGTAGGGCGTACAAAGGGCCAGGTCCTTATGGTATACTTTTTACAAAATGGAGGTAGTTGTATACTTTTTACAAAATGGAGGCAGTTGCAAAATGGCAGTTCTGTGATTCAGTGCAGTAGCAAGCAAGCCATATTACAGAAGCTTAAAAAGGCAAGTTAGCAAAGCAGCTAGAAAACAGAGCAGCAGAAATATGGCAACTTTTATCCTTTCAGCACGTCTACCCAGGACTCCGGAGACCCCCTTGGAGGTAAACAATGTAAATGTCTGCCGCGCTGCTTGTCTGAGTGTTTGTCTGAGTGTTTTTCTGAGTGATTTCTGTGATTTCTGTTGCTCTGATCTGTTTTAATTTCGGTTTGGGCAGCTGTTGTTCAGGACCGTGAGGACCTGACAATGGTGGTTGGCAGGACCACAGGCTGCAATCCTGGGGGACGCCCCAGGATCTGAGGAGAGTCAGGGTGGCTGACAGTCTCCTATCTGGTAAAGGAAGATTGTGTATTTCTCCTTCATGAGAAACCACAGATCATCTTCCATCTGAAACTGCATTTGGTTTTCTGTTCTGGACGCATCGGAGGTGTCACAGTTTTTGGTTTCTTTTTGTCAGTATCTATTTTGTGTTTGTTTGTGGACTCTTGTTTCTAATTACGGGACAGACTATGACGACCCCCCTGACTCTGACGGTATCTCATTTCTCTGAAGTTAGAAGTAAGGCTCATGACTTATCTGTAAAAATTAAAAAAGGTAAATAACAGACTTTGTGCTCCTTTGAATGGCTGCCAGAGGGAGCATTTGATCTAACCATTATTTCTGCTGTTAAGAATATTGTTTTTCAGAAGGGACCCATTCTCACCCAGATCAACAGCCATACATCCTGGTCTGGGAGAGCCTAATGATGGATCCCCCGGCATGGGTCAAGCCCTGGATCCACCCCCGCCACGGTCAGGCTCCCGAGTCCTGTCAGTGGCCCAACAGGCCACGAGAAAACCAAGCCGAATGGCCCCAGACCCCTCGGCTCAGCCCAAAATATATCCTGAAATAGAGGACCCTCCCAAGTGGCCCTCTGCCCCGATTCCATCTCCCCCACCTTAGCCCCCTGCTCTCCCTGCTCCAGCTTTGCTCAAGGGAAGAGGAGATGGGCCCACTGCAGGGACTAGAAACTGAAGGACCTGATTCCACTGTACGAGCCTTTGGTCCTCCCCCTGACCCTAGCATGTCTCAGGCCCAAATGAGCAGCCTACCTGTTATGAGCATGTAAGGACCAGCATATGGTCCAGGGACAGTTTAGATAAATAAGTTTGTTTTTCTTTGTGTGTGAGAGCAAAATTGCAAAGTCAACCTTTGTAAGCAAAAATCTAAGAAAAAGCTGAGTACAATGACATAGTAAGAGATTACCAGAAGGTGTGTGTGCAACCCTAGATAAGTAGTGGAAAATACAAAAAACCCAGCCGCTGAGCAGCCGTTGTCCCAGTCCTCCCGACACTATGACTGACTGAACGGCTACTCAGCGGTCCGGACTGAGACCTCCGCGAGACGCATCACTGATCCGAATTCATCTGCCCGACACGCTGTCCGAACGACCGAGACGACTGAGACTCGCCTTGAAAACTGCGAACCGAGAGAAAGTCGGAGCACGGACCCCGCGTCGCCAGGTTGTGACGTCAGAAATCTCACAGACCGAGTCTCGCGATACTCCCAAGTGTCGCGATATCAGGTTGTATACATTTTAGACTCACTAGAAATATTGTGTTAGTAGTGATGAATATAATTTGGATATATATTATATTAGCTATAATATTAGTTGTGATAGTTTGGACTTGCTTGTGTGTGACTTTCATCCCAGTAAACTCCTTTGCGAGTACACCAGCGTCTGAGTATTATTGACCTTCATGGGCGGAATCCTCTCAACCAATCACCTTTGAGAGTGCTCGCGACAGCTGGCGTAGTCGGCAGGATCCGCCATAATTAGAAGGTCAATTTCAAATTATAGCTTCTAGAAATCCTAGCTTTGAAATTGAAACTAAGTGTATGACTAAGTGACCGACGGGTTAGTACCAACCACCACGATGCCAACTCTGTAACAGGAGGAAGAGCGGGTATTGGTGCTGGGAAAAGCCCGGCCGAGAAAACACCACCCTCCCTAAGGGTGCGGAAGTACCGGTAACTTGACGCCACGATGCCAACTCTGTAACAGGAGGAAGAGCGGGTTGATGCGCATTGGAACCGTGTCACTAAGTCAGAACTTATGTGGAAATTTCTAAGCAAAAGGATTGAAAGAAGAGCTGATTTAAAATTTGAACAGCTCATGAGACTAGAAAATCCATCGAATTTGACCTGGTATATTCGCAAACGAGAAGTTAAGTTTCTTTATTGGTTATCAGACCTATTGTGGAGATGAATTCCCTAATTAAAAAACTGAAGGGAATAAAGGTTTCTCCAGTTACAGGAGAACCTCCCTCCTCAGAAGAGGAAGACAAATGGAGAACTACTGCTGAAGCAGTACAGTCTAGGATAGGAATGGAGCCAATTAATATTGATTTGGATTTAATTAACCCAGAAAGAGTTAAACCCTTTGTGAAATCAGTTTCTAAAAAACAGGTGCCGGCAGTATTAATGAAAACTGTGCAAGATTTAGATAAGGACAGATTAATGGGCAAAAGGCTAGCCATGAATATTGTGAAGAAGCAGAAGGACCTGATCAACCCTTCTGGTGCTTCTTACTCCTTCCCGGTTACTACTACTACAAAAAGGACTCCCATGGGTAGAGCTATACAAAAATTAGCTCCCAATTGGTCTAAAGCCCCCGCCGAACCGGGAACTTGCATAGAGGAGTCCAGAACCTTTAGTCCCCAAGAATTGTCTGATTTAAGGAGGGATTATGCACAGAATGGACTAAAGGATGCCCAGTATTTAGTAAAATTATGGGAAAAGGGGGCAGACACAGTGATGCTTCATGAAACAGAAATGAGAAAAATTAGAGGTATTATTGAAAACCCCTCCATTCATGAAGCTTTAGAACATGTTTTAGAAACTTCAAAGGGTGACACCCATTCCCTGATAGACTGGCTGACTGCAGCTTGGAGATTAGCTTTCCCCTCTCTGGACTTAACTCAATTTGAAACTGCAGGAAGGTGGAATTCATATTCAGACGCAATACAAATTTGCAGAAAACTGGGAGTATTATATTATGTGTATAATCAGGTAGAGACACCACAAGCCTCACCTTTATTACCTGCTTTTAGAAGGCTCATCATTAAGGGCGCCCCACAACATCTAAAAATGAGTCTTGTAGGTAACTTACAAGGTGCAGAAACTATAGCTGATGCTATTCAGTTTTTTAAAGGATTCAGAGAACTTGAAGCAGAAAATGTAGTGTCTTTTCAAGTTAAGGCACGGACACTTCCCAGGAAGAGGTTTAATGGGAACAAGGACAGACCCAGACCTTATTTTAATATTAAAATAAGACCCTTTGGAAATAGAAATACAATGCCTATAAGGCCTAAGGGACCCACAGGCCCCTTTCGCCGTGTTTTTGGCCAAAGAAACTATCCCTTTGGTAGACCAAATTATTCCAGAACTTTTTTAGGACGACGGGGCCCGTCAGGGCCCCCTGCTGGGCGGAATACGCGCAGACAGATAACAAACCGCGCGAATCTCCTCCCCCACCCACCAAGGTTTTCCAGATAAATCTAGGAAACTATGACAACAGACCGTTTGTAAATATTCCCATAAAATTAAAAAATAAACTAATACCTACCAAGTGGCTACTAGATACCGGTAGCCAGATAAGTATAATTACTACTCATCCTAATCAAGAAAAAGCTAAAAAATATATTTCTATACAAGGAATAAATTCTCATAGAGATGCGCCAGTAATAAATGTGTGTCTACAAGTTTATGATAAGCTTATAGATATAGAAGCCGCAAGCTTAACGGCGCCCTCTAACGTTCTAGGAATTAATGAAATAAGGAAAATATTTCCAAAATTTTTAAATAATAAGGCTATTAAAAAGGTATTTGTTAATTTAGCAGAAGTAAAAATGGACCCAGTAAGATTACCAAAAATTCCCCCATCTTTTACCCCTCAATACCCTATAAAAGGAGGAATTGAGGATATTACCAATACATTAAAGGATTTGCTTAAGGAAGGCATAGTGGCACCAACTCAGAGTTTTAATTATAATTCACCCGTCTGGCCGGTAATGAAACCCAATGGTAAATGGAGATTCACAGTAGATTACAGGAAAATTAATGAGAAAAGTCCAAAAATGCCTGGCTCATTACCTGATGTAGAGGACATTTTCCTCAGGATTAGGCAAGCATCCCCTAAATGGTTGGCAACTATAGATTTATCAGACATGTTCTTTGGTATTCCCTTGCACCCAGATTCCCAAGAAATTACTACTTTCACTTGGCAGAATAAACAATATAAATTTCTGAGACTGCCACAAGGCTATCTAAACAGTCCAGTAATAGCCCATACAACCCTAACTAGCACTTTAGAGGACTTTGAGTGCCCGGGGGTGGAAATTTTAACTTACATAGACGACCTATTGATTTTAGGTCAAGATAAAGAAACAGTGGCTACTGCAGCCCAAAAATTAATCCAACACTTAAGGGATCATGGTTGGACAATTAATCCATCCAAGATCCAGGGGCCAACAGAACAAGTTAAGTTCCTAGGAGTACATTGGACAACTAGTGGACCAAAAATTCCAGATGAAGTGATAGAAAAATTAAATGCATTAGAGAGACCACAAAATAAAACACAGGTACAACACTTAATTGGTATGTTCGGCTATTGGCGCCAACACATACCATATCTACAACTGATACTCCAGCCATTATATAAAATAATAAAAAAGGCTGAGGATTTTGTATGGGAAACAGCCCAAGAACAAGCAGTTACCACTATATTAGAACTAATCAAACAATACAAGGACCTTGGCTACACACAACCAGGTGATATTATTATTATTGAAATATTATTTACTTCAGGTTATGGCAATTGGAATATTTTTGCAAAAGGGAATAGATTAACACCGATTGGATTTTATTGTAAAAGGTTTCCTTGGTCTGATAATAAGTTCTCATTATTTGAAAAAACCATATGGACAACCTATGAGGCATGCAGAACTACTCATTCTCTAATTAGAGGCCATAAGGTCATTCTGAGAACGGAAATACCAATCATGGATTGGATTAAGGTACCAGAGCAAGCCTGGGCTGGACTGCCCATGGAAGGAAAGGTGCTACAATGGAAATGGTATCTAAATGACTTTGTGAAGCACAATGAAGTGTCTACACAAGGCAAGATACCCCAGAACTCAGACAACATACTGAGAACACAACCAGCACTAGAGGAATCAGAATGGCTAATAAGTCCAAAGGTGATACCTAAAATAAAGGAACCTGGCCCAGATCGGACCATTGGTCTGTGGGGCGTTAAGGAGTTCCAACAAGGCATCCCAAATGCTTGGTTCACTGATGGATCTTCAACAACCTCTAATAACAGAGTAAACTGGAAAGCTGCCGCCTATAGGCCAAGTGATGGTATGATTATTACAGACCAAGGAACTGATAAATCTGCACAACATGCTGAAGTAATTGCAGCACTTTTAGCTGCAAGACAAACTCAAAAAGAAAATAAAAAAGAGCTAAATTTATATACAGATTCCTGGTGTGTAGCCAATGGAATTGCAGTCTGGTCAGGTAAATGGCGTAGAGCAGACTGGAAAATAAATGGCAAACCACTATGGTCAGACAAAATATGGAAAGAACTAGATAAAATCTCAGAAACAGTTAAAATTATTGTACATCATGTAGATGCTCATACAGGAAAACAAGATGAAACCCATAAGAATAATGAGGTTGTGGACAGATTAGCAGCTCTATTAACCAATATTAAAATCAAAAAACAATATAAGGTAGAGGACATTGGTCCTCTTAAAAAGAAAATTGTAACAACTTATAAAATACACAACCCAGAAAATACAGAACTGGGAACATTGGGTTCCTCTGAGACTATTAATATTCATAAACAGGAGATATTGAATCTCCACAATGCTATGGGACACATTGGTGCCCATGCCTTGAAACAGTGGTTTGATCAAAGGAATTTGAAAGTTACATGGCATACTATAAACCAAGCCTTAAAAATGTGTGTTAATTGTCCCAATAGCAAGTTGAGGTTCAATAAGAATTATCATGTAAAAGTTGGTTATAAAATGGGATTTAATACTCTGGTACAGATTGATTTTATTGGACCATTGCCAAGATTTAGAAATAAATATACATGCACTATGGTTGATGTTACTACAGGACTAGCTATGACAAGACCAGGTAACCATCCAGACCAGCAAGCATGCATCATGACCTTGTTAATGTGGTGTGCCCAATATGGACCACCACAAGTCATTCAATCCGACCAGGGATCACACTTTACAGGAACACTTACACAAGGAATACCAAAGAATTTAGGAATAATGTGGGACTTTCATAAAGCATACAACCCAACAAGTGCTGGAGCCATAGAACGTTTTAATGGATTGCTAAAAACACAATTAACACACAGAATAGGCGAACCATTAGAAAAAGCACTACTATATTCTACATTAGAATTAAATCAGAGACCTAGATTAAACAGAAATAGCCCCTTACAAGAGGCCCTAAAATTACAACCATTTTTAGAATATCCAGTGGAGGTAAACAGAGATTTAATAAGATCTCATCTATGCCTCCACAGGAATCAGAAAAATAATCTGATCACAAAGGCCGAGATTGTGGCCCAAGGAACAGGAAATAACGCGTGGATCACGCAAGGTAAGGGAGATCTCAAACTAGCTAAACTAGAAAATATTGCATAAATGTGGTCCTGGAACAAGATAATTAAACTTACATTAATATTCCTATCCATTTTTGTAGTGCTCATCTGGATCGCACTACCCATATTGGACCTGGTATGGAATTTTTGTTTCCTTATTTGGAACCACACCATGGTAGAAAATCTCACCATAGCACACCCAGGCACAAAGGCCATAAATTACACATTATGTTGGTTTCATTTCTTATGATTATGATAATTACATCAGCCCAAGAAGATACAGAATTTATTAGGGACAAATATGAGGTTAAGTTCCAGAATATTACTAATAGATTTCCAGAAGTATGGAGTGATATAAGAACTTTTACCAGAATAAGGAACATATTTGCTAGCTTTTGGAGAAAATACTCCTACTGTATGCAATACCAATGGTATATGGGATGTGAAGAATATAGGAAAGCAATAGGACATTCATATCATTATAAAACTTTCATGGCAGATATGCTCTATAATGCTACCGATTTAGATGAGCAAAACCCATTAAAATGCCATGGGATAGAATTATGGGGAAACAAAACAAGCCACATGGCAATCTATGCTTCAGCATGGAGGATATGGAAGATTAACAAAATGCATATTAAAGTTAATAATAAATACAGGATAGTAGAAACACAGATGGAAGAATTTAATGCAGAATATAACCCATATTTCACATGTGGAATGGCCATGAACACAACCTTTGTGAGATCTTGGTTTAAACCAATGATTTTCCAAGCTTATGGATATTATCATGGCCTGATGTTCAATAGAACAACCCAATCTTTTCAAGAAGGAACCTTCTTCTCTGACTACTATGATTATAGTGAATATAATGACACTGATGATGGCAATGACACTGATATCCTAGATTTTGATACACGTAACATCCCAATACCAGTACCAAAACCAGACCCATGTACCCATTATGAGGTAAATGGTCCTAAACTTCTTTTTGATGACCTAGAATTACCCTTACATATGTCATTCACAAATAATATTACTAGAGGCTGCCAATGGGTGGACGATATGTTCACACCTATCTTTATTAAAGAAGGGATGCCACCTCTACCAGAACCATGGGGGAACAAATGCCCAAAATCTTTTTTAAAGAAACTACAAATCAGGTCAATTGGAATTAGAGATAATTTACCACATAACATTACAAAATACAACATATTATGCGTATCTGAATTCCCAAACTTACCCTTCTATGGTAATTTGACACCTATAGACTATAATGGAACACCACTTCGGACACATTATATTAGAAAATACAACCAACATACAGTCCCCGAAGCTAACACATCAGATCATTGGGATTGGTCCTTTTGGAATAGAATCTTAGCATTAGGAGTGGAACATTGGAGATTCCCAATTATACTAACATCAATATTACCACAACCGTGGGGACAACTTAGAGATTATTCATTAAAGACCACTTGTGGAATTCCCCAATACATATGTGCCAAAGCCATTAAAACAAATTCCAACACCACCAGCAAGGGCACATTAATTGTGCTGTGCTTACAATATCAGATAGATAAAACAATAACAACCTTTACAAATAATAGATATAATATTTCAGTACCACGATGGACAATAGATAACCTAATGGATGTAATCATACAACAACCCCTCAAAGTATTATACTTACATAACACCACAAATATTTACATCTTTAACTCCTCACATTATGTATATAATGGCACAGAGGAAATCCCAGGTATTCCATCACTAATAGAAATTACGTCGTTTGACAAAATAACAAGACCCCTTCCAGCATGCGTATCCTTACCAGACATTGATGATTTTCCAATACCATATGATATATCATTTAATGAAACAACTTATTTCCTTGAAACAAGGAACTTAACCATAGGATACGCCAACAACCTAAACAACCCAATAAGTATACCAACAATTAATATTACAGAAACAATAACCAACATTTCTTATGTGTTACCATATAGTACTTATTACCTTAGAGTTGCAGATAATAAATTGGTAGTTGTGGCAACAAAACTCTTTACACACTATACATCTAATGTATCAACATCTATCTTGTGGCTGCAATACATAAACGTAACATCATATAATGCACATACAACTATACACACAGGTCATCCCTACCATTTTTCAACATGGACCCTACACCCACATAAACAAAATTGGATGCAAGCAGAATGGATCGCACATACACCCAAAGGCTTAAATAATTCTCTTATGATAGACTGGGATAAAATATATTACATCCCTCTAACACATAAACTTTGGGAAGGCATAACCCCATTACATGATGGTAAACTAATCTATAGAGGCACAATTAATCAAAACAAGGAAGAATTTCACTTATTCACAGCCCATTTTCCTCAAGGATATTTATGCCCACCGCCCGGACCACCAAATATGGTATCGGCACCCATGATAATACCAGATATGACTACACCAGCAAAAATTATATTATATCCTAAAATAAGAAAAATCTCTATGATAGTCGACCTACAAGCTCTTAAAGCACCCTCCAAATATTGTCAGTCCATTACAGACAAACTACAACAATTACAATATACAACCCCAATAAAGGTGGGAAGAAAACCTTTACAGTTTATGGTATTAGGAGCAGTCCTTGCAGGAGCCATACTGGGAGGTATTATGGGTGGAGGTGTATCCGCAGCTATGTTAGAACCCATTAAAGCTAAACTCACACATATAAATCAACTCAATAGACATACTTCAGAGGCCCTGGCAGCTATATCAGGATCTATTGATTCATTAAATATTCTACAACAACAAATGCGTGCTGAAATAGAAATTTTTAAAACAGAATATGGAAGAGACAAACTTTGGCACACAGAAGGAATGATAACCAATCATAATAACCTTATGTGCCTACAATATAAACTAGCAGCAGAAAGAATGACTAGACAATTAGATACGCTATTCATTCAAGGCCTAGGAAGAAGGACTCCTGAATATCAAACTCTCCTAGACCCTAATGAGGATAGCGGATGTGATGAAGGCTTTTGCAAGATACATGTAATACAAGTTTTCTTAGATAATGCTTATAAAGGATTTCATACTAAATCTGTACCACAGAGGTGGGACCAGAAAACAGACCCATGGAAAACACTTACAGCACAATGGGTGACACCGATTGATCACTTTTTCTTTATAAACCTAAACAATACACCAGTATACATTCCAACAGATGATGTCTATAACTTAGGAGCTAATACATACATTTATCCACACCTACCAATAACAAATTTAGCAGAAACAAGGCTTACATCCTCAACCATGATTGATTCCATCACAGATTTAGGGGATTGGTCATTCTTAATCTGTACCACTAAAGATAATGTTAATGTCACATGTATCAACTACAATAGTACAACTCAAGAAGATGACATCTCCTCATTTAACCCACAACCAGGATGCTGGGTTTTACACAATTGCTCAAAAGTAACACATAGTACTCTAAATAGGACACTGGTGACGTCCCTATCCTTACAAAAAAGTCATTTTTACTCTTCACCCAACATCTTTATACAACAACTAGAAAAGGAACACTTTGAACAGTTTGTAAAAACAGCACAAGAATTGGAAAAAGTAGCAGAATTTAATTCAAAACAATTAGACTCAATCCACAAGAAAATACAACAAGCACAATATTCTTTAACTCATAGTATTACTAAAACACATAATCTGGTCGGATTGATTAGAACTAATACTATGATACATAAGGACTGGATACAACAAATCAAAAAATGTAGCTTCTTTGATTATATGGCAAGATTGATACAACTCGACTTTATTTACACCCCACTACATGGATGGTGGGAATGGTTTAAAGAGATCATGTATGTAATAATGATACTTGTTGCATTCATAATTTTGTTGAGATTACTAATATGTTGCAAAAGGAGAAAGAAATATGCCTCGCTCAAAGAAAAATCCCTCTGGAAGGAAATGTGATTTAATCCAGAAGAACGGTGTGATCATTACTCTGAGGCATCACTACAACAGACACCTTAGACCCATTATGGACCTATTTTACCGCATGGGATTCAACTTTCGCCATAATGATATGCCAGATTGCCACTTTTGCCTCTCAAGATATTCTTCCAGATTCCTAAATGGTCCTAGATCTGATGATTCCTTATTGTTACTCTTTACTCATTTCATGTGTCACGGTACAGAATATGTTAAAAGACATCCAATTGACAAATTCCTACATATCTTAGCTAGCCTTTTTTCATGCTTTATTTGTAAAGGCAATCATGCCCATTATGAGCTTTGTAGAAATATGATTAGACATAGACCGGAGGAAGCTGAGCAATTGTTATATGGAGATTGGCACTGTTGCACTGCAATCAGTGCACCTACAGAACCACAATCACTACAATCATGGTCTATGAGAATAATATTACGCCCTCTCTTAAGAGATTTGCTTAAAGAATTTTCCGCTTATAAAACTTGGTATGAACTTCATAGAACTTATAGAAGAACAAAAATGCTTGCTTTACCAATAAAATTATACAGACCCTTTGATAACATTACAAGCTCATCAGATAGGCGACCGTATGACTCTGTAAACCCCCGTCCTGTGAGACAACTCTGGTATCCTATGGGAAGCGGATAACCAGTACATGACACCTTTCATGCTGATTACATTTCAGGTGTCAGGGGGTGGAATGTTATGAGCATGTAAGGACCAGCATATGGTCCAGGGACAGTTTAGATAAATAAGTTTGTTTTTCTTTGTGTGTGAGAGCAAAATTGCAAAGTCAACCTTTGTAAGCAAAAATCTAAGAAAAAGCTGAGTACAATGACATAGTAAGAGATTACCAGAAGGTGTGTGTGCAACCCTAGATAAGTAGTGGAAAATACAAAAAACCCAGCCGCTGAGCAGCCGTTGTCCCAGTCCTCCCGACACTATGACTGACTGAACGGCTACTCAGCGGTCCGGACTGAGACCTCCGCGAGACGCATCACTGATCCGAATTCATCTGCCCGACACGCTGTCCGAACGACCGAGACGACTGAGACTCGCCTTGAAAACTGCGAACCGAGAGAAAGTCGGAGCACGGACCCCGCGTCGCCAGGTTGTGACGTCAGAAATCTCACAGACCGAGTCTCGCGATACTCCCAAGTGTCGCGATATCAGGTTGTATACATTTTAGACTCACTAGAAATATTGTGTTAGTAGTGATGAATATAATTTGGATATATATTATATTAGCTATAATATTAGTTGTGATAGTTTGGACTTGCTTGTGTGTGACTTTCATCCCAGTAAACTCCTTTGCGAGTACACCAGCGTCTGAGTATTATTGACCTTCATGGGCGGAATCCTCTCAACCAATCACCTTTGAGAGTGCTCGCGACACTACCTAGCTCCCAAATGAGATTGATGTGGGATTCCCTCTCACCTGACCTGAATGGAATTACAACTCAGCAGAAGGTAGGGAGCAACTGACAGTCTACCGCCAGGCTCTGATGGCAGGTCTCAGGGGGGCTGCTCGCCGCCCCACGAATCTGGCTAAAGTAACTTCCCTCTATCTTTTTAGAATGCTTGATGGAGGCTCACTGGAGATATACTCCTTTTGGCCCTACTTCTCCGAGTCAACAGGCAGCAATAACAATGACATAGATAAGGCAGTCCGCTCCAGACATTAAAAAGAAATTACAACATCTGGAGGGTTTACAAGATCTAGCTTTGACAGACATAATTAAGGAAGCTGGAAAGGTTTAGCATAAGAGAGAGAGAAAAAGAAAAGAAAGACCAAAAAAAAAAAAAAAAAAAGGAAGCAAAAGAGAGAAAAAATAATGGGAAAAGGAGACAAGAAAGGAACTTAAATAGGATATTGGATACAGTGATTAAAAAAAAAAAAGCATCAGGATCAGGAAGACTTAGACAGCCAGGGTACCTGGGCAACAGGCAAAAAAAAAACAAAAAAAAAAAAAAACCTGAGGGCTTTAGGAAGCCCCTTGAGAAGGATCAATGTATGTATTGCAAGGAAAGAGGATCTTGGGTTCACGAATGCCCCAAAAAGAAAAAAAACTGGGAAGGAATTTTTCAATGTTGGGACATAGAGTGCTTGTTAAAAATGTCTTTTGAGTGGTACTTAGATCAGAATGTTAATGTAGATGAAGATGTGTGGATGTGGAAAAAAAAAAAAAGAAAAAAAGAAAATTTTCAGGCTGAAGTATGTTGGGATAGTTTGCTTGAGCTTTATCAAATTTAAGTCATGGGTAAAACATAAAATTGTTTTATGTTAATAAAAACTTCTGTGGTGCATGAAATCAATAGCTATCAAGTTTAAGCTAAAATCATTGGTTGTCAAATAATGTTTTTTTCTTTCAAAAAGATTTATCAAGGGTTATATTAATATTTAGCTAGCTGTTTGGGCTCAGAAAAGACCAGATTCTATTCTGTTATATGTAAAGTAACTGTCTCAATTTTGGCATCTTAAGTCCAGTGCTTATAACAAAATTAACCCTTAAGACATCTTCCCTACTTTAGGGCACAGCCTCATGCTCAAACAATGGCCCTCATCTGAGAAAAAAAAAAAAAAAAATCAAGCTCCATGGTTCTGTTTCCAATGTTCTCTGGGTAATTTGTACCCATACAGGTATCTGAACTAATCAAAGATGTTTTCACACAGGTGCTAAGACCTTATACTGTCTTACTTGTTTTTTAGGTTAAATAAGTTAAGTTTGTAAATCAACTGGTACTGTTTTCAAGACTGATAACAGGTTCTGCCTATACTTATAAATGTTGGATATTTAAAATGGGAGATGTACCTACTTTCTATACCTCAGATATATGGCTTATGCTACCACAGTACAACAAAAATTTTAAAAATAGGACAAAATGATTTTAGAAGCCCTGTGCCATTCTTTAGTTAAGTCTATTTCAGTAATTAAATGTGCTCCATATGTATGTACATCCAAGCTGATGTAACTTCCTTTCTAAGTGTGTTAATCACCTATGTAGAAGCCAAAGCCAATTGGAATCATCGGAGTAAAAAGTGTCAATATTTTGGCCTGTGCTCCCATGTCAGGAGGCCACTGGAGATGATGGGACACTTCTACACTGGGCCCCTGGTAAGTCACCTGTCTTCCTGAGCAGGGAGGATATGGAGACCCAAACAAAAGTGGTGTACAATGTAAAACAGGAGAGTCACAATTGAGAAGCAATCAGTCCTCCTGACTTCCCAAAGAAGGGAAAACTACTTGGCCAGCATGGCCCTGACTCATCCTAACAGGCAAAAGACACCAGTAAGCTATGGGGCTACTCCTGTGCCCCTAAAGTCTCTTTGGAGAGCCATTAATGACCTCCAAAATTAATCCTTAATTAACTTTTGGCTATCTGCAAGGTCTATACACTCAGAGAAAAATGTATAACCAAAGATAAAAAATAGCTCTTTATTATTAAGATTAAATGTTATGTATATGTTTCTGATAACTCTGCTAGCATCTCATCTGTTTTACAAGCCATGTTAAATACTACTGTGCCATTTAATGAACAGTTCTGAAAGAAAATCTCAGCCAGCTCATCCTCAGATGGTCCTGAGATGATCCAAGCCTGTCTACCTGGATTCCCTCGACCTACAAAAAGACCAGTTTGCTGTGTGTTCACTTCTCAGTAACTCCTTACTTTTATTCTTTCTTTCCAAAGTTATCTTTCAAGATTATCTTCCTACACTCTGGGGTACATTAAAATAGTTCCCCTCTCTAGGAGAGATTCTCTAACTGCAACAAGTCTCCACTTCATGTCCCATTCAGCAGGAAGTAGTAAATGATCTGATGTCTTCGACCCAGCCCCCTAAAGCAGTTAGAGTGTCTTCTCATGAGAGGGAGAAATAAAAGGGAAATAGACTGTCTATACCATACGTTCCTGTTGTCATAGATAAAGTTTACTTAAAATAAGTTTATTTAAAGTTCCTCAAATAAAATTATAGAGCTTGATTGAAATGCCATACAGATTAAAAGTTCTAGGACCTCCCTTTTATGAGGGAATTGCCATCCTTACATCTCCTGTGTCTACTAACAGTGCAGAGGGATTATTCTGGCACTCTGCCCCAAAGGGGCGTATTACTCTTACATCCATTTCCGGCCTCGGACTGTGTCTATTAGGCCCTGATATGCTCCCTCCTCTGACTCTTGAACCAGTATGCAACCAAACTGCTATTATCAATGACTCCTTTATATATACTAAAGCCCCTAGTAACTCCTATCTTGCTTGTTCCACGGGGCTGACTCCCTTTATTGTCAACAAGGACTTTTTACAGACTAAGGACTATTGTGTTGTAGTTATAGTTTTGCCACGATTTTTCATTCATGATTCTGAAAGTTTTACAACTACTATAGATCAAGGCATTGCCATTAGACCAAAAAGAGAGCCTTTAACTGCCCTCACCCTGACTGTGCTCCTGGGACTTAGTGCTGCAGGGGCCGGGACAGGTATTGCCTCGCTGGTAACCTCCCAACAGCACTTTACACAACTCAGTGCCTTAGTGGACAGAGATCTTAACCTCATACATGAGGGGATACAAGATCTCAAAGATTCTTTGGCCTCACTCTCTGAGGTTGTACTTCAAAACCGGAGAGGGCTAAATTTGGTGTTCTTAAAGGAAGGGGGACTCTGTGTAGCCCTCAAAGAAGAATGTTGTTTTACTTAGATAAGACTGGGCTAATACAAAATAGCCTTGATAAAGTTAAAAGAAACCTAGAGGATAGAAAAAGGACTCGAGAAAAACAAGAATCTTGGTATAAAAATTGGTTTTCCATTTCTCCCTGGCTAACTACTTCGCTTCCCAGTCTTTTAGGCCCTTTTGTTGGATTCCTTTTGCTTATCTCCTTTGGCCCCTGGGCTTTCAGACGACTAACCAGTTTCATTAAGAGTCAGGTAGATTCTGCAATCAAGCCGGTGGAAGTCCACTACCTCGCCTCGCCACAGAAGAAACATCTGCCGCTGACCCGCCTAAAGAACAAGACAACCCCCCATCTCGACCCTTAGACTTTATCTCCCTGCAAAAACCCACCCTGGGTGGAAATTTTGGTCCCGCCCCTCCAAATAATAACTCAGGTCTCCGCGACCCCTCATACTAATTGGCTACCAAACATATTTCCTCCAGGATCCTTATGTGGCGTTGACGGTCTTGTTGAGAGCAAAATGCGTTACATTTCCACAAAGTGAGTGGTCTGGTAAGTCAGCGACGGAACGGGTGGCTAAGTCTCGACCCGCCTAAGACAGGACGACCTCGCTGAGAGGAGGCCGATCCAATGACGGGTAAGGGTCCAGCACTGCCCTTCTAACAGGCTCAGACCATTTGTGCCCCTTGTTCTAAGGTCAATCCAAATGACTTTACCGAAATCAATGACCTATGAGTAACAGCGCTCAACCTACTCTGGGGAACGCTCGCCTCTCTGATGTCAGGTTGCTGTCAGGTTGCTCCTCTGGATCCATTTCTATTTTTAAACAAAAATAATCGGCCACCAAAACAAGCCCTTCTTTGGGACATCATTAAGGGGTCGCGGTAACCTCCCTATCCTGGTCCTTGTACACAGAAGAGGAGGAGATGTTGGAGACGAGGACATGAGCCCTGAACAGATCTTTGCCCTGAAATAACCTCTGCCCTGAGATAACTTCTGCCCTGAGCAACTTCCGACCTTTCCTCATCCCCCCCACCCTGCCATACCTAACTGATTCCATCCCCTCACCCCGCCACACCTAACTAATTAACATCCTGCCTGGCAACTGCAGAGACATGAGAACTATACCGTGAATTCTTGGAATAACTGCAAACTGTCCTAGGCCAAAGGCCAAGAAGATTCTGTAACTTTCCACCACCTGCCTCCTCCAGCCCCCCCCCCCACCCAAGACCCTAACCCTAACCCTTAAAAAGGCCACTGTGGCTCAATAAAATTGGACTCTTGACAAGTGTACATTTGCTTGAGTCCCTTCCTCTCTCTCACCCATCTTATTTCAGGTTGGGGTCCTCCTCGCCCCCACGAATAACGAGGTCCCGTGGGTTGGGACATGCCTGCAATGCAATGCTCATCCTGTAATCTCTGCTGGCAGTAAAGGTTCCTCCCAAGGCTTCAAGCTGCCTGTGTTCTGAACATTAAAAAATCGGAGATTCAATGAAAACTATGCCAGATGGGTCCAAGGTTACAAACAGGCCTAAATGTTTGTCGTTCAACATGGATATCCTAGAGAGAAATATGGATGTGACTTACATTTGACCCAAAGACATTGCTATCATTTTCTGGCAAGCAAAGACATCATCCAAGACAGTACCCAAGAAGCTGTTATGATTATCCAATAATACCCTTCCGGGCCTTAATCCACCTGCATACTTGGTCAGGTCAGGATGATCATCCAGAGCCTGCGGGTGGGCACCCAAAGCCTCCGAATACAGGTTTGGACCCCGACACACCTCATTTCTTTCTGGAATGGGCTCAGCAATTTTGCCCTGGACCTCAAAGGCATAAAGAATGTCCATACCTGCCTATGGGTTTGATGTCAGTCCTATTTTTGAGAGACTCCTGGGTGTCTACTGCCTCAAAAAGACGTCGGTCCTCCTGCTAGAAAGGGGCACAGCACTCCCTGGTAGCTTCTCACTTCACCTGGAAGCTCTGCATGTCCCATGCGGATGTGACCCTTTGAGTCACATGTCTGTCAGGGGCCTCCTTTCCCTAGCACAAGGAGAGCCCCTGCCTCTTCATGGCCTACTCTCTGGCCAAAAAGCTCCCAATTCTCTAACCTAGGGTGAGAGCGAACATCACCCTAGGTTAGAGAATCAGCTCTCTTCAGAAAAAGGGTCAGATTTATATACTTCACAAAGATGGCCGACACACGGCCATGGGCCAGCCTGAGGCCTTCTTGTGGAAAGGGAGCAATTTCTGCAGGTTCACCCCGTCCCTTACAACTGGGGAGCCTAGTGAAATGGGACTGTGTGAAATGTAAGGGAGCAGGGCGCAGAGGGTGTGTTTCTCTGGGAATGAGACAGCTCCGCAAATTGGTGGCAGGCGGAGGGCCTCCATGAGCACCAGGCTGGCTGCTAGAGCAGGAGAGCCTGCCTCACATATCAAATGTTCAGAGATTCCAAAATCGTCGAGAATGCCTGAGTCCACGTTCGTGGACTGCTCACTTACCCTTGTCACTGGTGGTGGTTAGGGCCACCTCTTCTGAAACGTGCGGGGATGCTGGTCGGTGTCTTGAGAGAGAGCCTGACAAGTCCAGGACTTTGAAGGAGCGGTGTTTTCTTCCCCCCAATGACAGAGGCGCGAGGACTGTTGCTTGTGGGTTGAAGGCCACTCCGACAGGCTCTGCAATTCCTTCTTGACCTGTCTTGAATAGGAATTGATATGCTTACCTTATATCAGAATGAAATGGCAAAGTACATATGACAGCTGCCGCCCAAGGAGGCCCTGTCTCTTCACAAACACGTGTTGAGCACAATTTCATCAAGGACACACGCCGCACCCCACCCCCCGCAAGGGGGAAAAAAGTCTTTGACTTATTTAACTATGAGAGAGAAAGTGAGAGATTGAGAAGAGAAAAGGACCCATTGAGGGAATGGGCCCAGCAGGTGGCCAAAAGCACACGAGTGCCCCCTTGTGTCTCGGGCTCGCCTGCGTCCCGGAGACTCGAGCCGGGGTCGTGTGATTTCACAGTCAAAGGCTCTGACCTCTAGGCCATCTCCCGTTTCCCACGAATACAGTGGCTGGTTTTCCTAGCCCTGTCTTGCTCCAGAGAGGCTTGACTTGTACTACCTGCTGTGCTGGCATTCAGGATAGAACCACAGGGTGGCTGCCTTGTCACCTTGTTCATCCTCTCATCTCTGCGGGCAGTGAAGGCAACTGGCCTGATGACAAGGACCCCATTTTGATGATACTCAACTGCTCTGATCATTGAAAATCGGACATTCAATGAAAACTATGCCAGGTGGGTCAAAGCATACAAACAGGCCTAAATGTTGGTACTTCAATAGGGATATCCAAGACAGAAATATGCACGTGCCTTCCATGTGACCCAAAGACATTGCTATCATGTTCTGGCTTGTAAATTATCATTCCAGTGCCAAAGGCAGGACCTGTGTGGAGAACTGGAGACTCTGGTGTGCATTGTCCTCTGCAATGTCACCAGACAGCACAGCCTTGCCTGCTCTTTTTCTTCCATGTCACATGGGAACTTCTCATGACTGTGAGGAGCATGGAAGGCCACAACAGATTTCAAGTGCGTTCACAGTGGTCCGTGTGTTACATACTTACCGTCGTCCCTTGATATCTGTGACCGTGACCCAATGAAGCAGGGGCACGTCCGTGATTATCCAATACTTACCCTTCTGCTCCTTCATTGCCCCTGCTCCCATAGTCGGGTCAGGACGGTCCTCCAGAGCCTGCGAGTGGGCACCCAAACCCGCCGAATACAGGCTTGGACCCAGACACACCTCATTCTTTCTGCAATGGTTTCAGCAATTTTGCCCTGGGCCTCAAAGGCATAAAGAATGTCCATACCTGCCTATGGGGTGTGATGTCAGTCTGATTTTCAAGACACTCCTGTGTGTCTACTGCCTCAAAAAGACATCGGTGCTCCTGCTAAAAAGGAGCACAGGACTCCCTGGTAGCTTCTCACTTCACCTGCAAGCTCTGCATGTCCCATGCGGATGTGACCCGTTGAGTCACATGTCTGTCAGGGGCCTCCTTTCCCTAGCACACGGACATCTCCTGCCTCTTCGTGGCCTTCTCTCTGGCCAAAAAGCTCCCAATTGTCTAACCTAGGGTGAGAGCGAACGCTATCACCCTAGGTCAGAGAATCGGCTCTCTTCAGAAAAATGGTCAGATTTTTAGAATTCACAAAGATGGCCGACGCACAGCCTTTGGCCAGCCCCAGGCCTTCTTGTGGAAAGGGAGCAATTTCTGCAGGTCCACCCCCTCACGTACCACTGGGCAGCCTAGTGGAACGGGACTGTGTGAAATGTGAGGGAGCAGGGCGCGGAGGGTGGGTTTCTCTTGGAATGAGACAGCTCCGCAAAGTGTCCTTGAATTGGTGGCAGGCGGAGGGCCTCCCCGAGCGCCAGGCCGGCTGCTAGAGCAGTAGAGCCTGCCTCACATATCAAACGTTCAGAGATTCCAAAATAGTTAAGAACGTCTGAGTCCACGTTCGTGGACTGCTCACTTACCTCTGTCACTGGTGATGATTAGGCGCCACCTCTTCTGAAACGTGCGGGGATGCTGGTCGGAGTTTCCTGAGAGAGAGCCTGACAGGTCCAGGACTTCAAAGGAGTGGCGTTTTCTTCCCCCCAATGACAGAGGCGCACGCGAGGACTGTTGCTTGTGGTTGGAACGCCACTCCGACAGGCTGTGCAATTCCTTCTTGACCTGTCTCGAATAGGAATTGATTTGCTTACATTGTATGAGAATGAAATGGCAAAGTACACCTGACAGCTGCCGACCAAGGAGGCCCTCTGTCTTCACAAAGCCGTGTTGAGCACGGTTTGGTCGCGCACACACACCCCCTCCACCCCGGCCCACGCAAGGGGGAAGAAAAAGTATTAGACATATTTAACTATGAGACAAAAAGTGCGAGATTGATAAGAGAAAAGGACCCATGGAGGGAATGGGTCCAGCAGGTGACAAAAGCACACGAGCGCCCCCTTGTGCCTCGGGCTGGCCTGCGTCCCAGAAACTCGAACCTGCAACCCTTGACTTCACTGTCACAGTCAAAGGCTCTAACCTCTAAGTCATCTTACGGTTCCTACAAATCCCGTGGCTGGTTTCCCTTGTCCTGTCTTGTTCCAGAGAGGCTTGACTTGTACTACCGGGTGTGTGTGCCGGCATTCAGGATGGAGCCACAGGGTGGCTGCCTTGTCACCTTGTTCATCCTCTCATCTCTGCTGGCAGTAAAGGCACCTGGCCCTACTTCAAGCACGCCCTTTTGATGATACTCAACTGCTCTGATTGTTGAAAATCGGACATTCGGTACAAACTATGCCAGGTGGGTCAAAGGATACAAACAGGCCTAAATGGTTGTCCTTCAATAGGGATATCCAAGAGAGAAATATCTACGTGACTTCCATTTGTCCCAAAGGCCTTGCTATCTTTTTCTGGCAAGTCAAGATATCATTCCAGTGCCAAAGGCAGGAACCTGTGTGGAAAACCGGAGACGCTGGTGTGCATTGTCCTCTGCAATGTCACCATACAGGACAGCCTTGCCTGCTCTTTTTCTTGCATGTCACATGGGAACTCCTCATGACTGTGAGGAGCATGGAAGGCCACAAGAGATTCTAACTGCGTTCACAGTGGACCGTGTGTTACGTACTTACCGTTGTCCCTTGATATCTGTTACCGTGACCCAATGAAGGAGGGGCATGTCCGTGATTATCCAATACTTATCCTTCTGCTCCTTCATTGCTCCTGTCCCCATAGTCATTCAGGACGGTCCTCCAGAGCCTGCGAGTGGGCACCCAAACCCACCGAATACACGCTTGGAGCCAGACACACCTCATTCTTTCTGCAATGGGTTCAGCAATTTTGCGCTGGGCCTCAAAGGCATAAAGAATGTCCATACCTGCCTATGGGTTTGATGTCAGTCCTACTTTCGAGACACTCCTGTGTATCTACTGCCTCAAAAAGACATCGGTCCTCCTGCTAAAAAGGAGCCCAGGACTTCTGGTAGCTTCTCACTTCACCTGGAAGCTCTGCATGTCCCATGCGGATGTGACCCTTTGAGTCACATGTCTGTCAGGGGCCTCCTTTCCCTAGCACACGGACATCTCCTGCCTCTTCGTGGCCTTCTCTCTGGCCAAAAAGCTCCCGATTCTCTAACCTAGGGTGAGGGCGAACGCTCTCACCCTAGGTTAGAGAATCGGCTCTCTTCAGAAAAATGGTCAGATTTATAGAATTCACAAAGATGGCCGACGCATGGCCATGGACCAGCCCGAGCCCTTCTTGTGGAATAGGAGCAATTTCTCCAGGTTCACCCCCTCACTTACCACTGGGCAGCCTAGTGGAACGGGACTGTGTGAAATGTGAGGGAGCAGGGCGTGGAGGGTGGGTTTCTGGGAATGAGACAGCTCCATAAAGTGTCCTTTAATTAGTGGCAGGCGGAGGGCCTCCCCGAGAACCAGGCCGGCTGCTAGAGCAGGAGAGCCCGCCTCACATATCAAACGTTCAGAGTTCCAAAATAGTCGAGAACGTCTGAGTCCACGTTCGTGGACTGCTCACTTACCCTTCTCACTGGTGATGATTAGGCGCCACCTATTCTTTATCATGTGGGGATGCTGGTTTGGGTGTCTTGAGAGAGAGCCTGACAGGTCAGGACTTCAAAGGAGCGGGTTATTCGTCCCCCCAATGACAGAGTAGTGAGGACTGTTGCTTGTGGGTTGAAGGCCACTACGAGTGGCTCTGCAATTCCTTCTTGAACTGTCTTGAATAGGAATTGATTTGCTTATCTTCTATCAGAATGAAATGGCAAATTACACATGACAGCTGCAGGCCAAGGAGGCCCTCTCTCTTCACAAACATGTATTGAGCACAGTTTCATCGAGGACACACCCGGCCTCCCCCCCCCCCCCCGCAATGGCTGAAAAAAAATAAAGTATAGGACTTAGTTAACTATGAGAGAGAAAGTGAGAGATTGAGAAGAGAAAATGGCCCATTGAGGGAATGGGCCCAGCAGGTGACCAAAAGCACACGAGCGCACCCTTGTGTCACGGGCTTGCCTGCGTCCTGGAAATTTGAACCGGGAACCTCTGACTTCACAGTCAAAGGCGCTGACCGCTATGCCATCTCCGGCTTCTCACCAATCCCGTGCCTAGTTTCCCTTGCCCTGTCTTGCTCCAGGGAGGCTTGAATTCTACTACCGTGTGTGCTGGCATTCAGGATGGAGCCACAGGGTGGCTGGCTGCCTTGTCACCTTGTTCATCTTCTCATCTCTGCTGGCAGTAAGGGCACCTGGCCTGACTTCAAGCACCCCGTTTTGATGATACTCAACTGCTCTGACCACTGAGAATCGGACATTCAATGACAATTATGCCAGGTGGGTCAAAGGATACAAACAGGCCTAAATGTTTGTCCTTCAATAGTGATATCCACGACAGAAATATGTACTTGCCTTCCATTTGACCCAAGGACATTGCTATCATTTTCTGGCAAGTAAAGATATCATTACAGTGCCAAAGGCAGGAACCTGTGTGGAAAACTGGGGATGCTGGTGTGCAGGGTCCTCTGCAATGTCACCATACAGCATAGCCTTGCCTTCTCTTTTTCTTCCACGTCCATGGGAACTTCTCATGACTGTGAGGAGCATGGAAGGCCACAACAGACTCTAACTGTGTTCACAGTGGATCGTGTGTTACGTACTTATTGTCTTCCCTTGATATCTGTGAATGTGACCCAAAGAAGGAGGGGGCACATCCATTAATATCCAATACTTACCCTTCTGCTCTTTGTTGCCCCTGCTTAAATGGTCGTGTCAGGATGGTCCTCCAGAGCCTACGGGTCGGTACCCAAACCCTCCGAATACACGTTTGGACCCAGACACACCTCATTCTTTCTGGAATCGGTTCAGCAATTTTGCCCTGGGCCTCAAAGGCATAAAGAATGCCCATACTTCCCTAGGGGTTTGATGTCAGTTCTATTTTCTAGAGACTCCTGTGTGTCTACTGCCTCAAAAAGACGTCGGTCCTCCTCCTAGAAAGGGGCACAGCACTCCCTTGTAGCTTCTCACTTCACCTGGAACCTCTGCATGTCCCATGCGGATGTGACCATTTGAGTCAGGTGTCTGTCAGGGGCCTCCTTTCCCTAGAACATGGAGATATCCTGCCTCTTCGTAGCCTTCTATCTGGCCAAATACCTCCTGATTCTCTAACCTAGGGTGAGAGCGAACGCTATCCCCCTAGGTTAGAGAATCTGCTCTCTTCAGAAAAAGGGTCAGATTTATTGAATTCACAAAGATGGCCGTGGCATGGCCATGGGCCAGCCCGAGGCATTCTTGTGGAAGGGGAGCAATTTCTGCAGGTTCACCCCATCGCTTACACCTGGGGAGCCTAGTGGAACAGGACTGTGTGAAACGTGAGGGAGCAGGGCGCGGAGGGTGTGTTTCTCTGGGAATGAGACAGTTCCCCAAAGCGTCCTTTAATTGGCAGCCGCTAGAGCAGGAGAGCCCGCCTCACATATCAAACGTTCAAACATTCCAAAATTGTGGAGAACATCTGAGTCCACGTTCGTGGACTGCTCACTTACCCTTGTCACTGGTGGTGATTAGGCGCCTCCTCTTCTGAAACGTGCCAGGATGCAGGTCGGGGTATCTTGAGAGAGAGCATGACAGGTCCAGGACTTCAAAGGAGCGGGGTATTCTTCCCCCCAGTGACAGAGGCGCCAGGACTGTTGCTTGAGGGTTGAAGGCCACTCCCACAGACTCTGCAATTCCTTCTTGACCTGTCTTGAATAGGAATTGACTTGCTTACCTTCTATCAGAATGAAATGGCAAAGTACACATGATAGCTGCAGGCCAAGGAGGCCCTCTCTCTTCACAAACCTGTGTTGTGCACGTTTTCATTGCGCACCTCCACCCCCACGCAAGGGGGGAAAATTGTATTTGACTTATTTAACTATGAGAGAGAAAGTGAGAGATTGAAAAGAGAAAAGGACCCCTTCAGGAAAGGGGCCCACCAGGTGACTTACAACACAAGGGCGCCCCCTTGTGTCTTGGGCTTGCCTGCGTCCCAGAGTTTTGAACCGGGCTCCTTTGACTTCAGGGTGAAAAGCTCCAGCCTCTAGGCCATTTCCCACTTCTCGCCGTGCCTGTGGCCGATGTCTTTTGCCCTTGCTTGCTCCAGCGAGGCTTGCATTCTGGTACCGGTTGAGCTGGGATTCATGATGGAGCCACAGTGTGGCTGCCTTGTCATGTACATCCTCTTACCTCAGCGGGCAGTCAAGGTGCCTCCCGAACTTCAAGCTCTGTGTGTTTATGATACTCAACTGCTCTGGTCGTTGAAAATTGGACATTCAATGAAAACTATGCCAGATGAGTCAAGGGCAAAAACAGGCCTAAAGGTTTGTCCTTCAACAGGGACACCCTAGACAGAAATATGGATGTGACTTCCATTTGACGCAAAGATACCGCTTTCATTTCCTGGGAAGCAAAGATGTCATTCCAGTTCAATACCCAAGAAGCCGTTTGGAAAACTGGAGACGCTGGTGTGCAGTGAGTGTCCCCTGCAATGTCACCATCAACCATAGCCACGCCTGCTCTTTTTCTTCCATGTCACATGGGAACTTCCCATGATTGTGAGGAGCATGGAAGGCCACAACAGATTGTTCCTGTGTTCACAGTGGACCGTGTGTTACGTACTTTTGGTCGTTCCCTTGATATGTGTGAGCGTGACTCAATGAACGCGGGGCACGTCCGTGATCATCCAGTTCTTACCTTTCTGTCCCTTCATTCTACCTGCTTCCCTTTTCGGGTCAGGCTGGTCCTCCAGAGCCTGCGAGTGGGCACCCAAACCCTCCGAATACACGTTTGGACCCAGACACACACATTCTTTCTGGAATGTGCTCAGCAATTTTGCCCTGCGCCTCAAAGGCATCAAGAATATAGATAGTTGCCTATGGGTTCGATGTCAGTCCTATTTTCCAGAGACCCCTGTGTGTCTACTGCCTCAAAAAAACATCGGTCCTCCTGCTAGAAAGGGGCACAGGACCCCCTCATAGGTTCTCACTTCAACTGGAAGCTCTGCATGTCCCATGCGGATGTGACCCTTTGAGTCACATGTCTGTCAGGGGCCTCCTTTCCTTAGCACGCGGAGAGCCCCAGCCTCTTCATGGCCTTCCTTCTGGCTGAAAAGCTCCCGATTCTCTAACCTAGGGTGAGAGCGAACGCTATCACCCCAGGTTAGAGAATCGGCTCTCTTCAGAAAAAGGGTCAGTTTTATAAAATCACAAAGATGGTCGACGCACGGCCATGGGCCAGCCCGAGTCGTTCTTGTTGAGGTTGAGCAATTTCTGCGGGTGCCCCCCCTCACTTACATGTGGGGAGCCTACTGGAATGGGACTGTGTGAAATGTGAGGGAGCAGGGCACAGAGGGTGTGTTTCTCTAGAAAGAGACAGCTCCACAAAGTGTCCTTTAATTGGCTGCAGGAGGAGGGCCTCCACGAGCGTGAGGCCGGCTGCCTGAGCAGGAGAGCCTGCCTCACATATCAAACGTTCAGAGATTCCAAAATCGTCGAGAACATGTGAGTCCACGTTCATGGACTGCTCACTTACCCTTGTCTCTGGTGATGATTAGGTGCCACCTCTGCTGAAATGAGCGGGGATGCTGGTCGGTGTGTCTTGAGAGTGAGCCTGACAACTCCAGGACTTCAAACGAGTGGGGTTTTCTTCTCCCCCAATGACAGAGGTGCGATGACTCTTGCTTGTGCATTGAAGGCCACTCCCACAGGTTCTGCAATTCCTTCTTGACCTGTCTTGAATAGGAATCATTTTGCTTACCTTCTATCAGAATAAAATTGTGAAGTAGACATGACAGGTGCCGGCCAAGGAGGCCCTTTTTCTTCACAAACCTGTGTTGAGCACGTTTTCATCGCGCCCCCTCCCATCCCCCACGCAAGAGGGGAAAAAAAGTATTTGACTTATTTAACTATGAGAGAGAAAGTGAGAGATTGACAAGACAAAAGGACCCTTTCAGGAAAGGGGCCCACCAGGTGACTTAGAACACAAGGGTGCCCCCTTGTGTCTCGGGCTTGCCTACATCCTGGAGGTTCGAACCGGGCTTCTTCGACTTCACAGTCAAATGGTCTAGCCCCTAGGCAATTTCTGGCTTCTCGCCATGCCCGTGGCTGATGTCCTTTGCCCTTGCTTGCTCCAGCGAGGCTTGCATTCTGGTACCGGGTAAGCTGGGATACTGGATGGAGCCACAGGGCGTCTGCCTTGTCACGTACATCCTCTTACCTCTGTGTTGCAGTCCAGTTTGTATTGCTGTTAGAAATCACCCAACCAAGAGCAGCTTCTGGGAAAAAGAGATTTATTTTGCCTTACAGGCTCGAAGGGAAGCTCCACGATGGCAGGGGAAAACGATGGCATGAGCAGAGGGTGGACATCACCCCCTGGCCAATATAAGGTGGACCATAGCAACAGGAGAGTGTGCCAAACACTGGCATGGGGAAACTGGCTATAAAGCCCATAAGCCTGCCCCCAACAATACACTCCCTCCAGGAGGCATTAATTCCCAAATCTCCATCAGCTGGGAACCTAGCATTCAGAACACCTAAGTTTATGGGGGACACCTGAATCAAAACACCACATTCCGCCCCTGACCCCCATAAACTGATAATCATACATGATGTAAAATGCAATGCATTCATCTCATTTTAAAAGTCCCCATAGTTTTTATCAATCCCAATGATGTTCATACATCCCCATAGTCCAAGATCTTTTAACTGAGCCATAATACCAAAAAAATGACCTCAAAAAACCCATAATGGCACAGAATAAATATTCACACTGCAATAGATGGCATTGGGCATAGCAAAGAAACATTCAACCAATACAAGATTTAAAACAACTAGAGCAAACATCAAACTCTGTAGCTTCAAGTCCAACAACTCAAACCAGTGACAAATCTTCAAGTCCGATAATTCTAACCAGCAACAAGTCTCTGGCATTCCAATTCTGCCCCTCCAGCTAGGCTACTCACAGTCCTGGAAAACTTCATCGGGGCCGGCAGCTCCTCGGCAGCCATCTCATGGTCCCAGCACCTCCACTGGGTCTCTACTGCAAGCCATGGTTCATCCTCATGGCTCCATGGGGTCTCTATGCAGGCAACCAACAAACCTGCTTCACACTGCCCATGGCCATTTCCAAAACACAAGACTGTGTTGCATACTCAATGACCCTCTTTCCAGCATTTTATACTCCACGATACCAGGCAGGTGCCAATTTGTTAATCCAGGGGGGAATAAAGCAGACTTTGAAGAACAGGGCACTCCTTGAGCATCCAGACCCCTTCAAAAGAGCTGACATTCTTCTTGTTGGCCCAGCGCAGGTCAGCTAGCCCAGTCTCAAAGGTTGTTATCTCTCAGTTGCAGCTGAACGGGCAGGAGTTCACCCAAAGATTTTCTTTTCTGTGCCATATCCCTCTGCACACACCAGTTCATGTCTACGCTAAGCAACCCTGCACAACTTCTCAGGACATGGGCACAAGAGCAAGCTTCTCACACAAACTGCTAGCCCAGTCGAGGCACAGCTCTTTCTCACCCTCATAAGCCAAACCTCACAGTCCATAGTTCTTACTGCCTTCAGGTCTTAGAGCTCAGACCAGAATAGTCCATTAAGCTGTACTTACAGCACTGCAAGGCATCTCTTAGGCCAAGGTTTCAACTCCTTCCACTTTCCTCTTGAAAATCAGCTACAAAAGGCTGAAGCCACTTAGTCAGGTGTCTAGCAGCAACCCCACTCCTGGTACCACTTTACTGTTGCAGTCCAGTTTGTATTGCTGTTAGAAATCACCCAACCAAGAGCAGCTTCTGGGAAAAAGAGATTTATTTTGCCAGCAGTCAAGGTGCCTCCAGAACTTCATGATCTGTGTGTTTATGATACTCAACTGCTCTGGTCGTTGAAAATTGGACATTCAATGAAAACTATGCCAGATGAGTCTGGGCACAAACAGGCCTAAAGGTTTGTCCTTCAACAGGGATACCCGAGACAGAAATATGGGTGTGACTACCATTTGACTCAAAGATACCTCTTTCATTTCCTGGGAAGCAAAGATATCATTCCAGTACAATACCCAAGAAGCTGTTTGGAAAACTGGAGACGCTGGTGTGCAGTGAGTGTCCCCTGCAATGTCACCGTCAAGCATAGCCACACCTGCTCTTTTCTTTCCACGTCACATGGAACTTCTCATGATTGTGAGGAGCATGGAAGGCCACAACAGATTGTCACTGTGTTCACAGTGGAACATGTGTTACGTACTTACCATCGTTCCCTTGATATGTGTGAGCGTGACTCAATGAACGCGGGGCACGTCCGTGATCATCCACTTCTTACCCTTCTGCCCCTTCATTCCACCTGCTTCCATTGTCGGGTCAGGATGGTCCTCTAGAGCCTGCGAGTGGGCACCCAAAGCCTCCGAATACACGTTTGGACCCCGACACACCACATTCTTTCTGGAATGGGCTCAGAAATTTTGCCCTGGGCCTCAAAGGCATCAAGAATGTCAATACCTGCCTTTGGGTTTGATGTCAGTCCTATTTTCCAGAGACTCCTGTGTGTCTACTGCCTCAAAAAGACGTTGGTCCTCCTGCTAGAAAGGGGCACAGGACCCCCTGGTAGGTTCTCACTTCACCTGGAAGCTCTGCATGTCCCATGCAGATGTGATCATTTGAGTCTCACGTCTGTCAGGGGCCTCCTTTCCCTGGCAGGTGGAGAGCCCCGGCCTCTTCATGGCCTTTTCTCTGGCCGAAAAGCTCCTGATTCTCTAACTTAGGGTGAGAGCGAACGCTATTACCCTAGATTATAGAATTGGCTCTCTTCAGAAAAAGGGTCAGATTTATAGAATTCACAAAGATGTCCGACGCACGGCCATGGGCCAGCCCGAGCCATTCGTGTTGAGGTTGAGCAATTTCTGCGGGTTCCCCCCCTCACTTACAAGGGGGGAGCCTACTGGAATGGGACTGTGTGAAATGTGAGGGAGCAGGGCGCGGAGGGTGTGTTTCTCTGGGAAAGAGACAGCTCCGCAAAGTGTCCTTTAATTGGCTGCAGGCAGAGGGTCTCCACGAGTGCCAGTCCAGCTGCCTGAGCAGGAGAGCCTGCCTCACATATCAAACACATTCAGAGATTCCAAAATTGTCGAGAACGTGTGAGTCCACGTTTGTGGACTGCACACTTACCATTGACACTGGTGATGATTAGGTGCCACCTCTGTTGAAACGAGCGGGGATGCTGGTTGGGTTGTCTTGAGAGGGAGCCTGACAACTCCAGGACTTCAAATGACCGGGGTTTTCATTCCCCCCAATGACAGAGGCGCGAGGACTCTTCCTTGTGTGTTGAAGGCCACTCCCACAGGCTCTGCAATTCCCTCTTGACCTGTCTTGAATAGGAATTGATTTGCTTACCTTCTATCAGAATAAAATTGTGAAGTACACATGACAGGTGCCGGCCAAGGAGGCCCTCTCCCTTCACAAACCTGTGTTGTGCACGTTTTCATCGTGCACTCCCACCCCCCACGCAAAAGGGGGAAAAAAGTATTTGACTTATTTAACTATGAGAGCGTAAGTGAGAGATTGACAAAAGGACCCCTTCAGGAAAGGGGCCCACCAGGTGACTTAGAACACATTGGCGCCCCCTTGTGTCTCGGGCTTGCTTGCATCCCGGAGGTTCGAACCGGGCTCCTTCGACTTCAGGGTCAAAAGCTCTAGCCTCTAGGCCATTTCCTGCTTCGGGCCGTGCCTGTGGCCGATGTCCTTTGCCCTTGCTTGCTCCAGCGAGGCTTGCATTCTAGTACCGGGTGAGCTGGGATTCAGCATGGAGCCACAGGGTGGCTGCCTTGTCATGTACATCCTCTTACCTCAGCGGGCAGTCAAGGTGCCTCCTGAACTTCAAGCTCTGTGTGTTTATGATACTCAACTGCTCTGGTCGTTGAAAATTGGACATTCAATGAAAACTATGCCAGATGAGTCAAGGGCAAAAACAGGCCTAAAGGTTTGTCCTTCAACAGGGACACCTTAGACAGAAATATGGATGTGACTTCCATATGACGCAAAGATATCGCTTTCATTTCCTGGGAAGCAAAGATATCATTCCAGTTCAATACCCAAGAAGCTGTTTGGAAAACTGGAGACGCTGGTGTGCAGTGAGTATCCCCTGCAATGTCACCATCAAGCATAGCCATGCCTGCTCTTTTTCTTCCACGTCACATGGGAACTTCTCATGATTGTGAGGAGCATGGAAGGCCACAACAGATTGTCCCTGTATTCACAGTGGACTGTGTGTTACGTACTTATCGTCTTTCCATTGATATGTGTGAGCGTGACTCAATGAACGCGGGGCACGTCCGTGATCATCCAGTTTTTACCCTTCTGCCCCTTCATTCCACCTGCTTCCATTGTCGGGTCAGGCTGGTCCTCTAGAGCCTGCAAGTGGGCACCCAAAGCCTCCGAATACACGTTTGGACCCAGACACACCACATTCTTTCTGGAATGGGCTCAGCAATTTTGCCCTGGGCCTCAAAGGCATCAAGAATGTCGATACCTTCCTATGGGTTTGATGTCAGTCCTATTTTCCGGAGACTCCTGTGTGTCTATTGCCTCAAAAAGACGTCGGTCCTCCTGCTAGAAAGGGGCACAGGACCCCCTGGTAGGTTCTCACTTCACCTGGAAGCTCTGCATGTCCCATGCAGATGTGATCATTTGAGTGTCATGTCTGTCAGGGGCCTCCTTTCCCTAGCATGCAGAGAGCCCCTGCTTCTTTGTGGTCTTCCCTCTGGCTGAAAAGCTCCCGATTCTGTAACCTAGGGTGAGAGCGAACGCTATCACTCTAGGTTAGAGAATCGGCTCTCTTCTGTAAAAGGTTCAGATTTGTAGAATTCTCAAAGATGGCCGACGCACAGCCATGGGAGAGCCCGAGTTGTTCTTGTTGAGGTTGAGCAATTTCTGCGAGTTCCACTCCTCACGTACAAGTGGGGAGCCTACTGGAATGGGATGTGTGAAATGTGAGGGAGCAGGGCGCGTAGGGTGTGTTTCTCTGGGAAAGAGACAGCTCTGCAAAGTGTCCTTTATTTGGCTGTAGGAGGAGTGCATCCACGAGTGACAGGCTGGCTGCCTGGGCTTGAGAGCCTGCCTCACATATCAAACGTTCAGAGATTCCAACATCGTTGAGAATGTCTGAGTCCACGTTCGTGGTCTGCTCACTTTCCCTTGTCACTGGTGATGATTAGGTGCCACCTCTGCTGAAACGAGCGGGGATGCTGGTCGGGGTGTCTTCAGAGGGAGCCTGACAACTCCAGGACTTCAAACGAGTGGGGTTTTCTTTCCCCCAATGACAGAGGCACGAGGACTCTTGCTTGTGCATTGTAGGCCACTTCCACAGGCTCTGCAATTCCTTCTTGACCTGTCTTGAATAGGAATCGATTTGCTTACCTTCTATCAGAATAAAATTGTGAAGTACACATGACAGGTGCCGGCCAAGTTGGCCCTCTGTCGTCACAAACCTGTGTTGAGCATGTTTTCATCACGCCCCCCTACCACACCCCCCACGCAAGGGGGGGGGGAGAAAAGTATTTGACTTATTTAACTATGAGAGAAAAAGTGAGAGATTGACAAGAGAAAAGGACCCCTTCAGGAAAGGGGCCCACCAGGTGACTTAGAACACATGAGCGCCCCCTTGTGTCTCGGGCTTGCCTGCGTCCCGGAGGTTTGAACCAGGGTCCTTTGTCTTCAGAGTCAAAAGCTGTCGCCTTCTAAGCCATTTCCTGTTTCTCACTGTGCCCGTGCCCCATGTCCTTTGTCCTTGCTTGCTCCAGCGAGGCTTGCATTCTAGTACCAGGTGAGCTGCGATTCAGGATGGAGCCACAGAGTGGCTGCCTTGTCATGTATATCCTTTTACCTCTGCCGCAGTCAAGATGCCTCCAGAACTTCAAGCTCTGTGTGTTTATGATACTCAAGTGCTCAGGTCATTGAAAACTGGACATTCAATGAAAACTATGCCAGATGAGTCAAGGGCACAAACAGGGCCTAAAGGTTTGTCCTTCAACAGGGATACCCTACACAGAAATATGGATGTGACTTCCATTTGACGCAAAGATATCGTTTTCATTTCCTGGTAAGGAAAGATATCATTCCAGTACAATACCCAAGAAGCTGGTTGGAAACTGGAGAAGCTGGTGTGCCGTGTCCCCTGCAATGTCACCATCAAGCATAGCCACGCCTCCTCTTTTTCTTCCACGTCACATGGGAACTTCTCATGATTGTGAGGAGCATGGAAGGCCACAACATATTGTCACTGTGTTCACAGTGGACCATGTGTTACGTACTTACTATCTTTCCCTTGATATGTGTGAGCGTGACTCAATGAACGCCGGGCACGTCCATGATCATCCAGTTCTTACCTTTCTGCCCCTTCATTCCACCTGCTTCCATTGTCGGGTCAGGATGGTCCTCCAGAGCCTGCGAGTGGGCACCCAAAGCCTCCGAATACACGTTTGGACCCCGACACACCTCATTCTTTCTGGAATGGGCTCAGCAATTTTGCTCTGGGCCTCAAAGGCATAAAGAATGTCCATACCTGCCTATGGGTTTGATGTCAGTCCTATTTTTGAGAGACTCCTGTGTGTCTACTGCCTCAAAAAGACATCGGTCCTCCTGCTAGAAAGGGGCACAGGACCCCCTGGTAGGTTCTCACTTCACCTGGAAGCTCTGCATGTCCCATGTGGATGTGACCATTTGAGTCACATGTCTGTCAGGGGCCTCCTTTCCCTAGCACGTGGAGAGCCCCTGCCTCTTCGTGGCCTTCTTTCTGGCCAAAAAGTTCCCGATTCTCTAACCTAGGGTGAGAGCGAACACTATCACCCTAGGTTAGAGAATTGGCTCTCTTCAGAAAAAGGGTCAGATTTATAGAATTCACAAAGATGGCCGACGCACGGCCATGGGCAAGCCTGAGTCGTTCTTGTTGAGGTTGAGCAATTTCTGCGGTTCCCCCCCCTTCACTTACAAGTGGGGAACCTACTGGAATGGGACTGTGTGAAATGTGAGGGAGCAGGGCACGGAGGGTGTGTTTCTCTGGGAAAGAGGCAGCTCCGCAAAGTGTCCTTTAATTGGCAGTAGGATGTTGGCCTCCATGAGTGACAGGCCGGCTGCCTGAGCAGGAGAGCCTGCCTCACATATCAAACGTTCAGAGATTCCAAAAGCTTCGAGAACGTGTGAGTCCACATTCGTGGACTTCTCACTTACCTTTGTCACTGGTGATGATTAGGTGCCGCCTCTGCTGAAACGAGCGGTGATGCTGGTCGGGGTGTCTTGAGAGAGAGCCTGATAACTCCAGGACTTCAAACGAGTGGGGTTTTCTTCCCCCCCCCCCCCCAATGACAGAGGCGCGAGCACTCTTGCTTGGTTTTTGAACGCCACTCCCACAGGCTCTGTAATTCCTTCTTGACCTGTCTTGAATAGGAATTGTTTTACTTACCTCTATCAGAACAAAATTGCCAAGTACACATGACAGGTGCTGGTCAAGGAGGTCCTCTCTCTTCTCCAACCTGTGTTGAGCACCTTTTCATCGCCCCTCCCCCCCCACGCAAGGGGAATAAAAAGTGCTTGACTTATTTAACTATGAGTGAGAAAGTGAGAGATTTAGATGAGAAATGGCCCCATTCAGGGAATGGGCCCTCCACGTGACCATAACACTCGAGCGCCCCCTTGCTTCTCAGGCTTTCCTGTGTCCTGGAAATTTGACAGGGGTACTTGGACTTCAGAGTCAAAGGCTCTAACCTCTAAGCCATTTCCCACTTCCCGTTGTGCCCGTGGCCGGTTGCCTTTGCCCTTTCTTTCTCCAGCGAGTGTTGAATTCATGTACCGGGTGAGCTGGGATTCAGGATGGAGCCACAGGTTGGCTGCCTTGTCACGTTCTTCCTCTCATCTCTGCTGGCAGTAAAGGTGCCTGCCCTGACTTCATGCTCCCTGTGTTGATGATACTCAACTGCTCTGATCATTAATAATCAGAGATTCAATGAAAATTATGCAAGATGGGTCAAAGGTTACAAACATGCCTAAACATTTTTCCTTCAACAGGGATATCCTAGAGAGAAATATGTACATGACTTCCATTTGACCCAAAAACATTGCTATCATTTTCTGGCAAGTAAAGATATCATTCCACTGCCAAAGACAGGAACCTGTTTGGAAAACTGGAGACGCTGGTGTGCAGTGTCTTCTGCAGTGTCACCATCAAGCATAGCCATGCCTGCTCTTTTTCTTCCACATCACATGGGAACTTCTCATGATTGTGAGGAGCATGGAAGGCCACAACATATTCTGTCTGTATTCAGAGTGGACCGTGTGTTACATACTTACCGTCTTTCCCTTGATATCGGTGAATATGACTCAATGAACGAGGACACGTCCGTGATTATCCAATACTTACCCTTCTGCTCCTTCATTCCACCTGCTTCCATGTCAGGTCAGGATTGTCCTCCAGTGCCTGTGAGTGGCCACCCAAACCTTCCAAATACACGTATGGACCCTGACACTCCTCATTCTTTATGGAATGGGTTCAGCGATTTTGCCCTGGGCCTTAAAGGCATAAAGAATGTCGATACCTGCCTATGTGTTTGATGTCAGTCCTATTTTTGAGAGACTCTTGTGTGCCTACTGCCTCAAAAATACGTTGGTCCTCCTGCTAGAAAGGGGCACAGGATTCCCTGGTAGCTTCTCACTTCACCTGGAAGCTCTGCATGTCCCATGTGGATGTGGCCATTTTAGTCACATGCCTGTCAGGGGTCTCCTTTCCCTAGCACACAGAGATCCTCTATATACTATGCTTATCAAACTGCCACTCTCGTTACCACTTTACTGTTGCAGTCAGGTTCACATTGCTGGTAGAAATCACCCAACCAAGAGCAGATTCTGGGAAAGAAGTGGTTTATTTTTGTTTACAGGCTTGAGGGGAAGCTCCATGATGGCGGGAGAAAACAATGGTATGAACAGAGTGTGGACATCACCACCTGGCCAACATAATGTGCACAATACTAACAGAAGAGTGTTGCAAACATTGGCATGGGGAAACTGGCTACAACCCCCATAAGCCCGCCCCCCAACAATACTCTGCCTCCATGAAGTGTTAATTTCCAAATTCCATCAGCTGGGAACCTAAAATTCAGAACACCTAAGTTTATGGGGGACTCCTGAATCAAACCACCACACCTTCCCTCTCTGCAGTGGGTCAGGCTCAAGCACAGAACCTATCCCCTACTCTGGACCCATAACCAAGTTCTGTCATGGAACTCAAAATCAGTAGTTGCAGCAAAGAGACACTAAAAATACTTTTTCAGCTGGGCGTGGTGGCACACATCTTTAATCCCAGTACTTGGGAGGCAGAGGTAGGAGGATCACTGTGAGCTTAAGGTCACTCTGAGACTACATAGTGAATTCCAGGTCAGCTTGAGCTAGAGAAAGACCAGACCTAAAAAAAAAAGAAGAAGAAAGAAAGAAAGAATAAACAAGGCTAGAGAGATTGCTTATAGGTTAGCGTACTTGTGTACGATGCCTGAAGACCCATGTTCCACTCTCCAGATCCCACATAAACCAGATGCACAAAGGTGAGGCAAGTGCAAGGTCACACATGACCACTAGGTGGTACAAGTGTCTGAAGTTCAATTTCATTGGCTGAGGCCCTGACATGCCAATTCTCTCTCACTCCTCTCCCTCCCTCCCTCCCTCCCTCCCTCCCTTCCTCCCTCCCTCCCTCTCTCCCTCTCTCTCTCTCTCTCTAAATTAAAATAAAAAATAAAAACAAACAAAGATACTTTTTCAGAAACACACGCCACTCCAGACATCTGCACTGAGAACTCCTCCCTAGGTAAATAATCAGGGTTTGTTGAGTTGCTTAATAAACACAAGCAGTTTGTGCTGTGAGCAACTTGCATACCTGACTGGTTGGTCTCCATTGGGCAGGTTATACCTGCACTATTCAGAAAGGTGTTGGCATTTAGGTAACTTGCCTATACTACAGTGAGGGAGGCTCGGTTTGTATAACCAAGGAGTCCCCATGATCATGTCCCTTGCAACTAGAGAGAGCTGTCATCTGTCCAGGCCAAGCCTGGAAGATCTTCTAGAGACCAAGCCATCAGGGCTAGCTCATAGGCATGCCAGGGTCTCTGAGGGTAGAGTGGTGAGGGAGAAGGGTCTGAGCAGAGGGGCAGTCAGCAGAGGTGCCTTCTGAGCATCCGTATGCTGGACATGTGTGTGCAGGTCTGTCCATGCAATGTCTGGAGCTCCTGTGGCCATGCGGAGAGAACCTGGGGGCAGCTCATCAGAAGTTTTGGTCAGTAAAGGGGTCTCTGAAAAAGTGACTGCTATAGCTGAGATGGGCAATGTCTCCTTGGGTTCATGTGTCTGAACCTGCATCCCGCCCTCTCTCAGCTTCCTGATCCACCCAGATGTGAGCAAGAAGCTTCCCACCACCACTGTGTTGCAACACCTTTGTGTGGCTAGGGCAGAACAACAAACCAAAAGTGGCTGTTTGGAGTATTTTAGGGTCTTGAGGAGCCTCTTCATTGATGGCAGGGACAGGATGATGGAGCAGAGGTGAGCATCCTGTCTTTCCACAGAAGCTCACAGAAAACAGCAAGAGAGTGAGCTGAATTCTTGACTATAACACTCCTTAGCCCATCCTCAGCAACACCTTCTTGAGCAAGACTCTACCTCCCATATTGTCACCAGCTGGGGACCAAGCATTCAAAACACATGAGGTTATGGGGGGTCACCTCATCCACACTAGCACATACCACCATGGCCACAAGCCATTCCCACCACAATGCTTTCCCCACCATTATGGACTGTATCCCCTCAAACCATAAGCCATAATAAACTTTTCCTCTCTTATATTGCTTCTTATCAAGTATTTGATCACAGAAATGGGAAAAGTAACTAATACAGTGGCTGTGAGCTGAGTGATGAAAAGCAAGACACATCCTCTTCACCCACCAGGCATCCTGGGAAAATACCTTCCCCAAATCAGCATGGCGCAGGTCATCCAGTGCCAAGACCTATGTCCCTGCTTGGATCTGCCAGCCATGAAAACTAGCTCTTCCCATTACACAAGCTTAGGTACATGGACATGGATGGAAGCTTCAAGCTCCCAAAGCCAGTGAACAGCAGGCAGAGGGCCTTCTCAGTCTCCATGTACACTCTGACTCTCCTGATGCTGGCTCGAGAACAGCAGGTTCCCCAGTACACACCCAGGAAAGCCAGTTACTTCCAGGAGTCTGCATGGAGAGCTGACCAGACAGGGCTGATGAGACCACCACCTGAGTGCAGGCTAGCCTGCACTGGCGCCCCACCTCATCCACCTAGGAGCTGAGACCTGACAGGCATATGGGAGACCAGAAGGAGGGAGCTCCAGGAGGTCACGGAAGCTCTGAGTGCTTCACCAGGAAGCCACACATCAAGGCTCAGCAAATGGGTTGGGATTTGCTGCACACAGAGATGGGATTCCTGAAAAGGCTACTGGCCTTTGCTTCCGTCCCACACTGTGAGGCAGATCTCTGGGAGACAACTGCTGTCCTTGAAGGGTCTGTAAATGCCCCACAAAACACCATTGCTCACTCACAAAGGTCCTGCCTGACCCTTGATAGAAGCAGCTTCCATTCCAACACCACTAAGGCCCCTCTCACAGCTCCCCACAACATTCTGGATGCCCTGGCCTGCTGTTCACTGGACTCAGCATCCTGATACTATGCCTCATGGAGGAAGGGCCACAGGATTTCAGCCTCAAACCCCACTCCCCCGGAGCCAAGTCCAGCATCTCTAAGACCCTTGGGATGCATAACAACTAAGATCCCAAATGCAGCCTCTCTGCAGCACCAGCTCTATTAGCTGCCTTTCCTGACAAGCCCATCTGGCTGCAAGGGCAGTACTTCATGGTCTGTCTCACCTGTGCCAGGAAGCTCTGAGGTTGTTGTCTGGTGAGGTGAGGCAAGGAGTGGAAGGTCACTTGTGCTCATCTCTTTTACAGCACCTGATGCACTGATATTGAGCAGGTTGTCTGGCACAGGAGGAAGATAGAACACCTGATTGGGTGCCCATGATTAGGTCTAGATTAGGTGCTACCTATAGACACCACCTCAGAAAGTACCTGGCGTGGAATGAAGATTCTGAGTAAGTGACAAGTGTTGACTCTCAGCCCTGAACATGAGTCTGGAAAGTTAGGGAAAAGTCCAGCCAGAGGGGTCACCCACTATAACCCCACCAATCTGAAGCCTCAGTTCCCAGGGTCACCCTTATCACCCAGCCAAGGTAAGCCCTTGGTCGCAGGCCTCCCAGTCTGTTGTGATCTTTTAAGAAGACAGTTTACTACTTAGTGGTCATAACCAAGATTACAAATGTGCATCTTTTCTTATTTTTCAGAATTCCACTTTAGGAGTCTGTTTGTCGGAGATGCTCTGATTTAGACATAAAGATGTGCATAAAAGATAAAGATAAATTAGCTGTTAAAACAGAAAGCCAGAAGCAAGCTGCCATCAAAAGGGATGCCCAAAGTCATAGCTTCTGAAAAGTGAAAGAACCATGCCTAAAGATGCTGACATCAAATGTCCACAGGGCATGCTGGCTCTGAAACTGAAGGACTGTTGCCACTGCAACAGTCACTGATTCAAGATGTGTGTGTGTGCCAGGTAAAGGAAGAGAAAGAGTTGGGAAATAAGCCACTGGGTTGCCCCAGCCTTTGTGTAAAATGAGGTCCTGCCCTCCCTTCCACCAACGCCTTGAGCAGGGAGGACTTCAAAGGCTTATATGTAACTCTCACTTTTTAACTTTCAGACATATTTCTTTCCTACTTAATTTAAAAAAAAAAAGCTGGGCATGGTGGCTCACACCTTTAATCCTAACACTTGGGAGGCAGAAGTAGGAGGACTGCAGAGAGTTCAAGGTCTCTGTGAGACTACAGAGTGAATTCCAGGTCACCCTGGGCTACAGCGAGACCCTACCTCAAAAAATCAAAATAAGCATATAAATTTAAAAAAACAATGAGCCAGACAGGTATAGTGTCTCATGCTTATAATCCCAGGCTGAGGTAGGAGGCCAGCCTAGGTTACAAAATGAGTCCTGAAGGGTTAATAGCCTTCCCTGAAAACTAGAGGGAACTAAAGGGTTAATAACTCTCCCTAAAATCAGCAGGCAATAAAGATGCCTCAGAGCCATGCAGCCTTGACAGGCTACTCCTGATTGATAACTCTCCTTAGCTCAGAGAACCTTTAGGAAACAGAAACCATCTGGTGGGATATCCTCCCTAGACAATTGTTGCAGTCCAGTTCGCATTGCTGTTAGAAATCACCCAACCAAGAGCAGCTTCTGGGAAAAAGAGATTTATTTTGGCTTACAGGCTTGAGGGGAAGCTCCACGATGGCAGGGGAAAACGATGGCATGAGCAGAGGGTGGACATCACCCCCTGGCCAACGTAAGGTGGACCACAGCAACAGGAGGGTGTGCCAAACACTGGCATGGGGAAAGTGGCTATAAAGCCCATAAGCCCGCCCCAACAATACACTCCCCCCAGGAGGCATTAATTCCCAAATATCCATCAGCTAGGAACCTAGCATTTAGAACACCTAAGTTTATGGGGGACACCTGAATCAAACCACCACAACAATTTTGCTTGAAAAGCTGATTCTGAGCAAGGACACAAATAACTACAGTTCCTATGTATTTCCTTGGGCCTGCAGCTGGTCCAGTCTGTTTTTCTTAGGATCTGCCTTATAAGTTTGAATGCCAGCCTGGCCCAGTGCCTCAGTCTTCATCCTGCAGGAAGACTGCTGCCCCTCACTGTTTCTCTTAATAAACAGTCTGTAGAGATCAAGTGCAGTGTTCTCTTTTGCTTTCCTCTTACACTTTCCTTACAAGTTCCAAGGTCAGCCTAGGCTAGAATAAGACCCTGCCTCTTGAGCTTCTTGCTGAACCCAAACTGCCAGTTTTGGTTGGACTAACTGACCAGCCAGCCCCAGTGGAGCTCACCAGTTAGGAAAAAGTAGCTGGCTGGTGAGTGCAGGGATCTTTAGTCTCCATCTCCCCAGCACTAGGATTGCAGGCATGTATGGACTACCATTCCCAACCTTTTTCTTTTTGGTTTCTCAAAGTAGGGTCTTGCTCTAGCCCAGGCTGACCTGGGATTCGCTATGTAGTCTCCTGGTGGCCTCAAACTCACAGCGATCCTCCTACCTCTGCTCCCCGAGTGCTGGGATTAAAGGCATGTGCCACCACTCCCGGCCTCCAACCTTTTTAAGATTTATTTTCATTTATTAATTTATTAGAGACAGAGAGAGGGAGAGAGAAAGAGAGGGAGAGAGAGAGAGAGAATGAGTGTGCCAGGGCCTCCAGCCAATGCAAATGAACTCCAGACTCATGCACCACCTTGTGTATGTGGCTTACGTGGGACCTGGAGAATCGAACCTGGGTCCTTAGGCTTCACAGTCATGTGCCTTAACCGCTAAACCATCTCTCCAGCCCCATTCCCAAAATTTTTACATGGGTATTGGGGATTGAACTCAGATCCTCAGGCTTGTATAGCAAGCACCCTGTTGACTGAGCAATCTCCTCAGCCCCTTATGCTGGGTTTTCTAGGGAAATCCCCTTTCTGACCACGCTTTCTGGAGGTCATGGGTTTGCTAGCCCTTGGGAGGGTCCCTGCAGGCAGAACTACTGAATTCCAGCTGCCAGCAGTTGAGGATGCCACACCCATGGGATATGTGGTGAGGACAGACAGCTGTGTGGGAAGGTGTGTTTTCTTCCTCCTGCCCATGGCACACATGCTGCACTCACATGAGTCATCACCAGACACTTGAAGAGACAAACCAATTGCTCCTTGTCACCAGGGAACCCATTAGCTCTTGGGAAAGAAAGTCTGTTTCAGCAGAGAGCTGAGCTGGGAACAGATTATTCCTAGACAGGTCAGAAAAACCTTTTGATCTCAAGATTGCATGCCTGTTCAAGAGACCTCCTGCTGCTGAAGCAGAGTGGATACCATTCTTCTCAAGTGGCTCCCCCTGCCTTGCTGGAGTAGAGGCCCAGCTGGGGAAGAGTCCTGACACTAGAAAGACAGCCTGGAAAATGCTCAGGGTCAGAGGTTCCAGAGGAAACGCTGTGCATACACTTCCCTTCTAAAGCCAGGGCACAGCCTGTGGAAGGGGAGAGCCAGGAGGTGCTGGCCAGCAATTCAAATCTGAGGATGGAGGGAGCCACACTCTCTGGAAGGAATAAACATTCTTTAATAGAGACTGTGAAATGCATGAGATGGGCAGGCTGTCCTGGGCCTGCCCGCCAGCTAGCCAGGCCATGGGCAACGAGGGTAAGTAACTTTCAGGCCTTGGCTGGGAAGCCCAAGTCCTCACAGCTGGTGGAAGTACCCCCTGCCCTCCCTGTTCTGGATGTTTCTTTGCTCCATGTTTCACTAGAGTTCATATGGGCAGAGCTTCCTCTGGAGGTTGATGCCATTCCAGAAGAGAATCCTAGGCTGGGCATCCTGGGACGGGGCTGCATAGCTGCCTTTGCCTGCACTTGCTGCCCCACGCACTCAGTGCTCAGAGGACTCAGCCTCAGATGGGCTGCTGCCCCACCTCACTGCTGGGCAGGAGGCTCTTGCATGGGGGTTTTTATTTGCCACTGGTCTTTGGACCCAACTTGAAGCAGGAGGTAGTAGATAAGGACCCATCAGGGCATTGGTAAGCAAGCCCAGGTCCTCTGAGGTGGATGAGTATAAGGAGCCAGATGTAGTAAAATGAGGCACCTGCCTCAATTCCCAGCTCAGTAACAATTTCAAAAAGTTTCAATTTCCTCCCACTTGCCCTGGCACCTGGAGGCCAGCAGCGGCCAGCTCTCCAGGCCAGCGGTCTGTATACAGCATCCTGGACGACAGCAAGGACCTCCATTGATGTGTCTCCCCAGGGCTGCACATCTGTGGGCACTCTTTCTGGAACCCTTCTCCTTGCGGGAGAGCCACAAAGCACAGCAGCTGCGCGATGCGACCCAGCTCCGGACTCAATTCCGCAGTTCATTCCATGTGTGGGGCTGAGCTCTGCCTACCGGCTGCTGTAGAAGCACCAGACGCTGAGAACCAGCAGCAGCCCCCAGCTGGCGAGGTGACTCGAAGCACCATTGCAGAGGTCCGTGTTGCAGCAGGAGGCCCTGGAGTAGACCAGGCTCTCTTCGACTCCGGGGCAGGTGTAAGCACAGGCTTTTATAACCACCACTTGCAGACCGGGAGGAGCTGAAACAAAGATGGTTTACTGAGACCTGTGAGCCCACTATTGACCCTATCTAAAAGCTCAGGCCTTCTACAACCTGTCTGCCACATAGTTCTGTTCTCCACCTGCGGAGAGACCCAGCAAGAGGCAAGAGGCAAAGGGATCATGGCTCAACCTGTGACCAGCATCAGGGTTCAGTTTATGACCAACAGACAGAGCTCAGTATGTCACCCAGAGTCACCCAGTGTGGCTCAGTGTGCAACCAGAGAGTCAGGACCTTTACCCACTCTCCTACTTTTCTCTCTTCCTTTCATGTGTGTGTGTATGTGTGTGTGTGTGATCACACATGTGTGGGGGTGCGTGTGCACATGTGCTTGTGGAGGCCGGAGGCCAACCTTGGGCATCAGACCTCAAGAATGCTGTCCACTCATTGGCCTGGAACTCACCAACCAGCATGTCTGCCCATCAAGCTCCAGGGATTCTCCTATCTCCCCTCTGAATCACTGAGTAAAGCATGGACCATCACATCCAGCATTTTATTTGAGTACTGTGCAAGCATTTTGCCTATTGAGTTCTCACCCTAGCCTCTTTCTTTCTGAGCAGCCAACATCCTTGGGAGCAGTTTGAGCTGAGTGTTTCTTGCGTGCCCACACTGTGGTGTGGCACCTGTGGACTCTCCTGCCCACTCTTCCTAAAGTTGGTCCTGTTTTTGAGGGTGGAGACAAAGACAGGGCGCTTGCAGTATTTGCCTGACCTTGTTGGTAAGTCTTAGGGCCTGGGTGAGAAGCAGAGCTTTGCCTGCCTCTCCAGATGCCACCAGCAAGCCCCACCCTCTGCTATCAGCCCAGGTACCAAATGCAGGTTCTCCCCTCCCTCCAGCCATACACCCTTCACACCACCCACCACCCAATACAGAGATGCTCACTGTTCCATATGGTCAGGCAGTAGTGGGCATTGGCGTCACAAATTGTGGGCTGGAGACAGTTTTCTGTTGAGGTGCACTCGTAACACTTCAGCGCCTCAGCTGGAGGGACATACCTGGGGTCAGAGGCCAAAGACTGGCCACACCCTGGCCTTCCTTGCCCTCCACAACCACATACCAGAAGGAGATGCGACTCTGTGGAAAGCACCAGCCACCAAGCACCCCATCTTGTCCACCACCCATCCAAGCAGAAAGCCTCTCCACTGTCACCCTGGGCTTAAAGCCAGTCTCCAGGGCAGAAAGCCATGACTCTGAGCGGTCAGAGGTCCAGGCTGCCCATCTGTATGAGGCTCCTGGTCCTGCCCCTTGCAAGCACGGTGGGGAAGGCCCACCATGCAGATGGTGGCAACCCCTCAGGACTGTGCAAACACAGCAGCATGTCCAGCAGTGCTTCTGGGCATGTTAGAAAAGCTGAATGGAGGTGACACCAGAGCTGGACTGTGAATCTGCTCCTATCCCAGGCTGCCTGGCTGAGGGGCCTCCAGCAAGTCCTGTGCCAACTTGACTTCTGGGTAGAGAGGCCACATCAGCTGGGAGCCTGTCAGCCAGGTCAGCTCACCACTCAGGGTGTCAGTGAAGGTGAGTGATGCCCTTGGCTCACCTGACCATCCCAGCAAGGTCAGGAGCAGCAGCCAAAGCAGGTGGGTCTTCATCACGGCCAGGCAGATGGGCAGAGGCAGCGCCAGAGAACCTGTGTCTGCCCAACACTGGACCAGCCTGGTTTTATAGTCCCTCCAGTCATGGTGGGCAGGGCCCCAGGTGCCTCTGCCACTCTAACTGCATGTGTGTCATAGCTGGGGTGTGGCAGGATGGTAAAATATCTCTTATTGCCTGGCCTGATGCTCCAGGCCCTCTACCAACACCCAGCCTTCCACACCTTCCTCCACTGTGGCCAACTGTGTTGTTCTGATTCCTGGAAGGCCCCTTGTCTGCTGTTATCAGCCTGGAGAAATGCTCCAAGCAGGGCTAAAACACCAAGAAAATATCTTATCAGCTCTGGAGGCAAGAGCCCAAAACAGTGTCCTCAAGTTACTTCCTCCACAGGCCTCTTTTCTTAGCATGCAGATGGCACCTTCCCTCCATATCCTCGCATGCCGATGTCTCTGTGTTCGCTGATGCCCCGCCATTTCTTATAAGTACACCAGAATGCAGTTAGTCATCTTAGTGACCCCATTGTACCTGGATGGTGTCTTCAAAGCCTTGTTTCCAAACACAGTCCCACTCTGAAGGGCTAGGGATTCAGGGTTTCAACTTGTGAATTTAAGCCCAAGCTCAGAGTGGGGGAGGGTCAGCTATACTCCCTGTCCTTTGCTCTTCAGAACAAGGTGAATGGGGTAGGGTGGACAACAATACACCGCCAAGCCCCACATAGCAGGTACTAGTGTGACCAGAAGGATTCTGGGAAGGCTTGGGAGGTGCCACAACCACACAGCCAGATGGCCTTATTTTATATCTTATCAAGTGCAGTGGTGACCCCCACAAACTTGTGTCATGAATGCTAGGTCCGCAGCTGGTGGCAATTTGGAAATTGAAGCCTCCTGGAGGTGATATATTGTTGGGGGCGGGCTTATGGGTGTTAGAGCCGGTTCCTCCTTGCCAGTGTTGGGCACAGTCTCCTGTTCCTGTTGGTGTTCCACTTGGTGCTGGTCAGGAGATGATGTCCACCCTATGCTCATGCCATTGTTTCCCCTGCCACCATAGAGCTTCCCCTCAAGTCTGTGAGCCAAAATAAACCCTTTGTTTTCCCAAAATCTGCTCTTGGTTTGGTGATTTCTGCCAGCAATGTGTACCTGACTGCAACACCAAGCATGAAGAAATAGCCAATTAAGGGGCTGGAGATATGGCTTAGCAGTTAAGGCGCATGCCTGTGAAGTCTAAAGACCCATGTTTGATTCTCCAATTCCCACATAAGCCAGATGCACATGGTGGTGCATGCATCTGGAGTTCGTTTACAGTGGCTAGAGGCCCTAGCACACCCATTCTCTCTCTCTCTCTCTCTTCCCCACACCCCCCGCCATGTCTCTAATAAATAAGTAAATAAATAAAAATCTTTTAAAAGAAAGGAAGAACCAGCCAATCAGCTGAGCCTCCAGCAGGCATAAAACCCTGTCCCAATTACAAAGACAGGTGGCATGGATGTGACTGTGTAGAAGTGTCTCTTAGCAAAACAGTGTATAAGGCAAAGCCAAAATAGAGGTCTTCCTGGCACTGGGGATGATGGTGAGTCAGGGGTGCACAGGGATCTCAACTGAACATATTCACCCCCTACAATTGGCAGAGTTTGGACCCACAGGCTGCAAAGTAAGGGGCCTGAATGAGTTATATCCAAGGGCATCATGATGTCAGGGAGACCAGCTTTGAACCCACAAGTGGCCAGAGCCAAGCCTGGACATCAGATGGGGATTGCTAGGCTGGTGTGAGTAAGCAGTGGGCTACCTGCTCCCAGCCCACAGGCCCAGCAGAGCTGCCGCTCTGAGCCCAGATGCATGGTGGGCTCCTATCTCTCATAGCCCTGCACATAGAAAGCACTCAGTGAGGAACCAATTGCACAGCCCTCCTTGAGTATCCTGGTGGTCTCCAGCAGCTCCGGGTCTCTCCACCCAACCTGACCTCTTCCACTGCTGTCTGCAGCTGCTTTCACCAGCACTCGCCTGCTTGAGCAGGTGCCAGGGCTGGGTTGCTGCTGTTTCCCTCCTGACCTGCTGTGAGGCCACACTGGATCCCATTCTGCCTGGCCAGGACTCTGCCCACCCATCCCAGCCTGCCCCAAGGATTGAATGCATCACACAGGACTACCAGGAATACCAGTAAAGAGAAAGACAGGATGGATGTATGGAGTGAGAAGGCCAGAGCTCCCGAAGGTAGTGAAACCCGAGAGGATAAACCACCCTTTGCCCTTCAGCCCAGGCCCAGAGGAAACCACAGAGTAATTGGGGAGATAAGCAAGAGGGCTGCTTCCATGGTGAGCCTGATAATCAGTGCCAATGTGAAGGAGACAGACGCTGAGGATACTCAACATCTACCAAAGCAAGGATCCAGAGGCTCCTAAGAGCTCGTCACTGAAGTAGACCTAAAACACACCACTACAACTCAGGGAATTTTGTGGAACAGGGTACAAAAAGATTGTAAAAGCCATGGGTTAGGACGTCATACCCAGAGGCATTGCCTCTCCCCAATAACTGACTGTTGCTCCCACAACAGTCATAACCTACATAACCTACAATCCCATGGGGAGTACCTGAAACTGCACTGAGGAGCATCCCCAGAGGAATGGGGGCAGGGAGGGGGGGAAAGATGGTACAAACACAATGTATCCATACAAAGTATGTTCTTTATTTTAAAAAATAACAAAAGATAAAGACAAACTAATAAGATTGTCTTTTCAGTGGCTGAGAAGTGACAGTGGAGTACTCAGCACTGAAACAGATCTGTCACACCCTCCAAGGCTCAGTGACCATTGTGAAGAAGTTTTGGAGAAAAGTTAAGAGCCATGGAAAGGGAGGACTATATAACACTGTCTTCCACATCCAAAATGGCCTTGATATCCATGACCTCACAGTAGCTGACACTACCTACACAAGACCCACAACACAGGATGAAAAGATGATGCCATTAAAGTAGAAAAGAAACTGGATGGAAAGAAGAAGGAACCAGTTGGAATTCAGTGGGAGCAGGGGGATTTGGGAGGGAGAAAAGAGAAAGTGATAGGAGAAGATTGTGATCATGATAGATTATTGATATTTATGGAAGTTGTCAATGAAAATGTTTTTTAGGGTCTGGGAAGATGGCACTTGTTTGCAAAGCCTGATGGCCTGGGTGCAATTCCCCAGTACCCAACTAAAGCCAGCTGCACAAAGTGGTGCATGTGTCTGAAGTTCATTGGCAGTGGCTAGAGGCCCTAGTGCACCCATACTCATTCTCTCTCTCAAATAAATACAAAGGGTTTTTTTTTTTAAAGGTTTTGAAAACACTACCAGGTTCAGCCTCAGGAACACCAGGAAAGGGCAGAGGCCCACTCAGACCTCAGTCAGCAGGCAGGAGCAGGGGTTCTTCCACAGGACCGTGTGATAGGAGGAACAGCCATGCTCTGAGTGACACACACACACATGCACGCACGCCTAATACTCCCCACCATCCAGAAGAGCTGGATGACTTCATGTGGCTTCCCAGACAAGCTGAGGGTAAGGGTGAGGGTGGAGCCCTGGCTGTGTCATATCACAATTACATCCTCTGGACTAATGGGATCAGAGGTCAGCCCAGTGAAGTGGCACTTCCCTGATAAGGGAACCAGGCCACACCTTGACAAGTCACGGTAGGCCAGTCCAGGAGATTTGTTTGTTGTCTTGGCTGTGACTAAGCTTGGGACTCCAGACAACCAATACAGGACAGCAGAAAGTCATAGCATCTGCAAACCACCCAGGACTGCCCACATGCTACCCTAGAGACCATTGGCACACTAGCTTGCCCAAAGGGGACTTTGCAGAGAAGAATAAACTAACAATCTGGGCATGGGAAGATAACTGTAAATATCATTACAGAGGCTTCATAAGGCTGAGGCAGGAGGCTCAAAGAGGCTGAGTGGATGTTATAAGGATGTTATAGTGAGGGACAGGCCAGGGAAAATTCTAGAAACTGGGAGGAACAGGAGAACAATGCTGCCCTCCAGCCTAGAGAAGTGCTGCTCTATTGAGAAGCTGATTTCATCTAGTAGGACCCATTTGATCTCAGAAGTGTAAGAAATAAGCACATCTTCTCCTGTTGGGGTTGTGGTCATGTCTCACAGCAGCTGCAAGGCTAAGCCGGCAGGACTAAGTGGTCAGGACTAAGCTGCCAAGTATAGATGGCCAAAGTAGACTAGTGAAAAGTGGAGCCACATCCCAGACTGTACTCTGAGGGGAACCCCTCAAAAGAATTCCAGCCCTGCCACAGAGGAGCCACTGCTGAGTGACAACCCATTCCCTGCAGCCCACCCCCACCTGCCCTAGGCCTTCCTGAGCTGTCACAGGCAGCAAGCAGGGCACAGGTGTGCATGGCCAGCTAGAGTTGCTGGTCCTCTTGCAGTCAGCCACAGGTCCTCTGTGTTCGTGAGCAGCAGCTGTCCAACCCTACTGGCCCCATGGCCCCCCAACACAGGTCACTATGGCCCCAGCAATCCTCACCAAGGACGTGGCACATAAACAAAGTGTGGTTAAGAAGACGAGTTTTTTTTATTTTATCGTGGTCTCTGGTGGCCTTAAACTCTTGATCTTTCTCCCTCCACTTTCCAAGTGCTGAAAACACAGGTATATACCACCATACCCTGCTTAGTGTTTGTTTTTAATAAAACTATATGATGGTAGTAAACTATACATAACATCTAATTTACCAGGCACAACACATCTATTTAACAAATCAACAGCAGTAGTTTTCCCTGTTGTTCAGCTTAGTGGCATTAAATATATTAATACTGTGTAACCAGTATTGTCACCTATCCACAGAACTTTCTCATCTCTCCAGACTGAAACTCTGTGCCCAGTAAATACTGACATCCCATCCTCCTCCCCAGCATCTGGAACCCACTGTCCTGCTTTCCATATCTATGGATCTTACTTCTCCAGAGACCTCATGAGGGTCTCATGTACCCCAGACTGGCCTCAAACTCATTATGCACCTAAGGATGATCTTGGACTGCTAATCTTCCTGCTCCTGCCTGCAGAGTGCTGGGATGATGCCTGACTTAAGGGTGTTGGGGATGGAACCCAAGGCCTTGTGTATGCTGGGCACGCACTCAACTGGACTGAGCCACATCCTCAGCTCTGCTTTTGTTCTTATGATCATATATATTAATTATACATAATGTTTTGGGTGTTTTTGTTTGTTCTTTGAAGTAGAGTCTCAGTCTCACTCTAGCCCAGACCGATCTGGTTTTCACTATGTAGTCTCAGGCTGACCTTGAGCTCTCAGCAATCCTCCTACCTCTGCCTCCTAAGTGCTGGGACTAAAGGCGTGCACTAACATGCATGGCTTCACTTCCTTTCTTATCCCTCTCCCACTCCTACTGATTCCAATTATTGGTTCCCAAATAGTCCCCTTTCTACTTTCAAGTCTTTCTTTTTTTGTGACCCTTAGGGAGCAAGAGTGGAGGATCAGTTATGGGAGCACAGGTAACTTACAGTGCCTCCCTCACTAAAGAATTATGTTATTCTCAGTGACTATCAAGTGCCTATAAATCCACTGGGAAGGGCAGAACCTCAGGAGCTCCTCCCCACTCCAGAATGGAATGTTGACAGGTACAATCTTGTGCAGATCTTGTGGGAGTGATCCCCACTGCTGAGAGTTCATGGGTACAATGACTGTGTCATGCCCAGAAGACAGAGTTCTACAGCACCCCACCCTTCTTCCAGCTCTTACACCCTTTCTATTTCCTCCTCTGTGAGGTTCCCCAGAGCTTTGAGGGGTATTATACATGCTCACTTAGGGCCCAGCCTTCAACAGTCACTTATTCTCAGCACTTTGGCCAGTTATGAGTCTCTGGGTAACCACCTTCTTCTGCAAAAATGAAGCTTCTCTAACCAAACTGAGAGCAGCATTAATAAACATAAGTATTCAGAAGACAATTCAACAGGCACAACATGCCCACTTGATACAAGAACAGCAGCTTATGCACCACGAGCTGCAACCTCTCCAGCCATGGGTGAGTTTACAGTACCAGATGTGAGTTTCCTTCTGTGGAATAGGCTTCACATCTATATTAGTCAGGGTTCTTTAGAGGTACAGAACCAATAGAATGAATTGTAGTAAAAGAGAATTTATTAGATTAGCTTATTGCAATCCAACAGTAGTAGGTTGCAGGCCAGAGAGTCAAGGAACCTGGTAGCTGCTCAGTCCACATGTCTGGATGCCTCAGCAGTCCCTATCTAGCACTGAAGGCCTGGAGGCATCCTGGAGAGCCACTGCTCTTCAGTTCTGGCTGGAAAGCAGCAAACAGCACAAGAAGCCGGTGGGAGGAGGGGGTGAGGAGGAGATACCTTCTTTTCCAGAGCTCCTTTAGATAAATCCCCCCTCCAAGAGGGGCCACCCACGCTGGGGGAAGGGCTCACCCTGGGGGGTGGATGCCTCCCTTAGTTAATCCTCCCTGGAAGGAACCTCAGAGACCCACTTATGAGGAATGTCTGTGGATTACTAAACAGATCAAGTTGACACAAACCTAACCATCACAACATCTAATCAGAAAACAATTGCTAACCAACATAACAATTGTGCCACTATTGCAGCAATGGGCACAGCTTTCCTGACAATTTGGTAACATAGCATGGATTTTTTTCCTCTTTTAAATACGTTATTTATTATTTATTTGCAAGCACAGAGGAAGAGAGAGAAAGAATAGGCACACCAGGGCCTCTTTTCATTGCAAATGAACTCCAAATGCATGCACCACTTTGTGCATCTGGCTTTACGTGGGTCCCAGGGAATCAAACCACTGAGATTCTCTTTTGCTATCTTGTCACTTTATACATATTTGTGTCTCTGAATTTGAAAAGACTCTCGGGGGGAGCTGTGGCTTAATGAGAAAGCACTTGGGTAGCATGTATAAGGCCCAGGGTTCAATCTTTAGCACCAGTAGATAGGAGATAAGTGATAGACAGATGATAGATTAGATAGATAGACGGTACAGGCTCTCAGAGAAAGTACATAGTTGGATCTTTTTCTAAACAAATTCTGCCAATTTTCATCTTTTAAAATTAATTTTATTTAATCACAGGCAATATCTCCAATCTATTAATTTACTGGCACAGTCACTACTGTTACATAAAACATCATATAAAGTTAAATAAGAATTAAAAGTGCAGCTAAGGGCTGGAGAGATGGCTTAGCAGTTAAGCACTTACCTGTGAAGCCTAAGGACCCTGGTTTCAGGCTGGTTTCCCCAGGGCCCACATTAGCCAGATGCACAAGTGGGCTCACATGTCTGGAGTTCGTTGGCAGTGGCTGGAGGCCTGGGTGCACCTGTTCTCTCTATTTCTCTCTATCTGCCTCTTTCTCTGTCTGTTGCTGTCAAATAAATAAATCAAAAGTACAGCTAAAAGTGGAGTTGTGATCTGTGTGAGAGGGTTCCCCATCATGCACTCTCATCTCTAATGTATACTGTTTCTATTTGGGGGAACTCCTGTCCTTAGACTCATTTTTGCTGTAGAGGAAGCAAAGACTCTCCTCCAAGCTCTCCCATAGCATGCCTGGCCACCACCCTATCATTTGTTGATCCAGTGGTACTTGTCCACCTGGCACCTGGTAGTGGGCTTGCAGTGAGTAGGGCTCCTAGGCCCTGGGTGGTAAGCGGTCTCCAGGAGACCCAGGTGGCCACGCACACATGCTTTCTACAGGGAAGGTAGATCCATGCTTGGAAGGGCTGCTCAAAGTTTTCAGTCTGGCAAACGCTCTTTGGATTACTGACTTTAGGAATAATGCAAGGCTCCCTGCTACTGCTTCCCTCATCAGAAGACATCTGCCTGCCCAGGAGTGATTTGTGTGGCCCCATTACCACATGGCTAATCTGCTGAGATAGTTCCCGTTCCTCCCATCTGCCTTTAAAAGAAGCGCTGTAGCTGGGCATGGTGGCTCACGCCTTTAGTCCCAGCCCTCGTGAGGCAGAGTTAGGAGAATCACTGTGAATTTGAAGAAATGAATGTCACTATTGAAGCAAATTAAGCTGGGGGCGGGGAAGATGTAAGTGGCACACACCTTTAATTCCAGCACTTTGGAGGCTGAGGTAGGAGGATCACCATGAGTTCAAGACCAAGATCCTGCTTCAAAAAGAAAAAAAAAAGGTAGACCATAATTACATTAAACACCAAGCAGACAGTAATACAAGAAATGAAGGACAAAAATTAGAAGATGGGTTAGAGAGATTGTTCAGCAGTTAAGATGCCTGCCTGCAAAGCCTGAAGAACTGGTTAGATTCCCTAGTACCCACATAAAGCCAGATGCACAAAGAGGCACATATATCTGAAGTTAGTTTGCAGTGGCTGGAGGTGCTGGCATGCCCATTCTTTGTCTGTCTCTCTTCTATCTCTCTGCTTGCAAATAAATAAAAATATATTTTAAAAAAATTAGAAGCAAGCCGGGCGTGGTGGCGCACGCCTTTAATCCCAGCACTCGGGAGGCAGAGGTAGGAGGATCGCCATGAGTTCAAGGCCACCCTGAGACTACAGAGTTAATTCCAGGTCAGCCTGGACCAGAGTGAGACCCTACCTCGAAAAACCAAAAAAAAAAAAAAAAAAAAAAAATTAGAAGCAGCTGGGAATGGTGGCACATGTCTTTAATTCCAGCGCTCAGGAGGCAAAGGTAGGAGGATCACTGTGAATTCAAGGACAGCCTGAAACTACATAGTGAATTCCAGGTCAGCCTGGGCTACAGAGAGACTCTACTTTTAAAAAATTAGAAGGAATATAGAAAGTAAAGAGGAAAATGACTTAAGAAAACTCATTATTACTAAATATGCATTACTAAATAAACCCCTATTATTCTAAGTGTAGATGACTTATACTTTCCAATCAAAAGATGGAGATGGCCTACTTTTTGCTTGAACTGAAGAGATTTTGCTGACAGCTATAAAATGTATTCAATTAACCTTAACTTCCAGAGTATAACTTTACAAGCCACATGTTCAAATTTCTATTTCCTCAAATGTTTTACCTTTTGTTGCTTTTGAATCGTGAAGGATGAATTTGCAGCTGCAGTTTTTGTGTCACGAGATTGGTGAAGAAACATGAAGCACTGAGTAAAGAGCAGATAGAAGACTTTGCATTATAGTTGATGACAAACTTGTTTGAAACATGCTGAGGTCACTGGCTCCAGGGATGCCCTTGAAAAGGGCAAGCTCTCAGGTGTGTCAGGAGACACAACAAGCAGAACAACAACCCCGTTTTAGAAAGGGCTTGTGCTGAGAGTGATGTGAATTTTTTCACCTGGGATTTCCAAGGTACATGGACCATACAGGTAGATTCCTTTGAGATGTGCTGTAGACATGGTGAGAAATTTTGAAAAAAATATCCATTTACAATTGCTTTTTTGTTTTTTGGGTTTTGTTTTGTTTTGTTTTGTTTTGTTTTGTTTTGTTTTGTTTTGTTTTGTTTGAGATAGGGTCTCACTCTAGCCCAGGCTGACCTGGAATTCACCTTGTACTCTCAGGGTGGCCTCGAACTCATGATGATCCTCCTACCTCTGCCTCCTGAGTGCTGGGATTAAAGGCATGCACCACCACTCCCAGCTGGTTTTGTTTCTTTGAGGTAGGGTCTCACCCTAGCCTTAAATTCCACAACTCAGGAGACAGAGGTAGGAGAATGGCTGTGAGTACAAGGCCAGCCTGAGACGACATAGTGAATTCCAGGTCACCATGGGCTAGAGAGAGACCCTACCTCAAAAAGTACAAAAGAAAAAGAAGGAAAGAAACTGACCAATGCTGGCCACCTAAGTCTTCCCCTGGAAGTGATGAGCCTTAGTTAGATTAGAGTTCCAGAGCTGGCTACCCCACACTGCTTCTATAGGTGCTTCTACAAGTGAGATTAGATCAGAGCTCCAGAGCTGGCTACCACACACTGCTTTTACTAGTGCGGCTGCTTCTTTCACTACCCACAGAGTGCTTTAACACTGGAAGGATGAATGGAATTTGGGTGTGTGGAAAAGAGAGAGAAATAACTCCAGGCAAAAGAAACTACTTCAAGCTAGGTATGGAGGTGCACACCTGTAATCCTCACACTTGGGAGGCAGAGGTGGGAGAATTCTCCAAGTCAAGACAGCCTGGGTAGGCCCGTCAGAGCTACATAGCAAGACTCTGTATCAAGAGATAAAAAAAGGAGGAGAAGAAAGAAAAGGCAAAAAAAGAAAAAATAACAAAGGAAACATCTCATCTTGTGTCCCGACCCGCGGGACCTCGTTATTCGTGGGGGCGAGGGGGACCCAAACCTGAAATAAGATGGGCGAGAGAGAGGAAGGGACTCAAGCAAATGTACACTTGTCAAGAGTCCAATTTTATTGAGCCACAGCGGCCTTTTTAAGGGTTAGGGTTAGGGTCTTGGGTGAGGGGGGGCTGGAGGAAGCAGGTGGTGGAAAGTTACAGAATCTTCTTGGCCTTTGGCCTAGGACAGTTTGCAGTTATTCTAAGAATTCCCGGTATAGTTCTCACGTCTCTGCAGTCGCCAGGCAGGATGTTAATTAGTTAGGTGTGGCGGGGTGAGGGGATGCAATCAGTTAGGTATGGCAGGGTGGGGGGATGAGGAAAGGTCGGAAGTTGCTCAGGGCAGAAGTTATCTCAGGGCAGAGGTTATTTCAGGGCAAAGATCTGTTCGGGGCTCATCTCCTCGTCTCCAACAATCTTGTGTGGAGAGCCCCTCGGGCCAAGCCCTAAAGATGGCGCCTGATGGAAAGTTCTATGCTTGGGACAAACAAGTCCATATTTGGAGGAGCTTGCTGCTCATTGGCTTCTGATGCTTGTTTACTGGAGAGGTTACGTTGCCTGGGGTGATTGGGCAGAGTGAGAGCGCTTATAAGGAAGCCCCACCCGAAGCTGGGGGGGGAGGAGGAGGAGGAGGAGGAGGAGGAGGAGGAGGAGGAGAGGGAGGAGGGGGAGGAGGGAGGAGGAGGAGGAGGAGGGGGAGGAGGGAGGAGGAGGAGGAGGAGGAGAGGGAGGAGGAGGAGGAGATGAAGCTTGAAGTTGCCTGAATAAACTGCTGTAAGAAGAACTGGTGCTTGTGTCTTCCTTGCTGGTCGAGGCAGACGCAACAAGTGGTGGCCCATACGGGGAACCCGACTCCCCCACCGAAGAGTTCAGAACTTACAACAGTCAGGGGTGCGCACAGGGTAAGTCCCCGGTAAGTTGGGCTTACAACCCCAGGGTTTGGGGAAGGTCCTCAGGAAAATTGAGGCTATTTAGGACGCCAGGAAGTAGGTGCTAGAAACAACCCCATGGTTTGGGGAAGGTCCTCAGGAAAGTTAGAGGCTATTTAGGATGCCAGGAAGCAGGCGCTAGAAAGGTAAAATTGAAACTATGGGTGCATCATCATCGCATCCGATCTATTCAGCATTGCAGGAACTGCTCAAATTAGAGGGGTTGGAATTGAGTAGAGCCACCCTGCAACATTTCTTGAAGGAATGTGATAAGGAAATGATACAGCAGCCCCCTGGTTTGCCGTGTTGGGAAACTTGACAGTGACCAGTTGGGAAAAACTAGGAAGAGATTTAGATTTTGCTAGAGAACATGGAACATTAAAACCAGGAGTAAGAGCAGTCTGGAAAATTCTTTTCCATCCTGTTGAATGAGAAAGATGCTGAACGTTTTGCTTTCACCATACCTTCCTGTAATCATGAACAACCCGACCAAAGATTCGAATGGATAGTTTTGCCCCAAGGGATTCCTAATAGCCCGACTATGTGTCAACTTTATGTAGGAAGGGCTTTGGCTCCTGTAAGAGAAAAATTTAAAGGCTTAAGATGTATCCATTACATGGATGACATATTACTTGCTGCCAAAGAAGAACTTTATTTAAAAGAAGCCTATAGTAATCTAGTAAATGAATTAAAAGGTTGGGGTCTTTATATAGCCCCCGAAAAGGTACAACATGAATCAATCGTTTCTTATTTAGGGGCAAAGGTTTCACCTAACATGGTTTGGCCACAGAAAGCTAGTTTACGATTAGATAATTTACATACCCTCAATGATTTTCAGAAACTGTTGGGAGATATAAATTGGATTCGTCCATATTTAAAAATCCCTAATTATGTCTTAAAGCCACTATTCAAAATATTAGAGGGAGATACAGCTTTAAATTCACCTAGAGTCCTGACAGAAGATGCCCGAAAAGCTATTAATGTTGTTAATGAAGAGATTTCTACTGCCCAATTACATAGAGTAATAGAAGGAACACCTGTAGATCTTTGCATCTTGCAAACAGTCGAACAGCCCACAGGTGTATTATGGCAGCAAGGTCCTCTGTTATGGATACATCCTAAAAGCTCTCCTGGAAAAACAGTGGAGCATATCCCCACGGCTGTGGCTGTTCTTGCTATTGAAAGACTCCGCCAGTGTCTACAACATTTTGGGTTCATGCCACAGACTCTTATTGTGCCTTATGACAGTTATCAAGTCAGAGTCTTAACTGCAACTATAGATGCTTGGGCCATTTTAAGTTGTTGCTTTGATGGAAAAATAGATAATCATTATCCTAAACATCCTCTTATGACCTTTTTTAAATTGCATCCGGTGTGTTCTATAAAGTGACAAAAACCCAGCCTATAGTTGGGACCAAAAATATTTTTATAGATGGATCTAAAACAGGCTGTGGTGCTTATATGGATGATTCTCAAGACCCTGTTATCAGGCAGTTTCTCCCTAACACTCCACAATTAGTGGAGCTTCAGATAGTGCTAGAAGTCTTTAAGGATTGCCCTTTTCCCTTTAACTTAATCTCTGACTCTAATTATGTAGTCAATTTGGTTAAAGATTTAGAAATAGCTGGAAAGATTAAACCCTCCACTGTTATATTTAAATATATTAGTGAATTACAACTTTTAATCTGGAATAGAAAAAATCCCTTTTTTATACATCACATCTGAGCACATAGCGGCCTGCCTGGACCTCTGTGTGAAGGAAATGACGTGGTTGATAAATGTTCTAGAATGCAGTTTATATTTTTGGCCTCACCTTTAGAACTAGCCAGAGAATTCCATTCTCAGTTCCATGTAAATGCCCGAGTGTTACAATTAAAATTTAATATAACACTCAGCTAATCTGTCCAGGCTCTTATCCTCCCAATTACAGGGAAGCTGGTCTCAAGGTTTTTCTACTCGAGTGGATCTTTCTCTGGCAACTGGGCTGACGACATGGATCTCCGCTGCAGTGAATCATCTAAAGGAGTGGGTGGGCATAGGAGCCCTGGGGGGAATGCTGATATTAGTTTGCGTGGTGTGCATGTGGTGTGTTTGTCGCCTCAAAAGGGCACAGGCCCGCACCTCTGCCATGATAGCTCAGGCCTTTGCTGCGATAGAAGGACAGTCTCCCCAGATTTGGCTTGCTGCCCTTAAATAGTGGCTTCCTAAGTATTCATCACACTCGGGGTGCGAGGCAAAGCACTGCACAGGGGGTTGCCTACAAGCAGTTGGGCAACTCTCTGGGAGGCATGTTTGATTGCATGAAGGTTGTACTCATATTCCTTCCCCTGGGAAAAGGGTACTTGCACACCAGGGATCAGACCTCTACCTCCACCCGTTGTGTCCTGCTGTTGCGCCTTTTAAAATAATAAACAAGGGGGAGCCTTGTCACTTCCGCGTCGACCAGCAAGGAAGACACAACCACCAGTTCTTCTTACAGCAGTTTATTCAGGCAACTTCAAGCTTCATCTCCCCCGAGCCTCGGGCGGGGCTTCCTTATAAGCGCTCTCACTCCGCCCAATCACCCCAGGCAACGCAACCTCTCCAGTAAACAAGCATCAGAAGCCAATGAGCAGCGGTGAGGGCGAGCTCCTCCAAATATGGACTTGTTTGTCCCAAGCATAGAACTTTCCGTCAGGCGCCATCTTTAGGGCTTGGCCCGAGGGGCTCTCCACAATCTTGGAAGTATCCTATTGTAATGACCTTCCCATTTCTGGGACAGAACACTGACCCAAAAAAAGCTGATGAGAGGACAGGGAGTATTTCGATTCACAGTCTCGAGAAGCTCCATGATGGCAGGGGAAAGCATGGCACAAGCAGAGGCTGGACATCACCTCTGCCACAGCAGGTGGAAAACAGCAGCAAAAGTGAATCACTCTGGCAATGGGAACACTGGCTATGACATCCCAAAGCCCACCCCCTGGGAACACACCTCCTCCAGCAAGTTTCCACCTCCCAAATTTCCACCAGCAGGAGACTAAGTATTCATATCACATGAGTTTTGGGGGGGCATATGATTCAGAGCACCACATAGCCACAGACATTATGAGCATAAAACTAAGTTCCTGGTATGAGTTAAGTCATTCACCTCTGATAACAATCCTACACAGTGATGGGTTTGCTCTGTGCCACAGAGCACCATGATGCTATTGATGGTGGTAGTGATGATGCTGGTGGTAATGGTGATACTGATAGTGATGATGGTGGTGGTGGTGGTGGTGGGTGATGGTAGTGATGGTGATAGTGTCATAGTAATGGTAGAAGTGATAGGGACAATGGTGATGGTGTTGTTGGTGGTGGTGGTAATGGTGATGACAGTAATGGTGGTGGTGGTTGGTGGGAATAATGATGATGGTGGTGGAAATGATGGTAATGATGGTGGTGGGGTCATGGTAATGGTAGTAGTGATGATGGTGGTGGTGGTGGTGTTGATGGTGGTGGAGATTGTGATGGGGTCACAGTAATGGTACTAGTGAGAGTGATGTCAATGGTGTTGGTGTTGAGGTCATGATAATGGTAGTAGTGATGATGATGATGATGTTAGTGAGGATGGCTATGATAGTGGTGATGGTGGTGTTGGTGCTAATAATGGTGGTGGTGATGTTGAGGTGTTAAGATGGAGGCACTGGGAGTGGTTTTGTTAGTAATAATGGTGGTGAAGGAGGAATGTGTCACAAGGCTCTCCTGGCATGAATCAATCCCAAATGGTAGTTAATGCTGAACCTTTAGGATCCTAAACACTTGGACTTGAATCCCAGCATTTATTCACAGCCGGGTAATGGCCATGTTAGTCACCTGTGAATGATGCATGTACCTTATGGTGCAAAGCAGACTAGGGGTGAACCAGGTATCACATGAGCTTATCCCAGGAATAGCATGCATACTATACCAATAATCTTGGGCCTGCCAATGCCATCCTATACTTCTATCCCTGCCTGCTCTGTTTACCACAACCAGACTTTGCTGTATGTGGTGGCTAGCACCTGTAATCCCTGCACTCAGGAGACTGAAGCAGGAAGGTTATCACAAATTCCAGGCCAGCTTGGGCTATAGAGTGAGACTCAAAAACAAAACGCAAAGCATCTCAATGTCCCACCTAGGAACATTGTCAGGACCCACCCACTTGCTACCCAGTCTACTTTCTTCTGCCCCATTCTGAGGCACTGTCCAGCAATCTAAGCCTCTTCTCTTGTATAGTCAACAGTGGAGTTTTCAGGGTATTTCCTACTCTTTGGCTTTGACCCCAAGGCCTGGCAGTGTCAGAGTTGCTGTCTACAATGCCCACCTTGACCTATCCTTTGCAAACACTCTCAATGCCCTTAATGCCCTGTGGATTTGGCCTCTTCACCACTGTCCTTGTCTCCACACTGTTCCTACCCAAACCTGTGTCCCTGCTCCACATAAAGACACGCAAGCTAAATGAGGAGCCACTCCTGCACCACCTTCAACTCCTAATCTCAGTTTCTCCTCTAACTGCTCTCCAAAATTCTACCCACCAGGCATTACACATGCTTCACAGCAGGCCTTATCCACTTGCCACCTCTCCCAGCCACCACCCCACTTCTCCCATGAACATGCTAACTCTAAGCCACAGCCACTCCATGCCCTGCTCCCCAACCCTAGTCACTGCATGCTTTATGTTGCCTTCCTGTGGTCAGTGTTGGGGAATGGAAACCTAAATCTAGGCTGCCTTGTTCTACCCCAGCTCTCCCAAGTACTCGCTGTGTGCCTCACCTTCTGTGTGCCTTGACTTCCTTATCTGGAACTTGGGTCCCATAACAGAGCTTACTTCCCAAGGCTTAGAGCCAAGAGAGTTGAATATGCATGAATCCTCTACAGATGCGCCTTGCCCCTTCAGATACAGGACCTCCCATGTTGATCACCACAGCACTCCTACTACCCAAGCTCTCTGTGTGCCACAAAGGCCCTGGCCACACTGGCTCTCTTAGCTAGAGTTCACAGGGTCTTCCTGGATCACCTGTTTCCCTGATCAAGCTGGTCAGGAGCTGTGCCATGAGCAGAACACTGGGTACAAGGCAAGGTGCCAAGGCATTGTGGTATGAGCAGACACCTGCATCCTGGCCTGGACCACAGGTTCTGGATGGGCCCATCACAGCTCCCAGCCTAGGGCAGTGTTTTCAGCACATACACTGTAGTCTGCTGGGAGGGAGGCCAGAAGCACATCAGAGCTTCCATGGTAGTTACAGTGACATGCAAACTTGGACCCCCTGAGTCACCCCAGTGTTCCAGTGAATCACAGCCTGTCCATAGCAAGACTCTGGAGGTCAGCTTCCCATGGCTCTGATTGGAGCTTTCCCTGCTTCTTTGAGTCCTGGCCCACTCCCTCTATGTGAGCACACACCCAGAGGACTCTGGACCTTAGGGATGAGACAGCAGTGTCTGCTCAGGGAAAGCCAGGCAGTGGAGCCATCCACACAGCTGGTCCCACAGGCAAGGGACACTGCCTGCAGGCCCTGAAGCTACAGCTGCATATGCCACCCCTCCACATCTTCTGTCGGAAGCAAGCAGGCCTTCCCTGCCTTGTGTGTGGCAGCCACTGCCTACAGGGTCAACTCTGTCCTCAGCTCCCATTCAGATATTCTTGCTTACCTCTTCACAGTACAGCTCACGGCCCAGAGGAGACAGGACCACCCTGAGGCTAGAAACAACCAGTGTTCCAGCCCAAGTCAGACACCTGCCACATACATACCTTGGTGCCTCTTTCCCTTTTCTGTAAGGTGGATAGCTAACATACAACTCATCAGGACAGGTGAGAAATGGAGTGGTTTATAAAGCATGGCTGGTCGAGCTACACACATCACTGCTGTTAACTATAATATGCTCCAGACACCAAGAGATGCCTCCTCTACAGTCTTCATCTTGCCAGCCTCCTGCCTCACCTCTTCTCTTTCTGCCTGCTTTCTTCTCACTCTCTCCACCTGGCTTGACCACACTGCAGGCTTGCCTTCTTCCCCATTCTCTCTCCCCTTCTCCACTTTTTTTTTCCTCTCCACCCTTCTACCATTTTGTTCTCCTCCATCTGCCCCTCCCTCGCTGTGTCCCATGATCAGCCCTCTCCACCAAGAAAACTTAGGGTTCCCATTTGTCCCAAGATGGCTCTTCTCATGTCCCCCATCACTTAACCATGGGCCTGGGTCAACACAGAAAAAGGAAACACAAGAGCCCCACTAATTTTGAATCGTATCCAATATGTCATGAGTGCACTTGTACTAAAACCTTATGCAGCACTTTCTGGAATCTAGATACAATGCCCTGTCAGATAAGGCAGGGCCAGGGGGTGATCAGGTTCCCCAGTCCTTTTCCTGTAAGATTTAAGGGAACATGAGCCAGGATGTGAGGGTGATCTAAGGGCTAAGGTGTGTGAGGGAGGATGTGAGGGGACATAAGAGGGGCAAGAGGGACTGTAAGGAAGAGTTTAAGGGGCCATAACAGGCACAAGAGGTCATGAAGAGCAAATAAGGGTGAATGCATGTGAGGGGAAACAGAAGCTGAGGTATGAGGGAAGATGTTAGACCCAATATGTGGAGGACTGATGTAGGGCATAAGAGCTGCCTCCTGGTGACCTGTTCTAACAGCCCAGGCCTCACTGCAGACTCACCATCCCCAAAGGCGGTCCCCTTGGCTTAGTATGCCCAGCAAGATGGAGGGCCCGGGGGCTTGCTCACACTCTGGCAGCCACACAGACCTCTCCTGGCAGTCAGGTCACCTACTCCATTACGAGGCCACAGGATATCACTCCAGGCCTTAAAAGTTGCAGAATACAGAAAAGACAATTTAAAAAACTGATTGGCTTGTATTTCTGGGGTGCTAGGGATTATCCCAAAGCCACATGCCAGCCCTGTTGTTGGCTTTTAATAAAGGAGGCTATAATCCAGTTTGCATTTTATTTATTTATTTTTTAATGAACCAATACATTTTTATTTAGGAATAGATGAGGGAGAAGGAAGGTCCGGAACCCAGGAAGGGAAAATGGATCTACTCACATAGCATGAGAGCCCACGTGGGAAGTAAGCATGGGCTGGAAATGTGAACAGGGATTTATGAAGGACAGAGAAGAAAGCACAGCGAGCACCTGCTGTGCACAAGGCAGGAAGATGTAGAGAGCCCCATGGGGGAGCAGGGAGGCTAACAGGACAGGAACCTGAGAGTTCAGTAGATGAATAGCCAACCAAGAACCAGTCTGTATTTTACACTCACATAAACTGAGGCCATTGTAGGGGAGTACTATAAACATCATGGCTGGGGCTATGGCTCAGCTGTTAAAGGCACCTGCTTGCAAAGCCTGACAACCTGGGTTCAGGTCCCCAGTCTCCAAACAAAGCCAATCACACAAAATGATGTGTAAGTCTGGAGTTCATTTGCAGCTGCTAGAGACCTAACAGGCCAATACACATCTCCTTTGTAAATAAATAAAATTTGTATTACAAACAAATTAGAATAGAATAATTATTTCATTAACTAGTATCAAAAGATGATGTTTCTTTCCGTGGCTAGTCTCCTGATAGAGAACCTCAGCCCTCTCTCCTTGTAAAGACCTTTCCTGTGAGCAGGTGTCATCACCTGGGCACCTGAGGAGAAGTCTCTCCAGCTTGGAAGACCCCCAGACAAAATGCCCAAAGGCAGCATCAGGACCCTGCCCCCTGTACCTCAACCTCCTGGGTGGTGGGCCACTCTCAGGTCAGGAGCCTGAGCTAGGGGGTCAGGGGAGGAAACTTGGTAAGTTTACCACAAATATCTCAAGAGGGGGAATATGGGGCCTAAGAAATTCTGAGGAACATTCCAGAAATGAACTCAAGAGCCACATGCAGACTACTCTGAAACAGTCAGAATCCAGCCACTGACCCCTTGGTCAGTGTGTGCCGTAGGAGATGGGGTCAGGCCAGGAGGAAGGTGGCAGGGTGAGTTCCCAGCAGGGCAGGGGACTTGGGGGTCACAGTGTGGCTCTGCCTGCCGGTCCGCTTTGCCCAGCTCCCACTGCAGGCAGTTTGGACCTTTGATCATAGAGTAACAATGAAGGTTGTCAGAGCTGCTTGCCAGCAAGGGGCACCACTGGGTCTCCAGCAGTCAGCCTTTCTTGATGCACTCGAAGCCAACAGTCTGATTTTCCCCAAGTCTGCTCAAAACTTCACTCATTCTGCACATGACTCAATAAAAGCCATCTTGGTGGTGGTATCACCATACCTGATTTTAACCTATACTACAGAGCCATAGTAACAAAAACAGCATGGTACTGGCACAAAAACAGACATGTAGATCAGTGGAACAGAATAGAGGACCCAGATATAAGCCCAAGTAGCTATAGCCACCTGATATTCGATCAAAATACCCAAAATACTCATTGGAGAAAAGACAGCCTCTTCAGCAAATGGTGTTGGGAAAACTGGATATATATCTGCAGAAGGATGAAAATAGATTCTTCTCTCTCGCCATGCACAAGAATTAAGTCCAAATGGATTAAAGACCTTAACATCAGACCTGAAACTCTGAAACTGCTAGAGGAAAAAGTAGGGGAAACCCTTCAACATATTGGTCTTGGCAAAGACTTTCTGAATACAACCCCAATTGCTCAGGCAATAAAACCACAGATTAATCACTGGGACCTCATGAAATTACAAAGATTTTGCACTGCAAAGGACACAGTGAAAAAAAAGCAAAGAGGCAGCCTACAGAATGGGAAAAAATCTTCGCCAGCTATATATCTGATAGAGGATTAATATCTAGGATATACAAAGAACTCAAAAAGTTAAATAATAAGGAATCAAACAAGCCAAACAAAAAAGGGGCTATGGAGCTAAATAGAGCATTCTCAAAGGAAGAAATACGAATGGCATATAAGCATCTAAAAAAAATGTTCTACGTCACTAGTCATCAGGGAAATGCAGATTAAAACTACATTGAGATTCCACCTCATTCCTGTCAGATTGGCCACCATCATGAAAACAAATGATCATAAATGTTGGCGGGGATGTGGAAAAAGAGGAACCCTTCTACACTGCTGGTGGGAGTGCAATCTGGTCCAGCCATTGTGGAAATCAGTGTGGAGGTTCCTAAAACAGCTAAAGATTGATCTACCATATGACCCAGTTATAGCACTCCTAGGCATATATCCAAAGGACTCATCTCATTTCCTTAGAAGTACGTGCTCAACCATGTTTATTGCTGCTCAATTTATAATAGCTGGGAAATGGAACCAGCCTAGATGTCCCTCAACTGATGAGTGGATAATGAAGATGTGGCACATTTATACAATGGAGTTCTACTCAGCGGTAAAGATAAATGAAGTTATGAAATTTGCAGAAAAATGGATGGACCTGGAAAGGATTATACTAAGTGAGGTAACCCAGGCCCAGAAAGCCAAGCGCCACATGTTCTCTCTCATATGTGGATCCTAGCTACAGATGATTGGGCTTCTGCCTGAGAAGGAAAATACTTGGTAGCAGAGGCCAGTAAGTTAAAAAGGAGACATAAAGGGAAGAGAAAGGAAGGAAGGAGGATACTTAATAGGTTGATATTGTATATATGTAAGTACAATGATTGAGATGGGGAGGTAATATGATGGAGAATGGAATTTCGAAGGGGAAAGTGTGGTGGTGGTGAGGGAGGGAATTACCATGGGATATTTTTTTATAATCATGGAAAATATTAATAAAAAATTTTAATTTAAAAAGTAAATAAATACATATAATATTTTAAAAATAAAAAATAAACAAAACAAATAAAAAAATAAAAGCCATCTTGGAGAGCTTGACTTGGTGGTGAGGTCCGATTTTGCTCTTTCAAATGAAATAGCTAAGATAATGCCATCCTGTCCTAATTAGGCCCTGACTCCATTTTGTGCCTGTTTGGGTCCTTGTCAGCCACTGACTCCCCAGGCACACTGGCAGCACTTTCCATGACCCTGACCATGGCCCAGATGTATAAACCCAAGATAACTCCAGGATGCATGAGCAAAACCACAGATATGCCATCAAAGTAACGCTGTCCCAAGGTTACCCTAACCTACATCTGACACTGATGCCATTATGATTTCTGTGGTTTTGCCCTTGCAAACCCTAATAAAGTCCTGAGCTTGGGGCCAACAGTTCTTCCCGGCGCAAGCCCCTTTTGGTGGCCAGCTTAACCAAAAATCTCTCAATGGGCTTAAGAAACTCCATGGTCTGTAGTTCTCTAGAGTGAGCTGTAACGGGACATGACTGCATCAGATAAGCGGGCTGCTGCTGGTTGGGGGTTGTGAGAACTGCTGGATAGATGGATGGATGGAGGGAGGGAGGGATGGAGGGATGCCAGTGTTTCCTGGTTATCCTCGCCATCTTGCCCAGTGCTGTGGCCACGCCAACAGACTGCAGTCTTGGACACTGTGATTTGGTGAATCTCACACTAGGACCTTGGTCCATAGGTCCTACTCAGTAAGAGTTTCTTGACTGCTGGACATGGTCCTTCTCTGGACACATCAGACACACTGTCATTGTTGTGGTAAGAGCCAGAGTCTGTGTGACATCAGGCTCCAGAGCACAGACTCCCAAAGGCATCCCAGTTGCTGTGGAATGAATAGACATTGGGGGGGGGGGTGGCACTCAAGACATATCTGGTCTCCCACAAGAGAGAGGTAAGGGTTGGAGTTCCTGCTAGTAGATGTGACCTGAAATGCATGAAGGATCTCCAGGAGGGACTGTGGAGTTTGGTCACCCTGTACAAAAGTTCCTGGAGTCCTGTGTGGAAATGAGTTTCCTGGGCGAAAGATCAGCAATGAGGAGGGGAGGGGAAGGATCCCATAGAACAGCTCTTCCCCTCAGATACCAAAGGACCTTGCCCAGAGCTGAGTGACCTGAGGGAGGCTTGAAACAAGCACTCAGCCCACCCAAAGACACGCACATACACATGCATACACACACAGCACACTTGTACTGTGTGTACCACATGCAAACACAGGCACACCATCACACCACATTCACACACACACACACACCCATACACTGCAGAATACAGCTTGAACACAGTATTCATGATTACACATATGTACACCCAGAACATATAACTCACACAAAAGTCATCTACACAACACACAATATGCAGTACACTCCTATACAGAAACACACTACATTCAACACACATCATGCATACCACATGCATTTCCCACACTCTGCATGCACATCACGTGTGCATGCCCCAGCATACACGTTACACTGAAGTTACATCTACACACGCAAACCGTTTCTGGAAGTTGGATGGCTCGTGAAGTGTTCAATATTTGCAAATGTGTTTGGACAGTGCTGGTGCAGTAGGCCCTCTGGGACTTGGACCTCCGACGGAAAAGCTCCATGCCTGCTGTGAGAGCTCCTGCCACCAGAGGGTGCGGCGCATCCACCTCTCCTGCTGACCATCAACCCCAAGCCACATGTGTCACCACCAGAGGGCAACCACACGCCACGACCCAGCGTCCCCACGTCCCGGTCCCACGTCCTAGGTGGTCCCCTCCGGCCCTGACCTGCCACTGGCCCTTTCCACACCCTGGGCAGGTGCCAAGAGCGAGGCTGTGCACCCGAGGACTCCTCTCCACCAAACTTCAGGAAAAGAAACTGAAACCTCTTCCAAACCCCACCCCACCCCACCCCGCAGCCTCAGGAAATGGAAACTGCACCAGTCCTTCCTCCTCCTCTAGTCTCTGCCCAGACCACTGCAGTCCTCCCCATTCCGCCTCGTTGGCGCTGGGACACAGCTAGCAGCCAGCTCGTGCCTCGGCAGCCAGGGCTGGAGGGTGGACCTCCGTGCTGAGTGTAAGCGGGAAGAAGCTTGGGCTCCCAGAAATCGAGTCACAGAAATTACTGGGCCATGCCGGCCCTGAAACAGGCTTCAGCACAGAGGAAATTCTTTCGGGTTGTAAATAACTTCCCAAATCACAAATCATCAAAGAACTAGTCGAAACATAAGTCCTACCTGGGAAAACAAGTCAACAAAGGAATGGTCCTGTTACATGCCTGTCCCCTCTCTCGACCCCCTTCTCTGCCCTGGTGTCCATTCCTTTAAATATCCAACTCAGCTTCTGAGCCAGACAGCCTCAAACTAGACGGATGGGGCTGGCCGCCCTGCGCTCACTTGCTCTCTGATAAGGAGCAGCCTGCTGTTGAGCACGCATACCCTCTCTCTCTTTATTTCCTCCTCGCTCAGACTCTGACCCAACAGAGAGGAGCTCAGGAAAATAGAGGAAGCCAGGCAGGGCTGGTCAAGGCTCAGCCTTAGTGAAAGAGGCGGGCAGTGCCAGGGCTCTTTGGGCCTGAAGCACCTAGCCTGATGGCCTGCGCAGTAGGCAGTTGGTCAGCAGTGCCCCCTCAAGCCTACCCCAAGTTCCCAGGAACTCTGGTCACTTCTTTGGGTCTCCACTTCAGGGTCTCTGTATTCACCAAAAAGACCAACAAGGGCTTCCTAAAGATTCCAAATTCCAGTGGGGCTCTTGTCACATCACTCCACCCTGCCTCCCCCACATGCCTGGAGAATGATGCTCTCATGCCCTCCTCCTTGATCTCTGTGAGTATGCCCTGCTGGCTATCCCTGGTGTTTCTCTAAGATCAAAGCTTCCAGGTCCCATGACTCTATCCACCCCCTTGTGAAGCCAGCCACTCCCACTTACCAGACCATGGGGTGCAGGTGGCAGCAAGCCCTGGCCACTGGATCAATGGGTATGGTTACAGTAACCAGGTGTAGCAACTGCTTCTCATTGTTGAGACAAAACACCTGACCAGAAACAACTTCCAGAAGGTTTTATTTCTGCTTACTTTCAAAGGGGTAGGCGCAAACAGCTGGGTGTCACATCTCAGCAGCAAAGGGAGCTGAGCTGCTTTGTGGACACTCGTGAAGTCTAATTTGGGGGTGGGGATCTTCTAGGGCTGATGAGTGGCAGGGAGCCCTGGGAAACTCCTGCAGTACAGCTCAAAATCACTGGATGGGGCCACCCCTCCCCCAGCTCCTGTTTGCAGAGTGCTCCCCACCCTGCCCAGGGGTGACACTTTGTAACTATATACATCCAGGGCTTCAAGGAATGGGTGGTACCAAACAAAGCCTGGGCATTAGGACAGGTGAGCCTGGGTTCCAGTGCCTACCCTGCCATTTATTACCAGGATACATACCACTGGTGAAATTCCACCACCTCCCTGCATGCCCATCATTTCAAAACTGACACCATCGCTGCTCGTTGACATAGGCGGGCAACCAGCAAACTGATACAGGGCATGGCATGCATCCTGAGGGGTTTAAAACACAATAGGGTCTTACAGGCAGGGTGAGGCCCTGCCCAATCCTGCCTTCTCTTGTCACTACTGCAGCCCTTTCCACCCCATGCTCTTCACTTCCTCCTTGGCTCGCCTCCTCCCACCCTCTCTCCCCAGCACCTTCCGCCCCACCAGCTCCCGCTGTAACCTCCAGAACACCTGCCAGGAGGCTCAGTGCCACACCTGGAGACGAGCCTTGGGAAAGGCCAGGCTTGTGGCTTGGGGAGTGCCTAGTCTGACAGGATGATGATGATGCATTTGCAGCCCTGTGGTCCTGGTGTGCTTGAGGCTGGCACACAGGGCCAGCCAGGGCTGTGTGGGACGGTGGAGCCGAGCGCAAGAATGCTGTAGGGCGATTGGTAGTGGGCTGAGGCAGGATACTGAGGAGCAATGTGGGATATAGATCAGAGACCCTCACAGCAGACAGGAAGTGGCTACAGCAAACCTGAAACTATCACCTGTGCAGTGGTGCTGGAGTGAACCTCCAGCAGAGCTGGCCAAGACAGACATTCCACAAATCCCCATCAAAGAAATAGACCCAAAGTGCCCTACAAACACCCACAGGATAAAAGGACACAAAGTACCCTATAAAAACCTATGCATTGAATGAATACACACTCATTGTTTAAAAATCAACAGGGTTGGAGAGATGACTCAGCAGTTAAGAGCCCTTCCTATGCAAGCCTGAGGGCCTGAGGACGTCTGATGAATTTTGGGGTTCCTCCACCAACACACCAATAATTTAGAAGTGTGCTTATGAATTCAAAGAACGAAACCCACAGACCAGAAGATGAAATGCAAAAAGACTGTGTTATAGTTCACAGCTCTAAGAGAGAGAAGGGGGTGGGGCTTAATTAAACCCAGTCACTAAGCCAGGGAGGTGAGAGGAGACTTGAGAACCTGCTTGGAGACTCAGGTCAGGGCTTTTCATGAGCTCCATGGAAGGCAGCAAGTAGGGCCAGTCTTCTCAGAATCTTGAATTTTCCAGGAAGAGCCTTTTCAGGGGAGTAGAAGGACTCCCTAAGGGGACAGAGATAAGGTTTCTGACCTGTGGTAAAGTGTAGTGACCTAAAAACTAGGCATGGTGGCACACGCCTTTCATCCCAGCACTTGGGGGGCTGTGGTAGGAGGATTGTTATAAGTTCGAGGCCACCCTGAGACTACATAGTGAATTCCAGGCCAGCCTGAGTCAGAGCGAGACCCTACCTCGAAAAACCAAAAAACAACACTGTAGTGACCTAGATTTCCCCTTACAGGCTCAAGGACAATTCCAGTGTTTAGCCAATAGAAAGCGATTCACTTTACGGTCCTGTCACCCCTCAGATGCCTCGCCAATTTTTACCTCCTATGTCATACTAAGAGACCACTGAAGTTCAAAACTCAGAACCCACAATAACAGTTGGGCATAGTTGTAACCCCAGTCTCATGGGAAGCAGAGTCCTAAGAACTACTAGAGTCACAAAAAAAGAACAATTTCTGGGATCAGTGAGAAACTCCAGCTCAAGTAAAAACAATGGAGCAGGGGACACCAGACATGCCTTTTTGGCCACCGTGGGCAGGTATGCAGGGTGCTGGGCAAACATCCGGGGAGTCATATAGGTGCATACATATGCATACACCACAACCCCCCCACACACATTCACACACACACTACCACCACCCCCAATTAAACAACAACAACAAAAAAAATCAGGAAACAGCCAGTATGGTGACATAGTTCTGCAGTCCCACAGTCATGAATATTACAAGCTTAAGACCAGCCGGGACCACATAGCAAGACTCAGTCTCTAAGAATAATAATAAAACTAATGATGTCTAGGCCATGTGTCCTCCTCCATGATGTATTGTGGCATTTTGGTCTCTTGTTCTGGGCAGTTTTCTGCACAAATATTTATTCATTGCTTATGTGCACATTTGTGACCAGAGTTTTCACTTTAACTTTCCAGTAACAAACATTTGCTCCTGACTTAAAAAAAAAAATCACTTTAACAGCTACAAACATGTCATGGGGAATGCTAGCTTGCTTCTAAAAAATGCCTTCTGGGCATGATGGCATGCTCCTTTAATCCCAGAACTCAGGAGGTTGAGGTAGGAGGATTGCTGTGAGTTCAAGGCCAGCCTGAAGCTACCGAATGAGTTCCAGGTTAGCCTGGGCTAGTGTGAGACCCTACCTTGAAAAATAAATAAATAAATCAAACCAAAAATAAATAAATAAATAAAATGCTTTCCTTTTGCTCTGTCATCTGAGCTATATATTAGAAGTGGTACATAAAGGCTGGAGAGATGGCTCAGTGATTAAGATGCTTGCCTGAAATGCCTAATGACTGGGGTTTGAGTGCAGTACCCATGCAAAGCTAGATGCACAAAGTGGTGCATGCATCTGGAGTTCATTTACAGCAACTAAAGACCCTGGAGTACCCATTTCCCATTTCTTGCTCTCTCTCCTATCTCTCTGTGTGCAAATAAATAAATAAGTTCTTAAGAGAATATATTAAAAAAAGAGAAGTAGTAAACAAGCTTAGCCAAGCTTTCTTCTGATTGCTTGAATTTTTGAGCCAAAAGAATGCAAACAAAAACCAGGCATTGGGGCTGGGGAAGTGGCTTAGAGGTTAAGGCACTTGTCTGCAAAACCAAAGGACCTCAGTTTGATTCCCCAGGACTCATGTAAACCAGATGCACAAGGTAGCGCATGTGTCTGGAGTTCATTTGCAGTGGCTGGAGGCCCTGGTGTATCCATACTCCCTCTCTCTGTCTCTCTCTCTCTCAAATAAATAAATTAAAAAACCAGGTGTGGTGGCACACACCTTTAATCCCAACACTGATTGCTGTGAATTCAAGATCACCTCCACAGTGAATTCCAGGTCAGCCTGGGCTAGAGTGAGACCTACCTCAGAAAACAACAAAGAATGCAAAACAGCTTTGCTTGCTTAGCTGCTACTGGCACCTGCTGCCATGTTGCTCTCTGGCAGAGCATGTGCTTGGACACGTCAGTCTCAACCTGTCCTCACTGGCTCTAGCTGAAAAGTCTTTACCCTGAGGATGTGGCTTAGAGGTAGAGCTCTTGCCTAGCATTCACAAGGCCTGGGGTTGAGCCCCAGCACCACCAAGAGAAAAATGTCTTTGCCAATTGGGAGCTTTGACCTTTCCTCTCTTAGAAAACTATGTTTTCAATGAAAGAAGGGAGGGAGGGAGGGAAAAAGGAAGCAGAGGGAGGAAAAGAAGAGGAAGGGAGGGACTAACAGAGGGAAGGAGGAAGAGAGGAAGGTAGAGGGGGCTCTGTGTATGATTGTGAGGTGAGTTTGCAAAGAACACTGGGAAAATATGGCCCAGATGTGGATGGAACCATGGGCAGGCTGTAGGGACGGAGTAGCCAGCACTGGTACCAGTGGACCTCCAGGGGGCTTTTGGCCTTGGGCTGGAATAGCATCATGGGTTTCTTTTAACCTGAGTCTTCCTGCTTCTTAGAATGAATAACCGCCAGCTCTGCAGACACTGTGGGACTTCCCAGTCTTTGATGGTGTGAGCCAGACTGATAGATCCCCTTATATTGTACATATTCTGTTAGTCCTGCTGCTCTAGAGAACCTAACACGCAGTGGCAAATGCACATAACAAAAGCAAGAAACAAAGACTGGACATTGTGGGGCACAACTGCACCCCTAGCACCTGGGAAGAGGATACAGGAGGAAGAAGAGTTCAAGTCCAGCCTTGGCTATATAGCAACTTTACGAGATCCTGTCTCAAAAAGCAGATGGGGGGCTGGAGAGATGGCTTAGTGGTTAAGCGCTTGCCTGTGAAGCCTAAGGACCCCGGTTTGAGGCTCGGTTCCCCAGGTCCCACGTTAGCCAGATGCACAAGGGAGCGCACGCGTTTGGAGTTCATTTGCAGAGGCTGGAAGCCCTGGCGTACCCATTCTCTCTCTCTCCCTCTATCTGTCTTTCTCTCTGTGTCTGTTGCTCTCAAATAAATAAATAAATAATTTTTTTAAAAAAATAAATTAATTAAAAAAAGAAAGAAAAGCAGATGGGGAGGGGATATGATGGGGAATGGAATTCCAGAGGGGAAAGTGTGGTGGGGGGAGGGCGGGTATTACACAGGATACTTTTTATAATCATGGAAAATGTTAATAAAAATTGAGAAAGAAGAGAAAAAATACAACAACAACAACAAAATTTTGAAACACATGCACACCACACCGTAGCCCATTTCTGGGCCTGCCTCAGATTGCAGGCTGGCACCCATGATGCTAACCGGACTGTGAGAGAAATCATCAGCTCACTGGACCGAGATGCCTGAGTACAGTGCACGCCCCACAATAGCAGAACAGAAGCCGGCAGGTCTGTGCTCCCTGGCTGGGCCCTGAGTTCATTTGGACTTGGGCTTGCCTTTGGTTTGGCCTCAGTCCTTGATGTCAGCCTGGGTTTGTGCCTTGTCCCTGGCAGCTCCTGGTCTCAGATTCTACAACTTCTTTTTTTGTTTGTTTGTTTGTTTTTCCTGACATTCACTTCAATTTTGGTTGACAGTGGCCTTGGACTCCTCTCTTTTTCCTGGTCTTCATCAGGAATGTGGCTGTCCTCATCTCGGTTGTGCTCTGGCCATCGGATGTCTCAGGACACCTACACCCTGACAGAATGTAAATGTGTGTGTTAGTGGGTTCCCTGAACCAGAGGAAACTGCAGCCCTTCCGTGAGAGCCATTCTCAGACATCCAGCCACATTTTTGACTGAGCCATGACATAGGTCTTCAAGAGTAAGAGTGACTCCCTGGGGTGAAGACTCTACTGAGACTAAGTGCCACCAGGACATGCTGGCACAGCTTCTGCAGGCAGCACAGTGGGGCACAGGTCCCAGACCAGCCCAATTCTCCAGGGCTGAAGAATGAGCCTGTGGTCCACAGTGCAGCCCCACACCTGTGACAGCTGGGCAGAGCTCCAGCTCTGGGCCAGAGGATCTGGTTCGAACAAACCATTCTCAGGCACAGAGAGTTCAGTGGCAGGCCTATCTGCCCACCCCTGGGGGTGTGGCCTCTGCGGGCACTGGCTGCCCCCATGGACATTAGAACAGCCACAGAACCTAAGGTCTTTGCACATGGCTGGGCTATACATTAGAGGTGTGACCCTGCAGGTTTCAGGAGGGTCCCAAAGTTGGTTGGACACAAAAGAGGAATGTAGCAGACAGCTTCAGGTTCGCTGAGATGAACTTCCAGACCAGGCACAGTTATGGAGGAAGGAATTTATGGAAGCTTACAGATCCAGGGGAAGTTCCATAATGGCAGAAGAAGCTGGCCTGCCTTCACAGGTCCAAGCAGAGAGAGACAGAAGCACAAGCCAAAAGCCACACAGCATAGCAGGCTTCTGGAATTCCAGCTAGGCACACTTTGCATATCTTTAGATTGGAATCTCAAACCCACCACCACACCTTAAGATCTGCCCAGTGACACTGCCTCCAGCCAGGTGGTTGTAGATGCAAACTACAAACTGATAAAACACTGAGTATATTGGGGGCCATCTATTCAAACCTCCATGAGGAAGGACTACAGGCTCCTGCCTGATGGCCTAGAAGAATGAGAAATGTGGAGGTGGCTCTGAGGAGCAGAAGGGGACCTTTTCCTATGTCTCCTCTTCTTTCTTTCTTACTCCTGACCTCCATGTCCCCTGACCTTCAGGCAGCTGAGCACAGACCAGAGCCAGGAGCACCACAGACATGTGAGGAGGACAGAGTCTTAACATTTTTCAGATAGACTAGCATTTATTCCAAAACATTGTGACTCAAGGGCCAGGTATGGTGGTGCACATCTTTAATCCCAGCACTCGGGAGGCAGAGATAGGAGGATTGTTGTGAGTTCGAGGCCATCCTGAGACTATATAGTAAATTCCATGATTGAGACTCTACCTCAAAAAACAACAACAAAAAATTAACTAAAAAAAAAACATTGTGACTCAAATGCACATGTGTGAATTCAAGGCAGAATGGTTTTCCTGGGAAGTGACTGGTAAGTGACTTCTCTCTAGAGACTCTTCTGCTCAGTGCCCTTTCCTTTGGTTAGTTGCATGTGGTGGTTTATGTCCCCATAAACTCATGTGTTCTGAAAGCTGGGTCCCAAGCTGATGGCAGTGCTTTGCTAGGAGGAGATATGTTGCTGGGGTGGGCTTAGGGATAGAACTTGGCTCACTGTCCTGCTGCTGTTTTCCACCTGCTGTGGCAAGGAGGTGATGTTAGGCCTCAGCCCTACCACCTTTCCTCAGCCATCATGGAGCTTCCCCTGGAGACTGTGTGCTGCATAACTTCCTTCCCATCAACTGCTTTGGGCTGGGTGTTTTCTTTGTTTGGGTGCTTTCTTTCTTTTTTAACTTTATTTTTATTTATTTACTTGAAAGAAAGAGGAAGAGAGAGGTAGAGAGAGAATGGGCACGCCAGGGCCTCCAACCACTGCAAACAAACTCCAGATGCATGTGCCCCCTTGTGCGTCTGGCTAATGTGGGTCCTAGGGAATTTAACCAAGGTCCCTTGGCTTTGCAGGCAAGTGCCTTAACTACTAAGCCATCTCTCCAGCCCTTGGTTGGGTACTTTCTGACAGCAGCCACAAGGTAACTACAGCATCCCAGACTCTGGAGCTGCCCCTCTCTATGCAGTCAGCATCCACAGGGTAAAGTCCACATGGGTAAAGTCTGCCAACTAGGGATGGAAAATATTCAGGGAAAGGTGTGACTGAATGGAGCACACCCATGCTAGTTTGCTCCCTCTATTCCCTACCCAACACTGTAGCTACTGTAGCTACTGTCCATCTCCACTGTCTTAGAATGACATGTCACCTGCAGGTGGTTGGAGGCACACAGGGTCCTGTGCTGAGGCTTCGCCATCCCACACAAGGGACTTGAGTCGCTATGGGTTTGGATACCTGCAGAGTCCTGGGACCCCCACTTTGCAGCCACCAAAGGCCAACTGCATCATTAAATAAGTCAGTAAGAGCTGGAGAGATTGCTTAGTGGTTAAGGAGCTTCTCTACAAAGCCAAAGGAGCCAAGTTCGATTCCCCAGGACCCATGTAAGCCAGATGCACAAGGTGGCACATGTGTCTGGAGTTCATTTGAAGTGGCTGGAGGTCCTGATATGCCCATTCTCTCTCTATCTGCCTCTTTCTCAAATAAATTTAAAACACACAGGCAGGCTCTGCTCTCCAGAGCAGACAGTGCTTTCCCACCATGCAAGGCCTGTCCACACATCCTCATTGTCACCTAACACAGACATCACCATTCAGTGCAAGTTCTCTCACATTTGTTTTTTGGTGGCCCCTGAGGTGGAAGAGGTGGCTGATCTTGAGCAAGTCTTCTGGCATATGGGAGGCACACACCAACCCCTCAAAAGGTTGCTTCCTCTCCCAGTGGGTATGGCTGTCTGCTGAAAGGCCTGTTGGACAAAATCCCACCCTCCGGTTTCTGTTGCACCTGCAACATATGGAGAGGGCAGAATAGCCAGACTACAGGAAGCATGAGCCAGGAGAGCTCATGGGACTTCATCCTGAGAATGTCACCTCCTCCCTGCATGGTGGGCCACTCATCAGTGGAAGAACCTAGACATCTGTTCTGGACTGCCTACCTCAGTATAGCTAGAGGTGCAGCCAGCATAGGACCCAGACATCCTGCCCTTAGTACCAGGCTCCATCACCAGAAGGGCCTTGAGGGAACCCAGTGAAATCTCTCAAAATGACTTTTATATTGGGTCTGAGGAGCTGAACACAGGTACTTACACTTACACAGCAAGCACTGAGCCATCTCCCCAGCCCACAGGGAATTTTCTATTCTTAACACTTACATTTAGATGGTGAATCTCTGCTTGAGTTGTGACAGCCCTTCCCTGAGTGTGGCCAGATTGGGCTCTGCCTGGGACAGGTCTTCACCTCATGTATCACTGCTCCATCCTGGGCTTGCCCTCTGGCCCAGTCGCCCAACGTTCCCTTCCCTAGGAGAGCAGAGGCGTGTCAGGTCAGCTCCCAGCAAGTCTCTGCCAATGCCTGTGCTGTTTGCATTTCAAAATCAGTTTGCACTTTATAAAGAAGTTGCAAAAATAGCTCTGAGTTTCTGTATGCACTTCCCCAGCTTAGCACTTACAAAAAAAAAAAAAAAAGTGACATTTTACAAAAGAGGATAAAAATAGGTATTGCTCCAAGCTCCAGTGACCCACACATTGACTGTGCTTGATGCCCAGGGGGGAGGGCCCTTCCACCTCACCCTGACTTCCACGGCCTCACATCCTAGAATTGTCTCTTCTTGTTTTATTTACCCTCCCCCAGGTTAGATTTTTCTACCACTTTCCCCGCCCCTCCTCCGACCCCATGGAGTCTTGCTCTAACCCAGGCTGATCTGGAATTAGTCTCAGGCTGGCCTAGAATTCACAGCGATCCTCCTACCTCAGCCTACCAAGTTAGTGCTGGGATTAAAGGTGTGTGCCACCACGTGCAGCCCAATTTCCTGATGGTGGATCTTAAACTCCAGGTTGTGGACTGGATCTAGCCCCACTGTCACCTGCACCCCCACAGAAAACTCGCTTCTGCATCAAGGGAGGCCAAGGTGGCATTGTGGCACAACAATCTCAGGAAAGCTGGCCAGCCTGGATCTCAGCAAACCTTCAGCACAGCCAGTGACAAAAGCACCCCGGCCCTCTTCCTACAGTGTGGGTGGCTGGCCTAGCCTCCCTCTGTGACCCAGCTGTGGCTCACACTTGCCTGGGAAGCCCCAGGGTGTAAGTGGGTGAATGCTTGTAGTGTGGGCATGTGGTATGCCTATTTGGGGGTATGTGGTAAGTGGGGAGTGTGCATGCAGTAGATGGTATGTGTCTATATATTCAGTATGTGCAAAACAGAGCTGTAGGTGGTGTGTATGTGCTCTCGGTGGTGTGTGTCTATCCATAGTGTCTGTGTGCACATGTGTGTGTATGATTGTGCTAAGGGTGGTGTGTGTGTGTGCAGCGGATGGTGTGAGTCTATATGTAGTATATGTAAGACAGAGCTGTACGTAGTGTGTATGTGCTATGGGTGGTGGTAGTGGTGGTGTGTGTGTGTGTATGCAGTGTGAGTCTAGATAAGTGTTAGGTCAAGATGAGCTTCCCAAAAAGGGAGTCACCAAAGAAAACAGGATGGTGACAGAGAGATATAAGGGAGTAGGTCATCCACATTCCTCAAGAAATTTCCCAGGCATTAACAATGCCCCAAGTCCAGATTTATTGCTCCCCCCACCCTTATCTCTCACCCTGGTCAATTCTGGTCTTACCATATGGCTAATGTAAAGAACAGAGATTTACTGCCCCAACAAGAAAATCCCTTCCTCTCCTCACCTTCCCCCAACTGAAGAGCCTATAAAGCCCACTATCTGTAACCCCAAGCTGACTGCTCTGCCCTTGAGAGTCAGTCCTGGCAGCTCGTGTTCCCCCCGCCAAAAAAACTTCCATCTTTACTTGCCTACAAAGCATAAGGACCCATGTTCGATTCTCCATGTCCCGTGTAAGCCAGATGCACAAGGTGGCACATGTGTCTGGAGTTTGTTTGAAGTGGCTAAAGGCCCTGGTGTGCCCATTCTCTCTCCCCCTCTGGGTCTAATAAATAAATAAATACAAAAAAAAAAAACAACTTCCATCTTTGCCTCAGAGTGTTCTCCATGGTTTTCTAACCACGAGGAAGAGCAACATGGATCAAAGGTTAAACATATACATATACATATACATCTAGCAGGCTTTCTAATGGGTAGAACGTCTCTAGCCAAAGAAGTAGAAGCTTCCCTGTAGGGTCTGTGACTTTCTGATTTGGTTCTCAGTAGATGGATTCCTTCCACAGAGTCAGACTCATATCCAATCAGAGAGCAGTTGATTACCCCCATATCCTATGTGTCACTATTGTACCACTATGTACTAATATTGTTGTCATTCAGTTTTTTTGTTTTTTTTTTTTTTTTTTTGGTTTTTCGAGGTAGGGTCTCACTCTGGTCCAGGCTGACCTGGAATAAACTCTGTCATCTCAGGGTGGCCTTGAACTCATGGTAATCCTCCTACCTCTGCCTCACGAGTGCTGGGATTAAAGGCGTGTGCCATCACGCCCAGCGTCATTCAGTTTTCTTGATGATAGCCATTCTGGTGGGAGTGAAATGGACTCTCAAGGTGGTTTTCATTTGCATTTTCCCGAGGATTATATATGTTTTAGATGTTTATTGGCCATTTATATTTCTCCTTTGAGAATTCTCTGTTCAGTTCCCTGCCCCATTTTTGAGAGGGTTTATTTTTATTATTGCTTATTGTTTTGAGTTCTTTGTATATTCTAGATATTAAATCTTTGTCAGATGTATAGCTAGCTGGTAAAGATTTTCTCTCATTCTATAGGTTGTCTATTGACTCTGTTCATGGCTTGTTTAGCTGTACAAAAGTGTTTTTTTTTTTCATGAGATCTCAAGGGCTAAATGCTTGTCTTATTCTTTGAACTTTTCATGGCAGCTGGGGAAAAAAGAGAGAGGAAGTGCTCATGTTCCCAGTATCCCTTCAAGAACACAGCCCCAAGGACCTCACTTCCTCCCATTAGGCCCTACCTCCTAAAGGCTTTTCTAATAGCATCACAGACTGATGATCAAGCCTTCAACTCATGGCCTGTGAATGCTGTTTATCCAAACCATAACTGGGGACAGGTAGCCTCCTCAGGCAGGACAGGCAATTTGGGGGGGGGGCAGTTCAGTGCCAAAAGTGTACTGGCATTGACACATTTTCATCCTGGAAGGTGGTATTTTCTCTTCCAAGGCACAACAAAATTCTTTTTCTCTCTCTCTCTCTCTCCCTCTCTCTCTTTCAAGGTAGGGGTCTTGATTGACCTGGAATTCACTATGTAGTTCACAGTGGCCCCAAACTCACAGTGATCCTCCTACCTCCAACAAAACATTTGTTGCAGTCAGCTCCACGTTGCTGGAACCAAGTACAACCAGACACAGTTTATGGGAGAAGTGAGTTTGTTTCAAGTTTACAGAATCCAGGAGAAACTCCACCGGTGGTGGAAAAAGCTGCTTGCTTCCACAGATCCACTCAGAAAGAAATAACGTCAGCAAAGCAAACACCAGCACCAGCAAGCTTGGACAGCAGAGGTCAGGACACTCTGCACACACACCTTTGGGCTCAGATCCACCCCCAAATATACCTTAGAGCTGGATGCCAAGATCCACCCTCAGAGATACCTGTTCCCCAGTAGGGCTCCACCCACTGGAGCCTCAAAATTCAAGCCTGAGTCTTGGGGCATGTATTTAAATGACCTCCACTCTCAACAGGAGCCTTGCTGATTCCTGGTTCTGGGACCTACAGGATTCTTTTTTTTTTTTTTTATAAATTTTTATTAACGTTTTCCATGATTATAAAATATATCCCATTGTAATTCCCTCCCTCCCCACCCCCACACTTTCCCACTTGAAATTCCATTCTCCATCATATTACCTCCCCATTACAATCATTGTAATTACATATATACAATATCAGCCTATTAAGTATCCTCCTCCCTTCCTTTCTCTACCCTTTATGTCTCCTTTTTAACTTACTGGCCTCTGCTACTAAGTATTTTCATTCTCACGCAGAAGCCCAATCATCTGTAGCTAGGATCCACATATGAGAGAGAACATGTGGTGCTTGGCTTTCTGGGCCTGGGTTACCTCATTTAGTATAATACTTTCCAGGTCCATCAACTTTTCTGCAAATTTCATAACTTCATTTTTCTTTACAACTGAGTAGAACTCCATTGTATAAATGTGCCACATTCATGGTGATCCTTCTACCTCTGCCTCCCTAGTGCTGGGATTAAAAGAATGTGCCACCACGCCCAGCCTGTCCCCAGATTCTTGTCTTATGAATTACAAGACTGAAACCCACAGGCCAGAGGACAAGGTTCAGAAAGATTTATTAAAGTTTACAGCTTTAAGAGGAAGAGCTAAGAACTGGAATCACTCCAGATGCCCATCATTAGATGACTGCATAAGGAAGTCATGGTGGAGAAGCTGAAAGCTGGACACAAGCACTGAGCCACTGCAGGAGTTACTGCTGAGGAGCTGAACTGATCTCTGTCAAAGAGAAAACTGTCTAGGGGGCCCAAAGGGACAGTAAGAGAGAAGGACAGTTTAGAGTAAAATGCAGTGAAACAGAGCTCATGTCTGGGGTGAGCTGACTACATGATCCATGTGCAGGTTGATTCATAGGTATGTTTTGAAAAATTGTTTTGAAGCATACAGACTGCCCAAACTAACTGTCACATCCTGCTTCTGCAAACCAGCTGCCTGCTTGCTCATTCACCCTTCCCAGCAGCTTTGAACACTAGAAAATGAAAGTAAAATCTAAGCTTAACACTGAAGTTACTTTGGGGAGCATCCCAACTCTGGAAAATAAACTCCTCTGCTTTCACTCATGCTGGTGTTGGAGTGATCTTTTCAGAAAGGTACTACAACAGTGGTACATTTACACAATGGAATTCTACTCAGCAGTAAGAAAAAAATGATACAATGAAATTTGTAGAAAAATGGACAGACTTGTAACAGATCATACTCAACAAACTCATACAATCACAGACAGACACCTCATGGTGTCAATTATCTGTGGTTACTAACCTGGACCTGCTCGAGTTGTTGCTATACCTGATAGGCAACTCAAGGCCCAGACAATAGGGATGGAAGGATTTGAGGGGGTTTGAGGAGGTGGGAGGGAAAGCGGCGAAGGGGGGTGTGGACAAACAAAAAACTAAACCCAAAATGAGCTGATACCACAGAAACTTTTATCCTTGGAGATAGCCTAAAAGATATAACCCTTAAAAGGAGTAAGGGGGACCAGGCGTGGTGGCACACGCCTTTAATTCCAGCACTTGGGAGGCAGAGGTAGGAGGATCGCCGTGAGTTAGAGGCCACCCTGAGACACCATAGTGAATTCCAGGTCAGCCTGGGCTAGAGTGAGACCCCATCTCGAAAAAAAAAAAAAAGGAGTAAGGGGTTGCCCTGGTGAGGGTGGGATGAAGTCTAAGCTTAAAGAAATTTTTTTCTGTCTCTGACTTATAACTCCCAGTACCACAGATTGGTTGCTACCCACATTGAGCTGTTGTTCAGGGAGACCTAGGAGGTCCCCAAATCGAGACAGCTTTCTGTCAAAGCAGTTGATTACGTGTCTGAGGCAAAAGCTAAGACCCTGTTGCTGAAGACACTATATGCTGTTGACACAGAGCACGGAGTTACCTGGCTGGAATTCAGAAGAAAGCCAGTCCCCAGACAGTTAGCCTGTCTAGTGCTGGAAGTGCTACATGAGCTACTGGGGGAAAATGGCCAACAACTGTCTAAGTAACCAGAGCTCTAAGCTACTCAGAAGCAAACACTCTGACATGATGTTAATGCCAGTGCAATAGTGGCACATAGCCTCAGTGGGTAACCAATAGCTTTTTGATTGGCTAAGAGATGTGGTCAGTGTAAAGGAACCCATATCTGGAATTGGAAACCAGATCAGAATCCTATTATGTTCTCCAGTGTCAACCTCTCACTAGTCTTTAGCTAAAAGGGGGAGTCACATACATCAAATTCTTCCTAAATTAATAATGTTTATCCTATTTAAACTATGCTGACTTCACTCCCCATTGGAGAATCTGCTCTTTTTCAGAAGGTAGCAAGACCTGAGGAGATAAACTAGCCCTCGCACATCAGCCAAGCCACAGCTGAAACCCCAGAGGAACTGGGGAGACAGAAAGAGTGCTGCTTCCATGCTGTTCCTGATAATCAGCGCCAGGGTACAGAAGACAGACCCTGAGGACACCCAACACCTACCAAAGCAGAGATCCAGTGGCTCCTAAGAGCTCACCACTGAAGTAGACTTAAAACTCACCCACCATGGCCTCAGGGAATTTTGCAACAGAGGGGCAAAAAGATTGTAGAGTCACAGGTTAAGACATCATGCCCAAAGGCATTCCCTCCCCCTCCAAAAAAACTGACTACTACTTTCACAATGCATAAACTACAACCCCATGGGGAATACCTACAACCCTACTGAGGAACATCCCCAACGGAATGGGGGCAGGGAGGAGGGGAAAAGAAGGTTCCAACACACAATCGATATAAAACATCTTGTTATAATAAACATAAAAAGAGGAAGAGCTTTAAGAGAAGGGAAACTTAAGGGAAGAAAGGAAGATATAGCTCTTGCCCAGGGAGGCAAAAGAGAGTTTGAGAAGCCCACCTCAAGACTTAGGTTTGCTTTTTTATTTTTTCTTTTTCGAGGTAGGGTCTCACTGTAGCCCAGGGCTAACCTGGAATTCACTATGTAGTCTCAGACTGAACTTGAACTCACAGTGACCTCCTACCTCTGCCTCCCGAGAATCGGGATTAGTATGTGCCACCTCGCCTGGTGAAGTTTGGTGTTTTTATGAGCCCATGGGTGGGTGGCTGGTATCTGGGGTCAGGATATCTGGAAAAAGGCAATCTTCCCAGATATATTATTTCTCTAGGAAAGGCCTTCTGGGACGGGAGTGGAAGGATTGATTCCCTAAGGGGTCAGAGATAAGGAAAGGGTAGACCCTGCAGGGTTTCTGACCTGTAGTGAAGTACAATGACCTAGATTTTTCTCTGCAGGCCCAAGGACAGTTTCTGCACTTAGTCAAAGAGAAAGCTGTTCATTTTAGGGCCCTACCACCCCTAAACTGCCTCACTAGCATAATCCTAGGTAGTCAACCTAGAGGTCAGTTTAGTCAAATATAATAGGAGGTGCTTCTGCAGAAACCACAGGTCTTGCTGCACGCATTCCAGTCAGCACCCTCATGTAGTCACTGCCTGTGTGACTGCTACAGCTTCGTTCCCAACTTCCCAGTTTATATTTTTTGTTTTTGTTTTTGAGGTATGGTCTCACTCTAGCTCAGGCTGACCTGGAATTTACTATGCAGTCTCAGGGTGACCTCAGACTCACGGTGATCCTCCCACCTCTGCCACCGGAGTGCTGGGATTCAAGGTGTGCTCTACCACGCCCAGTGCCAACCTCCCCCTTCATGTATTAGTCACACACTAGGGTGGAGAAAGTGGCTCAGAGTGCAAAGCACTTGCCATGCAGGCACCAGGACCTGAGTTTAGATTCCCAAAGCCACAGCAAAGCCCATCATGGTGGCATGCACCAGCAATCTCAGTGCCAGTGAGGGTAGACACAGGAGGATCCCTGGACTTGCTGCCTAGTATGGAGCCAGATGGGTGAGACTCTATCTCAGAAATTAAGATGGAGAGTGACTGAGTAAAACACTGGACATCTACCTCTGGCCTGCTCATGCATATATATGTGTGCAAGTGTACACGTACACACACACACACACACACACACACACACACACACACACATACACACGCCATATTTCAAGGCATCTTTCTGGGGAGTTCACTGGTTCCTTCTCTGCATACAATAAAGAATAAGTGGGAAGAGAAAGGAAGGGAGGGGGTACTTAATAGGATGGTATTGTATATATGTAGGTAGAAGAATAGATTAATGGGGATAAAAAGGCCCAAAGTGAGGTCAGGGGAAGAGATTGAATAAAGGAAAAGTAGAAGGAGGGCTAATTGTTGGGAGCTATGAACCAAACCTCAGCCATGTTGACAGAATCCGCCATATAGCAAGTTAAGTTTCTATTTCCTCATCTAATGTTCTATTACCAGAAATGAAGAAGCCGTTACGCCTGGGTGATAGCCTCTCCTGGTGCTGCCGGTAATTGATGAAGAAACAAAGAAATTGCATTTAGCCAGTAACCCTGTGATCTCTGGCCTGATTATGACTCCTTCCCCCTACAACCCTATAAAAACCTATGTGTAAAAATAAACTTTGAGACCTTGACAAATACCTAGCTTGGTCTCCTTCTTGTGTCTGTTTGCCTTCCCCATTCAGGTTAGCTTCTCCTCGAGTCCTTGTTCGACTCCCCGCTGGCAGGGGCAGCTAATCAAAATCTAAGAGGATATAAATAAATCATATGGAATCCTACTGTTTTGGACAATAGAACACTCAGGAGCTGTAGGTTGTTGCTAGAAAAATTTCAGTGCCAAAGATGGGATACCTTCCAGTGAGTTTTTGGCCAAGGAGATCCCTGATGTCACCAAAACATTATAGGCCATTGCCAAGGCCCTTGGTTTCCCACCAGGAATAGATGGTAAGACCCTATTGCTGAAGACTCCACATACTAGGGCTGCAAGGCCCCTGAGAAATCCTGTCGGAAATGAGCTGATAATCTCCTCCATGTAGACTAGCTGACAGAAAGCTAGAAGAAGCCATTCTGCATGCAGTTCAATGGGAGAAAGAGAAATCACCAGTGAATATACTCAAACAGTGGACACTACAAGCCTTATAGTTGGCAAGCCAGGCCAAATGAGCCAACAGGCACAATAGTGGCATGTCTGTCATGGTGGAAACCAACTGCCCTCTAGTTGGACTGGAAGTCTGCTCCATGGGAGGGAATACATCCCTGATAATGAAAACTTACAACAGGGGTAGTTATGAGCCGTAGGGGTGTAACATCTGCTGCTGTCTGGCTAAATGTATATACTATGCTTATCAAACTGCCCAGTAATCACTTCTCTTAATGTTAATACCCTTATATTAATGTTACTCTCAATTTTGGTAGAGAATCTTCTCTTTTCAGATGGCAGTGAACATGGGATGACTCAGAAGGCACCATGGTGCTGGAAAGAAGTGATCGCAGCACTCAGTACTGCAATATCTCTATCACACCTTCCAAGGCTCAAGGTCTAATGCGGAAGAAGTGGCGGAAAGAATGTAAGAGCCAAAGGAATGGTAGGACTTTTTACAACGTGCTCCCCCCAGACACAAAATGGCCTGGATATTCATGATCTCACAGTGCCTGACCCTACCTACACAAGACCATCATAAGAGGAGGAAAAGATCATGACATCAAAATAAAAGATAGACTGATTGAGAAGGGGAGGGGATATGATGGAGAATGCAGTTTCAAAGGGGAAAATGGGGGGAGGGAGGGCATTACCCTGTGATATTTTTTATAATCATGGAAGTTGTTATTTTTAAAAATTGAGAAAAATATGAGGGAAAGGAGGGTATTACCATGGGATACTTTTTGTAATCATGGAAAATGATAGTTAAAAATTGAGAAAAATTAAAAATTTTAAAAATCTAAAAATAATAATAAAATAAAAAATAAAAAATTGAGAAAAATAAATAAATAAATAATACATGAAAAAAAAATAAAGAATAAGTGTAGCCAGGTGTGGTGGCTCATACCTTTAATCCCAGCACTTGGGAAACAGAGGTGGGAGGACTGCTATGAGTTCAACACTAGCCTGGGAGTACATCATGAATTTCAGGTTAGTCTGGGCTAGAGTGAAACCCTACCAAAAAAATATTACAAAAATAAAAAAGAATCAACATGCAGGAGTTACAGTAAGCAAACATTTCATTCAGGCAAATGAGAAAGTAGGAAAAGCTCCCTCGGGATAGGGATGGGCCCTTTGGGATAGGGAGGGGCCCTCGGTATAGGGAGGGGCCCTAAGCAGGATGGAAGAATGGCTGGCCACCGATTGCTCTCTGACCACCAATCTATATCTCGGATCCTGGCTTTCCCCCCAGTCTACGTCATGTAGAACTCAACAGGATCATGTCTGTCCATGCATTCTTCTGTAACCAGGTTTGGGATGTTTCCTAGAACCCCAAGCCCTGAGTTCACATTTCAAGCTAACCTACACTACATGTCCCAGCCAGTCGGCCTGGGCTTATAGGGGAGATACACCCGCACCTGGGCAGGTGCACACTCAAGAGAGATCTAATCCGGTGAGATGAGCAAGGCACTAAAACCCGCAGCTGACACAGGCAAGGAGAGCTGAGATAGGTAATGCCAGCTGGGATAGGTATGCTGAGGGTGTGGTATCCTAAGATCACTCCCTTTAAGGGCTGTCCTGATCCTACCTACTTATAATTAATTGTGGGGTTCCCACACTTAGTTAATAGTGGATTGGACACCCATCTTCTGTTCATGAAGTAAGGCAGTAGGCTTCTGGTTGGAACCCCCCTTCAGGTCATGAGCTCGAAAACACCCAACTAGGGAGGGCAGCATCTCTCTGGGGGCTTCTAGGACCAAGGCAGGATAAGGTCACTGTGATCACCCCAGGGCTCAAATTCCTCTCCCTAACTGCCTATCTATCACCCTTCTCTCTCTCCCTCTACCTATCTCTCCCTCTCCCCCTCTCTCTTTCTCTCTCTCTCTCTCTCTCTCTCTCTCTCTCTCTCTCTCACACACACACACACACACACACAAACACACACACACGTATACATATATAAGCAAAAAATTCAGGGCTGGAGAGATGACTTAGCAGTTAAGCGCTTGCCTGTGAAGTCTAATGACCCCAGTTCAAGGCTCAATTCCCCAGTATCCACGTTAGCCAGATGCAGAAGGGGGCACATGCATCTGGAGTTCATTTGCAGTGGCTGGAGGCCCTGGCATGCCCATTCTCTCTCTCTCTCTCTCTCTCTCTCTCTCTCTGTCTCTTTCTATCTCTGTCACTCTCAAATAAATAAATAAAATAAACAAAAAAATTTTTAAAAATCACACTTAAGACAAGCTTCAGCATCCAGAACCACTGTGGCCCACTCTCTCTAGGACCCAACTCTTTGGGTTAGCCCTCCACTCTCAGATCTTCAGTGGGAGGTGCTCAGGGTGGCATGCTGCAGACCTCAGCTACCATACAAGGACAATAGCCAGCTGTGAGTGATAGCCCTAGAGTTGGACTGAAGGTCTGTGAATGAGTCATTGGATACCCAAAGCTTGTCAGCCTCCACCAGTTTTTATCTAGGTTGGTTGGTTGGTTGGTTGGTTTTGAGATAGGGTCTACTTCTAGCCTAGGCTGACCTGAAACTCACTCTGTAGTCCCAGACTGGCCTTGAACTCACAGTTATCTTCCCATCTCTGCCTCCTGAGTACTGGGATCAAAAGCATATGCCATCAGGCCCAGATTCACCTAGATTAAAAAGTACTATTTAGGACTTCCGGTTAAGATGGCGGCATAGGTACCAGGCCAAAGCAGCTTGGGGGAGCAGGGGAGACCAAAAAAACTCAGCAAAATACACACTTTTACTAGAAAGTAAGGTGTATAGGAATTTGAAACGGCAGGGGAGAAGTAGAAGAGATCCAGAGCATCCAGAGCCCACACAGGCTGGCAAAAGCAGCCCTGGCAGGTCTGCCAACCACAGCGGCAACACACCAGAAAGCCACCAGGCTCAGCTCAAGCCGCAGGAAAAGCCAGATGAGGGGAGCTTCCACTCACACCGGAGCTCTCTGCAACTCAAGAAATGTGAAGGGAGAGTGGCAGTGAACAACAGAGGAGCAGACCACGAGGTAGAAGAACACATGGAACAATGAGAGAACTAGAGCAGCTGTGGCTCCCTTCCCTCCCCCACTGCCTGAGCCCAGATCCAGCGAACAGAGCAGCAGAACAGAACAGAACAAGTCCTGGGGCCTGGCCATGCCAAATTGAGCTGACAGTGGGACCCAAGCAGGAGCAGAGTCTGGCAGCAACATCAGTGGCTCCGGCACCGGCAATAGTGGCCCCAGCAGTGGCAGATCCAGCAGCGGCAGCTTCAGAAGCAGCAGCAGATCCAGCGGCAGCAGCTTCAGCGGCAGCAGTGGCAGATCCAGCAGCAGCAGCCTCAGAGGCAGTACTGGCAGAACCAGTAGTGGCAGCTACAGCAGCAGCTTCAGCAGCAGCAACAGACCCAGCAGCGGCAGCTTCAGCAGCAGCAGTAGCGGTTCCAGCAGCGGGGGTGCTGACCTGCAAGGCCACAGTTGCCAGCCTCGGTTTGCCCTGCAGGAAAAGCCAGTGCCCAGCTCCAGAAATCAGGACAGCAGCCGGACGACCCAGGCAGCAACTTGACTGAGACCAAAGTCATCCAAAAAGGTAACTGGGATTGATTGCACCAGGGAAGGGTCTCACTTGGTCACAAGCTGACTTGGATCCCTCAACAGACCAGAAATCCTAATTTCTTTGTTGATACAGGATCTGGTTGTTATAATAACTACTCTTGCATAAATATTCGGTGCTGATTTTGATTGAATGTGTATCGTTTAGTTCAATTTTAGAATCTACCTGTATATTATTCCACTCAGCCTACTTGAATACTCCCATAGCATGGAAACTCATCCCCTAGGAACACCTTTGTAGATACTCTGAGAGCCTTAAGAGCCACACCTAACACCTTAAGCTCCTATCCTGAAGATATATAACATCAAATCAATTGATACAGCTAAGTATACCCAGCTAGCTAGAGAATCCAAGCATTAACTTAATCCAAGATGCAAAAATATATACATTATAACACAAGAAACACTAAAAAAGAAAGACAATCTAAATCCACCTAACAGTATTAATGCATCAGAAATGACCTCCAGTGAGAACGAGTTAGAGGAAATGCCTGAGAAAGATTTCAAAAGAATGATTGTAAATATGTTCAAAGAAGTCAGAGAACAAATCAAAGGAGTCAAAGAGGAACTCAAAGAGGAAATCAAAGGAATCAAAGAAGATGCAGGACACCAATTTCATGAAATAAAGAAGGCAATACAAGACATAAATAAGGAAATAGAAATAATAAAGAAAAACTAGCAATAAAGAACACAGTTAATGAAATTTTAAAAACTCTGTAGAAAATCTCACCAGTAGAATGGATGAAGGAGAGGACAGAATATCTAAGCTAGAAGACTAGGTGGCAGATCTAATACAGGCCAACAAAGAGAAAGACAAACTTATAGAAAAATATGAGTGGGAATTTCAAGATATTCGGGACACTATGAAAAGATCAAATATAAGAATTCAGGCAGAAACGAAGCACAAAAAAAAAAATAATAATTCAGAGCATAGTAGAAGGAGAAGAATTCCACTCTACAGCCACCCCTCTGGCCCCCTTCACTTAGATTATTTTAACTTTTTTTTACTGACAACTTCTATTCTTACAGACAATAAACCATGATAATTCCCTTCCTTTCCCCACTTTCCCTATCACAACTTTACTCTCCATCATATCCCCTCCCTCTCTCCATTAGTCTCTCTTTTATTTTGACATCATCGTCTTTTTCTTGTATTATGAAGGTCTTGTGAAGGTACTGCTAGGCACTGTGAGGTCATGGATATCAAGGCCAATTTCTTTCTAGACAGTTGCACTATAAGGAGAGGTACCCTTCCTTTGGCTCTTACATTCCTTTTGCCATCTCTTCTGCAGTGGACCCTAAGCCTTGGAGGGTGTGAGATGTTTCAGTGCTGGACACTCTTCTGTCACTTCTTCTCAGCACTATGTTGCCTTTTGGGTCATCCCAGTGGTCATCGCCATCTGAAAAGAGAAGCTTCTCCAACCAAAAGTGAGAGTAGCATTAATATATGAATATGAGCATTAAGTGTAGTGCTTTCAGGGCAGTTTGGTGAGACTAATATATGTGGTTAGCCAGACAAGAGCAGGCTTTGTACCCCTAAGTCTCATGACCTCCCTTGCCATAGGCTTTTGATTAGGTTTTCAATACCAGGCATGTGTTCCCTACCATAGAGCAGGCCTTTAGTCCAATTAGAGAGCAGTTGGTTTCCCTCAGAGAGACATGCCACTATTGCACCTGTTTGATCATTTGGCCTGTCTGGCCAAACTTGAGGCTTCCAATGTCCACTGTTTTCATGGCTGATGACTTCTGTCTCCCATAGGGCTGCATGCAGTACAGCTTTTTCCAGCTTTTTGTTGGCTGTTCTACAGGGAGAAGGTTTTTAGCTTGGTACCAGCTTGATTTCTCAGTGACCTTGCCACTCAGGGAGGCAAAGTCTTCAGCGATAGGGTCTTACCATCTGTTACTTGTAGGAAACCAATGGCCTTGGCAATAGCCTATAATGTTTTGGAGGCAACAGGGACCTCCCTGGCCAACAACTCACTGGAAGGTATCCCATCCCTGGCACTGAAAATTTTCTAGTAGCAATCTATGGCTTCTGTATGTGCCATTATCCAAAAAAGTAGCTTTCATATGTCATATTAAAATATCTTGAATTTTGATTGATCGTCTCCCTTGGCCCTTCTCTTAGTCTCTACCCCTGGACTCACTTAGGTCATTCCACTCCCTGTAATCTGTTCTTCTACTTAGATATATACAATACCATCCCCTAAAGTCCTTCCCTCTCCTCCCTCCCTTATAACCTTTTACTAGCTTACTGGGCTCTGCTACTGATTTTTGGTTCCACCTCACACACAAGTCTACATATTTGTAACTAGGATCTACATAAGAGAGGGGATATGTTGATGTTTGGCTTTCTGGGCCTGAGTTACCTCATTTAGTATAATCCTTTCCAGATCCGTCCATTTTCCTAATTTAATTTTTCTCTACTGCTGAGTATAACTCCATTGTGTAGATGCACTACATCTTCATTATCCACTCATCAGTTGAAGGGCATCTAGGCTGGTTCCATTTCTTAGCTGTTGTGAATTGAGCAGCAATAAACATGGTTGTGCAAGTATCTCTAAGGTATCCTTCACTTAGATTTTCAGCAGATGATTTTGCTATGTGGAGATGAGCCCACGTCCCCACTCTAAGTCACTCCCTATCATGTGAAACAATGCCTTTCAGGCTAGGTTTTACCCTAAGTGATTCCATTTTACTAGCAGCATTTGGATCCATTTTGAGTGTGAATGCCAGAACAGGGTGATTTTCCATCTGATCTGTACACATAGATACCACCTATCCAACAGGAACCGTGAGGCGCAACTGATAAATCACTTGTTCTACAAGTAAAATCTCCTCCACTACATTTAGCAAAGTGGGTTGGGAGCATATGGGCACTTGGGTACATCAGAAAAACCAGGCCTGGGCTGGAGACATAGAGGCATTGGCAGTGAAGGCATTTGCCTGAAAAGCCTAAGGACCTGGGTTCAGTTCCCCAGGACCCACATAAAGCCAGATGCACACAATGGTGCATGCATCTGGAGTTTGTTTGCAGTGTCTAGAGACCCTGGTGCACCCAACTCTCTCTCTCTCTCTCTCATAAACAAATAATGGCTGGAGAGATAGCTTAGCAGTTAAGGTGCTTGCCTGTGAAACCTAAGGACCTAGGTTCGATCTCTCAGGACCCACATAAGCCAAATGCACAAGGGGGTTTGATTGCAGTGGTTAGAGGCCCTGGTGCACCCATTCTCTATCTCTCTCTCTCTCTCTCTTTCTCTCTCAAATGAATAAATAAACATTTAAAAATTAGTTAATTAATTAATTTTGAAAACCCCAGCCTGGAAGTTATCAGACATAGCACACTGACTGATGGTGCTGGCCTAGGATGCTATGGCTCTGCTCCTCAGCAGTCATCTGCTTTCCTCTCACCCTTGGTATCTAAATACTTCCAGGGCATCTGCATCATTATCAGCTGCCTAAAGTCAAGCCTCTGTCACCCCTCTCTGGCAATTCTGTAGGTGCATTTGTACACTTACATACAGGTGCAATTACTGTGTGAAGAGTAATGTATGGGCCGAGAATTACTTACTATGAGGGATTAGGAGGAAAACAATCTGTGTTTGCCAACAGCCAACCATCAAAGGAAATCAGAACTACCTGGTAAATCACAGCCAACGGAAAACCATATAGCTTGTGAAATTATTGTTATACAATGAATTCTACCATTGAGGAAAGATACAGACATTGCAGTCTAGATTTCTGACACAGCACACTCACTATGAGCAGAGTATCACATCTTACTCTTTTAACACCATCAATTTTCTGGGCCAATGAATTTGACCATGAGGCTCATGTAATGATGGGCAGGGGAAAGGCAGTGAATAACTCATTTGGGTGGGATTTCCCAGTTCCTTTCACAGCAGATTGCTTCTCTCAGCCCTTTGCTGCTGCCAGCACACCCACCCTACCAGCTGTGCCTTCTGTCCCCCTTGGCGTGCCTCTGGGCCACTGTGGTTGTTACATCCTAATTCTGCCTTTCCTTCTATTGTTGCCCAGGGCTGATGTTGCTAAGGCAGAATGAGTGTAGTTTCTTCTGCTTGTCTTACATCTAGATCTTGGTCTTCCAAAGGGATTTCTCTCTTCTCTGGCCAGAGAAAGATGCCAGTTCCTCTCCTACAGGGGACAATTGGTTGTACTCTTTGCTGTCCTACACCAAATGAGAATGTCCATTATGTGCCTGCCACAGTGGTGCCAAAAGGCATCCCTGACACTGTAGATCCCAATTCTGGGAATACCGCATCAATATTTTTTTTTCATCATGTGCCTTTTCTTATCAGATGCCTTCTAAAAATATGTCATTTTCATTCCTTTTTCATTTAATTAGATTTCTGACAAATAGGTAGTAAATTCTGTGTAGTATGGTTTTCACCTATTACTATGAAATCACATGGTTTTTGTTTTCCTAAGCCAACCTAATGTGTTATATCTTCATACTTCCTGATATAAAGCCATTGCTAGAGGCATGTCATAACTTCCTTGTGGGCTAGAGACATCGCTCAGTGGTGAAAGGCATGTTCGTGCAGAGCCTGACAGCCCAGATTCAATTCCCCAATACCCACCTAAAGCCAGATGCACAAAGCAGTGCGTACATCTGCATACAGTATCAGGAGGTCCTGACATGCCCCTTCCTCTCTCTCCTTGCAAATAAAAAAAAAATTAGGACATATTATATGAACATATATTCCACTAAGTTTGAAAATCTGAAAGAAATGGATGATTTCCTTGATTTATATGACCTACCTAAATTAAATCAAGATGAGATTAACCACTTAAATAGACCTATAACAAGTATAGAGATCCAGGCAGTTATAAAAAATATCCCAAATAAAAAAGTCCAGGCCCAGATAGATTCACTGGTGACTTTTACCAGACCTTCAGGGAAGAACTAATACCATTGCTTCTTAAATTTTTCCATAAAATAGAAAAAGAAGGAATCCTACCAAACTTCTTCTATGAAGCCAGCATCACCCTGATACCAAAACCAGGCAAAGATAGAACAAAAAAAAGAAAACTACAGGCCAATCTCCCTCATGAACATACATGCAAAAATTCTCAACAAAATATTGGAAAACAGAATACAAGAATATATCAGAAAGATCATTCACCCTGACCAAGTAGGCTTTATCCCAGAGATGCAGGGATGATTCAACATATGCAAATCAATAAGTGTAATACATTATATAAATGGACTAAAGGACAAAAAAAAATCACATGATCATCTTATTACATTTACAAAAAGCATTTGTCAAAATCCAACATCCCTTCATGATAAAAGTCCTACAGAGACTGGGAATAGATGGAACATATCTCAACATAATAAAGGGTATTTGTGACAAGCCTACAACGAAGATATTACTAAATGGAGATAAACTTAAAACTTTTCCACTAAAATGAGGAAGGAGACAAGGATGCCCACTGTCCCCACGTTTATTTAATATAGTACTGGAAGTCCTATCCATAGCAATAAGGCAAGAAACACACATAAAAGGGATACAAATTGGAAAGGAAAAGGCCAAGTTATCATTATTTGCAGGTGACATGATTCTGCACCTAAAGGACACTAAAGACTCTACCAGCAGGTAGAGTTAAAAAAACACCTATAGCAATGTAGCAGGACACAAAACAAACACACAGAAGTCAGTAGTGTTCCTATATGATAAAAACAAACACACAGACAAAGAAATAAGAGAATCACTCCCATTCACAAATGCACCAAAAAAATTAATAAAGTATGCTGAAATAAACATAACCAAGAAGGTAAGGATCTCTACAATAAAAACTTTAAAACACTCAAGCAAGAAATTGCAGAAAATACTAGGAAATGGAAAGACATAACTTGTTCTTGGATGAGAAGAATCAATATTGTAAAAATGGCAATCTTACCAAAAGCAATCTACACATTTAATGCAAGCCCCATCATAATTCCAATGGCATTCTTCATGGAAGTAGAAAAAACAAACCAAAAATTCACTTGGAAGCACAAAAAAATCTAAATGTCTAAAACAATATTGAAAATTATTAATATGGTGGTTTCACCATACCTGATTTAAACCTATACTACAGAGCCATAGTAACAAAATCAGCATGGTAATGACACAAAAGCAAACATGTAGATCAATGGAACAGAATAGAGGACCCAGATATTCAATAAAAATGACAAAAATACTCATTGGAGAAAAGACAGCCTCTTCAGCAAACGGTGCTAGGAAAACTGGATATGTATCTGTAGAAGGATGAAAATAGATTCTTCTCTCTCTCCATGCACAAGAATTAAGTCCAAATGGATTAAAGACCTTAACATCAGACATGAAACTCTGAAACTGATAGAGGAAAAAGTAGGGGAAACCCTTCAACATATTGGTCTCAGCAAAGACTTATTGAATATAACTCCAATTGCTCAGACAATAAAACCACAGATTAAAATCAGGGACTTCATGAAATCACAAAAATTTTGTATAGCAAAGGACACTGGGAATAAAGCAAAGAGACAATCTACAGAATTGGAAAAAATCTTTGCCAGCTATACATCTGATAGAGAATTAATATCTAGGATATACAAAGAAATCAAAATATTAAATAATAAGAAATCAAACAAGCCAATTAAAAATGGGCTATAGAATTAAAGAGAGAGCTCTCAAAAGAAGAAATACAGATAGCATATAAGCATCTAAAAAATGTTCTACATCCCTAGTCACCAGGAAAATGCAGAATAAACTACATTCAGATTCTGTCTCACTCCTGTCAGATTGGCCACCATCATGGAAACAAATGACCATTAATGCTGGCAAGGATACAGAAAAAGAGGAACCCTTCTACACTGACAGTGGGAATGCAATCTGGTCTAGCCATTGTGGAACTCAGTACTGAGGTTCCTAAGACAGCTAAAAATAGATCTACCATATGACCCAGCTATAACACTCCTAGGCATATATCCTAAGGACTCATCTCATTACCTTAGAGATACTTCCTTAACCATGTTTATTGCTGCTCTACTCACAATAACTGGGAAATAGCACCAGCCTAGATGTACCTCAATGGATGAGTGGAAAAAGAAGATATGGCATATTTATACAATGGAGTTCTACTCAGCAGTACAAATAAATTAAGTTATGAAGTTTACAGAAAAATGAATGGATCTGGAAAGGATTATACTAAGTGAGGTAGTCCAGGCCCAGAAAGGCAAGCGTCACATGTTCTTTCTCTTATGTGGATCCTAGCTACAGATGACTGGCCTTCTGTGTGAGTAGGAAGAAATCACAGTAGCAAAAGCCAGTAAACCTGTAAAGAAATATAAAGGGAAGAGAAAGGAAGGGAGGGGGGTACTTTATATGATGGTATTTTATGTATGAAAGAAGAAGAATAGATTAATAGGGGTGAAAAGGCCTAAAGTGAGGTCAGGGGAGAGATTAAGTAAAGTAAAGGTAGAGGGAGGTCTAATCAAAATCTAAGAGGATATAAATACATCATATGGAATCTTACTTTTTTGGACAATGGAACACTCAGGAGCCATAGATTATTGCTAGAAAATTTTCAGTGCCAGGGATGGGATACCATCCAGTGAGTTGTTGGCCAGGGAGGCCATTCATTCCTCCAAACCATTATAGGACATAGCTAAAGGCCTTGATTTCCCACCAGGAATAGATGGTAAGACCCTATTGCTACAGACTTCACATACTTGGGCTGCAAGGCCACTGAGAAATCCTGCTGGAATTGAGCTGATATCCTCCTCCATTAGACAAGCTGACAGAAAGCTGGAAGAAGCCTTTCTGCATGCAGTTCAATGGGAGAAAGAGAAATCACCAGTGAAGATACTCAACAGTGGACACTACGAGCCTTTGGCAAGCCAGGCCAAATGAGCCAATGGGTACAGTAGTGGCAAGTCTGTCATGGTGGAAACCAATTGCTCGCTAATTGGACTAGAGGCTTGATCCATGGAAGGGAATACATCCCTGATACTGAAAACGTAAAACGGGGATAGTCATGTGTCCTGAGAGTGTAACTGCTGCTGTCTGGCTAAACGTATACACTATGCTTATCAAAATGCCAGTAAGTGCAAAGCTATCCATTCAAATAGATGGAGAAATAAGGACATTCCACGACAAAAGCAGGTTAAAGGAATATTTGAAGACAAAACCAGCTCTACAGAAAATACTTGATAGAATCCTCCATGCTGAACAAAAGGAAAAGCACACATATAAGGAACCTAGAAAAAAACAAGCAATACTCAAATACTAGTTGACACAAGAGAGCACAGGTAGAACCGAAACCACAAAAAAAATGGCAAACATAAATACACACCTTTCAATAAGATCTCTTAATATCAACAGCCTCAATGCCCCAACGAAAAGACATAGGTTTGCAGACTGGGTTAAAAAGCAGGATCCTACAATTTGTTGTCTCCAAGAAACTCACCTTTCTACAAAGGATAGACATTATCTGACGGTGAAAGGTTGGAAGACGGTGTTTCAAGCAAATGGGCCTAGAAAACAACCAGGAGTTGCTATCCTAATATCTGACAAGGTAGACTTTAGTCCAACGTTAGTCAAGAAAGATAAGGAAGGTCACTTTATATTGATTAAGGGCACACTCCCACAGGAGGACATTACAATCCTAAACATATATGCACCTAACATGGGGCTCCCAAATTTATCAAACAAACACTATTAGAACTAAGGTCACAGATAACACCAAACACAGTGGTGGTGGCTGACTTTAAGACCCCACTCTCATCAATTGACAGGTCATCCCGGGAAAAAATAAACAGAGAGGCATCTGGACTGAATGAGGTCATAGAAGGAATGGACCTAACAGATATATACAGGACATTTCATCCAAAGGCTGCAGAATATACATTCTTTTCAGCAGCACATGGAACATTCTCTAAAATAGACCATATATTAGGACACAAAGCAAATCTTAACAAATTCAGGAAAATTGAAATAATTCCTTGCATTCTATCTGACCACAATGGAATTAAACTACAAATGAATATAAGAAAGGCTATAGAGCATACACAAAATCATGGAAATTAAACAATACACTACTAAATGATGAATGGGTCAATGAAGAAATCAAGAAGGAAATCAAAAAATTTATAGAGTCAAATGATAATGAGAACACAACATACCAAAATCTCTGGGACACATTGAAGGTAGGTCTAAGAGGTAAATTTATAGCCTTAAGTGCCTATATTAAGAAATTAGAGGGAGGAGGGTACTTAATAGGTTGATATTGTATATACGTAAGTACAATGATTGAGATGGGGAGGTAATATGATGGAGAATGGAATTTCAAAGGGGAAAAGGTCAGGGGTGAGGGAGGGAATTACCATGGGATATTTTTTTATAATCATGGAAAATGTTAATAAAAATTTAAAAATTAAAAAAAATTAAAACTACAAAAAAAAAAAGAAATTAGAAAAGTCGCAAGTAAACAACCTAATGCTTCACCTTAAAGCCTTGGAAAAAGAAGAACAAGGCAAACCAAAATTCAGTAGGTGGGAAAGAATAATAAAGATTAGGGCAGAAATTAATGAAATAGAAACAAACAAAACAATCCAAAGAATTAATGAAACAAAGAGTTGGTTCTTTGAAAGGATAAACAAGATTGATAAGCCCTTAGCAAATCTGACCAAAAGAAAGAGAGAAGAGACACAAATTAATAAAATCAGAGATGAACAAGGTAACATCACAACAGATTCCAGAGAAATTCAAAGGATCATAGGGACATACTATAAAAGCATATACTCCACAAAGTATGAAAATCTGAAACACATGGATGATTTCCTTGATTTATATGACCTACCTAAATTAAATCAAAATGAGATTAATCACTTAAATAGACCTATAACAAGCATGGAGATCTGAACAGTTATCAAATCTCACAACTAAAAAAATCCCAGGCCCAGATGGATTCACTGCTGAATTTTACCAGACCTTCAAGGAAGAGCTAACACCATTGCTTCCTTAAGCTTTTTCAGGAAATAGAAAAAGAAGGAGTTCTACCAAACTCCTTCTATGAGGCCAGTATCACCCTGACACGAAAACCAGGCAAAGATAGAACAAAAAAAAGAAAATTACAGACCAATCTCCCTCATGAACATAGATGCAAAAATTCTCAACAAAATATTGGCAAACAGAATACAAGAGTATATCAAAAAGATCATTCACCCTGACCAAGTAGGCTTTATCCCAGAGATGCAGGGATGGTTCAATATACACAAATCTATAAATGTAATACATTATATAAATGAGTTGAAGGACAAAAATCACATGATCATCTCACTGGACGCAGAGAAAGCATTTGTCAAAATTCAACATCCCTTCATGATAAAAGTCCTACAGAGACTGGGAATAGAAGGAACATAGCTCAATATAATAAAAGCTATTTATGACAAGCCTACAGCCAACATATTACTAAATGGGGAAAAACTGGAAGCTTTTCCACTGAAATCAGGAACAAGACAAGGGTGTCCACTGTCCCCACTTTTATTTAATATAGTTTTGGAAGTTTAGCCATAGCAATAAGGCAAGAGACCCACATAAAAGGGATACAAATTGGAAAGGAAGAGATCAAGTTATCATTATTGCAGATGACATGGTTCTATACATAAAGGACCCTAAAAACTCTACTAGCAAACTGTTAGAGCTGATCAAAACCTACAGCCATGTAGCAGGATACAAAAGAAATACACAGAAATCAGTAGTCTTCACATATGCTAACAACAAACACACAGAGGATGAAACAGAGAATCACTCCCATTCACAATTGCATCAAAAAAAATAAAGTACCTTGGAATAAACCTAACCAAGGAAGTAAAGAATCTCTACAATGAGAAATTTAAAACACTCAAGCGAGAAATTGCAGAAGACACTAGAAAGTGGAGAAACATCCCTTGTTCCTGGATTGGAAGAATCAATATTGTGAAAATGGCAATCTTACCTAAAGCAATCTACACATTTAATGCAATCCCTATCAAAATTCCAAAAGCATTCTGCATGCAAATTGAAAAAACAATCCAAAAACTCATTTTGAATCACAAATAACCTCGAATATCTAAAATAATACTGAGCAACAAAAAGGCTGGCGGTATCAACATACCTGATCTTAACTATACTACAGAGCCATAGTAACAAAAACAGCATGGTACTGGCACAAAAACAGACATGTAGATGATCAGTGGAACAGAACAGAGGACCCAGATGTAAGCCCAAGTAGCTATAGCCATCTGATATTCGATAAAAATGCCTAAAATACTCATTGGAGAAAAGACAGCCTCTGCAGCAAATGGTGTTGGGAAAACTGGATATATATCTGTAGAAGGATGAAAATAGATTCTTCTCTCTCGCCATGCACAAGAATTAAGTCCAAATGGATTAAAGACCTTAACATCAGACCTGAAACTCTGAAACTGTTAGAGGAAAAAGTAGGGGAAACCCTTCAACATATTGGTCTTGGCAAAGACTTTCTGAATACAACCCCAATTGCTCAGGCAATAAAACCACAGATTAATCACTGGGACCTCATGAAATTACAAAGATTTTGCACTGCAAAGGACACAGTGAAAAAAGCAAAGAGGCAACCTACAGAATGGGAAAAAATCTTCGACAGCTATATATCTGATAGAGGATTAATATCTAGGATATACAAAGAACACAAAAAGTTAAATAATAAGGAATCAAACAAGCCAATCAAAAAATGGGCTATGGAGCTAAATAGAGCATTCTCAAAGGAAGAAAGACGAATGGCATATAAGCATCTAAAAAAAATGTTCTACGTCACTAGTCATCAGGGAAATGCAGATTAAAACTACATTGAGATTCCATCTCAGTCCTGTCAGATTGGCCACCATCATGAAAACAAATGACCATAAATGCTGGTAAGGATGCGGGAAAATAGGAATGCTTTTACACTGTTGGTGGGAATGCAATCTGGTCCAGCCACTGTGGAAATCAATGTGGAGTTTCCTGAGAGCTAAAAATAGATCTACCATATGACATAGCTATAGTACTTCTAGGCATATATCCTACGGTCTCATCTCACTACCTTAGAGATACTTGCTCTAACATGTTTATTGCTGCTCTACTCACAATAGCTGGGAAATGGAACCAGCCTAGATATCCTTCAACTGATGAGTGAATAATGAAGATAATACACATTTACACAATGGAGTTCTACACAGTGGTAAAGAAAAATGAAATTTGTAGTAAAATGGATGGATCTGAAAAGGATTATACTAAGTGAGGTAACACAAGTCCAGAAAGCCAAGCATCACATGTTCTCTCTCATATGTGGATCCTAGCTACAGATGACTGGACTCCTGCGTGAGTAGGAAGAAAACTCAGAAGCAAAGGCTAGTAAGCTAGAAAGGAGATATAAAGACAATAGAAGGGAAGGGAGAGGGGGGCTTAATAAGATGGTATTGCGTATATGTAAGTAGAAGAATAGATTAATCATGGTGAAATGGCCTAAGTGAGGTCAGGGGAAGGGATTGAGTAAAGGAAAGGTGGAAGGAGGACTAATCAAAACCTAAAAGGATATAATAAATCATATGGAAACCTACTTTTTTGGGCAATGGGGATGGACAAAGGGGGTGGGAGATATCTGTGAGCTGGGGGAAAAGACCCTAGAAATGTTTTGTGCCTTCTGCTCCCTGGAGGAAGTATGGGGCAAGAGACATGTGTTTTGCAGGCTGAGCCCCAAAACCCTAGGTTGGGGAAAAGATTAATGGGCTAAATTCTGGTCTCCCAGCAGCCTTAGTCAATGCATGAAGTAAGACCCAGTTAAGAGAGGCCGGCCCCTTGTCCACGCACAGCTGCCAGTGTGGTATTAAGCAGCTGCAGGCAGGGCTCAGGAACCTTGCTGAGGGTGCCCAGGTGCCCAGCATGTGTCCACAGCCAGGCTGGCTAATGCTGGCAGCCTTATAGGATGCCTGTCCAGTCTTAGGCGCCAAGAGATCGATGCTGATTTTTACACTGTTGGGCTGCTTAGGGTCAGTCCCTGGCCCTGTTGTCTGTCCTGCTGGACCAGCTGGGCTGGTCTGGGTCCCTGTAGCTTGCTGCAGGCAGAGTAACCTAGGCAGAGGACCCTAGCACCAGGACCTGTCACCATGGGGTCCATCTATCCCAATTCTAGGATACCTTGAGGACTTTGAGACAGGTTTATCTAAAAATAAGGAGCCCGTGAGATCCTCCTCAAAAAAAAATAAATAAATAAATAAATAAATAAAAATAAGGAGCCCTAGGACTAGAACTGGGGATATATGCTGGGCTAGCATAGGGGTCTGGATAGGGACAGCAATGAGGCCCTGAGTTAAAGGAGCCAGCAGGGAAGGGGAAAAGCCAGTCTCTCTCACACAGTGCTCACAGATGGCAGCAGTGCAGGTTAAAGCCACCAGAGGACACACAGGGGCCAAAGCAGAGATGGGGGGATGAGGGAAGAGCTCCACTGAGCCACCTCTCCGGCCAGGAAGAGTAGCTTGCCTAGCTGAGCTCTCACTCAGAGTCAGCTGAACCCTGCTTGGGGTGGGCAGAGGAGGGCTACTCCCAACCAGTGTCCTCACCCATGCTTTGGGGCCACTGACACCAGGGATGTGAGGCCCAGCCCTACTTCAAAGAGCAGGAAGCATTCCCATGACAGGAAAGCTTGAAGCTTATAGTGTCAGACTGGCAGGTGGAAGAGCCACGGGGACAAAGAAGGACTTACTCCAGGTGGAAGGTGATGTACCTTAGTGGACAGCTGTGTGGCCTTGGCCCCTTCACAAACCAGCCCCTGTCCCACGGTCTTCCACAGTGGAGCCTCCCTGGCCATGAGGATCATTAACACAATGTTTAGGGGCTCATGGCCCTGGTGCTCCATTCCCTGTGATCTGAGCAAGGGCCCTTGCTGCACCTTGTGGAGGTTTGAGTCAGGTACCCCCATAAACTCAGGTGTTCTAAATGCTAGGTGCCCAGCGGATGGAGATTTGGGAATTATCGCCTCCTGGAAGCAGTGTATTGTTGGGGGGGGGGTGGGCTTATGGGTGTTTTAAGCAGTTTCCCCATGTCAGTGTTCGGCACACTCTCCTGTTGCTGTTACTTACCTCATGTTGGCCAGGGGATGATGTCCATCCCCTGCTCATGCCATCATTTTCCCCAGCCATCATGGAACTTCCCCTTGAGTCTATAAGCCAAAATAAATCTTTTTTTCCCAAAAGCGGCTCTTGGTCAGGTGATTTCTGCCAGCACTGTGAACCTGCCTGCAACACACCTAGGATATGCACTGAGATGGCATTGGCTCCTGGCAGTCACTGGGTCCTGTGGACATCAGAGACCTTTAGCCCAGCTGGCCACTGGCAATCTAGGAGTGCCCCAGGGTATCCATACATAGGAAGTTACTTCTTGTAGTGTGAAGCAACTGGGGAGTCCCACCCATAACTCCTTCTTGTGATCACGACATCGACATCATATTATGGGACTCTGGGTCACCATGACACCACCCTTCACCATGTGTTTCCATTTAAAGTACCCACGACCCTAAAAACCAGGAGCCAGTGAGACAAAGAGTACACATACATGCAGCAAGTTACCAGGTGCCTCATGGTCTCAGAAGGCTCACCTGGGGTTGGGAAGGACCTCGGGGAAGTGAGGGAAGTATGAATTCACCTTTGCACCCTTTGGGAACAACCTGTGCGCAGACCCTGAGGTGAGGGAGTAAGTTAGAGGAAGTTCCTGAGGCCACAGCAGTTACAACAGAACCACAAATCACCACTTGGCAGAAGCAGGAGTCAGGCCCAGAGGCTGCTGCCAGCTCTGCTTTGAGACCGGAGGGCTTGACCAGACAAGTGTCAATAACAATTCTGCTTAAAAAAAAAAAACTAAAAAAACTAAAAAGAGTTAGTTCTCAGCTGAACAGGAGTGACAGGCCACAGAGCATGGATTGAAGATGGCCTAAAGGACATGCTCCACTGTGACAGAGAATAGAGAACACAGGAGGCCCTTAGACAGTCAGTACATGCATCAATCACACAAGCTGTGCTTTGGGTTGAAGGCTACACTTCTGGAAGTCTCAGATGTTTCTTAGTGGGTACTAGAGGTCTGCCATTGCCCACTGTCAGCAGCTGTAAGGACAGCACCCTTTCTTTCTATGTACCCTCTAAGAAAAAAGAGGAAAATTCACATCCAAATCATGATTGGTAGCTCACGAGACCCAGAGACTCTTCCTTCGTGGTTCTAGCAACCAGCACCTGCAGCCATCAGCCCAAATGAATGCACCTCTCTTCCTCATGGGATTTGAACCACGCTGGTCTCCTGTGTTATGTGGTGCTGACCTGAGGGCAGGGGAAGGGGGAACAGAGGACTAGAGCTATGTTGTGTTGAGGGGGAGGGGTACAGTATGGCAGATCAAAAGCCAAACTTGTCTTGGGCTGCCATAAGCCCTTTATGAGCCATTTGTTTCTAACCTCTGTATGTAATGTCACGTCCTCATGATGGGTCTGTAAAACTTCGTTGGCCTCATGTTGGTTTGTTTGTTTATTTTTTTTTTTTCCAAGCAAAGTTTAAAGATTATTTTTTTATTTATCTATTTATTAGAGATAGAGAGGAGAGAGAGAAAATGGGCACATCAGGGCCTCTAGCCACTATAAACTCCAGATGCATGTTCCACCATGTGCATCTGACTTATGTGGGACCTGGAGATTCGAAACTGGGTCCTTAGTTCCCACAGGCAATGCACCTTAGTCGCTAAGCCATCTCTCCAGCCCTGGTTTGGGTTTTTGAGAAAAGATCTCCATAAATAGCCTAAACCGACTTTGACCTTGTACAACTCTTCCACAGCCTCTCAGAGCTGGGATGAAAAGCATGAGACATCATTCCTGGCTCAAAAGCAAATTCTTTTCTAAAGAATGTCTAGCCAGGTGTGGTGGCACATGCCTTTAATCCCAGCACTCAGGAGGCACAGGTAGAAGGATTGTCATGAGCTCGAGACCACCCTGAGACTCCATAGTGAATTCCAGGTCAGCCTGGGCTAGAGTGAGACCCTACCTCAAAAAAACAAGAAAAGAATGGCTCCACAAAAAAACCAATTATCTATACCTCTAGTGAGATATCTTTTGGTTTGAGTGTTTGGCTAATTTTGTTATACCTGCCATGAACATGTTTGCCATTGGAGACTGACTGGATGAAAATAGGCAGTGTGAAATCTTTGGTAATCCCATGCAAATTGGTGGAGCACAAGTGGCTCTGAAGGATGGCACATCAACAGCAGCATAGGATCCCGCTGATTTGACCCAAACTTCTTCTTCCCTTAGTTGATCTAATGGGATGGTCTTGTAAATATGTAAGTAGAAGAACAGATTACTGGGGAGCAGGGAGGCCTAAGTGAAATCAGATTGAGAAAAGGATGGGTGGGAGGAGGGTTAATCAAAATCTAAGAGGGTATGAATAAGTCATATGGAATCCTACTCTTGGACAATGGCGCATCCAGAAGCCATAGATTGTTACTAGAAATTTTTCAGTGCCAGGGACGAGATTCCTTCCAGTGAGTTGTTGGCCAGGGAGGTCCCTGATGCCCCCTGAAAATGGCCTGAATATCCATGATCTCGCAGTGCCTGGCACTACCTACACAAGACTCTCATAATAGGAGTATAAGATGATATCAAAATGAGAGACTGAGAGAGGGACAGGATATGATGGAGAGTAGAGTTGTGAAGGGGAAAGTAAGGACTGGGGAGGGAAGTATCAGGGTTCATTGTCTATAAATATGGAAGTTGTCAATAATAAAAAAGAAAGACCAAAAAACAAACAAACAAACAAACAAAAAAGATTTGGGATCTGGAATACTGGCATCTCAAGAACAGAGTTTCTAGTCAGCTAATATGATGCAGGTCTTTAATCCTAGCACTCCAGGAGGTAGAGCTAGAAGGAATGCCTTGCGTTTGAGGTCAAAGAAGAGTCCAGGACCAGATGGATTCCCAGCCAAATTCTATCAAACCTTCATGGAAGAACTCAAACCAATCTTCCTAAAACTGTCCCACACAATTGAAGAACAGGGAAAGCTACCCAACTCCTTCTATGAAGCTAGTATCACCCTAATCCCAAAACCAGGCAGAGATGCCACAAGAAAAGAAAACTACCGGCCTATTTCCCTAATGAACATAGATGCAAAGATCCTCAACAAAATACTCGCAAACCGAATCCAACAACACATCAAAAGCATTATCCACCTTGACCAAGTGGGATTTATCCCAGGAACACAAGGGTGGTTCAACATATGAAAATATGTCAATGTAATACACCATATAAACAAGCTTAAATATAAAAACCACATGATCATTTCAATAGATGCAGAAAAGGCCTTTGACAAGATACAACATCACTTCATGATCAAAACATTGGAGAGAATCGGCATGGCTGGTTCACATCTTAACATAATAAAGGCAATATACAAAGCTCCAAAGGCCCAAATAATACTTAATGGAGAGAGACTGGAGGAATTCCCATTGAGATCAGGAACAAGACAGGGATGTCCTCTCTCATCTCTGCTTTTCAATATAGTTCTGGAAGTCCTAGCCCAAGCAATTAGGCAGGAGAAGGAAATAAAAGGGATACAATTTGGAAAGGAAGAAGTTAAGTTAGTTCTATTCGCTGATGACATGATTGTATATGTAAGAGACCCAAGAGACTCCATCCCAAAACTCCTGAAGGTGATTAACTCCTATAGCAAAGTAGCAGGATACAAAATCAATGCACAAAAATCAGTAGCATTTCTGTATGCAAATGACAAAGACACAGAAAAAGAAATAAAGGACATAGTCCCATTTTCAATAGCAACAAAAAAAAATAAAATACCTTGGAATAACGTTAACCAAGGAAGTAAAAGATCTATACAACGAAAATATAAAAACTCTCAAAAAAGAAATTGAGGAGGACTTGAAAAGATGGAAAGACCTCCCATGCTCCTGGATAGGCAGAATTAACATTGTGAAGATGACAATCCTACCAAAGGCAATATATAGATTTAACGCAATTCCAATTAAAATCCCTACAGTGTTCTTCACAGAAATAGAAAAAAAGATCTCAAATTTCATATGGAAAGGCAGAAGGCCTCGCATATCCAAACATATCCTCAGCAACAGAGTGCATTCTAGATCTGTACAGGCCACAGAAAGACCTTACCACAAAAAAAAGATGATTAAATTTAAAAAAAAACTAATCTAAGACATGAAATTTTTATTTAAATTGTACCAAGTTAAATTATTTCTGGGGGTTAAAGTAAATCTAAACTTTTCCAAGCATAAAGACTCAGTGTGTCCTAGAAATACAGCTCAGAGATGGAGCACTGGCCTAACATGCCCAAGACCCTGGTTTCATTCCAGCTCTGCAGACACAAAAACAAAAGGCTGGAGCGATATCGGAGGACTCGGTGAGTGAGTCATCAGAACGAAACCATCCTTAACCAGCGATGAAACTTCACCACCATTGGTATTTTCAATCATAGCTCACACTTAGCTTAATATTCAATATGCATTAACACATGCCCTGTAGGCAGCTTGCCTGACATGCCTAATGCTCTGGGCTTCATCCTCAGCATCATCTAAAAGATAAAAGCAAGTGAAGAAAGGAGGAATGGAAGAGAAAACATATCCGATAAATTCCTAATACTACAAACATCTTAAAATTATACACACAGGTTTTCAAAACTGTAAGAGAGCGGAGGGTGCTGGCACATTCCCGTAACCTCAGCATGTGGGAGACAGAGGCAAGAGGATCACAAGTTTGAAGCCAACCTCGGGTACATAGTAAGTTACCAGGCTAGCCAAGGCTTTTTTGTTTTGTTTTGTTTTTTGTTGAGGTAGGGTCTTGCTCTTCCCAGGCTGAACTGGAATTCACTAGGTAGTCTCAAAGTGGCCTCCAACTCACAGCAATCCTCCTACATCTGCCTTCTGCATGCTGGGATTAAAGGTATGTACCATCCATCATGCCTGGCTAGCCAAGGCTTTATTTAAAAAAAAAAACAACTTGTATTTATTTATTTGCAAGCAGAGAGATAGAGAAAAGAGAGAGAGAATGGGCATGTTGGGAACTCCAGTTGCTGCAAACAAACTCCAGATGCATGTGCCACTTTGTGCATCTTAGCCAAGGGTTTATAAGGAGAATTTGTCTCAAAAAATTGACTAAAGGGAGCTGGGTAGATGGCTTAGTAGTTAAGGTGCTTGCCTATGAAGCCTAAGGACCCATTTTGGATCTCCAGATCCCACATAAGCCAGATACACAAAGGTGAGGCAAGCACAAGGTTGCACATACCCACTAAGTGGCAGAAGTGCCTGGAGTTTGATTTCAGTGGCTGTGGCCCTAGTGCGCCCATTCGCTTTCTCTCTTTCTAAAAATAAATAAAATAAAAATGGCATTAGGACAGGTGCATTGAATGGGCTCTGAGTAGAAGAGCTGCAGAGCTGAGGGCTCCTGGCTGTTGACTCAGCTTTTTTTTTTTTTTTTAGTTTTATTTATTTGAGAGAGAAAAAGAGGCAGAGAGAGAGAGAGAGAGAGAATGGGCATGCCAGGGCCTTCAGCTACCGTAAATGAGCTCCAGACTCATGTGCCACCTTGTGCATTGGCTTACGTGGGTCCAGGGGAATCAAACCTGGATCCTTTGGCTTTGCAAGCAAGTGCCTTAACCTCTAAGCCATCTCTGCAGCCCCCCCGCCCCACCGCCACTCAGCTTTTTCAGTCCATGAGGGGCTCCTCAAGAGGAGCTGGCCTGAGCTTGAAGTGGGGTGTCAGAACACAAGAGTTGGCAGAGTTTGTGGCACAAGAAGTGGTCGGAGGTACCCATGTGTTGCAGTCAGGTTCACATTGCTGGTAGAAATCACCCAACCAAGAGCAGCTTCTGGGAAAAAGAGATTTATTTTGGCTTACAGACTCAAGGGGAAGCTCCACAATGGCAAGGAAAAACAATGGCATAAGCAGAGGGTGGACATCAACCCCTGGCCAACATAAGGTGGACAATAGCAACAGGAGAGTGTGCCAAACACTGGCATGGGGAAACTGGCTATAACACCCATAAGCCCGCCCCCAACAATACACTCCCTACAGGAGGCATTAATTCCCAAATATCCATCAGTTGGGAACCTAGCATTCAGAACACCTAAGTTTATGGGGGACACCTGAATCAAACCACCACACCACGGGAGTGTCTGAGGTGAGGTCTCTTCCCATAGAGGATGGCCTGGCCCTTTGTAGCCGGGGGGCTCTCTGTGGAACAAGGTCATGTTCAGTTCTACCTGCTCTGCAGACATCCTTTTAAGGCAGGGTCCCAGTGATACTGTCAGGCAGCCAGTACACATTCAAAATAGAACACACAACCAACACCCAGTCTAATGGCTTTGAGTCACGAAACATAATTTCCTAAAGTAGTACTAATTTTTATCAAATAATTAAAGAAAACTAATTTCTAAAAGGAGTTTTGAGGGGCATGGTGGCACACATCTTTAATCCAGGAGGCAGAAATAGGAGGAGCGCCGTGAGTTACAGGCCACCCTGAGACTGCATAGTGAATTCAGGTCAGCCTGGGCTAGAGTGAGACCCTAGTGAGGGAGACCCACACCCCGACCTCTTACATACTTCTAAGACTGCATGCAGCTGGGGCAGGAGTGGTGCTTGGAACCTCAGGGGAACGTCACAAGACCCTTCCTTCTTCAAGGGAGGGGGTGCTCAGAGCCCCATGACTGTAAAGCTAGTCATCTGCTGTGCAGTTGTTTTGTGGCCAGGACTCCTGGCCAAGGTCTGCAGACCAGCACCGCTGTTTTCAATGCTCAGCACACACCTTTAGCCCCAGCACTTGAGAGGCACAGGTAGAATTATTTTTTTGGTTTTTTTTTTTGTATGTGTGTGGGTGCATGCATGGGTTCCTATGGAAGGCAGAAGTTGATGTTGTCAGAAGCCTTCCTCAGTCACTCACCACCTATTTTTTCTTTTGTTAATATTTTATTTATTTGAGAGAGAGGAGAGAAAATAGGTGCACCAGGGCCTCCTTCCACGAACTCTGAACACATGTGCCACCTTGTGTGTTTGGCTTTAAAGGGATACAGGGGAATCGAACCCAGGCCCAGCAAGGAAGTGCCTTCAACTGCTGAACCATCACTCCAGCCTACCACCTTATTATTTTTGTTTTTGGTTTTTTTGAAACATGGTCTCACACTAAACCTCTAATTCACCAATTCGTTAGACTAGCTAGCCAGCAAGGCCTAAGAGTCTGTCTATCTTAACCTCCTTGGCCTTTGGATTACAGACACGCATCACTATGCCAGCATTTTACGTGGTTGCTGGGGATCCAAACTCAGGTCCTCATGCTTGCATGGCAAGCACTTTACCCACTGAGCCATCTCCCCAAACTAGAATTTGTCAAGCACAGCAAAGGTTTAAAACATCTACATAAGCAGCTGCATGTGGCATCTCATGACTCTAATTCCAGCGCTTGGAAAGTGGAGGCCAGAAGATTGATGCACATTCAGGGTCAGCCTGGGTTACAGAGTAAGCCCCTGTCCCGCCCCCCCCCGCAAAAAAAAAGCCAAGAAAACAAATAAGCAAAAGCATTCAAACAGGATCAAACCAAGGCAATAAAACAAGATAAAACTACCAAGAGCATAACAGCACACCACGAAAACTGATTTCAACACAGGGGACAAGATCATTTGGCACCAGCCAGACGTAGTGGTGCACACCTTTGATCCCAGCACACAGGAGGCAGAGGTAGGAGTGAGTTCAAGGCCAGCCTGGGACTACAGAGTAAGTTCCAGGTCAGCCTGGGCTAAAGTGAGACCCTCCCTTGAAACAACCACCACCCAAGATCATTCTGCACATGTCTTGGGTTGGGCAGCGGGGATTTCTTCTTCCTTCTTCTCTTCTTTTTCATTCTGAAGCAGGGTCTCATGTAGCCCAGGCTGGCTTCAAACTTGCTACGTAGCCAAGGATGACCTTGAATTTGTGATCCTCATACCTTCAAGTGCTGGGAGATGTACAACAATCTTAGGTGGTTTAAGACTTGGAAGCCAAGCTCACAGGGTTAGTCACTTGTAGCAATTCACGAGGTCACATCTGCCTGATAATCACTTGTGTTCCCATAGATAGGAAAATGATTCTGGTCCCAGCCTTCCAGTCAGTGATCCAAAACCAGCTGACTGGGGCCTTGGCTTCTCAGCATGCCAAGTATGCAGAAAACACTTCCACCCTTGGTGCCTGCATTCAATCCTTGTCACATTGAGGGCCCGCTGGGTGCCCCAGAACTAGGGTCTCACACAAGAGACACAGCTAGAGCAGTTCCAGAAGAGACTGGATTACTATCAAGCAGAGCTTAGGAAAAAAGACTACAGGGTTGTGGGGAACCAGCCTCTCTGGATCCTTGGCAGAAAATGCCAGGGGAGCAGCCTGTGGGTGAGGTGGAGGGGAGTGGAAGCTCTGCTCTGAATGGAGAGGTGTGCATCACTAACCCTACCCTGGGTTTCCTTACAGGAGCCTACTGGGAAGAGCACTTTGCTGCTGGGCAGCTTGGCCAGGAAGAGGGGAAGGGCAGCCCCACCAGGAGCAAGCTCAGCAGGCTGCAGAGGGGCCCTCCAAGAGCAGAGGCTCTGTCTAATTCCTCCTGACTGTAGGAGGAGCTTTCGGACTTCCTGACCCCACCCAGCTATGCACCAGATGTATATACCAAGACTCTGAAAGACAGGTAGACCAAACTAGAAAAACAGATCTGGAGCAGATGGAGCACTTTGAGTCACAGAACTCCTAAGGCTAGGACAGTGGAATGCCAGGACCCGGAAATCCAAGCAGATGGAGGGCTGGCCAGCAGCCAGCAGTCCTCAGGAGATTACACTCTACCTGCAAAAGTAACAGGTCTGGAGGACAAGAAGTGCTAGAGGTCACATCCTCAGATGTGCTGCCCAGATACCCTACTATGTGGTGGATGAGGGGATCACAGCTCCAAGGCAAACAAAATCCCACCCCAGGAGGAAGTATATCCCAGGATAAGTCATCCTGCCCATTGCTAGGACAGAGCCAGGGTGTCCCTTTAGGTCCCTGGAGACTACTGAAGTGGATTTCTGTGCCAAGCAAAACAAAATTCTAGATGAAGTAACTTGGGTAGAGCCCATCAAGGCCACATGTGAGATATCACACAGTGGTCAAGAGCCCAGCTCACAATGGCTTCCAAACTCTAGCCTGTGACAATGCCATTGGCTCCAACTCAAGTCACATGATGAGAATAGCCAATGTCATCCCATGTCACACAGCCAGAATGATTAATGAATTTTCTGTCCCCTTTGCTCTGGATGGATGTGCCAGGTCCAGGTGTGAAGAAAGCCCAGCCAGTGAGTTTAGGGCTGCTTCTCACCAGCATCCAAGGGTGATATGGGAATCTGGGGTCATTCTGAGAACACCAGTCTTTCTTGGCTCTTAGTTGGATTACAACTTAGCAGTTAGGGTGCCACACTGTCACAATCACACAAAACCTCCACTGCTCTTCAGGTTCTTGTCTTATGAACTCAAAGAACTGGAGTCCACAGGCCAGAGGATAAAGTTTAGAGAGATTTTTATGAGATTAAGGATAGAATTTAATAGAAGGAAGGCTCTTGTACAGCAGGAGGGGGTTACTAATAGTGATGCAAATTAGGGTCTTTTCTAGGTGCTAGGTAGGTGTGGGACTGACCAGCCCAAAGCCAGGTTTCTACACTGGGGATCACGTTTAGTCTTCCTGAAAAGGGAACTATTACAGGAAGGGGATTCTTTCTAGAGAGGGGCTCAGGTGGAGTTTCAGATCTAGGGAACTCCATTTTACGCAGAAGTCAGATCCTTCTCTGTCCTCTAGCAAAGTGGAAACTGCAAGAACACACTTCACTTTTACTTCCATGGCCCTGTCATATATTTTTTAATTTTTATTAGCATTTTCCATGATTATAAAAAAATCCTGTGTTAATTCCCTCCCCCACCCCCACTTTATCCTTTGAAATTCCATTCTCCATCATATGACCTCCCCATTACAATCATTGTACTTACATATATACAATATCAACCGATTAAGTACCCTCCTCCCTTCCTTTCCCTCCCCTTTATGTCTCCTTTTTAATTTACTGGCCTCTGCTACTAAGTATTTTCATTCTCACGCATAAGCCCAGTCATCTGTAGCTAGGATCCACATATGAGAGAGAACATGTGGCGCTTGGCTTTCTGGGCCTGGGTTACCTCACTTAGTATAATCCTTTCCAGGTCCATCCACTTTTCTGCAAATTTCATAACTTCATTTATCTTTACCGCTGAGTAGAACTCCATTGTATAAATGTGCCACATCTTCATTATCCACTCATCAGTTGAGGGACATCTAGGCTGGTTCCATTTCCCAGCTATTATAAATTGAGCAGCAATAAACATGGTTGAGCATGTACTTCTAAGGAAATGAGATGAGTCCTTAGGATATATGCCTAGGAGTGCTATAGCTGGGTCATATGGTAGATCAATCTCTAGGTGTTTTAGGAACCTCCACACTGATTTCCACAATGGCTGGACCAGATTGCATTCCCACCAGCAGTGTAGAAGGGTTCCTCTTTTTCCACATCCCCGCCAACATTTATGATCATTTGTTTTCATGATGGTGGCCAATCTGACAGGAATGAGATGGAATCTCAATGTAGTTTTAATCTGCATTTCCCTGATGACTAGTGACGTACAACATTTTTTTAGATGCTTATAGACCATTCGTATTTCTTCCTTTGAGAACTCTCTATTTAGCTCCATAGCCCATTTTTTGATTGGCTTGTTTGATTCCTTATTATTTAACTTTTTGAGTTCTTTGTATATCCTAGATATTAATCCTCTATCAGATATATAGCTGGCAAAGATTTTTTCCCATTCTGTAGGCTGCCTCTTTGCTTTTCTTCACTGTGTCCTTTGCAGTGCAAAATCTTTGTAATTTCATGAGGTCCCAGTGATTAATCTGTGGTTTTATTGCCTGAGCAATTGGGATTGTATTCAGAAAGTCTTTGCCAAGACCAATATGTTGAAGGGTTTCCCCTACTTTTTCCTCTAGCAGTTTCAGAGTTTCAGATCTGATGTTAAGGTCTTTAATCCATTTGGACTTAATTCTTGTGCATGGAGAGAAAGAAGAATATATTTTCATCCTTCTGCAGATATATATCCAGTTTTCCCAACACCATTTGCTGCAGAGGCTGTCTTTTCTCCAATGAGTATTTTGGGCATTTTTATCGAATATCAGGTGGCTATAGCTACTTGGGCTTACATCTGGGTCCTCTATTCTGTTCCAATGATCTACATGTCTGTTTTTGTGCCAGTACCATGCTGTTTTTGTTACTATGGCTCTGTAGTATAGTTAAAATCAGGTATGGTGATACCACCAGCATTATTTTTGTTGCTCAGTATTATTTTAGATATTCGAGGTTTTTTGTGATTCCAAATGAATTTTTGGATTGTTTTTTCTATTTCCATGAAGAATGCTTTTGGAATTTTGATAGGGATTGCATTAAATGTGTAGATTGCCATTTTAACAATATTGATTCTTCCAATCCAGGAACAAGGGATGTTTCTCCACTTTCTAGTGTCTTCTGCAATTTCTCGCTTGAGTGTTTTAAAGTTCTCATTGTAGAGATTCTTTACTTCCTTGGTTAGGTTTATTCCAAGGCCCTGTCATTTTTAATTTGCATCAAGGGTGGTTACAGGAATTTTATGGTGGCCTCCCGCAATGGTGATGGAAAACAGTGGAGATGCTCAGCAAGGCACAGCTGCCCAAGCCCCACTGGCAGTTTGAAACTCCCAGTCACAAAGTATATGAGGGCCACAGACCCTAGCCTGTGCACCGGTGATAGGGGATAAAGCCACACAGGTCAGAGCTCCAGGTCTGGATGTGGCTAGAGAAGCCACAAGAGTGGGGTTGGGGGGATGATCTCCCATCTAGGCCTGCACAGTTCTGGGTAAGTAGACAGGATGGACACTATAAAGGAAAGTGTCAGAGAAAAGCAAAAGAGAACACCAGATTTGATCTCTATAGACTGTTTATTGGGAGAAACAGCAAGGGGCTTCAGCTTTCCCGCAGGATGAAGGCTGAAGCACTGGGCCAGGCTGGGCTGCAAGCTTATAAGGAGGATCCTAAGAAAAACAGACTGGGCCAGGTGAAGTTGTTAGAAAATTGTAGCTGTTTGTGTCCTTGTTCAAAATAGGCTTCTTCAGCCAGGAATATCCAAGGGAAGATACTCAGATGGTCTCTGGTCCTTCAAAGCCATCTAGACTAGGGGGAGTACATCAATCAGGGAAGGGTGTCCCAAGCTTTAGGGATAGTTATTAACTCTTTAGTTCCCCTTAGTTTTCAGGGAAGGCTATTAACCCTTCAGACACCACCAACAGGATAGGACAGTCTCTGGCTAGGTCTACTCACTGTGGAAACCTCTGGTATCATGGGACGTCACTCTGACTGGCAACCCCTGGGTTTGGCAAGCCCCTCATGGAGGGTCCTCTTTGGGGGATCACAGATCCCCAACATCAGTCACACCTCTTAGAAGCCCAGTAGCTAATCTAACTTGTGCATTCTCCACTCAGATACTTTCAGAGTGCACATCATTGAGTGAGCCAGCCAGACCCCCACAATCCCAGACTGACCATAATGGGCATCCTTTCTAAACACAGTGTTTCAAAGGAGTATGGGCACATGGCCGGTCCCTGGCAGAGACTTTGGGACAGCTGGGTATCTGGGTATACAGAACCCCAGAGGAGAGGCCCCAGCCTGTTTTCCAAGTCAGAAAATCCTGTCCTGAGTGGGTGCCCACGCTGTCCTTCCACAAATACTGGGCACCTGCCATGGGCCAGACACACAGATAAAGTTTCCTGCCCTCACACCCTCAAGAGCGACAGTTTAGTGGAGACACATTAAGGAAGTTGCAAAACTGATATGTATGACAAATGCCAAAATGGATATACATACGTGATAGATATGGGATAGAAGTACAGCATTGGACCAGCCAAAAGTACACGAGGAAAAGAAGCAAGATCCATCCTTGAACCCTCAGATCTGTCCTGCCCCAAAGGGAGACCAGGGAAGTGGAGAGTCAAGGATGCGGAGCAGCAGCCCACTTCTCACCTGCTGGATATCTTGTGACACACACAGAGCCCCACCTCCCACTCTAAGGGTTCTGCACCAGAAGCATCCAGCTAGTTGTCCTCCCATGATCCTGTGAGGGCATCCCTGGGAACATGACTCACCTCACACTCTAAAGAACATAAGCCACTCCCTGGGCACTGGGAGGCAGAATTCTGAGATGTTTATGAAAGAAAACGGCTGGAGGCTGGGGACTATGTTCCACTGAAGCCTCCGCGCCTCTGCTGAAAGCCATGTCAACCTGAGTGGCAGGTGGGACTGCGGGACGGGCGGGAGCACGCAGGACACTGCCTTCTTCGCAGGGCTGGAGACCCAGTCCCATGTTTCCCCCCACCCCCGAAACAGGAGGCAGGCTTGCACCTAGGGAAGGAGGAGGTCAGAGGCAGGTCGGCTTAAGCCAGTGCTACAGTTGTCTCCATTCCCCCACCTATCTGTCCTTTACTCCGGGCGTGAGTCGGCCCCAGAACCGGCTCGACCTAGGGACCTGAGGACCTCAGGAACCAGGACACCTAGAGGTCCCATCTTCCACGGTCCCGTATCTCCAAAGTCCGAGCGGCGAGGATCCCTAAGAATGCCCAGGGCCTCGGAACGCGGGTCCGGTCTCGCTCGTGCCCGGGTCCTGGTTCCGGTGGCGACCACAAGTACCTGGCCGCCGGGACAGCTTCCCCAGTTTGGTAGGGGGAGGAAGGGCGGGCAGGAAGTACGGTCAGGCGGGGTGGGAGGCGGCGGGTCGCCCAAGTGCCGCCAAGTGCGGGGTGGGGGACCGGGATTGGGGACCTTAGGGTGGTCTCGGCCACTCTTTTGGGAGTCATCAGGGCTGTAGGCTGACGTCTCAGATCGACGTCTGCAGGCGGAGGAACAGGGTGCGCCTAAGCCCGGGGCGCAGACCCCGGCCCCGAAGCCCCCGGCAGGGGCGGTCCTCCCGCCCGGAACCCGCCCCCGCCATCTAGCCTCGGCGCCGGGCCTGCCTGGGAGCTTCCTGCTTGCTGCGGTCTCGGCGCTCGCTCGCTCGCTCGCTCGGGGCTCTGAGCGTTTTGAGGCCGCGCTGCCGGGCGGTGAGTATCCCCGCCGCATGTCGCGCGTCCCGGCATCCCCGCGCCGGGAAAGGTGCCCCGCGGGGCCGGGGCGGCGTGGGCGCTGCGCGGAGGCGTCTGAGCGGGTCGAGGAGGCCGGGACGCGAGGCCGGGGAGGGCCCAAGCCTCTGCCCGCGCCCTCCCCCAGCTCTCCGGAAGGTGCCTGCAGGTCTGGGGCGGAGAGGGCCTAGGATCCTCCGGCGAGCCCCTTTCTCTAGCAGCCCCGACCCGGCTGCAGGGGGCGCGCGGCCTTGGGCAAAAACAAGCCCTGGCAGGAGGGAGAGGATTGTCCAGCCCTGGGGGCTTCGGTTGCTTGGAGGCAGGACCTGTTTACCCCGGGCTGGCGACCAAGAGTTTTTTGTCTTGACTTGGATTTTGCGAAGCCTCCCGAGGTTGCCGCCTAGCCCGTTCCTCTTTGGAAACCAGGACAAGAAGCTCTTGCTGGCCAGGCAGCCACTGGACGCCTGGCTTTCTTGGGTTAGCCGCGTGAGGATACGGAGGATATTCTGGGCCCCTGACGGCCCTGCCCGACTGGTTCCCATCCACCCCATTTCTCAGCCCTTCCTGCCTCACGGTGGACGATGGGGTGCCGCCTGGACCTGTTTGGGGCTGTGCGTGCCAGAGCTTAGAGACTGCTCCGCGCTCCGCCACACCACATGCCTTCCTCCCAGCTTGGGTTGGCACCGAACTTGACCATCTGGGGCTTAAACTTTCCACTCCAAGATATCAGCAGGGGTCCAAAGAGGGGCCTCCAAGACCCAGCCTGCTCTCCCTGCAGGGTCTCCAAGGCATTCCCCAAATCCTTAACTCCCCTTCCCCTCATTCCTCCCTGACTCTGGCATGACCCTCTCCAAAGAACTGAACTCACCAGAAGGCACGGGGCTCCTCCCACACCAGGGTCACTGGTACTCAAAATGGGCAGTTGAAACCCAGCAGGTCCTGTCACCAGCTTTCTCCACCTAGAGCAGTCCCACCAGACTGGCGGTGCTAATTGCCACAGGTAGCCTCTCAGGCACAGGTGAGGGAATGAAAGACACCCCTGGGACCGTCTTGAAGAACAGGAAGAATGGGAGCAGTCGCTGTGCCCTGCATCCAGCCAAAACTGCCAGCAGCCTCTTGTAGGAAGAGTCTCAGGGAGTGTTAAGAGTGCAGACTTGTATGTCTGGTGATCACCCTCACCTGAGGACCGCTGCTCAGGCTGCCCCGGAGCCTCCATGTCTGTGGGATTCAGAGTTTGTGGTGTTGCCTCACCTGGCTTTGGGTGCCCCCAAGTTTGGGAAAGGGTGTCAGCTAGAAGATGCCTGAGCTGAGGATTGGCAGAAAGCCCTCTCCGTGCTGTTGGATGCTGGACACTGCCAGGCCCCCATCTACAAACGAGTCGCTGGCCCAACTGGGAAGAGCTAAGCATACCTGCTGGGGGCCCCCAGGCCTGACCCTTAAGAACTGCATCTCTCACAGCAGGACAAGCTGTTTGTCTTCGTGGTCCCTGACAGATGTGTGTTACCTCCAGCATGAGGGTCTTCCTGCCGGTGCTGCTGGCTGTCCTGAGTGTGGAGCAAGGTGCGCAGCCCCGGGACCCCAGACCTTTGAGGGAGCTGTGCCCTCCTCACTGCCGCCCCCCCCTTGTTCCTGGAGCAGGTGCTCTGGGATCTTTGTCCCCCAATCAAACCCACATCCCCTGCCTCCATGCTGGCCCAGCCACAAAACTGTCTTCCTGTCTGGGAGGCCCTCACGTCGCTCCACAGCCAAGGGCTAGTGTACTATTATTATCTGTCTTGTTTTGGTGTCCAGATCAGGGCCTAGTGTCAGCAAAGGACTGGGAAAACACCCTGGAAGCCCCCACCTCCCCCCGGGAAGCAGGGGTCTACTCTAGTGTCCCTTCTCTTGCAGCTCACTCCCTGATGTGCTTTTCCTGCACTGATCAGAAAAGCAATTGGTATTGCCTGAAGCCAACTGTATGCGCCGATACAGACAACTACTGTGTGACCCTGAGTGCGGCTGCTGGTATTGGTGAGCACTGTCCCCACCCGGCCATCTCCCCAGCCTGGGCCAGAGCTCACCAGGGACTTTACCCCCTCTCCCAAGGCCCATCTGTCTGCTCACAGCCTCATCTTCCACACAGGGAATATCAACCTTGGCTACACCTTGAACAAGGGCTGCTCTCCTGTCTGCCCTGGCCCAAGCATCAACCTTGGTGTGGCGGCCGTGGGCACCAAGTGCTGTGAGAGCTTCCTCTGTAATTTCAGCACGGCTGGCCATGGCCTTCGGGCCAGTGCCCCACTACTGGGCCTTGGACTCCTGCTTAGTCTGTTGACTCTGCTGCGGCTGGGCCCCTGACCACCAGGCCCTACACCATCACACTTCCTCCTGCTCAGGAAGAAAAGTCCAGCCCCTTCCAGGTCTCAGGAGGCCATCCATCTCCTCTCCGCTCCTAGTCCCACCCTCTGCCCCAGGGCCAGGCACCCACATCTGATCTGCCCCAGTGGAACCAGCCGCCTTCACTTCCAAAGTCAATCATGTACCCTCCCTTGGGGTAGCAGGGATAGGATGCAGATCCCCTTGAAGTCTTAGGGCCTCAGAGTCAGTACTGGGTCCATGGACACACTGATGGGACATTGAGCCCCAGGTGGGTGTTAAACGAAGTGTGCTGGGCATGCTCAGTGCAGCATGTGGTCCATGTATAAGTGATACCACGTGGTGCCAAGGTGGGCAGAGAGGACTTAGAGCCTCAACTTCCACTAAAGCCCTCCTCTGGCTTTTCTGCATCCATGTTGTACTCGCGTTAGTAGGGTTTTGGGAGGGCTACCACAGAGCCATTTACAGGCTTCTGCCCCCAGAGTCCCTGCCTGCCCCTTCCTCTGCCCACACTGGCTTCCTGCTGCTATGGTGCCTCAAATAAACAGTTCCCAACCCCTGTCTTTGCCTCTCTTCTTCCGCTGCTGGGTTCATTCCCCACTTGGGAAGGAGAAGCACTCCGCCCTGGTCTAGTGGGGCTGGGCATCCTGCTTAAGCAGTGGGGAAAGGAGCTCTGTGGATAGGGCTGCCTCAGGCTGGGTGAGTCAGCTGAGAACTGCAGCTACCAACAAAGGCAGGCCCAGAGTTGGGTACAGTACCCTGGGTTCTGGGATGTGAGAACCAAAGGTACCTTGTTGGGGTGGAGAGATGGCTCAGGGTTAAGGTGCTTTCCTGTAGATTCCCCAGTGCCCACATAAAGCCACACGGGCAACGTGGCACATGCATCTGGAGTTTGTGTAAGGTTCAGGAGGGACCAAGACCACCACTCTGAGGTAAAAATGGAAGCATTTATTCAGGAAAAGCACGAGTAGCCAGAACTGACTCCAGAGCGGAGCACAGTCAACCTGAGATTCCGGATAGTGGGCTTTGTAGGGCTCTTCAGTGGGGGAATGGTGAGGAAGGAAAAAGAACTCCTTTGTTCTTTACATTAGCCATTTCACATAGCTAGGAGTGAGACCAGAAGTGACCAGGTGACCTGATTAAGGGGGCAGGAAACCTAGACCTGGGGCATTGTTAGGCAAGGAAGGATAAATACCTGGGTGGTTTCTTGAGGAATGTGGCTAACCTACTTCCTTCTGTCTCTATCACCCTCCTGCTGTCCCCGTGACTTCATTTTGTCTAGACCTAACAGTTTGCCACTGCTGGAGGCCCTGGCGTGCCCATTCTCTCTGTAGCTCTCTTTCTGCTTGCAAATAAATTTAAATGAATAAAAGAAGTGTGGCTCTCCAGCCCAGCCTGCAGCTCAGCTTAAAGAGCTGCTGTCGCCAAGATCTGAGTAGGGGTCCCCCATGAAGGGCAGATCAGGCTAGGCTGGTCACACAATCCTCCAAGTTCTGTGTTCCCCAGGGACCTGAAGTGTGCCCTTCCCAAACCACAGTGGTTCAGGCTGTAGGAAGTATGGTCAAAGCCAGCGGTGTATGCATTTGGGTTTGTCTGGGCTTTATCAGTGGTTTCTGCAGTCAGTCTCACTATGTATAGATCAGGGTGGCCTCAAACTTCTTGCCTCTGCTTCCCAAATGCTGGCATTACAGGAGTTACTTACTTTCTTTCTATAGTGTTGGAGCAATGACTAGTGGAGGCATGCCTTGAGACAGCTTTTCTCTGTTCTGGGTACCAGCCTAGGCTAGCTCACTCCTGGACAGGAAGCCTGGGGGCTCACCACAGGGCTTAGTGAGGACCTCTGAAGGCAGTGCCTTTGTTTTTACCACCAAATGGACCAGACCCAGCCTTTGGGTCTTAGTAGTGTCAGCACATAGCCAACTTTTCATGGCTGGAGGACAGGTCAGCCCAATATCATGTAGGACAAGCTCTGGGGAAGACTAGAAACTGACAAGCAGTTTAAGACTCAGCAGACAAGGCTGGGGGTGGGGGGCAGGGAACAACTTGCATAAAGGAAATAAATGGTTATTATGAATGACCACAGTCAGGGAACACAGGTTTAGGTTACCCCAAATTCTATGCTCCAATGTGACAGTTTCCTCAAGTTTTAAAAGTCACAAAGCAAGGTCCTTTTCAAATACACTGAGGAACAGGTAGGCTGGTTACAGAAAAGCTGGGGACATCTCTGCTCCAGGCCTTAGATGCTGGCAGAAGATATACTTAGCTCTTGCTTGGTGGAAGCAAGGGGACTTTTATACATTTCATAGCATTCATCTAATTGTCACAGAAAGTTAGGTCACACTGAGGTGGGAGATAAATGGCTATTAAAGAGGGTGAATAAGTCTGGTGTGGTGGCTCATTCCTGTAATTCCAACTGAGGTAGGAGGAATACAGTGAGTTTGAGGCCAGCCTGGGATAGAGTGTGACCCTGTCTCTAAATAAATAAATAAAATAAAACATTTAAAAGAGTGGCTAAAATAGCCCAAGATAATCTGGCTGTGGACCTGCAACATTCCAAGGCCTTATAGTCATAGAAATTCTAATCAGTCAATCTGGAATGCTTAGGTGTGAATTCTTTGCGCAACTTTAGTTCACAGGAGTATTGAAAAGAAGCTGGTGGTCCTAGGCTTAGAGAACACCATGGAAGAGGGGGAATAGAAGATGGGAATGAGTTACCTTCAGGAATTCACACCAGCTGTCTTTATCCACACAAGACCTGCACACCAAGGGAACCATCAGCATTCCTTATGGGTGGTGGAGGAGAACCAAAAGAAAAAGAGAGGCATCAAAGAAATTAGTGAGGAAGAAGTATTCCCTGTGGGGGAGAGAGGACAACAGAAGGTATCGGGAGGGGATTATGATCATGACATGTACATGTAGGAATATTGTCAAAGTTTTAAAAAGTGTCATGACAGAGGAGTGCTCAGCACTGCAACATCTCTATCACACCTTCCAAGGCTCAGGGTCCATTGTGGAAGAGGTGGCAGAAAGAATGTAACAGCCAAAGGAAGGGTAGGACTCCTTACAATGTGCTTCTCCAGACACAAAATGGCCTGGATATCCATGACCTCACAGTGCCTGACACTACCTACACAAGACCATCATAATAGGAGGAAAAGATCATGACATCAGAATAAAAGAGAGACTGATTGAGAGGGGGAGGGGATATGGTGGAGAATGGAGTTTCAAAGGAGAAAGTTGAGGGAAGGGGGCATTACCATGGGGTATTGTTTACAATCATGGAAGTTGTTAATTTTTTTTTTAAGTGTCATGAGAGAAGCAGGTGGGCGTCAGACTCCTGCAGGGAGCTGGCTGCTGTCCACAGTGGACAGGACTCCACAGGCTTAAGTCTCCATGTAAAAGGTGTCCACTACATTGCTAGTGACAAATTCCAGGTGACTACTGGAGAGACACAGGCCTGTGTCCCTGGTTGATGCTGTACTCAAAGCTACGGTTTGTAGTAGCTGGAGGCCCTGGTGTGCCCACTCTCTCTATCTGCCTCGGTCTCAAATAAATAAGCCAAACGTGGTGGCACACGCCTTTAATCCCAGTACTAGGGAGGCAGAGGTAGAGTGATTGATTGCCACATGTTTGAGGCCAGCCTGAGACTACATAGTGAATTTCAGGTCAGCCTGGGCTAAACCAAGACCCTACCTTGAAAAAACAAAAAATAAATTAATTAGATTAAAAAATAAAAAGCTATGTGGGGATATAAATTTTGACTCTAGGTACATGTGAGCCACAAGGCACTAGGTAGTGACAGAGACATTTCACAAGCTTTGGCATCTCCCAGGACTGAGGTAGCTTCCTCCCATGACAGGAATGTGATGGTTTTCCCTCGTTCAGAGGCCTGAGGTCAGGGACCCTTCGGCCACCCTCTGCCTAGGGTGGAGCATTCTTTTAGGGCTGAGGCTAAGGAAGTCTCACCGTGGGGGAGAGAGGTGCAGCCAAGGATGGATTCGTGGTGGAGACGCTCCCCACCCCCCTCCAGCACTTTCAGTTTCCTGTTGCTGAAGGCCTGAAGGGAAGAGGGAGGAGCCTAGGCTTTGAGTTTCAATTTCCTCCAGTTTAGATGAGGGAGGGGCTGAGAAGGCCTAGTAGTAGGGGAAGTGAGGCTGCCTTACTCTCAGGACCTGGGCTGAGGGGCCAGGAGCGCATCTCCAGGCCCTGCCCAGGCAGCTTCAGCAGGTCTGACACGGAGAGGTACGGCTCAGCCAAACCCACCCACATCCCTTGGACCCTCCAGAAGGTGCCTGTCCCTGCCACATGGATGCCACCCAGCGGATGCTGTTCCCCAGGTTTAAAGGGCCAGTTCCCACCTCCCCACCTAATTGAACTGATATCCAAGGCTCCCCGTCTGCTGCCCCTCACTGGACACATGTCGAGCTCCCTGCACACTGGTGGCCACAGGCAGCCTAAGCCTTGGTGCCCCAACTTCCAGGGTTTTGTTTCCCAATGCCCTCTGGAACACTCATTAGGAACGAGCTCTCTTCCATTTTCCTTCCCTCAAAGGCCCTCAAAGCAAATCCTTCTAGGCTCTACGTCTACCCAGAGCATCCCTGGCTGTTCGGTGCCCCAGGTGGATGCCTGGGAAACTCGGTTACAGGAGGACCTCTGAGTACCCACCCCCTCCGTGGAGTCAGCTGGCACCCCGTGGTTATTGTCTGCATTCTGGAGGCCACAGGCTGTAATCCAGACCCCTGGAGCGACGTGTATTATCTGGGTCTGTCTTCCTCCCTGGACTTGCGGACTGCTGCATCCCTGGGCGAGCGCCAGCGGGTCTCGGGGCCGGCGCGACCCCCGGTGGCTGGAGCGTTCACTGCAGTCACGGAAAGCCTGGCCAGACAAAAGGCAGTGTTCCTGGATGTGGGCGCTCCTAGGAGGGCTACAGCACTGGCTAATGGCACGCGTGAGGAGCATAGCTTTCTCCTGGTAGGTAGCTATCTAGGCACTGTCACCTTTCCTCTCCAGGCAGGACTAGAACAGATGTCTGACCTAGTTTCATCCAAGATAGCTACAAGCAAGGAATGACTGCAGCATCAACTTCCTAGTCAGTTCCTTGAGCCCACCAGCCACTCAGGCCCCCTGCGCACCTGGGCCTCGTGTTGAGGGTCTGTTTCGTACAACTGGACCGCATGTGAGCCGCCTTGCCTCCTTCCATGCTCTGTAACCTTCTTTGCCCCTTGGCCTCTTCTCTACTTCCTTATGCCTTCCCTCCCTCCCTCCCTTCCTCGTCCTCTTCCTAACTGGGATGAAGGAAATTTTGTTTTGGCTGGGGTCTTTCTTTCTTTTTTTTCTTTGTTTTTCTTGAGGCAGGGTTTCACCCTAGTCCAGGATGACCTGGAATTCACTCTGTATTCTCAGGGTGACCTTGAAATCCTGGCGATCCTCCTACCTCTGCCTCCAGAGTGCCGGGATTAAAGGCGTGTGCCACACGCCCGGCTGGCGTGGGTGTTTCTTTGCTTTGCTTTGCTTTGCTTTCCCTCTTAATCCTAACTCTCCCTAAGGTCTCATAATTCACCCTTCCCTTGACTCTGCATTTTCAATTCTTTGCTTAGTGTTGCAGTCAGCTTCTCCTTGCTGGCAGAAAACGCCCCACCAAGAGCAGCTTGTGAGAGGAAAGGGTTTGTTTTGGCTTACAGGGGAAGCTCCATGATGGCAGGGGGAAATGATGGCATGAGCAGAGGGTGGACATCACCTCCTGGCCAACATCAGGTGTACAACGGCAGCAGGAGAGTGTGCCCAAACACTGGCAAGGGGAAAGCTGGTTCTGACACCCATAAGCTGGAACCCAACAATGAATCACCTCCAGGGAACTAATTCCCAAATTGCTAACCAGCTGGGGACATAGCATTTAGAACACATCAATTTATGGGGGACACCTGAGTCAAATCACCACACTGACTAACAATCCGAGATTTGAGAGCTACTGGTGTGGGAGTTCTAATCTCACAGAGCTCTCTCCCACATCATTACCGTGGCTGACACTGGAGGGAAGAAGAGGGACACCTAAGCCCCTCTATCTCCAGGGATGGGGAAAGTGAGGGTTCCAGGGAAGAGCCAGCCCTGCCCTGTGCCCAAGGTGAGCAGTGTCCTGGGGCTCTCACCTCACCTCCCCACCAGGTTTTAGGTTCCACTGTAATGAGGCTTATGGAGTTCAGGAAAGCTCCCTGAACCCTTAAATTCTGAGTTTGTGTCTGTTTTTAACCAAAAAACTTGAACTGGATAAACCAGACTGAGAATGATTATCAACCACTACATTTTTATTCAACAATACCAGGTATATGAGGGAGTGATAGGGCTCAGAACCAAGGGAGGGAGAGTGGCTTGGGAAGGTAAAGTTCCCAAAGCAAGGAGGGAAACATGTACAACTACACAGTCCACACAGTCTGTCACCCCATGAAGGAGAACAAAGACAGGCCCTAGAAGCAAAAATGTGAAAAGCCTGTCTTCTAAAAAGGGGTAGACTTTCCAAAGAAGTTAAAAGGCCATAAAAATAGCAACAAAGAAACAGCCTTTGTTATAGTAACAAAGTAAAAAAATAGTGATGGGCTGGAGAGATGGCTTAAAAGTTAAGGCACTTGCTTGTGAAGCCTAAGACTCAGGTTTGATTCCCCAGGACCCTCATAAGCCAGATTCACGAGATGGCACACATGTCTGGAGTTTGTTTGCAGTGGCTGGAAGCCCTGGCATGCCCATTTTCTCTCTCTCTCAAATAAATAAATAATTTTTTTAAAATTTTTATTTATTTATTTGAGAGTGACAGACACAGAGAGAAGGACAGATAGAGGAAGAGAGAGAGAATGGGCGCACCAGGGCTTCCAGCCTCTGCAAACGAACTCCAGACGCGTGCGCCCCCTTGTGCATCTGGCTAACGTGGGACCTGGGAAACCGAGCCTTGAACCGGGGTCCTTAGGCTTCACAGGCAAGCGTTTAACCGCTAAGCCATCTCTCCAGCCCTAAATAAATAATTTTTAAAAATAGTAATAAAGAAATAGTCTCAGTGGCACAGGGACCCAGGTGTGGAGATGTGAGCAGACAAGGAGCTGGAAAGGGAGAATCTCCTTCCATGAGCCCAAGTAAGGTATCTGGGGTCAGGGGCTCTGAAAGAGGCTGGCACACTTGTGTCAGGTGTAAAAGCCAATTAGCCTGGGTTGGGAGAAGGGGTCCACCCACACCTGGGTGGGGTGTCTACTCAAGGGATCTGATTGGATGAGATGAGCAGACACTAAACACAGTCCTGCAACTGAGGTAGGCCCCGCCAGTTGAGGCAGGCAGATTTCTCTTGAGTCTTTTTCTACCTACCTAACAATGATCTAACTGTTCTTCTCACCAGTTGTTCAGTATGTCCTCCTTTCTTAATAAAGAGACTGAGAGCCCATGGAGACCAAGATCATGCACGTTAACGAGAAGATTCCACCAGTCTCTGGCCAAAAGAGAGGCTACACTCATCAACATCTCTCTTAATTAACAATGCTTATCCCATTTAACCTATGCTGACCTCATTCTCCATTACAGAATCTGTTTATCTTTTTCAGAAGGCAATGAGAACCAAGGAGATGAACCACCCCCGTCACACACCATCCAGGGCCCAGATGAAACCACAGAGGAACTGGTGAGATGAGCAAGAGTGCTGCTTCCACGGTGAGCCTGACAACCAGCTCCATGGTAATGGAGACACACACTGAGGACGCTAAAACCTATCAAAGCAGAAATCCAGAAGCTGCTGAGAGCTCAACACTAAAGTAGACTTAAAACACACTGACCACAGCTCAGGGAATTTGAGGAAAGAGGGGGTGAAAAGATTGTAAGAGCCACAAAGTGGGAGGGAATATCCAAAGGCATTGCCCCCCTCACAATAACTGACTGCTGTTCTCTCAACTCATAACCTGCAGCCAGCCTGCAACCCCATGGTCAATGCCAGCAATCCCACTAAGGAGGGCCCTTACCAGAATGGGAACAGGAAGGAGAGAAATAATGGTACCAACAAATGATGTGCCCATAATAGGTTTCTACTTAATAATAAATAAATAGGGATGGAGAGATGGCTTAGGAGTTAAGTAAGGCGTTTGCCTGCAAAGCCAAAGGATCCAGGTTCAACTCTCTAGGACCCATGTAAGCCAGATACACAAGGTAGGGCATGCATCTGGAGTTTGTTAGCGGTGGCTGGAGGCCCTGGCACACCCATTCTTTCTCTCTGCCTCTTTCTCTTTGGCTCTCTCAAATAAATAAATAAAATTAAAATAAATAAATAAAGGATTCATCCCCAGAAGGGGAAAAAAAAAATAGAGACTGAGAGACTCTGAGTAGAGAAAGTGAGACAATTTACTTTTGATTTTGCAAGGTTGGAACCAGTCCAGAACACAAAGGCTGTGCAGGCACTCCTTGAGCACAGAGAGTAGCTGTTAGTTACAGACCCTCTTCCCTCTTCACTGTTGTTCACAGCATCCCAAAGTTCTGATGTGACTCCCCCACCCCCATGTTTCTCTAGCTTTGTTTTTAAACTTTTTTATTGACAACTTCCAAAATTATAGACAATATACCATGATGATTCCCTCCTCTTCTCCATTTTCCCCTTCACAAATCCACTCTCAATCATAACCCCTTCCCCTCTCAATCAGTCTGTCTTTATTTTGATGTCATCATATTTTCCTCCTATTATGAGGGTCTTGTGAAGGTAGTGCCAGGCACTACGAGGTCATGGATATCGAAGCCAATTTCTGGCTCAATAATTGCATTGTAAGCAGTCCTACCCTTCTTTTGGCTGTTATGTTATTTTTGCCACCTCTTCTGTAATGAACCCTGAGTCTTGGACAGTGTGATAGAGATATCTCAATACTTAACACTCATCTGTTATGTCTCCTCAGCACTATGGTGCCTTTTGAGTCATCCAGTGCTCACCCCCATCTTGTACATTTTTGGCTTACATGGGTCCTGGGAAATAGAACCTGCGTCCTTTGGCTTTGCAGGCTAGTGCCCTAATGCCTAAGCCACTCTCTAGCTTGTCATTTGTGTTCTTGATGTAGCCATTCTCACAAGAGTGAGATGAAATCTCAAAGTAGTTTAAATTTGCATTTTCCTGATGGCTAAGGATGGAGAGCATTTTTTTTTTTTTTAGATATTTATATGCCATCTGTATTTCTTTTTTTGAAAACTCTGTGGTTCTATAGCCCACTTTTTAATTGGGTGTTTGATATTTTGTTAGTTTTTCTGAATTCTTTGTATAACATAGATATTAATCCTCTGTCAGATATATAGCTGGAAAAGATTTTCTCCATTCTGTAGGTTGCCTCTTTGCCCTATTCACAGTGTCCTTTGCTATACAAAAGCTTTTTAATTTCATGAGGTCCCAGTGGTTGGTTAGTGGTTTTATTTCCTGGGCAAACAGGTTATTTTCATAAAGTCATTGACTATGTCAATATGTTGAAGGGTTTCCCCTACTTTTTCCTGTAGCAGTTTCAGAGTTTCAAGTCTGATATTAAGGTCTTTGATCTATTTGGACTTGATTCTGTGCATGGAGAGAGACAAGGATCTATTTTCATCCTTCAACATATAGATGTCCAGTTTTCCCAGCACCATTTTTTGAAGAGACTATCTTTTCTTCAGTGAATATTTTTTGGTATTTTTGTTGAAAATCAGATGGCTGTAGCTACCTAAATTTATATCTGGGCCCTCTGCTCTTTTTCATTGATCTATGTGTTTATTTTTGTGTCAGTAGCGTGCTGTTTTTGTTACTATGGCTCTGCACTATGGCTTAAAATCAGGTATAGTGACACTGCCAGTCTGATTTTTGTTGCTCAAAATTGTTTTGGCTATTCAAGGTTTTTTGTGCTTACACATAAATTTTAGATTTTTTTTTTTGTTTCTGTGAAGAATGCCATTGCAGTTTTGATGGGGATTGCATTAAATCTGTAGATTGCTTTTGGTAAGATTGACATTTTCACAATCTTGATTCTTCTAATTCAAGAACATGGGATATCTTTCCACTTCCTATTGTCTTCTGTAATTTAAGCCTTGAGAGTTTTAAAGTTTTCATTGTAAATATCCTTCACTTCCTTGGTTAGGCCTATTCCAAGGTCTTTTGTTTGTTAGTTTCTTTGTGGAGGCTATTGTGAATGGGAGAGATTGCCTGATTTTATTCATAGCATGTTTCTTGCTAGTACATAGGAAGGCAGCTTATTTCTGTGTGTTTATTTTGTATACTATTATGTTGCTAACAGTGTTTATCAGCAATAAAAGTTTGCTAGTAGAGTCTTTAGGGTCCTTTTCTTATAGAATCATATCATCTGTGAATAATGAAATTTCCTCTCTTCCTTTCCAATTTGTATCCCTTTTATGTGTGTCTCTTGCCTTATTGCTATAGCAAAGGCTTCTAGTATTATATTAAATGAAAGTGGGAACAGTGGACACCTTTGTCTCATTCTTGATTTTAGTGGAAAAGTTTCAAGTTTCCCCCATTTAGTATTATGTTGGCTTGAGGTTGGACATAGATAGCCTTTATGATGTTGAGATATGTTCCTTCAATTCCTAATTTCTTTATGACTTTTATCATGAAGGGATGCTGGATTTTGTTAAATGCCTTTTCTGCATCTATTGAGATGATCATGTAACTTTTGTCCTTCACTTTATTTATATAGTGTATTACTTTTATCGAATTGCAGATGTTGAACCATCCCTGCAAACTCTGGGATGATACAGCTTACTTGGTCAGGGGGAATGATCTTTCTGATATATTCTTGTATTCTGTTTGCCAATATCTTGTTGAGAATTTTTGCATCTATGTACATGAGGGAGATTGGTCTGTCATTTTCTTTTTTCTTTTTTTAAATGTTTATTAACAGCTTCCATGATTATAAAAAATATCCCATGGTAAAACCCTACCTCCCCACACTTTCCCCTTTGAAACTCCATTCTCCATTATAGCCCCACCCATCTCAATCAGTCTCTCTTTTATTTTGATGTCATGATCTTTTCCTCCTCTTATGATGGTCTTGTGTAGGTAGTGTCAGGCTCTATGAGGCCATGGATATCCAGGCTAATTTGTGTCTGGGGGGAGCATGTTGTAAGGAGTCCTACCCTTCCTTTGGCTCTTACATTCTTTCCACCACCTCTTCAGCATTAGACCCTGAGCCTTGGAAGGTGTGATAGAGATATTGCAGTACTGAGCACTGCGGTCACGTCTTTCCAGGACCATGATGCTTTCTGAGTCATCCCAAGGTCACTGCCATCTGAAAAGAGAAGATTCTCTACCAAAATTGAGAGTAGCATTAATATAAGGGTATGAACATTAAGAGAAGTGCTTACTGAGCAGATTGATAAGCATAGTATATTTAGCCAGACACCAGCAGACATTATACCCGTAGGGCTCATGACTACCCCTGTTGTAAGTTTTCATTATCAGGGATGTATTCTCTCCCATGGAGTGGGCCTCCAGTCCAATTAGAGGGCAGTTGGTTTCCACCATGACAGACGTGCCACTATTGCACCTGTTGGCTCATTTGTCCTGGCTTGCCAAATATAAGGCTTGCAGTGTCCACTGTTGAGCATCTTCTCTGGTGATTTCTCTTTCTCCCATTGAACTGCATGCAAAATGGCTTCTTCCAGCTTTCTGTCAGCTGGTGTACATGGAGGAGGTTTTCAGCTCAGTTCCAGCAGGATTTCTCATTGGTCTTGCAGCCCAAGTATGTGGAGTCTTCAGCAATAGGGTCTTACCATCTATTCCTGGTGGGAAACCAAGGGCCTCGGCAATGGCCTATTATATTTTGAGGGCATCAGGGACCTCCTTGGACAACAACTCACTGGCACTGAAAATTTTCTAGCAACAATCCATTGCTCCTGAGTGTTCCATTGTCCAAAAGAGTAGGATTACATATGATTTATTTATATCCTCTTAGATTTTGATTAGCCCTCCTTCCACCTTTCCTTTACTCAATCTCTTCTCCTGACCTTACTTTGGGCCTCTTCACCCCCATTAATCTATTCTTCTACATACATATATACAATACCATCCTATTAAGTACCCCTGCTCTTCCTTTTTCTTCCCTTTATATCTATTTGCTAGCTTACTGCCCTCTGCTACTGAGTTTTTTCCTTCTCACACAGAAGCCCAATCACCTCACTAGGATCCATAAATGAGAGAGAACATATGATGGTTGGTTTTCTGGGCCTGGGTTACCTCACTTAGTATAATCCTTTCCAGATCCATCAATTTTCCTGCAAATTTCATAACTTCATTTTTCTTTTCTGCTGAGTAGAACTCCATTATATAAATGTGCCATATCTTCATTATCCACTCATCATTTGAAGGACATCTAGGCTGGTTCCATTTTCCAGCTATTGTGAATTGAGTGGCAATAAACCTGTTTGAGCAATTATTTCTAAGGTAATGAGATGAGTATTAATGCATCAGATATGACCTCCAGTGAGAATGAGTTAGAGGAAATGCCTGAGAAAGATTTCAAAAGGATGATTATAAATATGCTTTTTGGTAGATTTATATTTTCTTGATTTTTGGTGTTTCTTGTGTTATAAATATATCAATATCAATATAATGTATATAGTTTTGCATCTTGAATTAATGTAATGCTTGGATTTTCTAGTTAGCTGTAGTATTATTAGATGTATCAATCAATCTGATGTTGTATATCTTCAGGGTAGGAGCTTAAGGTGTTAGGTGTGGCTCTCAAGACTCTCAGAGTATTTATAAAAGTGACCCTAGTTGTTGGGTTTGCCTGCTATGAGAGCATTCAAATAGGCTGAGTGGAACAAAATACAGGCAGATTCTAAAATTTAACTAAACAATGTACACTTGCAATGAAAACCAGTACAGAGTATTTATTCAAGAGTAGGTATTATGACAACCATATCCTCTAACTGTCCCTTAGGGTGTGTGGTACCCCACCCACACCCTTAATCCTGACTAGGAGGTTAAGATTTCTGGTCTGTTGAGTGTTCCAAGTCAGCTGTGACCAAGTGATATCCTTCCCTAATGTATAACAGAAGAGGAAACAAAACCGCTATAAATCAAGAAGCAACAAATAACAAGCCCAAAATATAGCTTATTTAAGAATGACAAATCTGACCATCCATCAGATTTAACATATAATTTATCCTGATATGGAAGGTGCAATTAGCACTTCTGGTTCAGGCCTCTATACCAGGTTTATTAGGTGGGTACTGACCTGGTTAATCCCAGTTGCCTTTTGGGATGATTTTGGTCTCAGTTATGCTGCACTCCTCCTTGGGTCCCTCTTTGGTGCACTGTGGGTTCAAGTAGCCTGGCTGCGTCACTGGATCACTGCTCTGTTCGCTGGTTCTGGGTGCTCTGATCTCTCTTCCGCTCGTCTCTGGTGCTTGTTGGCGCTTGCACTGGCAATGGGGGAGGGGAGGCTGTCGATGGTGTTTCTAGTTCTCCTGCAGGTCCACATGATCCTCTACCTCGTGATCTGCTCCTACATTGTTCACTGCGGTCTCCCTTCACATTTCATGAGTTTGGGAAGAGCTCTGGTATGAGTGGAAAATCCCCTCATTTGGCTTTTCCTGAGGCTCAAGCCGAGCCTGGCAGCTGTGGCCCCGTGGACCTGGTGCCACTGCTGCTAGAGCTGCTTCTGCCTGCCTATGTGGTCTCTGGATGCTCTAGATATACCCTACTTCTCTTCTGATGTGTTTTTTTTTTAATTTTTTTGTTCATTTATTTATTTGTTTGAAAGTGACAGAGAGAGAGGGAGAGAAAGAGACAGATAGAGAGGGAATGGGCGCGCCAGGGCCTCTAGCCACTGAAAACGAACTCCAGATGCATGAGCCCCCTTGTGAATCTGGCTAACGTGGGTCCTGGGGAAATGAGCCTCGAACCAGGTTCCTTAGGCTTCACAGGCAAGCGCTTAACTGCTAAGCCATCTCTCCAGCCCTCTTCTGATGTTTTAATTGCTTATACACCTCACTTTTTAGTAGAAGAGTGTATTTTGCTGGTTTTTTTTTTTTTTTCTTTCTCTCCATTAGGCTGCTTTGGCATTCTTCCTATGCCACCATCTTGACCGGAAGTCTGTCATTTTCCTTTTGTGTTCTGTCTTTGTCTGGTTTCAGAATCAGGGTGATGCTGGATTCATAGAAGGGGTTTGGTAGCATTCCTTCTAAGAAGTAGTGGTGTTAGTTCTTCCATGAAGGTCTGGTAAAATTTACCAGTGAATCCATGTAGGCCTGCACTTTTTTTAGCTGGGAGACTTTTTATAACTGCTTGGATCTCCTTACTTGTTATAGGTCCATTTAAATGGTTTATCTCATCTTGGTTGAATTTTGGTAAGTCATATGAACCAAGGAAATCATCTATTTCTTTCAGATTTTCAAACTTACAGACATTATATTATTTTTTTTAAATTTCTATTAACATTTTCCATGATTATAAAAAAATGTCCTATGTTAATTCCCTCCCTCCCCCCAACACTTTCTCCTTGGAAATTCCATTCTCCATCATATTACCTCCCCATCTCAACAGACATTATATTCTTAAAGTACGTCCTTGCAGGGCTCCTTCCTGCTCAGTAGTGCTGAGGGAAGGACCAGGCCTGCTGGTTCCTCCCTAGGGGTTGAGGGGATGATGAGCATCGGATGACTTAGAAACCTCTCCTGGCCATCGGAGAAAAACCACACTGAGTCGGGAGTCTTTTCAATGCAGGAACTCACAGAAACAACTCGCTTTATTACTCTGAGCAGTTGCCTATATCATGTTGGGGACAAAGGCGGGGATTTTAGGATGGGGGAAGAGGTAAGGGCCAATAGTAAACTTTAACTATTAAAATAGTAATTACAATTGCCATGCAGAGGTAGCAGGCCAGAAGCCATTAGGCATCTTGTTGAGTCATAGCTGGCCAGAGACAGGTCGCCAAACTTTAGCTAGGCTCAGGAAGTTCCACTAGGCCTCATGCCTGGGCCTTTTAGGGCCCAACATTTTCCCCTTTTGTTTTTGTAAGAGCATTAGTTACCGTGGTCCCTGTCTTAGGTTGTCCCCCTCTGGGGATCTTACCTGTCATTGAGTACCAGGTGTTTAGCTCGCTGAGAACCCACTCCATGGCCTGTCTTAGGTTGTCCCCTCTGGGGATCTTACCCATCATTGGTCACATGGAGGGCAGGGGAGGTGGCAGTGGGTCATCTGAGGAACTTAATTTCTGAGTTGCCAGCCTGTGATATCTCAACCTGATGAAGTTTTACTGCCTCTAGCTGCTGGTGAATAGATTGTGTAATTTTGTTAATTATACAAGGCCGGACAGTGAGGATAAGGAGAAGTGGAAGGAGGGGGAGGGGTGCAGGTAGAGGGAGGAGGTAGGGTAAGAAGTCATGTAGGCCCGTCCGCAGCAGGTTGTCCTGGGGGTCCTGTCACCTCCTCTCCAAGTCCTCCTGGATTGTCTTAATCTTGTCTTGGATGATTCCCGATTTATTGGCGTAAAAGCAGCATTTTTCCTGTAAAAACAAACATATGCCTCCCTTTTCGGCCGTTAGGAGGTTTAGTCCTCTCTTGTTTTGCAGGACTACCTCAGCCAGGGAATCTAGCTTCCAGGAATGATATCTACATCTGGGATTAAGGTGGTTAGGGCACAAAGGCCCATCCAATTGCTGGGCAGAAAGTCATAGGCCATCTCACCTCTGCAAACATAAACCATTCCAGAAGGCGGGCAGCGTTGAGCACTGGGCTCAGTTGTGTTAAAAGTACAGAAGGAAGGATGAATGTATCTCACATCTATACGGGAATTATTAGGGGAAGGTGGAGCCCAAATGCCCAGAGGAAACATTGGGAAAAGCTGGATGGGAATGGGGAAGGTGGCTGCATAGCTTTTTAAGGTCATATGGACAAATGTACTGTAATTAGCCAGGAGACCCAGATTGGAGGCAAAGCCAGCAATCCTCTGCAAGGGAGGGAGTTATTTAGTTTAGCAGGGTGAAGGACCATTTTAGGAATAGTCCTTAGGGGTGGGACACTCCCTAGAAGTGATTGTCAGTGTCCCCTTTTTGGGACAAATATTTTAGGTCTCTCGCTGGTACCCAAATGGGTCTTTTTCTTTTCATAAAGTTTTCCCATGGACAAAAATTTTATGAGCTTTACATAAGTTTCTAACAAAAAACTATGTTACAGAGTTTTTGTATTTTAATTACTTCTCAGTACAAAAGACTATTAAGGCCAGCCAAATGGCTTCCGACACTGAATATACATAATCTTGCTTACATGTAGGTGTTATAGTTTTGCTAAAGCCTTGCTATAGTTTTGCTAAAGTGTTGCTGCCGAAAGCCCAGAGCTATGGATACAAGGCCAGCCAAATGGCTCCCGACAATTTTCCCTTATTTATTTATTGTTTTTTATGAACCGGGCTCCTCTGGGCCTTGGTGCAGAAAGACTATGTATGTCTTAGGTTGTTCTCTATGATATTTAGGCCTTATCTGTTATCGGTACATGAATTCCATCATTCATTCCTGTCTTAGGTTGACCTAACTTGAGAGAATCTTACCCATCTTTGACTACCAGCCTCTGCAGGGGCTTTAAGATAATGTCTCAGGAAACCAGGGTCGGGTCCGTAGCTGTATCCCATGTATTTCTGTATGGATATCCATAAAGGATCTTAAAAGGCATTTAACGAGTATGGGCAGCAGACACAGAATGAGTAGAAGACAAACACCTGTAGTAGTAAAGCTTTCTATCCAAGAAGTGAGAAAATTTTATTTAGGCAAGGCAGACTTAAAAGCAGATATTAAGTCATTAGCAGCTTTAGCTGCATCAAAGGTAAGATGATTATTTTGTAAAGACAAAATCTCTGAATATAACTGAATCAGATCTAAGGAAATATTATCGTTGTGTCAATTATCTCTTAATGTATTTTCCCAATGCTGTTAGCTGTTATATATTTTTTAGAAGTAACACAAATCTATTGAAAATCTATATGACACTCTAAACGAGTTTTAACAAGTATATAGAGCATCTAACAGGTGAAACTATCTGGGGTAAGGATCAAGTCCAAGATCTTAAAGGGAGGTACAGTTTGAACTTTCTTAGGAACTACTTTAAAGCTGTGAGTATAAAGGATAGTTAGACATTAAAAGTATAAGCTAAAGCTAAAAGCCACAGCACACTTTAGAAATTCCTGTTAGGCACACTTTGTATATCTTTAGATTGAAATCTGAAACCCACCATCACCATCACACCTTAAGATAAACAATTAAATATATTGGGGGCCATTTATTTAAATTATCATATTCTGCCCTTGGAGTCTAATAGATTTATAACCACCACACATTATAAATTGTTAGAAAAAATTCAAAAATATTTAGGGTAAATAAGGCCCTTTTTAGTTGGTCGTGTGGGGATGAGGATTCCCCCATTTGTTTTTGTAATTGAGACTTGAGAGTTTGATTATATGTTTTTTTTTTAATTTTTATTTATTTATTTGAGAGCGACAGACACAGAGAGAAAGATAGAGGGAGAGAGAGAGAATGGGCGCACCAGAGCCTCCAGCCTCTGCAAACGAACTCCAGACGTGTGCGCCCCCTTGTGCATCTGGCTAACATGGGACCTGGGGAACCAAGCCTCGAACCAGGGTCCTTAGGCTTCACAGGCAAGTGCTTAACTGCTAAGCCATCTCTCCAGCCCTATATGTTTTTTTTTTTAATATTTTTATTTATTTATTTGAGAGCGACAGACAGAGAAAGATGTAGATAGAGAGAGGGAGAGAGAATGGGCATGTTAGGGCCTTTAGCCATTACAAACGAATTCCAGACGCATGTGCCCCCTTGTGTATCTGGCTAATGTGGGTCCTGGGGAGTCAAGCCTCGAATCTGGGACCTTAGGTTTTACAGGCAAGTGCTTAACCGTTAAGCCATCTCTCCAGACCCACAATTATATCTTTTAATAATAGCCTGGCCCTGGGGCTTGTATGGAATGTCTGTGGAATGTGAGATTTTCCAGGTCTGGAGAAAATCTATAAAGGCCTTGCTTACGAAGTAGAGGCCATTATTTGTTTTAATTTGATCAGGCAAGAGTTGCAAAATATTGAAGTATATAACTAATGTTATGTTTAGATTTTCTTTTTTTTTTTTCCGGCATGTGCCAATGCCCAGTAGGCGCAGGAAAAGGTCAGTGAGCCCAGTCACCACGAGATGGCGGACATCCCCTCTGTCCCCACCTGGGTCAGTCCAAGGGGGCCATGTGGCAGCCTCCTAGAAGGTGGATTGCTCGCCATTTCCCAGTAGGGGAGGGTCAGGCACAAGGGTGCCAGGAGGGAGGCCATCTATTTAAATTACCAAATTTTGTCCCTGGCTCCCAATAGATTTATAACTATTATATATTATAAATTGTACTCAGTTTAATTTTAAAGGTCTCCACAGTCTTGACTAATTTTAAGATATTAAGATCTGTAAAATTAAATAAGTTAAACATTTTAATATATAAAGGCACAGAGTAAACATTTTTAATTGGTATAAGGCATAGCAAGGAGAGACTAAAACAATGTAAATTGGACCATCATAACTTAAAATTTGTTTCAGTGCCTGTAATTTTAACTTGTTTGAGGATTTTTAGTTTAAAATCTTAAGTCTTAGCCAGGCATGGTGGTGTACGCCTTTAATCCCAGCACTCGGGAGGCGGAAGTAGGAGGATTACCATGAGTTTTAGGCCACCCTGAGGCTCCATAGGGAATTCCAGGTCAGCCTGGGCTAGAGTGAAATCCTACCTTGAAAAAAACAAAACAAAGAAAAACTGAATCTTTAATTTTTTAATCTAATATCTCTAGCAAAGCATATCAATCTATTATAAATTTAACCTTGACTAAACTCTTTTTGGGCCTGGGCAGCAGGACGTAGCCAGCCCTTATGCCAGTAGTCCAGTTCCAATGAAGTTCCCTGTAGTCTTTCTTTCCTCTTAGAAAGCTTATAAACTAAGCCTTGAAGTTTAATGTTGTCTGTACTTAGAATTTTTAATTTTTCATCTGAATAGTCCATAAAATTTGGCTTACCACTCCAGAAGATAGCTTTAGTTGTAAGCATCAAGTTTATGTCCATTTTTTTAAAGCAAAGGTTCCAAAAGATTAACATCCACTTGGTCAGGTTCATCTCAGCTCATCAGACAGCTTTAGGTTTGCTGAGATAAACTTCCAGACTAGGTACAGTTATGGAGGAAGGAATATTTACTGAAGCTTACAGATCCAGGGGAAGTTCCATAATGGCAGAAAAAGTTGGCCTGCCTTTACAGGCCCAAGCAGAGAGAGAGAGAAGCACAAGCCTTTAGAAATACAAAAGCCGCCGGTTTCATTGATACTTTGGCTTTTTGTTGTTGTTTCCATTAATTCTACCCTAATCTTTATTTCTTCCTACCTACTGATTTTTGGTTTGCTTTGTTCTTCTTTTTCCAAGGCCTTAAGATGAAGGATTAAATTGTTTATTTGTGAACTCTCTAATTTTTATTAAAGACACTTAAAGCTATAAATTTCCCTCTTAGGACTGCCTTCATTGTGTCCCATAGGTTTTGGTATGTTGTATTCTCATCATCATTTGATTCTATGAACTTACTGATTTCCTTTTTGATTTCTTCAATGACCCATTCATCATTCAATAGTGTACTGTTTAGTCTTCATGAATTTCTGTATGCTGTGTAGTTTTTCTTGTTGCTGATCTGTAGCTTAACCCCATTGTCGTCAGATGGAGTACAAGAGATTATTCCAGTTTTCCTGTATTTGTTAAGATTTGCTTTGTGTCCTAATATATGGTCTATTTTAGAGAATGTTCCATGTGCTTTTGAGAAAAATGTATATTCTGCAGCATTTGGATGGAATGTTCTATAGATATCTGTTAGGTCCATTTGTTCCATGACACCATTTAATCCATATGTCTGTTTATTTTTTGCTAGCATGGCTTGTCAATTGATGAAAGTGGAGTATTGAAGTCACTCACTACAGTTGTGTTTGGCATTATCTAGGACTTTAAGTCTAATAGGGTTTGATGAAATTGGGAGCCCCCATGTTAGGTGCACATACATTTAGGATTGTAATGTCCTTACGTTGGAATGTTTCTTTAATCAGTATAAAGTGACCTTCTTTATCTTTCTTCACTAATGTTGGCTTGAAGTCTATCCTATCAGATATTAGGATAGCAACCCCTACTTGTTTTCTATGCCTGTTTGCTTGAAACACTGTTTTCCATCCTTTCATCCTAAGACAGTGTTCATTGAGAGATGAGTTTCCTGGAGGCAACAAACAACAGGATTCTGTCTTTTTTAAATACTTATTTATTTATTTGAAAGTGACAGACAGAGAAAGAGGCAGAGAGAGAGAGAGAACGGACACACCAGGGTCTCCAGCCACTGCACATGAATTCCAGACGCATGTGCCCCCTTGTGCATCTGGCTAACGTGGGTCCTGGGGAATTGAGCCTTGAACCAGGATCCTTAGGCTTCACAGGCAAGCACTTAACTGCTAAGCCATATCTCCAGCCCAGGATTCTGCCTTTTAATCCATTCTGCAAGCCCGTGTCTTTTGGTTGGGGCATTGAGGCCATTGATGTTAAGAGTTATTATTGAAAGGTGTGTTTTTATTCTTGACATTTTTCTTGTTTTGTAGTGCTTCCTGTTTTGCTCTACTCTCTTGTTTTAACTGATTTTTTTTAAATGTTTATTTATTTATTTGACAGAGAAAGGAGGAGAGAAAGAGAGAGATAATGGGCATGCCAGGGCCTCCAACCACTGCAAACAAACTCCAGACACATGCTCCCCCTTGTGCATCTGGCTAACGTGGGTCCTGGGCAATAGAACCTGGGTCTTTTGGCTTTACAGGCAAATGCCTTAACTGCTAAGCCATCCTCTAGCCCCTTAACTGATATTTGAGTATGGTTTATTTTTTCCTATTTCTTCATGTGTGTGTTTTCCTTTTCTTTAGCATGAAGCATTCCTTTAGGTATTTTATGTAGAGCTGACTTAGTTGTCATAAATTCCTTTAGCCTGTTTTTGTTGTGGAATGTCCTTATTTCTCCTTCAATTTGGATAGATAGTTTTGCAGGATAAAGTGTTCTTATTTGACAGTTGTTATCTTTCAGAACTTGGAATATATCATTCCAAGCCCTTCTGGCTTTTAAAGTTTGTGTTGAGTAATCTGCTGTGATCCTGATGGGCTTGACTTTATAGGTAACTTGATTTTTCTCTCTAACTACTTTCAATATATTTTCTTTGATTTTTATATTTAGTAGCTTAATCATAAGATGGTAGGGAGAGGTTCTTTTCAGGTTTTGTCTGTTTGGTGTTATAAAACTTCTTGTGTCTGCATCGACATTTATTTCCCAATTTGGAGAAATTTTTCTTCTATGATTTTATTGAAAATGCCTACTTAGCCTCTGTATTAAAACTCTCCTCTTTCTACTATACCCTGAATTCTTATGTTTGATCTTTCATAGTGTCCTGAATATCTTAAAATTGCCATTCATGCCTTACTATTAGCTTGTCTTTCTCTTTGTTGGACTGTATTAAATCTGTCACCTGGTCTTCTAGTTTAGATATTCTGTCCTTTCCTTCATCCATTCTACTGGTGAGACTTTCCATAGAGTCCCCCTCCCCAACCATACACACACACAGAGTTTTTTTTTTATTTGACTAACTGCTTTTCAGTGCTAGAATTTCTGCCTGGCTTTTCTTCAGTATTTCTATTTCCTTACTTATGTCTTGTAATAACCTCCTTATTTCATTAAGCTAGTTTCCTGTGTTCTGTTGGAATTCCTTCAGGAGTTTGTTTTCTTCTTTAATTCCTTTGTTTTATTCTTTGATTTCTTTGAGTATAGATAAAATCATTTTTTTGAAATCTTTTTCAGGCATTTTATCTAAAACAGTCTCACTGGGGGCCATTTCTGATGGATTTATAATTTTGGGTGCGATTGTATTGTCTTGATTCTTTGTGTTTTTTGTATTATAATGTTGCAGTTTTTGCATCCTGAGTTGATTTTATGCTTGGGTTTTCTAATTATCTGTGGTGCTTTTAGATTTGGAAATCCAACATTATGTACCTTCAGAGTAGGAATTTAAGGTACCAACTGTAGCTCTTGTACTCCAATCCAAGTGCAGAAGTAATCCTAGGTGTTGAGTTTGCCTGCCATAAGTACTCTAGTGGGCTGGGTGGAACAATTTACCAGAAAATTATAAAATTCAACTGAGCAATATACACAATCAATAAAAAAACAACACGAAGTATGCAAGTGTGGGGATTGAAACAAACATAACCTTATAAAGCCAGAATCCCTAAAGGTGTGTGTTGCTCTACACCCTTAATCCTGTCAGCTGAGAGGTTGATATTTCTGTTCTGAAATGGGTCCCATTTCATCCAGAATCTGAATCAGACCCTGCCCCCAATGACAGAAGAAAAAAACAAAGGCCCTATGAATCTGAAAGCATCAAAGGCAACAATAGTCAACCCCCATATACAGTTTAATCACGAATGGTAAAGCCAACCACGAATATGTAAGCCATAACTGCCCTGTCGTGGAAAGAGAGATTAGCACATCCAGGGCAGGCCTGTGTACCTTACCTGCTCCTTTGTCAGTCAGCCTCATTACTTTTGGGGTTGGCTTCCAATCTCACCAATGCTGAGTGCCCACCTTGATCCCTCCATGTTGTGCTGTGAATCTGGTGCTCTGATCAGCTGTGCTGGATGCCCTGCTGCTGGGAGCTGAATGTGTTCTTTAGAGGGTCGCAGTGCTGTTGGTTGGGGAATGGAAGAGTGCAGGAAGCCTGGAGTTGCACTGGAAATGCTCTGCTGGTCCTGCCTGTGTCCCCTTCAGCAGCTCCTCACCTGTCTCCCCTTCAGGTTTCTTTCTTAAAAAAAAAAAAAAAAAAAAAGCTTAGGGCTTTATTTATTAGAGAGAGAGAGAGAAAAAATGGGCACACCAGTGCATCCAGCTACTGCAAACAAACACTGTGCACCCCTTGTGCATCTGGCTAATGTGGGTCCTGGAGAATTGACTCTGGGTCCTTTGGCTTTGCAGGCAAATACCTTAACCACTAAGCAATCCCTCTAGCCCCCCTTCAGGTTTCTTGACTTCCGTGGAGGCTGATGAGGTTGGAAAATCCCCTTGTTCAGTCTCTGCTTCTGCAGCTGAGTGGATCCATGCTGGTCCAAGAAGACTGGGGTACAGTCTACAATCTTCTCAGTGGGATTTTGTCCAATTTCCTCCTTCCTGACACATCTTAATCTCTCCTGCTTCTCTGCTGTGGCCAATAAAATCCTATACACCTTTACTTATCAAATGAAAAGTGTATTTTGCTGTGGTTTTCCTCAAATCCCTCCCTAGGCTTGATTGGTGTGACTCCATCTTACCCCAAGAATTTTTATTTGTTTGTTTTTTGTCTTTCTTGAGGTAGAGTCTCACTGTAGCTCAGGCTGACCTGGAATTCATCTGTAGTCTCAGGGTACCCTCAAACTCAAAGTGATCCTCCTACCTCAAGATTTTTTTTTATTGACAATTTCAATAATTGTAGCTAATAACTCATACTAATTCCCTCCCTCCCTCCACTTTTCCCTTTGAAACTCCTCTCTCTATCATACCTCTTCCCCCTCTCAATCAGTCTCTCTTTTGTTTTGATGTCATCATCTTTTACTCCTATTATGATGGTCTTGTGTAGGTAGTGTCAGGCATGGTGGGCTCATGGATAACCAGACCATTTTGTGTCTGGAGGAGCATGTTGTAAGGAGTCTTACCCTTCCTTTGGCTCTTACATTCTTTCTGCCACCTCTTCCACAATGGACCCTGAGCCTTGGAAGATTTGATAGAGATATTTCAGTGCTAAGCACTCTGTCACTTCTCAACACCACTGTGCCATCTGAGTCATCCCAAGGTCACTGCAATCTGAAAAGAGAAGCTTCTATAGCCAAAAGTGAGAGTAGCATTAATATATTGGTATGAACATTAAGAGAAGTGCTCACCGGGCAGTTTGGTGAGCATAGTATACACACTTAGCCAGACACCAACAGATGTTACAACCCTAGGGTTCATGAGTACCCCTGTTGTAAGTTTTCAGTATCAGGGATGTATTGCCTCCCATGGAGTGGGCCTCCATTCCAATTAGAGAATGGTTGGTTTCCCCTATAACAGCCATGCCACTATTGCATCCATTGGCTCATTTGGCCTGGCTGGTCAAATTTAAGGCTTGCTGTGTCCACTGTTAAGTGCTTCCACTAGTGATTTCTCTCTGTTGAGAATTTTTGCATCTATGTTCATGTGGAAAATTTGTCTGTAATTTTCTTTTACTTTCTTTCTTCCTTTCTTTTTTCTTTTTTTTTTTTTCTGCCTTTGCTTTTGATATCAGGGTGATGCTGGCTTCATTAAAATAAGTTTGGTAGGATTCTTTCCTTTTCTATTTTATAGACAAGTTTGAGACACATTGGTGTTAGTTCTTCTGAGATGGTCTGGTAAAATTCAACATTGAATCCATCTGGGCCTGGACTTTTTTTAGTTGGGAGATTTATTTATTTATTTATTTATTTTTGTAACTGCTTGGATCTTCATACTTGTTATAGGTCTATTTAAATGGTTTATCTCATCATGACTTAATTTAGATAGGTCATATAAATCTAGGAAAACATCCATTTCTTTCAGGTTTCAAACATCATGACGTATGTGTTCTTAAAGTATACCCTTATGATTTTCTGAATTTTCTGGTATCTGTTGTAATGGTGCCTTTTTCATTTATAACTTTATTAATTTGCATCTTTCTCTCTTTGTTTTGGCCAGATTTGCTAAGGGTTTATCAATTTTTTTTATCCTTTCAAAGAACCAACTCTTTGTTTCATTGATTCTTTTTTGGTTTTTTGTTTTGTTTTGTTTTGTTGTTGTTGTTGTTGTTTCTATTTTGTTAATTTCTGCCCTAATCTTTATTATTTCTTCCTACCTCCTGATTTCTGGTTTGCCTTGTTCTTCTCTTCCCAAGGTCTTAAGGCACTAAGTTGTTTACTTGTGACCTTTCTAGTTTCTTTTTTCTTAATTATTTTTAAACTTTACTTTTTAAAGAGAGAGAGAGAAAGAAAGAGACAAAGACACACAGAGAGAATGGGTACATGAGGGCCTCCTGTCACAGCACACTAAGTCCAGATGCATGTGCCACCTTGTATATCTGGGCACATGGGTCCTGGGGAATTGAACTTGGATTCTTTGGCTCTCCAAACTCACCTTAACTACTAAGTCACCTCTCCAACCTTCTAATTTCTTAATATATGCCCTTAAAGCTGTAACTTTCCCTCTTAGGAATGCCTTAAGTATATTCCAAAATGTTGTGTTACTATTATCATTTGATTCTACCAATTTTTTAATTTCTTTTTGATTTCTTCAATAACCCATTTAACATTCAGTAGTGTATTGTTTAGTTTCCAATATTTTTGTGTGTGATCTACAGTTTTTGTTGTTGCTGACTTGTAGTTTATTCCCAATGTGCTCAGATAGAGTACAAGGAATTATTTCAATTTTCCTGTATTTGTTAAGATTTGTGGGCTGGAGAGATGGCTTAGTGGTTACAGGACTTGTCTGCTGTATTAGTCAAGGTTCTCTAGAGGAACAGAACTGCTAGAATGAATTATTTTAAACAGGGAATTTATTGGATTAGCTCAAGGAACCTGGTAGCTGCTCAGTCCACGTGGCCAGATGCCTCAGAAGTCTGGATCTGGCACTGCAGATGGCGCTGGAAGGCCTGGAAGCTTCTTCAGGAGCCGCTGGGTTTCCATCCACATAGGTCTTCAGTTGATGCTGGTCTTCAGTCTGTGCGGGTCTTCAATCCACCTGGAAGGCAGCAAGCAGCTCTGGCAGCCAAGTGGAAGGAAAGGGCTCTTTTCACCCTGAGCTTCCTTATATGAAGTTACCCTCTGAGTGGGGCTGCCTGCTCTGGGGGAAGGGCTCACTCTGGGGGAAGGACTTCCTCCTTTAGTTGATCCTTCCTGGAGGCAACCTCTGAGACCCACCCAAAGGGATTTCTGTGGATTACTAAACAAACCAAGTTGACAACTGCTTAACTATCACACCTGCCAATCTGAAGGACCCATTTTGATCTCTCCAGATTCCATGTAAGCCAGATGCATAAAGGTGAGGAAAGCACAAGGTCCCACATGCCCATTAACTAGGTGGTGCAAGTATCTGGAGTCTGAATGCACTGGCGGAGGCTCTGGCACAACAATTCTTTCTCATCTCCATTTCTCTTTCTCTCTCTCTCAAAAAAAAAATAATAATAAAAGATTTGCTTTGTGTCCTAATATGTGGTCTAGTTTTGAGAATGTTCCATGTGCTGCTGAGAATGTGTATTCTGCAGCATTTGGATGGAATGTTCTGTAGATGTCTGTTGGGTTCATTTGTTTTATGATATTATTTAATCCAGATGTCTCTGTATTATTTTGTTTTTTTCTTTTTTAGCTGGTTTGAGCTGTTGCTGGAAGGAACTAACATGTCAGACAGACTGGAATTGAAGAAAATATAGGAAAAGTAACCACTGGCTCTCTGTTTATCTTTTGCTAGGATGACTTGTCAGTTGATGAGAGTGGGGCATTGAAGTCATGAACTACAATTGTGCTTGGCATTATCTGTGTGCTTAAGTCTAATAGTGTTTGTTTGATAAAATTGGGAACCCATATTAGATGCATATATGTTTAGAATTATAATGTCTTCTTGTTGGAGTGTTCCTTTAATCAACATAAACTGACCTTCTTTATCTTTCCTCACTAATGGTGATTTAAAGTCTCTCCTGTCAGATATTAGAATAGCAACACCTGTTTGTTTCTTAGGCTCATTTGCTTAAAATACCATTTTCCATCCTTTCATCCTAAGAAGGTGTCTGTCTTTTATGGACAGGTGAGTTTCTTGGAGGCAACCCACAGAAGGATCCTGTCTTCTAATCCAGCCTTCAAGCCTGTGTCTTTTGGTTGGGGCATAGAGACCATTGATATTAAGACTTATTATTGAAAGGTATTTATTTATTTTTGCTATTTTTCTTGTTTTGTTGTGCTTCCAGTTTTCCCTTTATTCTCTTATATTAACTATTATTTGAATGTGGTTTGTTTTTTCTGTTTCCTCATGTGTGAGCTTTGCTGCCTCCTCAGCATGAAGGATCCCTTCAAGTATTTTCTTTCTTTCTTTCTTTCTTTCTTTTTTTTTTTTTCAAGGTAGGGTCTTGCATTAGCCCAGGCTGACCTGGAAGTAGTTCCAGGATGATGTTGAACTTCTGGCACTCTTCCTGTCTGCCTCCCAAGTACTGGGATTAAAGGCATGAGCCACCACACCTGGCCCCTTCAAGTATTTTCTGTAGAGCTGGCTTAGTGATCATATATATTCCTTTAGCTTGTTTTTGTTGTGGAATATCCTTATTTCTCCACCAGTGTGGATTCATAGCTTTGCTGGATAAAGTAATCTTGGTTGACAGTTGTTATCTTTCAGAACTTGGAATACATCACTCCAAACCCTTCTGGCTTTTTTTTCTCAATTTTTATTAACATTTTCCATGATTATAAAAAATATCCCATGGCAATACCCTCCCTCCCCCACCCCACTTTCCCCTTTGAAATTCCATTCTCCATCATATCCCCTCCCCATCTCAATCAGTCTCTCTTTTATTTTGATGTCATGATCTTTTCCTCCTCTTATGATGGTCTTGTGTAGGTAGTGTTAGGCACTGTGAGGTCATGGATATGCAGGCCATTTTTGTGTCTGGAGGAGCATGTTGTAAGGAGTCCTACCCTTCCTTTGGCTCTTACATTCTTTCCACCACCTCTTCCGCATTAGACCCTGAGCCTTGGAAGGTGTGATCAAGATGTTACTCAGTACTCCATTCACTTCTTTCCAGCACTATGACCCCTCTGGCTTTTAAAGTTTGTCTTGAGTAATCTGCTGTCATGCTGATGGGCTTGTTATTTCTCTCTAACTGCTTTCAATATATATTCGTTTGTGTGTTTGGTAGTTTAGTTATAATATAGCCAGGAGAGGTTCTTTCCTGCTTTTGTGTGGTTGGTATTCTAAAGGTTTCCTGTATATTCATTGGCATCATTTTCCCAGTTTGGGGAAAATTTTCTTCTGTGATTTTGTTGAAAATACCAACTATGCCTTTTGACTGAAATTCTCCTTCTACTGTACCCTGAATTCTTAAGTTTGACCTTTCGTAGTGTCCCGAATATCTTGAAATTCCCAGTCTTACCTTTGTTAGCTTGTCTTTCTCCTTGTTGGACTGTATCAGATCTGCCATCAGGTTACTTTGGCATGGCTACCACCACCATCTTACCTGGACCTGTGATGAGATGTCAGGCGTGGGCCCCATGATGTATCCAGGCCTGGTCAGGGGAGATGGCATATTCAGTGGTCCAAGGCTAGAAGGTGGGTTCTGCCCTCCCGGGAAGGGGACAACTCCTGGTTCCTGCCTCATATTCAGTTAGTGAGTGCCCAGAGGTATGTTGGGACTTCTAGGCCCTTGCTGTGCCCAGTACCACTCTCCTTCCTCAGAAGATGCAGGCAGATTCCCCCTCCTTGCTCTGCATATATCAGCACTGCTCCCCCACCAGCACCTAGCCAGCAACCTCCAGGCTGGAAGTCTGGGTACAGTGTGGAGCTCTTAAGCTTGAGGAAGTACCAAGTGAAGCCAGAAGAGCTTGCTTCTGCCACCTCTAAGCATTTTTAATGATTCTTACACCCTTTTCCTCTGGCTCAGAGTTCAAGTGGAGAGAAGCAGGGGGTGATGGGAGACAGAGCTGCCAGAATCCACCCCATTGGATCATTGCACCTGTAACAGGGTTTTAGGGGTTCAAGAAAAGTCCTTGAGCTCCAAACCCCAAGTTGTGCCTGTTTTTAACCAAGAACTGGATAAGCCAGAATGAGAAGGATATTTCATAAACCATCACATTTTGTTCAGAAATATCAGAGGTTGGAGGGAGCAGGAGGGTTTGAGAACTGAGGAAGGGAATGTGTGCACACCCATGTGGTCCAGGGATAGGGAAAGTAGAGTTCATGTGCCCAGGCAAGGAGAATGAATATACCAACATGGTCTGAGAGCCCATATGGGATAAAACACATGGGCCCTGGACACAAAAATGTGTAAAGGGATTTTTTAAAAAGACATATGCTTTCAAATCAAAAGGTCATAAAAATAGTAACAAAGAAATATCCTTTCCCACTCTGGCAGCTGAAAGAGTGGGAAGGACATAGTCTTACTGGCTCAGAGACCCAGGCTTGGAGGTGTGTGTAGCCAAAGAGCCAGAAAGGAGAATTTTATTCTTTGAGCCTAGGTAGAAGATTTTGAGTCAGTGCTTTGGAAGAGGTTGGCATACCTATGTCAGTTGTGAAAGCCAGTTGTCCTGGGCTCAGAGAGGGGGTCCATGCATACACCTGGGCGGTGTGTGCACCAGAGAAGGTCTGATTGGGTGAGACAAGCAGATGCTGAATCCGGTCTGTCTGAGGTGGGTGGGGTGAAAGCACTGAGAAGCCGAGTCAGGATGACTTTTCTGAGCCTCCCCAGCTGGCTGGCTGGTTACCAGGCTGTTAGCTAGTTTCCTCTTGTACCTTCTGACTCAGGCCTACTAGGGGCAGGGCTTCAATCCATGTATGTCCTGGAGTTCTCATAGGACTCTGTAGGACCATATAGTGGCCAAATCCCCTTCTGTCACCTAAGGGTGTGCTGCAGTCAGCTTCTCATTGCTGGCACAAAGCATCCAACGAGAAGCAGCTTGTGGGAGGAAAGGGTGTATTTCGGCTTACAGACTCAAGGGGGCGCTCCATGATGGCAGGGGAGAATGATGGATGAGCAGATGCTAGACATTGCCTCTTGGCCAACATCAGGTGGACATCAGCAGTAGAACAGTATGCCCAGCACTAGCCAGGGAAGCTGACTATAACCCTAAAGCCCACCCCCAACAGCATGCCTCCAGTGAGGCTCCAGTTCCCAAATTGCCACCAGCTGGAACCTAATATTCAGAACACAGGAGTTTATGGGGAATATCAAACTCAAACCACCACATTCTGCCTGTCCCCCATAAACTTGTGACCATCCGTGATATAAAACGCAATGTTTCCAGTCCAATGTTTAAGAGCCCTGATGTTTTTATCAATTCCAATACTATTTAAACATCCTCATACTCCAAGGTCTCTTAACTATTTAGCCAGCTATAAAACAGACAAAAGCCATAGTGGCACTAAGTAAACATTCACACTGCAAAAGATGGCATTAGGCATAGCAAAGAAAGATGGAGCCAAAACAAGATTTAAAACAAGCAGGGAAAGCATCAAAATTGTGTAACTTCAGCCAGGTGTGGTGGCGCACACCTTGAATCCCAGCACTAGGACTACATAGTGAATTTCAGGTCAGCCTAGGCTAAAGTGAGACCCTACCTCGAAAAGAAAAAAATCAAAAAAGGGGGGTCTCTGCACTGCTGCAGTCCAGTGAGGGCCAGCACTTGGGCTCTGATGGGGACACTTCTGCTCGGCCTGGGGCCAGCTCTCCTCCAGGTCCTGCTGCAGTGGCCCCCTGTAATGTCCCAGTGTGTGAAACCATTCCTCTTCTGAGGCTCTGGTGTGCTGGGGAGTAGAGAGTGGGGATCCTGACTGGCTAACCCTAGGCTCTGGGACCAGGGCTTGATAGGGAAGAGACAAGGATCCTAGGCCCTGGACCACCACTAGCCAAACCTGAATGATTCCCAGTATTCAGTGTGCAGGCCACCCACACAAAATGGCTACCCACTGCTGACCAGTAAACCTATGGATTACCCAGCCTAGGTCACTTCTTTTCATTGCTCCAGCCCACGTTCTGCCCTTCCAGATAGCCCCATGGCCACATCTCCATGTTGTCCCAGCTGGGTGTGAGGTGTTCGCTGCCTGTGGGAGGGCTTTCTTTAGATCTGATGCTCAGGACAGACAGTGGGCACCTCCATCTCCCAAGAGTACATGCGTGTGCCTGGGAGGAGGCCAGGGAGACATGCCTTCAGTGGGTTGGGCAGGCACTGTTTTGACCTTCTTGATCTCAGGGATTGGAACCATTCACTGCTGGGGCTCATGGCTGGCTCTGAGCAGCCAAGACCTCTCCCTGCCTCTTCTGGAGTCCCTGTACCAAATACCACCAGCTTGAAAGCTTGGGTCCCTCTGACTTAACACAGTGTGAAAGCCCATATCCAGCCTTTGCTGTATCCTGTTGGTCAGTGGCAGACCTGTGCAACAGCATAGCAGTACCCACGGGCTATGTATAGCATCCTGTGTCCTGTGGGCTCCTGGCAACTAAAACGTCGCCCTCAACTATCCTCGACTAGGCCCCAAAAGTGTGCTTTTGCCCAAGGTGAAGATCCCTTAAGGTGGAGTCATCACCTTTGCCTCTACAGCTGTGCTCGCACACATCCTCACATCCATGCACATAGACATTCCGGTAGGATAGAGACATAAGTCAGGGTTGGGAACAGTGCCAGCAAGCGCAAAGAGCAACCATGAGGGGTCATCTTCTCAGGGGCTGGCATGGAGCACACTGACATCTGTAGGTGAGGTAACTGTGTACATCTCTCCCGTGGTGCTGGGCATACATACAGCCACCTCTCAGAAGGGTTCCCAAGGGCTTTTGTTGAAAGGTCCTTCTCAAACTGGGCATGGTGGTGCACACCTCTAATCCTCACACCAAGTCCAAGGTAGGAGGATTGTCATGAATTCAAGGCCTGGAGCTCCAGAATGAGTTTCAGGTCAACCTGCGCTAAAGTGAGACCCTGCCTGAAACAAACAGACAAAGGTTCCCTCTCAAACGCCACTCCATTGAGTCTGAGTAACAGTCCTCATGTGACAGGTGGTGACAGGAGCTCACTGTATGGGGAGAAGTGTGGTGATGTCCACAGGCACCGACCTGGTGACACAGAGCTCACATCTGTCATTGCAGCCTCCTGCAGATCTACAGTGGTCTACAGGCAAAGGGTTTTCACAGACAGCTCCCCATACTTTCCATTATTGTTGCATTACTCTGAAAAGCTTTTAAAAAATAATATATCTTTTTTATTAGTATACATCATGCATAACAGTGGGTTTCACTATGGCATTTTAATACATGTATACGTGTTCTTTTTTTTTTTTTTGAAACAGGGTCTTATTCAGGTAACCCATGAATAGATGGCCTTGGCCTTCTGAACCTCTTGCCTCCACCTCCTAAGCATTGGAATTACTGGTGTTGTGTGAGCGCTTTTCTGGGGAGATGCTGACAAGTGCTTGCTCCCCAGGCAGGGCACCCCTGACAAAGTGAAGTCCAACCACCAAAGTTGTCCTTGGAGAATCAATAAGTTTATTGCTCTTCCTTACAGAGCATAGGCTAGGGGTCTGTCCCTAACTGTCCCTGAAGAACAAGCACAGGATTTCTTCGGTGTCCTTAGAACTATGAAGGGCGCTAACAGGATTGGCAAGAATGATCATGAGTGGCCAGGACAGAAGAGAGTCTGAGAACCTCTAGAAACCCCAAGGTGCCCCATGCCAGTGCACAGGTGGCCCATTCCTTGACAGATCCTGATCACTCTGGCAGGAAACTAAAGGCCCAGGGCTAGGTCTAAGGCCAGAGCTCCTGCCTCTACCCCTGCTCTTCTGGCTCTGCCTCTCCCCTTCTTGTAGGAAGTGGGCCCAGACGCAGCACCAGGACCGATCCCAGCCTAGAACATCAGCTAACTGAAACTCAGACTCCGGAGCCCAGGCTTCCCTCCCTCTCCCCCTCCCTTTCTCCCTCCCTCCCTGGAAACCCCACTGAGATGCTTTGAGGGGGACAGATAAGAGATATCTCAAACAAAATTGTCTTTTTGCTATTCACAGGGGAAAGCCCTAGGGGGAGAATCACACAGCCCAGAGGGTGGTAGATTTTTATTTTTTATTTTTTATTTTTTTTGGTTTTTCAAGGTAGGGTGTCACTGTAGCTCAGGCTGACCTGGCATTCACTATGTAGTCTCAGGGGGGCCTCGAACTCACAGCAATCCTCCTACCTCTGCCGCCTGAGTGCTGGGATTAAAGGCATGCGATACCACACAGGATGCAGCCCTTCTCAGGATGCACTGGAGTTCACTTTCTTCTACTCTACAAAAGAGTAGGGGTTGATCCTGTGGTGGCAGCAGCTCAGCATACCAAGGCCCGGGGCCACAGGCCCTGCCAGGCCGACCTTGCCTCTAAGGTGCATGGAAGCAGGCAGTAGTGGATCACACCTGTAGTCCCAGCATTCAGGCAGCTAAGGCAGAAGGGTCACCATGAGTTCAGGTCCAGCCTGGGCTATGTACTTTCAGGTCTGCCTAAGATGAAGTGAGACCTTGTCTCAAACAAGCAAAGTCACATTGAACTGGGAGACCTCTCAGCATGATAGCAAAAGGGCAGCAAGCCCCTTGTACTCTAGCCATTTGCCCAGGCAGCCTTGCTCAGATGAGCCAGGAGGTCAGCAGGCTGTAGAGGGGAGCTGGACACTGGGCAGCAGCCTGAAGGGTGGGGCTTCCCTTGTTAATGTGAAGGGATATCAGAAAATCAACACTCTTGGGGAGCTGGTGTTCTAGGGTCTTCACTCCTCCATGTTCATGTTCCGGAGTCTCCACCCAAACCTCTTCATGATCTGGTTCCCAATTCATTCCTTTTGGCTTGACGCCCCAATTGCCAGGTTCCTCAGTCAGATATGACTCACTAAATGCTCACAGCCACTTAGTGAGACCCTAGGTATGGAACGAAGAAAAAGGTGCAGTACAAGAAATGGCTGCATTATTAGAGACAGGCAAGGAGTGAGGCCAAGCCCACTGCTGACATATGTGGGGGCTGGGGTACAAGGCTTTCCACATCACACAGACCACAGGACCCTCTTTCTCGGCACACATGTAGAGTGCAGGGCACAGCTCCATGCTACTCCTCTGTCAGGAGCCCACACAGGTCCCAGGAGGTCCCACTCTGATCCCAGGATGCTTGGGAGAGGGGAGGCTGGGTCCACAAAGTGCTAACAGGTTCTCATTGCCTAGGTCCTTTCCTCCCCGCTTCATCCCCATACCACCCTTGGGAAACTCACCCATAATGACCCCCACATCTTGGGAGATGCAGACCCTGTCAGGGTGTGCGGCGAACCCCCTGACCCGCAGGAAAAGCACGACCAGCAAACGAAGATCCTTCTCGATCACACTTTATTGGAGAGCCTCTTGGTTAACAGGAAAGCTGATGGCGAGGGGCGAGGAGGGTAGGATTACAGCTGCTTTTATAGGGACGAGCACTATGGGGCATCTACTGATTGGCTGCCAAAGCTCACCCGCCACCAGGAGCCACGGGATAGGCTTAAGACAAGGTGCGTCAAGCGCATGCGCAACCTCAAGCAAGGTTGGCGCCAAGGCGTTGCCTAAATAAGGAATTGTTTACCTCAAGACTGGCAGGAAGCCAGCGCCATCTTGTAATGGCGTTTGCATTGGCTCCCTACAAGGGTGGATGCAGTTAGCGGGCGGGCAGGAACTCCCATACAAGGGTTCCAAGCACTGGTAGAGGCCCATACCCTGAGCTGGGGAAGAGACCGAGACCACGAGTTCCAGGGCCACTCCCTCTCTGCCTTCCACATCCCTCACCTGCCCACATTTCCACCAGCTGCTCTGCCAGGGGACAAAGCAGGGCCACGCTCATCCAGGCACCTCCACCAGGAGCTAAGCAGGGCTACAGTATCCAAAGGCGGTGGGGGGGGGCACAGCATCTCAGCCAGCCCAGAGGAGAGAACTGGGCCCCCACCCCTGAGGTTGTTAGTGGCTCCATGACCACAGCCAGGCACAGGGGAGGGCAAAGCCCTTAGAGGAGTTGAGTTGCTGAATGACTGGCTGCTGGGGCAATGGGGGGCAGCAATGGCTTGGTTCCCCCACACCTTCAGAGCTGGCCCTGAGCTTTGGAGCAGGACAAGTCACTGGACTTTGAGCCTCTCTTCCCCAGCCTGGCTCCTTTAACTCCAGCTTCAAGTTAGGGCTTGCTGCCCACAGTAAATGTGGAGATAGAGGTAGGGCAGAACATGCAGCAAGGGCACAGGGGCATCCCTAGTGTGAGGGATTACAACATTGGGCATGTCAAGGTGCTGGAATTGAGGCACAATCAGACAGAAGTGTGTGGACAGCAGGGTTATCAAGCTTCTGGGCTGGGTGGCTGGATGGGAAAGGAGGTCTCTGTCAGTCTGGGTGCAAGCAGACCCTTGGCCCAACTTTGTAGAGCAGGATAGAAAGCAAGGAGAGAAGAGCCTAGAAGAGGTCTATCTGGTGACCTGGCTGTGTAGGCTACAAGGAAGAGAGGTGCAGGAAAGGAGTCCATGGGCCTGGAGAGGGTGGAGGACATACTCACTAGGGAGAAGTGTAGCCCTTGAAACACTTTGCATAGCGGCCAGCAATCCTGACCAATGTTGCCCAGACTCATGCAGAGGCACACCTCTGCTCAATACCGCAGCTCAGCAAACCATTCCACTCCCAGAGAGTTTCCTGTCCATGATTTCTCCTGTCCTAGAACCTCAATCAGGCTCTATGAACATGATACACCCATGTAAAAAAGGCACATGAAGTACACAGAACACCAGGACACAGAAGCCCAGAATCACAAAACACCAGCAGACGGGAGTCCAGCAATGAGAGTAAAGAAACTATTGCATGTTTAAAGTCACAGCAAGCTCTCCCAACACATTAGATCCCACGTATAAGGCAGCCCCCACCCCTACACACCACGGACACTGGAACACACTCCTAATATAGTGTAACCCTAGAATCTCTTCCAGGGCCCCTTCCCAGCCTGTCACTTTGCCCACAGTAGGACCACAAGCAGGATGGTCATGCTGGTGTTCAGGGCGAGGGTACTGCTCATTCTAGGGTGAGGGGCACACAAACAAAATCCTGGGTGTTGGAACAGGCAGATTCTTCCATACACACCCCTAGGGTCTGCACATGCTTCTGACCACCCAACTCTCACCCAGGGTCCTGTGACACTATCCCATCCAAGGGTCCTTTCCTGGGCCTACCACCCAGGAGACCCTTTCCTAACACCTCTCCTCATGTCCTCCACCTGCTCAGTGAAGGCAGTGAGTATATTGCCCTCCCTCCATCCTCTTCACCCCTCCATTCAGAGGGTGCTCAGAAGGTGTTTTTCACATTTCTGGCAGGTAGACACTTCCTCAAGTCCAACAAGCCCTTAGCAGAAGACTTGGCAAGACTTGGTGTCCCCTGCCTTTTGTTCCTGGGTTCTCCAGATATCCACAGCCAATAAAGAGAGATCACCCTGGGTCTAGAAGGCTGGGAGAAGGTGCTAATGGATAAGAGGGAAGAAGGGTCACCCAGAAAGCAAGGGGAACAGACATTTTCATTTTTTTCACATATGTGCAGGAGTAGAGCTGATGGGTTCCACGGTAATTCTGTGTTTTCTGTATGGATGCCCTGTTGTGTGTTCCTTACAGTAGCCACTCGCTCTTCTGGCTATGACTACAGCCATCCTTCTGGGTGCATGAAACTCACTGGCATTTCCCAAAGGACTAACAAAGCTGAGCGTCTTTTTCTGTGTTTGTTGTCCAGTTGTATCTTTTTTTGGAGCAATGCCTTTTTAAGCCTTTGGTCCATTTGTGTCTTTGTTATTGAACTGTAAGAATTCTTTATATATTCTGTATTGTTGTTCTTCATCAAATATATGATCTTAAAAGTATCTCCACTTGGGCTGGAGAGATGGCTTAGCAGTTAAGCGCTTGCCTGTGAAGCTGAAGGATCCCAGTTCAAGGCTCAATTTCCCAGGACCCACATAAGCACAATGAGGCGCATGCATCTGGAGCTCCTTTGCAGTGGCTGGAGGCCCTGATGCACCTATTCTCTCTCTCTCTCTCACTCTCTCTCTCTCTGCCTCTTTCTCTCTCTGCCCATTGCTCTCAAATAAATAAATAAAAATAAGCTAAATTTTTGTTTTAAAAAATATCTTCACATGTCTGTGTTTGAGCCTTCATGGTCTAATTTGGGCTTGGTTTGCTTTTTTAAAAAATTCATTCTTGGGGTTTGGGATTTTTTGTGTTGTTTTGTTTTGTTTTGTTTTGTTTTGTTTTGAGGTAGGGTCTCGCTCTAGTCAAAGCTGACCTGGAATTCACTATGTAGTCTCAGGGTGGCCTTGAACTCATGGCGATCCACCTACCTCTGCCTCCTGAGTGCTAGGATTAAAGGTGTGTGCCACCACGCCCGGCTAAAAATTCATTCTTTAAAAACAGACAAAGACAGAGAAAGATGGAGAGGGGGAGAGACAGAGAGAATGAGTATGCCAGGGCATCTAGCAGCTGCAAACAAACTCCAGATACATGTGCCACTTTGTGTATCTGGCTTTACTTGGGTACTGGGGAATGGATCCTGAGTCATCAGACATTGCAAGCAAGTTCCTTAACCACTGAGCAACCTCCCCAGTCCCGATTTTCTTTTTTTATTATTTGAAAGAGAGAGAGAGAAATGGGCAGGCCAGGACCTTCAGCCTGCTGTGGACGAACTCCAGAATGTGTGCCCCTTTGTGTGTGACATTGCATGTTAGTGCCACTGTGCATCTGGCTACATGGGGCCTGGAGATTTGAACATGAGTTCTTAGGCTTCACAGAAAAGCATCTTAACTGCTAAACCATCTCTTCAGCCCCTGGTTTTCATTTTTTAAATATCTTTATTTATTTAAGAAAGAGAGAAAGAGGGAGAGAGAGACAGAATATAGGCCACCAGGGCCTCTTGCCACTGCAGATGAACTCCAGACTTATAGTCGCTTTGTGCACCTGGTTTTACATGGGTACTAGGGAATCAAATAGGGGCCATCAGGCTTTGCAAGCAAGCACCTTTAACCACCACTGAGTCTATTTGAGAGACAGAGGAAGAGGAAGAGACAAGAACAGAACAGAACATATGTGTGCACCAGGGCCTCTTGCCACAGCAGACACACTCAAGCCATATGTATCAGTTTGTGCATCTGGCATTACATGGGGGCTGGGCTGGGGAATCAAGCCTTGCTGGTAGGCTTTGTAGCCGCTGAACCATCCTTCCAGTCCCAGTGCATTGCTGATCCCTATGGCTGCTTGTGCTCTGGCATCACACCTCAGAATCCATCAGCAGATCCAAGCCTGTGGAGTGTTACCTCTGTCTTCTAACATTTGTGTAGTTTTGTAACTGGACACAATGGGTGAGCACACTCAGGGGACCCAGGAGAGAGGAAGGGTTCAGGACCTGCTCAAAGGAAGGAGACACTGAGAGTAGTCGCAAAGCCGTTAAGACGCTTGTTTGCAAGCCTGATGATCCAGGTTCAAACGGGGTGCTGAGGAGATGGACATTGATCAGTCTTCACCATGTAGGGTGCACATTCCTTAAGAGCTGGACTGAAACCCAGACTCCTGCTTATACCACAGATTGAGTGGCAGGCAAGAACACTCCCTGGGTGGGGAATTTCATGTTACAATGAACAAAGTTTAGGTCACTGAGTTGAGTTAGTGTGTTTTGGGCTGGTTCCTTGTGGATTTCTCTGGAGGATCTTTCCTGAAAAAAAAAAAAAGAAGAAGAAGAAGAAATATTATGAATTATTTAGGCACTTGCCTGCAAAGCCAGGTTTGATTCCCCAGTACCCACATAAGCCAGATGCACAGGGGTTGCATGCATCTGGAGTTTGTAGTAACTGGAGGTCCTGGCATGCCCAGTCTCTCTCTCCCCCTTTCTCTCTCTTCCTCTCAAATTAATACCTCTCAAATAAATTTTTAAAAAAGAATTATTTTTAAAAAGTATTAGTTAAAGGCACAGCAGCCTTTCCTCTGAAATTATAGGAGCTTGACTTCCGGTTAAGATGGCGGCGTAGGTACCACGCCAAAACAGCCTGGGGGGGGAAGAACAAAAAAAAACTCAGCAAAATACACACTTTTACTAAAAAGTGAGGTGTATAGGAAGTTGAGGCGGCAGCGGAGAAGTGGAAGAGTTATAGAGCATCCAGAGCCTGCACAGGCGGGAACAGCGGCTCCGGGGCGGCTCAGCTACCCGCCGCAACCGCGGAGCGGCAGAAAACCGCCGGACTCTCGGCTCGAGCCGCAGGACAAGCCAGGTGCGGGATTTTCCCCTCACACCGCGCTCTCCGCAACTCGGGAAACGTGAGGGGAGAGTGGCAGCGAGCAACGGAGGGAGGAGCAGACCGCGAGGTAAAAGCACACGATACAACCAGAACAGCCGCGGCTCCCTCCCCTCCCCTGCCGCCTGAACCCAGCTCCAGCGAACACAGCAGCAGCCCGGGACCCGGCCACGCCAACTTGGGCTGACGGCGGGACCCAAGCAGGAGCAGAATTTGGCAGCAACTTCAGCGGCTCCAGCACCGGTACCAGTGGCCCCAGCAGCAGCGGACCCAGGAGAGCAGCGGCTTCGGGGTGAGCAGCAGCGGTGGACACGACAACGGCAGCTTCAGCAGTGGTGGGGGCTCCGGCGGTGGCATCTACAACAGCTGCAGAGGCGGCGGCAGCGGCTCAGTTTGCCCCATAGGAAAAGCAAGTGCCCAGCTCCAGAAATCAGAACAGCAGCCCGACGACCCAGGCAGCAACTTGACTGAGACCACAATCACCCAAGGTAACTGGGATTGCACCAGGGAAGGGTCTCACCTGGTCACAAGCTGACTTGGATACCTCAACAGACCAGAAATCTAAACCTCTTTGTTGATAGAGGATCTGGTCATTATAATAACTACTCTTGCATACATACTCGGGGCTGTTTTTGATGGAATGGGTACAGTGTTTAGCTAAATTTTAGAATCTACCAGTATATTATTCCACTCAGCCTGCTTGAATACTCCTATAGCAGGGAAACTCAACCCCTAAGAACATCTTTGTAGATACTCTGAGAGTCTTAAGAGCCACACCTAATACCTTAAGGTCCTACCCTGAAAATATTTTACACCAAATCAATTGATACAGCTAAGAATACACAGCTAGCTAGAAAATCCAAGCATTAACTTAATCCAAGATGCAAAAATATATACATTATAACACAAGAAACACTAAAAAGCAAGACGATATAAATCCACCTAAAAGTATTAATGCATCAGAAATGTCCTCCAGTGAGAAAGAGTTAGAGGAAATGCCTGAGAAAGAGTTCAAAAGAATAATTATAAATATGTTCAAAGAGGTCAAAGAACACATGAAAACAATCAAAGAAGAAATCAAAGAGGAAATCAAAGAGGAAATCAAAGGAATCAAAGAAGAGGCAGGACACCAATTTAATGAAATAAAGAAGGCAATACAAGACATAAATAGAGAAATAGAAATAATGAAGAAAAACCAGTCAGAATTACTAGCAATGAAGAACACAGTTAATGAAATAAAAAACTCTGTAGAAAATCTCACCAGTAGGATGGATGAGGGAGAGGACAGAATATCTAAGCTAGAAGATCAGGTGGCAGACCTAATGCAGTCCAACAAAGAGAAAGACAAACTTATAGAAAAGTATGAGTGGGAATTTCAAGATATTCGGGACACTATGAAAAGATCCAATATAAGAATTCAGGGCATAGTAGAAGGAGAAGAATTCCACTCCAGAGGCATAGTAGGCATCTTCAACAAAATCATAGAGGAAAATTTTCCCCAAATTGGGAAAGAGGTGCCAATACAGATACAGGAAGCCTTTAGAACCCCAGCCAGACAAAACCCAGAAAGAAACTCTCCTCGCCACATTATACTCAAACTTCCAAACACACAAACCAAAGAAAAAATATTGAAATTATAGGAGCTTGTCCTTCTGCACCCCTATTAGCAGCTAACAGTTTTAGCTCTTGTATTTATACTTTGGTCCTTCTGGGTTTTTTTTTTTAATATGGTAAATGTGAAATTAGGGTCACTTTATTCTTTTATTCTTTTTTGAGGTAGGGTCTCACGCTAGCCAAGTCTCACCTGAAATTCACTATGTAATCTCAGGCTGGCCTCAAACTGACAATGATCCTCCTACTTCTGCCTCTGGAGTGCTGGAATTAAAGGCTTGTGCCACCATGCCCAGCAAAGTATAGGATTTTTTAAAAAATTTTTTCTCAATTTTTATTAACATTTTCCATGATTATAAAAAGTATCCCATGGTAGTACCCTCCCTCCCACTTTATTCTTAAGCATGTGGTTACCCAGTTGTTCCAGCACCATATGGGACCAGAGAGATGGCTTAGCTGTTGAGATGCTTGCTTGCAAGCCTGACAATCCAGGTTCAAATCCCCAGAACACACATAAAGCCAGATGTACAAAGTGGTGCATGTGTTTAGAGTTTGTTTGCAGTGGCTAAAGGCCCTGGCACACCCATTCTCTTTCTCCCTGCTTGAAAGTAATAATAAAAAAAAAAATTAAAGGTATTTGAGGGCTGGAGAGATGGCTTAGTGGTTAAACACTTGACTGTGAAGCCTAAGGACCCTGGTTTGAGGCTTGATTCCCCAGTACACACATAAGCCAGATGGCAGAAGGTGGCACATGCATCTAGAGTTCGTTTACAGTGGCTGGAGGTCCTGGCATGCCCATTCTCTCTCTCTCTCTGCCTCTTTCTCTCTCAGTCTGTCTGTCACTCTCAAATAAATAAATAAAAATAAACAAAAATATTTTAAAGGTATTTGTGTGTAGTTAATATATAAGCATTCAAATTTCAGTGACATATTGGTAGCATATTAATGCTGATTAGTAAAATGTGAACAGAAATAACATACGTTCATATAGCATATTGTAAATGCAAGATAATATATAAAATATAAACAAAATATAAAACAGTTATAACTTAAGAAAACATTTGCACATTTAAAGCACATATTTAGACCATACACATGCATATATCTCAAAGCACACATTTATGTTTAAATTAACTTTTTCATTAAAAAACACACATCTGAGCCAGGCGTGGTAGCGCATGCCTTTAATCCCAGCACTCGGGAGGCAGAGGTAGGAGGATCACCGAGAGTTTGAGGCCACCCTGAGACTACATAGTAAATTCCAGGTCAGCCTGACCTAGAGTGAGACCCCTACCTTGGAAAACCAAAAAAAAAAAAAAAAAAAAAAAAAAATCTGGGCTGGAGGGATGGCTGAGAGGTTAAAGGTACTTGCTTGCAAAGCCTGATGGCCTGTGTTATGTTCCTCAGTACCTATGTAACGCCAGATGTAGAAAGTGGCACATGCATCTGCAGCTCATGTTTGCAGTGACAAGAGGCCCTGCTGTGCCCATTCTCTCTCTGTCTCTCAAATAAATAACCAAATAAATATTTTTTAAAAATTTAAACTATTTTATATTTTTAAAGATTTATTTATTTATTAGAGGTGGGAAGAGAGTAATAGAGAGTGAGTGAGAATGGGCACATCAGGGCCTCTAGCCACTGCAAAGGAATTCTAGACTCATGTGCCACCATGTGCATCTGGTTTACATGGGACCTGGAGAATTGAGCCTGGGTCCTTAGGCTTTGCAGTCATGTGCTTTAATTGCTAAGCCATCTCTCCATCCCTTTTAACTATTATTATTATTGTTGTTTTTTTTTGAGGTAGGGTCTCACTCTAGTCCAGGCAGACCTGGAATTCACTAAGGAGTCTCAGGGCGGCCTCGAACTCATGGCAACCCTCCTACCTCTGCCTCCCAAGTGCTGGGATTAAAGGTGTGCACCACCACGCCCGACTTCATTATTGTTTTTTTGAGGTAGGAATTCACTATGTAGTCTCAGGGTGGTCTTAAATTCATGGTGATCTTCCTACCTCTACCTTCCAAGTCCTGGGATTAAAGGCGTGCATCACCACACCCAGCCCTTTTAACTATTTTAAAATATTTTACACGCATCTTGCCAGGCATGGTGGTGGAGATTTTTGAACCTAGCACTTAGGAGAGCTATGAGTTCGAGGTCTGCCTGGGCTAGATAGAGTGACACACTACTTTGAAAAAAAATAAATAATGCACATCTCTTTAATTTTTTTATATTTTATTTATTTGTTTGCAAGCAGAGAGAGAGAGAGAGAATAAGAATGGTGCACCAGGGCAAGACCAATTTGTGCATCTGGTTTTATGTGGGCACTGGGGAATTGAACCTGGGTCATTAAACTTTGTAGGCAAACACCTTAACCGCTGAGCCATCACTCTAGCCCTAAAATTTTAAAAAATCTATTTGTGTGTATGTGGGGGGGATGGGCACCCACATATGGGTGCTCCAGGGTCTATGGGTATACCTTTCTAAATCTCCCTACACATGCTCCTAAATTCTATCTTCCATACTCTTACAGCCTTACTCTAATCTCTCTTCTAAAAATTATTTATTTATTTATTTATTTATTTATTTATTTGAGAGAGAGAAAGGCAGATAGAGAAAATGGGCATGCTAGGGCCTCCAGACACTGCAAACGAACTCCAGATATGTGTGCTACGATGTATATCTGGCCTTATGTGGGTACTGGGTAATTGAACCTGGGTCCTTAAGCTTTGCAGAAAAGTGCCTTAACCACTAAGCCATCTCTTCAGCCCTCTAATCTCTCTTCAAAGGCCTCAGTTTCTCTTAAATAAATCTCATGGACTCTGATGTGTTTTCCACATGAGAGCGTGTTTCCTGTTTCCCATGTGTTTAGCCTTCCTTCCTAGACCCCAATCTCCTTTTAATAAACACCACAATTTCTGATCTCCACTTAAATAAAATTCATAAATCATAATTTATTCTTCTTGAGTCTATATTCTTTATTAAGGTAGGACAGAACTTGGGGTACTTAAATTCTGAGAGACCCTAAAAACCAAAAACCTATATCAATACCATGGTCATATCCTCTTCCCAAACTCCCCTTTTCCTTCTCCCAAATCCCCCTTCCACTGAAACTCTTCTTTCCAACTAATCTCTGACATATATATATATATATTGTCTTCCAAATACAAAATGGTCTTCATATTCATTACCTCACAGCATGCCCATAATCTTTCTCGCTGTAATACATATACACAATATATATATATTTTATTTTATATTTATTGTACCAGTTGGTACATTTGGCCTGGCTGGCCAGCTGTAAGGCTTGTAGGGTTCACTGCTAGTTAAGACCACTGATGACTTTTCTCCCTGAACAGGCTACATAGCTCTTCCCAGCATCATGACAGCTAGTCTACGGGGAGAAGGCCTCCTGCTCAGCTCCAGTTTGATTTCTCAGTGACCTGCAGCCCAAGCATGTGGTGTTTTCAGCAGTAGGATCTTACCATCTAGTTCTACCTTGGCAATAACCTGTAATATTTTTGGTCCATCTGCCTCCCCTCCCCAACCTGGCCAATAATTTATCAAAGCCTTATTTTTAAAAGCCCTAGAGCTGGAGAAATGGGTTAGTGATTAAGATGCTTGCCTGAAAAGCCTAAGGACCCATGTTTGACTCTCAAGATCCCAAGTAAGCCAGATGCATAAGGTGACACAAGCATGCAAGTTTGTACATGCACACAAGGTGGTGCAGGCATCTGGTGTTTGATTGCAGTGGCTGAAGGTTTTGGCATGCCAATTCTCTCTCACACTCTTGTTCTCACTCTCATTTTCTCACATAAAAAAAAAGGTCAGTCTATTGGGCTCATCAAAAAAATACTATTTTTAAAAGCTCTAGTACATTGGGTAGGAATGGGGCTAGCAACCATCATGTCTAAGATTGGGATGCTGGTAAGGCTGTGAAAGGCTGGAGTACTCACCACTCTTGTTTATCACCAGCCAGCTCCTCAAACCCACTGGCAAAGAAGCATCAGGCAGTCTCATGGAACGTCCTGTACCATTCACTCTGTGGCACAAATAAATGTGTCTGTGAGATGCACCACTACCTATGGCTACTGCCTTCAGTGTGTCTGAATAAGTCCCTCAGAACCTCACTGAATGGCCCATCTTTGGAAGCGTGGAGAATGAGGAACGAGGTCTTTCAGGGTGGATGGCCAGGATTTAGGCACTCATTCTAATTCTCAATAAGTGTTTTCTTTTTTTTTTTTTTTAAATTTTTATTAACATTTTTCATGATTATAAAATATATCCCATGGTAATTCCCTCCCTCCCCACCCCCACACTTTCCCGTTTGAAATTCCATTCTCCATCATATTACCTCCCCATTACAATCATTGTAATTACATATATACAATATCAACCTATTAAGTATCCTCCTCCCTTCCTTTCGACACCCTTTATGTCTCCTTTTCAACTTACTGGCCTCTGCTACTAAGTATTTTCATTCTCACGCAGAAGCCCAGTCATCTGTAGCTAGGATCCACATATGAGAGAGAACATGTGGCGCTTGGCTTTCTGGGCCTGGGTTACCTGACTTAGTATAATACGTTCCAGGTCCATCCATTTTTCTGCAAATTTCATAACTTCATTTTTCTTTACCGCTGAGTAGAACTCCATTGTATAAATGTACCACATCTTCATTATCCACTCATCAGTTGAGGGACATCTAGGCTGGTTCCATTTCCCAGCTATTATAAATTGAGCAGCAATAAACATGGTTGAGCATGTACTTCTAAGGAAATGAGATGAGTCCTTTGGATATATGCCTAGGAGCGCAATAGCTGGGTCATATGGTAAATCAATCGCTAGCTGTTTTAGGAACCTCCACACTGTTTTCCACAATGCTGGACCAGATTGCATTCCCACCAGCAGTGAAGAAGGGTTCCTTTTTTTCCACATCCCCGCCAACATTTATGATCATTTGTTTTCATGATGGTGGCCAATCTGACAGGAGTGAGATGGAATCTCAATGTAGTTTTAATCTGCATTTCCCTGATGACTAGTGACGTAGAACATTTTTTTAGATGCTTATATGCCATTCGTATTTCTTCCTTTGAGAACTCTCTATTTAGCTCCATAGCCCATTTTTTGATTGGCTTGTTTGATTCCTTATTATTTAACTTTTTGAGTTCTTTGTATATCCTAGATATTAATCCTCTATCAGATATATAGCTGGCGAAGATTTTTTCCCATTCTGTAGGTTGCCTCTTTGCTTTTTTCACTGTGTCCTTTGCGGTGCAAAATCTTTGTAATTTCATTAGGTCCCAGTGGTTAATCTGTGGTTTTATTGCCTGAGCATTTGGGGTTGTATTCAGAAAGTCTTTGCCAAGACCAATATGTTGAAGGGTTTCCCCTACTTTTTCCTCTAGCAGTTTCAAAGTTTCTGGTCTGATGTTAAGGTCTTTAATCCATTTGGACTTAATTCTTGTGCATGGCGAGAGAGAAGAATCTATTTTCATCCTTCTGCAGATATTTATCCAGTTTTCAAAACACCATTTGCTGAAGAGGCTGTCTCTTCTCCAATGAGTATTTTTGGCATTTTTATCGAATATCAGGTGGCTGTAGCTACTTGGGCTTACATCTGGGTCCTCTATTCTGTTCCACTGATCTACATGTCTGTTTTTGTGCCAGTACCATGCTGTTTTTGTTACTGTGGCTCTGTAGTATAGGTTAAAATCAGGTATGGTGATACCACCAGCCTCTTTTTTGTTGCTCAGTATTATTTTAGATATTCGAGGTTTTTTGTGATTCCAAATGAATTTTTGGATTGTTTTTTCTATTTCCATGAAGAAAGCCTTTGGAATTTTGATAGGGATTGCATTAAATGTGTAGATTGCTTTAGGTAAGATTGCCATTTTCACGATATTGATTCTTCCAATCCAGGAACAAGGGATGTTTCTCCACTTTCTAGTGTCTTCTGCAATTTCTCACTTGAGTGTTTTAAAGTTCTCATTGTATAGATTCTTTACTTCCTTGGTTAGGTTTATTCCAAGGTATTTTATTTTTTTTGATGCAATTTTGAATGGGAGTGATTCTCTGATTTCATCCTCTGTGTGTTTGTTGTTAGCATATATGAAGGCTACTGATTTCTGTGTATTTATTTTGTATCCTGCTACATTGCTGTAGGTTTTGATCAGCTCTAACAGCTTGCTAGTAGAGTCTCTAGGGTCCTTTATGTATAGAATCATGTCATCTGCAAATAATGATAACTTGATCTCTTCCTTTCCAATTTGTATCCCTTTTATGTGTGTCTCTTGCCTTATTGCTATGGCTAAGACTTCCAAAACTATATTAAATACAAGTGGGGACAGTTGACACCCTTGTCTTGTTCCTGATTTTAGTGGAAAAGCTTCCAGTTTTTCCCCATTTAGTAATATGTTGGCTGTAGGCTTGTCATAAATAGCCTTTATTATATTGAGATATGTTCCTTCTATTCCCAGTCTCTGTAGGACTTTTATCATGAAGGGATGTTGGATTTTGTCAAATGCTTTCTCTGCATCTAATGAGATGATCATGTGATTTTTGTCCTTCAACCCGTTTATGTAATGTATTACCTTTATAGATTTGCGTATGTTGAACCATCCCTGCATCTCTGGGATAAAGCCTACTTGGTCAGGGTGAATGATCTTTTTGATATACTCTTGTATTCTGTTTGCCAATATTTTGTTGAGAATTTTTGCATCTATGTTCATGAGGGAGATTGGTCTGTAATTTTCTTTTTTTGTTCTATCTTTGCCTGGTTTTGGTATCAGGGTGATGGTGGCCTCATAGAAGGAGTTTGGTAGAATTCCTTCTTTTTCTATTTCCTGGAAAAGCTTAAGAAGCAATGGTGTTAGCTCTTCCTTAAAAGTCTGGTAAAATTCAGCAGTGAATCCATCCGGGCCTGGGCTTTTTTTAGTTGGGAGATTATTGATAACTGTTCGGATCTCCATGTTTGTTATAGGTCTATTTAAGTGATTAATCTCATTTTGATTTAATTTAGGTAGGTCATATAGATCAAGGAAATCATCCATTTCTTTCAGATTTTCATACTTTGTGGAGTATATGCTTTTGTAGTATGTCCCTATGATTTTTTGAATTTCTCTGGAATCTGTTGTGATGTTGCCTTGTTCATCTCTGATTTTATTAATTTGTGTCTCTTCTCTCTTTCTTTTGGTCAGATTTGCTAAAGGTTTATCAATCTTGTTTATCCTTTCAAAGAACCAACTCTTTGTTTCATTAATTCTTTGGATTGTTCTATTTCATTAATTTCTGCCCTAATCTTTATTATTTCCTCCTGTCTACTAATTTTTGGTTTGCCTTGTTCTTCTTTTTCCAAGGCTTTAAGGCGAAGCATTAGGTCGTTTACTTGCGACCTTTCTAATTTCTTAATATAGGCACTGAAGGCTATAAATTTACCTCTTAGAACTGCCTTCATTGTGTCCCAGAGATTTTGGTATGTTGTGTTCTCATTATCATTTGACTCTATAAATTTTTTGATTTCCTTTTTGATTTCTTCATTGACCCACTCATCATTTAGTAGTGTATTGTTTAGTTTCCATGATTTTGTGTATGCTCTATAGCCTTTCTTGCTACTGATTTGTAGTTTAATTCCATTGTGGTCAGATAGAATGCAAGGAATTATTTCAATTTTCCTGAATTTGTTAAGATTTCCTTTATGTCCTAATATATGGTCTATTTTAGAGAATGTTCCATGTGCTGCTGAAAAGAATGTATATTCTGCAGCCTTTGGATGAAATGTCCTGTATATTTCTGTTAGGTCCATTCCTTCTATGACCTCATTTAGTCAGATGCCTCTCTGTTTATTCTTTCCCTGGATGACCTGTCAATTGATGAGAGTGGGGTGTTAAAGTCACCCACCACCACTGTGTTTGGTGTTATCTGTGACCTTACTTCTAATAGTGTTTGTTTGACGAATTTGGGAGCCCCCATGTTAGGTGCATATATGTTTAGGATTGTAATGTCCTCCTGTTGGAGTGTGCCCTTAATCAATATAAAGTGACCTTCCTTATCTTTCTTGACTAACATCGGACTAAAGTCTACCCTGTCTGATATTAGGATAGCAACCCCTGCTTGGTTTCTAGGCCCATTTGCTTGAAACACCATCTTCCAACCTTTCACCCTAAGATAATGTCTATCCTTTGTAGAAAGGTGAGTTTCTTGGAGACAACAAATTGTAGGATCCTGCTTTTTAACCCAGTCTGCAAATCTATGTCTTTTCGTTGGGGCATTGAGACCGTTGATATTAAGAGATATTATTGAAAGGTGTGTATTTATGTTTGCCATTTGTGTGTGTGTGTGTGTGTGTTACTGGTTCTACCTGTGCTCTCTTCTGTTAACTGGTATTTGAGTATAGCTTGTTTTTTCTAGGTTCCTTATATGTGTGCTTTTCCTTTTGTTCAGCATGGAGGAATCTATCAAGTATTTTCTGTAGAGCTGGTTTTGTCTTCAAATACTCCTTTAACCTGCTTTTGTCATGGAATGTCTTTATTTCTCCATCTATTTGAATGGATAACTTTGCAGGATAAAGTAACCTTGGTTGACAGTTGTTATCTTTCAGAATTTGGAATATATCACTCCAAGCCCTTCTGGCTTTAAAAGTTTGTGTTGAATAATCTGCTGTAATCCTGATGGGCTTGCTTTTGTAGGTAACTTGATTTTTCTCTCTAACTGCTTTCAATAATTTTTCTTTGGTTTGTGTGTTTCAAAGTTTGATTATAATATGGCGAGGGGAGGTTCTTTCTGGGTTTTGTCTGGCTGGGGTTCTAAAGGCTTCCTGTATCTGTATTGGCACTTCTTTCCCAATTTGGGGGAAATTTTCCTCTATGATTTTGTTGAAGATGCCTACTATGCCTCTGGAGTGGAGTTCTTCTCCTTCTACTATGCCCTGAATTCTTATATTGGATCTTTTCATAGTGTCCCGAATATCTTGAAATTCCCACTCATACTTTTCTATAAGTTTGTCTTTCTCTTTGTTGGACTGCATTAGGTCTGCCACCTGGTCTTCTAGGTTAGATATTCTGTCCTCTCCCTCATCCATCCTACTGGTGAGATTTTCTACAGAGTTTTTTATTTCATTAACTGTGTTCTTCATTGCTAGTAATTCTGACTGGTTTTTCTTCATTATTTCTATTTCCCTATTTATGTCTTGTATTGCCTTCTTTATTTCATTAAATTGGTGTCCTGCCTCTTCTTTGATTCCTTTGATTTCCTCTTTGATTTCCTCTTTGATTTCTTCCTTGATTGTTTTCATGTGTTCTTTGACCTCTTTGAACATATTTATAATTATTCTTTTGAACTCTTTCTCAGGCATTTCCTCTAACTCTTTCTCTCTGGAGGACATTTCTGATGCATTAATACTTTTAGGTGGATTTATATCATCTTGCTTTTTAGTGTTTCTTGTGTTATAATGTATATATTTTTGCATCTTGGATTAAGTTTATGCTTGGATTTTCTAGCTAGCTGTGTACTCTTAACTGTATCAATTGATTTGATGTAATATATTTTCAGGGTAGGACCTTAAGGTATTAGGTGTGGCTCTTAAGACTCTCAGAGTATCTACAAAGATGTTCTTAGGGGTTGAGATTCCCTGCTATAGGAGTATTCAAGCAGGCTGAGTGGAATAAAATACAGGTAGATTCTAAAAGTTAACTAAACACTGTACACATTCAATCAAAAACAGCCCCCAGTATGTATGCAAGAGTAGTTATTATAATGACCAGATCTTCTATCAACAAAGAGGTTTAGATTTCTGGTCTGTTGAGGGATCCAAGTCAGCTTGTGACCAAGTGAGACCCTTCCCTGGTGCAATCCCAGTTACCTTGGGTGATTTTGGTCTCAGTCAAGTTGCTGCCTGGGTCGTCGGGCTGCTGTTCTGATTTCTGGAGCTGGGCACTTGCTTTTCCTACGGGGCAAACCGAGCCGCTGCTGCTGCCTCTGCTGCTCCTATAGCTGCCACCACCGGAGCCACCACTGCTGCTGAAGCTGCCGCTGCCGTGACCACCACCGCTGCTCCCCCCGAAGCCGCTGCTGCAGGATCTGCTGCAGCTGCCGCTCCTGGGTCCGCTGCTGCTGGGGCGGCTGGTACCAGTGCTGGAGCCGCTGAAGTTGCTGCCGAACTCTGCTCCTGCTTGGGTCCCGCTGTCAGCCCAAGTTGGCGTGGCCGGGTCCCGGGCCGCTGCTGTGTTCGCTGGAGCTCGGCTCAGGCGGTGGGGGAGGGGAGGGAGCCGCGGCTGCTCTGGTTGTCTCGCTGCTCCACGTGTTCTACCTCGTGGTCTTCTCCTCCCCTGCTCGCTGCCGCTTTCCCCTCACGTTTCCCGAGTTGCGGAGAGCGCGGTGTGAGGGGAAAATCCCGCACTTGGCTTTTCCTGCGACTCGAGCTGGTCTGGCGGTTTTCTGCTGCGCCGCGGCTGCGGCGTTTGGCTGAGCTGCCTAAGCCGCTGGAGCCGCTTTTCCCACCTGTGCGGGCTCTGGATGCTCTATAACTCTTCTACTTCTCCGCTGCCGCCTCAATTTCCTATACACCTCACTTTTTAGTAAAATCGTGTATTTTGCTGAGTTTTTTTGGTCTTTTTCCCCCCTAGGCTGCTTTGGTGTGGTACCTACGCCGCCATCTTAACCAGAAGTCAATGAGTGTTTTCTTAATGGTCAGAAAAAAAGGTAATAAAGGAAAGAAGGAAGGGGCTAGAGAGATGATTCAGTGGTCAAAGGCATCTTATTACTTGCTTGCAGAGCCTGAAAGCTGGGTTCAATTCTCCAGTACCTATGTAAAAACAGATGCACAAAGTGGTGCATGTATCTGGAGTTTGTTTGCAGTGGCAAGAGGCCTTGGAACATCTATTCCCATTCTCTCTTTCTCCTTGCAAATAAGTCATAAAGTAAGCCATATAGAAATCTACCTTTTGGATAATGGCACACCCAGAAGCCATAGAGTGTTACTAGAAAATTTTCAGTGCCAGGGATGGGATACCTTCCAGTGAATTGTTGGCAAGGGCAGTCCCTGATGCCTCTAAAGCATTACAGGCCATTGTCAAGGCTCTTGGTTTTCCACCAGCAATAGGTGGTAAGATCCTATTGACTCCACAGGCTAGTGTAGTAGGATCACTGAGAAATCAAGTTGCAGCTGAGAGGAAAACTTCCTCCCTGTACACCAGCTGAAGGAAAGCTGGCAAAAGCCACACTGCATGCAGCCCTAAGGGAGAGAGAAGTAATCAGTGGAGATAAACAACAGTGGATACTTCAAGCCTTAACTTTGGCCAGCCAGGCCATATGACCCAATGGATGCAATAGTGGCATGTCTGTTATGGGGGAAACCAACCACTCTCAATTGGACTGGAGGCCCACTGCATGGGAGAATGCATGGGGAATACATGCCTGGTACTGAAAACCTAGTCAAAAGCCTATGGCAGCAGCTGGAGAGAATTGGCACACCAGGGCCTCCAGCCACTGCAATTGAACTCCAGACGCGTGTGCCACCTTGTGCACATGTGTGGCTTTGTGTGCTTGCATCACCTTGTGTGTCTGGCTTATATGAGATCTGGAGAGTCAAACATGGGTCCTTAGGCTTCACAGGCAAGCACCTTAACCACTAAGCCATCTCTCCAGCTCAAAGCTTCTCTTTTCAGATGGTGGTGACTACAGGGATGACTCAAAAGGCACCACAGTGCTGAGAAGAAGTGAGAGGAATGTTAAGCACTGAAACAACTCTTTCACATCTTCCAAGACTCAGAGTCTATTGTGGAAGAGGTGGTGGAAAGGATGTAAGAGCCAAAGGAAAGGTAGGACTGCCTTCAATTCAATCATTCAGATACAAATTGGCCTCAATATCCATGACCTCACAGTGCCTAGCATTACCTTCACAAGACCCTCGTTAGAGGAGGAAAAGATAATGACATCTAAATAAAGGAGAAACTAATTGAAAGGGGGAGGGGATATGATGGAGGGTGGATTTGTAAAGGGGAAGGTAGGGAGGGAATTATCATGGTCTATAATTATGGAAGTTGTCAATAAAAAAGTTAAAAAAATAAATAACTAGGGCTGGAGAGATGGCTTAGAGGTTAAGCCCTTGCCTATGAAGCCTAAGGACCCCTGTTTGAAGCTCGATTCCCCAGAACCCATGGTTTGCCAGATGTACAAGGGGGCACACTCATCTGGAGTTCGTTTGCAGTGGCTAGAGGCCCTGGCACACCCATTCTCTCTCTCTATCTGCCTCTTTCTCTGTCTGTTGCTTTCAAATAAATTTTTTAAAAATGAACATAAGATTAAAATAAATAAATAAAATATTTTTTAAAAAAGGAAAGGAAAGCAATACATGGAGAGAGAAAGAGAAAAATGAAACAATGAGCAAGGGCTGGGGATATGGCTTAGTGGACAGAGTGCTTGCCTAGCATATAGGAAGCCCTGTATTGGATCCCCAGCTCCACACAAAGCAGGTATACGGTGCTCACCTATAATCCCAGCACTCAGGAGGTGGAGGCAGGAAGAATAGTTCAGGTCATTCTGAGCTACACATAGTGTTGAAGACTAGCCTGGGATACACCAGACCTTGTCTCAAAAAGGAGGGGGGAAGCCAGGTGTGGTGGCACACACCTTTAATCCCAGCACTCGGGAGGCAGAAGTAGGAGGATCACTGTGAGTTTGAGGCCACCCTGTGATTACATAGTTAATTTCAGGTCAGCCTGAGCTACAGGGAGACCCTACCTCAAAAAAAAAAAGAGAAAGAAAAAAAAAAGAAAAAGGGGAGAGTGAAGGAGGGAATAAAAGAAGAAAGAAAGAAAGGGAGAGGAAAGGAAAGAAGGATGGGAAGAAGGAAGGAAGGAAGGGAGGAAGGAAGGAAGGGAAGGAGAAGAAATATAACTGTACTGGAAAGTTATGTGGCCCCTGGCCCCAGGTGACAGCAGCCCCCCAGGCGGACAACGTTGAGGTACAGGCCCTGGGAGGGGCTTATAGGGAATTAGATGTAGCCTCAGGCCTAGTCTGGGCAGGCCCACAGGCCTGCATCTGTGCCTGGTGCCTTGGTGAGGGTGCTAAGGGTGTGCCAGTCCATTCTTTTCTGATGTTCTCCAGCCAGAAGCCTACACCACCTTACCTGGCCCCAAGGGCTCAGGCAACGCAGCTCAGTTTGTTCTCTGAAAAAGCAAAACTATGAAAACAATGGGAAAAATAAGTGACTTGGTGTCTGAGGTGATGATAGGGTTGCTCTGTACGCTTATAGGGAATGTGCTAGAGGAGAAGTTTGGAGGAAGCAGCTTGAACGGCATCTCCCGTGGGATCCCATGGACATTTACACCTCATGGATGGGCTGGGCACCATCAGAGAGGGAGAAGCAGCTGGGCTTAGGTCCTCCACCTGCAAAGTTGATGCTCAGGCCCTCAGGCTAGGCTGCCCAGATGCCCCTCTGGGGGCCCCTGGCTACACAGCTCCTGCTCTGGTCCCCTGCTATGGGGACAGGCTGTCCTTTTGCCTCGGGCATTTATAGAGCTTGGTTGAGGAACTCAGTGTAACAAGAGACCTTCCTCCCCCACCCACCCCCTTTCTCCTCCCAGACGCCCCATGGTGGGGGGGAGTCACTCCCAGTTCTCTGGAAAGAACGCAGATCCTGTGCCCATGGTCTGACTATCCCTTCCTCTCCCTCCATTCTGTCTCTAAGCCTGCCCGCCCCCACCCCTCCTCCAGGCTTCTGACTCCTCCCGGCCCTACCTACCCTTCATTTCTGATTGGGGCATCTTCCTCCTCCTCCCTCTTTCCTCCCCCTGGAGGATCCCCACCTTTCTTCTGCCTTCAACCTTCCTGCTATACTGATCCCGAAGGGTTGGGGCTCAGGGCCTTCCTCCTAGGCCATCCTGAGCCCTGATCTTGCGTCCCCGGGAAGAGAGGAGGCTCCAGCCCCAGCCTATGGTGGGCTGTCTCTCATCTGGCCCAGCTACTCTCAGGACTGCAATCACCGGTGGTGCCATGACCCAGCTGGTTCTGGTGATCTGGGCGTCTCTGCTGTTCTCGGAGCTCACCGCCCAACCGATGGTGCCAGGTAAGTGCTGGGAGGCCGGGCCGCCACCTGCCAAGCTCTAACCGCCACTGTGTCCACAGTCACGAATGCTGCCCTGGGGAACCTCACCTGCTATCAGTGCTTCAAGGTCAGCCAGCCCACCCAGTGCCGGCCCAGCAGGTGCGGCCCTGGCGAACGGGTCTGCATCTCCAACGAGTTGTACATCCAGAGGGGTGAGTACCCCCACCGCGGCCTGGGTGTGCAGGGATGGGGCCTTCTGAACCAACACATCCACTGGGCGCTGGACTCCGAGGAGGTGCAGATGGAACTTTGGCCGCCCCTTTTCTCCTCCACTTAATATACCAACTCTCAAAGTGTCACTTCCCCCAGGAACTGTCCTCAGGATAAAGTATCTGTCACTGAATTGCCCAAAGAGCAGAAATGCAAGAGGAGGGTCATTTGGGCATGGCCGAGGGCGCCAAGGCCACTCACTGACTGTGGTACACCAAGGGGCTTAAAAGGCAGTAGGACCTCAAGTTAAGAAGAGCATTTAAGGGCTGGGGATGTGGCACAGTTGGTAGAGTGCTAGCCCAGCATGCACGACACCCTGGGTTCAATCCCCAGCACTTCCTAAACCGGGCATGGTGGCACACAGCTGTCATGCCAGCATTTGGGAGGTGGAGGCGGGAGGATCGGAAGTTCAAGAGCATCCTTGGCCACATAGAGAGCGCCAGGGCTCTGAGGCCACCTGCAATCCTCTCTTTAGCAGGCGTCCAGGTCGGAACCCAGATCAGCAAGCGCTGTGCTGGCCACTGCCTCAACTCCAACAGCTTGTATGAGTGGTCTCCAACCACTGGCACACAGAACACCATCATCCGGAGCTGCTGCTCCAAGCATCTCTGCAACACAGCACCCGTGGCCTCCGGGGGGCTCTGGGCCCTGCTAGGAAGGTTTCTGCTGCCAGTGGGTCTTGGCCTCCTCTGCACTCTGTTGCCAAGACTCTGGTCCTGTGACCCCTTCAGCCCCACCAGCACCTCTCGTCCTCCACCATGAACCCACCACCATCCAGTCTAGGATGTATAGGGGCATGCTTCCTCCCTGAGGTTGGAGAGAGAGCGCCATCCCCTTTCCCCGGGTGCTTCTCAAGAAGAAGCAAGGGTATTTCTGATTCAGGGTGCTGGATCCCAGAGAAAAGTCCTTACCTGGGGCTGGAGAGATGGCTTAGTGGTTAAGGTGCTTGTGAAGCCTAAGGACCCAGGTTTAATTCTTCAGGTCTCACGTAAGCCAGATGCACAAGGTGATCCATGCATCTGGAGTTTGATTGCAGTGGCTAGAGGTCCTGGGCACATTCTCTTCCCCCGCCTCTCTCTTTCTCTATATCAAATAAAAAAAAATTTTTTTAAGGGAAGGTCCTTACTCTGGAAAGACTGCCCAGCCCTAAGAAGGGTAGAAGGGGCCTGTGAGATCTGAGCTGTGGACACACCCTGACCATACTCCACCTTCCCCCACCTCTGCCCAAGGATCCAAGCAGAACAGCACTGTGGTTCACTGGGTTTCATTCTTCACAGACAATAAACTCTCACTGCCCCACAGCCTGACTCCTGCTCCTCCAACCATCTCCACAGAACTGTGTGTCCTTCTCCCAGTTTCTCCTCCTCCCAGTTCCCGGCACAGCACCTCTGTGCACAAGGCAGCCATGATCTGGACAGAACTACCCAGCTGGGTCACGGCCACACTGAAGATGGGGCTATCCTGCAGCCTGGGGCCCTAGGATGGCTTGCTGGCCACTGTGTGGAATGGGAAGTGGGGTGGGGACAGATCTAAGGACACATTTGGTGGAAAATTGATGGATGTGGTTGGGCACCTGGCTTGGGAAGGGTGAATGAAAGGGCTCCAGATAAGGAGCAGGGTGAGAGGGTGCTGCAGGAGGAGATGGGGACAGGGTAGAGACAGATCTAAGGAACACATTTGGTGGTACTTTGGTGGACATGGCTAGGCACCTAGCTTGGAAAGCATGAGAGGAAGGGTCTTGAAAGGAGTGGAGAGGGGCTGGGGCTCAGAGCTGGCTGGGCATGGGGTGGGCTGTCCAAGAGAAGGAGGGTTTGCTGTGGCCGAGGCTCTTGGCAGCAGGGCAGACACATTAGTTACTTTGCATTGCCTCGACCACAATACCTGACTGACAACTGAAGAGAGGAAATACTCATTTTGGCTCATGGTTTCAGTCCATCATGGTGGGGAAGGCATGGCAGAGCTGCTTGATTCACATCACTGTGGCCATATGGCCAAGGATGTTCACACCACAGTGGACCAGAAAGCGGAGATTGAGGTGGAACCTTCAGGGCCACCCTGGATGACCTACTGCTACCGACTAGGCCCCACTTCCTGAAGGTTCTACAGCTTCCCAAAAGCACAGCCATGAATTGGGGAACAAGGTTCAAAATATAAGTCTGCAAAAGGCATTGAAGATTCAAACCCTAATAGTAGGTGAGCCTGTGGGTGGGGCTGGCACATTACTCCCTGGTCCTTGGACCTGCACCTCTGGTGCATACCCTGCATCCCCCATGTTCCTGTACCCCACTCTCAGCTGTTGTGGTATCTCCATGGATTCAGAGGACCTGGGCCAGAGCTCCTGGCTAAAATATAACCCTCTTCTCTGTAGTTGGGGATTTCACATTGAATTTTAGTCCCTCCCACTGTCTGTCCTGACAAGGTAGGGAAGTCATGCCTATTGTCCATTGCTTGGAAGCCTGGGGCCAGGGCTCCTGGGGTACTGGGATTTTGAGAGCCTCTGAGTCACCAGGTGAGGGGCATCCAGCAAGGCTGGTGCTAAGGGAGCATAGTGCTGACATGGTAGGGTAGCACAGGGGCTAAATTCTCGTAGAAAAAAAATGTACATAAATATAACTTGGACACTGTTATGGAGTTTGGGGTCCCTGACCCCCCTCAGCCTCTGTACCAGCTTGCTAGGTGCCCTTCAGAGCTAGAATCCTAGTCTTTTCCCGGAACAGATGACCTTGGACTTCAGGCCCTTTGGGGCCTCCTCTCAGCTGAAAATAGCTACCCAATAAATGAATGAGCTCTTTTCCTGAAGTAACATTCAGTCTCATCTCTGACTGTATCTGGATCTCTCTCTGTCGCATTTAACTCTCTTCTGCCTCTCTCTCTACATACATCTCCCCCACCCCCACCTTCCTGGCTCAAATCTGGCTAAGCTACACCAGCCTTCCCCTAATACACTCCAGGTTTTGTTAACAGCTTGTCTCTCTGGGTTGATGGTGAAAAAAGCCCAGGTGGGTGCGGTGGCAACTGATCCTGATTACCACATAGAATCAGACTGGAGTTCCCTTCTAGTCTCTCCAGGGCAGTGGCATCTATGTCCTTTCTGGCCTGTGTCTCTTGTAAAAACAGGCTACCTTGCTTCTAATCTCTACCGATGCTTTTTAAGGTTAAATCAGCTTGGAGGATGAGTATGTAAATCAATGGAATGCTTGGGTAGCATCCCTGAGTTCCACCCCAGCAACCCAAAATAAAATAGAAAAAAAAAAAAGAATAAATTGGAGCTGGAGAGATAGCTTAGCAGTTAAGGTGTTTGCCTGCAAAGCCAAAGGATCCCAGTTTGATTCTCCAGGACCCACATTAACCACACACACAAGGGGACACATGCATTTGGAGTTCATTTGCAGTAGAGGCCCTGGTATGCCCATTTGCTCCCTCTCTTTCTCTCTCTCTCTGCCTCTTTCTCTCTCTCAAATAAATAAACGAATAAATAATATATATTTAAAAAAAAGAAAACACTAAAAACAAAAAAATAAATGAATGAACTAGGTCACTGGAGAAAAGATGAAGTTGAACAGTGATGAGACACTCCTGAACCTGGGAAAGGAGCTCTTAGTGGGACACAAATCAGTAAAGGCTGGCCTACAGCTGATGGGTGACCACAGCAGGGACAATCACGGACCTGTGGACGGGGTAGAACCTGTCCTCTAGTGAGGCCCCCATTTCCTCCTGCTTCCCAAGTGCTTCTGGCTTCTGGAAATCTTAAACTGTGCCAGCATCTCCTGGATACTAGACCCTTTCCCATTACCTGAGGACCAGATCTGGTCATGGCCCTCGTAGGGCAGCTGTCTAACCTGCCTCTGATGTTCTAATAGGACAATGCAGGTGGCTCAAATAAGCAAATCAAAACCAAAAATACAACTCAAACTTTAAAGTAAAATGTTTTTGTTTTTGAGATAGGGTCTCACTGTAGCCCAGGCTGACCTGGAATTCACTATGGAGTCTCAGGGTGGCCTCGAACTCATGGTGATCCTCCTACCTCTGCCTCCCTAGTGCTGGGATTAAGGCATGCACCACCACATCTGGTGTGAAATGTTTCTAAAAAGGTGAAAGAAAGCACCCTACCACTCATCTGTGGAAAACGATGAGAACACAGTGGAAAGCTGGCGACAGGCTCAGCTGCAAAGTCCACCAAATGGGTGCTTCTCAGTGTGGTACTCGGTAGGGTTGGTGACACATCCCAAGAGACTTTTTACATTCTTTGTGGAATAAGTTTGGACATTTAGATTAAATGGGGTGTTTTCCATAAAAAATGCAGTCATCTAAAACTGACCCACGAAGATTCTAAGTTCTCTTTACAAACATAACATTTACAGGACAACAAAAGAATCGATACACCTTTGTGTACCCGAGCAACAATCTTACATGAAATTAGCAAACCAAATTCCATAGCATATTGCCCAAAAACATGGGTGTAGGGCTGAAGCCAATAAGCACTGTGCAGGAAACTCCAGCACAGCCCCATTTGAGCACTGAACAGAAAGACAAGCACCACCTTTTCTTTCCTTTTCTTTTCTTTTCTTTTCTTTTCTTTTCTTTTCTTTTCTTTTCTTTTCTTTTCTTTTCTTTTCTTTTCTTTTCTTTTCTTTTCTTTTCTCTTCCATCGGAGACTCAGACAAATAAGAATAAATGAGAAAACGATTAGTGACATGAGAATTGAGAAAAATCCAGTCTACTCACAGCTAAGGTAACAGTGTACCTCAGCAGCTCTGGAGGATCAATGAAGACTCAAGAGTCAATGGAATCACTCAGTAGTGGCAGAATAAGAAATTTAAATGAGGATCAATAATCTTTCTAACACAAAAAATAACCAACCAGGGCAGGGGAGAGAGGGCTTAGCAGTTAAGTTGTTTGATTGAAAAGCCTAAGGTCTAGGGTTCAATTCCCCAGTACTCACGTAAAGCCAGACATATAGGATGGTGCATGCTTCTGGAGCTCATTTGCAGTAGGTAGAGGCCAGGGTGAGCCCATGTTCTCGTTCTCCCTCTTCTTCTTCTTTTCTCCCTCTCTCTCTCTGCTTCCAAGTAAATAAAATACTTTTAAATATTTTATTTGTTTGAGAGAGAGAAGCAGATAGATAGAATTGGCATGGGTATGCCAGGGCCTCTAGCCCTGCAAACGAACTCCAGACACATGTGCCACCTTGTACATCTGGCTTGTGGGGGTCTGGGGAATTGATTCTGGGCCCTTTGGTTCTGCAGGCAAGTACCCTTAACCATTAATCCATCTCTCCAGTATATTTTTTTTCAAGGAAGGGTCTCACTCTAGCCCAGGCTGACCTGGAATCCATTATGTAGTCCCCTTGGCCTCAAACTTACAGGAATCCTCTTACCTCTGCCTCCCAAGTGATGGGATTAAAGGCATGTACCACCACACACAGCTAAAACATTTATTTTAATATTTTTATTTATTTATTTATTTGAGAGAGACAGAGAGAGAATGGGTACACCAGAGTTTCTAGCCACTGCAAACAAACTCTGAATACATATGCCATCTTGTGCATTTGGCTTATGTGGATACTGGGGAATCAAACCTGTGTCCTTTGGCTTTACAGGCAAGGCTAAGCCACCTCTCCAGCCACCCCCTTTTTTTTTTTTTTCAAAGTAGGGTCTCACTGTAGCCCAGGCTAACCTGGAATTCACTATGTAGTCTCAGGGTAGCCTTGAACTCACAGTGATCCTCCTACCTCTGCCTCCTGAGAGCTGGGATTAAAGGCATGCAACACCATACCTGGCTCCAAAGATGCAGGTTTAAAAATAATTGGTGTGTATAAAAAAAGAAAAGCTACTTGGCAAAAGTTGAAGTTGATTCTATACTCATGTATCCATATCTCATACATAAGAGTATACAATGTTAACCATAAGACTTTCTGATTTATTTAACTTTTCTTTATTGACAACTCCTGTATTATAGAAATAAACCATGGTAATCCCTCCCCTCCTTCTCAGGGCTGAACACTCTTCTGTCACTTCTCAGCACTATGGTGCCTTTTGGATCACCTCAGTGGTCACTGCCATCTGAAAAGAGAAGCTTCTCTAGTCAAAAGTGAGAATAGCATTAATATATGGGTATGAATGTTAAGAAAATTACTTACTGGGCAGTTTGGTGAGCATAATATATGCATTTAACCAGATACCAGCAGGTGTTACACCCCTAGGGTTCATGACTACCCTTGTTGTAGGTTTTCAGTATGAGGCATGTATTCCCTCCCATGGAGCAGGCCTCCAGTCCAATTAGAGAGTGCTTGATTTCGGCCATAACAAGCATGCCACTATTGCACCCATTGGCTCATTTGGCCTGGCTGGCCAAACTTAACGCTTGCAGTGTACTCTGTTGTTTATTACTGGTGATTTCTCTCTCTCACACAGGGCTGCATGCAGTGCAGATTTTGCGAGCTTTCTGTCAGCTGGTCTACAGGGAAGAGGTTTTCAGCTTAGCCCCATTTTGATTTCTCAGTGACCTTGCAGTACAGGTATGTGAAGTCTTCAGCAGTAGGGTCTTACCATCTATTTCTGGTGGGAAACCAAGAGCCTTGGCAATGGCCTGTAATATTTTGGGACATCAGGGACCTTTCTGACCAACAACTCACTGGATAGTATCCTATCCCTGGCACTGAAATTTTTCAAGTAAAAATCTGTGACTTCTGGGTGCACCATTATACAAAGAGGTAGGTTTCCATACGGCTTATTCATAACACGTTAAACTTTGAGTAATCCTTCTCCTCCCCTTCCTTTACTCAGTCTCTCCCCCTGCTTTCACTTAGACCATTCCACCCCCAGTAATCTGTTCATCTATTGATTTATATACAATATGATCTCCCTAAGTCCTCCTCTCTTCCTTATAGCCCCTTTCTAGGTTACTGGTCTCTGCTACTGATTTTTACTCCAACTCACATAAAAGTCTAAACATTTGTAGCTAAGCTCTGGATATGAGAGAGAACATGTGACATTTGGCTTTCTGGGCCTGGCTGACCTCACTTAGCATAATCCTTTCAAGATCCACCCATTTTCCTGCAAATTTCATAATTTTACCCTTCTTTATTGCTGAATAGAACTCCATTGTATAAATGTATCACATCTTCATTATCCATTCATCAGTTGAGGGACATCTGAGCAGGTTCTGTTTGTAGCTATTGTGAATAAAGTGGCAATAAACATGGATGAAGTCAGGCATGGTGGCACATGCCTTTAATCCCAGCACTTGGGATACAGAGGTAGGAAGATTTCTGTGAGTTTGAGGATACCCTGAGACTACATAGTGAATTCCAGGTCAGCCTGAGCTAGAATGAGACCCTACCTTAAAAAAAAAAAAAAATAGATGACCAAGTATCTCTAGGTTCACATTTCTGGCAGAAATTACCTGACCAAGAGCAGCTTTGAGGGGTGGGGGAAGGAAAGGATTTATTTTGGCTTACAGACTTGAGGGGAAGCACAGCTCCATGATGGCAGGGAAAATGAAGACATGAGCAGAGGGTGGACATTACCCCTGGCCCACATAGGGTAGACAACAGAAACAGGAGAGTGTGCCAAACACCAGCACAGGGAAACTGGCTATAACATCCATAAAGCTGCCCCCAACAATACACCACTTCCAGGAGGCTTTAATTTCCAATTGCCATCAGCTGGGGAAACTAGCATTCAGAATGTCTAAGTTTATGGGGGACACCTGAATCAAACCACCACAGGTAGTGCAAAGAGTCTTTAGCATATATGCCTAGAAGTGGTACAGCTAGGTCATATGGTAAATCTATGTTTAGCTGTCTCAGGAACCTCTACCATGATTCCCACAATGACAACCAGATTACATTCCCACCAACAGTATAGAAGGGATCCCCTTTTTCTGCATCCTCACTGGCATTTATTGTCATTTGTTTTCTTATTTTATTTTATTATTTATTTATTTCAGAGGGAGGCAGATAGAAAGAGAGAGAGAGAGAATGGGCATGCCTCTAGCCACTGCAAATGAACTCCAGACACATGTGCCACCTTGTGCATCTGGCTTACATGGGTCCTGGGGAATCAAACCTGGGTCCTTTGGCTTTGCAGGCAAGTGCCTTAACTGCTAAGCCATCTCTCCAGCCCATCATTTGTTTTCTTCATGATAGCCATTCTGACAGGAGTGAGAAGGAATCTTAAAGTAGTTTAATTTGCATTTCCCTGATGGCTAAGGATGTAGAACTTTTTTTAAGATATTTATATACCATCTGTATTTCTTTTCTTTAATATCTTATTTTATTTATTTATTTGATAGAGAAGGGAGAGAGAGAGAGAATATGTGTGCCAGGGCTTCCAGCCACTGCAAATGAACTCCAGACCCACGTGCCCCATTGTGATTCTGGCTAATGTGGGTCCTGGGGAATAGAACCTGAGTGCTTCTGCTTTGCAGGCAAATGCCTTAACTGCTAAGCCATCCCTCCAGCCCCTGTATTTCTTTTTTGAGAACTCTTTATTTAGTTTCACAGCCCATTTTTAATTATGTTGTTTGATTTCTTATTATTTAGTTGCTTGAGTTCTTTGTATATCTTGAATGTTAATCCTCTGTCAGATGTATAGCTGGCAAGGATTTCTCCCATTCTATAAGTTGTCTCTTTGCTCTATGCAGTGTCCTTTACTGTACAACAGCTTTTTAATTTCAAGAAGTCCCAGTAGTTGATTAGTGGTTTTATTTCCTGAGCACAGGGGTTACATTCAGAAAATCATTGCTTATGTCAATATGTTGAAGGGTTTCCCCTACTTTTTCCTCTAGCAGTTTCAGAGTTTCAGATCTGTTGTTAAAGTCTTGATCCATTTGGACTTGATTCTTGTGCATGAGAGAGATAAGGATCTATTTTCATCCTTCTACATATAGATATCCAGTTTTCCAAGCACTATTTGTTAAAGAGACTACCTTTTCTACAATGAATATTTTTGGCATTTTTGTTGAAAATCAGAAGGCTATAGCTGCCTGGGTTTACATCTGGGTCCTCTATTCTGTTCCATTGATCTATGTGTCTGTTTTTGTGCCAGTACCATGCTGTTTCTGTTATTATGACTTTGTAATTAACTTTATAACAGGTATGGTGATACTGCCAGCCTTATTTTTGTTGCTCAACATTTTTTTGTGCTTCCAAATGAATTTTAGTATTGATTTTTCTATTTCTGTGAATGCCATTGGAATTTTGATGGGGACTGCATTAAATTTGTAAACTGCGTTTGGTAATATTGACATTTTCACAATACTGCTTCTTCCAATCCAAGAACATGGGATCTCTTTCCATTTTCTAATGTGTTCTGCCATTTCTCTTTTGAGTGTTTGTTGTTGTTGTTGTTGTGGTTTGTTTTCTGTTTTTCAACGTAGGGTATCACTCTACACCAGGCTTACCTGGAATTCACTATGTCATCTCAGGGTGGTCTCGAACTCATGGTGATTCTCCTACCTCTGCCTCCCAAATGCTGGGATTAAAGGCATGCGCCACCACACCAGTCTTCTCTTGAGTGTGTTAAAGTTTTCATTGTATAGATCTTTCACTTCCTGGTTATGTTTATTCCAAAGTGCTTTATTATTCTTCTTGAGGCAATTGTGAATGGGAGTGATTCCCTGATTTCATCTTCCACATGTTTCTTGTTAGTATACAGGAAGGCTACTGATTTCTGTGTGTTTATTTTATATCCTGTTACATTGCTAAAAGAGCTTATCAGCTCTAACAGTTTGCTGGCAGAGTCTTTAGGGTCCTTTAGGTGTAGAATCATATCATCTGCAAATAATGATAGTTTGATCTCTTTCTTTCCAATTTGTATCCCTCTTATGTGTGTCTCTTGCCTTGTTGCTTTAGCTAAGACTTCCAGTACTATCTTAAATAAAAGAAGCACCAGACTTCAAAAAACAGTAAACAGTCTGCAAATATCTTGACAGCCTGGGTATGGAGGAACTTTCCTAAGTTTGATTCAAGATGGAAATGCAATGGGCTGGAAGTTGGCTCAGTGGTTAAGGCACTTGCTTGCAAAGCCTAATGACCCAGGTTCGATTTCCCAGTACCTACGTAAAGCCAGATCCATAGTAATGCATTCATCTGGAGTTTGTTTGCACCAGCTAGAGGCCCTGGTGCACCCATTCTCTCTGTCTGTCTGTTTTCTCTCTATCTCCCTCTGTGCTTGCAAATAAGTAAATATTTTAAAAAATCAAAATGTAAGAAAAGATCATTTACTCCACAAACTGAGGACAAGCATGGCTGGGATGGATGGAAAGTATGAAGTCCCAGCAAGGAAAACATCAAAGAATACCTTTTCTTTTTTTAAAAGAGACTATTTTCTTTTAAAAATTTTTAATTTTGTTTAAATATCTTATTGATTTATTTATTTGAAAGAGGGAGAGAAAGAGGTAGATAGAGAAAATGGATGTGCCATGGCCTCTAGCCACTGCAAATGAACTCCAGATGCACACAGCACTTTGTACATCTGGCTTACATGGGTACTAGAGTATTGAAACCAGATCTTAGGCTTTGCAGGCAAGCACCCTAACTAAGCCATCTTTCCAGCCCTCAATGAACATCTTAATTGGAGGTGTGCAATGAGAGATATTGCCACCAAAATAAATATGCCCTGAAGGGGCTTAAGAGTGTGATGGAGATGAGAAAGGAAACAGCTTGTCATTGGGCTGGAGAGATGGCTCAGCAATTATATGTACTTCTTGGAAAGAGTAGGACTGCTCAAACATGGCCTGAAGAAAGAAGAGACATGGGCAGAGCCTCAGGAACACCTCCAGGAAGTCCAGCACTTGTGCAACTGCTTCCCAGAGGGAGTGAAAAAGGCATGAAGCAAGGAAAACATTTGGAGAAGTGATGGTAGCTGGGGAGGTAGCTCAGTAGCAGAGTGGCCTGTATATGCTAGACTATACTGCAGGCAGAAGAGAGAGAGAGAGAGAGAGAGAGAGAGAGAGAGAGAGAGAGAGGGAGAGAGAGACTGGCAGCTTTCTCATTTGGGAGAAAGACATAAAGCATAAGCCTGTGGTGAATCCCCAAACAAGATAAATCTAAGGAAATGCACCTGCAAGATAGTGATTTTGTCACAAGCCAGGGTTCTCATGAGAGAAGAGAGGAGGCATGGAGTGTGAAAGGAGACATGAACATGGTGGCCCTGCATGGAGCCATGGTGGGATTATGTGGCAGTGTTCCAACAGCAGACCCCCAACAAGAGCATTGTTCTTTTTAAGGCTTGAAGTCATGAAAGAAGCTGAGTCTGAGGACTCCATCCCAACTTTTTTTTTTTAATGAATCTGAAATATTTTAGAATGAAATTAAATTTTTTTAATTTTAACTTTTTAAAAATGAAAATTGGTAGAGTGTTTAGACACTATTCTTCTCTGATATAAATTTCTCCTATTTGCCAGCATTCACTGCATTGCCAAGGCTGGATTTTCATCAATCATCTTTTTATTTAAATATTTTTATTTATTTACTTGAGACAGAGAGATACAAAGCAGAGACACATAGGTAGAGAGAGAGAGAGGAAATATTGGTGTGCCAAGACCTCCTGCCACTGTAAAGGAACTCCAGATGCATATACCAGTTTATGCATCTGGCTTTACATAGGTATTGGGGAATCAAATCAGGGCTATCAGGTGTTGTAAGCAAGTACCTTTAACCACTAAGCTATCTCTCCAGGCCTTAATCATCATTTAGAAAAATTTATGAGAAGAATATGTGTTCCTTTGCAATGTGTCTGTGTGAGAAGACCACATCTATCTTTTTTTTTTTTTCTTTTTTTCAAGGTAAGGTCTCACTCTAGCCCAGGCTGACCTAGAATTCACTATGTAGCCTCAAGCTGGCCTCACACTCATGGCAATTCTTCTACCTTTGCCTCCTGAGTACCAGGATTAAAGGCATGTGCCTCCACACTGGGCTTACATCTATCTTCTTTATTACTACTTCTAACAACATGAAAGGAAGTGCAAGGATGGCATGGAAGACAGACAGGAGGAGGGCTGGCTGGGCAATGAGATTCAGATATGGTGAATGAAAGAGGAGTTCTGGAAGACCACAATTGACTTCCTTGCACACATGAGTGCCCAGAGCATGCAGTCACTTCCATAATGAGGGCCTGAGGGGCCCACTGGGCCAGATTGTACTATGACCGTGAGTTGGAGAAAGCAAGATCTCCTTGCTGGTCCTCTTTCGGGGCTCAGGGACTGCTCTTGCTCCCCCAGCCTTGCTGGGCCAAGTCATGAGCCAGATCTGGGCCGCTGAGCCTGTGTTGCTCACAGTGTGGATGGAGCCAGTCCCCTGCTCGGTGGGTCTATTGCAGAAGACACGGAAGCACGAGAGCAGAGGTGCCAGCCTAGGGTTTAACCCAGGCGCTGCTGCTTCTCCCAGGGCCCAAGAGCGCCCTCAACAACACATAACCCTTCCTCACACCTTACTCTCTGTTAGGGTCTGGCTAGATGTTGGAGCTGTGCTTGTCAGGCTCACATCCCTGGAATGCTGACCCAGATGGAGATGAAGGGGTTCAGTGGCCAGGAGGGCATAGGCAAATGGCTTATGGGGTGCACCCAAGGAAGGAGAGCGGGAGTCCAGGCTCTGGGTGAGGTACTTCCTTTGTTCCTACAAGGCTTGACTGCCCCATCACGAGAGAGGCCTTCATCATGCTCAGGCCTGGTGTGCAAAGCCAGGTAAGGACACCAAGGTGGGGAGATGTCTCTGGAGTGTGGGGCAAAGCCACCTCACATTGGGGGCCATTCCCAGAGGAACATCCATGCATGTACATTTTGTTGCATGTCCCTCAGGGGAGATGAGCGTGGTGTCACAGGTATGAAAATCAGCCCCAGAGATGACACGTGCTCAGGGTCAGGTGTCCCTTGGGGAGTTTAGAGCCTGAGAATGCCTACAGCCAGCCGGCCTGGCCCTCCCTAGCTCGTGGTCTGCAGTGCTTCAGTATGTCCATGATAATACTGCATGGCCTGCAGGCCTTTCCTCCACGGAGCCTGGGACATGCTCTGTGTCAGAGTTACAGAGCACTTGCCAGGGCATCTGTCCTGGACAGTACTAGAGAAGACAGACTGACTCCTGAGCTCTTGGCTCCCCTGAGTCTGCCTGCTTTTCTCAGTGGCATCCGTGTGACTACAGGGGTGACAGCCTGGGCAGCCTCCCTCCTTTGTGCAAGTGGACTAAGTCCTGGACCCACCACTGTGAAGCCTCTTTTGACCCCCATCTAAAGCCGGATTCTTGTTGGCTTTCTTTTATTTTTCTTTTTATTTTGTTTACTTTGAGACAGAGTCTCCTGTGGTCCAGGCTGGCCTTGCACTCACAATAAAACTGAAAGTGAGGAATATGAAGGAGGCATGTAGTCTTGTTTTTTAACTTTTTATTGACAATGTCCATAAATATAGACAATATATCATGATCAAAATCCCCTCCTACCACTCTTCCCTTTCCCTTACTGAATGTGCCCTCCACTGAATCCCTTCTTCCTAACTAGTCTGTCTTTTTTATGTTGATGACATTTTTCACTCCTGTTATGAAGGTCTTTTGTAGGTAACATCTGCCACTGTGAGGGCCAGTTTGTGCCTGGAAGACAGTATTGTAAGCACTCCTTCCCTTCATTTGGCTCTGACATTTTTTTTTTTCGAGGTAGGGTCTCACTCTGACGCAGGCTGACCTGGAATTAGTCTCAGGGTGGCCTTGAACTCATGGTGATCCTCCTACCTCTGCCCAAATGCTGGGATTAAAGGCGTGCACCACCACACCCAGCAGCTCTGACATTCTTTTCCTCCACCTCTTCCACAATAGTCCCTGAGCTATGGAGGGTGGGATAGAGAAGTCTCCCTTAGTGCTGAACACTCCATTGTCACTTTTCCCCAGTACTTTGATAAGTTTTGAGTCACCCCAATGGTCACTACCATCTGAAAAGAGAAGCTAAAATGATAGTAGCATTACTATATGGACATAAAATTAGTATTTAGCTATCTAAAGGGCAGTTTGATGGGTATAATGTGTCTTGTTAGCCAGACAACAGTTTTCCCTCTGCGGCTTATGACCTCCCAAGCCATAGGCTTTTCATGAGGTTTTCAGTACCAGGCAGGAATTCTTCCCAGTGAAGTGGGCCTCCAGTTCAAGCATAGAGCAGTTGATATCCCCCATAACAGACATGCCACTATTGCACCAGTTGGCACATTTAGTCTGGTGTTGAAGTGTTTCCCCTACTTTTCCCTCTAGCAGTTTCAGGTTTGATATTAAGGTCTTTGATCCATTTGGACTTGATTCTTGTATATGGAGAGAGATAAGGATCTATTTTCAGTCTTCTACATATAGATATCCAGTATTTCCCAGCATCACTTGTTAAAGAGGCTATCTTTTTCTCCAATGAATATTGTTGGCATTTTTGTCAAAAATCTGATGGCTGTAGCTACCTGGGTTTACATCTAAATCTTCTGTTCTGTTCTATCAAACTACATGTCTGTTTTTGTGCCAGTACCATGGTGTTTCTGTTACCATGGCTCTGTAATATACCATAAAATTGGGTATGGTGGCACCACCAGCCTTGTTTTTATTCCTCAGAATTGCTTTGGATATTTGAGGTGTGTGTGTGTGTGCACATGCACGCTTCCAAATGAATTTTAGTATTTTTTTCCATTTTGGTGAAGAATGCCATTGGAATTTTCATGGAGATTGCATGAAATCTATAGATTGTTTCTGGTAAGATAGACATTTTTGCAATATTGATTCTTCCAATCCAAGAACATGGGATATCTTTCCATTTCCTAGTGTCTTCTGAAATTTCTCTCTTAAGTGTTTCAAAGTTTTCACTGTAGAGATCCTTCACTTCCTAAGTTAGGTTTATTCCAAGGTACTTTTTTTAAAAAAATTGAGGAATTATGAATGGGAGTGTTTCCCTGATTTCATCCTCAACACATTTTTTATTGGTATATAGGAAGGCTGCTAATTTTTGTGTCTTAATTTTATATCCTGCTACTTTGCTGAAAGCATTTATCAGCTCTAACAGTTTTCTGGTACAGTATTTAGGGCCCCTTATATATATAATCATATCATCTGCAAAAATTAGACTTCTTAGCCAGGCATGGTAGTGCACACCTTTAATCTCAGCACTTGGGAGGCAGACATAGGAGGATAGCCGTAAGTTTGAGGCCACCCTGAGACTCCATAATGAATTCCAGGTCAGTCTGGGCTAGAGTGAGACCCTACCTTGGAAAAAAAAAATTCGACTTCTTTCTCTCCTATTTGTGTCCCTTTTATTTGTGTCTCATATCTTATTGCTGTAGTTAAGACTTCCACTACCATATTAAATAAAAATGGGGAAAGTGGACAACCTGATTTTGTTACTGATTTTTGTTGAAATGTTTTGAGTTTTTTCCCCATTTAGTATAATGTTGGCTGTAAGTTTGTCATAAGTAGCCTTTATTATGTTGAGATATGTTCCTTCTATTCCCAGTTTCTTTAGAACTTTTTATCATGAATGGATATTGGATTTAGTCAAATGCCCTTTATGCATCTATTAAGATGCTCATGTGATTTTTGTCCTTGAGTCAATTTATAGTGTATTACATTTATTGACTTGCATATGCTGAATATCCCTGCCTCTCTGGAATGAAACCCATTTGATCAGGATGAATGATCTTTTTGATATATTCTGCATTTTGTTTCCAGTATTTTGTTGAGAATTTTTGCATCTTTGTTCATGAGGGAGATTGGTCTGTAGCTTGCTTTTTGTGTGTGTGTCTTTATCTGTTTTTGAAATCAGTTAATGCTGGCTTCATAAAAGGAGCTTGGTACTGTTCCTTCCTTTTCTATTTTATGAAAGAGTATAAGGAGCATTGGTGTTAGTTCTTCTGTGGATGTCTGATAAAATTCACCAGTGAATCCATGTGGACCTGAACGTTTTTTAGTTGGAAGATATTTTTATAACTTGATCTCATTGTTTGTTATAGGATTCCCTCTGCTTGCAAATAAATAAAATTTTTAAAAAAGAGTTATTATTGAAGCTGGGAGTGGTGACACATGCCTTTAATTCCAGCACTTAAGAGGCAGAGGGTGGTGGTTTGATTCAGGTGTCCCCCATAAACTTAGGTATTCTGAATGCTAGTCTCCCAGCTGATAGCAATTGGAAATTAAAGCCTCCTGGAGGCAATGTATTGTTGGGAGCGGGCTTATGGGTGTTATAGCCAATTTCCCCATGCCAGTGTTTGGCATACTCTCCTGTTTCTATTGTCCATTTTATGTTGGCCAGGGAGTGATGTCCACCCTCTGCTCATGCCATCATTTTCTCTGTCATCATGGAGCTTCCCCTCCCCACCAGTCCCCACCGAACCTGTAAACCAAAATAAACCTCTTTTTTCCCACAAGCTGCTCTTAGTCAGGTGATTTCTACCAGTAATGCAAACCTGACTGCAACAGTAAAATGGTTCCAGGAGTGGGGTTGCTGCTAGACACCTGACTGTGTGGCTTTGGCCTTTTGGAGCTGATTTTTTTTTAAGAGGTAAAGTGTTTATTAGAATTAGACTCAGAAAAGACACAAATGTAAGGCATAATAGGCAAGGAATGCAAAATTGCTATATAATTCCAACACTTGGGAAACATCAGGAATCATTGAGGCTACTTAGTAAGTTTGAGTCCAGCCTGGGGTACATGAGACCTTGCTTCAAACAAACAAAAAGTTGGGGAAAGGCCAAAATCTGCCTGTGATATGTGCACAGAAAAAGGAAGGGATTCATGCTGAGACCTGAGGCTCCTATTTGGAGCTGGTTTTTAAGAGGAAGGTAGAAGGATTTGAAACCTTGGCCTAAGAGACAACTTGCAGTGCTGTAAGTACAGCTTGATGGACTATTCTGGTCAGAGTTGAAAGGCCTGAATGCAGTAAGAACTATTGATTGTGAGAGTGAGAAAGAGCTTTGCTTGGACTGAGCTAGAAGCAGTTTGAGAGACTTGTTGTTATAATCAGGTCCAGAGAAGTTGTGCAGGGTTGCATTGTGTAGAAATGGACTAGTGTGAGTAGAGGAATATGGCATAGAAAAAAACAAAATCTTTGGGCCTAAACTGCTGCCTATTCACCTGCAAATTGTTTGAGAGATTACAACCTTTGAGAATGGGCCAGCTGACCTGTGCTGGGGCAACAGAAAGAATGTAGACTCTTTTGAAGGGGCCTGAATGGTCAAGGAGTGTCCTGTTTTGCAAAGTGTGCTTTATTCCCCTCGGATTAACAAATTGGCACCCTCCCTGGTATTGTGAAGTATAAAAAATGAAGGAAAGAGAGAGAGTTTGCAACATGGTCTTGTGTTTTGAAAATGGCCATGGGCAGTGTGATGCAGATTTGCTGTATGCCTGCATGGAGACCCAATATAGCCGTGAGGATGACTGCGGATTGCAGTGGAGACCCAGTGGAGATGCCAGGACCATGAGATGGCTGCTAAGGAAAGCTGCCAGGCCCAATGAAATTTTCCAGGACTCTGAGTAGCCTATCTGGAGGGGCAGAATTGAAACACCAGAGACTTGTTGCTGGTTAAAATTACCAGACTTGAGGCCGGGCATGGTGGCCCATGCCTTTAATCCCAGCACTTGGGAGGCAGAGGTAAGAGGATCACCATGAGTTTGGAGCCACCATGAGACTATATAGTGAATTCCAGGTCAGTCTGAGCTAGAGTGAGACCCTACCTTGAAAAAAACAAAATTCAGACTTGGAGATTTGTCACTGGCTAGAATTGTTGGACTTGGAGCTACAGAGTTTGGTGCTTGCTCTGTTTAAATCATGTATTACTTCAGAATTTCTTTGCTATGCCCAATGCCATCTTTTGCAGTGTGAATATTTATTCTGTGTCGTTATGGGGTTTTTTGAGTTTTTTTTTTCTTTTTTGGTATTATGGCTCAGTTAAAAGACTTGGATTATGGGGATGTATGAAAATTGTTGGGATGGACTTTTAAAGTTGAATGAATGCACAGCATTTTAAATTATGTATGGTTATAAGTTTATGGGGGCCAGAGGCAGAATGTGGTGGTTTGATTAAGGTGTCTCCCATAAACGTAGGTTTTCTGAATGCTAGTCTCCCAGCTGATAGCAATTGGAAATTAAAGCCTCCTGGAGGCAGTGTATTGTTCGGGGCGGGCTTATGGGTATTATAGCCGGTTTCCCCATGCCAGTGTTTGGCACAATCTCCTGTTTCTATGGTCCACCTGATGTTGGGCAGGGGGTGATGTCCACCCTCTGCTTATACCATCATTTTCCCTGCCATCATGGAGCTTCATCTCAAGCCTGTAAGCCAAAATAAACCTCTTTTTCCCACAAGCTGCTCTTGGTCAGATGATTTCTACCAGCAGTGTGAACCTGACTGCAACACAGAGGTAGGAGCATTGCTATAAGTTTGAGGCCAGCCTGAGACTACATAGTGAATTCCAGGATAGCCTGAGCTAGAACAGACCTTACCTTTAAACAAATAAGAAAAAAAAAAAAAAGGAGCTATTATTGAAAGGTGTGTATTTATTCCTGTCATTCTTCCTGATTTTGCAATACATGCTATTTCTCTGTTTCTTTCTTGCAGTAAGCACTATTCAAGCATGGTGGGTTCTTTCCTGTGCTCTCATGTAATGAGCTTTTCCTTCTCTTCAGTCTGAAGAATCCCGTCAAATCTTTTCTGAGAGCTGGCTCAGGGCTTATAGATCCCTTTAGCCTGGTTTCATCATGGAAAGTTCTTGTTTCTCCTTCAATTGTGGTGGGTAGCTTTGCTGGATATAGTGGTCTGGGTGGGCACTTGTTGTGTTTCAGAACATGGAATTTGTCATTCCAAGTTCTTTTGGCTTTTACAGTTTATATTGAGCAATCTGCTTCTCTCACAACTTTCAATATATTTTCTTTGGTCCCTGTGTTTAGTAGTTTAATTATAATATAGCAAGGAGAGGTTCTTTTCTAGTCTTGTCTGTTTGGTGTCCTAAATAACTCCTACATCTCTATCAGCATCTCTTTCCCTATTTGGGGGAAATTCCCTTCTATAATTTTGTTGAAAATACTCACCATGCCTTTAGATTGAAATGCTTCTTCTATATCCCAAATCCTTAATCTTCATAGTGTCCCAAATGTCTTGAAATTCCCACTCAGATCTTCTTATTAGTTTGTCTTTCTTTGTTGGGATGTTCTAAATCTGCCATCTACCCTCTTGATTCTGCCCTCTCCTTGATTCTATGTGACACTTTCTACAGAGTGTTTTGGTTTTTTTTTTTTTGTTTTTCCAGGTAGGGTTTTGCTCTAACTCAGGTTGACCTGGAATTCCCTGTGTAGTTTTAGGGTAGCCTCGAACTCACAGCAATTCTCCTACCTCTGCCTCCCAAATGCTGGGATTAAAGACGTGCACTACCACACCTGGCTCAGAGTTTTTTTTTTTTAATTTTTAAATTTTTATTAACATTTTCCATGATTATAAAAAAAATATCCCATGGTAATTCCTTCCCTCCCCACCCCCACACTTTCGCCTTTTTGTTTGTTTTTTAAACTGTGTTTTTCATTGCTTTTCTTATTTGTATTTCTTTAGTATTTCTGTTTCCTTAGTTTTATCTTGTATCATTTCTTTTCCTGTGTTCTCCTTCATCAGGCTATTTTCTTTGATTCCTTTGATTTCTTCTTTGATTTCACATTTTGTTTTTGTTTTTCAAGGGAGGTTCTCACTCTAGTACAGGCTGACCTGGAATTCACTATCCAGTCCTAGGCTGGCTTCCAACTCACAGTGATCCTCCTATTTTGGCCTCCTGAGTGCTGGGATTAAAGGCACGCACACGACCATGCCCAGCTTCTTTGAACAAACTTTTAATCATTCTTTTGAACTCTTTGTCTAGAATTTCATCTAATTCAGTCTCACCAGAAGTCATTTCTGTTGAATTTATAATTCTTGGAGATTTTTTTTTGTGTGTGTTTCTATTGTATTATTATATAGGATTTTTGTTTTGTTTTGTTTTTTGGCTTTTTTGAGGTAGGGTCTCACTCTGGCTCAGGCTGATGTGAAATTAACTATGTAGTCTCAAGGTGGCCTTGAACGCACAGTGATCCTCCTTCCTTTGCCTCCCAAGTGTTGGGATTAAAGGCGTGCACCACCATGCCTGGCTTTACATAGGGATTTTTTCATCTCAAGTTATTTCAGTGTTTGGCTTTTCTAGTTATCTGCTTATTTTCAGATGTGTAAATCAAAAGTTATATCCTCAGGGTAGTAGCTCAACGTGCCAGGTGTGGCTTCCATATTACTCCCAGAGCAACAGCAGGTGTGACCCAAGCTACTGGATATGCCTACTGTGCAAATGTCCTAGTATCAAATTAGCAAGTGTTCCTTGTGATTTCAGTAAGTGCTGGTGGGTAAAAGAACAATGCTGATAGAAATATACTAGAGTTTTGGTTACTTAGAAATGGGAACAGTGTAAGGTGAATTAGCATAAGGGCCAGTATTATCTTTGAAAAAAGATGGAGGTGGCATGGGTATTTGGGAGAAGGACAGTGGGGTACTGTTAGCTTCCACAGACTTTAGAGACTATTCAGGCAGTTACAGAGAATAAAGAGAAGAGACTGTGGAAAGAGGTTTCAAAGGTGGAAAATAAACAAGCTGTGGGTGGGAAAAGTAGGAGAAAGATTCCAATAGTAGGCTGGGTGGAGAAAAAGTCACAACAGTCCTAAAATCCAACTGAGCAATACACAATTGCAAACAAAATTAACTTGGAATATTTATGTACAAGTGGGCATTAAAACAAACAGGCAAACTAACAAAAGCAAAGGTCCTGAACTGGCCAGGTACAGTGGCTCACACCCACAATCCTGGCCAGGCATGGTGGGTCACATCCTCAATCCTGGGATTGTGAGGCTGAGGTTCCTGGGCTGCCATAAGTTCCAGGTCAACTAGGCCAGAAAGCAACCTTGTCCCCCCAAAAGAAAGAAGAAAAACAGGCACTATAAATTAAGAACTATCAGAAGTGACCAAAGTAAACCCTACAACACAACTGATATAAGAACGGCAAGGCAGACTTCTGGTTAAGATGGTGGCATAGGTACCACACCAAAGCAGCCTAGGGGGGAAAAAGACCAAAAAAACTCACCAAAATACACACTTTTACTAAAAAGTAAGGTGTATAGGAAATTGAAGCGTCAACAGAGAAGTAGGAGAGATCCAGAGCATCCAGAGCCAGCACAGGCCAGCAAAAGCGGCTCCAGCAGCTCTGCCAAACGCGGTGGTGGCAGCACAACAAAAAGCGGCCAGACTTGGCTCCAGCCGCAGGAAAAGCCAGGTGTGAGGATTTTCCACTCACACCGGCGCTCTCCACAACTCAGGAAACGTGAAGGGAGAGTGGCAGTGAGAAACGGAGGAGCAGACCGGGAGGTAGAAGCACACGTGCAACAGCTGCAGCTGCCTCCCCTCCCCCACCACCTGAGCCCAGCTCCAGCAAACAGAGCAGCGGTCGCAGGACCCGGCCACGCCAACTTGAGCCAACAGTGGGACCCAAGCAGGAGCAGAGTTTGGCAGCAACATCAGTGGCTCCAGCACCAGTAACAGCGGCCCAGCAGTAGCAGCTCCAGTCGCAGCAGCAGCGGCAGACCCAGCACCAGCAGACCCAGGAGTGACAACAGCAGCAGATCCTGTAGCAGCAGCTTCTGTGGCAGCAGCAGCAGTGGACATAGCAACAGCTTCAGCAGCAGTGGTGGCTCCAGCAGTGGCAGCTACAGCAGCAGCAGAGGCAGCAGCAGCAGTGGGCCCAGCAGCAGCGGCTTCAGCAGCAGCAGCTACAGACCCAGCAGCAGCTTTAGCAGCAGCAGTTCCAGGAGCAGGGGTGCTGATCTGCAGGGCCACAATTGCCAGGCTCGGTTTGCCCCGCAGGAAAAGCCAGTGCCCAGCTCCAGAAATCAGAACAGCAGCCCGACAACCCAGGCAGCAACTTGACTGAGACCAAAATCATCCAAGGTAACTGAGATTGCACCAGGGAAGGGTTTCACTTGGTCGCAAGCTGACTTGGATCCCTCAACAGACCAGAAATCTTAACCTCTTTGTTGATAGAGGATCTGGTCATTATAATAACTACTCTTGCATACATACTTGGGGCTGTTTTTGATAGACTGTGTACAGTGTTTAGTTAAATTTTAGAATCTACCTGTATTTTATTCCACTCAGCCTGCTTGAATACTCCCATAGCAGGGAAACTCATCCCCTAGGAATACCTTTGTAGATACTCTGAAAGTCTTAAGAGCCACACCTAACACCTTAAGGTCCTACCCTGAAAATATATAACATCAAATACATTGATACATCTAGGAATACCCAGATAGCTAGAAAATCCAAGCATTAACTTAATACAAGATGCAAAAATATATACATTATAACACAAGAAACACTAAAAAGCAAGACGATATAAATCCACCTAAAAGTATTAATGTATCAGAAATGTCCTCCAGTGAGAACGAGTTAGAGGAAATGCCTGAGAAAGAGTTCAAAAGAATGATTATAAATATGTTCAAAGAGGTCAAAGAACAAATTAAAAGAATCAAAGAAGAAATCAAAGAGGAAATCAAAGGAATCAAAGAAGACGCAGGACACCAATTCAATGAAATAAACAATGCATTAAAAGACATAAATAAGGAAATAGAAATAATAAAGAAAAACCAGTCAGAATTACTAGCAACGAAGAACACAGTTAATGAAATAAAAAAAAACTCTGTAGAAAATCTCACCAGTAGGATGGATGAGGGAGAGGACAAAATATCTAAGCTAGAATACCAGGTGGTAGATCTAATACAGTCCCACAAAGAGAAAGACAAACTTATAGAAAAGTATGAGGGGGAATTTCAAGATATTCGGGACACTATGAAAAGATCTAATATAAGAATTCAGGGCATAGTAGAAGGAAAAGAATTCCACTCCAAAGGCATAGTAGGCGTCTTCAACAAATCATAGAAGAAAACTTTCCCCAAGCTGGGAAAGAGGTGCCAATGCAGATACAGGAAGCCTTTAGAACCCCAGCCAGACAAAACCTGGAAAGAACCTCTCCTCGCCATATTATAATTAAACTACCAAACACACACACACCAAAGAAAACATATTGAAAGCAGTTAGAGAGGAAAATCAAGTTACCTACAAAAGCAAGCCCATCAGGATTACAGCAGATTATTCAATACAAACTTTTAAAGCCAGAAGGGCTTGGAGTAATATATTCCAAGTTCTGAAAGATAACAACTGTCAACCAAGGTTACTTTATCCTGCAAAGCTATCCATTCAAATAGACGGAGAAATAAGGACATTCCATGACAAAAGCAGGTTAAAGGAGTATTTGAAGACAAAACCAGCTCTACAGAAAATACTTGATAGAATCCTCCATGCTGAAGAAAAGGAAAAGCACACATATAAGGAACCTAGCAAAAACAAGCAATACTCAAATACTAGTTAACAGAAGGGGGCACAGGTAGAACCAAAACCACACACACAAAAAAAAATGGCAAACATAAATACACACCTTTCATTAATTCTCTTAGTATCAACAGCCTCAATGCCGGAACGAAAAGACATAGGTTGGCAAACTGGGTTATAAAGCAGGATCCTACAATTTGTTGTCTCCAAGAAACTCACCTTTCTACAAAGGATAGACATTATCTTAGGGTGAAAGGTTGGAAGACGGTGTTTCAAGAAAATGGGCCTAGAAAACAAGCAGAGATTGCTATCCTAATATCGGACAAGGTAGACGTTAGTCCAACGTTAGTCAAGAAAGATAAGGAAGGTCACTTTATGTTGATTAAGGGCACACTCCAACAGGAGGACATTACAATCCTAAATATATACGCACCTAACATGGGGGATCCCAAATTTTACCAGACCTTCAAGGAAGAGCTAACACCATTGCTTCTTAAGCTTTTCCAGGAAATAGAAAAAGAAGGAATTCTACCAAACTCCTTCTATGAGGCCAGCATCACCCTGATACCAAAACCAGGCAAAGATAGAACAAAAAAAGAAAACTACAGACCAATCTCCCTCATGAACATAGATGCAAAAATTCTCAACAAAATATTGGCAAACAGAATACAAGAGTATATCAAAAAGATCATTCACCCTGACCAAGCAGGCTTTATCCCAGAGATGCAGGGATGGTTCAACATACGCAAATCTATAAATGTAATACATTACATAAACGGGTTGAAGGACAAAAATCACATGATCATCTCATTAGACGCAGAGAAAGTGTGACAAAATCCAACATCCCTTCATGATAAAAGTCCTACAGAGACTGGGAATAGAAGGAACATATCTCAATATAATAAAGGCTATTTATGACAAGCCTACAGCCAACATATTACTAAATGGGGAAAAACTGGAAGCTTTTCCACTAAAATCAGGAACAAGACAAGAGTGTCAATTGTCCCCACTTGTATTTAATATAGTTCTGGAAGTCTTAGCCATAGCAATAAGGCAAGAGACACACATAAAAGGGATACAAAGTGGAAAGGAAGAGATCAAGTTATCATTATTTGCAGATGACATGATTCTATATATAAAGGACCCTAAAGACTCTACTAGCAAACTGTTAGAGCTGATCAGAACCTACAGCAGTGTAGCAGGATACCAAATAAATACACAGAAATCAGTAGCCTTCATATATGCTAACAACAAACACACAGAGGATGAAATCAGAGAAGCACTCCCATTCACAATTGCATCAAAAAAAAATAATAATAATAAAGTACCTTGCAATAAACCTAACCAAGGAAGTAAAGAATCTCTACAATGAGAACTTTAAAACACTCAAGTGAGAAATTGCAGAAGACACTAGAAAGTGGAGAAACATCCCTTGTTCCTGGATTGGAAGAATCAATATTGTGAAAATGGCAATCTTACCTAAAGCAATCTACACATTTAATGCAATCCCTATCAAAATTCCAAAGGCTTTCTTCATGAAAATAGAAAAAACAATCCAAAAATTCATTTGGAATCACAAAAAACCTCGAATATCTAAAATAATACTGAGCAACAAAAATAAAGGCTGGTGGTATCACCATACCTGATTTTAACCTATACTACAGAGCCATAGTAACAAAAACAGCATGGTACTGGCACAAAAACAGACATGTAGGTCATTGGAACAGAATAGAGGACCCAGATGCAGGCCAAAGTAGCTATAGCCACCTGATAGTCGATAAAAATGCCCAAAATACTCATTGGAGAAAAGACAGCCTCTTCAGCAAATGGTGTTTTGAAGACTGGATATATATCTGCAGAAGAATGAAAATCGATTCTTCTCTCTCGCCATGCACAAGAATTAAGTCCAAATGGATTAAAGAACTTAACATCAGACCTGAAACTCTGAATCTGAAACGAACTCCAGATGCGTGCGCCCCCTTGTGCATCTGGCTAACATGGGACCTGGGGAGTCGAGCCTCGAACTGGGGTCCTTAGGCTTCACAGGCAAGCGCTTAACCGCTAAGCCATCTCTCCAGCCCCCCTCTTAGCTTTTGTAAGGTGCTTGCTTGCCTGTCCCAAATTGACTAAAGAACAACCATTTTAAGATGATAGTCTCTGGTTGCTATTCTTAGACCTTGCCCCATTGCCTAGTTCCTAAACCCTGTCTCTGTTTCCTGGAACCCAGGAAGCCACTACCCTGCCTATGGTCGCTTGTGGCGTAGCCAAGCAACACCAGGTGGATTCCACCAATCAGAATACATTCTATATGGAAAGTCCCTTGAGCAAGACCCCCTGCAAAACCCCCTCCCTAGCTCTATGGTTTTTCCCACCAGTCAGAATTCACTCTATGTGGAAAGTCCCTCGAGTAAGACCCCCTTCCCAGTTCTGTGTTTTTTCCCTATATAAACCCTTTAAAATTGCTTTTCGGGGCGCTTCACCCCTCCTGCGTGAAGACTCTGTGTTGAGCCCCGGTGCACCGGCACTACAATAAACACCTCTTGCTGCTTTGCATCGAGAAACATCTGTGTCAGTCTTTGGGGTCTTGCTCGATTCCCGAGGCTTGGAATCCCTCTGTGAGGAGGGGGTCCCAACATTTGGGGGCTCGTCCGGGATTTGAGCAGACCCCAGACCCACATTCGTGGTCTCGGAGGTAAGAAGGCGCCCTTGTCCATTAGTCTGTATATTTGTCTGGCTGTTTGTCTGTTCCTCTCTGAATTCTGGAAAGACACTTTCATTTCGCAGGTGTGTAATGGTACCGTGAGGGCCATACACAGTGGACAGCAGACGTGCATTTATATGCCACAACCTGCAGCACTGGGGGACGCCTCAGGAGGTCAGGAAGACCAAGGACACTTGGTGGCTTCCTATCTAGTGGACTCCGACCCCGGGTCCACATCTGTTCGAAAGTGTTGTCTGGCTTCAGATCTAGGCCATCAGAGTCATTTTCATTTTTGTGGCAGACAAAATTTGGTCATTGCTTTCTGACCGTGGTCTATCTATTGTTCATTGTTTCCTTACTCTTCTATCATTTTTCTACACATAACACAATGGGACAAACTATTTCCAGTCCCTTAAACCTGAGTTTGACTCACTGGACTGACGTTAAGGAGAGGGCACATAGTTTATCAGTTAAGGTAACGAAAAGGAAATGGCAAATCTTTTGTGCTCCAGAATGGCCTACATTTAACATAGGATGGCCACCGGACGGCACTTTTGACTTGACAATTATTCAGGCAGTCAGACATCTTGTTTTGCAGGAACGCAGAGGACACCTGGACCAGATTCCCTACATTTTCACCTGGCAGGCCTTGATCCAAGACCCCCCAGCCTGGATCAAGCCCTGGATTCCCCCATAACCCCCTAACAAGGGCCCCCATGGGCCCTCCAAGGTTCTTTTTGCAGAATCAGAGAAAAAGATGACATCACGGATCTACCCGGAGACCCAGCCCAATCTCCTCCTCCTGGACCCACCTCTACCCTATCCACCTGTTCAGCCGCCTACTGCACCCCCAGCCCTCCCTGAGTTGGGCCATCAAGGGGCCCTGCTGCAGGAACCAGAAGTAGGAGGGCTCTTTCCCCAGACACTGCCACTGCCCTCCCACTCAGAGCTCTGGGACCCCCCCCCCGTTCCAGGGCCAGGAGAAGACCCTACTCATACACCCCTACAGCCCCTTCAGTACTGGCCCTTCTCTTCTGCTGACTTATATAACTGGAAGGCCAATCACCCCCCTTTCTCGGAGGATCCCTCTAAATTAACCGCTTTAATGGAATCCCTAGTTTTCTCTCACCAGCCAACTTGGGATGATTGCCAACAGTTGCTGCAGACTCTTTTCACAACTGAGGAAAGGGAACGCATTCTCCTCGAGGCCAGAAAAAATGTCCGTGGAGACGATGGACGCCCTACACAACTCCAGAATGTTATAGATAATGGGTTCCCCTTGACCAGACCCGGATGGGACTTCAATACCCCTGACAGTAGGGAGCATCTCCGTGTCTATCGCCAGGCTCTGGTGGCTGGTCTCCGAGGGGCTGCAAGACGCCCCACCAATTTGGCCAAGGTAAGAGAGGTTCTACAGGGACCCACTGAGCTCCCCTCAATGTTCCTCGAACGCCTCATGGAGGCATATCGTAGATACATGCCATTCGACCCAATGGCGGAGGAACAGAGGGCATCAGTACTAATGAGTTTTGTGGATCAGTCTGCATCAGACATCAGGAGAAAGTTACAGAGGTTAGATGGCCTAGGGAGATATACTCTGTCAGACATAGTAAAAGAGGCAGAAAAAATATACAATAAAAGAGAAACTGAGGAAGAGAAAGAGTAGAGAAAAGCAAAAGAACAAGAGGAAAGAGAAACTAGAAGAGATAAGAGACATGAGAAAAATATGACTAGGACTCTGGCTGCCCCCCTCTACCCCTTGACCAAGGCCAATGCCCCTTTTCAATGGGGGGAAGAACAACAACAGGCTTTTGATAATATCAAACATGCCCTTCTCAAGGCACCTGCTCTCTCCCTTCTTGACACCACCAAGCCATTCTACCTGTTTGTACATGAGCAAAAGGGAATAGCTAAAGGAGTCCTTACACAGAGACTCGGACCCTGGAGAAGGCCAATAGCATATTTGTCCAAAAAGTTGGACCCAGTAGCAGCCAGTTGGCCTCCCTGTCTTAAAATCATTGCTGCAGTGGCATTGCTCCTGAAGGATGCTGACAAATTAACCTTGGGACAGACTGTCACTATAATTGCCTCACACGCTCTGGAAAGCATTGTTCGCCAACTGCCCGACGGATGGCTCTCCAATGCCAGGATCACCCACTATCAGAGTCTCCTCCTCAACTCTGACAGAGTCAGATTTGCAGCCCCCACTCAGCTAAATCCCGCCACCCTCTGGCCAGACCCAGACCCCACGGTGATCCACAGTTGTGGGGATTTTCTGGCTGAAGCTGCAGGGGTGCGATCTGACTTGACAGACCAGCCACTACCGGACGCTAAGATAACTTGGTTCACGGATGGCAGCAGCTACCTCCTTGAAGGTAAGCGGATGGCTGGGGCTGCAGTAGTGGATGGAGACAGGGTGATATGGGCCAATAAATTACCAGAGGGAACATCAGCTCAAAAAGCAGAACTAATAGCTCTGACTCAAGCTCTAAACATGGCTGAAGGAAAAAAGGCCACCATTTACACCGATAGCCGGTATGCCTTTGCTACAGCTCATGTCCATGGGGCCATTTACCAGCAGAGGGGACTATTAACCTCCGCAGGAAAGGAAATTAAAAATAAACAAGAAATCCTAGATTTGCTGGATGCCTTACACCGGCCTGCTAAACTAGCTATAGTTCACTGCCCAGGACACCAAAAGGGAAATTCCCCCGTAGCACGGGGAAACAGAATGGCAGATAAGGAAGCTAAAAAGGCAGCCCAGGGAACTTACTTATTTCCTTTGATTGAAAAAGAAATTAACTCTTTAGAATCTCAGCCTTCAGATTATACGGAACAGGACTTTAAGGCCATGGCTAAAATCCAAAAACGCTTTAATCCAGACTCCTAAAGATGGGAAACCGAAGAAGGAAAACAGATTCTGCCCAGGAAACAGGCGGAACAAATCCTCCAACAGATACATCGGTTAACTCATTTTGGGACAAAAAAATTAATAACCACTCTTGCTAAAACCAATTATCATATTATTGGACTGAGAGAAATGGCAGAAAATCTTAATAAACAATGTGTTCCCTGACAAACAGTAAGTGCACAGACTGCCCAAATGGGTTTGGGGCAACGGCTTCATGGGGACCGCCCAGGCCTATTTTGGGAAACTGATTTCACTGAGATGAAGCCTGCCCGCTATGGAAATAAATGTCTTTTAGTTTTCATAGATACCTTTTCAGGTTGGGTGGAGGCCTACCCTACGAAGAAAGAAACTGCTACACTGGTAACCAAGAAACTTTTAGAAGAAATCATCCCCAGATATGGGATACCACAGGTGATAGGGTCAGATAACGGCCGTGCCTTTGTTGCCCAGGTAAGTCAGGAGGTGGCCAGAATATTGGGGATTAATTGGAAATTACATTGTGCATATAGACCCCAAAGTTCAGGACAAGTAAAAAGAATAAATAGAACCTTAAAAGAGACCATAACTAAATTGTCCTTGGAGACTGGCCATACTGACTGGACGATGCTCCTACCTTGGGCTCTCTTTAGAGTCCAGAACACCCCCTACAAGTTTGACCCTTTTGAGATTTTATTTGGGGTTCCTACCCCCTTAAGTCAATTGCTGACACCCAAACATCCAGACACCATTCCTAACTCTGATCTTAATGCCAGGTTGCAGGCCTTACACCTCCTTCAATCTGAATTGTGGCCACAGATAAAGGAGGCCTGTTCTCCCGCCAAGGAACCAACTCCTCACCGGTACCAGGTGGGGGACTCTGTTTACGTGAGACGCCACCGTTCTACCAGTTTGGAACCACGTTGGAAGGGACCCTTCATCATGTTGCTGACAACAGCCATAAAGGCTGATGGAATTGCAGCCTGGATCCATGTGTCGCACGTCAAGCCAGCTCCGCCGGGGACCACAACATGGAGACTGGAAAAGACTTGTAACCCCCTTAAGCTGCGCTTATGCCGCCTGCCTGATAATGATGGAACTATTAACCCCAATTAAAACTAGTCCCCATACCCCTCAGAAGTTAACCTGGCAAGTAATCTCCCAAACAGGGGATATAATTTGGAGTACCACAAAAACCGCCCCTCCATGGACCTGGTGGCCACATTTATCCCCAGAAATTTGTTTATTGCTGGCCAGATTAGACTCCTGGGACACCCCTTACCTAAAACCTAAGGAGGACCATCACATGGAAAAACGGGCTGTGATGCGAGGATACCTCACCCCACAGGGCACACAGGTATCTGACCAGCCCGGTTGTAGCAATGTACAAGCCCTACAAAAACTCAGAGAGAGACTAGATGCCAGAAATTGGGAGAGAAAACAAAGCCAGGGATGGTTTGAATCATGGTTTAATAGGTCCCCCTGGCTGACTACTCTGATATCCACCCTATTAGGACCACTCCTCATCCTCCTCCTCCTCCTAACGCTTGGGTCCTGCATTTTAAACCCTCTGGTAACGTTCATCAGGGAGAGAATTAACACAGTCCAACTGCTGGTTCTCTGTGAGCGATATCAGCCACTAGAGGAATCAGAAATCTAAAATTCCATGATTGGAATTATGCCCAAGAAACAGGGGGCAATGTAAGGTCAAAGAATTAAAAGCCTCGTTGCCATGCTAACCTGCCCTCTTAGCTTTTTTTTTTTTTTAATTTTTATTTATTTATTTGAGAGCGACAGACACAGAGAAAGACAGATAGAGGGAGAGAGAGAATGGGTGCGCCAGGGCCCCCTTGTGCAGCTGGCTAACGTGGGACCTGGGGAACCGAGCCTCGAACTGGGGTCCTTATGCTTCACAGGCAAGCGCTTAACCGCCAAGCCATCTCTCCAGCCCCCCTCTTAGCTTTTGTAAGGTGCTTGCTTGCTTGTCCCAAGTTGACTAAAGAACAACCATTTTAAGATGATAGTCTCTGGTTGCTATTCTTAGACCTTGCCCCATTGCCTAGTTCCTAAACCCTGTCTCTGTTTCCTGGAACCCAGGAAGCCACCACCCTGCCTATGGTCGCTTCTGGCATAGCCAAGCAACACCAGGTGGATTCCACCAATCAGAATACATTCTATATGGAAAGTCCCTTGAGCAAGACCCCCTGCAAAACCCCCTCCCTAGCTCTATGGTTTTTCCCACCAGTCAGAATTCACTCTATGTGGAAAGTCCCTGAGTAAGACCCCCTTCCCAGTTCTGTGTTTTTTCCCTATATAAACCCTGTAAAATTGCTTTTCGGGGCGCTTCACCCCTCCTGCGTGAGGACTCTGTGTTGAGCCCCGGTGCACCGGCACTACAATAAACACCTCTTGCTGCTTTGCATCGAGAAGCGTCTGTGTCAGTCTTTGGGGTCTTGCTCGATTCCCGAGGCTTGGAATCCCTCTGTGAGGAGGGGTCCCAACAGTAGCAGAGGCCAGTAAGTTAAAAAGGAGACATAAAGGGAAGAGAAAGGAAGGGAGGAGGATACTTAATAGGATGATATTGTATATATGTAAGTACAATGATTGTAATGGGGAGGTAATATGATGGAAAATGGAATTTCAAAGGGGAAAGTGTGGGGGTGGGGAGGGAGGGAATTACCATGGGATTTTTTTTATAATCATGGAAAATGTTAATAAAAATTTTTAAAAAATTTTAAAAATTAAAAAAAAAAAAAAGAAAGGCATGGCAGAGTAAATGCACATCGGACCTAACAGATCTGCATTTCTGTTTTCGAGGTCGAGGTTTTGAACGCTTCGTCCCTGATCCCTTAGCACCTGCACTGTAAAACTGCACACCAGGCTTCGGGGTAGGCGTTGCCTCAGTGCGAAGCTCGGCCCTCTTAGGGCTCCGGGCTCAGCTCAGCTGGTCAGTTGGTCCTCTGTTCGGGTCAGCTGCGGGATGCCGTGGGGGAGGGGCGACCTGCGATCTCTAGTGCAGCTCCCGGTGCTGGCGGGTGGGAATGAGCGGCTGGGAAAGCCGTCTGAAGTCGTGGGCGCTGCTCAGCCAGTGCCTGCCATCTGCTTCAGGTTTTGTAGTTTCACAGGCCCGCGTGAGTGGAGAGCCCGCCTGTCCCGCGCCTGCTGGCTCGGCTGGGTCGGGGAGGTGAGGCTGGGCGCAACGGGTCCTGAGAGCCGGGGCTCTGCGGGAGCTCGGCTCCCCGCGGCTCGGCCGGCTCTCGGGGCTGGTAATTACTTCCACACCTGCACGTTGGGGTCGAAGAGTGTGCCGTGTGTTATCTTGCCTCTTCAGCCCAGGCTCTGATCTTGCCATGCTAACCAAAAGTCCCCTGTCTGCGCTGTCTTTTCTGTCAAAGGGTTGAGAAGATAGAGAAACTCAATTCAGGAGGCCACCATTCTGTGAGTCCCACTTGCGGAGGCTGCCATATAGACACCGAGAGCCTACATCCTTGAAAGCAAAGCTGCTGCCCCTGTTTGTAAAAGGTCCCTGCGAGTCTCCGCCCTTCAGTTTTACCTAAGGAACCGCTTCACCTCTATTTCAGCCAATCACCGGAGGCTGGGAGGCCAAACTCTGAGTAACCCGGTACCCTGCCAGCGCTAGAGAATGAAAACCTGGGCAGGGTTCCGGCTGGTGTGCTTGCTCCCCTGATCTGTTTAAAAAACTACACAGGGGGCTGGAGAGATGGCTTAGCGGTTAAGCGCTTGCCTGTGAAGCTCGGTTCCCCAGGTCCCACGTTAGCCAGATGCACAAGGGGGCGCACGCGTCTGGAGTTCGTTTGCAGAGGCTGGAAGCCCTGGCGCGCCCATTCTCTCTCTCTCTCCCTCTATCTGTCTTTCTCTCTGTGTCTGTCGCTCTCAAATAAATAAATAAAAAATTAAAAAAAAAAAAACTACACAGGGCTGGAGAGATGGCTTAGTAGTTAAAGCACTTGCTTGCTATGGACCCAAGTTTGATTCCCCAGTATCCACATAAGCCAGATGTAAATGGTGGTGCATGCATCTGGAGTTTGTTTGCAGTGACTAGAGGCCCTGGCATGCCAATTCTTTCTTTTTTTCTTCCTTCCTTCTTTCCTTCCTTCCTTCCTCCCTTCCTCCCTCTCTTCTTTCTTTCCTTCTTTCTCTCTCTCTCTTTCTTTCTCTCAAATAAATAAAAATACACATTTTTGTTGACAATTTCCATAATTATAAACAATAAACCATGGTAATTTCCTCCTCCCATTTTCCCCTTTGAAACTCCACTCTCCATCATATCCCTTCCCCCTCTCAGTCAGTCTCTCTTTTATTTTTATGTCATCATCTTTTCTTCCTATTATGATGGTCTTGTGTAGCTAGTGGCAGGCATTGTGAAGTCAAGGATATCCAGGCCATTTTGTGTTTGGAGGAGCACACTGTAAGGAGCCCTACCCTTCCTTTGGCTCTTACATTCTTTCCTCCACCTCTTCCTCAATGGACCCTGAACCTTGGAAGGTGTGATAGTGATATTGCAGTGCTGAAAACTCCTCTGTCACTTCTTCTCAGCACTATGGTGTCTTCTGAGTCATGCCAAGGTCACTGCCATCTGAAAAGAGAAGCTTTTCTAACCAAAAGAGAGTAGCAAAAAAAAAAAAAAAAAAGAGTAGCATTAATATACAGGATATGGACATTAAGAGAAGTGCTTACTGGGCAGTTTGATGAGCATAGTATATACATTATGCAGACAGCAGCAGATGTTACACCTCTAGGACTCATGACTACACCTGTCATAGGTTTTCAGTGTCACACATGTATTTCATCTAGTGGACTGGGCTGGTTTCCCCCATAATATACCCTTCTATAGAAGTAAACATTGCCTTGTCTGTATACTGTGGATTGTGTGGCCATTGTCAGACTGCGTACTCATTTCTATCCTAAAATAACCTTGAACTCTTGATCCTCCTGCCTCTACCTCCTGAGTGCTGGATCACAGACCATGCCACCAGACTCAGCCAGCAAAACCCAGCTCTTCAGGGTGTTGCTCACAGGAGCCATGTGTAGGACTAAGAAGGACCAGGCTCACATGGTCTTACAGCAACTGACTGAGAAGACCACAGATGCTGGAGGAAGGGGGCAGCCAGAAGGAGCCCAGGGAGCTTCCCTTTTTGTTGGGCTCAAGTAGTAATAGAACTGGTATTCCACTAGGTTCTGTTAGTCCAGTTAGTGTGAAGGCCCCATGCTATCCACCCCTTGGGAAGCCACTGCCCCCACAGGCACAGGCAGGAATTGGAGCTGCCCGGCTCCAGGCCTGCTCATCCATCTCTACAGTACCTGATTCTGAGCTCTGCTGGCTGAGCACCGTGCCCTCGGGCATGAGGCCTCAGTCTTCTCCAGGTCCTCCCACCTCCTCTATAGCCTTGTTTCTTCCTGGAGCCTGAGGCATCAGGCTGTGAGCACCTGCTTCTCTTTCCCCCAGCTTTGGAGAGAGTGAGAGACATCGCTGGGGTGCACACAAGTATCATAGACCTCTTCTAACTGAGAGGGCTCCCTTTCACCCCCACGATCATCAGCATCAAGGCTCCAAGGGCCTGTTCATCAGGGTCCTCAGTAGCAGAGAGGTCTGGGCCCTGGCAGGGGACATCTGCTCAGCTTAGGGCTGAGTCTATCACACCCACCTGCGAGGCCCTCTTTCTATCTCCCCAGTCTGTGATTCCCGTTTGTGCTTAGACTGGGTGGCAGACCCATTTCCTAGCATGAGATACCCTGATGAGGCACAGGTTTGCTTCTTGCTGCAGTCAGGTTCGCATTGCTGGCAGAAATCGCTCAACCAAGAGCAGCTTGTGGGGAAAAAAAAAAAAAAAAGCAGTTTATTTTGGCTTACAGGCTCAAGGGGGAAGCTCCATGATGGCAGGGAAAACGATAGTATGAGCAAAGGATGGACATCACCCCTGGCCAACATAAGGTGGACAATAGCAACAGCAGAGTGTGCCAAACACTGGCAAGGGGAAACTGGCTATAACACCCATAAGCCCGCCCCCAACAATACACTGCCTCCAGGAGGCGTTAATTCCCAAATCTCCATCAGCTGGGAACCTAGCATTCAGAACACCTAAGTTTATGAGGGACACCTGAATCAAACCACCACATTCAGCCCCTAACCCCCATAAATTGATAACCATCCATGATGTAAAATGCAATGCATTCAGTCCAACTTAAAAGTCCCCATAGTTTTAATCAATCCCCATAATCCAAGGTCTTTTGATTGAGCCATAATACCAAAAAATAATCTCAAAAACCCATAATGGCACAGAATAAACATTCACACTGCAAAAGATGGCATCGGGCATAGCAAAGAATATTCAGTCAATACAAGATTTAAAACAACCAGGGCAAACATCAAATTCTGTAGCTTAAGTCCAACAACTCTAGTCAGTGACAAATCTCCAAATCTGATAATTCTAACCAGCAACAAGTCTCTGGCATTATAATTCCGCCCCTTCAACTAGGCTACTCACAATCCTGGAAAACTTCATTGGACCCAGCAGCTTTCCTTAGCAGTCATCTCATGGCCCCGGCATCCCCAATGGGTCTCCACTGCAATCCATAGTTAACCCTCATGGGCCCATGGGGTCTCCATACAGGCAACCAGCAAACCTGCTTCACACTGCCCATGGCCATTTCTAAAACACAAGACCATGTTGCAAACTCAATGACCCTCTCTTTCCTGCATTTCTTATACTCCATAGTACCAGGTACAGTGCCAATTTGTAAATCCAGGCAGGAATAAAGCAGACTTTGAAAGAACAGGACACTCCCTGAGCACTCAGTTCTCTTCTAAAGAGTCTACATTCTTCCTGTTGCTCCAGTGCAGGTCAGATGGTCCAATCCCAATCATTATTTTCTCTCAAACAATTTGCAGGTGAATGGGCAGCAGTGTAGGAGGCCCAAAGATTTCATTTTTTTTCTATGCCATATCCCTCGGCTCACACCAGTTCATTTCTATGCAAAGCAACCCTGCACAACTTCTCAGGACACGGGCATAACAGCAAGCTTCTCACACAAACTGCTAGCCCAGTGTAAGCAAAGCTTTCTCACCCTCATAAGCCAAACCTCACAGTCCATAGTTCTTACTGCATTCAGGTCTTTCAACTCTGACCAGAATAATCCATCAAGCTGTACTTACAGCACTGCGAGGCATCTCTTAGGCCAAGGTCTCAAATCCTTCCACATTCCTCTTGAACGTCAGCTTCAAAAGGCGAAAGCCACATATTCAGGTGTCTAGCAGCAATCCCACTCAGTACTTTACTGTTGCAGTCACGTCCACATTGCTGGTAGAAATCACCCAACCAAGAGCAGCTTGTGGGAAAAAGATGTGTATTTTGGCTTACAGGCTTGAGGGAGAAGCTCCATGATGGCAGGGAAAATGATGGCATGAGCAGAGGGTGGATGTCACTACCTGACCAACATAAGGTGGACCACAGCAACAGGAGAGTGTGGCAAACACTGGCATGGGGAAACTGGCTATAATACCCATAAGCCCACCCCCAACAATACACTGCCTCCAAGAGGCTTCAATTTCCAATTGCCATCAGCTAGGGAACTCAGCATCCAGAACATCTAAGTTTACGGGGGACACCTTAGTCAAACCACCACACTTCCCCACCCTAAACAATGGCTCCTCTTCATGGGCCTAGCAAGGCTGAGTGGTGGTCTAGGCCCTGTCCTTGGCCCAGTGCTGAGGACTGTGGGAGCCATGGGATGTGCCTTCCTGAGGCTCTTGAGACAAGGGCCTCACCTGACAAAGCTTTCAACTTACCTCTTTGGGATAGCCCAATGTAGGACATCTGTGCCTGCCTATGGACTGGGTTCCACATCCCCCTGGGAAGCCCAGCAGAGGCACCCAACTGGGAGTGAGGACCCTGCATCAATAAACGTGTAAGGAACCGATAGGTCTGGTGCCCAGGGCTGAGTCATCAGTTACTGAGGAAGGAAGCAGGGCAGCACCTATGTCTCTGTCCCAGGTATTGACCCCATTATGCCCGCCAGACCTGTGGTATGCAGCAGGCCAGGAGGAAAATGGGCTTTGGCTATGTCAGATCCTACCATGGCAAATTCACAGAAGCAAGTGTGGGTGTGGGGGACACTGTCTTTTGCTACAGGACAGTGGGCTCCTTCTGCTCAAGGCAGACAAGAACTGACTCTCACCACAGCCACCTGAAGGATTGGTCCACTGTGTAAAGACTAGGTTCAGTACCCCCAGACCATGTAGGCTTAGCTAAGACCCCTCAGAGTTCCACTGACAGTATCAAAGATGTTCCCTCATGTCTACCACAGAGCTGTGGAGCCCCAAATCTCCCAGCTGGTCAAGGACGCAGCCTCAGACTGGGCAGCACACGTGGTATCTGGGGTTGGAAGACTCTCAGCTCAAATACGAGGTCGTGTGTTCAAGCAGGGTCCCAGCCTGGGTCTCCTGGGCATCAAACTTGCTCCCAAGGAGTTCCTTGGGTTCTTTCACAGCAGATGTCGGGGAACTAGATGGCTTGTGCAATGGCTCTGTCCACCTGCTGAGTGGGAGCCCAGCTGGGTGCCATGGCAACCTGGACCATAGTGGTGGGATGGCTGAGAAGCCCACACAGGGGATGTGCACATTTAGGTGTCTTGTTGCCTGCTGTGTCCCTCCATGTTCCCAATCAGCCTTGAGCCCCTGCGGAAAAATCCAGACAGATCTCCAGTTCTCTCCCTTCCTCATTCCAGGGAAAATCAACATTGGAGAATTCTGTGGGTTCTGCTTAAAGACGGTTTCCGGCCTCCCTCCCCATCATTCAAGGTTGCTCCAGTGGAGGGATGTGGTGTGGGTCTATACTTTGGAGTAATACATTGCATTAAAAAGTCCTTGAGAAATAAGCTCCCAATATTGTCTTTGATGTGCTGATCCTTGGGCAGCCTGTGGAGCCTGCAAGAAAGAGGAGAAGTCTTGGTGGGAACCCTAGTCTGCTCATTTTGACCTGCAGGACCCTTCCAGCAGGAGCCATGCCATAGTGGGATGAGGTTGTGCACACCCAACCTTAGGGCATGAGGTCAGGTGACATCCAGTGCAGGAGGGGAGGCTGGGCCACAGTGGGTTGACAACACCATGAGCAGCCTGCTGGACCCAAGCACAGTAGTAGCCAGAAATTTTTTCTCAAAGAAAAAATAATCCTACATAAAAGACTACTCTGCTTCCAAAATCCAGAAAACTCCTCTTGGCCCTGTCCCCTTCCTTAGTGGCAGGAGCTATGAAATGTAGCCAAATTCCCTTTCCCTGGGAGGGATGACCTAAGCATGCTATCAGGTACTGGATCCCAGAGGTGCCCTGGAGGAGGGACAGCTCTTACTTGGAAAACATTGTCCATCACAGAAACAGTTTCATGGTTTCCTAGGACCGCTGGTCCTCTGCAGACGGGGCCATTCTGAAGCTTTTAAGGTCACCTGCTCTGCACACACTTGGCCTGGATTGTGGGGAAGCATCCTGTTAGGTCTCCAGGACTGGCCCCTGTCCAGTGAGCCTGAGAATCTTGGTAATCTCTCCTCTCCATTGCAGTCAAGAGGAAGGCTGGAAGAAGACTCAGCTCACAATTTGGTCCTTTGCAGCCTGGTCCCCTCATACCGCCTGCCTTCCCCTGGTTGAAAATATGATAATTTGGTGGCGGGCGGTTGGTTTGCACTGGGGTGTGTTATATTTGGCACATGGATCCCACACTAGGATTGCTTCCATTTGCTTGTACAAATCAAGTCACTGAATTCAGGAAACAGGAAGAAGCAACATTTTTGCAGTTCTAAAATAATCTTGTTGCTTTTTCTTACCTGTGAACTTTTCAGAGCATAAAAGCCCTGGCACAAGAATTCTCCTCCCCTCTGGCATTGTTTTGTCACAGCAAATACACATCACATAGAACATAACCCTTCCTTCCTTCCTTCCTTCCTTCCTTCCTTCCTTCCTTCCTTCCTTTCTTTCTCTCACTCTCTCTCTCTCTCTCAGTTTTTCGAGGTAGGGTCTCACTCTGGTCCAGGCTGATCTTGAATTCACTATGTCTTCTCAGGGTGGCCTCGAACTCTCAGTGATCCTCCTACCCCTGCCTCTGCTGGGATTAAAGGTGTGCACCACCACACCTGGCTCCTTTCTTTTTTTGAGACAAATTCTCTCATTGCAGTCCAGGCTAGTCTGGAATTCACAGTGACACTCCTGTGTTGGCTGCCTGAGTGATGCAGGGATAAAACCACATGGCTGATTGTTTTACAGTGCTGGAGATCAAACTCAGTCTTCACAATGGTCAAACATCTGCCACCTGAGCCACATTCCCTCATTTTGAAGTGTACAATTTATGACATCTGGTACTTTCACAATGTATTTGACCATTGCCACCATCAAGTTCCAGAACTTTTCATCACCCAAATGGAAACTCCATGACCACTAACTCACTCCCCACCCTACCTCAGTCCAGGTCCTAAGCAACCACTTTCTATCTCCTGGATTTTCTTCGTCCACATACCTTACACCCTTGGACTCATACATGTGGCCTTGTCGCCATGTTCCAAGTCACTAGTGTTTCAGAAAATGAAGATCAACACCCAAATGAGAAAGTGCTTCTTGAACACTACGATGTTATAATCATATTGCTTCATGTACACTGCAGTGTCATAATCAGACTGCCCCGTGCACACTGCAGTGTCATAATCAGACTGCCCAGTGCACACTGCAGTGTCATAATCATACAATAATCTTAAGGCGTGTGAACCAGTGCCTCACGGAGACTTGCATCTGCTTAGCTGGATTGGGTCCCTTTCCCAATGCTGTGACCCAATCAGCTGGTGGATGCGGCATCCGGGAGAGCAGGTGGCAGTGTTCAGGTGGTCATGGTGAGGTCAGGGGAAGAGGCAAGGTGTCCCGTTGTGCAGTGGGAAGAAGAGAAAGGGGGTGCCCAGCGCTCTGCTAGATTCTCCCCTTTTTCTTTCCACCAGGTCCCCAAGCCTGTGGGATGGCACCCCCATATTCTTCCTCAGCTAATTCTCTAGACATACCTTCAGACACAGCCATTTGACAATGGAATATCGCCAGCCATCATACAGCTCTCTGGAGGCTGGGTCTCTATTTCCAGTGATTATTTAGCTTTCTATATGTGACCTGAAAAATGTATCTCTAAGTCTTCTACCCAATTTTTTAAAATATTTCTTTATTTATTTATGAGAGGGAGAGAGAGAGATTCATCATGGGGTACATTAGGTCCCACAAAGTTGTGCCTCCCCACCTGGGACACAAGTCTTGTATTCCCAAATGGAGCTAACGCTGCTCATAGCCTGGCAGAGACATCCACAGGGGCGCAGTCAGAGCACTTTACCTGGCAGACATTCTGCCGGGAAGTTAGGATTTGGTGGAGTCTGGTGGAGATCCCGTCCTTGAAAGCTGGCCCTAAAGAACAAGGCTGGCCATCCCATGCAGAGACACCAGGGGGCGTTCTCCTCCAGGAGATGGCTTAACAGGCTTGGGACATTTGTCATGGAAAACAAGTCACCTGTAGTACTTCCCTTCCCCAGGGGTTGTTGAGCGTTCTGGTGCTATATTCCTGTTGCATCCGGAGATCTGGGGCTGCGAAGTTATTTGTGGACCTCACAGTGTGAGTCACAGTAGGGCACAGCTGGTCAAAGTGACTTCTACTGTTGTCCTCTAGAAAATTTGGCACAGGGAACATTGTGGAAGGGACAGAAAGAATGTAAGAGCTACAAGGTGGAAAGGTGTACTCTGAGGCACTATCCCCACCCTCCCCCAGAGACTAACTGGTGCATTCATGACCCCACAGTAAGTACTGACAGCCTCACTGAGAATGGTCCTCAGTGGAATGGGGATGGGAAGAGGGAACATAAGAGCGTAACCTGTTGGGAATATGACCAGTTGGCAATATGTTTATATAATAAAGTATTCAATAAAAAAGTACATTCAGAATCCAGGTGTGGTGGCACACGTCTTTAATCCCAGCACTCGGGAGGCAGAGGTAGGAGGATCAGCATGAGTTGGAGGCCACCCTGAGACTACATAGTGAATTATAGGTCAGCCTGGACTAGAGTGAAACCCTACCTCGAAAAACAAAAAAAAAAAAAAAAAAAAAAAAGGAAGAAAAAAAAAGTACATTCAGGGCTAGAGAGATGACTTCATAGTTAAGGTGCTTGCCTACGACGCCTAAGGACTCATGTTTGACTCTCCAGATCCCACATAAGCCAGATGCATAAAGGTGAAGCAAGCACTCACTTGGTGGCACAAGTGTCTGGAGTTTGATTGAAGTGGCTGAGGCTCTGGTGGGCCAATTCTCTCTCTCTCTCTCTCAAAAGAAGCGCATCCAGCCAGGCAGTGGTGGCACACGCCTTTAAACCAAGTACTTGGGAGGCAGAGGTAGGAGGACTGCCATGAGTTCAAGGCCAGCCTGAGACTACAGTGAATTCGAGGTTAGCCTCGGCTAGAGTGAGACCTTACCTAAAAATAAAAGTACATCCAGAGTTAGAGAGCACCAGCTGGAAGGAGTCAGTTACCTCAACCAGTTGGAAGCAACTCAGTAGCTTTCTGATTACTGGGAACAGGTGGCCTCATGAAGGCAGAAGCACTGTTGCAAATAACTGTCATGTAACAAAAGTTATTTAATTTTTGTTGCCTCCACACTCTGATGTAAAAAAAAAATTATAAATACTGATAGAATTAAATGAAAAAAGGGGGGCATGTGGCAACACTGACCCCAGAAGAGACAGTGTTTTTAGAGGCGATTTGAAGCCGTTGGTGGATGTAGCACCTTTAAAACTGGTTGACGAGGGGGACTATATTTGGGCTTAAAAATTATATGCATAATTAATGCCTCCATCCATACATGAGGAATCTTGAATTACCTATCAAGGTTGTAGATATGTCAGGCATGGCATCTCACCTGTACTCCCAGCACTTAGATGACTGAGTCAGGAGTGTTGCTGGGACTTCTAGACCAGTCTGGGCTAGTGTTAGACCTTTTTTTTTTAATTAAGCATTTGTGGGATGGAGAAATTTCTCAGTGGTCAAAGCATTTGCCTACAAAGCCTAAAGATCTGGCTTCAATGTCCCAGTGCCCATGTAAAGCCAGATGCACAAAGTGGTGCATGCATCTGGAGTTCATTTGCAGTGGCTAGAGTCCCAGGTGTGCCCACACTCTCTTTCTCTATCACTTCCCATCTGTCCCTCTCTCTCTCTTCTTGTAAATAAGTAATTTTTTAAAAAATAAGCATGTATAAGTTTTCATTTAGTTATTTAAAATGTATTCTAGGGTTTTAAGAATGATTTTGTAGACCAGCAAAGGCAGCAGCCACAGCCTGTGCCCTCCTCCCACCCAAGAGTCTCTTTCCCCCTTCTTCCTTCTCCTCCACCTCCCCTCAGCCCATGGAGTGGGAGGCTTGCCTTCCTGCCCACCCCTATTGACCCACCTCCTACCCATCTCCTTCCTGACTGCTCCTCTTTTCATCCCAGTGGCTTTGCTCCTTCAGTTTTTTGGCTTTCATCCTCCAACCAGTGACCAAAGACGTGAACACAGAGCGACCAGCTTCCCATCACTGTGCTCGACATGGGCACTGGTGGTATGGAAGGCGTACATATCATTCTCACCATCCAGCTGCTTATGCATGGGAAGGATGTTGGCAGTATCATCAGAAAGAAAGGAGAATCCATCAGGAAGATGCTTGAGGAGAATGGTACCCGTATCACCATCTCAGAAAGAAATGGCCCTGAGAGAATTATCACTAAGGACATCTTCAAAATCTTCACTACGACCACCACTAAACTGGAAGAGGACATTAGCAGCTCTTGTGACCATTATCACAGCTGGCAGTAGACCTTCCCCCCTCCCCCGGTTACCCTAAGGCTGGTGGTCCCTACCAGTCAGTGTGGCTGTCTCATGGGAAAAGTTGGTTGCAAAATCAAGGAAATAAGAGAATACAGGTCCAGGGGACAGGGATATGTTCCCTAACTCAACTAAGCAGGTCATTTCTATTTGCTAGCATTCCACAGTCCACCACTGAGTATGTCAAGCAGGTCTGTGTGGTCATGTTGGAGTGCCCCGCCCCAAGGGTGTGGCCATTTCATACTTGCCCAGGCTCCCAGTTCTCCCATCATCTTTGCAAGTGGACAGGCCTATACCATTCACTGACAGAATGCCATTCCACAGCCAGATTTGACCAAGCTGCACCAGTTGGCAATGTAAGTCTCGTTTTCCAGATTTTAAATAGTTTGCAAGTTTTCAGTTTCTACACGCTTTACCATCTATTTGCGATTTTTAAAATTAAAGCACCTTAATTCCTTTCTCTGCTCAGCTGTTCTGCTGAGACCCACGTTTAGTTTTATAGCCCTCTATACCATCCCCTCTTTCTTTCTTTTGCTTATGATTTTTTGTCATAGAAATGTAAGAATGGAATATTAATGCATTTCAGTTTAGTTCTGTAAGATCAGGAATTTTTCAAAAAAAATTAAAAGATGGACTGGAAAACTAAAAAGTAATGATTTTATATGCAATGTTGTTTTAAAATTTGACTAATCTCATAATACTGAAACAATCTACATTGTTTAAATACTTGGGAAGTCTTAGTTGTTCTTCAAACAGACTAGATATTTGATTTCTTTCCACCTGAGCTATTTTTTAAAATATTAACTTATTTATTAGAGAGAGAGAGAGGAGAGAGAATGGGTATACCAGGGCCTCCAGCAAACAAACTCCAGATGCATGCGCCACCTTGTGCATCTGGCTTACATAGGTTCTGGGGAATCAAACCTGGGTCCTCTGCTTTGCAAGCAAGTGCCTTAACCACTAAGCCATTCCTCCAGTCCCACTTGAGCTATTTTTAAGAATAGAGCCTATTCTTTTGGATTGCTATGTAGAATTTCATGGATACGCTCCTGAGTATAGGAGATGAGAAAAGATTTAATAAATTTTATGTTAGCCAGTATAGTAAAAAGAAAAATAAAACTCACTAAACAAGAAAAGCCAGGCTTGATGACACACATCTGTAATCTCAAGTGTGCACCACAGAGACAGAGCTTGGAGAATTAGGAGTTCAAGGCTGGCCTGGGCTACACGCAATCGTGCCTTAAAAATAAAAAAGCTATGAGTCAGGTGTGGTGGTGCACACTTTGAATCCCAGCACTTGGGAGGCAGAAGCAGGAGGGTCACAGAGAGTTTGAGGCCAGCCTGAGATGATACAGTGAAATCCAGGTCAGCCCAGGCTAGAAGTGAGATCCTGCCTGGAAACCAACCAACCAAACAACAGGCTCACATAAAGAGAGATGGAAGGAAAGCAGGACCTGGGTCCCTGGGCACACAAGTGTACACATGTGCACTTCAGATCATCCACTCTGCTTCCTTGACACAAAGCGGGACACAGTGGTCTCATATTCAGGGAGCCCAGGCTGCACGGTGCAGTGGGACCGTCCCCACTATGATATCCCTGTTTTCTGTTCTCAGTGGAAAGCATGGGGTGGGGGATTGCACAAGTGTGGGGATGCTGCTGGAGCACAACCTGGGGTGTTGTTCCTCAGGTGCCGCCCATCTTTTTTTTTTTCTAAGACAGGATCTCTCCCGGTCCTGGAATTCACCCAGCAGTCTAGACTTTGTGGCCAGTGACTCCCAAGAATCCACATGCCTCCACCTCCCCAGCACTAGAATTACGGCACCTGCCACCATGCCTGACTTTTTCCTGGGGGTCTTGGAAATGCTTTCAGGTCTTCAGGTTCGCATGGCAGGCACTTTTCCAGCTGAGCCACCACCCTGGCCTCTCACCGCAAGTGCTAATTAGCTTTGGTCAACTTTTCAAAACATCAAAAGAACCTAACACTATGTTCCCCTTGCCTGATCAAGTAGAAAACTAGACCTCAGTGCTCTGTATGATGACCAAGGGGCAGGCAAGGGAGGCTGGAACACTACCTCAACCCTCTGTCCCATTCTCAGGATGTTACCTAAGGCAAATGTCCTCAAGGTCTCTTCTTTTTTAAAAAAAAACTTTTTAGACTTCCAGTTAAGATGGTAGCTTAGGTACCACGCCAAAGCAGCGTAGGGAGGAAAAAGACAGAAAAAACTCAGTAAAATGCACACTTTAACTAAAAAGTGAGGTGTATAGGAAACTGAAATGGCAGTGGAGAAGTAGAAGAGATCCAGAGACCACATAGGCCAGCAAAAGTGGCCCTGGCAGGTCCACCAACTGTGGCTGCGGCAGTACACCAGAAAGCCACCAGCAGGCAGGAGAAGCCAGGTAAAGGGAGCTTCCACTCACACCGGAGCTCTCTGCAACTCAAGAAATGTGAAGGGAGAGCGGCAGTGAGAAACAGAGGAGCAGATCACAAGGTAGAAGAACACGTGGAACAGCGAGATAACTGGAACAGCTGCGGCTCCCTCACCTCCCCCACCGCCTGTGCACAGCTCCAGGGAACAAAGCAGTGGTCCTAGGACCCGGCCACACCAACTTGAGCCAAGAGCTGGAACCAAGCAGGAGCACAGTCCGGCAGCAACATCAGCAGCTCCGGCACCTGCAGCAGCGGCCCCAGCGGCAGCAGATCCAGCAGCAGCACCTTCAGAGGCAGCAGTCGCAAATCCACCAGCAGCAGCAGAGATCCAGCAGTGGCAGCTAAAGAAGCAGCAGTGGTGGCAGCAGCAGGGGTGGACCCTGCAGAGGTGACAGACCCAGCAGCGGCAGCTTCAGGAGCATCAGTGGCAGTTCCAGCAGCGGGGGTACTGATCTGCAGGGCCACAGTTGCCGGGCTTGGTTTGCCTTGCAGGAAAAGCCAGTGCCCAGCTCCAGAAATCAGAACAGCAGCCCAACAACCCAGCCAGCAACTTGACTAATACCAAAATCATCCAAGAAGGTAATGGGATTGCACAAGGGAAGGGTCTCACTTGGTCACAAGCTGACTTGGATCCCTCAAAAGACCAGAAATCTTAACCTCTTTGTTGATAGAGGATCTGGTTGTTATAATAACTACTCTTGCATAAATACTTGGTGCTGTTTTTGATTGAATGCGCACAGTGTTTAGTTAAATTTTAGAATCCACCTATATTTTATTCCACTCAGCCTACTTGAATACTCCCATAGCAGGGAAACTCAACCCCTAGGAACACCTTTGTAGATACTCTGAGAGTCTTAAGAGCCACACCTAACACCTTAAGCTCCTACCCTGAAGATATATAACATCAAATCAATTGATACAGCTAAGAATACCCAGCTAGCTAGAGAATCCAAGCATTAACTTAATCCAAGATGCAAAACTATATGCATTATAACACAAACAACACTAAAAAGCAAGAAAATATAAATCCACCTAAAAATATTAATGCATCAGAAATGACCTCCAGTGAGAACGAGTTAGAGGAAATGCCTGAGAAAGATTTCAAATGAATGATTGTAAACATGTTCAAAGAAGTCAAAGAACGAATCAAAGAAGAAATCAAAGAGGAAATCAAAGAAGATGCAGGACACCAATTTAATGAAATAAAGGACGCAATACAAGACATGAATAAGGAAATAGAAATAATAATAATAAAAAAAAAACAGTCAGAATTACTAGCAATGAAGAACACAGTGAAATAAAAAAAAAAAAAACTCTGTAGAAAATCTCACCAGTAGAATGGATGAAGGAGAGGACAGAATATCTAAGCTAGAAGACCAAGTGGCAGATCTAATACAGTACAACAAAGAGAAAGACAAATTTATAGAAAAATATGAGTGCGAATTTCAAGATATTCAGGACACTATGAAAAGATCAAATATAAGAATTCACGGCACAGTAGAAGGAAAAGAATTCCACTCCAAAGTCATAGTAGGCATCTTCAACAAAATCATAGAAGAAAACTTCCCAAAAACTGAGAAAGAGATGCCAATGCAGACACAGGAAGCCTTTAGAACACCAGCCAAACAAAACCTGGAAAGAACCTCTCCTTGTCATATCATAATCAAACTACCAAACACACAAACCAAGGAAAAAATATTGAAAACAGTAAGAGAGAAAAATCAAGTTACCTACAAAGACAAGCCCATCAGGATTACAGCAGATTATTCAACACAAACTTTAAAGGCCAGAAGGGCTTGGAGTGATATATTCCAAGTTCTGAAAAATAACAACTGTCAACCAAGGTTACTTTATCCTGCAAAGCTATCCATTCAATAGATGGGGAAATAAGGACCTTCCATGACAAAAGCAGGTTAAGGGAGTATTTGAAGACAAAACCAGCTCTACAGAAAATACTTGATAAGATCCTCCATGCTGAAGAAAAGGAAAAGTACACATATAAGGAACCTGGAAAAAACAAGCAATACTCAAATACTAGTTAACACAAGAGAGCACAGGTAGAACCGAAACCACAAAAAAAAAGTACACATATAAGGAACCTGGAAAAAACAAGCAATACTCAAGTACTAGTTAACTCAAGAAAGCAAAGGTAGAACCAGAACCACAAAAAAAAAAAAGGTAAACATAAATACACACCTTTCAATAATATCTCTTAATATCAACGGCGTCAATGCCCCAACCAAAACACATAGGTTTGCAGACTGGGTTAAAAAGCAGGATCCTACAATTTCTTTTCTCCAAAAACTCAACTTTCTACAAAGGATAGACATTATCTTAGGGTGAAAGGTGGGAAAACAGTGTTTCAAGCAAATGGGCCTAGAAAACAACCAGGGGTTGCTATCCTAATATCTGACAAGGTAGACTTCAGTCCAACATTGGTCAAGAAAGATAAGGAAGGTCACTTTATATTGATTAAGGGCACACTCCCACAGGAGGACATTATAATCCTAAACATATATGCACATAACATGGGGGCTCCCAAATTCATCAAACAAACACTATTAGAACTAAGGTCACAGATAACACCAAACACAGTGGTGGTAGGTGACTTTAACACCCCACTCTCATCAATTGACAGGTCATCCTGGGAAAAAATAAACAGAGAGGCATCTGGACTAAATGAGGTCATAGAAGGAATGGTCTTAACAGATATATACAGGACATTTCGTCCAAATGTTGCAGAATATACATTCTTTTCAGCAGCACATGGAACATTCTCTAAAATAGACCATATATTAGGACACAAAACAAATCTTAACAAATTCAGGAATATTGAAATAATTCCTTGCATTCTATCTGACCACAATGGAATTAAACTACATATCAGTAGCAAGAAAGGCTATAGAGCATACACAAAATCATGGAAACTAAACAATACACTGCTAAATGATGAATGGGTCAATGAAGAAATCAAGAAGTAAATCAAAAAATTTATAGAGTCAAATGATAATGAGAACACAACATATCAAAATCTCTGGGACACAATGAAGGCAGGTCTAAGATGTAAATTTATAGCCTTAAGTGCCTATATTAAGAAATTAGAAAGGTCGCAAGTAAACAACCTAATGCTTCACCTTAAAGCCTTGGAAAAAGAAGAACAAGTCCAACCAAAAAATCAGTAGACAGGAAGAAATAATAAAGATTAGGGCAGAAATTAATGAAATGAGACAAAAAAAAAATCCAAAGAATTAAAGAAACAAAGAGTTGGTTCTTTGAAAGGATAAACAAGATTGATAAACCCTTAGCAAATCTGACCAAAAGAAAAAGAGAAGAGACACAAATTAATAAAATCAGAGATGAAAAAGGTAACATCACAACAGATTCCAGAGAAATTCAAAAACTCATAAGGACATATGATAAAAGCATATACTCCACAAAGTATGAAAATCTGAAAGAAATGAATGATTTCCTTCATTTATATGACCTACCTAAATTAAATCAAAATGAGATTATTCACTTAAATAGACCTATAACAAACATGGAGATCCGAACAGTTACCAATAATCTCCCAAGTAAAAAAAGCCCAGGCCCAGATGGATTCACTGCTGAATTTTACCAGACCTTCAAGGAGGAGCTAACACCATTGCTTCTTAAGCTTTTCCAGGAAATAGAAAAAGAAGGAATTCTACCAAACTCCTTCTATGAGGCCACCATCACCCTGATACCAAAACCAGGCAAAGATAGAACAAAAAAAGAAAATTACAGACCAATCTCCCTCATGAACATAGATGCAAAAATTCTCAACAAAATATTGGCAAACAGAATACAAGAGTATATCAAAAAGATCATTCACCCTGACCAAGTAGGCTTTATCCCAGATATGCAGGGATGGTTCAACATACGCAAATCTATAAATGTAATACATTACAGAAACGGGTTGAAGGACAAAAATCACATGATCATCTCATTAGACGCAGAGAAAGTGTGACAAAATCCAACATCCCTTCATGATAAAAGTCCTACAGAGACTGGGAATAGAAGGAACATATCTCAATATAATAAAAGCTATTTTTGACAAGCTTATAGCCAGCATATTACTAAATGGGGAAAAACTGGAAGCTTTTCCACTAAAATCAGGAACAAGACAAGGGTGTCCATTGTCCCCACGTTTATTTAACATAGTTTTGGAAGTCTTAGCAATAGCAATAAGGCAAGAGACACACATAAAAGGGATACAAATTGGAAAGGAAGAGATCAAGATATTATTATTTGCAGATGACACGATTGTATACATAAAGGACCCTAAAGACTCTACTAGCAAACTGTTAGAGCTGATCAAAATCTACAGCCACGTAGCAGGATACCAAATAAATACACAGAAATCAGTAGCCTTCATATATGCTAACAAAAAACACACAGAGGATGAGATCAGAGAATCACTTCCATTCACAATTGCATCAAAATAAATAAATAAATAAAGTACCTTGGAATAAACCTAACCAAGGAAGTAAAGAATCTCTACAATGAGAACTTTAAAACACTCAAGCGAGAAATTGCAGAAGACATTAGGAAGTGGAGAAACATCCCTTGTTCCTGGATTGGAAGAATCCCTATTGTAAATATGTAAATCTTACCTAAAGCAATCTCCACATTTAATGCAATCCCTATCAAAATTCCAAAGGCATTGTTCACAGAAATAGAAAAAACAATCCAAAAATTCATTTGGAATCACAAAAAAACTCGAATGTCTAAAATAATACTGAGCAACAAAAATAAGGCTGGTGGTATCACCATACCTGATTTTAACCTATACTACAGAGCCACAGTAAAAAAACAGCGTGGTACTGGCACAAAAACAGACATGTAGATCAGTGGAACAGAACAGAGGACCCAGATGTAAGCCTAAATAGCTACAGCCACCTGATATTCGATAAAAATGCCAAAAATACTCATTGGAGAAAAGACAGCCTCTTCAGTAAATGGTGTTGGGAAAACTGGATATATATCTGCAGAAGGATGAAAATAGATTCTTCTCTCTCTCCATGCACAAGAAATAAGTCCAAATGGATTAAAGACCTTAACATCAGACCTGAAACTCTGAAACTGCTAGAGGAAAAAGTAGGGGAAACCCTTCAACATATTGGTCTTGGCAAAGACTTTCTGAATACAACCCCAATTGCTCAGGCAATAAAACCACAGATTAATCACTGGGACCTCATAAAATTACAAAGATTTTGCACTGCAAAGGACACAGTGAAAAAAGCAAAGAGGCAACCTACAGAATGGGAAAAAATCTTCGCCAGCTATATATCTGATAGAGGATTAATATCTAGGATATACAAAGAACACAAAAAGTTAAATAATAAGGAATCAAACAAGCCAATCAAAAAAATGGGCTATGGAGCTAAATAGAGCATTCTCAAAGGAAACAAGACAAATGGCATATAAGCATCTAAAAAAATGTTCTACGTCACTAGTCATCAGGGAAATGCAGATTAAAACTGCATTGAGGGCTGGAGAGATGGCTTAGCGGTTGAACACTTGCCTGTGAAGCCTAAAGACCCCGGTTCGAGGCTCTGTTCCCCAGGTCCCACGTTAGCCAGATGCACAAGGGGGCGCACGCGTCTGGAGTTCGTTTGCAGAGGCTCGAAGCCCTGCGCGCCCATTCTCTCTCTCTCCCTCTATCTGTCCTTCTCTCTGTGTCTGTCGCTCTCAAATAAATAAATAAATAATTTTTTAAGAATTAAAATAAATAAATAAATAATAAAACTACATTGAGATTCTATCTCATTCCTGTCAGATTGGCCACCATCATGAAAACAAATGATCATAAATGTTGGCAGGGATGTGGAAAAAATGGAACACTTCTACACTGCTGGTGGGAATTCAATCTGGTCCAACCATTGTGGAAATCAGTGTGGAGGTTCCTAAAACAGCTAAAGATTGTTCTACCATATGACCCCACTATAGCACTCCTAGGCATATATCCTAAGGAATCATCTCATTTCCGTAGAAGTATGTGCTCAACCATGTTTATTGCTGCTCAATTTATAATAGCTGGGAAATGGAACCAGCCTAGATGTCCCTCAACTGATGAGTGGATAATGAAGATGTGGCACATTTATACAACGGACTTCTACTCAGCGGTAAAGAAAAATGAAGGGCTGGAGAGATGGCTTAATGGTTAAGCGCTTGCCTGTGAAGCCTAAGTACTCTGGTTCGAGGCTCCATTCCCCAGGACCCATGTAATCCAGTTGCACAAGGCGGCACACGCATCTGGAGTTTGTTTGCAGTGGCGGAAGGCCCTCTCCCTCATTCTCTCTCTGTCTGTAGCTCTCAAATAAATAAATAAAAATAAAACAAAAAAAACTTTAAATAAAAGTGAAGTTATGAAATGTGCAGAAAAATGGTTGGATCTGGAAAGGATTATACTAAGTGAGGTAACCCAGGTGCAGAAAGCCAAGCGCCACATGTTCTCCCTCATATGTGGATCCTAGCTACAGATGATTGGGTTTCTGCGTGAGAAGGAAAATACTTAGTAGTAGAGGCCAGTAAGTTAAAAAGGAGATATAAAGGGAAGAGAAAGGAAGGAAGGAGGGTACTTAATAGGTTGATATTGTATATATGTAAGTACAGTGATTGAGAGGGGGAGGTAATATGATGGAGAATGGAATTTCAAAGGGGAAAGTGTGGCTAGGGAGGGAGGGAATTACCATGGGATTTTTTTTTATAATCATGGAAAATGTTAATAAAAATTTTTAAAAATTTAAATATTCATCATTTATTTGCAAGCAGAGTGCAACAGAGAGGAGAGGGAATGGGCTAGAAGGGCCTCCAGCCTCTGCAAAGGAACTCTAAGTGCATCTTGCTTTATGCGGGTACTGGGGAATTGAATCCAGGTTGTTGGGCTTTGTTGGCAAGCACCTCAACCTCTGAGCCATCTCTCCAGCCCAAGGACTCTTCTTGACTGAAGATAAAATCATTCTCGTCTTTTGCAGTAGGTACATTCTAGAAAGTGAATCAGTGAATCCTGAACCGTGGCCCTAAGGGGCCACACTGGGCCTGAACACGTGATCCATTTCATGTTCTTCTGCTGAAGTCCTTAGTGAAAGCATTCGTTCATTCAGTCATGCTGATCTGACACTGACACTGTCATTCCTGCCTGAGTGAAGCACATGGCACCCACCCTGCTCTTGGGGACACCAGCCAGTACTTCAAAATTATTGCTTGGGGTAATTTGAAACAGAAAAATCACCATTATAACCACGAAAACCCCTCAAAACTGCTAAAAATGTGGCAGAAAATAACCCATAGAAGGACACTTATTTGTATTGTGAGCACAGGTACAAGAAGACAGGGTGGCCGTATGCAGCTCTGATCACACACATCTGTAACCCAGCACCCAGGTAAACAGTTGGCATGGTCACACACACCTGTGACCCAGCACCCAGGTAAACAGCTGGCATGGTCACATACACCTGTAACCCAGCATCGAGGTAAAGAGCTGGAATGATCACACACACCTGTGACCCAGCACCCAGATAAACAGCTGGCATGGTCACACACACATGTAGCCCCAGAACCCAGGTAAATAGCTGGCATGGTCACACACTGCTGTAACCCCAGCACTCAGGTAAACAGTTGGCATGGTCACACATACCTGTAACTCCCTGTGAGGCGCAGAGACAAGAGAATCACTGGGCTCACTGGCCAGCAAATCTGACCAAAAGCAGCAGCTCCATGAGACTCTGTCTCAAGGAAACAACACGGGAGGCTACTAGGGGAAAATACCCAAGGTTCTCTTGTGGATTCTGCAGGCATGCGTGGGGCATGCACATCTGCATTTGTGCATACACTATCCATACACATTCCACACCACACTTGCTACACACATGCGCACAAAAAGCTTCCCACTCAAATCATGCCACAGGTTAAAGTCCTGACACTTTAGTCACCTACAGTTTAGTCATGATAATGTCACTTACAACCAATGATCCAGGTTTTTCTAATTGTTTTCTGTTTGCTTAACTTTTGAGAATTCTGATTACTTGTCATTTACTCCAACAGGTTGTCAGAAAGATGTCAGAGCCACTGGGCAAACATGGGGTTGGTCACCCATCCTGGGAAGGCCTGGATTTCCCACTTTGCACACTGTCATTAGGCCATTTTCCAGGTTTAACGTCACGTGTCTCCTTCATTCTTGATTTCATTCTTTGCAGTCACAGAAGCCTTGATTCCCTGCAATCAGTTTCTTCCAAGCTCGCCTGTGCCCTGACACCACATGCCAGCTCCAGGCCCTCCCTGCTCTTACTGCTGCCCACCTCCTGGTCCCCACAGACAGCATCAGCTTTCCAGGCTTTCCCAGGAACAGTTGAGCCTGGTTCTCAGAATAAAGTTGGGAAATGCTTTGCCAAGACAGCAAGGTTGGAACACATGGGCGAAGGGAAGTCATGTGTGGAACCAGCCCTGGGGTGCACAGTGTCCCCATGCTCACACCCTGCTCCCCAGGAACTTCAGAAAGTGGCTACATTTGGAAATGTCTTTGCAGGTGCCAGGAAGGAAGAGATGGAGACAAGGCCACACTGGGTCTCAAGATGAGCACTGCACCCTACAAGATGATGGAGAGATGACAAGCAGAAGCTGCAGCCATGTGACCACAAGGAATGATGAGGCCACTGAATTGAAAGCTGCAGGAAGCCTTCTCTTGGGAGCCTAAGGGCACAGCATGGTTATGCCTTCATCTCAGATTTCTGGCTCCAGAATCCAAGAGGACATACTTATCTCTTTTTAAAATTGTTATTTATATATTTAAACTTTCTTATTTTGAGAGAAGAGAGAATTGGCATGCCAGGGCCTCTGCACTGAAATCAAACTCCAGGCACTTGCACCACCTAGTGGGCATGTTCAACATTGCGCTTGCCTCACCTGTGTACATCTGGCTAACATGGGATCTGGAGAGTTGAACATGGGTTCTTAGGCTTCACAGGCAAATGCCATAACCACTGAGCATCTCTCGAGCCCTATTTATATACTTTTTATTAAGCTGAAACTTTGTATGGATACATCAAGTATTGGTGCTATCTTCCCCTCCTCCCTGGCCCCACTCCACTGAGGGCCCCCCTTGGTGGGATTTCTGGTATTCACCTGCCCCGTCCCGCAGGACCTAGTTATTCATGGGGGTGAGGAGGACCGTAACCTGAAATAAGATGGGCGAGAGAGAGGAAGAGACTCAAGCAAATGTACACTTGTCAAGAGTCCAATTTTATTGAACCACAGCGGCCTTTTTAAGGGTTAGGGTTAGGGTTAGGGTTTTGGGGGGGGCTGGAGGAGGCAGGTGGTGGAAAGTTACAGAATCTTCTTGGCCTTTGGCCTAGGACAGTTTGCGGTTATTCCAAAAATGCACGGTACAGTTCTCACGTCTCTGCAGTTGCCAGGCAGGGTGTTAATTAGTTAGGTGTGGCGGAGTGGGGGGATGGAATCAGTTAGGTGTGGCAGGGTGGGGGGGATGAGGAAAGGTCAGAAGTTGCTCAGGGCAGAAATTGCTCAGGACAGAGGTTATCTCAGGGCAAAGGTCTGTTCAGGGCTCATCTCCTCGTCTCCAACATTCACCATGGAGATGTAGGTTATGAGTTGTGAGAGCAGTAGTCAGTCATTGTTAGGGGCCAATGCCTCTGGATCTTCCCTATTCCCCATGACTCTTACTTTCTTTCTACCCCTCTTCCGCAACATTCTCTGACTCTTGGTGGGCATGCTGTAAGTCTGCTTTAGTGTTGAGCTCTCAGCAGCTTCTGGGTCTCTGCTTTGGTGGGTTTTGAGTGTCCTCAGTGTCTATTGCCATCACCCTGCCACCGTTTGTCCGGCTCACCCTGGAAGCAGCATTCTTGCTCATCATGCCAATTCCTTTGTGTTTCCAGCTGGGCCCTGACTGCTGTGCTGGGGGTGGTTCACCTGTTGGCATGGAGTCAGGTAGCCTTGTTCTGTTGATAGATTTTTGTTGTCCTTCCTCAGTTCTTACTGATTCTGAAAAAGAAACAGATTCTCCAGTGGACAGTGAGATCAGGATAGGTGAAGGGTGCGAGCATTGTTGATTTTGAGAGATTTGGGGGATTGTAGCCTCACTTTGGCCAATGACTAGTGGAAGCTTCTCATTGGAGTCCACTGGTTTCCGTAGGATTCTGACTTGGTTCCCAGTTCCAGCTATGGTTTCAATTCCACAGACTGGATCCCTTAGCCAATCAGAAAGCCATTGGTTACCTACTGAGAGTGGGTGCCACTATTGCACAGGTGTGTACATTTTGTCAGGCTGGTTACTTCCATATAGCAGGGTCCTCTGCTTGCTCACAGCATCCTTGGCTGTTTATACCCAGGATCTTATGGTCACAGTTTCCAGCACTATATGGGGTAACCATGTGAGAACTGACTTCCTTCCAGATTCAGCCGATCTCTCCACATGCTGCATCAGTAGCAAATGTTGTCTTCAGCAATAGGCTCTTACCTTTCCCCTCAGGCAGGTGATCAAGTGTTTTGACAGAAGTCGGTCTTGTTTTGAGGACCTCAGGTCTCTCTCTCCAATCAATAGCTCAACTTGGGATGTAACCCATTTCTTTTTTTCCTTATCCAGAAATATTTTAATCTCTTAAAAAAACAAAGCAAAACAACAACAGACAACCAAACAATGACAACAAAAAAGAAAGCCCCAAACTATTTTGCTCTGTTTCACAATAGTGCACATTTTAACCATAATTTAGCTATGGCTACAAAACATCAGATGAGTCTGTATGCATCTTCTCTATGGTATTAAAAATCAAAAACAATTTTTGTGCCCTTCTATGTCTTGAATTGACAGAAATACATCCCCCAAAAGAAACTATTATATTTAAGCCACATCAGCAAAGGTGGGGGGGGACAAGAAAATATACAAGAGAAAAAAAAAGCTAGAAAACAAGAAGCATAACCACTTCTGTGGGTGTGTCCAGGGATTCACCAGCCAGGGCCAAATGTTTTAGGGTCAGACTGCAGCCTAACCTCTTCAGGGCCCGTCTTACCAGATGATCCCTTCAGGCTCCTACTGAAGATACATCTTTTAGTCTACTATCCAAGAGGAAGGTTTTTGTGGTACCAATTCATTTTGGATTTGGTTTTGTGTATATCCCCTCCCTGAAACCCTTCTATCCCTCTTACCTGGTCTCATTTCAAGCTGCAAGACTGCATGATTTATGTCATGAGCCCCAGAAGGCTGAAACAGCAAGATGCAGCAGCCTATCAGACACTTCTGTCCCCAGAGCCCACCCCCAGGTGATCTGTGACCACTGCACACTCTGGGAGGTCCAAATCTGTGGGCCTTTGTAACTCCACCTGGCAGGTCCTGCGGGGCTCCTTCCCGGTCAGGTAGTGCCAGGGAAGGACCAGGCCTGCTGGTTCTTCCCTAGGGGTTGAGGGGATGATGAACGTCGGACGACTCAGAAACCTCTCCTGGCCACCAGAGAAAAACCACACTGAATCAGGAGTCTTTTCAATGCAGGAACTCGCAAAAACAACTTGCTTTATTACTCTGAGCAGTAGCCTATATCATGTTGGGGACGAAGGTGGGGATTTTAGGATGGGGGAAGAGGTAAGGGCCAATAATAAACTTTAACTATTGAAATGGTAATTACAATTACTATGCGAAAGTGGCAGGCCAGAAGCCATTAGGTGTTTTTGCTGAGTCCTAGCTAGCCAGAGACTGGTCGCCAAACTTTAGCTAGGCTCAGGAAGTTCCACTAGGCCACACGCCTGGGCCTTTCAGGGCCCAAGAAGGTCCCTCAGAAACTGGCTTCCATTCTCTCCGTGGAAATTTTCTTTCCCTTTCATAACCTCCTCCTTTTATAAGTTCTGCCACTCCGCAACACTCCCTGGTCCCTAACAGCAAGGCCAGTGTGGCCATTCAACTGAACAGGATATGTCCTCTCAAGACGGCACTGTCAGTATTAAAAAGGAGAAATGATTCCCAAATGACAATTCCTCTATATGATGAGTAGTGTACTTGAGGTGGGAGGAGTCTTGCATATAAGATCTCCTGACAGCCAGTCATGCTCACAGCCCCCCAAAATAGAGCCAGGGCCAGAGCCAAGAAAAGAACCCTTTTGGGGGTCTCTCTACCCAGGCTTAAGGTACCACATGTGAGGCACAGGACATGGCCACATGCTGAAAGTGTCCAGGTACAGGACACAGCCACATGCTGAGACTGTACAGGTAAAGGACACGGGCACATGCTTAGAGTGCCCAGGTACAGGACAAAGGCACATGCTGAAAGTGTCCATGTACAGGTCACAGGCACATGTGAGAGTGCCTAGGTACAGGACACAAGCACATGCTGAAGGTATCCAGGTACAGGAAATGGGCACATACTACATATACATATATATACATACATACATACACACATATATATATATATATATATATATATTTTTTAAGAGTCTAATGATGCACCATGCAGGTGTGGTAGGATTCTTCTCTGACCTGAAACGTTCACAGGGTGCTGTGAAACAGTCTTCAACATGTGGCTCTGTCAACCTTCTCCAGTTTCTTAATCCAGCAGGGACAGCTCAAGTGCATTTATGTTCCCCTGGCAACTAGTGAAACTGGAGACCTCCATGGTGATTGTGTTGCCTTTGCCCTGTGGGGTCCTTTCTTTTCCTGACTCAAAGGGCTGACCTACTCTTCTGCGCAAAAGCGAGGAGCCACATGGACTGGCGGCAGGCAGAGTTGGCAGGGAGGCTGTCACACCTCACGAAGCATGTGGTCTCAGCACACATGACTACCCTTGAGACATAGAATAGGAATCCTGTGGGCACAGCTGGGTCAGCAGGGCTCAGGAGGCAGGCGAGAGCTCAGCCCCAGTAAACACAGCTCTGAGCATCATTGGGGATGGCACTGTCCTGACCCCAGACAAATCCTCATATACATGGGAATCAAGGGGTTCACAGCAGGAGTCCCTGAGGCCTTTCCTAGGCCATGTCTGAGTCTGTATGGGGAGAAATGGAAGGTTTGCCTTAACAGTGTCACCTCCAGGAGGGCTCTGGGGGAAGCCAGGGTAACCATGGCAACTACTCCAGGGAACACTAACGAACATTCAGTAAAGAATGACTTAATTAAAAAAATATTTATTTATTTGAGAGAGAGTGAAACAGAGAAAGAGGCAGATAGGTACACACAGAGAGAGAATGAGAATGGGTGCTCCAGGGCCTCCAGCCAGCAAATGAACTCCAAACATATGCATCACCTTGTGCATTTGATTTTACATGACTACTGGGGACTCAAACTTGGATCCTTGGGTTTTTCAGTCAAACACCTTAACCACTGAGCCATCTCTCCAGCCTAGAATGACTTGATTTTTAAATTATTCATTACCTGTCCCTCCAAGCCACATTGCTCAGATGGAATGACTCCCTGGAAGACCTGTTGGGTCAAGACAGCAAGGGATATACTCTCTCTTCCTCTGTCAGGAAGGCCCAGTACCATGGGCTTATGCCACCCCACTATGGCTGCACATGGCCTAGACCCCTTCACTCTGAGAAAGGCCAGGGCTCAGAGGGCCCAAGCAGGGACCCTCGAGTCATGGGAGGTTTGGAAGGTGGGTCCTCAGAGGCATGGAGTGAACAGGAGAGGCTGACACTGGGGGTCCAGCCAAGGGAGCCTCCTTCCCCCACCACCACCCACCCTGCATGGCCCGTTTGCATGTGACTCGTGACATGTGTTCACCAGACACACTGACTCCCAGCCTGTTCAGTCATTTCCATCCTTCATTCACTCCTTCTTATTTCATTCATTCTACAAAATTGTCGACGGTCTGCTGAGAGACTGGCTGCCAACATCCACCATGTTGGATGGGACGGGGAGGGGAGGGCTCAGTGGCCTGGGGAGTATAATGTGGAGCCAATTCTGCCATGCACGGTCAGGTCACCAAGAACCCAGTGAAACAGGAAGAGGCAGCCTTAGGACTAGTCCTGGCCTAAGGAAACAGTGCTGCCTCCAAAGCCCCCATACTCATACATCATGTGTACTTGACACTGCAGGACATCCCAGCCTTCACTTGAGCAATGGCCAGTGGCTACGAGCCATTCCTACCAATGCCAAGAGAAGGAGCCGCGTGAAGTTAGGGGGAAGTTGAGAATGGTGGTGGCCGGGGGTAGAGGCTTTGTGACCAGCTAGCCATTCTTGGACTTCAACCAGGAAGACAGCTACTGAGGCCACAGATGGGTAACATGATGCCTCACCAGCCACACATCTGGCCCCACTGCTAATCCTAAGGACTTCACTCCCAGCCTATCTGGCATCCCCAATCTCCACTATGCCCTCACACAGTCCTCTTGCCCCTCACCACCTGCCCACACAGCCCTCTGCTCTCTTATGTATGTGGAGGCATCACTTGATGACCACTCCTAGATGTCCTTTTCACCAGGGAGGCCAGACTAAAGCAAGAATGACAACCTGGCACCTGGACTGTCCTTAGAAGGGAGCCCTAGCCCCTCCCTGACATTGGGCCATTTGGAGGCATCTGCTTCCTTCCTGAGACAGTGATCGGTGTGTGGAAACACAGCAGGCAGATCTTGGCACACCCTGGGCTGCACCCTGGGAGGAGTCTTCATCCCTGGGAAAGGGTCTGCAGCCGTGCACATATCAAAATATGTCTACCAGCTCCTGCCTGTCATGGGTTAAAGGCTCCTTAGAGGTCTCACATATTTAAATAGGCCACATCTTGCCCCAGCTCCAGCAGGAACACACACAAGCACGTGCACAAACATGTGCCTGCATGCATGCAGACGCATGCACACACCTAGGTGTGCTCCTCAGTCAGGCTGAATCCCATTGTTAAACAGCAAGCCCTTCTCAATCAAAAGTCAAACACCGGAATCACGAATTGCCAGTCCAGCCCATGAAGAAAGCATGATCAAATCCCTTCAAACCAGAGGAGGGAAAGGCATTTTCTGTGGCTCAAAATCCTGAAGCAGGGCTGGAGAGATTGCTTAGTGGTTAAGTTGCTTGCCAGCAAAGCCAAAGGACCCAGGTTCAATTCTTCCAGGACCCCCATAAGCCAGATGCACAAGGTGGCACATGTATCTGGAGTTTGACTGCACAGACTAGTGGCCCTGGTGCAGCCATTCTCCCTCTCTCCCTCTCTCCAGCATGTCTACAAATAAATAAAGATAAAATATACATTTTTTAAAATCTTTAAGCAGTAAAAACAATCATCAGAGGGACCAAACTTAATGTGACTGTGGACTCCAAAATGGTTTCTTTCATTCCTTGACTCTGGCTTTTGAGTCCTAGCTGAGTGGAAAAGGATTGTGTCCAGCCTGTGACAGCCATCTGCTGAGTCAGTTAAAGAACAAGTGAGGGACAGTCGACCACCCTACAGGCGACTTAGGACCTACGACTAGTTTCACTCAGCCCTGTATAATCCCAGCCCCTGGCAAGGGAAGGCCAGAGCTCTCCTTAGTGGCTCAGTCCCTCTCTGCCTGTGGAGAGACTTGACTTAAGCTCTCCTGGTAAAAATCTGTGCTCTCTACAACTTTGGCCTCAGTTTCTACCTGGCCCCATGATGTCCTGAACTGAGAGCCCCCTGTCTTCCCCCACCCCAGACCCTCTGCACTCTGGTGCTTGTGGTAGCTGGCTGACCAATCTGTGAGGAATTGAAGGTCTCTGATGGGGACTGCTGACCAGGGAGACCAGAAGGTCTCCAGCTGTGACTCTGGACCACTGTAGCCAACAGGGCATGAGCTAGGTTTCCTTTCCATCTCTGTGGACAGTATTACTTCCCATTTGCAGTAGATGGATGCTGACCAGCACTATGCTTTGGTAGGTCCTGAAGGCACTAGATAGGGGAGGGTAGCCTGATGTGGCCTGTAAGGTAAGGGGTACATTTTCTTCCTTTTGGGAACCTCCTCACATTCAGTGTGTGGCACAGTTGGCAGTGTCAGCTGATCTGATCCAGGCAAATCCACACATTGGGAGGACTCCTCTTACCCCTTTCATTCTTCTTTCTCCATCCTTGAATACCATCCAACCTCAGTGGACCTCTGGCTGCCACCCATCACCCTTCACGAACACTGTAAGCTAAAGAGAAGAATTTGGTTTGATCGGGGCGGGGGGGGGGGGTCCTTGATTCTGTTGTCAGGAGAGAAAAGGCTTGTCACTGTTCACATGGGCAGGTCCCCTTCACACCGCACTTGGGCAAAGCCCTAGTGCTAGGTCTGCCCACTCCATCCACAAATTAACGCTGTCAGGTCGTCCACTACAGCTTCTCCATGGATGGGGCCTTTGCATCTCTTTTCCTTTGCAAGAGGACTCCTGTGGAATGAGTTCACCCTCTCTAGTGTCACAAGTCAAAGATGACATCTCTCCTCAGGATACTGGGGAAGATGTTCCCTTTCTCTGGCCTCTTAATTTTTTCTCTCTTCAAGCCCAGTCAGTCTCTCCTTCCTATAGGTGTTGACAAGAGAAATACTCAATTTGTAACTCCTGAGGACTCCCCCTTTGGAGTGTCTACTGAGGAACCCTAAGGTTGTCTTGTGAGGATGGGATAGTCTGCCCAAATGCCTGACTTCATTGTGACATGCCTGGCCTTTAAACAAAATGACCCACTAGGAGTTTAGCCTAAAAATGGCTCTTATGACAATATCCTCCTCCAGCTTTGTCTTCAGTGCAGGATCCCACTAGCCAGGCCTTCCCTGAAGGCACAGTTAGCTCTACTTGCAGAATGTGCCTTCTCTCCCCTCCTTCCATCTCCTGCTCCTGTCTACTCCAGCCCTGCCCTCTGGACCCCATCCAGATCACTCCAGCCTCTCCACTCCGTCCTGCCCCTCATAAGTGTTTGGGCTGCTCTTTCAGGCCACTGGTCATGTGAGCTGACATTCCAAGAGGAAGCTGGAGCCAAGGACACTGTCTAGGTTGACACATCTTTTTCCATGCCTGACCTTTCTCAATGTGAAACTAAATAGTCTTTCTTTAAGTGTGGTCAACCTTGCTATTAAGCAATGTCTGTCCCACCTCCTCATATTCCTTGCTCAGCCTGGATGTGGAAAAGAGATTGCCCATCTTCAAAAGAAAGGGGAAAATCAAACTCACCAAGACCTCACCCCCACGACAAAAGAGCCTCACTTTTCTGTGATGGGTCTTCTGGGCCTCCTGCAGGAGACTGGCTGACACATTCCAGGATCAAATCAAGCTCCAGCTTGTACCACACAGCTGGCCAAGACTAGGGTAACTCTATAACAGGTAGTTAAAAGGCCCCTCCTACTCCCAATTAAGCCTCAATAACCCCTCAAACTTGAATGCAACAAAGAACTCCAGCCCCTTATTTCCAGATTCCTGAAGGTTAACATCCTCAGACCACTGAGTCCGCATATGACACTCTCATTCTTACCATCAAGGATCTGAGTGGCTCTGACCATCTCATTCACGATTATGAGCTCATTAATTACTGTTGTTTCCTTGTGCTGTCCTACTCCCAGCCCATCACCCTCTTCAGTACTGTTCCTCACAGCACTCAGTACTGCATTGCCTTGGACCTTAAATAAGCTTTCTATGTTTGTGTCTGTGTGTCCCACGTAAGCCGGAGGCACAGTGACACAAGCGTACACCATCGCACACATGCACAAGGAGGCACACATGTTTGGAGTTCATTCGCAGCAGCTGAAGGCCCTGGTGAGCCCAATCTCTTTCTCTCTGCCTCCTTTTCTCTCAAAATAATAATAATAAAAAGAAATTCAAACATTTCTATCCACAAACCACATACCCTAAATCCTACAACCTCCTCCCCACACCCATGACACCTCTGTGTCAGGGCATTTTAAAACACCCTCAGCTCACCCTCTTTGCACAGTAGGCAGCATGCCAGTCTCAATCTAGAATATACCCCAGTTTAATAGTCGCCTCACTTCCAAACCTGAAACACACTTGATTCATAGGCGGGAGCTGTTCTATTCTAAATTAAATAAGAAAATTGGGATATACCGTAAGAACTGCAAACCAAATCATAGAGGGCCCTCCCCTGCCCCCGCCAAACCACAAACATCCTTGCCCAAAAGGCAGAACCCTTATTAGAGCTCTCATCTTGGGAACAGGTGAAAGACTAGACATCTATATTGGCTCCAAACATGCCTTTGACAGTCTGCACTCACATGCAGAAATCTGGAAGGAAAGCCAACGTTTAATCCAGGGCTCACCCATCAAACAGCTCTCTCTTACTCTATAGCTAATAGAGGCTGCCCAACCCCCACTGCAGGTTCCAGTTTTCCACTGAAAGAGTGACCAAAGACACATGGCTTCGAAACACTGGGAAATACCAATGCAGAGAAGGAGACAAAGAAGTCGGCCCTTCAACCCTCTGCAGCCACACATTCTGGAGGCCTGCATTGGACCCACCTCCCTTGACTCAAGCTAAGCTCTCCTTCAAGTCTAAAACACATCCAGAACTCAGCCCAGCAGCCAGTCACACACAGTGTGACAGTGAGCCTGCAGGTGACCTCAAGCTCTTCTTCAAACAGTAAAAATCCCCATATATCTGTGAAAACAAAAATCTATGACTCCATACTAAGAGACTGCCAGCTTTGCCAGTAAGTTGCCCACAGATCAGGCTATTGATGTGCTAATTCTAGTCTGGACAAACAACTTCAGGGGAGTATCCAAGATTAGCCACTTTGGGAACATGCCTAGCATTGAGAAAGTACTTGCTAGGGTTGGCTGTGGAGTTCTCACCATCCTTCATTTTGGCTTTCCTTACTTCTCTGCGGAGGAGCATGTCTTTACCCCAGTTCAGCGTGTGAGCATGTGACCATCTAGATGGGATTTTTTTTCTCCTACTTAGACCACATCCACCCTCTGCCTTGACCACTTTTCTTTTCCACATTGTCCTGAAATTCCCCCCTCCTTTGTTATCCTAACCTACTCCACCACCCCTTCTATGAAATTACCCCAAAAACATCCAAGCATCAAATAAATGAAATAATTCTATGAACAGAGATTACATGTCCCTGTCTAAGGGACTCGTCCCTGCCCCCCAAAATCTGTTAGACTGGATTACCATTGGTGTCACCTTTCACATCCAAACAATACCATAGATAATGATGCCATTGGTTTTAATATAAAAGTCCAAATTCGCATTCCCTTCCACAAAACCTACTAATACCTGAACTAATACTTTTCTGGTTAAAATTAACCCAATCAGCTCCAATTTGTATCAATGCCTCCTAGCCAGAGCCTCCCCAAATAATCCTAAAACCCTCAATTGCTCCCTCATTATTTCCCTTAAACACTCAAACAACCTCTGATTTATTTTCTAAAAGTTAGACAACTAAAGCCAGAACATCTATCTACCTTTATATACCCAACAATTTGGCCTTCAACCATAATCCCTTTCTGACTCCTGAACAAAGTAAATAATATTGTCCCCAAACTCAAGAGCCAACATGCTTTCATAAGAATAGATCTCATCACTGGTTTCATCACCCCTTCGTAACACCCTCCAGTGTCCCTCCACCAGCTGCTATAGCAACCTTCACCGCCTGCAGTCAGGGACATACGAGCCCCTCATCTCCATCTACCATCTACTACCTTTGTGGAGCTGAGGCTTTATTTCAAGACCTGGGATAAACTGGAACTCACCGTGAAGTGAAGGCTGATCTTAAACTCATGACAACCCTTCTTACCACGGCCTCCTGAGCTGGAGTAAGGTATGTGCCACATGCCCAGCTCTAATTTCACGTCACCCCACTGCTGGCAGGGACTCTGCCCACAGCTTACCTAGTACTAGGCCTCAATTTTCATCCAACTCCCCCTCTCACAAAAATATAAAGGAAAACAAACCCCTGACCCATCTGTGTAACCAAGTGAGCTAAGGCCACCCAAGTCTTTCTCCTTCCAGAGGCACTCACTGGCTCAGCGCTTGAAGACAGGGTACACTAGTCCTAGAGAGAGAGCAACTCCCCCACCCACCCTTAAGCCCAGTGACAAGGGACTGCACTCTGCAGCAGAGGCAATACAAGGACAAGTCAGTTTTCTGGCAGGAACAATACCTAAAACCAGGACGGCCCTAGGTTTACTAAGAGTCCATCAAGCTGGGGTCTGCGCCATGTTATGAGAATTGTGTTTTCATGTCAGTGAATCCAGACAGGTATTAGAGTCTCAGCATTGTCTTTAGCTGGCTAATGACAATCTAGAAAATCACAAACCCTGGGGCTCAGACAGTTCAAGTGGAATATGAATGTTTGTTGTTGGTTTGCCAAGGTCTAATCTCTCTGCCTTGTCTATGTCCTGGTCTTTGAATTCTGCCTTCTTAAATTCTTTTATCCTTCATAGCTCAAAACATTCAAAATAGGGCTGAGAAAATGACTCAGCGGTTAAAGGTACTTACGGTAAAGCTTGTTGGCGCAGGTTCTATTCCAAGCCCCTTGTAAGTCAGATGCAAAAAGGGGCAGAAGAATCTGGTGTTTGCAGTGGCAAGAAGTGCTGGTACACACACACACACACACACACACACACACACACACACGCAAACAAATAAATAAAATCTTAAACATTCAAAATGTTTCAAAGGCCCTTAACAGTACACAAGCTAAATTCCAGAAGCTTTGTACAATATCAGCCCCTCCCTCAAAATTCCCCTCCACACAAATAGGTGAGGCAGCTCTGTACCCCAAAATCTCCAGGAGGCAGCTATAGAAGACAGATCTTTAGGATTATTCGCCAATTAAGATTTTCAGCAGGACATGGTGGCACATGCCTTTAGTCCCAGCACTTGGGAAGTAGAGGTAGGAGGACTGTCATGAGTTCAAGGCCATCCTCAGACTACAGGTCAGCCTGGGCAAGAGTGAGACCTTACCTTGAAAAAGATTAAAATTTAAAAACAAACAGGAGGGATCAAAACTCCCAAACTTAACATGGCTATTAACATAGCTTCTCTCCTGCTTCAACCCTGTGCCTCTTTGAGACTTAGTATAGAAAAGTGCAGTGTCCATCCTGTGACATCTGTCCCAGAGTTGCTGAGCCAGATGGAGGACAAAGGAACTTCAACCATTGTACAGATGACTCCTTGGAACCAGCCCTGCAGCCACCCTGCAGATGACTTCCAGAATCTGGGTACCAGCTTCAAGCCTATGCAATTCTTGAACCCCTGTCTACAGAAAGCAAATACATTTCCTTGCTTTCACCATGTTGTCACCAATCTTTGCCCCACACATGCCCAGCCTCAGTTTGCACATGACAATCAGCACAGGTCTGCCTGGCCAAGTCTAACAGTTGCTCAGACGTGGTTACCTTCTGTATTGCACATGTGGTTTCTAAGTTGCCACACCCAGACACACGAGAATCACAGGGGCCAGAAGGCCAGCCATGAGAGCTTGTCCACAGACAGACACACGTGCCAGGCAACACTGCAAGAGGAACATGGGAAGAGGAACACAGCATGGGCCAGGGGTCGGAGTGTGTCTGCAGGGCCTGGTGCAGCTGTGGGAAGAAACAGTGGCTCCATCTGCAACCCACATGGAGAGAGCTACAAATCTTCAGGGACAGTAAATGACCGGCTGAATAATATTTGCATGTCCTGTATTTGTGTAAGACACCCTGAGCAGAGACATGGGGAATTGGGTGGAAGCACACTTCTCCCTGGAGGCTTCTTTATTCGTTCAAATAACCAACCTAAACCCGGGGACTGCCCCGCTTCCTGGCCCATGTTCCTTATTTCAGCAGGCAGAGGAGGAAGCCCCAGGCTTCACTCTCAAGAGCCAAGCAGAGACCAGCAGGAGACATTGTGCCCTGCTTGGCCCCAGGGCTTCCCCAGCCCTGGCCTCAGCAGTGTGCCCAGTTGGTCTGGCCAGTTGGTCCCCGGCAATTTAATGCCTTGCTGCTTCTGCTCCAGGTGGACGATGGCCTGACTTCCTCTTGGACAAGGAAAGGGCTCTGAAGCTTGCCTGTAAGGCACTTGCCTTCTGTGGTGATTTGATTCAGATGTTTCCTGTAAACTCAGGTGTTCTTCCAGGTGTGGTGGTGCACACCATTAATCCCAGTACTCGGGAGGCAGAGGTAGGAGGATTGCAGTGAGTTTGAGGCCACCCTGAGACTACATAGTGAATTCCAGGTTAGCCTGGGCTAGAGGGAGACCCGACCTCAAAAAACTACACACACACACACACACACACACCCTCATGTTTGGTTCCCAGATGGTTGCAATTTGGGAGGCGGCCTAGCTGGACGGGGCATGTTGCTGGGGGTGGGCTTCGGAATGTTATAGCCAACTCCCCCTTGGCTCACTCTTCTGCTTTTGTTTTCCACCTGCTGTGGCCAGGAGGTGATGTCCAGCCTCTGCCCATGCTGTGCTTTCTCTTGCCATCATGGAGCTTCTCCTCAAGACAAAGCCAAAATAAAGTTTTCCTTCCATCAGCTGCTTCTGGTCAAGTACTTGGTCTCAGCAACGAGCGGATGACTACCATACTCCCCTGGACTTGCTTCCAGCAAATAGCAGGTCCTGTGGAAACAGCAGTGTGCTGTTTGTCCTCTCCACAACCAGCACCCCTGTGAGCACATGCAAGCACACCCCACACGCTCGTGCACACACATTCATGTGCTCGCACGTGGACACTCACTGGCATCCAGTCTGTCTGGCTTACTGGTCCATCCCCAGGGTCCAGGGCCTACCCCTCAGCTCCCAAGCATATTATGGCTGGTCAACCCCTCATCTCTTGATGGACATCCTCAGCTTGTTCTGCTTTTTTTTTTTTTTTTTTCAAGGTAGGGTTTCACTCTGGCCCAGGCTGACCTGGAATCCACTCTGTAGTCTCAGGATGGCCTCAAACTCACAGCAATCCTCCTACCTCTGCCTCTGGAGTGTGAGTGCTAGGATTAAAGTCATGCACCACCATGCCCAGCCAGCCTTGGCTTCTTATGGGTGTAAACAGTGAAGACTCCTGGAGGGGACACAGGAGAGGAGTTGCAGACCCTCCCTTGAATCCACACTCCTCACCAACTTCCACCCCCTCCTCCCCTGCCCAGCCTAGACTAGCATACTGCCAGCCTGGAACAGGTGAAGGTTGAGGCTGGGCCCCACCCCATTTCCACATATACAACAGCCCTAGAGCTGCTGTGTCCCTCACAGCCCAGGACCAGGCTGTGAGTGTGGTGGATGGTACACTTGGCCACAGCCACTCAATAAGGAGGTAGGGAGAAATCTGAATGCAGATAGCCTGGCTTTTCATGCAGATCACATTAGAATTCCTATGACTTCCCTTTTTGGCGGGGGGGGGGGGGAGTGGGTAAGTAGTGAACACAAAGCCCATGTGTGTTAGGCAAGTACAGTACCACTGAGCCCCAGCCTCACCCCAGTATCCTGTTTCTCTCAACTGCTTCTCAGGTGTGAATTTAGCACACCAAGGGCACATCACCAAGGGTAAATGAGGTATGCACCAGGGAGCGCCATGGGATGAAACCTTCCCTCCAACAGGGAAGGACAGAGAGGGGGGTGTACAGGACACCTGCTGATGGGCAGGTAGGTGGGAGGACTCTATCAACCCAAGTAGCTGACTTTACTACTCTGTAACACGGGAGGTAAGAGGCACTCACTGTCTGGCTGAGTGGCCACTGTCCTGATGAAGATGTCAGTGGACTGTAAGCAAAGCTCAGTCTGAAGGTGGTGTAAGTTTTGACCAAACACAGCTGTTTAACTGTGGCAGATGCCAGGGTGGCTTGCATTAGAAAACCTCATTGAATTAACTGGTCATTAAGTAAGGGACACATGCGACTATGTCAATAGAGAGAAGGGCTTTTCCTTTAAACTTGTCAGCCATTCCTGATTTTAAATATATAATTGAAATATGAATATGTAATGAGTCCAAGTTGAATAAAGTCTGCTCTTCAAGCCCACAGCAGAGTTTCGAGTGTAGAGAAAAGGCCTCCTGAAAACAGACAAGCCCCGCCCGCAGGCCGCTGTCACAGTTCAGCCTTGCTGTGAAAAGAGACAATGCCATGGACGCAGAAGCCAAGCAGGCGACAGGAAAACTGGAAATGAGGCCAGGCTGCCTCCATTTGCCTCCAGACAGTGTGGTTGTCTGTCCTGAGAACCTACAGTTCCACCAGGGGTGCAGAACTGGGGAGCTTCCTTCCCTCTGCTACGGTTGTGAGGTGTACTGCATCTGCCTCAGATCAACTGAATTCCCTCTGCACATCTGGATAGCTCCTGTTCTGCAGGCCCCACCTGCCTGCTGCCATGTTTGGAAATGTACTGGTGTCAGCCTGGGTCCAGCGCACCGCTCGGAGGCTTTGAGCAGGTTCGACATTGGGAAAGGCAGCAGAGTCACAGCTTAGGGTGGGAGTGCTGCAGCCAGGCTGTGCTGGACCTCCAGCCCGCCCAGAAAAGGCACTTTGAAGCCCACCACCTGACCCTCTGGACCGATATGACAGAGGACAGCATGTACACAGAGCTCACCACTCAGCTGGAGAGAAGCAGGACAGTAATTCTTCCTTTTATTTCTCCACATAGCCATTCACCAGGCAGCAGGAACGTGCCATCCTCTTCTGTACACTTTTTTCCCAGAGCAGTGTTCGTTCAATGAGGCTGGGAAAACAGGTGGTCACAGGAGCCCACTCAGGCACTGCTGTCACAGCTGTCGATCTACACACCCAGGCTGCCAGGATGGCCTCTGACCTGTTTGCATCATCTTCCCCCACCCTGCACGGCTGGGACTGCCCATGGCCCACCCACTGTCACTCAGCCTCCACGCAGCCTTGGCCCTTGGGAGTGTACCCCTGAAAGAGCACGCAGGAAGCTCTTCCCACCTAGCCCTATCTTGAGATGTCTTAGCAACTTGTCCCTGGGGTGGGGGGGGGCGTCCTCTTGCTTCTCTCAGCTTCTGTACACACAAAGGCCAGAGGTCCCAGGGTCTCAGCCCTGCCCTGTCAGCATTACCTGTAAAACAAGGAGCAGCCCTCATCTTCCTGCTGACACAAGGGGAAAGGGCGCTTCTGGGAAGGACATCGCCAAGAAAGCCCAAAACATCAGCTTTCCACACCAAAAATTACTAGAAAAATGTAATTATTAAACTTCCATACCACAGAAACTATGGATAACCAAGCAACAGGTGTTAAGAAAGACTCCAGTTGCCTAGCAACATGCAGGTCCAAGGCAAAGGTCATACAGTACAGGGGTGCCATCCAGGAGGCCCCGGTGGACATGGCAGACCCTCAAGTTTCTGAGTGATGAGGAAGGCAAAAGCAACGGCAGCTTTAAACCCAGAGTACAAAAGCCAAACTGGGATTCCAACAGTGGTTGTTCTGGTCATAGAAGACTTCATCCGTCTGAATAAAGCCTGAATGTGGCAATACTGTTTACAAAATGGGGATCAGAGGGGACTGGCCTCAGCCCTCCTCGAAATGCTAGGAAGCTGCCAAGATGGGCACATCACAGCAATGGCCAATAGGTGACAGGAAGATGCCAGCCCTGTCCATTGGGAACTGCTGTTGTAAAGGTCACATTTTAAGTTGTGGAAATAGATAATTGTTGCTTAATAAATAGCACTTAGAAAGTGGCCATTTGGAAGCAAGTGCCTTTAACAACTGAGCCATCTCTCCAGCCCAAAAGTGGCCATTTGGAAGAATTCCTTCTCTCCTGCCACACCATGGATAAGATGAGATGATGGGATGTGTGAGTGATGCTACCAAATGTGTCAACACTCTAGAACACATACAGCCCTTCTGCAGGAGGAGCAAGGAAGTCCCTGAGGTTGAAGCCCCCAAGCTGTACAAGAATGACAGACTCCAGTGCCTCAGAGGACATGTACTGTGGGGATGCCATGAACCAACACAGCATGGTGAACAGAAACAGCTGCCAAACAGCCTGGTCTACAAGGCAGTGCACCCCAGGAAGAGGCCAAGGCCAGGGCAGGAGGGCAGCAGGGAGGCGGTCAAGAGCTCCAGGAACACAGTGGCTACCTTGCCTCAAGGATGTTCGGCTACACCCACATATTGGCAAAGGGAATTTCAGCAAGGCTCCACTTTTTGTCCACCAAATGAACAGAGGGGCCTGGGGAGATAGTCAGTGGGTAAAGGTGTTTGTTCTGAAAATACCAGGACCCGAATTCAATCCCCAGCACACACATAAAACTAGGGCGTGGGGCTGGAGAGATGGCTTAGTGGTTAAGGCATTTGCCTGCAAAGTCAAAGGATCCCAGTTGGATCTCTCCAGGACCCACACAACCCATATGCACAAGGGGGGGGTCATGCATCTGGAATTCATTTGCAGTGGCTGGAGGCCCTGGCTCACCCATTCTCTCTCTCTCAAATAAATAAATTTAAAAAAATAGGGCATGGCCATGCATGCCTTTAACCCGTGCTGAGGGCATAGGGACGGGGTTGTTGAGAATAAAAACTCACTGCATCATTGAGATCTATTCCTGCATAAGATCTCCTGTCTGGCCCTGCCTCCTACTTTCCAGAATCAACCTTACATCTTGATCACCTCAACCCATGGCAGGACCAAAAATGGTCCCCCCAGAGTTGTGGTGGCACCCACCCATAAGAGATGGTTAAGGGCCAGAGGGATTGCTTAGTGGTTAAGGCACTTGCCTGCAACACCTAAGGACCCAAGATAGATTCCTCAGAATCCACACAAGCCAGGTGCACCTGGTGGCACATGCATCTTCAGTTCATGTGCAGTGGCTAGAGGCCCTGGCATGCCCATTCTCTTTCTCTCCCTCTCTCTCTCTCACATAAATTAAAAAGAAATAAAGTATTTGAGGAAAAAAAGTGATGGTTAAATACATCAGACACCCTCATTCCAGGCACACTAGTCAGAGCTTGAAACCCACAGGTCACCGAGGCACACTGCCCTGGAAAGAGGTTGCTGGGGAGTTGCTCAGCTGTTTAGAGCTCTGCCTCATCCTGTGGACTTGTGGTCCTCATCATTTGGAAGGCAGCCTTTGGCAACATCTTGTCTAGACTCTGCCATAGAGTCAAGGAAGGTGGCAATGCAGGCAGGTGTACTGAAGGGCCCTCACCCTTGTGGTGCTTTTTGCCCCTCCCTCAGAAGCCCATTAGGGTGCAAACGGGAAGTTCTCTTTTTTTCCCATCCCAGCACTAACCAGGGCCAACCCTGTTTAGCTTCCGAGATCAGACAAGACCAGGTGTGTTCAGGGTGGTATGACTGTAGACCAGAAGTGTTCTTTTCTCCCATCCCAGTCCTAACCAAGCCCGACTCTGCTTAGCTTCCGGATCAGACGAAACCATGTGCATTCAGGGTGGTATGACTGTAGACCAGAAGTGTTCTTTTCTCCCATCCCAATCCTAACCAAGCCCGACTCTGCTTAGCTTCCAAGATCAGACAAGACTACGTGCATTCAGGGTGGTGTGACCGTAGAGAGGAAGTGCTGTTTTCTAATTTCATATCATTCTTCAAAGAGGCCAGATCACTTCGCTCCTTTTTGTGTTTTCAAAGGCTCCTCTCAGACTTTATTTAGCACAAAGATATGTTCTCCCTTTGGCAGGCCGATCCCAGCCTGTCCCCCCCCCCCCATAGCTCCAAGGCTTCCTCTACGTGTCTGCTGCTTTGGGGTTTCCTGCCACCTCTAGCTTCTCCAGATTCTGTGAACATGCTCCTCTGCCCCCAACCCCCAAACCCTAGGCACCAGCAGGGGCAGCACAGCTTGCTACAGGATGGGGCCACTGCAAACCTATGTAGCAAAGTTCAAGTGGAGCCAAGCAGCTGAACCTCTATGACTTGTTAGACTCAGGCTGTGTCCACAGCAGAATGTCACCATCAGCTTCCAGTGAGGGTAGGAGGCCTCACCCCATGCCGCCAGGTCACCTGCCTTGACTTCTACTCTTGTCACTCACACAGCCTCTAGGAGCAATGAAGAGGGTAGGTCTTCCAGACACCAATACTTCCCTTTCTGAAGGATCTGGCAGTGACCACAAGTCTGGTCAGCCACAGGTGGTATGGAAGAAGCACTGTTCAAAACCCAGAGAACCCCTGGGGTGTCCATCAAGCATCATAAGGTAAGCCTGGACCACACAAGCTGTCCATGGAGTATCTAGTCACTGGCCGGGGTGCAGGAGGCAGGGCTGGTCTCAGGGTGCAGAGATAAGGCAGAAGGAACAGGACAACTCATTTACCTGCAAAGGTCTCCCCTCATGTCTACCCATCTGTGCCAGTCCACAACAGTATCAGTTTTCTTGGGCCCCAGGAGGCCCCCCCCACCACGCTGGACACCAACTTAGAGCAGTGAAAAGACAGAGTCTAGGCAGTGAGGGCTCCACTTTGGCCTGAAGCAATCCCAGGGCTTTCAGCCCCCAAGCCGGATCACCTCAGCACTTAAAATAAGAGGAGGCTGAGCAGACACACCTGTGTCTAGCAAGTGGACATCTCAGGACAGTAGCGGGCATGCACCCAGACACATTGGTCTGTGCTGGTGTGATGGGGATGTTTCAGCATGGTGTGTGCAGACGCCAGAGGGTGTGAGCATGTGATTGTGAACACAAAGAGTGGACTCCAGGTCAGCATGTGATCTCTGGCCACCAGTGAGGACTATGTGAGTGTTTGGCCCACATGCTGTGGTATGCATTTATGTACCCAGATGTGTAAACCTCTGGCACCTGTGGTGTGGCACACAGGTTCTCACATCTCACCCTCAGGCTCACACCGTGATCCTGTCCATCTCGACACTCACTCACCCCCCCCACCCCCGATTCTCTCAGGCCCAAAGCCCACCAACCACCCTGCACCTGACCATATTCCCACATGGCTGTGGTCTCAAGACCAAGACTCTGCCCACCTTTCCCCCCCGCATCCAGGCTCAGACCCAGGCATCAGGACTCAGAAGTGACTTTATTTCTCTGTAGATAATGCCCCAGGGCAGACTGTTGGGCTATACCTGGCTTGGTCTCCCCTCCCCTTGGAGACCTGGGGGTCCCAGCCTCCTGCCCTCACTCCCCACCCCCTGCTTCCGGCCCAGAAGCCTAGTCTCCTGGAGAGGTCCAGCTGCCTGGGATGTGGAGCTGGCAAAGAGGTGGACAGGCTCCTCATCGGAGGAGATTAAGAGCCACAGACCTCAATGCTGGGCCATGGCTCCCCAGCCTCAGCTAGGCCAGGCTAGGGAGGGACAGCAACAGCCTAGGAGACCAAGTTCCCAAGCCCCACATGAGGGAGGGAGGAAGGACCTCAGGGCCCAGCCCAGAGGAGAGCAGGCCCCAGACTGAGCAGGAGTCCCCCAGTCAGGGCCCAGAGGCTGCGTCCTGCTGCAGATGCCCCATTGCACAAATCCTTCTCACAGCAGTCCACGTCGACTTTTAAGATCCCAGAGTTAATGAACCCCATCAGATAGTCTGAGAAAAAGTGTCGCTTAACGAAGTCACAGGAGGAAGCACACATCTTGTTCACAGAATGATCCTTCCTGCCTGGGGAGGACAAAGGGGCTCCAGGCTGGGGCTCCACTCCACCGAGTGTCCTCCCTGTCCCCAGGTCCTTCCTGGGCAGCCACTAAAGCTAAACACCAAGCATCCAGGGAGGAACAAGCAAGTAGTGCCTTGTTCCAAGGCCAGAGGGACTTGGTGGACATCTCTGACCCCTGCTGGGAGTCCTATTTTCAGAAGCCCCAACCCCAGGCCAGGTCTAGTAGCCCCACTCCCAGGCCAGGTCCAGTAGCCCCACCCCAAAGCCAGGTCCAGTAGCCCCACCTCCAGGTCAGGTCCAGACTTACTGCTGCTGGGGTCAGTGATCCGGACACTGGCACAAACGGTGTCCGTCGGCTGACACTGCTTCGGGGTGCAATGGCTGGAGTTGGTGGTGAGGGTGCAGTCCTGGCACCACAGACCATGGGCTGAGCAGGGCATGGGGAGGGAATGACCAGAGGAACTGGGGTCTGGCCAAGTCAGACCCTGATTCCCCTTTGTCTCCACTTGCTACAGAGCTCAGGATGGAACCATGCCCACGGATGGGTCTGCTCCCACAGGGCCCGGGCTGGCCAATGGCGCTCAGCCTAGCACCAAATATGGGACACCACGCCTCCACACCCTCCTCACCACCTGCACACAGTCTCAGGAGCTGGGTGGATTCCAAGCTAGGAAGGGCCTAAAAGACTAAATTGGAGGCCTAGTGGTCCTCTGAAAATGGGGGACATCTGCCAGGAGGGAAGGTTCTGGACCTTGGGAGCTGGGAGAGACCCTGGGGGTAGAAGGCGAGTGGCAAAGGCTTCGCAGGAGTCAAGGAGGGGGTGTGGGTTTTGTAGGAAGCTCAGGGGACCCTCGGGCGGTCCGCGGCCCCACAGAGTACCTCTCACGGCCACCTGCCCCCACCCCGCGGGCCCCCGACTCACCCGGTGCAGGGCACAGCAGCAAGGCCAGCAGCGCCAGGCCGAGGCTCTTCATGGCCGCAGGCAGCAGGCTCGGAGCGGGCCTGGGGGAGACGCGGGGGGGGTTGCGGGCGGGGGTCCTCTGGGAAGCAGGCCTGGAGGGGGGAGGGGAGGAGAAAAGCCTGGATCACAGGACCCGCCTTCGGCAGACCCCTCAAGGCCCCAATCCTCTGGCCTCTAGCAGCGATGTCCTCCCGGGGATCCAGACCGAGGTCCGCCTGGAGCGCAGAGCCCCACCCCCAGCACACTCCCTCCCCACAGCGTCCACCGTCACCACCTTGGCCGCAGAGAGAAGGTCGGCGCTCCAGCGGGGTGACCCGCACCCTCGCCCCGCACCTGTGTGCGTGTGGGGGGCAGGGCTGTCTCCCCTCCCCAGAGGGCTGAAGGTGCGCGGGGCCCCGGAAAGCCGGAGGAAGGGGAGGGAGAGGAGGGGAGCGACTGTACCTGCCGGCGGGGAGGGCTGCGCGCCGCGTCCCCGTCCCGTCCCGTGCCCGTCCCCACCCCTGGGCCAGGGCGCCGGGAACCCCGCGCCGAGCCCTCCCCCCGCCGACCCCGCGCGCCGCGGGGCTTTCCGCGGACGGGGCGAGGGGCGCGGGAGCGGCTCGGGGCGCACTCACATCCCGGGGCGTCGGCGCTCAGGGCTGGGTGCGGCGCGGCGCGGGAGTGATGCCCTTCGCTCTCCCTGCGGACCGGAACCCGGCGCAGCTCGCCTTTCGGGGGACGCAGCCGCAGACGCGGACCCCGCGCGAGGGGCGGGAGGGACGAGGGAGGCGGGGCGGAGCCGGCGGGGGCGGGGCGGGGGCGCCCAGTTCGCGCCCCGAGGCGGGTCGCCGCCGCCTGCCTGCACCCGCTCCTCGCCCTGCGCCCCTGCCGACCGAGGGAGAGTCTCCTGCCGGGCGGGCAACCGCGCGGGCGCTCCGGGCCCGACCTCGGGGCCACTCGGAAGGGATCCCGGGACGACGCCTCGCCGGCGGCCTGCCCGGGCCCCGACGACAGCCGCTCTGGAAAGGCGACGTCCGCTTTGAGAGCCCCGCCGAGTGCACACGAGGCGAAGCCGCGACCTCCCCAGCCGTCGCCGCTTTCCGCTGCCGCCGCCCGTCTAGAAGGAGGGGTGCCCGCGAGACAGGACAGACTGGGTTCTGCCCGGACAGACGGCGGGCGGCCGGCCTTACTGGGCTGCGCAGACCCGTCGCTCTCCGCCTGCTGTGGCTTCCACCTGCCCGGAGCGCCTGGCACGCCTGACAGCTCGCTGCGAAGGTCCCCGGGCAGGAGGCCCGCACAGAGGGGGATGCAGTGCTCAGGCTCACGCTGCAGCCTGTGGCACAGCCAACACTGGACCTCAAGCAACTCGGGACGTGCGGCGCAGGAGATAGGGATGGAAGATGAAGGGGTCTGGGTTTGCTGAGGGAAGGGAAGCTGCTCTGAGAATGCGACACTTCAGCTGAGGCCCAAGGGAGGTGCAGAGAAGTGGGGTACAGGGAGAACGAGGTCCAGTGCAGGTAGTTTTCATCCAGACACCTCCACCTCGCAGCGCCCAGGAAGCCGACGATTTCCTAAGTGTGGAAACAAGTGAATACAACAGTAGAAGCCTGCCCTAGGCGTGGAAGCCAAGGGCGTCCGGCGCTGAACAAGGGTCTGCACCCGGTTGGGGACCCAGCTAGGGCCTGCACTGCGGTGGGGTCCCAGCTGGGAGATGAGTTCTTGCAGCAGCGAGGCAGGGCTTCCTGTCCCCCTGAAACAGGGAGCCCCGTATGTGGCCACCCCGAGAAGGCCAGTGGTCTGCTTGGATTTATCTAGAAAGCTGGCAAACCAAAGAAGACCCCTTCTGAGCGGTCTGCTCTCCTGACACAGGCCTACAGTTTGTCTGTCGGTAAGTCGCTGGGTTCTGTCAATGGAAAGAGAAGTTATGAATTAGAAAGTCTTGGGGTGGGGGCTCAGTGGGTGAAGTGCTTGCCACAGAAGTGTGAGCACTCGAGCTCACGTCCCACCCCGTGTAAAGGTCAGGCGATGCACACATCCCTAGAGTCCCAGCACCAGGGAAGCGGAGACCCTGTCCCTGGGTCTCACAGACCAGCTAGTCTCGCTGAATCAGTGCGCTCCAGTGTTAGTGAGAGAGCTTGTCTTCAAAAATAAGGTGGAAAGCTATAAAGACACTGGATGTTGACCTCTGGCCTCCACACACGTTTGCACACAACACACACACAGAGGAAGGCAATTAGTCTAGTGACTCCTGTCTTTTTTGCTCCTTTTCCCAGAAATGGGTAATTCCATGGTTATTGATTGGGATACAAAGATGTCTTCTCTAGCCCACAATGGGAGCCTGGAGCCCAATGCCATGAGAAAGGCCAGGCTTCAGAGTGACCCTCAAGAAAGGAAGGAATGAGGATGAGGGTAGTTTTACAACAATTCCCAAGAGTCAAGAGGGCTTCTCCCCGGGTTGTGTTTGCCACTCACACAAGACAGGTAGTGTGGCCTCCCCCACAACACACAGATGCCCACAGTGGCCCAGGTCAGCAGCCAAAGCAAAAGTGACACTTTTCTGCAGGTAGAGTCGAAGACAAGTTGTAGCAATAAGGCAAAGGATTTATCTGTGGAAGGTGAGCTCAAAAAAAAAAAAACAGCAAAAATCCAAAGGATGAGTCTCCAAAGTCACACACAGCAGTTTAGCACTAGCAACAGGTTTCTGCTATGTAATATGCGTCCATGTCTGTCTGTGAATGGATGTCTACAAATGGATTGAAATACTATCCACCTCTTTCTTAAAGGCTATCATCTTTTGTGACAAAATGGAAAAGCCTGGAAGACATTATGCTAGGTGAAAGAAGCCAGGCACACAAAGGCCACGTGCCCTCCTCACTCGTGTCCAATCTCATATGAACTCATGGAGACAATAAGAGGTGGGTCACAGGTGCTGGGGAGCAAAGAAGGGATGTGGATCAACAAGGGGTGCAAAGTTTCCATTAGACAGGAGGAGTGTGTGACTATGACTAGTAATAACACACTGTACCTCTCAAAATTAGTAGGAGAGTGGATTTTATCTCACAAACAAAAACATGAGGTGATAGGCTAACCGGCTGCAGTTAGTTATTGCACAAAGTATCGTAAACTTAAATGCCATTGGCTTACCATAAATAAATGCACTTGTTACAAATAAAATAATGCATTTATTTTGGTTTTGCTTTTTGTTTGTTTGTTTTGAGTTTTGGAATTTTGAGGTATGGTCTCACTCTAGCTCAGGCTGACCTCCACACTACTTAGTCTCAGGGTGGCATTGAACTCACAGAGATCCTCCTACCTCTGCCACCCGAGTGCTGGGATTAAAGGCGTGCGCCACCATGCTCAGCTGGTTTTATATTTTAAAGACAAAGTCTTGCTGAGTAGTGAGGCTGTCTTTAAAACTTGCTATCTTCCAGCCTTGACCTCTTCTCCAGGATTGCTGAGATTCCAAGTCTGTGGCTGTTATGGTTTGGGTATTAAGTGTTACCCCTGAAGGCTCACATCGAAAGGTTGGTCCCAACATGGCAATGCCCTTTTGGAAAGGTCTATAAGCTTCAGTAGCTGAGTCCTAAATGGAGAAAGTAGGCCACTGGTGGAAGGTGCTAGGAGTATGTTGTCCCTAGCCCTTTCATGTCTCACTGTCTGCCTCCTGTCTGCCAGGAGGTGAAAAACTACTAGTCTCCAGGGCACACTCCCATCCTATGATGCCCTGCCTAAACACATGGACCAAGCAACCATGGCTGAACCCTCTAAAACAGTGGGACAGCACATCTTTCCTCCCTTAGTCCCTCTATGTCAGCCTTTTTTTTTTTTTTTTTTCTGGCTTTTCAAGGTAGGGTTTTACCCTAGCCCAGGCTGACCTGGAATTTACTATGTAGTTTCAAGCTGGCCTTGAACTCACAGCCATCCTCCTACCTCTACCTCCAGAGTACTGGGATTAAAGGTATGTACAACCACACCTGGCTGTGTCAGCCATTCTATCACAGTGAAATGAAAGCTATTTTATTTTAGAGAAGTTACTTTTAAAAAGTTTATATTTATTTGTTTGAGAGAGAAAGAGAAAGAAGCAGAGAAAGAGAGAGAGAGACATATAGAGAAAATGGGTGCACCAGGGCCGCCAGCCACTGCAAACAAACTCCAGACACATGCACCACCTTGTTCATCTGACTTACATAGGTCCTGGGATATCAAACCTTGGTCCTTTGGCTTTGCAGGCAAGCACATCAAATGCTAAGCCATACTTTTAGTGGATGTTTCTTCAAGATAGGGTCTTGGTCTATCCCAGGCTGATCTGGAATTCACTATGCTGTCTCAGGATGGCCTCAAACTTAGAGTGAGCCTCCTACCCCTGCCTCCCAGTTGCTGGGATCAAAGGTGTACACCACCATGCCAGGCTTGTTTTTTTTTTTTTTTTTTTTTTGTTAAAACATTTATTTTGAGAAAAGAAGAGAGAGAAAGGCAGAAAGAGAGAGAGAGAGAGAACTGGCATGCCAGGGCCTCCAGCCACTGCAAATCAACTCTAGACACTTATGCCACTTTGTGCTTCTGGCTTATGTGGATCCCGGGGAATCAAACGTGAGTCCTTAGGCTTCAAAGGCAAGTGACTTAACTGCTAAGTTATCTTTCCATACAATGTTCTTTTCTTTGACGTAGGGTCTCACATTAGCCCAGGCTGACCCGATACTCACTCTACTTCCAGGCTGACCTCAAACTCACAGTGATCCTCCTCCATCTGCCTCCCAAGGGCTGAGATCAAAGCCATGCAGTACCATACCCAGCTTATTTTTGTTTTTTGAAACTGAGTCTCCTGTCCTCCAGGCTGACCTTGAGATGGCCAAGTGGATTACTGTTTTCACCTGCCCAGTGAATGCTAGAAATTATAGGAGTGCACTGCCATGCTTGGTGTGTCATTTTTAAGTTTAGGTGGGTACAAGCTAGAACTGTATGAGAGCATCGCCATGCTTGGGGAGTCATTTTTAAGTTTAGGTGGGTACAAGCTAGAACTGTATGAGTGCATCACCATGCTTGGGGTGTCGTTTTTAAGTTTAGGTGGGTACAAGCTAGAACTGTAGGAGTGCATCGCCATGTTTGGTGTGTTGTTTTTAAGTTTAGGTCGGTACAATTTTAAGTTAATAAAATTAAGAGAAGTTGAGAGTCTTTTCTTTGCTCTACTACTTCTCCCTAAAGTATATGAAGCAAGTGTTTCAAGAGGGAGTGAGAAAATCAAGTTAAGTAGAATGCAAGAGAAATGAGCAGAGAAGTTGGCTTGCATGACAAGAAATCTAAGTTAACACTGTCTTACAGCAACTAATATATCTGTAACTTGAAGTTCCTCAGAGGCCAGAGCTCTGTGCCAGAATGGAGGGTGCTCCGGGGAGGAGGGCTCCAACACCCAGCATGTTTAGAAGGCAGTTCAACAAGGACCAGTTTAGGCTCCTTTAGATGCTAAGGATAGAGACCACCTGAACACCATATGTGGGACACTGCAGTGGTGGAAAGATGTCAGAGGGACAGGAACGCTGAGGGCATCAGCCCATGGTGAGCTTGGGAACATGTGAGAGATGAGGTAGGAAAACCCAGATCAGACCCCATGTGCCTTTGAAAGCACAGTTCAGGGCCCGGAGTATTCCGTGAGAACTGTAGTATGCCACTTTTGTCTGCAAGTAACAAAATGCTCATCAAGAAATGATTTAATTCTATGTGACACTTGGTTGGGCCATGGCTCTGAGGTGATAGGTCACACACTATTCTTGATGTTTCAGTGAGGATGGTTTTGATGATATTAACATTTAGCCACCATTTTTCTCTCTCATATAAAAATATGTATATACACACAGACACACACACACACACACACACACACACACATTACTGTGTAGCCCACACTGCTCTGGAATTAGAAATCTTCCTGCCTTAGTTTCCCTAGTGCTGAGATTACAGGTATATGCCACCTCACTCAGCCAAATTAACATTTAAAAGCGTGACTTTTGGAATGCATATGTGTAGGTGGTGTATGAATGTGTAAATATACGTATATGTGTGTAGGTGCCCATGGTGGTACTGTCATGTGTGCTCACGCACACGTGTGTGCCAGGCATCTTCCTCTCTCTGTTCTCTCACTGGAGTCTAGAGCTCGCTGATAAAGCATCTAGCTAGCCACCTTCTTCTGGGGATTCCCTGCCTCTACCTTCTGCAGGCTGGTGTTACAAGCAACCACCGATGCCCACCTGGCATTTACATGGGTGCTGAGGACCCAATCTCTGGTCTTCAAGCTTGCACAGCAAGCACCTTATCCACTGAGCCATCTTCCCAGTGAAAGCAAACTGTCATCCACAGTGAGTGGGTCTCTTATAAGCAGTTGAAGGTCAGAATAGAACTCATGGTTATCTTGAGGGTTCCTGAGCAAGAGAGAACCCATTGACTGGTGGCTTTGCCCCAGGTTTCCAACCCGCAGCTAGCTCTAGCGCTTAGACCCATCAGCTCCGTGATCATACGAGACCCTGTTTGTATGTCCATTTGGTCTGCTTCTCCAGAGAATCCTGAATAGGTCCAGTGGTGAGTCCTGATCACAGCTCCTGGCTGTCCCCTAGTCGTCAAGGAACAGTTGCCAAGTGGGAAGCTGGGAGTGTCTGTGAGGACTATGTGAACACTCAGCAGGGTAGCCTCACCCTCAATACCTTCTGTCAGCTGGTCTCTACCCAGGATCTCTTGGCCAGCACAGTGCTGGCACATGACAGCAATAGAGAGCTGATATCAAGGCTGGGCCAAGAAGGAAGATAGACTTGGGCAGTTATGTGACAAATAGCTGGCTATGGGGTACAAGGCACAAAATAATGAGAAAGAACCTATCTGAGAAATAGATAAGAAGATAGGAGAAGGTCTACCCAAGAGGACCAGCTGAGATGGGGTGGTGGCAGAGGGTGGTTCAGGCCACGCACTTTGGAAAGGGCCTGGCTTTTATACAGAAAGCCATGGGAACTGTAAGGCTGGGCAGTGTCCAGATCTGGCTGGCCTTGACCATATTTGACATGCCTGTTTCATAATCCACACCATCTTGTCTATGGAGCAAGGGGTGGGATAGTTTATCCCTGGATGTCGTGGCATAAAGCTGATCTCTGCCCCCTCTGGTTAATTTGTTCTGGAGCCACAAACAGGCATGGGCTGTGTGAGTCTATGGTGGCATGGAAGAGGGTGCTCCTAACCACAGCCAGCCACCTTCCAGGATAGAAGCCTCTGACAAACTTATATTCAGAGATGTGGAAGATTCCTACTGCACCTGGGTTAAGGTTGCCCCAACTCTTTTCTTTTCCTTCCTTCTTCCCTCCCTCCCTCCCTCCCTCCCTCCCTCCCTCCCTCTCTCTCTCTCTCTCTCTCTTTCTTTCTTTCTTTCTTTCTTTCTTTCTTTCTTTCTTTCTTTCTTGAAGCAGGGTTTCATTCTAGCCCAGATAATCTGGAATTCATTGTGTAGTCTTGGACTGGCCTTCTACTCACAGAAATCCTCCTACCTCTACCTCCCAAGTGCTGGGATTAAAGGTGTGAACTACCCTGCCCAGCCTACCTCAACTCTTAATGTCAAGGGTTGGTGGTAGGGTGGGCCAACTCTAGGATGACCTTCCTGGTCCCCCACTCTGGTATTCTCAAGTTGTGTACCTTCCTCCCCTTAAATCCAGGCTGGACCTAGTTGCTTCTTAGGAAGACATGACACCAGTGACTGGAGGTCACTTCCACAATTGAGTCATAAAAGGTCTGTGCTGTGAGCCAGGCATGGTGACACATGCCTTTAATCCCATCACCCGGGAGGCAGAGGTAGGAGGATCACTGTGAGTTCAAGGCCACTCTGAGACTACATAGCGAATCCCAGGTCAGCCTGGACTAAAATGAGACACTACCTCTGAAAAAACAAAAGTCTGGTCTGTGGTTTCTAATAACTTGGTCTCCTTCCACACCCTTCCCTAATCCTGGTGAAGCCAGCCTGTGGGTCATGAAGTAGCTTAGGTGACAAGAACTGATCCTACCAATATCCCACAAGTGAGCTTAGGAGTGTACCCCCCACCCAAGCATCCTTCAGACAGACCAGTAGCCCTAACCTGACATGAGAGCCCACTCCAGAGCCAGCAGCAGGGCTGCTGTGAATTTCTGCCACAGACACCAAGAAAAAGAAATGTGTTCTAAACCTTCACATTCAAGAGCCATCTGCCACATAAGGAAAGACAATACAGGTGGGTGAGGCCTCACTTGTGCATGACCTAGGGTGGGGGTGGGGTACAGGACAAGGCCAGGGTAGCAGAAGAAATGCTATATGAGGAGTGGAGGCCTGGTCCTCGGGAACATGGAAAACCAGAGACCGCTCTCCCCAGGCTGGGCTTGGTTGCCAGGGAGACACGATTCCCATTCCGGTTTCCAGGCTACTCTGCCTTCCTTCTGATGCACACAGGTCGGTTTGCCCTATCAGAATCTTTTCAAGCAAGAATAACAATAGCTGTTATGATTAACAGAAGAAAGGGCTTTCTTCAATGAAACTGAGCAAAAAGACCCCAAAGTACAGTCTGGCCCTGACAGTCTGGGCAGTCCCTGGAAGGAGCAAGCCTTTGGCTGCCCTCCTCCACCTAGCATGGCCCACTGTTATTTCCAGGGACAGGGTTAGGGGGTGGGACGTCACTCAGTGCAGGTTTTTGCCCTATTCAGGACACTGGCAGTCTGCGATGACAGCGTGCCATCATCCAAAGAACTGGAGAGCTGACTGTAGGCATCCCAGAGCTGCTTCCCATTGACACAGCCATGTCAGAACCAAGGACAGTGCCAAAGGCCTGCATTCTGGTCACTGCTTTCCAAGGAGTCTCAGCAGAAAAAAAAGAGAGGCATGGCAGGGGTAAGGGACCAGGGGGCTAGCTGGGGTGTGATTGATGCATTGTTCGATGCTAGCAGGATCCTCCAAGCAAGTCCACCCTCAGCAGCATCCCTCTTCCAGCAAGGCTTCACCTCCCAAAGGCTCCACCAGCTGGGTACTAAGAAGAAAGCTTAATCATAAGCCCTTGAGGTTATGGGGACATTTTATATTGAAACCACCATACCTACCTAGTGAGTTCCAGGCCATCCCAGGCTACAGAGTAAGACCCTGTCTCAAAAACACCAAAACCAAAACAAAAAAATGTCTTGCCTTTGATAGGCTGGAGACATGGCTCAGTAGTAAAGCATTTGCTTAATATGTATGAGGCCCTAGGTCAACTGCAAACCAAAACCAAAATGAAACAAAACATACCTTCTGTTGTAGGCAGCTCCACGTTGCTGGGATGAACATCCAAACGAGGCACAGTTTAGGGGAGGAAGGGGTTTATTTCAAGCTCACATATCCAGGGGAAGTTCCATCAGTGGTGGAAGAAGCTGCTTCCATGTATCCGAGCACAGAGGAAAACCATCATCAGCCAGCAAACACCAAAAGCAGCAAAAATAAACCATCAACAAGCAGGGACCCAGGCAGAGCTAGACTGCTCTGCATACCTTTGGGCTGGAATCAAGTTGTACCTCCAACACACCTTTGGGCTGGACTCCAGAATTCCCCCTCAGTAACACCTCCTCCAGCCAGGTGGCTATAGACCAAGTTACAAGCTTAATAAAACACCTGAGTCTGTTGGGAACATATATTCAAGCTCCCATACCTTTTAGCCTCCAAATCTATAGAAAAACACGTTTCTATTGTATTAAATATCATGGGTGGCCATGTGTTCTCAGACATAAACATTTTACTATAGCAAACACCTGCATGCCTATCTACCCTTGCTCTCTTGGCTCTGTCAGGTGTCTGTCTGTCCCTCCAGCTCCCACAAGCCCATCTTGCTTCTTGACAGGCTTCAGCAGGAGCTGTGGGCACCTGCATGTTCTCCCTGATTACTTCAGCGCACAAGGTTAACAACATTCTGAGGTAAAAGCTGCATTTGCTTAAATGCATGAATCCTGGGCAAACAGTTTTACAGTTTTGACAAATGCTGTCAAATTCCTTGGCGCCCAAATCCCTATTAATTTTTCACACATCACCATCACCTCCAATTCCCTCCTCACCCATCCCACCACATCCCAATCAGTCCCTATTTATCTATCTCCTCTCCAAAGGCTCTGTCAGGAGACTTTAAAGTCTATGTCAGTGTGCTTGTCTTGCCCTGCTTCCAGGGGAAACCCACTCCATGCATTTATTTGTGTCACTGCTTGTCATGCATGTTGCTTCGTGTCAGCGGCTTGCCCCTTGCCTTGCTGAAACACTCTGCCTGATGAATAGTCCAAGGCTGGTGTGTTCATTTTGTTGCTAGACATGGGCTGTGACTTTTATGAACCAGCTATGGTGTAAACATGAGTTTCCTCCATGTTGGGTCAATAGCTGGGTGTGGGTTGCCAGGTATGAAGCACGGATAAAGCTTACTTTCCTAAACAATTGTCAGGCTTTTGGTGAGGAGCCATACCATTCTGCTCTCCCAAAACTGGGTGGACATCCAGTGACTGCACAGTACACAGACACTTGCTGAGACATTATATAGGTTCCCATGCTTCCTTCCCTAGAATCTGACATTTATCTGCAGGTCTTGCTTCCTTCAGGAGCACCTGAAGCCCAGACTCCAGACACCTTTCCCTAGGCCTTGCTTCTTAAAGGTCCCACCACCCCAACACCACCACAGTAGAACCAAGCCTCCAGCACCTGAACCTGGTGGGGGCAAACCACACCAAAGCCATATCATGTAGTTTTCATTGGCCCAGGTCTCTGCAGTCAGCAGTCATGAGGCAAATATCTTTTTTAAATGTATTTTATTTATTTGACAAGAAGAAAGAGGGAGAGAGAGGGAGGGAGGGAGGATGGATGTGTCAGGGTCTCCAGCCACTGCAAATGAACTCCAGATACATGTGCCCCCTTGTGCATCTGGCTTATGTGGGTCCTGGAGAATCAAACCAGGATCCTTTGGCTTTGCAGGCAAGCACCTTAACTGCTAGGCCATCTCTCCAGCCCCAAATGTCTTTTTATAAAAGGAAAAGGCAAGTTACATATTCAGTCCTGGATCATATCAAAGTTAGAACTTTTACTTCTTTGAGTTTTTAGGCTAAAAGAATTATTCTCATCATTAATGTATTTACTTGGTTTATTCTATGATGATGTACATATAGTAGTTCCAAAACACTTGTTCCACAGCAGTATAGACAAGGACTTGTGTCCAATATCCCTTCATCTTGTGTTAAACACATTTCCTGTATGGGCTGGACCATGCACACCAAGGTGAGGATTCTGGGAGGCAAAGCTTATGCTTGTGTTCCCTCATGCAGGAACCTGGCATGGCTGTGCTTTGAGGAGGGTCACTGAGGACTCACAGGGAAATGGGAGGTGGCCCTGCTGAGCTGACTCCTGCCCAGAACCTAGACTTATATGTGCTTCTGGACAGTGTGCATACCCAGAGGGACACAGACCCAGAAAGCAGAGTCCAAGCCACTGTCAGGCCCTGAAGGGTTCCCAACAACACACCAGGCATATGGGACCAGAGGTTCATCAAGCACTGAATGATGCCCCCATTCTGGTCTCCAGAACCCCCCATTCTGGTCTCCAACACCAGCCTGGCCCATGCCCACTTTACCTTCTATACACACTCAAGCATAGCTGTATACCTGTCAGAGAAGGCTAGGTGCCCCACACTCACCAAGGCAGAGTGCTGGTTCTCAGTCTCTTGCCTGCACCCTGGACCCACAGATTCGGGGCAGGCTGGGCATATGCCAATGAAAGGGAGGTCCTGAAGATTCAGCAGAGGAATGGAATATGGAGGAGTCACACGCAATTCAGCTTGGGAAATACTAAATATGTCCCTTTACCCTGGTGTCACTATTACAGGCTCCCTCCAACCAGGTGGCTCCATGGTCAGGATCTTAGAGAAGAGCTCCACTCAACTCCAGGCATTTGCCAGGCCGACGGTAGTGTGTGGCTGGGACCACAGGGGTGTGACCCTCTCTGAGACTTGAGGTAATGTGGCAGTAGAAAGCCCCCTGATACATGAGCCTCCCAGAGATGCCCACATGAGTCCTAAGGAATTAATTGGCAAAATTAAGTTTGCCATGGGCCATGAAGGTTTGGAACTAGGCTGAATTACTGAGCAGGAGTCATATCTACCGAGCACCCAGCTTATCTCCCACACATGCCTCATCATCTCTTGGTGACTGCTCCCTATGGAGCCAGAGTGCTTTGTCTGAGATTGAAGGGATCTCCCCAGCCTCAACTGAGGTTCCTGATGCCATAATCACACTGAGATGTAAGTTGCTCTCACATGGAAACTTCTGGAATCTTCAGGAAGTGCCCTCTCTCCCTAGACACACAAAGAAACAGGTCTGTTCATGGCAGTCACAGGAGCTCTGTTCCAGATGGAGCCAAGATCACCAAAGATAACAGAGAAATGGAAAGACACCAGGTCCTTGGGACCTAAGTGATCACCCCTAGGTCCCATCTCCTAAGGTCTCTGGTCTCCAGCCAAGGAGCCTATGTTATGCAAAGAGCTAGCATTCAGCTACACTCCCACACTGCTGTTTCCACTTCATTAAATTATCTCCTCTGTCCCCTTCTATTAGGTGACATTGCTCTTTCTCTCACTTCCCAAGCCATGTGCATAGACAATTAATGTTCACTCTTCTTTCCTAATACACACTTTTTTTAGACAGGGTCTCACTCTATTACCCAGGCTGGCCTTGCACTTGTGGCAAGCCTCTTGTCTTTGCTCCCTGAGTTCTGGAAGTTACTGCACCCATCACCCCAGTATACATTTAAGGCAGGACTATGCTGGGCTGCTTTTACCTGACATTGTGATTCTTTCTGCTCACAGCACTTGCCTTCTCACTCCCCTCATTCTCAGCCCCTCCTATGGTCACCTCTTTCCCTGCCTCCAAATCTGAATACTTGAGTGTCAGACTGACAGTTGGAGCATAGGTGTCCATGGGTGCATCTGTTCTCAGTGACCAGAGAGAAGGGCAAGTGAATTCCAGAGCCAAGATGGAGAGGGGAGGCCCACTGTCCACCTGGTGGCCTTCTCAGTCCTTGTGAGATACTTCCTCATATGTCTCTTTGCCACATACTCCCCACCTCCTCCCTCTTCAGTCTGTAACCCCAGTTCCTTACTCAGTGCCCTGGATTCCCTTCTCCTCATGGCCACACAAAAACACACTCCATCTCTCCTTTTCAGCCCCAAACTGTTGATATCCATAGGAAATCCAGGCTGAGACTACTGGAGTGGATGCCCTGCAGCCTCTCCCTTAACCTTTGTGGAGCACACACTGCTGCCTTCCACAGTCACTTGGTGCCTGCTTCCCTCCTATTCTGTCCTTGGCCTCAGAGGATGTCCCAGTGCAGCCATGGGGACCTAAAAGCCACCTGCTGGAGGCCTCCTCCAACCTGTTCTAGGACATATCCCACTTTTCACACTGCCCACCCATTGCCTCTTTTTTGCCCAACCCCCTTTCCTTACTGCACCAAGTGGACCCCTTCAGTGAAAGGGGCAGGCCAATCCCTGGCACATGTCCTTACCAGTCTCAGCCAGATGTGAAATGCCCTTGTGTCACTGTTATACTTACCTACAAGTTGCTTCCCAAAACACCCAACCAAAAAACAGCTGATGGGTGGAAAGGTTTTTGCTTGGCTTACAGTCTCAAAGGGAAGTTCCATGGTGACAGGAGAAAGTGTAGCATGAGCAAAGGATGGAAATCACTTCTGCCACAGCAGGTGGAAAATAGCAGCAGAAGAGTGCCCAAGCCCACTCTCAGCAACACACCTCCTCCAACAAGGCTCCACCCCCCAATTGTCATTGGCTGGTGACCAAACATTCAGAACACATGAGTTTATCAGGAGAGCTAACACAAACCACCATAGTCAGTAGTTAGTTAAAAGGCACAGAAAAGTCCTCTGGCCCATGATACCTTCCAGGAAGGCATGTGACATGAGGACCCCTGGCCAGTGCCTACCTCCAGCAGGACAGAGCCATCCCACAAGGCTCATGCAGTGTTGCAGGGTTCAGGCCCTAGAAGTGGGGTCATGATGATTAGACAAAAAAACTCACAGCACCCAGTTAGACATACAGAGGTGGGGGAGCCAAGGGACTCTGTCCCAAGTGGGACCAGAGGCCCTGAATCTTGGCCCACAGTGTTTTTATTCTTAGGCTTACACATGTATCACAAATAGCTTATGTATGTGTCACAAAGAACGATTTGACATAATACAGACTGACTTGAGAGAGCTTCCTTGATTTTATGGCCCATGGTTTTAAGATTACACGTTGATTTTCTAGGAAGGTATCTGGTTATGGTAAACAGCGGGCAGCGGGGAAGAGACTGTGGTTAGGATTTAACTAACTTTATCTAGTTTGAGGCAGGAACAGTTGCATTACTCAACTTGCATGACATACATGTTTATTTATTTTTTTCCTCAGTTTTTATTAACTTCAGGAATGATAACTTTCATCTTCCTGGAATATGTTGGGATAGTTTGCTTAAGCTTTATCAATTTTTTTTCACAATATTTATGAACGTTTTCCATGATTGTAAAAAATATCCCATGGTAATTCCCTCCCCCCCCCCCACTTTCCCCTTTGAAATTCCATTCTCCATCATATCCCCTCCCCATTTCAATCATTGTACTTACATATATAAAATATCAACCATTTAAGTACCTTCCTCCCTTCCTTTCTCTTCCCTGTATGTCTCCTTTTTAACTTACTGGCCTCTGCTACTAAGTATTTTCATTATCACACAGAAGCCCAATCATCTGTAGCTAGGATCCACATATGAGAGAGATATGTGGCACTTGGCTTTCTGGGCCTGGGTTACCTCACTTGGTATAATCCTTTCCAGGTACATCCATTTTTCTGCAAATTTCATAGCTTAAATTTTCTTTACCACTGAGTAGAACTCCATTGTATAAATGTGCCACATCTTCATTATCCACTCATCAGTTGAGGGACATCTAGGCTGGTTCCATTTCCCAGCTATTATAAATTGAGCAGCAATAAACATGGTTGAGCACATACTTCTAAGGAAATGAGATGATTCCTTCAGATATATGCCTAGGAATGCTATAGCTGGGTCATATGGTAGATCAATCGTTAGCTGTTTTAGGAACCTCCACACTTGATTTCCACAATGGCTGGACCAGATTGCATTCCCACCAGCAGTGTAGAAGGGTTCCTCTTTTTCCACATCCCTGCCAACATCTATGATCATTTGTTTTCATGATGGTAGCCAATCTGACAGGAGTGAAATGGAATCTCAATGTAGTTTTCATCTGCATTTCCCTGACGACTAGTGACGTAGAACATTTTTTAGATGCTTATATGCCATTCGTATTTCTTCCTTTGAGAACTCTCTATTTAGTTCCATAGCCCATTTTTTGATTGGCTTCTTTGATTCCTTATTATTTAACTTTTTGAGTTCTTTGTATATCCTAGTTATTAATCCTCTATCAGATAGATAGGTGGCGAAAATTTTACCCATTCTGTAGGTTGCCTCTTTGCTTTTTTCACTGTGTCCTTTGCAGTGCAAAATCTTTGTAATTTCATGAGGTCCTGGTGATTAATCTGTGGTTTTATTGCCTGAGCAATGGGGTTGTATTCAGACAGTCTTTGCCAAGACCAATATGTTGAAGGGTTTCCCCTACTTTTTCCTCTAGCAGTTTTAGAGTTTCCAGTCTGATGTTAAGGTTTAATCCATTTGGACTTATTTCTTGTGCATGGAGAGATAGAAGGATCTATTTTCATGCTTCTACAGATACATATCCAGTTATCCCAACACCATTTGCTGAAGAGGCTGTCTTTTCTCCAGTGAGTATTTTTTGGCATTTTTATCAAATATCAGGTGGCTATAGCTACCTGGACTTACATCTGAGTCCTCTATTCTGTTCCATTGATCTACATGTCTGCTTTTGTGCCAGTACCACACTGTTTTTGTTACTATAGCTCTGTAGTGTAAGTTAAAATCAGGTATGGTAACACCACCAGCCTTATTTTTGTTGCTCAGTGTTATTTTAGATATTCCAGGTTTTTGTGATTCCAAATAAATTTTTGGATTGTTTTTTCTATTTCTGTGAAGAATGCCTTTGGAACTTTAATGGGGATTGCATTAAGTGTATAGATTACTTTTGGTAAGATTTCCATTTTCACAATATTGATTTTTCCAATCTAGGAACAAGGGATGTTTTTGCACTTCCTAGTGTCTTCTGCAATTTCTCGCTTGAGTGTTTTAAAGTTCTCACTGTAGAGATTCTTTACTTCCTTGGTTAGGTTTATTCCAAGGTACTTTATTTTTTTTTATGCATTTGTGAATGGGAGTGATTCTCTGATTTCATCCTCTGTGTGTTTTTTGTTAGCATATATGAAGGCTACTGATTTCTGTGTATTTATTTTGTATCCTGCTACGTGGTTGTAGGTTTTGATCAGCACTAACAGTTGGCTAGTAGAGTTTTTAGGGTCCTTTATGTATAGAATCATGTCATCTGCAAATAATAATAACTTGATCTCTTCCTTTCCAATTTGTATCCCCTTTATGTGTGTCTCTTGCTTTATTGCTATGGCTAAGACTTTCAAAACTTTATTAAATAAAAGTGGGAACAGTGGACACCCTTGTCTTGTTTCTGATTTTAGTGGAAAAGCTTCCAGTTTTTCCCCATTTAATAATATGTTGGCTATAGGCTTGTCATAAATAGCTTTTATTATATTGAGATATGTTCCTTCTATTCCCAGTCTCTGTAAGACTTTTAGCATGAAGAGATGTTGGATTTTGTCAAACGCTTTCTCTGCGTCTAATGAGATGATCATGTGATTTTTGTCCTTCATTCCATTTATATACTTATTACACTTATAGTTTTGCGTATATTGATTCATCCTGCATCTCTGGTATAAAGCCTATTTGGTCAGGGTGAATGATCTTTCTGATATATTTTTGTATTCTGTTTGCCAATATTTTGTTAAGAATTTTTGCATCTATGTTCATGAGGGAGATTGGTTTGTAATTTTCATTTTTTGTTCTATCTTTGTCTGGTTTTGGTATCAGGGTGATGCTGGCCTCATAGAAGGAGTTTGGTAGAATTCCTTCTTTTTCTATTTCATGGAAAAGCTTAAGAAACAATGGTGTTAGCTCTTCCTTGAAGGTCTGGTAAAATTCAGCAGTGAATCCATCTGGGCCTGGGCTATTTTTAAGTGGGAGATTATTGATAACTGTTCAGATCTCCATGTTTGTTATAGGTCTATTTAAGTAATTAATCTCATTTTGATTTAATTTAGATAGGTCAAATAAATCAAGGAAATCATCCATTTCTTTCAGATTCTCATACTTTGTGGAGTATATTCTTTTATAGTAAGTCTCTGAGTTTTTTAATTTCTCTGGAACAGTTGTGATGTTACCTTTTTCATCTCTGATTTTATTAATTTGTGTCTCTTCTCTCTTTCTTTTGGTCAGATTTGCTAACGGTTTATCAATCTTGTTTATCCTTTCTGAGAACCAACTCTTTGTTTCATTAATTCTTTGGATTGCTTTTTTGTTTCTATTTCATTAATTTCTGCCCTAATCTTTATTATTTCTTCCCACCTACTGATTTTTGGTTTGCCTTGTTCTTCTTTTTCCAAGGCTTTAAGGTGAAGCATTAGGTCATTTACTTGCGACCTTTCTAATTTCTTAATATAGGCGCTTAAAACTTTAAATTTACCTCTTAGAATTGCCTTCATTGTGTCCCAGCGATTTTGGTATGTTGTGTTCTTATTATCGTTTGACTCTATAAATTTTTGATTTCCTTCTTGATTTCTTCATTGACCCATTCATCATTTAGTAGTGTATTGTTTAGTGTCCATGATTTTGTGTATGCTCTATAGCCTTTCTTGCTATTGATTTGTAGTTTAATTCCATTGTGATCAGATAGAATGCAAGGAATTATTTCAGTTTTCCTGAATATGTTAAGACTTGCTTTGTGTCGTAATATTTGGTCTATTTTAGAGAATGTTCCATATGCTGCTGAAAAGAATGTATATTCTGCAGCATTTGGACGAAATGTCCTGTATATATCTGTTAAGACCATTCCTTCTATGACCTCATTTAGTCCAGATGCCTGTTTATTTTTTCCCAGGATGACCTGTCAATTCATGAGAGTGGGGTGTTGAAGTCACTGACTACCCATGTGTTTGGTGGTATCTGTGACCTTAGTTCTAATAGTGTTTGATGAATTTGGGAGACCCATGATAGGTGCATATATGTTTAGGATTGTAATGTCCTCCTGTGGGAGTGTGCCCTTAATCAATATAAAGTGACCTTCCTTATCTTTCTTGACTAACGTTGGACTGAAGTCTACCTTGTCAGATATTAGGATAGCAACCCCTGGTTGTTTTCTAGGCCCATTTGCTTGAAACACCATTTTCCAACCTTTCTCCCTAAGATAATGTCCATCCTTTGTAGAAAGGTGAGTTTCTTGGAGACAACAAATTGTAGGATCCTGCTTTTTAACCCATTCTGCAAACCTATGATGTTGGTTGGGTCACTGAGGCCATTGATAGATATCAAGTGATATTTTTGAAAGGTGTGTATTTATGTTTGCCAATTTTTTTTTGGCTCCAGTTCTACCTTTGCTCTCTTGTGTTCATTAGTATTTGAGTATTACTTGTTTTTTCCAGGTTCCTTATATGTCTGCTTTTCCTTCTCTTTGGCATGGAGGATTCTGTCAAGTATTGTCTGTAGAACTGGTTTTGTCTTCAAATACTCCTTTAACCTGCTTTTGTCATGGAATGTCCTTATTTCTCCATCTATTGCGATAAAGTAACCTTGGTTTGCAGGATAAAGTAACCTTGGTTGACAGTTGTTATCTTTCAGAACTTGGAATACATCACTCCAAGCTCTTCTGGCTTTTAAAGATTGTGTTGTGTAATCTGCTGTAATTCTGATGGGGCTTGCCTTTGTAGGTGACTTGATTTTTCTCTCTGACTGCTTTCAATATTTTTTCTTTGGATTGTGTGTTTGGTAGTTTGATTATAATATGGCGAGGAGAGGTTCTTTCCAGGTTTGTCTGGCTGGTGTTCTAAAGGCTTCCTGTATCTGCATTGGCACCTCTTTCCCCATTTGGGGGAAGTTTTCTTCTATGATTTTGTTTAGGATGCCTACTATGCCTTTGGAGTGAGATTCTTCTTCTACTATGCCCTGAATTTTTATGTTTGATCTTTTCATAGTGTCCCGAATATCTTGAAATTCCCATTCATACTTTTCTATAAGTTTGTCTTTCTCTTTGTTGGACTGTATTAGATCTGCCACCTGGTCTTCCAGCTTAGATATTCTGTCCTCTCCTTCATCCATTCTACTGGTGAGATTTTCTACAGTTTTTTTATTTCATTAACTGTGTTCTTCATTGCTAGTAATTCTGACTGGTTTTCTTTATTATTTCTATTTCCTTATTTATGTCTTGTATTGTCTTCTTTATTTCATGAAATTGGTATCCTGCATCTTCTTTGATTCATTTGATTTGTTCTTTGACTTCTTTGAACATATTTACAATCATTATTTTGAAATCTTTCTCAGGCATTTCCTCCAACTCGTTCTCACTGGAGGTCATCTCTGATGCATTAATACTTTTAGATGGATTTATATTGTCTTGGTTTTTGGTGTTTCTTGTGTTATAATGTATATATTTTTGCATCTTGAATTAAGTTAATGCTTGGATTTTCTAGTTTGCTGGGTATTCTTAGCTGTATCAATTGATCTGATGTTATATATCTTCAGTGTAGGAGATTAAGATGCTAGGTGTGGCTCTTAATACTCTCAGAGTATCTAGAAAAGTGTTCCTAGGGGTTGAGTTTGCCTGCTATGGGATTATTCAAGTAGGCTGAGTGGAACAAAATACAGATAGATTCTAAAATTTAACTAAACACTGTACACATTCAATCAACAACAGCACCGAGTATTTATGAAAGAGTAGGTGTTATAGCAACCAGATCCTCTATCAACAAAGAGGTTAAGAATTCTGGTCTGTTGAGGGTTCCAAGTCAGTTTGTGACCAAGTGAGACCCTTCCCTGGTGCAATCCCAGTTAACTTTTTGGATGATTTTGGTCTCAGTCAAGTAGGCTGGCTGGGTCGCTGGACCACTTTTCTATTCTGGAGTTGGGCACTGGCTTTTTCTGTGGGACAAACTGAGCCTGGCAACTGTGGCCCTGCAGATGGGCACTCCCACTGCTGGATCCACCACTGCTGCTGCTGAAGCTGCCGCTGCTGGTTCTGCCACTGCTGCTGAAGCTGCTGCTGCTGCTGGGTCCACCGCCACTGCTGCTGGACCCACCGCTGTCGCTGCTGAAGCCACACTGCTTGGCCTGCCGCTGCTGCTGAACCCACTGCTGCTGCTGCTGAATCTGCTGCTGCCGTTGATGAAGCTGCGCTGCTGGTTCTGCCACTGCTGCTGAAGCTGCTGCTGCTGCTGGGTCTCCCACTACTGCTGCTGGACCCACCGCTGTCGCTGCTGAAACCACACTGCTTGGCCTGCCGCTGCTGCTGAACCCACTGCTGCTGCTGCTGAATCTGCCGCTGCCATTGATGAAGCTGCGCTGCTGGGCCAACCACTGCCGCTGCTGAAGCCGCAGCTGCTGCTGGGTCCACCGCTGCTGCTGCTGCTATAGCCACCGCTCCTGCTGCCAGTGCCGGAGCCGCTGCTGTTGCTGCTGGAGCCAGAGCCATGGCTTCCACCACCGCTTCCACTTCCGGAGCTGGGACACCACAGCCAGAGCTGCTTCGGCATGCCTGTGTGGGCTCTGGATGCTCTGGGACTATCCTACTTCTCTGCTGCCATTTTAACTTTTCACCCACCTCACTTTTTAGTAAAAGTGTGTGTTTTGCTGGGTTTTCTTTGGCTTTTTCTCCCCTAGGCTGCTTTGTTGTGGTTCCTATGCTGCCATCTTAACCGGAAGTCCATGTTTACTTTTGTACAATTGTGCTGTCAGCAACATTGAGGTATGGCAGTGCTTTCCAACAATTCAGGAGCCTGCTGATGCCCAGAAACATCAGGCAAATCACAGACAGTGAAGAGCTGGAGAACCAGCAGACAAGATGGTAAACACTGCATAGGTAGACGATGTTTCAAGTTGACCCGGGAAGTCTGCCGCCACCCTCCCCCTTGAGCCTGGCCACGAGGCAGAGAATCTGGAGGTGAGTGGAACATACAACTCTCACAGCGCTGGTGGGAATGCCCCGGGAAAGCGTCAGACAATGACAACTAAAGCCAACGACCAGTAGAAATAAAAGACTGGGGCTAGGGAGATGGCTCAGTTGGTAAGGTGCTCGCTGTGCAAACATGGAGACCTGTGTTCAGATACCCAGTACCCACATTAAAGCCAGATGCAGAGTGCATGTCTGTAATCCCAGTGCTGAGGAAGCAGACAGGAGAATCCTGGAGACATGTGACATCTAGACAAACCAGTGAGCTCCAGCTTCAGTGAGAAACTCTGTCTCAAAAAGTAAGGTGGTGGAAATAGAAGAGAGCTGGACGTGGTGACACACACCTTTAATCCCAGCACTTGGGAGGCAGAAGTAGGAGGATTTCTGTGAGTTAAAGGCCAGCGTGAGACTATATCGAGAATTCCAGGTCAGCCTGGACTACAGTGAAACTCTACCTCAAAAAAAAAAAAAGGAAGAGAGACTGGTTGGAAAGAAGAAGGGATTCAATGGAGGGGGATTCAGGAAGGAGAAAAGAGAGGGAGGTGGGAGGGACTATGATTTTGATACATTGTCTATATGTATGTAAGTTGTCAATGAAATATTCTAAAAAGGGGAAAAATAGGGTGGAGGGTAACTGAGGAAGACACCTGATATCAACCTCTGGCCTCCACACAGACACACACACACACACACACATTCAAGAGAAAGAAAGCTTGTGTCCCCCTGTAGACATCCAGTCTGACATTACTGCAGCCACCCTGACAGCCAGGTGACCCTGGCAAAGGCTAGCCCATCCCAAGCCCTACTGGATAAACAAAGTCTTTATGATCCTTATCTGAGTGTGAGCTGCGGGCCCCTGACTCCTGGACTCTTTCTTAGCTGACAGAGACACATTTGAGGTTTTGCTTGGTTTGTTTTGAGGTAGGGTCTCAATCTAGCCTAGCCTGACCTGGAATTCACTATGTAGTCTCAGGGTGGCCTTGAACTCACTGTGATGCTCCTACCACTGCCTTCTGAGTGCTGGGATTAAAGGCATGCACCACCACACCCAGCCCTACATTTGAGTTTTTTGAGGAAGACCAGTTTCACTTGGTTGGCTACAACCTGCCTTCATGTAGGTTGGCAGGTAGCCCTTCACCCTGCCTTGGGGTATGGAATCCTCCTGTCCTCTGCTATCAAGATGCACTTTTGTTCCCCAGTTCCCAGTAAATTGCACTTTGTGCAATCTGAGCCCTTTTCTCCTGTCTCTCATACACCAGGATTTCCTGAAATCCCCAAAATATACTCTTCCAGTGAGAGATCTAGTTATAAGATGTCATGAGATCAAAGAACGAGATAGTTCAAGAGTTGAAGTTTGTTAGGAATTCATGGAGGGAAATGCTGTCCTGGGTGCTGCAAGACTAGCGGATCCCCACGGTCAGGATCAGGAGAGGGTGGATGTAATGGTCAGAACAAATGTTACTTCATCCCAGCCCAAATGCAGCCAGTTTCTCTCAGACTAGCGTCAGGCACACTGCTGGTGCTACAGGAGCCAGGGTCCCTTCTGAAATTCCTTGCTGTTCTTTTAGTGTTAAATGTCCCCCATAGGCTCATGAACTTGAACACTTGCTGGTGGCACTGGTCAAGAAGGTTGTGGACCTTCAAGAGGTAGGAGCCTTATGGGAGGAAGTGGGTTCACTGGGGGCAGGCCTTGAGATTCTGTGGTCTAATTCCACATCCTGTTCTCTGCTTCCTGCCTGCCTGTTTGAACTGGCTCCCATTCCCCACATGCTTTCCTACCACACTGGACTCTGCCCTCTAGAACTGTAAGCCAAAAATTAACTCCTTAAGTTGCTCTGGTCACTGAAACAAACACATTACATATATTTCCCACATTATTCTGATTGTTGGTATAGTATATATGTATATATGGTTTCATGTATCCCAGGCTGGCCTCTAACTCACCGTGCAGCCAAGGATGAACTTGGACTTCTGATCCTCCCACTTTCACCTTCTGAGTGCTAGGTAACAGATGTGCACCACCATGCTTTCTTTATGCAGTGATGGAACTCATAACCTCATGCATGCTAGGCAATATACTATATGTGTGTGGTGGGGAAACAACTGACCAGGGTAACTTAGGGTCAGTTGTGGTGGTTATGACTTAAAGTGGCTGCAGACAGACCTAGTGGGCTCCATGCTCTTGTGTAGAGAGTGCTCACAGCAACTTTGTCATAATAGCCCAACAAGCCACATGCCACCCACAGGAGGCAGCAGAGCAGTAGCCCTTCAATGGACAAACACTCAAATCACAGCAAGCTCTGCAGGAATTATGTCTGGATCCTTCCAGTGAAGGAAGCAAGAAGACATGTACAAAAACATTCACAGTGGACAATTTGAAATGGCTAAAAGTATACAAAGCTCCTGGGCTATAGATTGGATGAGTAAATTATGACAATCACATGATGCAATGCTGTGCAGTACTGGACAGAAATATAGCACAAATGATTGTCACAATCACACTTCAAGTAAATGACAGGCAGAAGGGGCTAGAGGGATGGCTTAGCAGTTAAGGTGTTTGCCTGCAAAGCCTAAGGACCCAGGTTCAATTCCCCAGGACCCACGTAAGCCAGACATGCTTCTGGAGTTTGTCTACATGGCTAGAGGTCCTGACATGTCCATTCTCTCTGTCGGTCTCTCTTCTGCCTCTCTCTCTCTCTTTCTGCTTGCAAATAAATAAATATTTTAAAAGGCAAGAAAAAAGGCCTCTTCTGCTCCATATCAGTAAATAAAAGGGCATAAAGAACCTATGATATGAGGTCACAAGGGTCTTCCCTGGGTGCTGTAAAGGGGCTAGTTTCTGAGCTAGAAGATGGGTACATGGATATTTTTCATTTATAAAAATGTATCAAGGGGTGGAGAGATGGCTAAGTAGTTAAGGCACTTGTCTGTGAAGCAAGTGACTACCCAGAACCCACGTAAGCCAGATGCACAAGGTGACACATGCACATAGATGACACATGCACCTGGAGTTCGTTTGCAGTGGCTAAGGCCCAGGTATGCCAGTTCTCCCCGCCCCCTCTCTCATAAATAGAAAAACATGGGCTGGAGCAATGGCTTAGTGGTTAAGGTGCTTGCCTGCAAAGCCAAAGGATCCAGAGTCTATTCCTCAGTACCCAGGTAAGCCATATGTACAAGGTGGCACACGTGTCTGGAGTTCCTTTGCAGTGGCTGGAGGCCCTGGCACACCCTTTCTCTTTCTCTGTCTCCATCTCTCTTTCTCTCTCTGCCTCTTTCTCTCAAATAAATAATAAAATCTTTAAAAAAAAAAAAAAGAATAGCTGTCTCTTTTAAAACAAAAACATGTCAAGCTAGATTCATGATGTGTGTACACATGAGCTATATATATGTTATACCAAAACAGATAAGAAAAAGTCACAGCATGAAAAACATGAATCTCTGTCCTACCCCCTCTCTCTGATGACTTATATTGAGCGTCAACCTGACAGTACCTAGAATCATCGGTGAGGGATTACCTAGGTTAAGGAAGCTCCTGGGCAAGTATGTGAGGGATTGTCTTGATTAGGGTAAATAAGATTGGAAGACCCACCTTACCTGTGAACAGCACCATTTTGTGGGTGGAGTCCTGAGCTGTGTGAAGGACGGAGCTGGCTGAGTGGATCTCTGCTTCCTCTGTGGGTTGAATGTGCCCACTGCCTGAAGCTCCTGCCTCCATGCCTTCGCCACCATGATGGACTGCAACCTGGAACTGTGAGCTACAATAAATCCTTCCTCCTTTAAACTGATTTTTGTCAGGTAGTTTGTCCCAGCAGTGAGAAGATAACTGACACACACTCTCCCACTGTCCTGTCTTGTTTGTGTGTGATTCCCGGAACTTCAGCAGCCATACTGTAGGGTTGAGGAGGGCAAGAGGATGGCAGAATGCGAGATGGACAAATCTGGGTTTTGCTGAGCCACTGAACTATCTCTAAGACTTCCCTACCTTGAAACTTCCTGTTGAATGATGTATTTTTCTTACCATTAATAAAATTTGGCAGCAGAAGCCAGCAGGATGGACTCCGTCGTGCTGCTGTAAGTCACAGGCATCCCAGCCCCCCTCTTCTGCACAGCACATGGGGGGGGATGGGCAAAGTGTGGGAGCTGGAGGTGTAGCTGCAGGTGTGTTGTGGCAGGGGCAGGGCTGTTGGCGGAGGGTCCTCTCTGAGAGAGGAAGAAGGCTGTAGGAGCAGGCAGCTGTAGGCCAAGTGTATCTTTTCAGCAAAGACCACACATAGGTGCCCTAGCACACAGACCTACCACAGATGCAGATCCCCCATCCTTATGGTCCAGATAGGTAGTGTATCTGCACATGATGGCCCACGGTGGCCACATGTCACCCTGGGGAAGCCTGACCTATGACCACCAGGAGATGAGTGGGAACACAGAGGCTCTGGGGCATCAATCGTGGATCCCAAGCTGGGCCCAGAGCCAGGTCTTGGCCTCCTGCAGGACACACATGTACACAAATCTGTGGGGGTTTTTTTTGTTTGTTTGTTTGTTTTCTTTCTTTTATTTTATTGGATTTTTGAAGCAGGATCTTACACTGTAGCCGAAGCTGGTCTTGAACTCATAGCAATCCTCCTCTCTCAGCTTCCTGGGTGCTGGGATTTAAGGTGTGAGCCGTCACCATGCTTGGCTCACACATTTGGTTTTGATTCCTAACCTGGTGGTCGGCAGTGGTCAGACCATGTAAAGATGGGGAGAGAAGAGAAAGCCCTCACTGAGGAGGACCAGTGTCTTCAGTTGAGGGTGTTCTCCCTCTGCATGGAGGCTAGGCAAACCGAGACGGTCCTGGAATTGTGTGGCCAATAGTCATCGGCTGAAGCCCTGGCCCCTGGGCCTCAATGCTGTATTTGAAGATAGAACCTTGAAGATGATTAAGGTTAAGTAAGACAGATCATCAGACTGGATTTTAGTTCAATGAGAAAAGAACAGGACAGACAGACACACTCTACTGTGAGGATACAAGAAGATGAAGATGGTTTTAAGTACAAAGGACAGAGGAACGAATCTTGGATCCCAGCCTCCAGAATTAAGGAGAGTATGCCTGCTATCCCAGCCACCCCATCTATGACATGTTGTTTCAGAAGCCCCAGAAGACAAACACGTAGGGAGCCCCAGCCCAGAGCCCCCACATGGAAGTAGGGCTTCAATAGCTCATAGCCCCAGCCTCCCTTGCCATGAGGACAGATGTGCCTGCCTTGTGGAATAGAGGCTGGAGGATATCTGCTCATGACATGCACCATGCACCATGACAGGGCATGCTGGGCAGTATCCAGGCACAGCATCCAGACTGTAGTATGTGGTTCTGCGTGTTCTGTCCCTGGCTGCCCATCAACCTGCCTCCCTTGAGAAGCCATAGCTGCCCAATAGCCTTCCAGTAAGTTCTATGTCTGTGTTAGGATGCTGGGGATTGTCCCTGCTGTGGAAAGCAAGGAGCCCCAACAGACAGGCAGGGCATGGCAGAGGGGAAGTGAGGAGGGCTGTGGTGGGTATCTGGACTGGCCCAGTTGACAGCAGGGAAAACGGAGGCAGTAGAGGCCAAAGATGGGCCACAATGGGCAGGAGGCTAAAGGCAGCAGCCCAGGCCCCTCAGTGTACAATGCCCTGAAGACAAGGTCTGGGGCAGGACTTTGGGTGTGAGGGAGGCACTGTCAAACTTAGAACAGTGACTCAGTTCTAAATCTGGGCCAGAACATGGCCTGAAATCCTGGGCTCCCCTGTGCTTTGGCAGAAGGTCTTTGTTCTTGCTGTGGCTGGCCAAAGAGCCACAGTTGGGCTGTCTGCCTGCAGGATTCAAGCTGTGGCCAGGGTATCCCATATTCAAGGGCTCCCAGTGATGGTCAGAACATGGGGCAGGTCCTGAAGGAAAGCATACGGCAGGGCAGTCTCCTGAGCACCCAGCCTTCCTTTAGGCCTGAGTCCTCCTCTGCCCCACCCCCGTAGAAGACTCCAGAAGGCTCACTGAGGCAGCAATGGCAGAAACAGCTGGGAGAGTGTGGCCATTGCCTTCTTATTTCCATTTGCAGTTGCAAAGGGGAGTGTCCCATGGTGGGAAAGCATTCCCCAAGCAGATAGTCAGCATCGCGTCTTGTCACATAGCTGAGAGGAAGCAGCAAGAGGAGCTAGCTAGGCACGCCACAGGAAGGAAGTGGTCCGTTCTGGTCTTGGGGCTGGGTTACATTACCCCAAAGCCCGCCCCGATGACCCATCAGCCCCAGCAAGCCTTCACCGCCCAAAGCCCTACAACTTCCCATGACTGCCACTGGCTGGGGACCAAGTATTCAGAGTGTGGCAGCCTACAGGGCATTTCATTCAAACTACCAGAGTGCCCGTGACCTTCTGCTTCACCAGGTGCCTCTGGCAGGCTTCTGACTCCAACTGGAACGTTGCATAGTCACACTGAAAGGAGGTTAATTGGAAGAAGATTCTCGAGAAGTTGTTTCACATCATCGAAACTCTAGTGAGTCCATGTGGGGATGGGGAGGACACAGGGTTAGGCTAGGTTGGACAAGCTGCTCTGGAGACCTCGGCTGAAATTGTATGATCAAAGAGAACCATGGCAGCCAGCAGGGTGATAATTTGCTCAACTGACAGGACCTAGAATTGCCACTGGCTATATGCAGCCAAGATGCCCAAAATGTGCAACAGCTGACAGGCATCCCCTAAAGTAGGGAGACCTCCATGTTGGTCTGCAACTGGAGACGGGGGCCCTGCACTTCCCCCAGCCAGAGGTGCCATCCTGGATCAGTTAACAGATCTGGTTTGTCTAGCTGTTAGCAGCCTAGCTGGGATCTGATGCCATCTGTCAGAAGCCAGCCAATGGGGTCAGAAAGGCCCTCACATCTCCTGGAGAGTGTGGCACAGGCTCTAGACCACCATGACTTTGTTCTAGGTGCCCTGGTTGGCTATGGCTTTCCCAATGAAGTGGAATGGATGGGGGGGGTGGCAAATGGAGTGATTAAATCCTGCTCCTTTAGCTACTTGCCCAACTCCTGAGGTGCCGTAGATATACCCACACCTTCCAGGATCTTCCAGGAGCTCTCTAGTCCCTGGGGGAGGAGTCGGAAGGACATGAACACCAGGGAAACCACACCTGGGGTTGCAGAACCTCAGTCATCAGGAAAATGGCCAAACCCATTCCCTCCGTTTCACTCACCACGTGGATGTACTCACCTTGTCACATGTGCCTGTCAGGAAGATTTAAAGCCACAGCTCTGCTCTGGCTGTGGCACTGCTCCTGAGATGCACAGCTAGGCCTGGCAATGCGCTGTCCTGGGTACTGTGGACAGGAAAGTCCCGGGCTCCCTGCCTCTGCTGATAGTGGTGACGCCCTTTCCTCTTGCTCCAGGCTGTCCTGCCAGTTCTGTGACTTGCTTTAAACTGGCCTTGGCAGTCTCTCATGGCCTTTGCTACTGCCTCAGCTATCAAAGGGTCTGCAAATGCCTCAGATGGCTGAGGGCTGCCCTCACTTTCCAAGATAAATTCAAACCCTATGAGAATCCAAGAACCACAAACTTGGAGCTTCTGGAGCATCAGAATCAAGCCTAGGGCTCGTGGATTGAGATGGAGCTCAGCTCCTGGGGCTTGCAAGATTCTGGGGGAGAGGCATGTGTGTGCCTCAGCTGCTGCCTCCAAGTTTGATGGTAGCCAGAGATGCTGGCTGGAGCACAAGTGTGTGCCCACAGCCTAACAGTGCCCAGCTACTGAATCAGACCAAGGTCCTGGACAGAGCTGCCGTAGCCCCAAGAAGACACACACAACAGAAGCCTGGCAGAGCAAGGCCCAGACCTCGGCTAGAAGCTCTTCCTTCATATTGGGCAAGTTGTCACACTCATCCAGCGACTCTCCTGGACAGTCGCTCCTGCCCTCTCCAGTTGACATGGCTCCTGGCCTTCCCTGACTGCGGCCTAATCCTCGGTATCCCAAATACCTCACTCTTGTGTCTTGTAAAGATGCCTGACATTGACTCTGAAGCTTTCCCTGGCCCAAGGTGACCTAATCTCCAGGTCATTAACTAATGACACCTGCAAAAACCATTCTCCACTCGCAGGTTCTGAGGGTGGACCTTGGACCATTTTAGCAGGAGCACTCAACCCACTGTTTCTTTCTTGGAAACAGCTTTTGGCTGCCCAGGAGCAGAAACAGCAAGCACATGTTAGCCCAAGATTCGGAGCACAGCCATATACTGTAAGTAGCTTGACTGTGAACCTGAATCTGACCCACTGAGCCCCATAGGGAAGATGTCCCCTCTACCTCCCCTCCAGGAGTGGAGGGCTCCTGCTTGTAGGTCCTCAATCAACAAATTCTCTTGTGCCCCTGCAGCCAGGAGCCCCAGGTGCCATGGCAGAGAAGCTTCCCATGGGACTCCTCAGCCTATACAGGACACCCAGAGTCCTGTTCTGACAAGCTGGCCTCCCAAACCTGATCCCTCTTCCTCTCAGGGCAGCCTACTCTCCCCAGGGTGATCAGAGCCACCATAGTGGAGGGCCTGGGTGGGAGGTGCCCAGGGCCCCATTGGGACACACTCCATGCCCCACCCTTTCCCCCAGCACTCTAGTCTCCAACCTTCCACCCCTCCATAGTGTGATTGCTACCCAAGGTGTCTTACCTAAGATTCTGCCACCATACTCGCCAGGAGTCCATGTAGGATGTCCCCATAGTTCTGTGCCCTTCCCAGGTGAAGTACACACATTGCCTTGTGTGCTTCAGAATTCCCCAGCCCAGAGCCCTGTGCTCTCCACATCCAAGTTCTGCCTACCTAGGACTGCAGGCCTCTTCCGGCCCTGTGCTGGGGGCAGATGTGGGCAGAAGATACCATCCTGCAAACCTGAGACAGTGAAGGAAGATGAGGGACTACTCAGGATCCCAGAGGCTCCAGGGAACAGAACACAGGCCTTCCTCTTTCAGGCAGGAAGTGCTCAATTATCCACTTCCTGCTTTTCTGACTGGGGACTTGAAGAGCTCCTTTGTCCTTCCTCTCACTGAAGAGTGCCCAGCACAATTATTTTTAGAGTCTTACCATGTCAAGAGAAGATTAATGTCTGATGAGATGCCATAAATGACACACAGCGTCCCTTGCCCATGCTTTTTCCAAAAGGGCTACCAGTCGCCCACACAACTGTGGGGGATGTTAGAACTGAGGTTGAATCCCCACCACCTTCTCACAGAAGTGAGGGGTGGGGGCTGGCTCTGTGCTGGGAGGCCCCAGGGAGCTGTGAGGAGGAGGCCAGTGAGGCTTCTGCAGACTCTGCTATTGCTCTCAGGCCTTCTCCTGACTGATATGAAGGTGCTGAGGGGCCCTAGGGACCAAAGATGGGACGTGAGGGACTCCTGAAGTGTGAGACAAGCATGAGGAGACATGCTGTGCACCGAGCAGTCGATTAAGGACTTCTGAGGTGTGGTGGGAGAGCTCGGCTCCTGGGGTGTAGCTGAGGGAGCCATGATGGCCTCTGAGTGTAGATTCCAGACAAGAGGCTGGAGTCTGCCTAGCACATGTCCCCCCAGGGCATTCCTTAACTCTGCTCCCACCCCCGCCACTTTCTGGGGGAGTGAAGTCTGGGCTCTGCTTCAAGAAGGGAGCCCTTCTCTCACCCAGAATAAGAGTCAACTGCAGAGAGAGTGGAGGGAGCCCAGAGCAAGGTGACAAGTGTGAAGGCTGGCACACAGCTGCTGCCCACATCTGCTCCAAAGGCTTACTCTTACAGTCCAAACACCAGATCTTTGACCCAAACACCAATCCCCTCACCTGTACCTTCTCCAGAAAATCCCCAGGCAGCCTCTTCCCCAAGGGTGCCACAGATCTGGATGACATCATAGTGTCTCCAGAAACCAGGGTGGGGTCCCACAGACTGCCACTCCCTCCAGCATGATGGCCACGCTGCTGGACCACACAGCCTCACCCTCACTACTCATCAGCTGCCCTGCTGGAGGAAACACGAGTGGCCAAGGCAGCCCTGTCCACAGCCAGCACCGACCTCTGAGCCCAGGGCTGCTCTTGCCAGAAAGAGCAACATGACTCACAGGCCTCAAGTGGGGAGGAGCCCAGAGCCCAGCTGTGTCCCCAAGGCCACCCTTGGGCAGCAAAGGGCCCTGAGGCACACGGGTCTGTGGGGAGCCAGGTGACTGGGCTATCCTTCAAGGGCACTCAGATAAAGACATAACAGAGGAGGTAGTCTAGACTGGATAGGACTTGCAAAGGCCCTACAGGACCCAGGCTCTAAGGTGTTCCTGGGAGCCATCCTGGGGCCACCAGCTCTGACTCTGGGACTCTTAAGGGACATGTCCCCTCCCTGGATGAAGCATAAACTTCTCTGGATCTCAAGGGGTCCTGCAGTGCCAAGGAGGGCAGGGAGCCATAGACACAGGTCATTCCTACTTGACTGGTGGTAGTGTTGAGGGGACAGGTGTCTGCTCTCAGGATGTGCAATAGGGGGCCACATTCCTACCCATGGGCCTTGGCTGGCCACGTGTCAACTTCTGGAATGAGCTGGACCAAATCTGGCCGCCTTTCCTGTGGGGCTGGGGACAGAATGTGCCGGGTGTGGAAGGAGTGTGCACAAAGCCAGGACAGTGTGCACCTCCTACTGCTGGTGCTGTCTGTGAAGTGGGGGTGGCCACAACAATCACCCCTAGCATTGCTAAATGTTGTTGCTGTCCTGGAATTGTGATAAGCTCTGACCTGGACCAGTGTGATCCTAACCAAATGAGAAGCTAAGCTCATAGGAAGGACACTTGGCAGGAACAGGGCCATTGGAGGTGCAGGTGACATGCACGGATCCCTACAAGGTTTGGAGAGCCCCAGGACCACACCAGGTCAGAGGGTTCCTGGAGGAAGCAGAGAGGGTGGGGTTTGCAGGAAGCGTCCAAGGGAGGTAACCCAGGCTGAAGACCTTGGCTGCCAGGACTGGAGTGGGAGAGAGAGCTGGAGGCACAGGCAACAGCTGGCCGGCCAGGAGCCTGAAGGCTAGGGGTACACCTCCAAGGAAGCAAGGAGCCCAGTGCTGTTTGGCTAAGACACCAGAGAAGTGTCATCCCAGCAGCCTAGAAGGCTCAGCCACCTGTGCCAGATGCAGCTCCAAGCTTCAGTGAGTCCTGGCCCTTGATGGCCACCTCACCTTGGAATGAAGCCGAGGTCAGACATTCAGGGAAGAGGCATCTGGGACTCAAATCTGTTTTTTAGTAGCCCCTGGAGAATGACCACCCATGGATGGTCAGGGAAACTGAGGCCTAGATAAGCTAAGAAGCTGACACGAGCCTCGAGGTAGGCAAACTGTCCCCGGGACACTACACTAACCCAGACACCCTCCCAGCACCTAACACTCCCTCGAAGGAGGAGACAGGCCTCCCCATCACCCGCTCTGCCATCTACAGCCTCTCATAGTACTTGTGGGCCTGGGTGTCCCCCAAGGAGAGCTATGGAGCACCAAGTTAGTTCCTGAGGAGTTTAGGAGCTCACATAGTGTCCTCTGGAGGTCAGACAACTGGAGCAGATAGCTTTTTCTCCTGGCCAACTACAACCCACAATGCAGCAGCCTGGAAGACCAAGAGACCAGCTCTGGACAACCTTGCGACAACCTGATGGCAAAGGTGTCTCCAAGGGGTTGAGGGCTTCAATGTCAGGATGCAAATGCCTAAGAAGGACAAGATATGCAATAAGGCAGGGAGCAGCCCTTTCTGGAGAGATAAGGCTTGAACAGAGAGAGAAGGATATTGGGGAAGGACCTGCTGAGGGAACAGCCAGGGCCAAAGAGAGGGAGCCAGGACAGCAGGAGCTCAGGGTTAGCAAAATCACAGACTGGGGAAGAGGTGAGAGGAGGAGTGGTCCACAGAGCTATAGTGGACAGACTTTGTTCTTATTGGAATGCCCGTAGTGCCACTCAGAAGATGCTGGATTTACAGATAGAGTCTGGGACCTGAGCCCCTGTGGCTATGTGGTCAGGGTCCCTTGGGGGATGTTGACAGGCTCTGATACAACCCAGGGCCAGGCTCATATCCCACATGGCAGGACCAAGGGCCAGAAACTGAGAAGCCAGCACAGGAACAAGTAGCTCCAATGGCCAGCACCCACCTTCCGTATCTCCCACCAGGAAGTCAGTGAGAACCGCTCTGGTGGCCAGGATGCCCCAAAGCCGACACAATGACTTCCCCTTCCCCTCTAGCCTCAGAGGTCCTGGAGGGAAGTGGTGTCCCTGGACTGGCGCCTACAGCTAGGGACCAGTGTGAGGTCCATTGTTTCAGGCTAGCGCTGGCCGAGGCCACGGGAAGCCCCAGTAATGCCCTTCGTCCCACTTTCCACAGACTCAGAGCCTGAGAAGACTTCGCCAGTGGACAGAGCAGCGGCGGCGGGATGAAGGTTCTCAGCGCTGTCCTCCTGGCCCTGCTGCTGTGCGGACAGCCAGGTGCAGGTCATAGAGTAGCTCTCAGAGGGTGGTGTGGCCCCATTATGGGAATTCCTAGAACCCCCATTGTGGAGACAACCCATAGTCTTGGGGAGGAGAGTTGGGGTCCCTGGGCTGGAGGGAGACGGAGGAAGCTGTCCTAAGTCCAAAATATGGGCCTAGGGCCTCTTCTCTTCCAGCCCCAAGTTTGGCTGTTCCAGTACTACAGGGTTTGAGGGAATGGGGGCTCTTATCTTTGGCTAGCCTCAGTTTCCTCTTGTGCAGAATGAAAGGCTGTGACAAAGAGGACCTGGTGGGGTGAAGGCTTGACCCTGGGTCCCAAGTGTATCTTGTATACCTGGGTAGTAAGGTTCACAGGCCTCCATCACCGCTGTTCCAGGCAGCAGGGGGACGCAGGAGGAGTACAGCAATGGGGACTTTGAGCCAGAGAGCTATGGCTATGACGATGATGAGGAAGATGAAGAGGAAGAGGAGGAAGCCAACATGATCCCTGGCAGCAAGGACAGAGGTACCCCACCCAAGCCCAGAACCCCAGCTTCCTGCTCTGCATGGAGCATTCCTCCCACACTTAGCTCCCCTCCTGAGAGTATAGCAGAACAAACTTCTAATATCCCCAAGCTTCAGGGGCCCACAGCTCTCCCCTCTTCAGCCTGCGCAGCCCCACCCCTCCCTGCCTATCTGCTTCCTCACTCACCTTCCCGGGGAAGGGCTGTCAGGGAGTGCCATTTAGTGAGTGGAACAGGTGAGTGGGAAGTTCGCCCTACCTGCCCCCATACTCTAGCCTCACACGTTCCCCCTGAAGTCCACAGCACAGGTTCCTGCAGGGAGGGATAGCAGCCCAGGTGGGTGGGAACAGGGCTTGGAGACAGCCCTGGAGGCCCACCTCAGCCTGAGCCAGACCCCACTGCCTGCAGCGGCCCTGAAGTGCTACACCTGCCAGATGCTGCGCAGTGGTGAGAGCTGCAACCAGACACAGAGCTGCTTCCACCGACAGCCCTTCTGCACCATGCTCGTCTCCCATGGGACCACTGGTGAGCACCAGGGGCACACCCGGGGCTGGGAGGGGAAACTCAAGCCGGCCGTCCATACTCCATCGCCACTGTTGTTCTCCACTTCCACCCCAGACACAGGTCTCCTGACCACCTACTCCATGTGGTGTACAGATACCTGCCAACCCATCATCAAGACGGTAGAGGGCACCCAGGTGACCCAAACCTGCTGCCAATCCACCCTATGCAATGTCCCACCTTGGCAGAGTTCCCAAGGCCAAGACCCACTGGGTGGCAGTGCAGGCCACCCCAAGGGTGGCAGAGCTGGCTGGCCCCAGGGTGGTAAGGCTGGCCATCCTTGGGGCAGTGGGGCAGGATGTCTCCAAGAGTGTCCTGAAAATGTGAGCACAGCTCTCTTGTTTAGCCTATTTACCACCCTCTGGGGCTCAGGGGCCTGAAGACTCTGCTCTTCCTTCCCTTGGATACCCTGGCCCAGCCAGCAGTCTGTTCAATGCCTCCCCTCCCCTGGTTCTAGTTTCAGAGAGTAAACTTGGAGGTGCTGTGCGTTCTAGCCAACTTTGACCCCTCGGGCCAGTTTCTGTCCTCAGTTTCCCTGTCAGACTTTCTTGATATCCTTTCTTCCTTGTCCATGGACAGCAACATGGCCTATGGGCCCCAGGTTCAGGCCACTGGTGCTTGCATGGCAGGGTCATTCAGCCTCCAGGGATCCCACTTTCTCAGCCATGGAAGAGACAGTAGTGGGCCTCCAGGACCCCTCTCACCCTGAACTTGATGGCTTGAAATTCCTCCCCAAAGACGCCATTGTGTCAAGTTGGTTTGTTCCCAGGTATGGGCACAGGTTGGCCTCCACCAGCCTATGGGGAGGAGGTTTGGAGGGAAGCCAGGGAAGTTTCAGGGATGGGGTGGAGTGAAGGAAGTGAAGTAAGTGAAGGAGTGTAATAGGTAGAAAAGGGAAGTTGGGGGGATTTCCCAAGGGAAGTTGGAGGGATTTCCCAGGCTCATCCTGATTCAGGGTTCCATACTTTCTAGACTCTCCAGTCCCTCCCTCCTGGCTATCCTGGGCCTCAGACAGGAGGCCAGGAGTTGTACCAGGTGGTTGTGCTAGGGAGCAGTTAAAAGGGCCCATGAAATCTAGAGGTGAGAACTAGGGGGCACAGCCAGCCCTGGATGGGCAGGTGGGCATCTCTTGCTGTATGAGACCCTTGCCACTGAACATTTAGCCTCCATGACAACACCAAGCTTTGATTTTACCAGCAGCTGGTGCTGGGTCAGAGCTCTGGGATGGGAGGAAAGAAAGACCAAGCCTAGACTACCACTTAACTGCTGATTTGGGGACTCAGTTTCCCTATTTGAGCAAGGCTTGAAGGCCCCCTAGGTCCCCACTAACTCAGTGTTGCACAAGTTGGGAAGCTGAGTCTTTTCCTGAAAGCTAAGTTTTCTGGAATGCAGTAAAAGACTCCCACTGTCCAGTCTCTCCTTTTCCTTATTAATAAAACCTCAGTGCCTAACTGGGACAGGAACAAAGCTGTTGGGTGAAGGTGGCACCTCTTTCTCCTTTCCCTTCCTTCTTCCTGCTGGCTGAAATAGTGGCTGGTACTCAGCAGATACCTATACTGTGAGACAGCACCCCTGCCGAAAAGACATAAACTTCTATGTTGAAAACAACTGTTTGAGTGTCTGTTGCTTGTGCATTCACACACACTCAGATGTGCTCACACACCTTATTAATGCACACACAGCCACCTCTAGTACTTTGCTCAGAAGTCAGCCTGCCTGGGTTGAAATCTTGGCTCCACCTTTATCAGCTCCATGATCCCTGGGAATCACGTCCAGCTCATCTCCTCTGTGAAATGGAACCACAGAACAGCGTCGTCTCAATGCAGATTCACTGAGGTATCCAGAGCCAGTGTTCAGCAACCTTGAGCTGTCATCTGTAGACTTGGGACCCCAGCTCTCCCAGACTCAGTGGGTGCATGCACCTGTCCTAGCCCAAGTCCCACAAGAACTCTCACCAAGCACCTCTGACTTAGAAACACTGGGTGCTGTTACTTCAGTCTGAAACCACTCTATGGGACCCGTCCTGGCCTCGTGACTCGGCCTCAGTGACAGTGTCTTCTTCCAGGGTCCCCATGCCCAGTCGTGGGGAGCAGAAAGCACAGCTGAGTCCTCACAGGGCTCCTCTAGGCTGCAGATGCCACATGCAGGTGTACTTAGCACCCTAGTGGCTTCAGAGAGAAACAGGAATGGCTTTGGGGACAGAGAAGCCCATCAGCCAGTCTCCATCCCCAGCACAGCCAACCCTCTTGCCACCCCCAGTGCACGCTGTCCTGTACCACTGGAGTGCCAAGGAGGAGGGGTATGAGCTGTGTTGACCAAGGTGGGTTTGCTTGCATACAAGGCACCTTCATGCAGACAAGAGCCTGTGGCTCAAGTTCACAGGGAGGTTACTGCAGATCTAGGATCTGGTCCCAGGGCTGCCTACCATTCCAAGGGTGCCACATTCTATCAGGTCTGGCAGAGGCTGGGAGAGCAACACCACCTAGACCCACTGACTTCCGCAGGCTGGTCCAGGCGGATCAGAGATACCAGTGGGAAGTCACTCTCAGGGCCCAGTTTGAGACGTCATCCCAAGAAAGAACAACAGGACGTGGGGGAGGGGCTGCGTCTGCTCATCAAGCCAAGTGGGGGCAGGAGGGGCCAGGAGGGGAGGGAGCAGAGGCTGCCGTCTGTGCGCTGCCCGCATCAGCTCCACCCAGCTGCTGCAGCAGAGCACCATGAATGCGGTCTTCACCCCAAGTTCAGGCTCCAGGCTGGAGGTGGTGTGCTGGGGGTTGGATCTTAGTTTTTTATGGACAAGACCTCACCATATAGCCCAAACTAGCCTCAAACTTGAAATCCTCCTCCCTGGGGACTGGTATGCAGGTGTGCTAGAACTCTTTGTTTTTTCTTGTTAAAAAGATTACAGGGCTGGAGAGATGGCTTAGCAGTTAAGCGCTTGCCTGTGAAGCTTAAGGACCCTGGTTCAAGGCTCAATTCCCCAGGACCTATGTTAGCCAGATGCACAAGGGACACACGCATCTGGAGTTCGTTTATAGTGGCTGGAAGCCCTGGTGCGCCCATTCTCTCTCTCTCTCTCTGCCTCTTTTTCTCTGTCTGTGGCTCTCAAATAAATAAATAAAAGCTTTAAAAAATTACATATATATAATTTGATGGTTAAATATATATATAATTTTATTGTTATATGGATAACATATATATAAATATTTATATGTAATATCTAAACATATATTAAATATAAACATGTAATATGTGTGTGTGTGTGTGTGTGTGTGTGTGTGTATGTATGTATTTGAGAAGGAAATACAAAAAGAGAAGTATGGTCATGCCAGGGTCTCTTGCCACTGCAAATGAACGCCAGATGCATGCGCCACTTGTGTATCTGGCTTTACATAGGTACTTGGGAATTGAACCTGGGCCATCAGGTTTTGCAAACAAATGCCTTTAACGACTGCGCTATCTCTCCAGCCCTCTAGTTTAACTCTCTAATGTCCCCCAAAGGCCCATATGTTGAAGGTGTGGACACTAGCATGTGTCACTACTGAGGAGTGGTGGAACTTTGGAACTTAAAAAAAAAAAAAAACTTATTTATTATTTATTTGAGAGAGAAAGAGGCAGAGAGCATGAGAGAGAGAATGGGCGCAACCAGGGCCTCCAGCCACTGCAAACGAACTCCAACACATGCACCCCCTTATGCATCTGGCTTACGTGGGTCCTGGGAAATTGAACCAAGGTCTTTTGGCTTTGCAGGCGAACATCTTAACCACAAAGTCATCTCAGCCCACTTTGGAACTTTTAAGAGGAGGGGCCTAGTGGGAGGAAGTTAGGTTATTGAGGGACATCAGACAGATCTCCATCTCCTCTCCCCCTCTTCCTCCTTTCTTCCTCCTTCTCTTCTTCATTGCCATGGGGAGACAGAACTCTTCTCCCACCTACTCCTATCATATGTACTTCTTTCTTACAAAAGCAGTAGGACCAGGACACCATGCACTGAGCTCTTTGACACCATGAGCCAAAATAAGTCTCTTCTTTTAGGTTGATTATTTATGCTAGTAGGCTTTCTGACATTGTCACAAAATTCCCAAGGTAACCTACTTAGAAAAAGGAACCTTTTTTGACTCAGTTTCAGTCAATGGACATTTGGTCCTCTGACCATGGACCTGTGGCATGATGGGAAATCATGTTTATGGCATTAGAGAAAACTCTTCCCCTCACAGTGGCCAGGAGGCCAAAGGAGAGGGAAGGGTAGGGGTCACATTATCCCTTCCAAAGTCACACCCTCCAGTGACCGACTTCCTCCCACCAGGCCCCACCTCTCAACATTTCCACCACCTCCCAAGAGCATGACCAAGTGGGGACCAAGACTTGAGCACATGACCTGTTGGGAAAGGTTAAATATCCAAGCTGTGACATTGTCTGGGCTATTCATCACAGAGCCGGAAAGCCGACACACATGGGCATTCAAAATTGAGGTGCTGCAGGTGGTGTATTGAGTTGGTTCCTCACCTTTTCTAGCTCCCAGTAGCCACCTGTGATCCTCATCTCCTGTTCCCACTCCATCCTCAGCATGTGTGCTTCCCACCGGCTTCTCCCCTCATCACCTTCTGTAACCAGGCTGCCCCTTGCCTTCCTCTGCAAGGGCCCATCTAGGCCACCAGAACAATCTCCCACCTCAGACCCCCAATCTCATTTAAAACATCTCTTTTGCCACTTGAGGCAACAGTCACAGGCTCCAAGGAGTAAGATCTAGATCACTGAAGTAATTTCTGAGCTGGCCTCCAACACTCCCTGGATGCCTGCTCCTTTGGCTGGCTGTGTGCTGGGAGCTGCCATGGACCAGAGGGAATAAGGCCGAGTTCCAGTGCTCAAGGACATGCTGTCAAGCAGGAAGGGAGACATGCCTGACATCGTCCACAGTTGAGAAGTCAGACTGGCCACTGCAGACCAACCACCGTCCCCAATGCCCACACACCAGACCCAACAGGGACAATAGGCATCCAGCCAATCACTCCACAACCACAAGGACAGGACGTAAAGACCTTGAGACTGATGGGATGATCTGGGTATGGGCAGATTCAACGAGGTGAAGAAGACACAGAGAGCAAGCAGGGCCCAGCCCACCACCTACTAGGCCATCTCTACTTCCACTCAGGCACTGCTCCATACCCAGTCTCATATGTGGGGCCAAAGACACCCTGGGAAATAAGCATCTGGGAGTTACATGGTTTTGCCTCTAAATTCTCAGGTGTCGCAATGACTTCTACATCTAGGTGAACAAATTGGCAGGAGATCATCAAGCTCACAGCCCATCCTAGCCTTTGCTCCTACATCCCCTCCCCCCAAAGCCCTGGAAGCCAGACCTCAGTTGCAACTCCAGAAGATTCCCAAACGAACCAAGTGGCTCCCTTGGCAAAACTATAGACCTCTCCCCTCAACACATGGCCCCAGATCTTGCAGCACTCTGCTCTGGCCTGGTAGCACTAAGGCAGGGAGCCCCTTCACAGAGGACCCTCCCCCCGAACTTGCTTCCAGTTTTCTCTGTCTGGCTGATGGCCATAGCTCCAGGATGATGAGAACTTACCCCAGGAGAAGGAACCTGAGCACAGCCCATCTCGCTCCAGCTGAGAAGCAGATGAAGGGGAAAGGATTGGAGTATTTTCCAGATGGCACCCCCACCCCACACTGAGTCTGCTGTGATGCTTCCCTGGGCACTGGGCTCCTGGGATGCCTTCCAGCACTCGGAAAAGGTGCTCTGCTGCACACACTGAAGGCCTACCTCATTTAGCACAAGCCCAGGGCATCAGCTGCTTGCAGCTGCTCAGAGCAGAAAATCCAACCAATTGCAATCTTCTAAATTATTAGCCAGTTGGTCCCAGGGGCCTGTGCCTGCATTCCTGGCTTGAGAGGCTGAGATGGAAGGATTCTTTGAGCTGAAGAATTTGAGACCAATCTAGTGAGACTTCATCTTAAACAAAAATGAAAATGGAGGCCATGCCTTGCTCCATGTCAAGGACTCTGGGTGTTGAGTAGCTGACTCTGTGTCCTGACCACTCCAAAGCAGTGTTCATGTGACTAGGAAATGTGTGGGCAGAGGCCTGGTCACAACGTGATACCCAGAGCAAGAGCCCCTTGGAGCTGGCCCTACAATCCCCAGCGTGCATTCAGGGCATGGAAAGGGGTTTCTACAAAATGCTCTAGTCACTGGAGCTTGCTTCACTCAAGGCTCATCATCTCTCCCATCAGATGGCTCACTGCTGGGTCATGGAGGAGCTAGGGAGGGCTCAGGGCATCAGGAGTCCTGGCCTTACAGGCTGAAGCCCAGATGCCTAATGTCCCTGGGGAAGGACAAGGGCCAGGTGGCAAAGTGGGAAGGGTTCCCAAGGATACCCCAAGGCCTGCACATCCCAAATCAGGCTTCTGCCATGGGCGTTCCAGGACCAGGGTCATGGACACCCTTAACTGCCCATCCAGGCCTTATTTTCTCTTCTGTAAAACTCAAGGTCAGCTAGGAACTTATTGAAAATGACTTGGTAAGCCTAAGAACATGAGATGAGAATAGGCAGAAATGTAGCCAGAACCACAGTTTCAATTAGGACCCTCCTGCCTCTGTCCTTCCCTGCCTCCAGCCTGGGTTGTCTTCGTTGTAAGGCTCGGGGTTTGCACTTATCAGGGCCATAGGGCTGTGGCCCACACTTTGGAACTCGGTGACCTCCATCAATGCCCCCACTCCCAGTCCTCTGTCTTCCCATTGACACCACAGTCTATGGCATTCCTGTCTGGGAAGAAAGGAGCTGGATACCAGCTACAGGAGTCTGGCTCCTACAGGGTCCACAGAGTCCACTTTCCCACAGTTCCCTGTAAGTGGCAGTTACTGGATGGTGAGGGAGGTCCCCTGCCCTAAGCTGCCTGCTGTGAGTGCCTGAGCTTGGGACTATCACACTGGGGACAGCCTCTGGGCTGGCTAGAAACAGATCAGCCCTCTCCCAGGGATAGGGTCAAGTGTATCACCTGAGATGCTTGCCACTGTCAGAACCCAGAAATAGGAGACAAGGGAGTTGAGGGGTGGGCTAGGCTGGGCTCCTTGGAAGTAAAGGTAGGGTTCACAGAGGAAACTGTGGACCAAGTTTACAGAAGTGAATCAGGCTAGCCACTGGGGACACCCAGAGGAGGGGCATTGAGGGGCCTATTGAATAAAGCATCTACATCCTACACTACCTACCAGAAACTCCCAGCCCTTCTCTTTCTGTCCAGGTGATCCTGGCCTCTTGAACAGGTAGACAGGGAGGGCACTTCTCCACCTGGCCTAATGGCACCGGGGAGACAACCAAGGCAGGCACCCTCACTGTGGTCACCAGTGGAAAGCAGAGGCCTTCACCTTCCTGTGATCTAACCCTGCCCCTTTGCTTTCCTTCCAGGGCCATCTGGACTCACCAGTCCCCTACCCCATGTTCCTGAGCCCACTCTGGCACAGAGACCTGGGAGACATTGTTGGCATTTCCATTTCCACTTACCTTCCCAGGTTCTGAAACCAAGAGGAACAAGCTGTTGGCTCCAGGTTAGACATACCCTGGAGCATTCCAAGTAAGGATGCCATGCCCACACAGCCCTAGGTGCCCTTGTGGTTTGTCATGGCTCCTTGGGAAGGGCTTGGGTTGGTTCAAGTGTGAACCTCTGAGTGCTTTGAAGCAGCTCTGTATTTCTCCTGAGCACCCCATGCCCTTTGGATCAGAGTACACAACCTCCCCTTCCACAGCTACTGTTCAGAGAGACTCCTGATGTCATTCCCTGTCTTTTGATTCTTCATATAAAAGAACCAATATGCAGCCCACTCAGGGAAGGAGTCAATAGGCCAAAAAATAAAAATAAAAAGAGGACCCCAAGTCCACTTTAGTAAAATTTACAAATGAGGGCTGGAGAGATGGATTAGCAGTTAAGGTGCTTGCCTTTGAAGCCTAGGAACCCAGGTTCAATTCCCCATTACCCATGTAAGCCAGATGCACAAGGAGACTTCATTTGTGTAGGCTGGAGGCCCTGGCACATCCATTCTCTCTATATATAACTCCCTCTTTCCCTCCCTCTCAAATAAATAAATGAAATAATTTTTTTAAATTTTTTTGTTTCATTTTTACTTATTCAAGAGTTACAGACACAGAAAGAGGCAGAGAGAGGGCACACCAGGGACTCCAGCCACTGCAAACGAACTCCAGACACATGTGCCCTCTTGTGCATCTGGCTAGCGTGGGTCCTGGGGAATCATGCCTTGAACCAGGGAGGGTCCTGAGGCTTCACAAGCAAGCGCTTAACCACTAAGCCATCTCTCCAGCCCAATAAATGAAATGATTTTTAAAAATATATATAAATGAATGACATAGGCAGTGGCACCACCAAAAAGCCCCACCTCAATTTTCTACCTCATATACTTTAGCATGTCTAAGAGTCCATGAAGCTGGCAGGGGTAAGGAGTGATTGGAATCTCAGGGGGCGTGGTAGTTTGAATGTGGAATGTCCCCTACAGCTCATGTGTTTGTGCTTAAGCCTCATACTTAATTCCCAATTAATAGAGCTGTTGGAAGGTGGGGCCTTGATGAATGGGCCGTGTTGCTGAGAATGGGCCTTGAGGTTTGTTAGTCCAGCCCCACTGGGTGTTCAGAGCGAGCTACCTCTTCCCTAATAATGTGATGATGAGAGCCAGATGTCTGCTCCTGCCATGCTTTCCCCACCATGATGAAGCTTCCCCTTGAAACTGTGAGCTGGAATAAATCCCTTCCTTTCATAAACTGCTTCTGCTAGAGTAATTTGTCCCAGCAATGAGACGGTAACTACTATTGACGGCCTTGTGCCTCCCTCCATCCTCGAAGAGAATGTGTTAATAGATATGGTGGTTTGAATCAGATGTCCCCATAAACTGATGTGTTTTGAATGCTTGGTACCCAGGTGCCAGGCAGTTTGGGAGGTAGAACCTTGCTGGAGGAGGTTTGTTTTGGGGGACAGCCTTAGAGGTGTGCTAGCCAGCTCCTCTTTGCCAGAATTCAGCTGCTCACTCTCCTGCTGCTGTTTTCCACCTGCTATTGCAAGGAGGTGATGTCCACCCTCTGCTCATGCCACATTTCCCCTGCTGTCATGAAGCTTCCACTTGAGACTAAGGCAAAATAAATGCCATTCCTCCCACCAGCTGCATTTGGTTGGGTTCTGCATCCAGCGATGAGAAGATAATGGCAATGACAGCTCAGTGTGGAAGACCTAGCTACCGGCTGCATGGTTTTGCCTTCTCCACCATCACAGCTCAGAGATAAAGTCTCTATAGGCGACCACAGCTATTTGTGTCATGATGGAGAAAGTCAAGCCCAAAGGAAAGAGCTACATTCCTCTCCTTCCTCCAGCTTTTACATTCTCTCTGCAACTTGGTGATACATTAAAAAGGCCTTCAAAGTACATATTCATGAACTGAAGTAATCCCAAAACCTATAAAAATGTTGCACACCATCCAACAGTGTTTAGATAAACATGAAATGAACATCAGGCAAAATGTGTTTTTGTGAGAGAGAGAAGGGCAGAGAGAAAGAATGGTATGTTATAGCCTCAAGCTGCTTCAAACTAACTCCAGATGCATCACCCCCTTGTGCATCTGACTAATGTAGGTCCTGGGGAATCAAACTGAGGTCCTTTGGCTTCACAGGCAAGTGCCTTAACTGCTAAGCCATCTCTCCAGCTCCAAAAATATGATTTACTGGAGTGTCAGGGGGATGCACTCTGGTACTGACTGTACTCACAGCTTTTATCCAGTTTCAGACAGTCAAAGCTATGGGGAGTCTGAGCATAAGACAGATCACAAGTTCACATCAGATCAGATCATGAGTTGTTTATGTTTACCAGGAAATCTTTGGAAAAACTGAGACTTTCCTGTCTTCAAGAAGCACTACCCAAGGCATGTAGTCGTCCATGTTCCCAGCCTTAGCCTGTGTAAAGATTAGCCTTTTGCCAATTAACTTGACCTCCACATTCATCAGCATGACTTTTGGATAAAGTCTTTCACAGCTGACCACAGCTATTTGTGTCACTTCAAGCTACATTCCTCTCCTTTCTCCAGCTTTTACATTCTTTCTGCCCCCTCTTCCACTAAGTTCCCTGAGGCTAATGGAGATATATAATTATTTTCTTCTGCTTGAGACTGATCACTGGCCAACAATGCCACAATACCAGTATTTATTCCTAGACACTTATTCCTAAAATGATGAGGGAGTGACCCAAACCAGTGGTAAACATGTCATAGACAACCTGAATGTGGTAGCACTAGTCTGTAGCCCTGGCTAAATCAGGAGGCTGAAAAAGGAGAATCACAAGTTCAAGGCCAGCCTGGGAAACTTATCAAGACCTCACAAAAACAAAGAGAGGGCTGGGGAGATAACTCAGTGGTTAGATGTGCTTGCTTGCAAAGCCAGACACCCCAGGTTCAATGTCCTAGTACTCACGTAAACCTGACACAAAAAGTGGTATATGTATTTGGTGTTCATTTGTAGCAGAAGGAGACCTTGGTATGTGTGTGTATATATATATACATACATACACACACACACACACACACATGCTATATACACAACATGGCACATACTTGCCAGCACTCATGCAAGAATGCAAACATCACACACAGGCATGCACATACATACACACAAAACCATAGGCATCTGAATGGCCTGTGTTCTATATGTCCTTTAAATGAACAAGAGTCAGAGCTTCCTCTGGACCAAGCCCACCAGTGGTACTTTGTTCAATGCTCATTTTACTTATAAAAGACCCTATTGCATCTAGAGGGTTCCAAGAAAGCATTTCAATTTGTGGAGATGGAGGAAATCTGGGCCACGGCTTGTCTGCTTGACTGGACCAGGTCAATTGTCCACATATCCAGTGCTCTGAGCAGCCCTCGGTGTCTGCAGTAACCTCTTCTTGCACTGGTGGACAGCAGTACTTAACAGGTGTAAACACCAATATCAGAAGGCCATCTGACAGGTACATCACTTTCCTCTAGGAAAACAATAGCAGCAGCTTTCTTGATCAGCTCTATGCCTTTCTCAGCCACAAATGTATTTTGTATTTTAGTTGGCATACAAAGATTTCAGTATCACTTATTCTGGCATTTTCATTCCCAGCTGTCTGTCCCCTTAATCCACTCCTCCCCCACCATCTTCCTCCTTCCTAGTCTTTATATTCTACCTTTATAGCTTCCACATTTGTCTCCCTGTATATTTATACTCGTAGGGATTCTAAACTAAGACATGCATATCAGAGAGAACATGCAGCTTTGGTCTTTCTGAATCTGAGTCACTTCACTTCATAGATTCCCTCCAGGTCCATCCATTTTCCTGAGTTTTTTTTTTTTTTTCACAATTTCACCTTTCTGTACTGTGAGTAGAATTCCACTGTGTATATACACCACATTTTCATTATCCATTTATCTATCAATGGATATATAGGCTGATTCCAATTCTTTTTTTTTTTTCAGGCTTCATAGCTCTTTTTATTTTTTATTATTTTTTCATTTTTTAATTATTGACAACTTCCATAATTATAGACAATAAACCATGATAATTCCCTCCCCCCTCACTTTCCCCTTCACAACTCCACTCTCCATCATATCCCCTTCCCCTCTCAATCAGTCTCTCTTTTATTTTGATGTCATCATCTTTTTCTCCTATTATACTGGTCATGTGTAGGTAGTGTCAGGCCCTGTGAGGTCATGGATATCCCAGCCAGTTTGTGTCTAGAGGAGCACGTTGTAAGGAGTCCTATCATTCCCTTGGCTCTTACATTCTTCCCACCACGTCTTCCTCAATGGGCCCTGAACCTTGGAAGATGTGATAGAGATATTTCAGTGCTGAGTACTCCTCTGTCACTTCCTCTCAGAACTATGGTGCCTTTTGAGTCATCCAAGAGTTTGATTCCAATTCTTAACTATTGTAAATAGAGTGGCAGTAGACATGGATATTCAAATATCTCTGTAGTAAAGGGTGGAATCTTTGGAAAAGGTACCCAGGAATGGTATAGCTGGGTTTTATAGGAGTTCTATTTCCAGTTTTGTGATATTTCCATACTGATTTCTGTAACAGCTTATTCTCTGACCAGCAGTGGATGAGGGATCCTCTTTCTCTGCATCTTTGCCAGCATTTATTGTATATTTTCTTGATGACAGCCATTGTGACTGGAGTAAAATGGCATCTCAAAGTTGTTTTGATTTGTATTTCCCTGATGAGCCACAAGTTTTTTTGCTCTGATTTACAGACCAAACATGGGTTCCCTCCCATGGAGTAGGCCTTGAGTTCAGTCTGAAGTCATTGGCTGCATTCTGTGATGGTCAATGTTAATATCAACTTGGATCTAAACTCACCTAGGCCAGGCGTGGTGGTGCACATCTTTAATCCCAGCACTTGGGAGGCAGAGGTAGGGGGATCACTGTGAGTTCAAGGCCACCCTGAGTCTACATAGTGAATTCCTAGTCAGCCTGAGCAATTTGAGACCTTACCTTGAAAAACCAAACCAAACGAATAAATACATAAGCTCACCTAGGAAACAAATCTCTGGGCATGTCTGTGAGGAACTTTCTAGATTAGGTTGAGGTGAGAAGACCCACACTATGAGTGGCAACACATCATGAGCTGGAGTCCCAGATCAAGTAACAAGGAGATGGTCCACTGAGAGCCAGCCTCCATCGATCTCTTCTTCATGACTTAAGTTGGGTATGACCAGGTGCTCCATGCTCCTGCTGCACCACCACGCTTCTCTGACATGGCAGAGTGTGTTCCTTCAAACTGTAAGCTGCAGTAACCACTTCCTTCCTTAAGTTACTGTTGTCAGGATTTTTTTTTGTAGAAACAAGAAAAGTAAACACAGAAATCTGATGCCAAAAATGGGATGGGGGGGGTTGCTGTTGCTGTAATAAACCTGACCATGTAGCTCTCCAGCCTTTGGAAGTGGTTTGTGGGAGTGGTGATTGAAGATTTTTGAACTTTGGACCAGAAAAGTCCTACAAAACTGGCAGCAGAACCTAGTGGGCCATTCTGATGGGAGAGTAGAAGACCAGAATGCCAAGACTTACAGAGGGGAGGCCCAGCCACGAGTTTCAGAAGAGAAGAACTCTCTCAAGAACTGGTCTAGGTGCAATTCCTGCTATATTCTAACAAAGAATCTGTCTGCATTCTGGTCACATTCGGAGAACATGAGTGAAGGTGAATTCAAAAGTAATGGATTGGTTTAGTGAAGAAAATCTTATGACAGATTAGCTGGACGTGGTGGTGCATGCCTTTAATCCTAGCACTTGGCAGGCAGAGGTAGGTGGATCTCTGTGAACTCAAGGTCACCATGAGACTACACGGACTAGAGAGAGAGATCCTACCTAGAAAAACAAAACAAACAAACAAAAAAGACAGATTAACATCCAGGCTGTACTTGTTTATTGACCTCTGCTCTCATTTAGGTCTTCAACATGAGAGTAACACGTGGCACAAAAAGATATGAAAACATGGGACTGGAGAAATGGCTTAGCGGCTAAGGCATTCACCTGTGAAGCCTTAAGGATCCATGTTCGACTCTTGAGATCCCACATAAGCCAGATGCACAAGGTGATGTAAGCACATAAAGTTGTATATGTGCACCAGGTGGTGCATGGGTCTGAAGTTCAATTATAATGGCTGGATGCCCTGGAGCACCAATTCTCTCTCTCTGTCTCTCTATCTCTCCCTCACACACACACACACACACACACCACGCACACACACACAAAAGATATGAACAACATTTCATTTGCTGGGGAAAGGAAGGAGCTTACAGTTTCAGACTAGATGGGTGCTGAGAAAGCAGTTGTAATTGTTAAAGAGATCAGCACTATTAAAGAGAACCCTCCTGCATTGCACTGGAACAGTCAAACAGGTACACTCTGCCAAGACCCCATCCACCAAGAATGTAGTTCAAGGGGTTTCCTGCTCAAGAGCACCACCTAGGGAAATGTTTCTGCAGTGTCAGCATGGAAAACACACAGAAGCTAATACCCACAGGGCAAGTTTCCAACCCAAGCTGGCAGCAGAACTTGGCAGCATCATCCACCTGGCACTGCTTTTGCAGGCATGAAAGGTGCAGGACTGAGGGTGTCAGAGAATCCTGCACCACAGTTGCAGAGGGTCACTGAGGCCAGGTAATGTGTGGCATCCCCACAAGAAAGCCCCAAGAGGCCACAGCATGACACCACAAAGGTGAAGTACTGTGGCAGTCCCAGGATGTGGAGATACCAGGACCAGTGGAAATCTAGAAAGGAAGGTGACAGGCATGGAGTGCAGCCTGGCAGGCTGTATGAGCTACAGTATGATAAGATGCCAGGACCAGTGGAAGTCTAGACAGGGAGGCGACAGGCATGGAGTACAGCCTGGCAGGCTAGTATGAGCTACAGGCAGCAGAGCTGCGGGGAGCAGGACTACTCGAGCCCTTTGGAGACCAGATGACTCCATCCTTAACCCTAAATTATGGACGTGAAGCTCTGGGATTAGGCGTTGGCCTTGTTGGGTCCCAGCATTGCCGCATCTTATTCTTTCCTTGCTATTTACCATTTGAATGGGAATATTTACTCTGTGCCATTGTATGTTGCAAATATATGACTTTTTTTATTTTCACAATGTTCATTAACATTTTCCATAATTATAAAAAATATCCCATGGTAATACCTCCCGCCCCCCTGTACTTTGCCCTTTGAAATTCCATTCTATATCATATTACCTCCCCATTACAATCATTGTACTTACATATATACAATACCAACCTATTAAGTACCCTCCTCCCTTCCTTTCTCTTCCCTTTATATCTCCTTTTTAACTTACTGGCCTCTACTACTAAGTATTTTCCTTCTCAGGCAGAAGCCCAATCATCTGTAGCTAGGATCTACATATGAGGGAGAACATGTGGTGCTTGGCTTTCTGGGCCTGGGTTACCTCACTTAGTATAATCCTATCCAGATGCATCAATTTTCCTGCAAATTTCATAACTTCATTTTTCTCTACCGCTGAGTAGAACTACATTGTATAAATGTGCCACATCTTCATTATCCACTCATCAGTTGAGGGACATCTAGGCTGGTTCCATTTCCCAGCTATTATAAATTGAGCAGCAATATAATGGCTGAGCCTGTACTTCTAAGGAAATGAGATGAGTCCTTAGGATATATGCCTAGGAGTGCTATAGCTGGGTCATATGGTAGATCAATCTTTAGCTGTTTTAGGAACCTCCACACTGATTTCCACAATGGCTGGACCAGACTGCATTCCCACCAGCAGTGTAGAAGGGTTCCTCTTTTTCCACACATTCTTTACTTCCTTGGTTAGGTTTATTCCAAGGTACTTTATTTTTTTTGATGCAATTGTGAATGGGAGTGACTCTCTGATTTCATCCTCTGTGTGTTTGTTGTTAGCATATATGAAGGCTACTGATTTATGTGTAATTATTTTGTATCCTGCTACATGGCTGTAGGTTTTGATCAGCTCTAACACTTTGCTAGTAGAGTCTTTAGGGTCCTTTATGTATAGAATCATGTCATCTGCAAATAATGATAACTTGATCTCTTCCTTTCAAAGTTGTATCCCTTTTATGTGTGTCTCTTGCCTTATTGCTATGGCTAAGACTTCCAGAACTATGTTAAATAAAAGTGGGGACAGTGGACACCCTTGTCTTGCTCCTGATTTTAGTGGAAAAGCTTCCAGTTTTTCCCCATTTAGTACTATGTTGGCTGTAGGCTTATCATAAATAGCCTTTATTATATTGAGATATGTTCCTTCTATTTCCAGTCTCTGTAGGACTTTTATCATGAAGGGATGTTGGATTTTGTCAAATGCTTACTCTGCATCTAATGAGATGATCATGTGATTTTTGTCCTTCAACCCGTTTATGTAATGTATTACATTTATAGATTTGCGTATGTTGAACCATCCCTGCATCTCTGCGATAAAGCCTACTTGGTCAGGGTGAATGATCTTTTTGATATACTCTTGTATTCTGTTTGCCAATATTTTGTTGAGAATTTTTGCATCTATGTTCATGAGGGAGATTGGTCTGTAATTTTCTTTTTTTGTTCTAGCTTTGCCTGGTTTTGGTATCAGGGTGATGCTGGCCTCATAGAAGGAGTTTGGTAGAGTTCCTTCTTTTTCTATTTCCTGGAAAAGCTTAAGAAGCAATGGTGTTAGCTCTTCCTTAAAAGTCTGGTAAAATTCAGCAGTGAATCTATCTGGGCCTGGGCTTTTTTTAGTTGGGAGATTACTGATAACTGTTCGGATCTCCATGTTTGTTATAGGTCTATTTAAGTGATTAATCTCATCTTGATTTAATTTAGGTAGGTCATATAGATCAAGGAAATCATCCATTTCTTTCAGGTTTTCATACTTTGTGGAGTATATGCTTTTATAGTATGTCCCTATGATTTTTTGAATTTCTCTGGAATCTGTTGTGATGTTACCTTGTTCATCCCTGATTTTATTAATTTGTGTCTCTTCTCTCTTTCTTTTGGTCAGATTTGCTAAGGGTTTGTCAATCTTGTTTATCCTTTCAAAGAACCAACTCCTTGTTTCATTAATTCTTTGGATTGTTCTTTTTGTTTCTATTTCATTAATTTCTGCCCTAATCTTTATTATTTCTTCCCGTCTACTGATTTGTGGTTTGCCCTGTTCTTCTTTTTCCAAGGCTTTAAGGCGAAGCATTAGGTCATTTACTTGCGACCTTTCTAATTTCTTAATATAGGCACTTAAGGCTATAAATTTACCTCTTAGAACTGCCTTCATTGTGTCCCAGAGATTTTGGTATGTTGTGTTCTCATTATCATTTCACTCTATAAAGTTTTTGATTTCCTTTTTGATTTCTTCATTGACCCATTTATCATTTAGTAGTGTATTGTTTAGTTTCCATGATTTTGTGTATGCTCTATAGCCTTTCTTGCTACTGATTTGTAATTTAATTCCATTGTGGTCAGATAGAATGCAAGGAATTATTTCAATTTTCCTGAATTTGTTAAGATTTGCTTTGTGTCCTAATATATGGTCTATTTTAGAGAATGTTCCAGGTGCTGCTGAAAAGAATGTATATTCTGCAGCATTTGGATGAAATGTCCTGTATATTTCTGTTAAGTCCATTCCTTCTATGACCTCATTTAGTCCAGATGCCTCTCTGTTTATTTTTTCCCAGGATGACCTGTCAATTGATGAGAGTGGGGTGTTAAAGTCACCCACCACCACTGTTTGGTGTTATCTGTGACCTTACTTCTAATAGTGTTTGTTTGACGAATTTGGGAGCCCCCATGTTAGGTGCATATATGTTTAGGATTGTAATGTCCTCCTGTTGGAGTGTGCCCTTAATCAATATAAAGTGACCTTCCTTATCTTTCTTGACTAACGTTGGAGTAAAGTTTACCCTGTCCGATATTAGGATAGCAACCCCTGCTTGTTTTCTAGGCCCATTTGCTTGAAACACCGTCTTCCAACCTTTCACCCTAAGGTAATGTCTATCCTTTGTAGAAAGGTGAGTTTCTTGGAGACAACAAATTGTAGGATCCTGCTTTTTAACCCAGTCTGCAAATCTATGTCTTTTCGTTGGGGCATTGGGGCCATTGATATTAAGAGATATTATTGAAAGGTGTGTATTTATGTTTGCCTTTTTTTTTTTTTTTTTTTTTTGTGGTTCTGATTCTACCTGTGCTCTCTTCTGTTAACTAGTATTTGAGTATTGCTTGTTTTTTCCAGGTTCCTTATATGAGTGCTTTTCCTTTTCTTCAGCATGGAGGATTCTATCAAATATTTTCTGTAGAGCTGGTTTTGTCTTCAAATACTCCTTTAACCTGCTTTTGTCATGGAATATCCTTATTTCTCCGTCTATTTGAATGGATAACTTTGCAGGATAAAGTAACCTTGGTTGACAGTTGTTATCTTTCAGAACTTGGAATATATCATCCCAAGCCCTTCTGGCTTTTAAAGTTTGTGTTGAATAATCTGCTGTAATCCTGATGGGTTTACTTTTGTAGGTAACTTGATTTTTCTCTCTAACTGCTTTCAATATTTTTTCTTTGGAGTGTGTGTTTGGAAGTTTGATTATAATATGACGAGGAGAGGTTCTTTCCAGGTTTTGTCTGGCTGGGGTTCTAAAGGCTTCCTGTACCTGTATTGGCACCTCTTTCCCAATTTGGGGGAAATTTTCTTCTATGATTTTGTTGAAGACACCTACTATGCCTTTTGAGTGAAATTCTTCTCCTTCTACTATGCCCTGAATTCTAATATTTGATCTTTTCATAGTGTCCCGAATATCTTGAAATTCCCACTCATACTTTTCTATAAGTTTGTCTTTCTCTTTGTTGGCCTGTATTAGATCTGCCACCTGGTCTTCTAGCTTAGATATTCTGTCCTCTCCTTCATCCATTCTACTGGTGAGATTTTCTACAGAGTTTTTTATTTCATTAACTGTGTTCTTCATTGCTAGTAATTCTGACTGGTTTTTCTTTATTATTTCTATTTCCTTATTTATGTCTTGTATTGCCTTCTTATTTCATGAAATTGGTGTCCTGCATCTTCTTTGATTCCTTTGATTTCCTCTTTAAGTTCCTCTTTGACTCCTTTGTTTTGTTCTCTGACTTCTTTGAACATATTTACAATCATTCTTTTGAAATCTTTTTCAGGCATTTCCTCTAACTCGTTCTCACTGGAGGTCATTTCTGATGCATTATATTTTTAGATGGATTTATATCATCTTGCTTTTTAGTGTTTCTTGTGTTATAATGTATATATTTTTGTATCTTGAATTAAGTTAATGCTTGGATTTTCTAGCTAGCTAGGTATTCTTAGCTGTATCAATTGATTTGATGTTATATATTTTCAGGGTAGGAGCTTAAGGTTTTAGATGTGGCACTTAAGACTCTGAGAGTATCTACAAAGGTGCTCCTAGGGGTTGAGTTTCCCTGCTATGGGAGTATTCAAGTAGGCTGAGTGGAATCAAATACCGGTAGATTCTAAAAGTTAACTAAACACTACCCATTCAGTCAAAAACAGCCCCAAGTATGTATGCCAGAGTAGTTATTATAACAATCAAATCCTCTATCAACACACAGGTTTACCTTGGATGATTTTGGTCTCAGTCAAGTTGCTGCCTGGGTTGTCAGGCTGCTGTTCTGATTTCTGGAGCTGGGCACTGGCTTTTCCTGCGGGGCAAACCAAGTCTGGCAACTGTGGCCCTGCAGATCAGCACCCCCGCTGCTGGAACTGCTGCTGCTTCTGGGTCTGCTGTTGTTGCCGCTCCTGGGTCCGCCGCTGCTGATGCTCCTGGGGCTGCTGCTGCTAGGGCTGCTGTTACCGGTTCCGGAGCTGCTGATGTTGCTGCCGAACTCTGCTCCTGCTTGGGTCCCACTGTCGGCTCAAGTTGGCGTGGCCGGTCCGGGAAGCTGTTCTGTTCGCTGAAGCTGGGCTCAGGCGGTGGGGGAGGGGAGGGAGCCGCAGCTGCTCTGGTTCTCTCGCTGCTCCACGTGTTCTTCTACCTCGCGGTCTGCTCCTCCGCTGCTCACTGCTGCTCTCCCTTCACATTTCCTGAGTTGCGGAGAGCGCTGGTGTGAGGGGAAGTGCCCGCACCTGGCTTTTCCTGCGGCTAGAGCCGAGTCTGGCGGCTTTCTGGTGCGCCCCGCCACCGCAGCAGTTGGCGGAGCTGCCGGGGCCGCTTTTGCTGGCCTGTGTGGGCTCTGGATGCTCTGGATCTCTCCTACTTCTCCGCTGCCGCTTCAGTTTCCTATACACCTCACTTTTTAGTAAAAGTGTGTATTTTGCTGAGGTTTTTTGGTCTTTTTTCCCCCCAGGCTGCTTTGGTGTGATACCTATGCCACCATCTTAACCGGAAGTCTTGATTTCCTTCTTGATTTCTTCATTGACCCATTCATCATTTAGCAGTGCATTGTTTAGTTTCCATGATTTTGTGTATGCTCTATAGCCTTTCTTGCTATTGATATGTAGTTTAATTCCATTGTGGTCAGATAGAATGCAAGGAATTATTTCAATATTCCTGAATTTGTTAAGATTTGCTTTGTGTCCTAATATATGGTCTATTTTAGAGAATGTTCCAGGTGCTGCTGAAAAGAATGTATATTCTGCAGCATTTGGATGAAATGTCCTATATATATCTGTTAAATCCATTCCTGCTATGACCTCATTTAGTCCAGATGCCTCTCTGTTTATTTTTTCCTGGATGACCTGTCAATTGATGAGAGTGGGGTGTTAAAGTCACCCACCACCACTGTGTTTGGTGTTATCTGTGACCTTAGTTCTAATAGTGTTTCTTTGACAAATTTGGGAGCCCCCATGTTATGTGCATGTATATTTAGGATTGTAATGTCCTCCTGTTGGAATGTGCCCTTAATCAATATAAAGTGACCTTTTATCTTTCTTGACTAATGTTGGACTGAAGTCTACCTTGTCAGATATTAGGATAGCAACCCCTGCTTGTTTTCTAGGCCCATTTGCTTGAAACACTATTTTCCAACCTTTCACCCTAAGATAATGTCTATCCTTTTTAGAAAGGTGAGCTCTTGGAGACAACAAATTGTAGGATCCTACTTTTTTTTTCAGTTTTTTTTAAAATTTTTTATTTATTTATTTGAGAGTGACAGACACAGACAGAAAGACAGATAAAGGGAGAGAGAGAGAATGGGCGTGCCAGGGCTTCCAGCCTCTGCAAACAAACTCCAGACGTGTGCACCCCCTTGTGCATCTGGCTAACGTGGGACCTGGGGAACTGAGCCTCGAACCGGAGTCCTTATGCTTCACAGGCAAGCACTTAACCACTAAGCCATCTCTCCAGCCCAGGATCCTACTTTTTAACCCAGTCTGCAAACCTATGTCTTTTGGTTGGGGCATTGAGGCTGTTGATATTAAGAGATATTATTGAAAGGTGTGTATTTATGTTTGCCATTTTTTTGTGTGGTTCTGGTTCTACCTTTGCTCTCTTGTGTTAACTAGTATTTGAGTATTGCTTGTTTTTTCCAGGTTCCTTATATGTGCACTTTTTCTTTTCTTCAGCATGGAGGATTCTATCAAGTATTTTCTGTAGAGCTGGTTTTGTCTTAAAATATTCCTTTAACTTGCTTTTGTCATGGAATGTCCTTATTTCTCCATCTATTTCAATGGATAGCTTTGCAGGATAAAGTAACCTTGGTTGACAGTTGTTATCTCTCAGAACTTGGAATACATCACTCTAAACCCTTCTGGCTTTTAAAGTTTGTGTTGAATAATCTGCTGTAATCCTGATGAGCTTGCTTTTGTAGGTAACTTGATTTTTCTCTCTAACTGCGTTCAATATTTTTTCTTTGGTTTGTGTGTTTTGTAGTTTGATTATGATATGGCGAGAAGTTCTCTCCAGGTTTTGTCTGGCTGGGGTTCTAAAGGCTTCCTGTATCTGCATTGGCACCTCTTTCCCAATTTGGAGAAGTTTTCTTCTGTGATTTTGTTGAAGATGCCTCCTATGCCTTTGGAGTGGAATTCTTCTCCTTCTACTATGCCCTGAATTCTTATATTTGATCTTTGATATTTGATATTTGATCTTTTTTTTTATAGTGTCCCGAATATCTTGAAATTCCCACTCATACTTTTCTATAAGTTTGTCTTCCTCTTTGTTGGACTGTAGTAGATCTTCCACCTGGTCTTCTAGCTTAGATATTCTGTCCTCTCTTTCATCCTTTCTACTGGTGAGATTTTCTACAGAATTTTTTTATTTCATATACTGTGTTCTTTGTTGCTAGTAATTCTAACTGGTTTTTCTTTATTATTTCTATTTCCTTATTTATGTCTTGTATTGCATTGCTTATTTCATTAAATTGGTGTCCTGTGTCTTCTTTGATTTCCTCTTTGATTCCTTTGATTTCCTCTTTGATTTCTTTTTTGTTTCCTTTGATTTGTTCTTTTATTTCTTTGAACATATTTACAATCATTCTTTTGAAATATTTCTCAGGCATTTTCTCTAACTCATTCTCACTGGAGGTCATTTCTGATGCATTAATACTTTTATGTGGATTTATATTGTCTTGCTTTTTAGTGTTGTTTGTGTTGTATATAGTTTTGCATCTCGGATTAAGTTAATGCTTGGATTTTCTAGCTAGCTGGGTATTCTTAGATGTATCAATTGATTTGATGTTATATATCTTCAGGGTAGGAGCTTAAAGTGTTAGGTGTGGTTTTTAAGACTCTCAGAGTATCTACAAAGGTGTTCCTAGGGGTTGAGTTTCCCTGCTATGGGAGTATTCAAGTAGGCTGAGTGGAACAAAATACAGGTAGATTTGAAAATTTAACAAAATACTACACATTCAATCCAAACCAGTACCGAATATTTATGCAAGAGTAGTTATTATAACAACCAGATCCTCTATTAACAAAGAGGTTAAGATTTCTGGTCTATTGAGGGATCCAAGTCAGCTTGTGACCAAGTGAGACCCTTCCCTGGTGCAATCCCAGTTACCTTGGACGATTTTGGTCTCAGTCATGTTGGTGGCTGGGTCGTTGGGCTGCTGTTTTGATTTCTGGAGCTGGGCACTGGCTTTTCCTATGGGGCAAACTGAGCCTGGCAACTGTGGCCCTGCAGAATGGTACCTCTGCTGCTGGAACCGCTACTGCTGCTGCTGCCGAAGCTTTCGCTGTTGGGTCTGTCGCCGCTGCTGCTGAAGCTGCTGCTGCTGGATCCACTACTGCTGCTGCCGCTGCTGCTGCTGCTGCTGGATCTGCTGCTCTTGCCTCTGAAACTGCTGCTGCTGGATCTGGTGCTGCTGCCGCCGAAGCTGCCGCTACTGGATCTGCCACTTCTGGGACCACTGTTGCCAGTGCAGGAGCCACTGGTGTTGCTGCCAGACTCTGCTCCTGCTTGGGTCCTGCTGTTGGCTGAAGTTGTCGTGGCAGGTCCCAGGACCACTGCTCTGTTTGCTGGAGCTAGGCACAGGTGGTGGGGGAGGGGAGGGAGCCACAGCCGCTCTAGGTCTCTCGCTACTCCACGTGTTCTTCTACCTTGTGGTCTGCTTCTCCGTTGTTCACTGCTGCTGTCCCTTCATGTTTCCTGAGTTGCAGAGAGCTCTGGTGTGAGTGGAAGCTCCCCTCACTTGGCTTTTCCTGCGACTAGAGCTGAGCCTGGCAGCTTTCTGGTGTGCTTCCACTGCTGCGGTCGGTGGACCTGCCAGGGCTGCTTTTGCCGGCCTGTGTGGGCTCTGGATGCTCTGTATCTCTTCTACTTCTCCACTGCCATTTCAATTTCCTGCTGCGGAGCACTCTCACTCATGCACAGACCTGCCACAGCTGCCTCCTCCACCCTGCTGCAGGAGTCTTTAAATGAAATTCTTAAAAGCAGAGGAGCCAGTGTTCAAGTTAAACAGCTGCATCAAAAGGATCAGGAAAAGTTTATAATGAACCCTCTTGTCTTCTATTTAAAGGGAAAATGACAGTATAGAATTCTAAGTATATAAAAAACACCTTTAATCCCAGAATTCAGGAAACAGAGGTAGGATGATCGCCATGAGTTGGAGGCCACCCTGAGACTACATAGTGAATTCCAGGTCAGCCTGGGTTAGAGTGAAACCCTACCTGGAAAAAAAAAAAAAAAAGCATGGCCACTTTAATTTTTCATTATATTTTTGGTACACCTACTTAAAATGTAAATGTATGTGAATGCGAATGTTTTAATGATATATTTAAAAGCCTTATAGTGTTCAGATGGAAGTCTCATCAGGCTATAAAGGTTAATATTACATGAGTAAATTTTGATGATTTCCTTTCAAAATAGGTTTTAAAATAACTGTATTTAATTTTTCAATGGTCATAGTTATAAAAATATTAAATACCTCTAACATACATTAAAGGTTCTGTAATTAGATTGATTGCAATGGATTTTTTTCAAGATTGATATGCAAATAACCAGTGTAAAGTCTGTATTTTATAAGCCTGCTGAGGATTTTTATGTTAAATGTCTTTATGACAATGAAGATTTCAAATAATTCAATTCCGGAAAGTTTAGTGAGGTAGCTTGTAGCATGAATGGCTTACAGGCAGCTGAACCAGAGAAAAGTCCCACCCAGTCACCTGGCTTACATGGGTACTTGGGAATCAACCTGGGTCCCTAGACTTTGCAAACAAGCACCTTAACCAGCAAGCCATCTCTCCAGCCCTTCAGTCAATTTTTAACCTCTATTATATAATTATTATTCTTAAGCTTACATGCAGCTAGGGTAAAAGAGAGTGGTGGTTAGATTCTCAAGTCATGGTCTTGTGATCTTACTGCCTGTCTCGGGGGAATGTTAGCAGTCCCCTTACTACAACCCAGTGTACTACATCGTTCTGCTTGTTTTGTTATTACATTAGGTCTTCTGTAGATCACCATGGACATTGTGGTCTACTATGGCCTCAGTCATGCTGTTGAAGTCAGGCTGTGCCCTGTTCTAAGTCACTCCACAGTGCATAAGTATTCTCCTTCAGGAGCCTCCATTACACAAGCAGTATATTAAGTCCATTTTGAGTTGGAATGCAGAGGCAGATGCACCTTGGTGGGCATATAAGCAGACCCATCTGCCTGGAACCACCCACAGACTAATAACTTATTTCTAGAAGTAATAGCACAGGCTAGAGAGATGGCTTAGTGGTTAAGTGCTTGCCTGCAAAGCCTAAGCACTCAGGTTCACTTCCCCAGGACCCATGTAAGCCAGATACACAAGGTGGTGCATGCATCCAGAGTTCATTTGCAGTGGCTACAGGTGTGGTGCATCCATTCTCTCTCTCTCTCTCTCTCTCTCTCTCTCTCTCTCAAATAAATAAACAAAATATTTTTATAAAAAACAGTGTCCCTTGGGATGACTCAGAAGGTCACTATGGTACTAGAAAGAAGTGACTGGAATACTGAGTAACATTTCGATCACACCTCCCAAGGCTCAGGGTCTAACGCAAAAGGGTTGGCAGAAAGAATGTAAGAGCCGAAGGAAGGTAGGACTCCTTGCAATGTGCTCCCTCTAGACATAAAATGGCCTGGATATCCATGACCTCATAGTGCCTGACACTACCTACACAAGACCATCATGAGAGGAGGAAAAGATCATGACATCAAAAGTAAAAGAGAGACTGACTGAGATAGAGTGGGGTTATAATGGAGAGTAGAGTTTCAAAGGGGTAGGTGGGGGGAGGGAGAGTATCGCCATGGGGCATTTTTTATAATCATGGAAGTTGTTAATAAAAAATTTTTTTAAATAAACAGTGCCACAGGGGCTGGAGAGATGGCTTAGTGGTTAAGGTGTGCTTGCCTGTGAAGCCTAAGGACCCAGGTTGAGTCTCCAGATCCCATGTAAGCTAGATGCACAATGGTGGCACATGCATCTGGAGTTTGTTTGCAGTGGCTAGAGGCCCTGGTGTGCCTATTCTCTTTCCCTCTCTCTGTCTCTAATAAATAAATAATTAAAAAAAAAACAGTGCCACAAATCAGGACCATATAAGTAGGCAAACATATTAAAATTGCATCAGGAAAGCCAGGCCAGGGGTCATACTGAACACACCAGATTTCAGCATTTGCAACCAGCCCCATCAAGAAGACACAGAACACCTCAGTGGTGACTGCCCCCCAGCCTACCATCTGACCACCTGGTGTGTGTCTCAAGAGATGGACTGGAGAGCTCCTTACTGCCCCGGGGCTTCAGCTCCCTGCTGCTAACACAGCCTACTTCAATTGTCATCTGTCCATCACCTGCTTGTCATCCCCCTGGGCCCAGTCTTGTGCTTATCGCTACAGCCTGCACATTGATAGCTCAATGACTCCAAAGGCTCGGCTCAGCTCTGCCCACAGCTTGTCTCTGAGGCACTCTCCAGCACAGATCTCCAAAAGAGCTGTTTGCAGTGTTTCCCACAGACTTTGCAAGCATCTCTATCAGCTTTCTGCCTTCCTGAAAACCCTAGGCCTTGCAGAAGCCAATGGACATGGGGACAAGCCAGTGCCATTAGGGTAAAGCAAAGCCACTCACTCCTCTGCATCCAGCCCCCCCCCCCCCATGGGGATGGTAATATTCAGGAACTCTTCAGAACATAGACAGATGTTAGCAGCTCTGTGCCATGGAAGATGGCACCTCCTTATGCTGACCCTTGCCTACACACATCAAACGGTTTCTGCCCCCCCCCTCCGCGCCCCGCAAAGGGTCATCTGCCTGGTTCAGAGAAAGTTTCTGGACACCAGGGCTTCACAGTAGCAGAAGCACCCTGGGGAGAGGCCACCTGTCTCCCAGAAAGAAGACAGGTTAGATAGGTAAGTGTTTTAGAGGAAGCCAAACGAGGATCTGGCTCACTCCCTCGCTGGGCTTTTCTCAGCTTGCCCCTGCCTGCTTCACTTGTGGGACTCTGTTTGTCTCACCCAATCAAATCCCTCCCCCCCCCCCCACACACACACCCTGATTAGTTGGAGCCCTCCTCTGAGCCCAGGCTGATTGGCCCTTATACCTGATGCAGGAGCACTGATCTCTTCCAGAGTAGGAACCACCAACCTGAACTCACAGAGAAACTGGTTTTCTCTATGGCTCCTGAGCTGCACACACTACTTCATGGGTCTTTGCACCTGTGAGATTTCTCTCTCCCACCCTGCCATATGTTTTGTATTACTGCTTAATCTCTTTGGAAGTGCATGCCTTTTTACATCCCTTCTCTCTTGTTGGCCTCAGGGTCCATGGCTGCTCTTACACATGGTGCACTTTCCCTTTCTGCCCCCTTCCCTTCCCTGACCCTCATCTCAGCCCTCGAGCCTTTCCTTTTTCCTCTCCTTCACATCCATGTTGTTTGAATTAAATGTGGTGGTTTAAAAATCATTCTCTTTAGTCTAGATTGCCAATTCTTTGGTTAATTAACTGACACGAACTCAGGGCTTAGGGTTCCAAGATATTCTTTTTTTTTAATTTTTTTGTTCATTTTTATTTATTTATTTGAGAGTGACACAGAGAGAGAAAGAGACAGAGAGAGAGAGAGAGAGAGAGAGATTGAGAACGGGTGCGCCAGGGCTTCCAGCCACTGCAAACGAACTCCAGACGTGTGCGCCCCCTTGTGCATCTGGCTAACGTGGGTCCTGGGGAACCGAGCCTCAAACCGGGGTCCTTAGGCTTCACAGGCAAGCGCTTAACTGCTAAGCCATCTCTCCAGCCCATCCAAGTATCCCAGCACTCCATTTTAGGTAAATAATTCCCTGTCTCAAAGCTTGGATCATGTGAGCAAAACCCAGGCTACAATCCTAGCCAGGGAGTCTGACCAAGAATGGGGTAGAAGCCTGAAGAGGGCAGCCACTCCAAAATATAAAGTGCTCCACAAATGCCCCAGTGAGGGTGACAGAAGACAAGCTGGAGAGGAACAAAGGATGGTATCTACAGTCCTATGCCTATCTCATCCCACAATTAGGAGAGAGCAAGGAGCTAGTCATTAGGGAAGCTGTGCAGACAGCAACAGGCACAGACACAGGCCCTCTGGAATATGTAAGACTGCAAAGAATGGTCCCCCTCCCTGTTATGGTGGCCACATTAAATGCCAGTGAGGTAGGGAAACTGTCACTTGCACACTGCTGTTGGGAACGAGGAATGGCTCAAGCACTCTGGAATTCAGTCTGGTTGATTCTTATAAATGGAACATGCAGGGCTGAGGGAGATGGCTAAGTAGTTAAAGGCACTTGCTTGCAAAGCCTGACAGCGTAGGTTTGATTTCCCCAGTACCCATGTAAAGCCAGATGAACAAAGTGGTGCATGTGTCCAGAGTTCATTTGTAGTGGCAGGAGGCCCTGGAACACCTATACTCTTGTTTTGGGAAACTGAGTCACACAGAGATAGAGTGTAGAATCAGAAAATTTACTCATGTCAACATAGACTCAGGGGAATAACTTCCAAAGTCTGAGCACTGAGCTTTGATAGTGATGCTGGATTTGGGGGTCCAAGAAGGTCCCCTAAGTTTATGAATCCCAATTTTGGGTCCTGTTCTATTTTCTTAATGAGAGAGAGCAAGAGAGAGGGAATTGGCAAGCCAGGTGTGGTGGTTTGATTCAGGTGTCCCCCATAAACTAAGGTGTTCTGAATGCGAGGTTCCCACCTGATGGATATTTGGGAATTAATGCCTCTGGAGGGAGTGTATTGTTGGGGGTGGTTTTATGGGTGTTATAGCCAGTTTCCCCATGCCAGTGTTTGGCACACCCTTCTGTTGCTATGGTCCACCTTATGTTGGCCAGGGGGTGATGTCCACCCTCTGCTCATGCCATCATACAGCTTCCCCTGGAGCCTGTAAGCCAAAATAAACCTCTTTTTCCCCACAAGCTGCTCTTAGTTGGTTGATTTCTACCAGCAATGTGAACTGACTGCAACAGTAAAGTGGTACCAAGGAGTGGGATTGCTGCTAGACACCTGGCTGTGTGGCTTTGGCCTTTTGAAGCTGATTTTCAAGAGGCATGTGGGAGGATTTGAAACCTTAGCCTAAGAGATGCCTTGCAGTGCTGTAAGTACAGCTTAATGGACTATTCTGGTCTGAGCTGCAAGACCTGAATGCAGTAAGAGCTACAGACTATGACGTTTACTTATGAGGGTGAAAAAGAACTTTGCTTGGACTGGGCAAGCAGTTTGTGTGAGAAGCTTGCTCTTATGCCCATGTCCTGAGAAGTTGTGCAGGGTTGCTTTGTGTAGAAATGAACTGATGTGAGCAGAGGGATATGGCACTGAAGAAAAATCTTTGGGTGAACTGTTTGACCATTCAGCTGCAAGTGAGAGATTACAACCTCTGAGGCTGGGCTAGCTGATCTTTGCTGGGGCAACAGGAAGAATGTCGATTCTTTTGAAGGTGGCTGAGTGCTCAAGGAGTGTCCTGTTCTTCAAAGTCTGCTTTATTCTCCCCTGGATTAACAAATTGGCACCCTACCTGGTATCGTGGAGTATAAGAAATGCTGGAAAGAGGGTAATTGAGTTTGCAACACGGTCTTTTGTTTTGGAAATGGCCATGGGCAGTGTGAAGTAGGTTTTACTGGTTGCCTGTATGAAGACCCCATGGGGCCATGAGGATGGACCATGGGTTGCAGTGGAGACCCAATGGAGATGCTAGAACCACAAGATGGCTGCCAAGGAGACCTGCAGACCCCGATGAAGTTTTCCAAGACTGTGAGTAGCCTAGCTGGAGGGGTGGAGTTGGAATGCCAGAGACTTGCTGGTTAGAATTATCAGACTTGGAGATTTGTCACTGGCTAGAGTTGTTGGACTTGAAGCTACAGAGTTTGATGTTTGCCCTGGTTGTTTTAAATCTTGTATTGGTTGAATGTTTCTTTGCTATGCCCAATGCCATCACTTGCAGTGTGAATATTTATTCTGTGCCATTATGGGTTTTAGAGGTTATTTTTTGGTATTATGGCTCAGTTAAAAGATCTTGGACTATGGGGATGTGTGAACATTATTGGAATTGATGGGACTTTTTTTTATTTTTTATTTTTTTTTTATTTGAGAGCGACAGACACAGAGAGAAAGACAGATAGAGGGAGAGAGAGAGAATGGGCGCGCCAGGGCTTCCAGCCTCTGCAAACAAACTCCAGACACGTGCGCCCCCTTGTGCATCTGGCTAACATGGGACCTGGGGAACCGAGCCTCAAACCGGGGTCCTTAGGCTTCACAGGCAAGCGCTTAACCACTAAGCCATCTCTCCAGCCCATTGATGGGACTTTTAAAGTTAGATGAATGCATTGGATTTTACATCATGTATGGTTATCAGTTTATGGGAGCCAGGTGCAGAATGTGATTTGATTCAGGTGTCCCTCATAAACTAAGGTGTTCTGAATGCTAGATTCCCAGCTGATGGATATTTGGGAATTAATGCCTTTTGGAGGGAGTGTATTGTTGGGGGCGGGTTTATGGGTGTAATAGCCAGTTTCCCCATGCCAGTGTTGGCACACCCTCCTGTTGCTATGGTCCACCTTATGTTGGCCACAGAGTGATGTCTACCTTCTGATCATGCCATAGCTTTCCCTTGCCATTGTGGAGCTTCCCCTCAAGCCTGTAAGCCAAAATAAACCTCTTTTTCCTACAAGCTGCTCTTAGTTGGGTGATTTCTACCAGCAATGTGAACCAGACTGCAACACCAGGCCTTAGCTGCTGTAATCGAAACTGCAGAGAAGTGCACCACCTGTGTGCATGTGCAACCCTGTGCACTTGCATCACTTTGTGTGGCTGACCTATGTGGGACCTGGCTTCCTAGACAAGTGCCTTAACCACTAAGTCATCTCTCCAGCCCTCCTGCTCTATTTCAACAAATAACTGATTAGGATGGACTCAAGAAGGATAAATTATGAGTTACTAAGTTTATTTAGGGATAAGTCACAACATGTGGGGTTCACTTAAGGGAAACTGGGATCTAGGAAGAAGGATGGAGCAGTCACAAGCGTGTGGGAACAGGAAATACTCACTTTTTAGAGAATAAACACATGGGAGACAGAATTTAGATGCTTATGTAGGGAGATTTAGATGGAACACCCATAGCATCTATCCTGAGTTTCCCCATGGAAATTGAAAGGGCAGCGGTAGGGGAAATGGCTTATCGTTAGTTGTTAAGGTGTCTGCCTGTGAAGCCAAAGGACCTCGATTTGGTTCCCCAGGGCCCACGTAAGCCAGATGCACAAGGTGGTGCATGCATCTAGAGTTCGTTTGCAGTGGCTGGAGGCCCTGGTACTCCCATTCTCTCTCTCTCTGCCTCTTCCTCTCTCAAATAAATAAATAAATAAAATATTAAACAAAAAATGGAAGGGCAAGTGGTGGTGACTTAAGGAAGAATAACAGAGAGAAAATATTCAGATGAAAAATAGTAGAGTGTTATACTCATGGTTACCCCGAGTTTAGAGTAATTACACAGGTAACAGGCCTAGAGTTAGAGAAAGCACCCAGGTAGATTCAGAGATCAGAGGAAAATCATGCATGTAATTAAAAGTGAGAAGTTACTTCAAAGTACAAAGCAGAAGCAAGCAGAAAAGTCATCCAGACCAAGAAGCAGACTTCTGTCACCACCACCCCCCTCCTCCCTGCAGCCAGGCTGGGTGTTAGAGGAAGCCACTCACATGTACCCAAGCAGAGATGAGAAGGAACCCAGAGAGCAGACAGGAAGAAGGCCACAGACTTTATAATGTAGTCAGTGCATTCTTTCGTCAGATTCAAATATGCAAGGAGAAGACTCAATTGATTTGTAGATCAGGGACAGCCCACTTGGGCCATTCATTTAGGAGCTGTGCTAGACTAAGGGCAGCAGGGTGCGCTGTAGATCAGTCTCCATTAGACATGAGTCCTATTCCGGCCAAGAATTCCATTCTTGTGCCAGGACCAGGGGCATGTAGGATGGCCTCTCCTGGTTCTCGGCCTCAATTTTGAACTGAAACTGCATAAAAGAAGCTAGTTTTCTCCTGTCCTCCTTCAATAGCTCAGAGGTTTTATAGACATATTTTGAACTGAAACTGCATAAAAGCAGCTAGTTTTCTCCTGTCCTCCTTCAATAGCTCAGAGGTTTTATAGACATACTTTGAACTGAAACTGCATAAAAGCAGCTAGTTTTCTCCTGTCCTCCTTCAATAGCTCAGAGGTTTTATAGACAGTATAGCAGGCAGTCTGACATGACCTTAAATTCTTTACACTATTAGTGCGTGACAAGTTTCTATGGTTATATGACTTTTAGGCACAAACATAAAATTCTTTAACAGTCAGTCAGTGATAAGGAAATACAAATGTAAAACAAAGTTCAGGGATATTTGTAACTAACCAGTTGCAAGCAGGATGCGGCTGCATAGGTAGGGAGGAGACTCAGGGTCATGCTGTCACCTTGGAAAAGCTTGTACAATAGAGACTTGTGTTGTAGAGTATCATCTGGATCTGGTTTCTTTGTTAAATTGCTTCTACCACACTTCCCCCTCACACCCCCTTAAGTATATACATATTAATGGAACATGGAAAAACCTATGAACTAGCGACTGCAACCCTGGGCACAGTCCCAGGGAAGTGGAAAAGGACCTGCACAGGGTCCTTCGCAGCATCATTAGTGACACAAAGCCGAGTCGTCCTTCAGCGGACAAAGGTCAAACAAGCTGTGGGGCACACACCATGCAGGCAGCTCGGGAGAGAACCAGTTAACACACAAGCCCTCCTTCGGGGTTGCAGGGAAAGGGAGAAATGAGGAAGAGAAAGAATGAGTGTGAATGACTTCCCTCACTGTTCTGGACGCTGGAAAGGGCTTAGAAAAAAGGAACAGATTTTTAAGTATCAGGAGGTGACCCGGGGGAGGGCTGAGTTTGACTTTCACGTCAGGAGGATCGAGGACACGCACTCCTGGACGACAGAAGGACACGCCATGCCCACCACCGCGGACAGGCCCGCCGGGAGCACCAGGGTCAAGAGCGCCACGAATGGGAAACTACCGAAACCAAAGACAGAGAGGCCCGACTAACCGACGCTTCCCGCACAGTTCTGAGCCCACCGAGAGGCCGGACGGCTGCTCCTAGAGCGGCGCAGGAAGGGGCGGACCCGCGGAGCGCAGCGCAGCACTACCACCGAGAGGCAGGGGCTGCGCATCCTAGAGCGGCAAAGGAAGGGGCGGGGCGGAGCGCAGCACTACCACCGAGAGGCAGGGGCTGCGCATCCTAGAGCGGCAAAGGAAGGGGCGGGGCGGAGCGCAGCACTACCACCGAGAGGCAGGGGCTGCGGATCCTAGAGCGGCAAAGGAAGGGACGGACCGCGGACCACAGTGCAGCACTACAACCGAGAGGCAGGGGCTGCGGATCCTAGAGCGGCAAAGGAAGGGGCCGACCGGCGGAGCGCAGCGCACCACTACAACAGAGATGCAGGGCTGCGGATCCTAGAGCGGCAAAGGAAGGTACGGACCCGCGGACTACAGTGCAGCACTACCACCGAGAGGCAGGGGCTGCGCATCCTAGAGCGGCAAAGGAAGGGGCCGACCCGCGGAGCGTAGCGCAGCACTACCGCCGAGAGGCAGGGCTGTGGACCCTAGGGCGGCAAAGGAAGGGACTACCCGAGGATCGCAGTGCAGCACTGCCACCGAGATGCAGGGCTGCGGATCCTAGAGCGGCAAAGGAAGGGACGCACCAGCGGAGCGCAGCGCAGTACTACAACCGAGATGCAGGGCTGCGAATCCTAGAGCTGCACAGGAAGTGGCGGAGAGGACTGGTGGGCCGAGGAGAGCTGCGGAGCACCATGTCGGGGAAGAGAACGTAGTTCCGCGGCTCTGAGAGCGGCATCCCTCGGTGGCCTGCAGGCGCGGTTGAGGCGGGAGCTGTGACTCTGGCCCGCTCAGCAGTCCCCACCCCCAGCCCAGCGGTGACTGCGTGTAGTCTGCACAGGCACCTTCCGGCGCAGTGGGATGGGCAGGAGAGCCGGGGTGCGGGACATTGGAGGAGCCTCCCCCTCCTGGACCTAGGTGATGGTTACCTGGAAGTGTGACCGAGTCCACAGAACTTCACCAGCTCAGACTGGAAGGCAGTGGAGAAGTCAGATCTAGTCCGTCACTCCCTTCCTAGCTGCCCCGTCTGTCATTTCCATCGAGGAACTCTCCCAAAAAGCTTTGTTACAACTCCTGGCACACAGAGGCGCTGTTGAAACTGGGCTCGTTAGCTCATTCCTGTACTGCTAGCATTCCAGATGATGAGGCAGGAGGATTGCTGCAAATTTGAGAACAGAGTTCCAGACCTGCCTGGACTACTAGCGTGAGGCTATCTCCCCCAAACAAACAAAAACCCCTGTTGAATGACAAAACAACTATCACTTTGGGAGCACACCGTTCCAAGCATTACACATGCTCATACACAATCTCTGGAAGGTAGTGCATGTTATGAAGGCTAAAGTCAGGGGATGAAGATGGGGGTTGCCTTGGGAAGGGCCTGGGCCGTAAAAAGCTTGTCAGGAGGAGCCTTTGGAGACATGATCGGTTATGCTGGCTGCTGTGGATCATAGGGGACAGTTCTGAGTTCCCCAGCTCAGAACCAAGTTATGGGGGATAGACTACCTCGTACAGTCCATGCCTCTGTGGTCATCGGTCTGTGGTGCGTGTGGAGTCCTGCTGGACAGGTGTGGCAACCCTTTGGGCTTAGAAGTGTAACCTAGCCACCCACTTAGTGACAATGCTATCGGTAGTGATGAAGACACTAGGGAAGGGTGAGGTAGAGGGGCGCTCTGAGGAATCCAAAATTTGGTTTTGAGGCACCCAGCAAATGTCCCAGTGGGAAGGCCTTGGGAGGGGCTGTGCTTCACACTCACCTTTCCAGCAGCAAGAGAACCTTGGTGCTGTCTTCCTGGCGGTACCCAGCAGCTGCACATGGAGGATGTGGTGAGGCATCCCTCACTTCCAGAGTGCTGCCTGCTTCCAGGACCAGTCATGGCAAAGCCAGTGGGCAGGAAAAAAAAGGAAGAGGAGGCAGGTATGCAAAAGGTCACCCTCAAAGGAGAGAGAGCAGGTGGGGAAAGGACCATGTGGCCCGGAAGCCCCATAAGGAGTTGAGCCTAAGCCCGGAAGATGAGGCACATCTGTCTGATGCCTTTGACACCTCATTTAAAGATGACTTTGAGGGGGTTTCTGTGTTTGTTCCTTTTCAGAGGAAAAGGCCTTATGAGTGCAGTGAATGCGAATGGATCTTTAAGCACAAGACAGATCACATTCACTGTCAGAGTTCACACTGGAGAGAAGCCCTTTAAGTGTGACCAATGTGGGAAGACTTTAGGCACAGCTTGGATGTCACCAAACATCAGAGAATTCACACTGGTGAGAAGCTCTTTAAGTGCCTGGAGTGCGGGAAGGCCTTTAACTGCAGCTCCACCCTCCTGAAATACCAGAAAACATACACTGGAGAGAAGTCTTATGGATGCGAGGAGTGTGGGAAAGCCTTTGCCTACAGCTCCTGCCTTATCTGGCATTGGAAGTGCCACCCTCAGGAGAAGCATTGAGCTGGACAGCCTACAGCTATGGCTCCCTTGGTAAACATTGAGTGGAGACCTGGGCTTCTTGTGCATGTGTTGATGACGTGTCTAGCTGCCTGTCTCGTCACGCGCAAGCCCACAAGAGCCTTTCCATACAGAGCCTGCACCACGTGAAGCTGCTGTCATGCTGCCTGAGGCTCACAGGCATGTGAACTGCCATCTGTGAGGCAGCTTTGGGACACCAAGAGCACGCAGCAGGAGACACCCCTGTTGGCAATGGCCAACACCTCCCTCTGCCACCTCTGTCTGCACTGTTCCCTCTGCTCCAGTCCTTTCACCAGCACTTTTGAAAGCTCCAGGCTACAGCTGCACAGCCCCCAGGTCTCCTCATGCAGTGGGAGGAGTTGCAGACCTCAGCTGGATGGCACTACTCTGCAGTCAGCTCTAGGGACCCAGGGCCTGTTGGGCAGCACCAGGTCCTACTCATCGCTATATAGCTGGCCTCGGTGACTATCCTGCAGCTCTGAACCTCCAGTCCCCAAGCTTAGCCTTGTCCTTGTAACTGGGCAACACTGGTGCCCTCATCCTAGCCACTATCCTAGACCAGTAGCCTGGACTTACCAGACATGGGGTCATCTGGCCCTTAAACTCTGGTACCATGGAAGGTTCTTGACCTGGCCATGTCGTGGCCCTTGGGGTTCTGTCAGTGGCTTTCATCCATTAGGCATAGCTGTCACCCTCTCCCACAGTGGCCCACCATTGAGGTCAGTTCAAGTTCCCTGCCAAGGGAAGTCCATGTGGCTGTGCCTCCCTCACTCTCTCTTGGGATGGGTTTACAAGAGGGCAGCCCAGTGACTGCTGGCCAGAAGTAATATAGCCATGTGGGGGAAAAGTTGGCCTCAGCATTTGGGAACTCTGCCCTAAAAGAAGGATCCCCAGCCAGAGTCAGAGATGAACTTATCAGTCAGGTACAGAAATCACAGGAGAGATCCCACCCAAATGATCCCACCCACCCACCCACACACACACTGTGGGAATGCTTACTAGGCATGAGGGTTCATTTCCATCTTTAAGAATACATTTTTTAATTTTTATTTAGTTATTTATTTGAAAGAGAGAATGGGTGCTCCAGCCACTGCAAACAAACTCCAGACACATGTGCCACCTAACGTGGGGAATCACACCTGGGTCCTTTAGCTTTGCAGGCCAACGCCTTAACTGCTAAGCCAGCCCTCATTGTCATTTTCGAGTAGATATAAAATTTTAGGAGACACCCCTGGGTTTATCTGTGAGGATGTCAGAAAGATTTAGCTGAAGAGGGAAAACCCATCCTCAGTGTCAGTAGCGTTGTGCCATGGGCTGGGGTCCCAGACAGAAGAGAGAGAAAGCAAGCATTCACCATCATTCTGCCTGTCTGCAGACACAATGTTACCAGCCTCCTCACACTCCCACCACCAGGGCTACCCCATCATGATGTGTCCCCTCAAACCATGAGCCAAAACAAACATCTGTAAAGGGCCAGGTGATGCCCTTGGCTCTGTGGCCACAGTCTATTCCAACCACTCACCTCTACCACATGGTGTCACAGATGGCACTGAGCAGATGAGTGTGGCTGTGTGCAGCTGGACTTCACTGAAAGAGGTGCTATCATAGTGTGCTGGCCCCAGTGTTTTTGAGGTAAGTTCTTACTCTATCACCCAGGTTGGCTTGGAACTCACTGTGTGGCCCAGGCTGGCCTCAAATCTGAGACAGTCCTGCCTCAGTCTCCTCTGAGTACTGAGGTTTACAGGCATGCACCCCCTCCCCCCAGCTTCTGACTCTTGCTCTGGAAAGGTGTTAGAGTTGGACCCTTGTGAGTATTCTAGGATGTCTGGGGATCTGAAAGTCGGAACTAGATGTTGGTCAGGAAAAGCTGACTGCGTGCAGGACCTGGCCTGGAGTTGCCAAGGACAGGGAGTTATGCCAAACATCCTCTGCCATCTGATGTTCCAGGATGACTGGACACCAAGTTCATGACAGCCCAGAGCAGTCGCATTCACACCCCGAGGGCTGTCTGTTGGTTGGGTTTTCTCTAAATCACTGTAGCCCTATTTCCATGGAAAGCATTGCTTTTCACAGTGCCTAATGAGACAGTGGGTAGGGAAGCCAGATCAGCAAAGGATTGCTGTGAGTTCAAAGCCAGCCTGGGCTAGAGTGAGACCCTAGCTCATAAAAACAGAAAGTGTAGATCACTGGGGTTGGGAAGATGGCTCAGCAGCTAAGAGCACTTGCTGCTCAGTCATGAGGACCTGAGTTCCATCCCCAGCACTCATAAAAAGAGGCATGACTACACATGCCTGGGATCCCACTCCTGAGGAGGCTGGAAACAGGAGAATCTGGAGCTGCCACTTTTTGGTCAGAATGTCTGCCTAGAAAGCCCCAGTGACACACCCAAGAGCCTAGGCTGCCAGGCCAGGGCTGAGGTGAGTGGGTGGCTTCAGCTGAAGGCCCTGTGCTCTCACCACATACCTCCTCTAGAGACAAGGACATTGGCTTATGTGGTGCCGAGGAATAGGCAAGCCTTCTTACCAACTGAACTCCATGCCCTGTCCAGAGAAGTAGCTTTGAACCCTTTCCCCATCCCAGATAGCTGGTGCTGTGGGAAGTCAGGACTTGGGCCTCACAGCCTGAGGTCTCCGGTTCTGCAGGCTCCCTCTGAGGATGACTTTTCCACCCCGGGAATGGCTCCCTTCTTGTTTGCATGGAAAGCTCCCTTAGACGCAGGCTAGACCTTTGATTCTCCCAGAGTCGGGCTCCCAACTGCGGTTCAGGAGTATTTTCTGGAAGAAGTAACATGTTTTCCTGTGGTGGGAGGAGCACTCGTGAACCTTTGCGGATGAGAGGTTTGGGTGGGTCTGCCTTGCTGGGCTTTCTCACTGAACATTCAGCAGTACCTCCCACCACAGGGCCCACAGCTGCCATCCAGTCCCACCCGCCTTTACTTTGGCATCTAAGCTTGCTGAGGAGAGAAGCCTCTGTGTCACCTTGCTTTCCTGGGTGGTTGATGAGGTGCCCCCTCAGTGTTCTCCAGCCCTCTCATCTGCTTTGGTTTTCATTTTGCCCAGGTCCCAGGTGCACACACCTTGCACAGGTCTCAGGAAGATATCTTAGGGGGTGTCATACAACCTCCTGTCCTGTCCCCCATCAGTCTCTCCTCACATGGAGACCAGCACCATGTGCCCCAGCCTCACCTCCATAGACATCCCTGCAGTACCCGCCCTCAGTCCTTTGGGTACCCTCTCCCCGGCCTCCACCCCTGGAGCCCTAGCAGACCTGCCTATGGTAGGGGTAGCTTTTTGATGCAGAGCCACGTCTGAGCGGGTGATGCCCAGTGGGTGGCAGCAGTGCTTGAGGCCAGTCAAGCCCAGCTCTGACTTGCTCCCTGGGCTGGCTTCTTCCCTAGTGTGGAAGGAAAAGTCTCAGAATGGATCCAGGGTGAACAGGAGGGAGTCCCCTACAGATGTGCTACCTCCGGCCAGGAAGAAACCAGTCTTCCTTCTAGCTGTTTTGGTGTGTCATGTGACCTTCAGGGATAGAGCTGCCAACCTTGTTCCTCTCCAGTAGGGTGACCTCATCAGTAACCTGGTGAGGTTGAGACTGAGGGTCTTGCCACTGGGTGCTCAAGGTCTGAGGACAGGTAGTCCTTGGGTGCTTAGGCATTCTGAAGCCAGGTTTGGTGGCACATGCTTTAATCCCAGCACTTGGGGGGCTGAGGTAGGAGGATCACCATGAGTTCAAGGCCACTCTGGGGTATACAGTGAGTTCCAGGTCAGCCTGGGCTAGAGTGAGACTACCTCAAAAAGATTTTTTTAAAAAAGGAGGCCTCTCTGTTCATGAACTGGGAACTGAGGGCAAAGCCATGTGATGGAGTGAAGCCAAGGATGGTGGAAAGCCAGGCCCTGTCATGTCAAGGCCCTAGCCATGACTTACAAGCACTTCAGTCAAGGCCACACATGTGACACGCGTCTTGAGAATGCAGGGGTCAGCCCAGGGCCATGTGGGAGCAAGCCCCAAGCCCTGCTGCCTGGTTCTGAGACCCTTCTGCTCCTTTAGGGGCTGCTGGGAAGGTCCATGAATGAGAGGGAAGGTGGGTTGTGGGCTGAGGTGAGGCTGATCATGGGAGAGGTTTTGCCAAGGCATGGTGGAATTTTGGGCAGTCTGAGGTAGGTGAGGGAGTGGCTGTCACCCCCAAAAGACAGATAATGACACCAGTGAGGACAGGCCACCTCTCAGCTCCAGTACTAGCTGCTGCAAGACCCACAGGTTCCTTTTGTTTCTTGCCTGCTTTGGGTTGGGTTTTGACAAGATGAGGTCTCACAATTTGGCCTGGGCTGGCCTTGAAATGGACATCCTCCTAAGCAGCTGGGGTTTCAAGTGACCTCCGCCACAGCTGGCTCATTCCGTAGATTCCGCACTAGAGAAGGCCTCAGTGTTTCTGGAGCCCATTCAGGCCTAGTTCCCCTATCAGCTGGCGGTCAAACCAGGATTTCTTGGAACCTCAAGTTCCCAGGGAGGCCCATCTAGGATACCTGGTTCCCAGCAACCTGCAGAGCCACCCCACACATTTGCCTCAGGGTCCTCAACCCAGGGAGAGAAATGAAGGACTCAGAACGGCTTAGCCAGAGATGTACAGGAGTCCCTGTGTGGGCAGTAAGAGATCTTGTATGAAGCTGCAGGCCCAGCCCAGTCAGAGAGCAAGAGGCCGAGCTCAGCTATGGGGCAAAACAGCCCTCTTCTCAAGACCTCTGGCCCGTCAGAACACAGATCAGGAGGTATGGCTGGCTTGGGGTGCTGAGAGCCCAGTGGCTGTAGCCTCAGTGTACCTGTAGGACCAGAGGGCAGTATGTATTGGTGTAGGAAGGAGGCCAGACTAGAGTTAGCTAGGGAAACAACCATCGCTGGATTAGCATAGGGGTTCCCAGCCTATGCCTGATTACAAGACTAAGGAAGAGCAAGTTTGTAAAGCCAGGGCCTCAGAGAGTATCCTGTATGGATGGCCAGGACAGTGGCATGTGTTCTGAGACTTCAGGACGGGCTGGGCAAGTGAGGGGTGTGTTGAGGTTTGGCCCTTGGAGTCCTGCAGTTTTGAGGATAGGGCATGAGCCACAGTCCCGGCCTTCTAGGCTCTCCCTGTACCAGCCCTGAGGAGTCCTTGCAGGGAGCAGGCCTGGACCTACAAGCCAAAGGAAGCAAAAATGCCTGGCCTGGGGAGTAAGCAGCCTCCTCCCCCGCCCCAGGCAGCCTTGGGAGCCCTGACCAGACACAGCGCTGAGCACATTGCCCTGGAGCTGCTGAGGCCCAGTGTCTCCACTGTCTGCCCAGTACTCAACTGATCCAGCTGCCATTCACGTCTGACCCCAGGAGGCCAGGTGAGCAGTGGTAAGCTGTGGAGCTGCACCCATCCAGATTCCATTCCTGTCCTTGTGGGGTAAAGCCAGCCCCACCTGACAACCCCATGCTTCCTTCTCCCAGTAAAGAGGGGCCATCGTGGGTCTTGTGTTTCCAGAGCCCACTGAAACCCCAAAAACAGGCCAAGGGCCACCAGCTGAGGAGGATCCCGGCTGCTCCCCACCCTATCTGTCTTCTGAGTCTTGCATGCCAGCCGGTGCCCAGATCTTCACTGGGTTCAGCTCTCCCTCGGTCCCAGCCCTAGAATGCCACAGTAGGGCTGGAACCTGGTGTCATCTGCCTCTGCCATTTCTCTTTTCAGTCTCCAGATGGAGGGGAACAGAGGGACCTTTTGAGGAGCCTCCCTCCCAGGCCCATGTGGGGATAGCTGTGGTCAGGAGTCCAGCTTACCATGGCCAATAGGCCAGCTCCTGGGCACCATGCCCTGCACCCAGAGGAGAAACACCAGGCACGTGGCATTCCTGCCACAGGTTCAGGGTGACCCTGAGAGCTGCTGAGCTGGGCAGCAGCCTGGGCCGGGGCTGCACCACTGGGCGGCCTGCAGTGAGAGCTTCAGTACAGTTCACGGCTGCTGACGCATCAGTGCATCCACACGGGGAGAAGCCCACGGGGGCTGCAAGCGTTCCTGTGGCCGTGTTGTGCCAAGACCCCTGACCAGGAGCCAAGTCCCCTGTTCACACAGGAGTCACCCAGAGAACCACCACAGAAGCCGAGACACTCGAGTGCAAAAGCAACAGGTTTCTTTATTGCAAGCCTAGGCCTGGGCTCCGTCCCCACAGTTTGGCACAGCGGTAGTGAGGGAGAGAGCCCCTTTCTTTTGGGGGAAGGGGTTCATATGGGAATTCGAAGAAAGAAGTAGAGGATAGATACATGATTGGTTGATTTAAACAGTTCTGATTGGCTTGGGGTTTCAGCAGGCAAAGTTGGGGGCAGGAGCTAGGGGCTCTCCAGGCAGATGAAGTCATCTCCATTGTCCTTGAAGTGGAGATTCCTCAGTTTCTTATCTAAGCAGGTGGTCGGAGGGTCCCCCCACCCCTGCAGTGGAGTGTTTCTGCAATGTCCTTGAAGTGGAGATTCCTCAGAAACGTTAGGGGGAAAGGCAGCAATTAAGCAAGCAAAGTTTACAGAAGCAAAAGGTCAGCACATTGACCAGCTAGTTCTCTATCTAAGTCAGGCCTGGGCCTTTTTTTTTTTTTTTTTAACTTAAAATGGTTATATTTGGTGTCACAGCCAGACAGGCTTCACGTGGCGCCACTGCATCCACACGGGGAAGGAGCCCTGAGAGTGTGGCTATTGCTGCCGCGCCTTCAGCATCAGCTCATACTTCACCCAGCACCTGCGGACCCATGATGGTGAGAAGCCCTGCAAGTGGCCAGGCCTTCAGCCAGAGCCCCAACCCAGTGCGCCATCAGCAACTGCACACGGGGAGAAGCCTGCGAGACCTTCATCTGGAGCTCGGTGCTGATTGGGCACGGCGCATCCATGCTGGCAAGAAGCTCTTTGAGTGTGCCCACTGCTGCGAGGCCCCTCAGGGTGCTCACACCTCACACAGGGAAGAAGCCCTTTGTCTGTGGCTCCTGTGGCAGGGCCTTCTGCCAGAGCTCTCAGCTCATTCAGCACCAAAGGGTGCGCCATCACGAGTAGCACACACTCCAGTAAATTGTCCACATGGAAGCAGTAGCTGGCTCCTGTGGGGCAAGGCATTCGGAACTGCTTTCCTAGGTGCACAGCCAAATGGGTCCTGTGCTCTGTCTTCTAGGGAAACAAGAAACTTGAGATGTGCCTGAGGCTAGGAGCCACCCTGACATGCCCAGTCCTTGCAGGGAGTGGTTAGGAATTCAGTTTCAGAGTGCCCAGGTCACACCTGCAAGCCAGATGGGCTGCTATTTATACTGGGCATGAAGGCCATGTGGTTAGTTTTCCTTCTAGATGTTTCTGATGCCTTTTAAAGGTAGTGTTTTCTCCCTCACTCGGCCCTCAGATGTTTGCTCCATGTCTCTCCATTTAGGAGGCTGCAGCACCAATGGGCTTCAGTATGAGGAGCCCTCTGCACCCTTTACCCAGCAAGGGGAAGGCTAGTGCTTAGTAGTGGAGACCACAGTGCCCACCTGTTCCAGCTATTTCCTCCAAGACAGCTAGGGGACAGCCTGACCCTTCCAAGGCACAGCTCTCTGAATCTAGCTTCTCTAGCCCTTTCTTCTGTTGGAGTTCAACCAAATACTGCAAGGTCACTAACCCTATTGAAGCAGTGGCCTGCTCTGTGCAGTGTGCCAAGCCCCAGCAGGTTCCAGAGAAGACATGGAAGCCCTAAGGTGACAGTGAGCAGGCTCTGATGAAACATAGGACTTAAGCAAGGACCCCAGCTTGCCCTGTGTCGCCCTTAGAAAGCCCTGAGGCTCCCTCCAGGACACTCCATGCCACCCAATGGTGTCATATCCCCTCACCTCCACCATGCATACAAGTGAGACCCAGTCTAGGGGTGAAATGAGATGTAGCTGTCACTTCTCCCCTCAAAAATATGAGAGAAAAACAACAAAATTTTTTTTTAAGTGGCCAGGTATGGTGGCTCATACCTTTAATCCCAGCACTTGGAAGGCAGAAGTAGGAGGGTGTGGTGGTTTGATTCAGGTGTCCCCCATAAACTTAGGTGTTCTGAATACTAGGGTCCCAGCTGATGGAGATTTGGGAATTAACGCCTCCTGGAGGGAGTGTATCATTGGGGGCCGGCTTATGGGTATTAAAGCCAGTTTCCCCTTGCCAGTGTTTGGCACACCCTCCTGTTGCTGTGTTCCATCTTATGTTGGCCAGGGGGTGATGTCCACCCTCTGCTCATGCCATCGTTTTCCCCTGCCATCGTGAAGCTTCCCCTCAAGCCTGTGAGCCAAAATAAACCTCTTTTTCCCAGAAGCTACTCTTGGTTGGGTGATTTCTACCAGCAATGCGAACCGGACTGCAACAGAGGGTAAGGAAATTTGGCACTGGCCGCTTATGGACTATTTGGGTATACGGGGTCTGAACACACTGACACAGTCAGGTTTGCATTGCTGCAGAAAATACCTGACCAAGAGCAGCTTGTGGGGAAAAGAAAAACAATAAAAGTTTATTTTGGCTTACAGACTCAAGGGAAGTGCCATGATGGGAGGGAGAAATGGTGGCATGAACAGAGGGTGGACATCAGCTCCTGCCCAACATCAGATGGACAATAGCAACAGGAGCATGTGCCAAACACTGTTAAGGGGAAGCTGGCTATAATACCCATAAGTCCACCCCCAATGATACACCACCTCCAGGAGACATTTGTTCCCAAATGTCCATCAGCTGGGAACCTAGAGTTCAGAACATGTGGACACCTGAACCAGAGCACATAGCCTCACTGTCACTGTTCTCCCTGGGCAGGGTCTGGCTAGTTGGGCTGGAGTAGTAGTGCCTCCCCAACCCCACACACTCTCCGTGTTGGCCTTTCCAGGGAACTAGCCACCTGGAAGGACCCAAGATAACTTTTCAGCACCTTTCTCTCATCATACCTGGGCTTATCAGTGTCCAGCTGAACAGGACATTGTCCTTGTCATCTGCTAAATCCCCTGAGACTCAGCCCTGCCTGTGACAGTGAGTGTGGTGCCCTGCTACCCTCCATTCACTTTGCATCACAAGACATCCCCATACACACCTGGGCACAGCACTGGAGGGTCAGTAGCTAGATAGCCACCTTGTGATCCATGTCACTGCTGACCCAGGCTGGGTTCTCAACCTTCAGCCCCTCATCCATTGGGACCCGAGTGTTGTTAAGGACCCCAGCAGTCTGGAAATCTAGGTTTGTGGTCATTTTGCCCAGCACTTACGCTCCCTCCAGACCTGCTTCCACCTCGGAAAAAGGGAGTGTGCCATGCTTGCCATTGCATAAGGCAGTTGGGCTACTATAGTGGCTCTGTGACCCAGGAAGAAGGAAGTGGACATGCTGCACCATCTAAGGAGGCCACAGTAAACGTAAATGACTGTTGAGTAAGGGCCAGGAAAAGAACTCAAGATGTGGCCATTTGTGAGAATGCAGCATCTTCATCTGTCCTTAAAAGGCAAAGAAGGCCTCCGGCAGGGCACTGTGCCCTCAAGTCCCAAGATCTAAAAGAAGTCTTGAGGCAGCTTCCAGTGGGCAGGCAAAGCAAGGAAGGCTGAAGCCTGGCAGGATGCTGGTCAAGGTGTTGTCAGCACCATGGACTAGGCAGTAAGGACTGGCCCCGAAAGGCCATGAGACAGAAGTCAGCAAGTTCATACCATGGAGTGTAATTCATCAGGGACACAGAAATGTGGTCCTGGGCGACAATAAAGGCCAGCTGAGGAGGTGGTTCTGTGGGCAAGAGAGCTTGTTCCACAAGTTTGAGGACCCTCGTTCAATCCCCAGAACCCACAATCTAAGAAGGGCGCTCATACCTGAAACCTTGACACACAAGAGGTCGGAGATAGGAAAATCACCACTAGCCATTCTATCCAAGAGCTCCAGATTTAAAGAGGGGCCCTATCTGAAAGAAAGAGGTGAAAGCCGTAGAGGACAGCCAGCATCCTCTGTCGAGTGCCTCCTACATGTGCACACGTGTACACACACATAGCACACACACTAAATGATGGCTCCCCATCAGTTGGGTCAGGAGGGGTTATTTGCAGATTAGAACAAGAGCAGCCCTCCTGGCTGGGATGTGTCCAGTTTATCTTAAACAACCAGTGATACCAAAATCAGGCGCCTCCTCCTGTGAAATTTCACACTACTAAATCACAAAAGTCAACCCAGCCACTAGCCTGCAGCTGAACTTGTCTCTTCCCACCCTCAGAGGTCTCTGACAGTGGGCTCAGATTGCTTTGGCCTCTAGAGTCCCTTGGCCCACAGTGGGGTCAGACCAGCACCATGGGCAGGCAGGACCTTTGAATCTCCAAGCAGTCCTGCTCTGAGCTCACAACCTGCCCAATAAATGCTGCCAGCAGCCCTGGGCACCCTGCAACTGGACCTACGGGTCTCATGCTTCCACATTCCATCTGTGGCAATCAGCAGCCCAGCTCTTTGTAGGCAACTTGGCCCAACCTTGCCTCCAGGCTTCAGTGGTCTGGACCTTGACCCCTAGGATATCCAACAGGGTTTCTGTGTCTTCAGGACCTGAGTACAGAAGTCTTCATCTCAGCCAATGGTAGCTTGGGCAGCTGCTGTCACCTTGCCTCTGGTCTTGCCTGCCATGACCAAGTTCTCAGTTCTTTTCTCTCTAGCCCTGTCCTTTATACTTCCAGCTATGGCCTCTGCCCTCCTGCTGCAGGGTAGGTGGGGGCACCAGTCCAGGCCCCAGGTCTCTTCAAGAAGAGTTTAAGTCAAGGTCTTAAAATCCTTAAAGAATGTTTTAGGGCTGGAGAGGTGGCTTAGTGGTTAAGGTGCATTCCTGCAAAGCCAAAAGACCCAGGTTTGATTCCCCAGGACCCAAGTAAGCCAGATGCACAAAGTGTGTCTGGAGTTCATTTGCAAGGCTAGAGGCCCTGGCATATCTTTCTCTCTCTCTCTCTCTCTCTCTCTCTCTCTCTCCCTCTCTCTCTCTCTCACACACACACACACACACACACACACACACACACACACACACAAATAAATAAATATTTTTTAAAGATTATATTTTAGGCTAGAGGTTGTGGAGCCCTTTCCTAACACAAGAGACCAAGGCACCTGGGGCAGGGTGGTAGTAGGGGAAGTAACCTGGCTGCTTATTCACCTGAAACTTTTATTTGTGATGTCTGGGGGAAAAAAAAAAAAAAAAAAAGGAGGCCATTACTGCTCAGCTTGGATCACTCTTTCTAAAGAGTGTATCCTTGCTCTAATTAAACTCTTAACTGCTAACTCTTTTTTTTTTTAAGGAAAAATACAAAACTGGATTTTTTTTTCTACATTGCCAAATAAAATACGTTTGCTTACTTTTTAAGCTAGTTCTTACTTTAATTCCTTTTGGTTTTGGTTTAAGACAAGTCTCATGAAGCCCAAACTGGCTTTTTTTACTATTATTTATTTTGAGAGAGAGAGAAAGGAAGGAAGGAAGGCAGGCAGGCAGAGAGAGAGAATGGGCATGGCATGCCAGGGCCTTCGGCTACTGCAAGCAAACTCCAAATGCGTGCACCCCCTTGTGCACGTGTGCGACATTGCATCTTTGCATCACTGTGCATCTGGCTATGTGGGACCTGGAGATTGAAACATGAGTTAGGCTCACAGGCAAGCACCTTAACTGCTAAGCCATCGCTGTAGCTGAGTGACCTTGAATTGCCAGTCCTCTTGTCTCCACCCAGGAATGATAGAATTACAGGCTTGGTCCACATAGGATTTTGTCTGTTGAATAATTCTCTATAATTTGCTACATAAACATCTAGCATGTGGCAGGGGCCTTTGAAAACACCTCCATGTTTACAGTGGTGACAAGAAAGCCTAGGTGCAGATGGCAAGTACTCAACAGTGGGACTTACAGGTGCAGAGGTGCAGGTACATTGCAGAATGGCAGGAGGGCTGGACCTGAGGGGTGGTGCCCAAGGGTACCTGGGCTGCCAGCTTCTTGTCAGCTGCAGGTGACTGAGAACTTTCTGAGGCTTGCAGCCTCTGCCCATGGTGCCCTGGGCAGGATGGTGTCACCCATGGTGCCATGGGCAGGGTGATGTTGTGCATGGTGTGGTACACAGGGTGGTGTCCAGTCAGTGGCTACCTTTTGCCCCTTCTGTAGTCCCTGGCCTGTGGTCTGCCTTCTCCCTGGGATCTTGTGTTCAAAAGCTATGCCTAGACCTGGAAATTTCTGGAAGTGGAATGTCCTATGGCTAACCATGATAGGCTAAGGGGAAGCCAGATGTGTTTATCATACTTTCCTTCTGTCTGTTCCCCCAGCTCTTAACTCCTAGCTGTGTTGACCTGGGCTGTGCCTAGGGCTTGTTCCAGCCAGTAAGAGAGAAGCCTGACAGGCTAGCATGGTTTCTCCACACTCTGTGCCCACAGCAAGAGACCAGGTAACCTACTTGGGAGGCACTGCCTTGGATTTATGGAAGACTAGCCTCTAGAACTTCCCTATCAGAAGCAGGCAAACTGCTTCTAGGAGCAGAGCCTGAGAAATTGAACTAACTCCTATCCAGGAGTGGGATAACTGCTTCTATCAGCAGCCAGAGGAAAAAGAAACTGAAGAAAAGTTTAGTTGAAGCCATTAGTAAACCTGCTACATCTGCTGCCACTGCTGCTCAGATGTTACTGCAGCTCTGGCTTCCTCTGCATACAGGGACTCATATGAGCACGTGTATTGAACAGCCAGAAACCAGTAAGGAGTGAATAAACAGTACATTGTATAAGCAAAGGGTAAGGAGCTTTTGACTCTGGATAATCCTTAAACATTTCTTCATGGGATTTAGGGGTATGACCTGGTGGACTCTGCTGATTCAGAACACACATACATTCTGATCACAAATGTGATCACATTAAGCCCACCTATTGCCTTCAACAAATCTGTGGGGATTTAGCTACTGACCTCTTTGTCTTTATAGCACTCTTACAGATGTATGCTTGCTCTGAATTGAGTGTCCAACCTGGCACTGAGGAAATTGGGAAAGAGCCTAGCTAAAGACCATCAGCATCTCCAATAATTGTTTGTCAATATCGGTCACTTGTGCTGGTCAGGCCAAAGGTCCACCAAGGCAGAGAGAACCTAGTAACAGTGCTTTATGCGACAGATTACACAGTTGTTAGATTAACTTTAGTGCAAGTTACAAGTAAGGAATTTAGTGTCTCACAACTGTAATCTCAGAAAGAAAAGCTATTTGTAAAGTAAATAAGAAATACTTGTAGGGAGCTAATGCAGACGCCATTACATGATGGCGCTGGCTTCCTGCCAGTCTTGAGGTAAACAATTCCTTATTTAGGCAGCGCCTTGGTGCCAACCTCGCTTGAGGTTGCGCATGCGCTTGACGCACCTTGTCTTAAGCCTATCCCGTGGCTCCTGGTGGCGGGTGAGCTTTGGCAGCCAATCAGTAGACGCCCCGTAGTGCTCGGCCCTATAAAAGCAGCTGTAATCCTACCCTCCTCGCCCCTCGCCATCAGCTTTCCTGTTAACCAAGAGGCTCTCCAATAAAGTGTGATCGAGAAGGATCTTCGTTTGCTGGTCGTTCTTCTCCTGCTGGTCAGGGGGTTCGCCGCAAATACTCCCACAGTTCTTTCCCATAGTCATTCCCATATTCTCATAGTTCATTCCCACAGTCTGCCCTTATAGTTCATCCCCACAACCAGGGCCATCTTGAAGGAATATTCTATCAGTTCCATAAGCCCAGGCCCTGGAATGAGAGTGGACTGAAGAGTGCTTACCCATGATGAACACAGCAGGAGCAGGAAATAGCTCGGTAGTATCCAGCCACTTGTCAGTCAGGATAGTCCACCTTGTTGTGGCCAGGAGGAGACGTCCCACCTTTGCTTCACACAGCTTCCTCTCAGAACCTAAATTTCTTCATCTCTTGAGTTATTATGATTAAAGGTAAATTATGGTGCTCGAGAGGACCAGAAGTTCAGAGCCAACCCTAGCTACATAATTCAAAGCTGGTCTGGGATGCATGAGACCCTGTTGGAGATAGTGAGGCAAAAGGGGATGACATTGGCCATATAAAGAGGTGGTGGTAAGTTGTCAATGTGAGGGTCCTGCCTGTCTGTAATGCTCCCCCACCCTGAGTTCTGAATTCGTAGAGAGACAGAGCACCTTGTGTGACACCAGCTGTGCCTTCCTGGCATCCTGGCAGCTTCCTCTTATCAAAAGGGCTTTCAGCTGTCAGAAAGTCTCTGCTTGGTCCCTTGCTAAGGCCAAGGCTGAGTGTTGGAATGTTCTCAGTCCTCCTGGCAGCATGCAGGCCTAGGAAGGTCCTGAGACAGGTCCCAGGATAAGGAATAGCAAAAGGGATCAGAGTTCCAGGTTGTGGCACTGGAGCCAGGTCCTTGCCACAGCCAGCCTGTTACCTCTGCATGGCTTGCTCTGCCCTTGACCTGCAGCTGCTGCTGGCCTTGTTTCAACCCCAGGCTGCAGAGGAGGAGACATTTCTCTCAGCCTCTGGGAAGACCCACAAGTCCATTGCAGGTGTGTAGGGTTAGGGGCAGAGGTCAAGAAAAACATGATGGAGAAAAAGCAAATTTCACACCTCAGATGGAAGGGAATGTGGTTCTCAGGTGGTATCAGAAAGAGACTTGAGTACAATCACCACCACCACCACCCAGACACTTCCCTGATGTTCCAGGACTGAAAACAGTGCAGTCCCCAGAGCTGTTGTCATGAACCAGTGTCACCTGGTGCAGCAGCACACGTGTGGCAGAACAGTAGAAAAGTGGCCTGTGAAGATCCCTGGGGACTGGTGTGCTGGGCTCACTACTGCATCCTCCCTCTGGGCGGGCTGAGATCATTCTCCATGTGCAGTAACAGCTTATAACTTAAAGAGATTTCTCCCATGCATTTAATGTTGATCACTTTTTTCCAACTTTATTTGAGAGAGAATGAGCACATCAGGGCCTCCTGCCACTGCATACAAAATTCAGACTCATGTGCCACTTTGTGTGTCTGGCTTTATGTGGGTATTGAGAAATTGAATTGGGCTGTCAGGCTTTGCAAGCAAGCACCTTTAACCACAGAGCCATCTCCCCAGTACCTCTCCCACATTTTTACAAGCTTATAAATGTTCTATTTAACTTATTTGTCAGAATTTCATTTTTTCTCCCCTGAAGCAAGTTTCATGTAATCCAGGCATGGCTTGAACTTGCTATGTCAACAAGGATGACCTTGAAATTATGATCCTCCTACTACCACTTCCTGAGTGCTAGGATTATAGACAGGTTTTGCCACATCCCATGTATGTGGGCTTCATTGCATGTGGGCAAGAACTACCCACTGAGTTAGATCCACAAACCTGGGACTTCACTTTCATAATAAAATTTTAGGACAAACCCACTTTTCCTACTATAGGAGCAGAGTGGAGAAGTTTGAAAATGGAAAACACTAAAAAGAAGAGGGACCACCAGTTCACACCATGAGGAAGGCATGTGCAAAGAAGAAACAGAATGGGGACCACCATTTCACACCATGAGGAAGACACGCACAAGGAAGAAACAGAAGAGGGACCACCCATTCACACCACGAGGAAGACACACACAAGGAAGAAACAGAAGAGGGACCACATGTTCACACCAAGAGGAAGATACGCACAAGGAAGAAACAGAAGAGGGACCACCAGCTCACACCACAAGGAAGACATGCAAAAAAAAGAAACAGAAGAGGGACCACTCGTTCACACAATGGGGAAGACACACACAAGGAAGAAACAGAAGAGTGACCACCAGCTCACACCATGAGGAAGACATGCACAAGGAAGAAACAGAACAGGGGCTACCAGTTCACACCACAAAGAAGACACACACAAAAAAGAAACAAAAGAAGGACCACCAGCTCACACCATGAGGAAGATATGTGCCATGAGGAGAAAGAAGAGGGACCACCAGTTCACACCTGGGCTACCTTGGAAAAAACAACAAAAAAGAAACAATTTATCATAATTGCTTACAAGGGAGGGAGGAGGAGGTAGGTTTGAGGACAGTGACCAGCCGGCTGCAGATATTTGATTTTCTTTCTTTTTATTTGTTTTCAATCAATCATTTTATGAATAAGAGAGAATTGGTGTGCCAGGTCTCCAGCTACTGCAATCAAACTGAATATGCGTTTGTCACCCTGTGCACATGTGCATTCTTGTGTGCTTATGTCACTTTGTGTGTTTGGGTTACATGAGATCTGGAGAGTTGAACATGAGTCTTTAGTCTTCGCAGCCAAGCACCTTAACCGTTAAGCCATCTCTCCATCCCTCGTTGTTCCTTTAGTCAGTTCCTCATGCCCCCCTTATCATCTGGGCCTTCCCCTCACCTTTACCACAATACAGTAACATACTATTCAAGCTTCAAGGTTGCTTACATGCATACAGACACACATCTGTCTTCTCTGTTCTGTGAGGGCCCTTACCACAAGATGACAACAGTGACCCACTTTGATGAGGTCCAGGTTGCAATCATCATTGTGGGACTGTCACAACCAATCCAGGAAGCTGTCTTGTGTCCTGTGTCCTATCTCCTAAGGAACTTGATCCCCAGTGCTCCTTTCCTCCCAGATATGGCCTGTTGGTTGTAGCCACGCAGTGGCAAAACCAGGCAACACCCCAACCTAAAGGTCAAAATCCTCCCTACCAGTGAAGCACCAAGGACACATACACCACCACGCAATCCCTGGGACACCTCACTTAGGCACTATGGAAATGTGGTCTGTGTAATGACAAGAATAGGAAAATTTTGCGGGTGGCAGCAGATAGTAGAGTCTACACCAAAACAAGAAACCATCCAAGGAAAGTCCTAGAAGGCTGCCCCAGGGCTGTCTCAACATGCTGTGGGCTCTAGCATATCCAGAATCACAAGCCTGAAAAGACACAGGTTGTGATAGACAGGACAGTACCATCCCATCTCTGGGCCCTTTAACGTCCTGCAGCAGTACCGGTGCCTCAGTGCACACCAGCCTGAGGAGAGACAGGCTGTGGTGGACAGGACAGTACCATCCCATCCCCGGCCCCTTTAATGCCCTGCACCAGTACTGAGTACCTCAGTGCATGCCAGCCTGAGGAGAGACAGGCTGTGGTGGACAGGACAGTACCATCCCATCCCCGGCCCCTTTAATGCCCTGCACCAGTACTGAGTACCTCAGTGCATGCCAGCCTGAGGAGAGACAGGCTGTGGTGGACAGGACAGTACCATCCCGGCCCCAGCCCCTTTAATGCCCTGAACCAGTACTGAGTACTTCAGTGCACGCCAGCCTGAGGAGAGACAGGCTGTGGTGTCAGGACAGTACCATCCCGTCCCCAACCCCTTTAATGTCCTGCATCAGTACCGGATGCCTCAGTGTACATCAGCCTGAGGAGAGACAGGCTGTGGTGGACAGGACAGTACCATCCCGTCCCCGGCCCCTTTAATGCCCTGCACCAGTACTGGGTACCTCAGTGCACGCCAGCCTGAGGAGAGACAGGCTGTGGTGGACAGGACAGTACCATCCTGTCCCGGCCCCTTTAACGTCCTACAGCAGTACCAGGAGCCTCAGTGCACATCTTTGCTCTTGGAAACATCCCTGTGGTGGATCCCCAGGTGGCCTCGAAGGGACTGTCCATACAAACTAGAGCTCTTACCTCGAAGGGAAGAAAGGTGACTTTATTTGGGTCATGTATGAGTAACTATGGCCCTGGAATGACAAAATTAAAGTTGCCCCAAATAACATATTCCAAGAGGAAGCAGTTTCATGAACTTCCTATGTTACATAACAAAGAAAGTCATGAATGAAGGTGTTTTTCAAATATGTTGTTATGAACATCAGGTAGTGGGTTTCAGCAAGGAGAAACTACTATAGGTTTACATGTTTCCTGATGCCATGCTTAGCTTTTGGTTGGTTGGAGGCTACAATCTTTTTAAAAAAATATTTCATTTTAATTAATTAATTTATTTATTTGAGAAAGGGAGAGAGAAATGGCAAACCAGGGCCTCCAGCCACTGAAAACAACCTCCAGATGCATGTGCCACCTTGTTTATCTGGCTTATGTGTGTCCTAGGGAATTGAACCTGGGTCCTTTGGCTTTGCAGACAAATGCTTTAACTGCTAAACCAACCCTTCAGCCAAAGCTAAGAGTCTTAATACATTCCAGACGGTTTACCTTTGTTGAAAGGATGTTAAGTCAGACACAGAGGTGGCAATTGAACAGTTATTCAGGGGATTAGAGAGAGGCCAGTGTGCTTTGTTTTTGGATCTGCAACATTCCAACTCTCCACAGTGACGAAGTTCTAATCAATCAGCCATATTTGCAGTCTTTAACATAGATGTGTGTCTTTTCTGGGAACTTCGGGTCTTAAGACTCAGGCCTAGGCGGCAGTGGGGTCTTGCGTTGGTTCCTGGGCCGGAGCCCCAGGTCTGAGCCAGGCGGGGAGGCGAGTTTCTGCAAGTGGAGGCTACCCATGGGCTCTTGGCGTGCCATAGCTGTCTGTGGGCTTTCACCTGTGGGGCCGTCCCACCCCTTGGTAGTCTAGCAGGGTCGTTTCTTTTCTTTTGTTTTCCTCTTCCCCGCTCCCCCTCCCCCCCTCCCCCGCCTGGGTTTATATGGTGCTGGGAGTGGAACTCAGGGCTTCATGCATGCCAGGCAGGCACTCTTCCTGAGTCACATCCCCAGCCCCTGAAAATGTTTCCTTTAGGAGACATTCCTGAAAATTCTGTGACAAGAACCCTTTTATCTGAGCAGCTCATAAGGCAATTAAATAAGGGGCTTTGAATGATTACCTCAGTGTTTGGCAATAGACAAATGACTGCTCAGGATTGAAGCCAGAGCCTGCCATGGTAGTGCACTGAGAAGAGAGAGGCAAGACTGCAAATCTGAGGCTAACCTGGGCGCCACAGTGAGCTTAAGGCAAAGCAGGGCTACTATTAGACCATGCTTCCAAATAATGAAATTGAAACTGATGAATCAGTTCTGAATCGGTACATGGCTTCTGTCAAAGGTATTGCCATAAGCTTTAATGGCAATCAGATCAGCTCCCACTGGAAGAAAATAGTCTGGCCCCTAATACTTTTAGGAAGTCCCTGCCCTTAATAGATCCTCATGCATCTCCCAGTCTCCTGAATCCTGATGAAGTAAGCATTATGAGATAATGGTAGATGTGTAGCCACTACATCAGGATGGAAACATTCCATCCTGGAGCAGGACTCATTAAGCCTCAGGAAGTTTCTGAAACTGAGAAAATTCTCAAGGACCTCATGATGTGCTGGGTCTCCTGGAAACATGGCTGCCCTTTAACCACCATGGGAAAGACTCAGGCTCACCCCAGACTTGCTGTGTAGTAGAGAATGGCTTTGACCCCTGATCCTCCTGCCTCTACCAACCAAGCTCTGGGATTAAAGGTGTGTGCCACCACACCCAGCTTGCTACCTAAATCTTTTTTTGTCACTAGAGTTTTTTTTGTTTTGTTTTGTTTTTGAGTGCTAAGATTAAAGGCATGTGCCAACACTGCTAGCTTTTAATTTTTCTAGAATCTTACCATTCACACTTTCAGCAAAGATTCTGACACTTTAACTTTGGATTCATATTTCACAACTTAAAAAGCCCCTCTAGACACCTAAAACAGTACCTGCTGGCCGGGCGTGGTGGCGCATGCCTTTAATCCTAGCACTCGGGAGGCAGAGGTAGGAGGATCGCCATGAGTTCAAGGCCACCCTGAGACTACAGAGTTAATTCCAGGTCAGCCTGGACCAGAGTGAGACCCTACCTCGAAAAAAAAAAAAAAAAAAAAAAAAAAACAGTACCTGCTGAAGACTTTAAGGTAAAACTAAAGGGAAGTCTTTAACTTTCCAAATTGGAGTAGAACAAAAATTCTGTTACCCTGAGGAATTTCTATCCTAATATCTTTCATTCTTTTCTTTTTCACAGAAGGAGCTCACTCTTTAGCTCTAGCTGGTCTTTAACTCATGACAGTCTTTCTACTTCTGCCTCCTAAGTGCTAGGATTAAAGGCATGTGCCACCACCCCTGGCTCAAATTTATTTATTTTTATGTTTTTATTATTGACAACTTCCATAATTATAGACAATAAACCTTGATCATTTCCCTCCTCCCTACTTTACCCTTCACAATTCCACTCTCAGTCAGTCTCTCTGTTATTTTGATGTCATCATCTTTTCCTCCTATTACACTGGTCTTGTTTAAGCAGTGTCAGAGACTACAAAGTCATGGATATCCAGGCCATTTTGTGTCTCTGGAAGAGTCCATTGTAAGCCGTCCTACCCTTCCTTTGGCTCTTATGTTCTTTCCGCCACCTCTTCCACAGTGGACCCTGAGCCTTGGAAGGTGTGATAGAAATATTGCAGTGCTGAGCACTCCTCTGTCACTTCTTCTCAGCACTATGGTGCCTTCTGGGTCATCCCAGATGTCTCCACCAACTGAAAAGAGCTTTTCTAACCAAAGTGACAGTAGCACTAATATATAGGTATGGGCATTAAGAAAAGTGCTTACTGGACAGTTTGGTGAGCATAACATATGCATTTAGCCAGACACCAGTAGGTGTTACACCCCGAGAGCTCATGACCTCCCTCATCACAGGTTTTCAGTATCAGGCATGTATTCCCTCCTGTGGAGCAGACCTCCAGACCACTTAGAGAGTGGTTGGTTTCCCTAGAACAGACATGCCACTATTGCACCTGTCAGCTCATTCGGCCTGGCTGGCCAATTTAAGGCTTGCCATGGTAGTTTCTTATAGCTTCCACCTTGCATGTCTGTTTTAGGCCAGACTGTTCAATCCAAGGTTGCATCACTGACATGATTCCTTTAAGTTTGTTCCAGATTTTTTGTTTTGTTTTGTTTTCTGAGGTAGGGAGGGTCTTGCTCTAGCCCAGACTGAGCTAGAATTCACTATCTAGTCTCAGAGTGGCTTCAAACCATCCTCCTACCTCAGCCTCCCAAGTGCTGAGATTAAAGCCATGCACCACCTCCCCTGGCCCTAATTCTTTTTGATATTTTCAGATAGTCACTATGTAGCCCTGAACTCAACCCTCCTCCCTAAGCCTCCCAAGCATGCAGCTCCACACCCAGCCCACTTGTATTCTATTTGAGGCCAAAGCTTGCTTCTGTGCTTTCAGGCCATATATGGAATGACATGCCTACACCTCTTTCTGTCCCTTCCACTCCTGACACAGGGAAGGGAAAGGCCAGAGGCTCAGCCCACTTTCGAAGTCACATCAGTAACCCCAAGTCCCCATCTCTCATCCATGTCTGTGACCTCAGGTGTTCAGGAGGATGAAGGGAGACTGGGCAGGAACACAGCAGGCACTCAAGATTGTTGTTATGACTGGGTCCTTACCATAGCCTATAGCAACGTTTCAGATTCCTGTGCAGCCTGGCATTATGGGATGGTTTCCTATGTCTAAGGTCAAGCGAGTCTGCTCTCTTCTCTTCCAGCTATGAAAACTGCTTTTATAGCACAGACTACAAATGGCCAGACTGCTACATGTGCCATCTCAGCAAACGGGCAGGCAGCTCAGAGCTCGGGGTTGATACTGCAGGGGGCAGAGTTAGTGCCATGGAGTGGCTGTGCCAGGGCACCCACAGGGGCCTCCAAAGGTCCTGAAGCCTCTTGACCTTTGTGAACATGAAGACACTGAGCAGAGGCCCAAGATGATCCCTGGGGACTGCTTATTCGTGAGCCCACAGCAGAGCAACAGAGTGGCCATGAGAGCTCCGGGTCCAGGTCAGGCATGGCTCTGAGGTCAGGTCCCGTGGCAGGTCAGCAAAGCTGCCTCACTGCCACTGAATCAGCCCAGTGCCTGCAGCCAGAGCTTCAGGTGGTGCTCGGCTCTGGTGAAGCTCCCAAGCACCCTGGTGCAAAGCCCGTGAATGCAGTGACTCAGGAGGCCATTCTCCACAGCTCCTGTTGTGCCACCCCAGAGTACTCAGTGGAGAGATGCCCTGCATGTGTGTGGAGTGGAGCAAGACCTTCAGCCAGAGCTTCAACCTCATCAGACACCAGCGTGTGCACACAGGAGAGAAGCCCTACAAGTGTGCCAAGTGTGGCAAGGCCTTCGTCCATAGCTCCAGTGTGTTCACCACCATGAGAACCCACATGGGAGCCGGGAGTGCAGTCAAACTGTCAGTCAGAGCTCCGGCCTCATCCAGCACCAGCAGGTGCACACCAGGTGTGGTCCTTCATCTGTAGATCCACAGCTCCTTGTTCAGCGAGCACTGCTACATCCACCCTGGTGAGAAGGCCACAAGTGCGGCCAGTGCAGAAGGAACTTCCAGGCACAGGCCAGCATGTGCGCACCGGGTAAGAAGCCATTGCCCTGTTTGGAATGCAGCAGGACCTTCCATCTGATTCAGTACCAGGGGTGCATGGTGCCCACTGAGTGTTACAGAGGAGTGGAAGAAGGAAGACACAGGTTGGAGGGCAGTGCCTGGTGGCATGCCTGCTGCAGGCTTGTCTGGCTCCACGTGGAGAACCAACAGTAAGGATAAATCATTGTCTCTGAAGGGTATCTGAGCCTCACCTACATGCCATTGAGAGAGAAAGGGGTCTTAGGATGGGAGAACATCACAGGTGAGAACTGCACGTGTCCCCAAGAAAAGTAATCATGGGGACCTGAAGGCACCCATGTCAAGGCTCTCCCCCAAAAATAGGCCACCTACACAATGCTTTAATTTCCAATTGCCATCAGATGCAGAACCTAGCATTCAAAACACCCAAGTTTATGGGGTCACCTGACTCAAACCATCACAGTACCATATTTTTATCTAAATTGAAGGGAGTCTTCAATATGATATCATCTTTTCAATTGATGAAACCACGTGGTTTTTCTAGCCTTGTTTCTACAGGATTTTCATTCGTAAAAGCTCTTGTGGAAAGGTTTTGAAACCAATTCTGAATTTTCCTTATTGTGATAAAAAGTCCTGGATAACAGTATGTGTCTGTCCTTAACTTATAGGGCTCATAGATTTTTCTCTAATTTGTTAAAGAATGTAGAGTTCTTTCCTTAGTAGGCTAATCAGGATACAAATAAGTCATATGGAAGCCTATTTTTTTGGATAATGGAACACACAGGGGCATAAATTATTACTAGAAAATTTTCAGTGCCCAGGACAGGATACCTTCAAGTGAGCTATTTACTAGGCAGGTCCCTGATGCCCCCAAAACATTATAGGCCACTGCTGAGGCCCTTGGTTTCCCACCAGGAATAGATGGTAAGACCCTACTGCTGAAGACTCCACATACTTGGGCTGCAAGGTCACTGAGAAACCCTGCTGGAGCTGAGCTGCAAACCTCTTCCATGTAGACCAGCTGACAAAAAGCTAAAAATAGCCACACTGCATGCAGCTCAATGGGAGAGAGAAATCACCAGTGAAGATACACAACAGTGAACACTGCAAGCCTTATTTTTGGCCAACCAGGCCAAATGAGCCAATGGGTGCAATAGTGGCACATCTGTAATGGGGGAAACCAACCACCCTCGAATTTGACTGGAGGCCCTCTCCATGGGAAGGAATACATCCCTGATATTGAAGACCTACAACAGGGGTAGTCATGAGCCCTGGGGTGTAATGTCTGCTGCTGTCTGGCTAAAAGTATATACTATGCTCACCAATTTGCCCAGTAAGCACTTCTCTTTTTCATACCCATATATTAATGCTACTCTCACTTTTGGTTAGAGAACCTTCTCTTTTCAGATGGAAGGGATCTTGGGATGACTCAGAAGACATCATGGTGCTGAGAAGAAGTAATAGAGAAGTGCTCAGCTCTGAAATATCTCTACCACACTTCCAAGACTCAGGGTCCAATGCAGAAGAGGTGGCAGAAAGAATGTAAGGGCCAAAGGAAGGGTAGGACTCCTTACAACGTGCTCCTCCAGACACAAAATGGCCTGGATATCCATGACCTCACAGTGTCTGACACTACCTACATAAGACCATTATAATAGGAGGAAAAGATGATGACATCAAAATAAAAGAGAGACTGATTGATGGGGGGAGGGGATATGATGGAGTGGAATTTCAAAGGGGAAAGTGGGGGAAGGGAGGGAGTTACCATGGGAAATTGCTTATAATTATGGAAGTTGTCAATAAAAAAAATAAAAATAAATAAAGTAGTGCCACAACAATGTGTTAATGATGTTATCGTGTTAATGGTGGTCCTTGTGTTCTTACTTATCATTTTTTCAATACTAATTGTGAATGTTACTGAATGAACAAATAACATATTGGTTATTTTCCAATAGCTGACTCTTCTTGTCGTCCTTCACCTCAGCTGCATCCACGGTGGGTCATTAAGGTTCTCAAGAGCCTCTTTGTGGTGACACCATCCCTCAGGATACACTTACCAACACCGAGATGCTTAATTCTTTCTGCACAGTCTTCAGCATTTTTTCCTGGGCTTATAAGGCAAAACAAATGTCAATGTTTGCATGTGGGTTTAAGTTTCTCATATTTTCCCCTTCAGAAGTTAGAAGTCTCCTCAATGTCTTCTGCATCGCCAGTAGGGTGGTCCTCAGGCAATAAGGGAGCTCAATACTCATATCCAATGTCTCAAATCCTCAGTAAGGTTTGCAGGTCACAGCCACATGGGACCAGAAAACTCACATAGTTATCAGGCATCTCATTTTTCTATCACACAGATTCCCTGGATCTTCCTGGCATTTGCTTTCCCCTGGAAGTTACAGATTCTCTAACCTAGGGTAAGAGTGTTAAGCTATCACCCTAGGTTAGAGAATCTGCTCTTTCCAGATAAATTGTCAGATTGATTGACTGAAAATAAGCTGCTGAATCAGTGACCATGTGCTTGATGGGATCTTTTTTTTTTTTAATGGAGCAATATCTTATACTTCATTTCATCACTTAGAAGTTTAAAGTCTATTGTAATGGGGATGTTTGAAATGTCAGTGGACAGGACACAAAGGATGTGTTTTCCTGGGAATAACATACTCCAACTAAGAAGATGTTATAAGGCTGAGGGAGGAGGATCACCAGGAGTTCAAATTCAGCTGGCAGAGAGTGAGAATGTGCCTCAAGTATTAAAAAAAAATATGGAGATTTAAAAATCTTAGAGGAAGTTTGATTTCAGAGACTTGGACTACTCAATAATCATTGTAGCTGATGATGAGAATCACTCAACATTTCTGGTGTCCACATGGGTGTTGACACAGGATTCTTGACAGAGATGCTGGACTCCACAACATACAAGGAGCAGTGTTTTATTTCTACCTGCTTACATGGGCCAGTAGGATTCATATTTGTAGGATAAATACCAATCATATTAGGGTCTCTCATATTTATTCATTTTTAATTTTCTTGTGTTTATTTTATTTCAGATGAAATTTTATAAGTACACGTCATATGTTGGTACCATCATGCCCCTCTTCCCTTGACCTATTCCATGGAAGGCTCCTGTCTGTGAGATTGTGGGTATTCACCATGTTGTTATGAGTTATGATTTGTGGGAGCAGCAGTCAGTCAATAGGGGAGTCAGTGCTTCTGGACATTGCATCACACCCTGTGGCTCTTCCCCCTCTCTTCTGCACAATTCCCTGAGTATTGATGGTTGTGTTTTAAGTATGTTCTAATATGTAGTTTTTAGCAACTTCTAGAAATCTGCTTCAGTGCATTTTGTATATCTCCCCATCACACTGGTCCAGGTTGTCAAACTCTCCCCAGAAGCAGCACTGCTGATCATCTCACCATCCTCTGTGCTATCTCCTGGGTCCTGAGTAACATGGGTGTCTTGGCTCAGGCTCATCTTTTAATAGGGGTTCAGGCATCTTTTTTTGAACTGTTGGTTGACTTTGGTTGTCCTTGCAGCCTATTGCCTCTGGACAAGTCAAACGGACTGTCAACCATGGTCTGTATTGGCAAATCTCTGTATATCACAGGAGGCAGTGGGATTTTACACTTATAGCCACTGTCATGTTTTCTGTCCCTTTCAGCCCCCTTTTATCTCACCTACATGGCAGCATACTATTGGGTTGCTACATAAAAATTTCTAAGTAGCTTTCACCTCCCTGGTTTGAGTTCCCTGTGTGGACAGTTTGCAGGTGAGTATGGTGGTCTGGAGTAAGTAGGCCAGACCCCTGTTTCTGGGCTCTTCCTACCTCCCAGGTCTGGGCTGCTGATAACTCTAACCAGCAATAAGTTTCTGGAGTTCCAATTCCACCCCTCCAGCTAGGCTACTCACAGTTCTGGAAAACTTCATCTGGGGCCATAAGCTCTCCTTAGCAGCCATCTCATGATCCTGGCATCTCCAGTGAGTCTCCACAGCAATTCATGGTTCATCCTCATAGCCCCATGGGGTCTCCATGCAGGCATCCAGCAAACCTGCTTTACACTACCCATGCCATTTCCAAAACACAAGACTGTGTCACAAACTTAATGACCCTGTCTTTCCTGCATTTCTTATACTCCACAATACTAAGTAGGTAATTTGTTAATTCAGGGTGGAATAAAGCAGACTTTGAAGAATATGACACTCCTTGATCACTCAGACCCCTTCAAAAGAGTCTATATTCTTCCTGTTGCCCCAGTGCTGGTCAGCTAGCCCAATCTCAAAGGTTGTAATCTCTCAATTGCAGCTGAACAGGCAGCAGTTTAGGCCCAAAGATTTTATTTTTTTCTGTGCCATATTCCTCTGCTTACACCAATCCATTTCTATGCAATACAACCCTGCACAACTTCTCAGGACATGGGCATAACAGCAAGCTTTTCACACAAACTGCTAGCCCATTCCAAGCAAAGCTCTTTTTCACCCTCATAAGCCAAACCTCACAGTTCATAATTCTTACTGCTTTCAGGCCTTTCAACTCTGACCAGAATAGTCCATCAAGTTGTACTGATAGCACTGCAAGACATCTCTTAGGCCAAGGTTTCAAATCCTTCCACATTCCTCTTGAAAATCAGCTCCAAAAGGTCAAAGCCACATAGTCAAGTGTATATCAGCAACCCCACTTTTGGTACCACTTTACTGTTGCAGTCAGGTTTGCATTGTTAGTAGAAATCACCCAACCAAAAGCAGCTTGTGGGAAAAAGAGGTTTATTTTGGCTTACAGGCTTGAGGGGAAGCTCCACAATGGCAGGGAAAACCATAGCATGAGCAGAGTGGACATCACCCTCTGGCCAACATCAGATGTTACAATAGGAAAGGAGAGTGTGCCAAACACTGGCATGGAGAAACTTGCTATAATACCCCTAAGCCCACCACCAACAATACACTGCCTCCAGGAGGCATTAATTCCCAAATCTTCATTAGCTGGGAACCTAGCATTCAGAACACCTAAGTTTATGAGGGACACCTGAATCAAACCACCACACAAATAGACCCTGTTATTCTCTTACTAGGTATTTATCCTAAAAGCTCCACATCTAAGTTCAGAGATATTTGCTCAACCGTGTTTATATCTACTCAATTCAAAATAGCTAAAAACTGGAATCAACCCAGGTGCCTATCATTGGATAAATGGATAACCAAGATGTGGTCTATCTACATGATACAATTCTACTCAAAAGTAAGAAAAATGACATTGGAATTTGTAGAAAAATGGTTGAACCTAGAACAGATCATTAGTGAACTCACACAATCACAGAAAGACAACTGTCACATGGTCTCACTCATCTGCACTTCCTAACCTGGATCCGCCCAAGTTGCTGACATACCTGAATAGTATCTTGAAGCTTGGACAATAGGGAGGTTAGGGCTTGGGGAAAGGGGATGAGGGAGGACACAAAACTGAACCCAAATTGAGTTGGTACCATAGAATCTTATATTCTGAAAGTCAGACTGAAAGGTGGAACCCTCAAGAGGACCTTAGGGGGAGCACCTGAATCAAAGGGCCCTGGAGAGGGTGAGATAAAACCTGACCTAAATTTCTCCTGTTTCTATTTCTTTTCTGTCTTTTTCTTTTCCCTTGGTGCTGGCCTGTAATTTCCTGTACCAGGATGTGGTTTACATCCACAATGAGGTGTTGATCAGAGAGACCTACTAGATCTCCCAAAACAAACAAGATAGTCTGTCAGAGCACTTGATTACACGCCAGAAGTTAATGGTAAGACCCTACTGCTGAAGACACCATACACTGTTGCACGGACCATGGAGAGACTTGGTTGGAATCTGAAAAAGAGCCAGTCCCCAGACAATTAGCCCACCTAGTGCTGAAAGGTGATACATGAGCTACCAGGGGAAAGTGGCCAACATCTGTCCAAGCAACTCAAAGTCTAAGCAACTCTGAAGCAAACAACCTGACGTGATGCTCACACAAGTGCAATAGTGGCACACAACCATGGTGGGTAACCAACTGCTCTTAGATTGGCTAACAGATCCACTCAGTGGAAAGGAAACCATATGTGGAACTGGGAAAAAAGTCAGGTCAGAATCATACCCAAATATCAATTTTGCTTTCCAATGTCAGGCTCCCACTAATCTTAGGCTATAAGAGGGTCTACACCCTTTAAATTCTCTCTAGATTAATAATGGTTATCCCATTTAACTGGCACTGACTTCATTCTCCATTGGAGAATCTTCTTCTCTTTTTCAGATGGGAGCCAGACCTGAGGAGATAACCTAGCCAGCACACTCCACCCCAGTCCCAACTGAAACCACAGAGAAACTGGGGAAATGAGCAAGGGTGCTGCTTTCTTAGTGAATCTGATATCTGCACAAGGGCAATGGACATAGACACTGAGGACACTCAACTCCTACCAAACCAGAGATCCAGAGGCTCCTAAATGCCCATCACTGAAATAGACCTAAAATGTTCCCAACATGGCTCAGGAAATTTTTGTGGAAGAGGGGGTGGAAAGATTGTTAGAGCCACAAGTTGGGACATTTTGCACAGAGACGTTGCCTCCCCTCCCCCATAATGCATGGCCCACAATCCCAATGGGGTTGGCCTACATACCCAATGAGGAAGGCCTCTTCAGAAAAGGGGCAGGGGGTGGGAAAGGCTGGTACCACCATGTACTGTTTACACACTAAATATGTACATATCTAATAAAAAATGAGAAAGAACATCTCACCAAGGAAATGAAGGGAACAAGTATTACAGAAACTTCAATATTTACATTAAACAGTGAAGAAATTTCTCAATCCCTTTCTTTTCCATATGATGTATGAAATGATGTTAAGCTTTTGGAAAGTGATTATGACATTTTCTAAAAAGAATACATGTGTGTGTATTTATGTGAAATGATATCTTGATAATTTAGCAATCACAAAAATAAACTTTTGATGTGAAAAAAAAAATCCAAACTACCAGGCCCATTCCAGGATAAGGTTTCTACATACATAGCTGTCTTTATTTTTTTCTGGGACACACTTATTTGCAATTTGTTTTCAGAAAAAGTGGGAACAACTTCTTAGCTGTACAAATCTCAGAGTTTTTCCCTTCTAGTGTCATAGCATAGTAAGTACCACATAGCATCCATTTTATCTAAGTTGAAGGGTGTCTGATATGATGTCATCTTTTCAATTGATGAAACCACCCAGTTTTAGACTTGTTTCTATAGGTTTTTCATTCTCAGAAGCTCGTGTGCAAAGGTTTTGGAACAAATTCTGAATTTTACTTATGATGATAAAAAGTCTTTGATAACAATATGTGTCTCTCCTTAAGAGAAATTCTCGTATAGATTTTTGTCTAATTTTTAAAGATTATTCAGTACTTTCCTTAGAATGACATAATAGATGTTTTCCAAGGATGATTTATAATAGGTTCTTTTAAAACTAACTGTAGCAGTTATGCTATCAAATGAGAAAGCTTCATTCACTTTTGACCGTATTTTCACGTATTTATTTTTGGTTTTTCCAGGTAGGGTCTCACTGTAGCCCAGTCTGACCTGGAACTCACTATGTAATCTCAGGCTGGCTTTGAACTCATAGCTAACCATCTACATCTGCCTCATCAGTGCTGGGATTAAAGGTGCATGCCATCACATCATGCTCAATGGGTTATTATAATCATCCTTCCTGATGATGGAAAATCACAGATAAAATGAACGGGTTGCATAATAGATGAAATTTTACAAACCATTTTAAACACTTGTAATTGAACAAGGATGCCCTAAGTAGGAACATGTATTTGCCAGAGATTTCTCCTTAATACTAATGCTATCATTACCTGGCAAGTAAAGGTATAAATCCAAAGGAAAACATATTAAAGTGTTTATTTTTAAATATAATCAATCTGAAATCTTCAATTAAAGCATAACTATGCTTGCTCTTTTTCAATGTCAGATTGGGATTTTTAACTTTGGGGGATAAAGTAATGCTATCACAAATTCTAACTGTGTTAACGATGGTCCTTGTGTTCTATACATATCTTTTTTTTTGTTAGTAATTGTGAATGTTACTGAATGACCAAATAGCATATTGGTGATTTTCCAACAGATTACACTTTTTGTGGTCCTTCACCACACCTGCATTTACTGTGGAGTCATAAAGGTTCTCGACTCCACGAAGCGACCCTATCCCTCAGGATACACTTTTTGACCCTGAGTGTCTGAATTCTTTCTGCCCAGTCTTGAGGAATTTTCCCTGAGCTTGGAATGCAAAAGGAATGCCTATATTTGCATATGGATTTACACTGCTCATATTTTTTTTCCTTTGAGAAGTTAGGAGTCTCTTCAATGTCTATTCCATCACCGGAGGGTAGGCCTCACACACAAAGGGAGCCCAAGACTCATATATAATGTCTCAAGTCCTCTGTAAGGTCTGTAGGTCCCAGCCAGATGTGACCAGATGACTCACATGCTTGTCAGGTAGCTCATTTTTCTATCACACAGACATTCGCTTGTCTTTACAGATAAATTGTCAGATTTTTTGACAGAAAATATGTTGCAAAATCAGTGACCATGTGTGAGACTGACTTTTTTTCCCCCTAGGGAGGGTCTACTCTAGACCAAGCTGACCTGGAATTCACTATGTAGTCTCAGGGTGGCCTCAAACTCATGGCAATCCTCCTACCTCTGCCTCCAAAGTGCTGGGATTAAAAGCATGTGCCACCACGCCTGACCTGAATCATTTATTTTTTTTAATTTTTAATTTTTTTATTAACAACTTCCATGATGATAAAAAATATCCCATGGTGATACCCTCCCTTCTCCCACTTACCCCTATGAAACTCCACTCTCCATCATACTCCCTCCCCATCTTAATCAGTATCTTTTACTTTTAATGTCTTGATCTTTTCCTCCTCTTATGATGGTCTTATGCAGGTAGTATCAGGCACTGTGATATCCAGCCACGGATATCCAGGCCATTTTGTGTCTGGAGGGAGCATGTTGTATGGAGTCCTGCCCTTCCTTTGGCTCTTACATTCTTTCCACCACCTCTTCCTCATTAGACCCTGAGCCTTGTAAGGTGTGATACAGATATTGCAGTACTGAGCACTGCAGTCATTTCTTTCCATCACCATGATACCTTCTGAGTCATCCCAAGGTCACTGCCATCTGAAAAGAGAAGATTCTCAACAAAAAGTGAGAGTAGGATTAATATAAGGAGTGAACATTAACAGAAGTGCTTACTGGGCAGTTTGATAAGCATAGTATATACATTTGGCCAGACAACAGCAGATGTTATACCCCTAGGGCTCATGACTACCCCTGTTTTAAGTTTTCAATATCAGGGAGGTAATCTCTTCCCATGGAGCAGGCCTCCAGTCCGATTAGAGGGCAGTTGGTTTCCCCCATAACAGATGTGCCATTATTGCACCCGTTGGCTCATTTGGCCTGGCTGGCCAATTATAAGGCTTGCAGTGTCCACTGTTGAGTATCTTCACTGGTGATTTCTCTTTCTCCCATTGTACTGCATGCAGAATGGCTTCTTCCAGGTTTCTGTCAGCTGGTCTACATGGAAGAGGTTATTAGCTCAGTTCCAGCAAGATTTCTCAGTGGCATTGCAGCCCAAGTATAAGGAGTCTTCAGCAATAGGGTCTTACCATCTATTCCTGGTGGGAAACCAAGGGCCTCAGCAATGGCCTATAATGTTTTGGGGGCATCAGGGACCTCCCTGGCCAACAACTCACTGGAAGATAACCCATCTCTGGCACTGAAAATTTTCTAGCAACAATCTACAGCTTCTGAGTGTTCCATTGTCCAAAAAGTAGGATTACATATGTTTTATTTATATCCTCTTAGATTTTGATTAGCTGTCCCTCCACCTTTGCTTTACTCAATCTCTTCCCCAGACCTCATTTTAGGCCTTTTCACCCCCATTAATCTATTCTTTTACTTACATATATACAATACCATCCTATTAAGCACCCCCCTCCCTTCCTTTCTCTTCCCTTTCTATCTCTTTTCTAGCTTACTGGCCTCTGCTACTGAGCTAGGATCCACATATGAGAGAGAACATTCGATGCTTGGCTTTCTGGGCCTGGGTTACCAAACTTAGTATAATCCTTTCCAGATCCATCCATTTTCGTGCAAATTTTATAACTTCATTTTTCTTTACCACTGAGTAGAACTCCATTTTATAAATGTGCCATATCTTCATTATCCACTCATCAGTTGAGGGATATCTAGGCTGGTTCCATTTCCCAGCTATTATAAATTGAGCAGCAATAAACATGGTAGAGTACTTCTAAGGAAATGAGATGAGTCCTTAGGATATATGCCCAGGAATGCTATAGCGCGGACATATGGTGGATCAATTTTTAGCTGTCTTAGGAACCTCCACACTGATTTCCACAATGGCTGGACCAGATTGCATTCCCACCAACAGTGTAGAAGGGTTCCACTTTTTCTACATCCTCGCTAGCATTTATGGTCATTTGTTTAAATGCTGGAAGCCAATCTGATAGGAGTGAGATGGAATCTCAACATAGTTTTAATCTGCATTTCCCTGATGACTAGGGATGTAGAACATTTTTTTTAGGTGCTTATATGCCATCTGTATTTCTTCTTTTGAGAACTCTCTATTTAGTTCCATAGCCTTTTTTTTTTTTTTTTTTTTTTTTTTTTTTTTTTGGTTTTGGTTTTTCACGGTTGGGTCTCACTCTGGCCCAGGCTGACCTGGAATTGACAATGTAGTCTCAGGGTGGCCTTGAACTCAGGCGATCCTCCTACCTCTGCCTCCCAAGTACTGGGATTAAAGGCATACCCCACCACGCCCAGCCCATACCCCATTTTTTAATTGGCTTGTTTGATTTCTTATTATTTACTTTTTTTAAAATTCTTTGTATATCCTAGATATTAATCCTCTATCAGATGTATAGCTGGCAAAGATGTTTTCTCATTCTGTAGGTTGCCTCTTTGCTTTATTCACAGTGTCCTTTGCTGTACAAAATCTTTGTAATTTCATGAGGTCCCAGCAGTCAATCTGTGGCTTTAATGCCTGAGCAATTGAGGTTATATTCAGAAAGTCTTTGCCAAGACCAATATGTTAAAGGGTTTCCCCTACTTTTTCCTTTAGCAGTTTCAGAGTTTCAGGTCTGATGTTAAGGTCTTTAATCCATTTGGACTTACTTTACGTGCATGGAGAGAGAGAAGAATCTATTTTCATCCTTCTACATATACATATCCAGTTTTCCCAACACCATTTGCTGAAGAGGCTGTCTTTTCTCCAATGAGTATTTTGGGCATTTTTATTGAATATCAGTTGGCTGTAGCTACTTGTACTTGCATCTGGGTCCTCTATTCTGTTCCATTGATCTTCATGTCTGCTTCTGTGCCAGTACCATGCTGTTTTTGTTACTATGGCTCTGTACTATAGGTTAAAATCAGGTATAGTGATACCACCAGCCTCATTTTTGTTGCTCAGTATTATTTTAGATATTTGAGGTTTTTGTGATTCCAAATGAATTTTTGGGTTGTTTTTTCTATTTCCTTGAAGAATGCTGTTGGTATTTTGATGGGTATTACATTAAATGTGTAGATTGCTTTTGGTAAGATTGCCATTTTCACAATATTGATTCTTCCAATCCAGGAACAAGGGATGTTTGCTGGGCTCCTCCCCAGCGAGTAGGTAGTGCTGAGAAGGAACCAGGCCCATTGGTTCCTCCCAAGGTGTGGAGGAGAAGGAATGAGTGTCAGACGACTCAAAACCTCTCCTAGTCACCGGAGAAAAACCACACTGATTCGGGAGTCTTGTGGAAGCAGGGACTCACAGGAACTTGCTTTATTGTTATAAGCAGTTGCCTATATAATGTTGGGGACAAAGGTGGGGATTTTAGAATAGGGGAAGAGGTAAGGGCCAATAGTAAACTGTGACTATTGAAATGATAATTCCAACTCCTGTGTGGAAGTAGCAGGCAAGAAGCCATTAGGCCTCTTGCTGAGTCCTAGCTGGCCAGAGACAGGTTGCCAAAAGTTAGCTAGGCTCAGGAAGTTCCACTAGGCCTCACACCCGGGCCTCTCAAGGCCCAACAGATGTTTTTCCATTTCCTAGTGTCCTCTGCAATTTCTCGCTTGAGTGTTTTATAGTTTTCATTGTATAGATCCTTCACCTCCTTGATTAGGTTTATTCCAAGGAACTTTATTTTCTTTGGGCAATTGTGAATGGGAGTGATTCTCTGATTTCAGTCTCTGTGTGTTTGTTGTTAGCATACAAGAATGTTACTGATTTCAGTGTATTTATTTTGTATCCTGTTACATGGCTGTAGGTGTTTATCAGTTCTAACAGTTTGCTAGTAGTCTTTAGGGTCTATTATATATAGAATCATGTCATCTGTAAATAATGATAACTTGATCTCTTCCTTTCCAATTTGTATCCCTTTTATGTGTGTCTCTTCCCTTATTGCTATAGTAAAACTTCCAGTACTATATTAAATAAAAGTGGGTACAGTGTCCCCTTCCTGATTTTAGTGGAAAAGGTTACAGTTTTTCCCTATTTAGTAATATGTTGGCTGTAGGCTTGTCATAAATAGCTTTTATTATATTGAGATATGATCCTTCTAGTCCTAGTCTCTGTAGGACTTTTATCAAGAAGGGATGTCAGACTTTGTCAAATGCTCTTTCTGCATCTAATGAGATGATCATATGATTTTTGTCCTTCAGTCCATTTATATAATGTATTACATTTATTGATTTGCATATATTGAACCATCCCTGCATCTCTGGGATAAAGCCTACTTGGTCAGGATGAATGATCTTTCTTTCTGATATATTCTTGTATTCTGTTTGCCAATATTTTGTTGAGAATTTTTGCATCTATGTTTATGAGGGAGATTGGTCTGTAATTTTCTTTTTTTGTTCTATCTTTGCCTGGTTTTGGTATCAGGGTGAGGCTAGCTTTGTAGAAGGAGTTTGATAGGATTCCTTCGCTTTCTATTCTATGGAAAAGCTTAAGAAGCAATGGCGTTAGTTCTTCCCTGAAGGTCTGATAAAATTCAGCAGTGAATCCATCTGGGCCTGGACTTTTTTTATTTGGGAGATTTTTGATAACTTCTCAGATCTCCATACTTGTTATAGGTCTATTTAAGTGATTAATCTCATCTTGATTTAATTTAGGTAGGTCATATAAATCAAGGAAATCATCCATTTCTTTCAGATTTTCATACTTTGTGGAGTATATGCTTTTATAGTATGTCCCTGTGATTTTTTTGAATTTCTCTGGTGTCTGTTGTGATGTTACCTTTTTCATCTCTAATTTTATTAATTTGTGTCTCTTCTCTGTTTCTTTTGGTCAGATTTGCTAAGGGTTTATCAATCTTGTTTATCCTTTCAAAGAACCAACTCTTTGTTTAATTGATTCTTTGATTTTTTTGTTGTTGTTGTTTCTATTTCATTAATTTTTGCCCTAATCTTTATTATTTCTTCCCATCTGCTGATTTGGGGTTTGCCTTGTTCTTCTTTTTCCAAGGCTTTAAGGTGAAGCATTAGGTCGTTTACTTGCTACCTTTCTAATTTCTTTCATATATATATATATATATGTATATATATACTTTATTATACTTTATTAATTGAAAGAGCAAAAATCCTTGATTTATATGACCTACCTAAATTAAATCAAGATGAGCTTAATAACTTACATAGACCTATAACAAGCAGGGAGATCCGAACAGTTATCAATAATCTCCCAACTAAAAAGAGCCCAGGCCCAGATGGATTCACTGATGAATTTTACCAGACCTTCAAGGAAGAGCTAACACCATTGCTTCTTAAGCTTTTCCAGGAAATAGAAAAAGAAGGAATTCTACCAAATTCCTTCTATGAAGCCAGCATCACCCTGACACCAAAACCAGGCAAAGATAAAGAAAATTACAGACCAATCTCCCTCATGAACCTAGATGCAAAAATTCTCAACAAAATATTGGCAAACAGAATACAAGAATATATCAGAAAGATCATTCACTCTGACCAAGTAGGCTTTATCCCAGAGATGCAGGGATGGTTCAATATACATAAATCCATCAATGTAATTTATATAAATGGGTTGAAGGACAAAAGTTATATGATCATCTCATTAGAAGCAGAGAAAGCATTATACTAAGTGAGGTAACCCAGGCCCAGAAAGCCAAGAGTCACATGTTCTCCCTCATATATGGATCCTAGCTACAGATTATTGGGCTTCTGCGTGAGAAGGAAAAAACTCAGTAGCAGAGGCCAGTAAGTTAAAAAGGATATATAAAGGGAAGAGAAAGGAAGGTAGTAGGGTACTTAATAGGTTGGTATTGTATATGTGTAAGGAGAATGATTGAGATGGGGAGGGGATATGATGGAGAATGGAATTTCAAAGTGGAATGTGGGGGGGGAGGGTATTACTATGGGATATTTTTTATAATCATGGAAAATGTTAATAAAAATTGAGAAAGGGGTGGAGAGATGGCTTAGTGGTTAAATGCTTGCCTGTGAAACCTAAGTACCCAGGTTTGAGGCTCCATTCCCTAGGACCTACGTTAGCCAGATGCACAAGGGGGCGCAAGCATCTGTAATTCGTTTGCAGTGGCTGAAAGCCCTGTCATGCCCATTCTTTCTCCCTCTCTCCCTCTCTCTCTCTCTCTCTCTCTCTCTCTCTCTCTCTCCCCCCCCCTTTCTTTATCTGTCACTCTCAAATAAATAAATAAAAATAATTGAGAGAAAAAAAGAAATTCTCACGTTGGGACTGGGAGATGGCGCAAGGGGTAAGCATGTTGACCAGAGAACACCTGAGAAAGCCTAACTTCCTAGTGCCCATGGAAATAGTCATACATTGTACAGAGGGGTCTGGTACCCTCATCCTTCAGGGTACAGATATAGAAGAATTGCTGGGGCTTGCTGCTCAGCCTGACTAACTGACAAAAACAGCAGTCCCTGGTTCATTAAAAGTTTTATATCAAGAAAAGAATATGGGACAGTGACAGAGTACTCAATTTATTCTGTTTTTCACATACACAAGGCATGCACACATACATGTACACACACTACATATACATATACCATACAACATATATTACACACATGCAGGCACCTAAAAATGCCAAAGAAGACCAGAAATATATCCTGTTAATAAATAAACACATGGATGACCAGATCACATATATGCATTCAACTCTAAGGGAAATATGGTAAATAAATGTTTAAACAAGTGATTCTTTCTCGTGTGAACCTTACAATGAAAGGAAACCCATTGTCACCTATGGTAATTCTCCAAATACCTTCTCCCATCTACTAGCTAGTATATTGGAGTCTGGGTTGTAATTGCTAAGCCTTTCCCCTCCATCTTGAGTGATTCTCACAGTTATATCTGCTGGGGACACTCTCTTGCTCCCCATATGATGCAGACATATGCTTCACAAGTAAACAGAATTAAAGGAAAACCTGACATGGGACTTAGGATTAATGTGTTAATGAAAGTCAACAGAGAATCACTTCAGAAGTTCCTTATATGTATGCTTTTCCTTTTCTTCAGCATGGAGGTTTCTATCAAGTATTTTCTGTAGAGCTGGTTTTGTCTTCAAATACGCCTTTAGCCAGCTTTTGTTGTGGAATGCCCTTATTTCTCCATCTATTTGAATGAATAGCTTTGCAGGATAAAGTAACCTTGGTTGACAGTTGTTATATTTCAAAACTTGGAATACATCACTCCAAGCCTTTATGGCTTTTAAAGTTTGTGTTGAGTAATCTGCTATAATCCTGATGGGCTTGCCTTTGTAGGTAACTTGATTTTTCTCTCTAACTGCTTTCAATATTTTTTCTTTGGTTTGTGTGTTTGGTAGTTTGATTATAATATGGCGAGGAGAGGTTCTTTCCAGGTTTGTCTGGCTGGGGTTCTAAAGGCTTCCTGTAGCTGCCTTGGCACCTCTTTCCCAACTTGGAAAAGTTTTCTTCTATGATTTTGTTGAAGACACCTACTATGCCTTTGAAATGAAATTCTTCTTCTACTATGCCCTGAATTCTTATGTTTGATCTTTTCGTAGTGTCCCGAATATCTTGAAATTCCCATTCATACTTTTCTATAAGTTTGTCTTTCTCTTTGTTGGACTGTAGTAGATCTGCCATCTGGACTTCTATCTTAGATATTCTGTCCTCTCATTCATCCATTCTACTGGTGAGATTTTCTACAGAGTTTTTTTTATTTCATTAACTGTGTTCTTCATTGATAGTAATTCTGACGGTTTTGTCTTAATTATTTCTATTTCTTTATTTATGTCTCGTATTGACTTCTTTGTTTCATTAAATTGGTGTCCTGTGTCTTCTTTGATTCCTTTGATTTCCTCTTTGATCCCTTTCATTTGTTCTTTGACTTCTTTGAACATATTTACAATAATTCTTTTGAAATCTTTCTCAGGCATTTCCTCTTACTTGTTCTCACTGGAGGTTATTTCTGATGCATTAATACTTTTTGGTGGATTTATATTGTCTTGCTTTTCAGTGTTTCTTGTATTATAATGTATATATTTTTGTATCTTGGATTAAATTAATGCTTGGATTTTCTAGCTATCTGGGTATTCCTAGATGTATCAATGTATTTGATGTTATATATTTTCAGGGTAGGACCTTAAGGTGTTAGGTGTGGCTCTTAAGGTCTCAGAGTATCTACAAGGGTGCTCCTAGGGGTTGGGTTTGCCTGCTATGGGAGTATTCAAGTAGGCTGAGTGGAACAAAATACAGGTAGATTCTAGAATATAATTAAACAATGTACACATTCAATGAAAAATAGCACCAAGTATTTATGCAAGAGTAGCTATTATAACAACCAAATCCTCTATCAACAAAGAGGTTAAGATTCCGGTCTGTTGAGAGTTCCAAGTCAGCTTGTGACCAAGTCAGACCCTTCCCTTGTACAATCCCAGTTACCTTTTTAGATGATTTTATCTCAGTTATGCATCCCTTTTTGGTGCCCTGTGGGTTCAAGTAGGTTGGCTGGATCACTGTACTGCTGTTCTGTTTTCTGGAGCTGGGCACTGGTTTTTCTGCGGGGAAAGCTGAGCCTGGCAGCTGTGGACCCACAGACCTGGCACCGCCACTGCTGGAGCTGCTGCTGCTGGATCCACCGCTGCTGTAGCCACCGCTGCTGCTGCTTCTGGAGCTGGAGCTGGAGCCGCTGCTGCCACTGTTGGATCTGCCACTGCCAGAGCCGCTGCTGCTGCTGGAACCCATGTTGCCAATGCCAGAGCCAGAGCCAGAGCTGCCACTTCTGTTGCCACTGTTGGAGCAGCTGCTGCCAGAGCTGAAGCCGCTGCTGCTGGGGCTGCTTATGCCTGCCTGTGTGAGCTCTGGATGCCCTGGATCTCTCCTTCTTCTCTGCTGCTGTTTTAATTTCTTATACACCTCACTTTTTAGTAAAAGTGTGTATTTTGCTGGGTATTCTTTGGCTTTTTCTCCCCTAGGCTGCTTTGGTGTGGTTCCTAAGCTGCTATCTTAACCGGAAGTCCTCATTTATTTTTTAAATGCAGCAATATCTTAGAATTCATCTCATCAGTTAGTACTTTAAAGCCTACTGTAATGAGGATGTCTGAAATAAGAGTCAACAGGCTACAAAGGGTGTGTTTCCCTAGGAATAACATACACCAACTATGAAAATGTAAGGCTGAGGTAAAAGGGTCACCATGAGTTCAAAGCCAGCTGGTAGAGAGTGAGTCCCTGCCTCAAACATAAAAATGACTGAGATCTTAAAATGTTAGAGGAGGTTGGAGTTCTGTTACTTGGACTCCGTGATTATCATTGTAGTTGAAGATGAGGATTACTCAACTTCTTAAGTCCTCAAGGATGTTGGTGCAGGATTCTTGAACTTTGACTTACAGGGAGCAGTGTTTTATTTGTACCTGCCGACATGGACCAGCAGGATTCATATCCATAGGTTGAACCCCAGTTTGGGGATTTTAATTTTATATTTATTTACTTATTTATTCATCTGTCTAATGTGGGGCCTTGAGATTCAAACAGGAGTTCTTAGACTTTGCAGGCAAGCACTTTAATTGCTAAGCTATCTCTCTAGACCTATTTTTTGTTTATGTGTGCATATGCATGTAATGTATGCATATGCATGTGCCCTTGTGCCTCATATGTTCACTTGTAGTGGGCTTGCTTGCCTGTGGAGGCCAGAGGAGATCATCAGGTGAACTGCTCCACTGATCTTCTACCTACTCTTCTTGTGAGCCAGACTCTCTATTTTGGGGGCTTTCAGGCCTCTGAAGACTCTCTGCTCTCCTAGGGGATGCGTTACAAGTGTATATGGTATACATGCTCATGCCGAGCTGTTTTTCATGGGATCTGGAGATTTGAACTTAGGCAGTGTGGTGGTTTGATTCAGGTGTCCCCCATAAACTCAGGTGTTCTGACTGCTGGGTTCCCAGCCATGGATTTGGAAATTAGCGCCTCCTGAAGGCAGTGTATTGTTGGGGGCAGTCTCATGGATGTCATAGCCAGTTTCCCCATGCCATGTTTGGCACATTCACCTGGTCCTGTTGTCCACCTTATGTGGGCCAGGAGGTGATGTCCACCCTCTGCTCATGCCATTGTTTTCCCCTGCCATCATTCAGCTTACCCTTGAGCCTGTAAGCCAAAATAAACCTCTTTTTTCCCACAGGATGCTCTTGGTTGGGTGATTTCCACCAGCAATATGAACCTGACTGCAACAGGCAGTCTCACGCTTTCATGCTTGCAGAGGAAGTGCACTTTGCTAAGCCATCTCTCAAGCCTAGGATTTTTAACAATATTTATTTATTTGAGAGAGGAGGAGGAGAAAGGGAGATGCCAGCACTCAAGAAGTGGAGGAAGGAGGATTTCCAGCCTGGGGCTAAGAGAGAGTTCCAGGTCAGCCTAGGCTAGTGTGAACCCCTGCCTTGAATGAAAGAGGTTAAGCTCAGGCAATCTGATTAGGAGAATAAAGAGACTGGAGTACAGCTCTGCAGCCCAGTACTTGCTTGGCATGTTTGATCCCCAGCACAATAGGACAAAAAGAAGGATAGATGCATAGTGAGCAAGCAGGCCCATACGCACAGTCATTTTCTCAGATTTCTCAGTGCCTGGAGAAAGAAGGGACCCCTAAGAATTTTGAATTAAACTTCAACTTGCTCAATCCCCTAAAAAACCTTTTGGGTTTCTTAGGAAATGGCTAGTCTACTCATTAGACCAAAAGTTGCTTAAAATTATTTTGGTTAATGAGAGGGGTGTGGTGGCACACACCTTTAATCCCAGCACTCGGGAGGCAGAGGTACGAGGATCATTATGAGTTCGAGGCTACCCTGAGAATGCAGAGTGAATTCCAGGTCAGCCTGAACTGCAGTGAGACCCTACCTCGAAGAAAAAAAAAAGTTATTCTGGTTAACACTGTATTTTGCATGATGTATTAGGATGCTGAGGCACAACACCATCTGGTTTGTACTAGGAACCTCTTAAAACCTTTCTGGGGCCTTAAAAAGTGTTATGGCCACAAACCTGAGTTTCTCTTCACCCTGAGACAAGACATGAAATGCTGTTATTTCCCAAGCACTACCAACTCTAGCCCTCTTCTCAGTTCGCTCCCTTCCCCTACACACACACTGTGAGCACACAGCTCTGGTCGTTAGGCACCCTTAAGGCTCGGAATACTGTGTAAGCAGGACTGACCTCGGCCCTGAGTATTCCACTAGGACACACCCAAGCTGCTGTCCTGGGCTAGGCCTGACAATAGGACATTAAGGACAGAAGACCACTCGAGCTGGGAATTCTTAGGCTAGCTTGAAAATCTGAAGTTAGCTTGACTGTGTGGTGCGGGAGGGAAGGCAGCCTTGCTTATCTTGCCCTGGCTCCCTCCCCGGGACCTGGCTGCTCATCTGATGCCCGCTCCCACCTCCTCTGGCTGTGCTTTCCTTTCTCTGTAGGCTTGCCGTGCCCAAGCATAGGAAGGTACTCTGGGAGAGGTCTGTGGGTCTCAGCAGGGCCAGGAGCAACTAGAAGAACTGGGCCATGCTGGCAGGGTTCTGTAGTTGTGTCTGGAGGTGGCATATTCCAGCCATGGTGGAAACAGTTTAGGATTGGAGGGCCACCAACAGCCACCACACTGGGACCTGCCTTACTAGAACCTTTAGTTTAAACATACAGTACAGAGCTCCAGGGAGATCTTCATCATGAGAGGACAGCCAGATAGCAGAGCACTGAATAGACATAAGTCAACCCTGCAGACAGGAACCCACGGGGCAAGACTTGGAAGAAAAGGCTGGGAAACTGAGATGAATGAGAGCCAAAAGGTCTGGAGGGCCAACACAGTGACACTTTGTGGTGAAGCATGCTTCCCAGCTGTGTGCCGTCTGCCTTGGGTGAAGTGGGAACTGAAAACTGTCACTCAGTACCAGGATGAAGTACATTTGTGGACTTGTGGACCTGGGCCAGGAAGCTTTCAGAGGCACTGAATCCCCAGGGGTTCCAGTCCTACAGCACCCAGACACCACCGTTTCTGCTTTCTTCAAGCAGAAGGTGCAGTCTGGGCAGGGGAGCCAAGACATGTTGGAGGAACCTGCAAGAAGAGGGCTTGGTCAGGAACTCTCTTCTAGTTCACAACAAAAGGTACTTGCACAAAACATCATATGCAAATCCCTGATACTGCCTCATAGTGAAAAATATGTATTGTAAAACCCACACAAATTTCCATGGAAGGCCGTTGCTTAGAATTCAATCTTCGCCTGCCCTGTCAAGAGCCTAGGTAAACCTCTCCCTCTGGCCCTTACTGCAGATCTTCTCCACGGGCACTCTGAACATCCTATGCCTGTGGAGGAAACAGTGTCAGCCTGCATCCTGCCCAAAGGCAGGTATGGGAAGATGGCAGCTGTCCCTGAGTAGCAGGGAGACCAAGGCACCATGCTCTGATGCCTGGGCACCCCCACCCAACCACACTCCCTCACACCCCCAAGTGTTTGCTGAGTAAGGGTACTTAGGGAACCCTTGAGTCTGCACACCTCACTCACAGAGGTGGAGCACAGAATGGGCACTGGTAGGATGGAACTGGGCCTTCTGTCCACACATACACACCAGGCAATGCTGATCCTTGGGTCCAGGTAGTTGCTCTTGGCAGTGTCCAGGTCCACCTGCTTGTTTTCCTCCCCATGAGTGGCCTATGTGCACAACTGAGCCAGCTGTCTTTTCAGCTTCTCCAATAGCCATTGCTGCTTCCACAGGGAATGGGCAAGAGAAAAGGCCAAGCCAGACATGGTGGTGTATGCCTTTAATCCCAGCACTTGGGAGGCAGAGGTAGGAGGATCGCCATGAGTTCGAGGCCACCCTGAGACTACATAGTTAATTCCAGGTCAGCCTGGGCTAGAGCGAGACCCTACCTCGAAAAAAGAGAGAGAATAGGATGAAGAATGGAATTTCAAAGGGGAAAGTGCGGGGGGTGGGTGGTATTACCATGGGATTTTTTTTATAATTATGGAAAATGTTAATAATAATTGTGAAAATTTTAAAAAAAAACAAAAAAGAATACTGTTTATAGAACAATTTCACAGCATAGACACAGAAGACAGAGCTATAAAAATCATTATTTTTGTGCCAGGATTGGTGATACATGCCTTTAATTCCAGAACTTGGAAGGCTGAGGTAGGATGATCACCATGAGTTCTAGGTCAGGCTGGGCTAGAGTGAGACACTAACTCAAAATAAATAAATAAATAAATAAATAAATAAATAAATAAATAAAAATCCAGCTGGGTGTGGTGGTGCATGCCTTTAACCCCAGCACTTGGCAGGCAGAGGTAGAAGGATGGCCATGAGTTTGAGGCCAGCCTGAGAGTACTTAGTTAATTCCAGGTCAGCCTGGGTTAGTAAAACCCTACCTCAACCCCCCAAAAAATAAAAATAAATAAAAATAAGTCCAGACAACCAACCATCATCATTGGATACGTTTTCTTTTTAAAAATTTGCATGTATGTGTGTAACATGTGTGGTGTGGTATGTCTGGTACATGTACATGTGTGCACATGCACAGGCTTCATATGCATGTGTGTGGAGCCAGACTAGAACACTGGGTGTTTCCCTTGAGAAGAAATCTCTCACTGGACCCGGAGCTGCCATTTTTCAGTCAGACTGACCAGCGAGCACCAGTACTTCTCTTGTCTCCCTCCCCACAAGACGAGGGTTACCGGTATGTGTAACCATGCACAGCTTTTTATGTGGGTTCTAGGGATCAAACTCAGACCCTCATACCTGTGGCAAGCACTCTTACCCACTGAGCCATCGCCCCAGCATCCCCATTTCTTGGGGGAGGGGCAAGATCTTATGCATCCCAGGCTGGCCTCAACTTCACCATGTAGCCAAAGATGACCTTTAATTTCTGATCTTCCTGCCTCTGCCTCCTGGGACGACAGATGTGCACCACCACACCCGGTTTATCAATGGATGCTAAAACCAGTAGTTGGGGAACTGTTTGATAGCTGAGTCAGACTGAGAATGCCCAGACCTTAACTCAGTCCACTGTACTGCTTGATGTGATGTAACAGCAAAGACACAGCGCTGAGCTTGAAATGAGTTTTTGGTTTCAATCTATCTCAAACTTGAACTGGCTCATACATTTCCATCTAATTGCCAGAGGATGGGGACACCAGCCCAAGACTGTGATGTGAACCATGTCTCTGGGTAAATGCCTGCTTTTCTCCATTACAAATATACTTAGTGAGAAAAAAATTAATAGAATGGAAAAGAACTAATCAGCAGACCATTCTAGTCCAGGCTGACCTGGAATTCACTATGTATTCTCATGGTGGCCTCGAGCTCATGGCAATCCTCTTATTGTTGCCTCACAAGTGCTGGGATTAAAGGCATGTGCCACCACCTTGGGCTTGTGTTTTGATTTTGAGGTAGGGTCTTGAGGCAGAGTTAAGTAGCCAGTCAGGAGGACATTGCTAAACACGGGCTGGGACTGTGAGAAAGCTGGCCCGGGCTGTTGGACATGGCTGGGGATCTTGGGTTGTGGGGGTTGTAGCCAGAGCTGGCCCTCCCTTCTCATAGTGTGCCTCATCTTTGCCCAGAGGAAATGGGACCGGCAGGCCCTCCCCCCATCCCAAAGCACCTAACATTCCATTTTCTAAGGCTCTGCCACCAACTCCCCCCCCCCCCCGCCCCGCTGCAGCAGTTCCTGACCCTGTGGCCAGCTGCCCAGGAGACCCTTCTATAGTAGTTAGCAGTCTCCCTGCTGCTGTAGCCATCTAATATGTGGCTGAAGTCAGCCTTTCCCGCCCTTTTGTTGCCTCCCTTGCAACTTTGCCCTCACAACTTCTGCCTTTCAACACGAGCCAGGTAGATAGCAACCCATAAACCTATGTATCCAATCACCTTACAGTCTGTATGTGCCTTCTCAACCTTTCCCAAGTGCTTATAAGCCCACTCCCCCTTTGAACAAACAAGACAAAGACCCATCAGACTGTCTCCCGGGTGGTTCGTTGCCCGTCGCACTCACTCTGCTACCCCCAGCTCCTCCTGCCCCAGAGGCCTCAGTGGCCAACGATGCCCTGGGGATAGCGAGGACTCTCAGGCCCAAAGACAGAACACCTTGCCTGCCTGCTCTAGCAGAGCCAGGACTCAGTGTTTGGTCCAGCCTATGCAATCAGCTCTCTCGCCCCTACCCCAGACCAGTTAGATCTCTCTCAAGTTCAACTGAATCTGAAGGTAAAGTCTGCCACATTATATATCGATCCTTCCCAGGTGGACAAGGCCTCTTCATTGGCTTTTCATCTCCTGAATTTCCGGGTTCCTGTCCTGGTAAGCCTCCCCTTGTTTCATGCCGGCTGAGATGAGGGGAGACCCAGACCCCTGTTCCCACCTGGGCTCTCTACTCTCCTGCCTTCCACACGCCAGGAGCTCTCTGCCCTTTTCCTTCCTCTTTAAAGCCCTTTTCATGGCTCAGGCATATCCTCACTTCCCACATGGTCTCTCAGCCCACACAGCTGCATCCATTTCCCTTCCCTCGGTCCCATCCTTCTTTGAATAAATGTAACAATGTAATGATTATCTTTCTCAGTCTTGTTTGGTGAAAACAGACACACACTCAGGATTTCGAGTTTAAGGACTCTTCCTGAACTCCTAAAATCTCATTTCATACAGTCTTATATAGCTCAAGCTGACCTGACACTTGCTATGTAGCTCAAGTTGGCTTTGAACTCCTGATCCTTCTGTCTCTATCTCCCAGAAGCTGAGATTACAGGTGTGTTACCATGTCCAGCAACACTGTTTATTTTTGTTTAAAATGGGGTCTCATGACATAGCACCAGCTGGCCTTGAACTTGCTATGTATGAACTTGAGGTCTTCCCACTTCATTCAGCCTCCTACCTCATCTAAGAGCTGGGGTCATAAGCACATGCCACCATGCCTAGCTCCAACACTAATGAAAGTACAGTGAAACCCACAAATGTAATTTTTAGATTTCTAACAGCCACAATTAAAAAACTTACTTTAGGAAGCACTTCTGTTAATGTTCACACTCTTATATTAATGCTACTCTCACTTTTGGTAGAGAATCTTCTCTTCTCAGATGGCAGTGACCTTGGGACGACTCAGAAGATATCATGGTGATGGAAAGAAATGACCGTAGTGCTCAGTACTGCAATATCTGTATCACACCTTCCAAGGCTCAGGGTCTAATGCAGAAGAGGTGGCGGAAAGAATGTAAGAGCCAAAGGAAGGGCAGGACTCTATACAACATGCTCCCTCCAGACAAAAATGGCCTGGCTATCTATGGCTTTACAGTGCCTGACACTACCTGCATAAGGCCATCATAAGAGGAGGAAAAGATCAAGACATCAAAAGTAAAAGAGAGACTGATTGAGATGGGGAGGGGGTATGATGGAGAGTGGAATTTCAAAGGAGTAAGTGGGGGGAGAGAAGGTATTACCATGGGTTTTTTTTGTTGTTGTTGTTCATTTTTTATTTATTTATTTGAGAGCGACAGACACAGGGAGAAAGACAGATAGAGGGAGAGAGATAGAATGGGCACGCCAGGGCTTCCAGCCACTGCAAACGAACTCCAGACGCATGCGCCCCCTTGTGCATCTGGCTAACGTGGGACCTGGGGAACCGAGCCTCGAACCGGGGTCCTTAGGCTTCACAGGCAAGCGCTTAACCGCTAAGCCATCTCTCCAGCCCGACCATGGGGTATTTTTTATAATCATGGAAGTTGTTAATAAAAAATTTAAAAAATTAAAAAAAAAAAGAAAAAAGAGAGAGACAGAAAAGCCAGACACAGGAAGTCTGAGAACAGACGGTGCATCTCCAATCTCCTACTTCCCCTTCCTTCTTGCACATGGCCCTGTCTTCCTCTCCAGGCACCAGCACAAGGTGAGAAGTCAGGATCCAAGGCCAGGCCCTCACCATCACCCACCTGGGATCACATGGACACACTGGCTCAACTGACAGGAGGAGCTTCACTCTATAAGCAGAGCAGGTGAGAAGTTAGAACCCATGGCCAAGCCCTTACCTTACCACCTGGGGACACGGGGACACACTGGCTCGACTGATGGGAGGAGCTGCACTCCACAAGCAGAACAGGTGAGGCCAAGAGCTTCGATGCCTACGACTCCCAAGAAGATGCTCAGCCCTCATCTTGCCTTTTTACTGAAAGAGCACACTCCTTTTATCCCTCACCCGCTGACAGCCATGGCATCATGTGGGGCGGGGCTCCTTCCCGCTCAGGTAGTGCCGAGGGAAGGACCAGGCCTGCTGGTTCCTCCCTAGGGGTTGAGGGGATGATGAGCGTCGGACGACTCAGAAACCTCTCCTGGCCACCGGAGATAAACCACACTGAGTCGGGAGTCTTTGCAATGCAGGAACAACTCGCTTTATTACTCTGAGCAGTTGCTTATATAATGTTGGGGACGAAGGCGGGGATTTTAGGGTGGGAGAAGAGGTAAGGGCCAATAGTAAACTTTAACTATTGAAATGGTAATTACAATTACCACGAGGAAGTAGCAGGCCAGAAGCCCTTAGGCATCCTGCTGAGTCATAGCTGGCCAGAGACAGGTCGCCAAACTTTAGCTAGGCTCAGGAAGTTCCACTAGGCCTCACGCCTAGGCCTTTCAGGGCCCAACAATGTGGTACTGTGGCCCCAGCCCAAACACCAATGTAGGAAACCATGAACACACGGAAAAGAGCCACACAAGGCTGGGCAGCCCAACACATCTGCTACAGGGGCCTCATGTAGCTGCCACCTCTGGAGAACCACACTTCCGCCCTGACACAGCCACAGGCAAGAGTTTGACAGGAGCAGCAGGAAGCTGATAGTGAGCAGGGGCCATTGTGTACCTAACAAAGGAAGCAGCAAGCCATGTGCCCTGCAGAGCACTGGGGAACACAGGATTGCATGCCCTTTGGTCTCATTGTTTGACATCTCTCCCAGACACAGAGCTCTGCTGCTCAGATGCTTGCCACAGTGGCAATACTCCACTCTCAAGAGCCATGCCACTCTAACCAGGAGTGAGCAGGGACATCATCGAGGGAATGCGGTGGAGGTGGGAATGCCATGGAGAGCTGGTCACCGAAGTCACATCACTGACCCCCAGAGACACAACCCATGAAAATGACTCAGGAAGAAACAGAAAACCTGGACAAAGTGCCCACAGCAAACAAATCCTAGGCTCAGATGGCGTTGCTAGTACATTGCACCAAACCCTTTCAGAACCAGTACCAGGTCTTCACCAGCTCTCATAAAATGAAAAAATACCTTCCAGCTCCTTCCACGAGGCCAGCATTATTCCGGCCAAATCAGGCAAGGCATCCCAAGGAGGCAGTAGGTAAACACCACTCTGGATACCTGAATAAAAGCCCCAACAAAGTAGAACCAGGTCCAGCAGGAGACAAACTCCATACGCAAAGGAGGACCCATCCTAGGACTGCAGAGGGACCTTGAAGATCCATCAGTGTAGCGCAGGGTCTGAGGATGGGCGAGGCTGGAAGGTCTGGGCTCAGCAGTCTGGGGTATATCTGACCAGTGAACAGGGAGCCTAGGACCCAGCTTCTCCTGCGACATTCCTATCAGGCACATCATTGAGAAGCAATCTCAGCATGTTTGGTTCCCTCCTGATTCACCATCTACATAGCCACCTACTTTCACACTCCCTCTCACACCTGCAGAATGCCAAGTCCAGGAGTCCCCAGACCAGAGGTGTCTACAACCATCTTTGAAACTGTCTTTGGACACAGGCCTTCAATCTGCATCTTTTCCTCCCAGGCTTAGAGGACACTCCACTGCCAGGTCTTTGACCTCCTAAGGGAGTTTCCTCAGCTGGAGACTCCTCCACTTGTATGCCTGCCTGAGTCCCTGGAGATGTCCTCAGAGCTGCACAGTATGCCTGGGTTTAGTGCAGAAATAGCCTGGATTCAATGGCTGAGTCTGTACCTTGCCCGCCAGAGCTCTCAGGCCATGGACTTAAGTGTCTCTTTGAGGAAGTTGTGCGTGTGAAGTGGGATAGGCAAAGGCAGTGGACAGGAGTTTTGGTACCTTGCTGTGGGCTAGGAGGAGGGGAAAGGGGCAGATACTGGGCCTGTTTTTGTCCATAATGTGCCTCTAAATGGTGTGGAAACAAAGGTCCCCAGATTGGTGGCAGAGGGAAGAGGCATGACACTTAGAGGGTCTGGAGTTGGAGACCACAAGGTCTAAGGGCAGAGGAGAGTGTAAAGACCTGTCAGGAACCTGCAAGAATGGGGGAGAGAGAGGTAAGACCCTACCTGGAGGAGGTAAGGTAGGGGCAGACTGCAGACCAGGGTCGAGCAGCTAGGACAGCAGGAGGGATGTGTGGCCAGGAGACCCTGCTGTAGGCAGCATCCCCTCCCTGCATGCTCTGGGACTGACCACCAGCATCCTTCCACCTCCAGGCAGCCTCGTTCATCCCATCACAGCTCATGCCTACAGCAGACCTCTCAGCCAAGGTGCAATCCACAGACATGTTTAGTACCTACATGGGAGCTAGTCTGAGCAGTGTTCAGGGTCATATGTGGGGACCTACGCATGGCTCGTCAGTAACCGCAGCTGCTCCTGCAGAGTGGTGGCAGCGTAGTAGGTCCAGAATGCCTTGGCTGGATGTTAGTCCATCCATCAAATCCCACAGGTGCTTGTTCAGACTGGAGGTCTGGGCAGAATGGAAGGGCACAAAGAAGATAGGAGCCATGGGTAGGATTCCGTAGGGATATGACTTTCATAGGCTATTCACCCAGGTCCTGGGATATTCTCTCTGGGTCCTTGGAACCATTACTGCTTTGGAAATATATTCAGGCTTACAGTCAGAGTGTCAATGAGGTCTCCACAATTGCCTAGATGCCTTCAGGGAGCTGTGGCCCCAAGGATCTAAGGACCCACAGTCCCCAGGGTCCTTGTTCTCCATGAACAGCTGAAGGTTTGTGAACATCTGAAACAGGAAAGTGTAACATGCAGCCACTTCAAGAGGGGGAGAAGCTGGCCAAGCAGGAAAGAGACCTCTGAAGGCAGGCATCCCCTCTGAGCCCCCAAGAAGTCAACCTGCCAACACCCTCATTCCAGCCTGAGGCCTCCCCAGGCTTGTCTGTGGCTCATCTGTAATAGTTTCTCTGTCAAATCCAGAATCAGATGGGGTGGCTATCTAAAACACAGTAGCCACTCGCCTGGGGAAGTCTTTCTGCCTCTTCTTTTGGCTTCTAAATTAATAAAACAGTGCATGGGCATTGGGAGAGAAGACACTAGAACCAACATAAGCTACCCTTCTGACCCCAGCCCTGCCCTCCTTCCTGATGTTACCCCAGTAGTCCTGAAAGCTCTGGCTCTCCAGGGGGGGCTGGAGAGCACAAAGCACCTGATGCCCCAAGCCTTTGCCACGACAGACCTACATAGTAAGGTCAGCGAATGGAGCATGGCAGCCCCCAAGGTAGGAGGAACGTAGGCAAGTTCATCAATGAACCAAAATCCCCCCCAACAGCCAGTCCCCAGGAGGATTGGGAAAGTAAAACCTGCCTATAGTTTTAGCCCGGGGGAGGCAGAGACAGGTGGACCCCTAGAGCTGAATTAGCAACCTCCAGATTCCAAAAACCAGGTGGGAAGTAATAGAGGAAGAGCCTTACATTGAACTCTGGCCTCCACCTGCATATGTACACACATGCGCCTGTACACACACACACCACCAGTACACTCAAAAAAAGCTTTAGTACACAACACACTCTGAGCACATCTTAAAAATGACCAGGGGCTGGGGAGATGGCATAGCCATTAGAGCAATTTCCTGCCAAGCCTGAAGACCCAGGTTTCATTTCCCCAGTGCCCATGTGTAAACTGGATGCACATGGTGGAGCATATGGGTCTAGAGGCCCTGATGCACCCATTATCTCTCTCTCTCTCATAAATAAATATATTTTTTGGCTTTTTTGAGGTAGGGTTTCACTCTAGCCCAAGCTGACCTGGAATTCACTATGTAGTCTCAGGGTGGCAATCCTCCTACTTCTGCCTCCTGTGTGCTGGTATTAAAGGAGTGTGCCACCACGACTGGCATGTTAATTTTTTTTTTTTAAGACCAGCATCTGGGTTGATCACCAACAGGAACTCTTTTAAAAATAAATAATTGTATTACTTTTTTTTAGAGAGATGGACAGAAAGAGGCAGGCACAGAATGAGCCTGCCATACATCTAAAATTTGTTTGCAGTGGCTAGAGGCCCTGGCACACCCATTGTCATTCCCTCCCCCACCTTTCTCTCTAATAAATAAATAAACAATTTTTTAAATTAAAAAAATCTGGGGAGCAGGGCCTTTAATCCCAGTACTTGGGAAGCCAAGGTAGGAGGATTGCTGTGAGTTGGAGGCCCCTCTGAGAGTACAGAGTGAATTCCAGGTCAGCCTTGGTTAGAGACCAACCGTACCTAAAAAAAACGAAATTTCTCAATGGTGAAAGGCACTTGTTTATAAAACCCAATGACCCTGTTCAATTCCCCAGTGCCCAAATAAAGCCAGAGGCACAAAAAATTGTGCATGCATCGGCAGGAGGCCTAGCACCACTCCCATTCTCTCTCTTTCTCTCTCTCTCTCTCTCTCTCTCTCTCTCTCTCTTTCCCTCTCTCTCGTGTGTGCACGCTAATAAATAAATATATTTGAATAAATGTGCCCATTTGATAACAAGGAAAAAAAGGTAAGCCACCTGTAATTCCAACACTCAGGAGACTGAGGCAGGAGCATGGTTATGAGTTTGAGTTTGAGACCATCCTTGGCTTCATAGTGAGTACCAGGCTAGCCAGGACTGCATAGAAGGTCCTCTTTCAAAAGAGAGCAAAAGAGATTCATATCCCTGTCTGTGACACTGAACACCTGCCTCCTTGAGCCAGGTGTGGTGGCTTACATTTGTAATCTCAGCACTGGAGAAGCTGAAGCAGGATTGCCAGCCTGGGCTACGGTGGGGCCCTATTTCAAAAAGCAAGCACTGGAGGCTGGAAAGTTGGATCAGTGGATAAAGGCTCTTTCTTGCAAGGCCTAATGGCTCAGGTTCGAATCTCCAGTATCCATGTGAAGCTAGATGCACAGTGTAGACTTAGGAGAGTATGGAACATGGGGAAAGTTGGGGTGCTAAGGCAGCCCACTCCACCCATAGGTGACCCTTGACCTGACGTTTGTACTTTAGCACACAACCCGCATCCCCCTGCCAAAGCAGCCTGACAACAAACATCCACCCACACACAGTTTGAGGGAGGGAGCCAGGCAGGCCCAGTACTGCCCTGTCATCTGGGTGATCAGTCAGTTTATCAGGAACCCTGACAGGAAAGAGGACTTTGCATCCTACCCAGGGGTGGCCAGTGCATCTTCTCAGCTCACTGACCTTGTACGGAGAGGGACTGTGGGCCCCAAGGATACATGTCCTCACCATCATAGAAGAATCGTGCCCGGTCAGGAAGGGGCAAAGCATGGGCCCTGTGTCAAGTTGTTTCCACCTCACTGTGCCCCGGCTTGTCTCTCCCCACCTGAAAAGACAAAACGCCTGACTGGGAAGCCCTACATCCACCACGCCAGACCACATTCAGATCTCTCATCTTCTGCCTTGTGGACTCCACCCCATGGCTTGAACATTACCTAAGAGGGCAAAGCCAGCAGGCAGCCATGCCCCCAGAGTGTGCCAGCTAGAAGTACCTGCCTCCCATACACCCTAGCCAGGTATGCTACCAAGACACAAACTCAGGAATGTCTACTTGGGGCAGAAAAGGGAATACATGCCCCTCTGATGGGCAAGGGCTTCCCAGTTGAGCCCTTTCACAGCCAGGCTAGAACCCTCTGGAACCTCCACACAGAGAACATTGCAAGGTAGCCACCTCACCTGCCTTTCAATAAAGAGCCTCACTACTACTGGGAGCCCTGCCTTCTAGGAATGGCTGTGCAGACCACAGGAAGGATGAAGGGCGCCATTGCTATGTCCAGGGGAATGGAGAGGTGGGCAGGCAAGGGCAGGGAGCATTAGGACAGCTCAGGAGCTGTCAGGGAAAGGCTAGTTATTACTGGGTGTGGGGAAACTCAGGACACCAACACAGAATGCCCCATGTGGTTAGGGAACAGACTCCCAGTCTGTTCCCATATCTTCCTAAGACAGGGCATCCCCTTCCTGGCTGGCCCCACTCTGGAGGCAGAAGGACATGTCCGTCATTGGCCACATCCTAACTCTGTTCATCTGGGCCTGGTCCTGTAAGACCCCCAAAACGAGGAACCCACGCTCTGCCTGGGTATGGCGACACCCCAAATCACTCACGAGAAGCGGTCTTGATGCAAACTGCAAGAGGATTTTATTCCAAGCGCGCTGGGGCCCACAGTCATACACCACACAGGGGTAGAGGACTGCAGATCCCCAAATGCAGGAACGGGACAGTTTTTATAGGGTTTCTAACAAAGCCTGTGTATTAGACCAATCATTTTTTTAATATCAGGAGCGCGCGGGGTGCGAGCCAGTCAGTTTGTGCCACTCCATAGTTTCTAAGCCAATTAGTTTAATTTGTTCAAGCCCCTCGTGGACCAATCAGTCTCTTATGACCTTGGTGGTCAGCATTTGTGCAGGTCCTTGGGTGGGAGTAGCAGAGTGTGGTATCAGTCTCCTATGACCTTGGAGGTCAGCATTTGCGCAGGTCCTTGCGTGGGGGTAGCAGAGTGTGGTATCAGTCTCCTATGACCTTGGTGGTCTGAGGCAGGCTGCTACAGCTTATGGTGCAGGCTACTAAGGCTTACAGTGTGGGCTATTAAGGCTTATGGTGCAGGCTATTAAGGCTTATGGTGCAGGCTATTTACAGAAACCAAATAAGTGGTTCACTTCATTACTCATTTCCCACCCTTGAGGGCTATCTCATGCCCTTTTTACCTAGTTTTATATTAGGAGCAGGCTCTGATATAATGAGAAGAAGGATTCTTTACTTGCTTTCAACAGAGAGTAAAGCCTGGAGTTTGAGGTATGCAGGGGCTCGCTTAAGCTCCCTTTGGAGCATGATAGTATTTCTGGGCTTCTGGGCCTTTCAGTCCAGGCCAGCACTGTACTAGGTCCTGGGGACATGGACACCAAGGTGAGTTAGACATTGAGATGCTAGGAGAAGATGGGGAGTGGGGGACTCCCTGATAATGAAGACCGGTGTCTGTCACTCTAGGAACAAGAAGAGCACTCTCAGCACAGAACAGTGGCCAGGAAGGGAGAAGGAGAGACAAGATGAGCATTCCCGGGCTTGGCAGGGCTTACGTCTTGGCCTATAGCCAGGCACCCACTTAATCCTTGGCCATGCAGCCATCTCAGAGGACATGGCTGGCTCAGATGAGGGCCCTGGAACAGCACAGGGTCTGCTGGTTTGAGAAAGGGAAAGATCACAGTGACCTATGTTTGTTTGGTTTTGTTTCTTATTTTGAATTTTGTTTTTTTGAGGCAAGGTCTCACTCTAGCCTCAAACTCATGAAAATCCTCATACCTCTGCCTCCCAAGTGCTGGGATTATAAATGTGAGATTATAGAAAACACTAAAGAGCTTTTGTTTTTGTTTATTGAGATTATGTAGCCCTGCTGGCCTCAAACTTGCAATTCTCCTGCCTCAGCCTTCCAAGAGCTGGAATTAAGAGTTTGTGCCACCACACCTAGCTTGGAAATTTCTGAAAGGGCCTTTTTGCTGCTCTGCAGATAAGGCAGGGTGGAGCTGTACTGTTGCAGTCAGGTTCACATTGCCAGTAGAAATCACCCAACCAAGAGCAGCTTGTGAGAAAAAGAAGTTTATTTTGGCTTACAGGATTGAGGGGAAGCTCCACAATGGCAGGGAAAACTACAGCATGAGCAGAGAGTGGACATCACCCACTGGCCAACATCAGGTGGACAATAGCAACAGAAGAGTGTGCCAAACACTGGCAAGGGGACACTGGCTATAACACCCATAAACCCACCCCCAACAATACACTGCCTCCAAAAGGTATTAATTCCCAAATCTCCATCAGCTAGGAATCTAGCATTCAGAACACCTAAGTTTATGGGGGACACCTGAATCAAACCACCACATGTGGTAAGTGAACTCAGGAAGTGGGTTTGGAGGCCAGGAGGCCTGAGGCCAGGCCCTGAGCCACAGAGTAGCTTCAAGCTTGTTCTGAGGAGGTGAGAGGTTGCACTAGGAGTGCTGACAGACTCTGGACACCTGAGGGGGTGTCCCACAAACAGGCAGAAAGGTAAAGGAGGAAAGGGCAGCCTGACATTTTTCAGTCCCTTCAGAGATAGGGTACCAAGCAAGACCATCAAAAGCAAAGTCCAGGGCTGGAGGCATGGCTTAGCCATTAAGGCATCGTTTGCCTGCAAAGCCAAAGGACCCAGATTCAATTCCCCAGACCCACGTTAGCCACATGCACAAGAGGGCACATGTGTCTGGAGTTCATTTGCAGTGGCTGGAGGCCCTGGCGCACCCGTTCTCTCACTCTCTCTTCCTCTCTCTCTGTCAAATAAATGAATAAATAAAAATATTTTTTTTAAAAAAAAGCAAAGTCAAGGGCTGGAGATATTGCTCAATGGTTAAAGTTTTTTTCTTGCAAAGCCCACTAGCCTGTGTTAATTCCCCAGGGTTCATGTAAAGCCAGATGCACAAAGTGGCACATGCCATTTACAGCAGCAAGAGAGCTGATGTGCCCATATGTATGTCTTGCAAATAAATTAAAATATTATTAAAAAGGAAAACAAAGCAACAAGCCAGGCATGGTGGCATTCACCTTTAATCCCAGCATTTGGGAGGCAGAGATAGGAGGATAGCTGTGAGTCTGAGGCAAGCCTGAGATTACAGAAAGAGTCCAGGTCAGTCTGGGCTAGAGTGAGACCTACCTTGAAAACAACAACAAACAAACAAACAAACAAAATCAACACCAGGCATGGCAACACAGGCCTTTAGTTCCAGCACCTGGGAGGAGTGAGTTCCAGGTTAGCTTGAGCTATAGTGAGACCCTACCTTGAAACAAAACAAACAAAGCAAGCCAGGTAACCCACCTACACAACTGCAACTCAGCTTTCTAGAAAGCACTGCAGGGCTCCTCCAAAACCCAGCACTGTTGGGCCTTAAGAGGCCTGGGCGTGAGGCCTAGTGGAACTTCCTGAGCCTAGCTAAAGTTTGGTGATCTGTCTCTGGCCAGCTAGGACTCAGCAAGACGCCTAATGGCTTCTAGCCTGCTACTTCCGCATAGGAGTTGGAATTCCCGAGCACGTACACTTGGGACCAATCATCTCAAAGGTCCTCGTTTACTATTGGCCCTTACCTCTCCCCCCCTCCTAGAATCTCCACCTTCGTTCCCAACATTATATAGGCAACTGCTTGTAACAATAAAGCAAGTTCCTGCTTTGACAAGACTCCTGACTCAGTGTGGTTTTTCTCTGGTGACTAGGAGAGGTTCTGAGTCGTCCAACGTTCATCCCTTCTTCCTCAACCCCTTGGAGGAACCAGCAGGCCTGGTCCCTCCTCAGCACTACTGGGGAAGAGCCAGGCATCTGGCGCCCAACATGGGGCTCCAGGAACCTGGCAAACTAGTGCCCCATGAGAGGCATTCTCATTGAGGACATCAATCAGTGTACATGTGTGGGTGAGTGTAAGTTATGAGGCAGTCTTCAAATTTAATGTGCTAAACATTGCTTCTATAACCTGTACTTGCTTGTCAACATCTCTTTGTTCTCTTTCTCTTTCCTTTCACTTTTGGTCCCAGCAAGCTGCATCTGCAGCTTTTGTATTTCTGAACGTGTCATATGTTCCTAGTGGACAAACTGTGTGGCTTTTAACCTTTTAGGCTTGTGCATCTCTCTCTCTCTCTCTCTCTGCTTGGGCCTGTAAAGGCAGGCCAGCTTTTTCTGCCATTATGGAACTTCCCCTGGAACTACAATAAATATCCCTTCCTCCATAACTGTACCTGGTCTGGAAGTTTATCTCAGCTAACCTGAAGCTGTCTGATACAGAACTTGGTACCAAGAAGTGCACTGAGATGAACCTGAACATGTGGATGTTGATCTTTTGGAACCCTTGTTTTGAAGGAATAGGCATGGACTTGGTGCTTGCAACTGAAGGTGTTTTCTGGAGTGGTGAGCCAAATTTTATAGACTATTCTAATGAGAATCTAAAAATGCTAAATACAAATAGCATTGAACTTTGAGGCTTGGCTTATAAGCTTTCTAAGACAAAGGAAAGACTACAGAGGACTTTGTTGGAACTGGGCTACTGGCATAAGGGCTGGCTGCATCCTGCTGCCCAGGCCCAGAGAGTATAATCAAGGTTAAATTTGTAATGGACTAATATGCATATGTAGGAAAGCATTTTCAGCCTAAACCTAAATGCCATGACTAAAGTTAGAGATTTTTGAACTGTTTACAGAATCTTAAGGATACTCTAAACGTTGTATATAGGGCCATAGTCTTAATCTAAATTCATTTTACATTAGACACAGGTGATGCCTATGCTAGGTGGGTCACAAAATCATAAGTACAGATGTAATTGGAGGTTTAACCAGGTTAAAGATAGAAAAGAGTCTATCATCTTGTGTTTTGCAAATAGATAAATTTGCTATGCAACAAACAAACAACTTCAGAATAGAATAAGAAATGTCAAGGGCTGGAGAAATGGCTTAGCGGTTAAGCACTCGCCTATGAAGCCTATGGACCCCGGTTCGAGGCTCGGTTCCCCAGGTCCTACGTTAGCCAGATGCACTAGGGGGCGCACACGTCTGGAGTTTGTTTGCAGTGGCTGGAAGCCCTGGCGTGCCCATTCTCTCTCTCTCCCTCTATCTGTCTTTCTCTCTGTGTCTGTTGCTCTCAAATAAATAAATAATGAACAAAAAATATTTAAAAAAAAAAAGAAATGTCAAGATACTTATCTCTCTGCTCTGTAATTTCATTTTGCTCTTGCTTTCCAACATATGCTAAGTACATTCATGAAAAGCTGGACTCAAAAAAAAAAATGGATAAAACCCCCTTTATCTCAGACTCCATACAAATTTAAGCCACGTGTCCCCTAGACTCTGACTAGAGACAAAATGGTCAATAGTCTCTGACAAAGAAAAAAGAGTACAACATATAACTATGTTTCTCTTTAGTTCTTCTCTTTTAAACACCTAAAGTCACATCTGTTAGATAAAATTTCTCACTAGACAAAATGTTAAATAGGTCAACTGAGTCAAGGTATTTGACCAGGTTACAACTCCTTACATAAGATAAACATCAGACTTACTTAATGTGTATATCAGAGAAAGAGCCCCTTCATTAAAACATTTAATTGGATTAAATTTAATGTTTACCTGATGCCAAGGTTTTAATCAATGGAAAAACTGAGCCTTATGATAAGACCTCACTCATTAACAGGTCACTGATGCTAATTTGTTATGATTTAATGGTTATAAAACTGGCTTTAAGACTCAGTAAAATAAATTAGGTTCTTCTTTGCATCAAGGTTTTAACTATTCTTAAGATAAAGGATCACATAGAAGTGGTTATTTTACAAAGGTGAAGTACTCATACCTAAAGACATTGTAACTTTAAAAACAGCTTCTGTCTTATTTATGCTAATTCTATTGAATGGTCATAACTATGTTTAATCACTTAGGTTTAAGTGATTTAACTTCAGTAATGATAACTTTCATGTTTCTGGGATATGTTAGGATAGTTTGCTTAAGCTTTATCAATTTTTTCCACAATTTCTTTTAACATTATCCATGATTATAAAAAATATCCCATGGTAATACACTACCCCCCAGCACTTTCCCCTTTAAAATTCCATTCTCCATCATATTACCTCCCCATCTCAATCATTCTACTTACATATATACAATACCAACATATTAAGTACCCTCCTCCCTTCCTTCTCTTCCCTTTATATCTCCTTTTTAACTTACTAGCCTCTGCTACCAAGTATTTTCCTTCTCATGCAGAAGCCCAATCATCTGTAGCTAGGATCCACATATGAGGGAGAACATGTGGCACTTGGTTTTCTGGCCCTGAGTTACCTCACTCTAATATGTCAGTGAAATAATCCTTTCCAGATCCATCCATTTTTCTGCAAAATACAAAACTTCATTTTTCTTTACCACTGAGTAGAACTCAATTGTATAAATGTGCCATATGTTCATTATCCACTCATCAGTTGAGGGACATCTAGGCTGGTTCCATTTCCCAGCTATTATAAATTGAGCAGCAATAAACATGGTTGAGCACATACTTCTAAGGAAATGAGATGAGTCCTTAGGATATATGCCTAGGAGTGCTATAGCTGGGTCATATGGTAGATCAATCTTTAGCTGTTTTAGGAACCTCCACACTGATTTCCACAATGGCTGGACCAGATTGCATTCCCACCAGCACGGTAGAAGAGTTCCTCTTTTTCCACATCCCCACCAACATATATGATCATTTGTTTTCATGATGGTAGCCAATCTGACAGGAGTGAGATGGAATCTCAACGTAGTTTTAATCTGCATTTCCCTGATGGCTAGTGACGTAGAACATTTTTTTAGATGCTTATATGCCATTCTTATTTCTTCCTTTGAGAATGCTCTATTTAGCTCCATAGCTCATTTTTTGATTGGCTTGTTTGATTCCTTATTATTTAACTTTTTGAGTTCTTTGTATATCTAGATATTAATCCTCTATCAGATATATAGCTGGCAAAGATTTTTTCCCATTCTGTAGGTTGCCTCTTTGCTTTTTTCACTGTGTCCCTTGCAGTGCAAAATCTTTGTACTTTCATGAGGTCCCAGTGATTAATCTGTGGTTTTATTGCCTGAGCAATTGGGGTTGTATTCAGAAAGTCTTTGCCAAGACCAATATGTTGAAGGGTTTCCCCTACTTTTTCCTCTAGCAGTTTCAGAGTTTCAGTCTGATGTTAAGGTCTTTAATCCATTTGGACTTAATTCTTGTGCATGGTGAGAGAGAAGAATCTATTTTCATCCTTCTGCAGATATATATCCAGTTTTCCCAACACCATTTGCTGAAGAGGCTGTCTTTTCTCCAATGAGTATTTTGGGCATTTTTATCAAATATCAGGTGGCTATAGCTACCAGGACTTATATCTTGGTTCTCTATTATGTTCCATCGATCTACATGTCTGCTTTTGTGCCAGTATCACACTGCTTTTGTTACTGTGGCTCTGTAGTATAAATTAAAATCAGGTATGGTGATACCACCAGCTTTATTTTTGCTGCTCAGTATTATTTTAGATATTCAAGGTTTTTTGTGATTCCAAATGAATTTTTGGATTGTTTTTTCTATTTCCATTAAGAATGTCTTTTGAATCTTGATAGGGATTGCATTAAATGTGTAGATTGCTTTTGGTAAGATTGCCATTTTCACAATATTGATTCTTCCAATCCAGGAACAAGGGATGTTTTTCCACTTCCTAGTGTCTTCTGCAATTTCTCGCTTGAGTGTTTTAAAGTTCTCAAGGTAGAGATTCTTTACTTCCTTGGTTAGGTTTATTCCAAGGTACTTTATTTTTTTTTTTTTTTTGATGCATTTGTGAATGGGAGTGATCCTCTGATTTCATCCTCTGTGTGTTTGTTGTTAGCATATATGAAGGCTAGTGATTTCTGTGTATTTATTTTGTATACTGCTACATGGCTGTAGGTTTTGATCAGCTCTAACAGTTTGCTAGTAGAGTCTTTAGGGTCCTTTATGTATAGAATCATGTCATCTGCAAATAATGATAACTTGATCTCTTCTTTCCAATTTGTATCACTTTTATGTGTGTCTCTTGCCTTATTGCCATGGCTAAGACTTCCAGAACTATATTAAATAAAAGTGGGGACAGCGGACACCCTTGTCTTGTTCCTGATTTTAGTGGAAAAGCTTCCAGTTTTTCCCCATTTAGTAATATGTTGGCTGTAGGCTGGTCATAAATAGCCTTTATTATACTTCTATTCCCAGTCTCTGTAGGACTTTTATCATGAAGGGGTGTTGGATTTTGTCAAACACTTTCTCTGCTTCTAATGAGATGATCATATGATTTTTGTCCTTCAACCCATTTATATAATGTATTTCACTGACATATTAGCATATATTGAACCATCCCTACATCTCTGGGATAAAGCCTACTTGGTCAGGGTGAATGATCTTTCTGATATATTCTTGTAATCTGTTTGCCAATATTTTGTTGAGAATATTTGCATCTAAGTTCATGAGGACGATTGATCTATAATTTTCTTTTTTTCCTTTTTTTTTTTTTTTTGTTATATCTTTGCCTGGTTTTGATATCAGGGTGATGCTGGGTTCATAGAAGGAATTTGGTAGAATTCCTTTTTTTTTCTATTTCCTGGAAAAGCTTAAGAAACAACGGTGTTAGCTCTTCCTTGAAGGTCTAGTAAAATTCGGCAGTGAATCCATCTGGGCCTGGGCTCTTTTTAGTTGGGAGATTATTGATAACTGTTTGGATCTCCCTGCTTGTTATAGGTCTATTTAAGTTATTAATCTCATCTTGATTTGATTTAGGTAAGAGATTTTTTTTTGTCTCATTAAATTAATTTCTGCCCTAATCTTTATTATTTCTTCCTGTCTACTGATTTTTTGGTTGGCCTTATTCTTCTTTTTCCAAGGCTTTAAGGTGAAGCATTAGGTTGTTTACTTGTGACCTTTCTAATTTCTTAATATAGGCACTTAAGGCTATAAATTTACGTCTTAGAACTGCCTTCATTTGGTCCCAGAGATTTTGATATGTTGTGTTCTCATTATCATTTGACTCTATAAATTTTTTGATTTACTTCTTGATTTCTTCATTGACCCATTCATCATTTAGCAGTGTATTGTTTAGTTTCCATGATTTTGTGTATGCTCTATAGCCTTTCTTGCTACTGATATGTAGTTTAATTCCATTGTGGTCAGATAGAATGCAAGGAATTATTTCAATTTTCCTGAATTTGTTAAGATTTGCTTTGTGTCCTAACATATGGTCTATTTTAGAGAATGTTCCATGTGCTGCTGAAAAGAATGTGTATTCTGCAGCATTTGGATGAAATGTCCTGTATATATCTGTTAGGTCCATTCCTTCTGTGACCTCATTTAGTCCAGATGCCTCTCTGTTTATTTTTTCCCAGGATGACCTGTCAATTGATGAGAGTGGGGTGTTAAAGTCACCCACCACCACTGTATTTGGTGTTTTCTGTGACCTAAGTTCTAATAGTGTTTGTTTGATGAATTTTGGAGCCCCCATGTTAGATGCATATATGTTTGGGATTGTATGTCCTCCTGTTGGAGTGTGCCCTTAATCAATATTAAGTAACCTTCCTTATCTTTCTTCACTAACGTTGGTCTGAAGTCTACCTTGTCAGATACTAGAATAGCAACCCCTGCTTGTTTTCTAGGTCCATTTGCTTGAAACACCATTTTCCCACCTTTCACCCTAGGATAATGTCTATCCTTTGTAGAAAAGTAAGTTTCTTGGAGACAACAAATTGTAGGTCCTGCTTTTTAACCCAGTCTGCAAACCTATGTCTTTTGGTTGGGGCATTGACGCCGTTGATATTAAGAGATATTATTGAAAGGTGTGTATTTATGTTTGCCTTTGTGTGTGTGTGTGTGTGTGGTTCCAGTTCTACCTTTGCTCTCTTGTGTTAACTAGTATTTGAGTATTGCTTGTTTTTTCCAGGTTCCTTATATATGTGCTTTTCCTTTTCTTCAGCATGGAAGAGTCTATCAAGTATTTTCTGTAGAGCTGGTTTTGTCTTCAAATACTCCTTTAACCTGCTTTTGTCAGGGAATGTCCTTATTTCTCCGTCTATTGGGATGGATAGCTCTGCAGGATAAAGTAACCTTGGTTGAGAGTTGTTATCTTTCAGAACTTGGAATACATCACTCCAAGTCCTTCTGCCTTCTAAAGTTTGTGTTGAATAATTGTAATCCTGATGGGCTTGCCTTTGTAGGTAACTTGATTTTTCTCTCTAACTGCTTTCAATGTTTTCCTTTGGTTTATGTGTTTGGTAGTTTGATTATAATATGGCAAGGAGAGGTTCTTTCCAGGTTTTGTCTGGCTGGGGTTCTAAAGACTTCCTATATTACATTGGCACCTCTTTTCCAATTTGGGGGAGGTTTTCTTCTATGATTTTGTTGAAGACACCTACTGTGCCTTTGGAGTGGAATTCTTCTCCTTCTACTATGCCCTGAATTCTTATATTTGATCTTTTCATAGTGTCCCAAATATCTTGAAATTCCCATTCATACTTTTCTATTAGTTTGTCTTTCTCTTTGTTGGACTGTATTAGATCTGTCACCTGGTCTTCTAGCTTAGATATTCTGTCCTCTCCTTCATCCATTCTACTGGTGAGATTTTCTACAGAGTTTTTTTATTTCATTAACTGTGTTCTTCATTGCTAATAATTCTGACTAGTTTTTCTTTTTTTTTTGTAAGTCTTTTTTTTTTAATTTTTTTAAATTTATTTATTTGAGAGCAACAGATACAGAGAGATAGAGGGAGAGAGAGAATGGGCGCGCCAGGGCTTCCAGCCTCTGCAAACGAACTCCAGACACGTGCACCCCCTTGTGCATCTGGCTAACGTGGGACCTGGGGAACCAAGCCTTGAACCAGGGTCCTTAGGCTTCACAGGCAAGCGCTTAACCGCTAAGCCATCTCTCCAGCCCGTGACTAGTTTTTCTTTATTATTTCTATTTCCTTATTTATGTCTTGTACTGACTTATTTCATTAAATTGGTGTCCTGTGTCTTCTTTGGTTTCTTTGATTTCCTGTATGAATTCCTCTTTGACTCCTTTAATTTGTTCTTTGACTTTTTTGAACATATTTACAATCATTCTTTCCCAGGCATTTCCACTAACTCATTCTCACTGGAGGTCATTTCTGATGCATTAATACTTTTTGCTGGATTTATATTGTCTTGCTTTTTAGTGTTTCTTGTGTTATAATGTATGTATTTTTGCATCTTGGATTAAGTTAATGCTTGGATTTTATAGCTAGCTGGGTATTCTTAGCTGTATCAATTGATCTATTGTTACATAACTTCAGGGTAAGAGCTTAAGGTGTTAGGTGTGGCTCTTAAGACTCTCAGAGTATCTACAAAGGTGTTCTTAGGGGTTGAGTTTGCCTTCTATGGGAGTATTCAAGCAGGCTGAGTGGAACAAAATACAGGTAATTTCTAAAATTTAACTAAACACTGTACACATTCAATCAAAAACAGCACCAATTATGTATGTAAGAGTAGGTATTATAAAAACCAGATCCTTTATCAACAAAGAGGTTAAGATTTCTGGTCCGTTGAGGGATACAAGTCAGCTTGTGACCTAGTGACACCCTTCCCTGGTGCAATCCCAGTTACCTTTTTGGATGATTTTGGTCTCAAGTCAATTTGCTGGCTGGGCCATTGGGCCACTGTTCTGGTTTCTGGTGCTGGGCACCTGCTTTTCCTGTGGGGCAAACTGAGCCTGGAAAATGTGGCCCTGCAGATCAGCAACCCTGCTGTTGGAACCGCTAATGCTGCTTCTGAAGCTGCCACTGCTCGATCCACTGCTGCTGCTGCTGGATCCACTGCTGCTACATGCACTGCTGTTGCTGCTGTAGCTGCCACTGCTGGATCTGCCACTGCTTCCTCTGAAGCTGCCACTGCTGGATCTGCCACCACTGGGGCCGCTGTTGCTGGTGCTGGAGCCACTTTTGTTGCTGCCAGACTCTGCTCCTGCTTGTGTCCCACTGTCTGCTCACATTGGTGTGGCTGGGTCCTGGACTGCTGCTCTGTTCAGGAGCTGGGCACAGGCCATCGGGGAGGGGAGAGAGCAGATGCTACTCTAGTTCTCTCACTGTTCCATGTGTTCTTCTATCTTGTGATCTGCTCCTCCATTGTTCACTGCTGCTCCCCCTTCACATTCCTAGAGTTTGCGGAGAGCTCCAGTGTGAATAGAAGCTCCCCTCACCTGGCTTTTCCTGCGGCTCAAACTGAGCCTGACTGCTTTCTGGTGCACCACCGCCACAGTCGGTGGACTTGCTGGGGCTGCTTTTGCCAGCCTGTGCAGGCTCTGGATTCTCTGGATCTCTCCTACTTCTCTGCTGCCGTTTCAATTTCCTATACACCTCACATTTTAGTAAAAGTGTGTATTTGCTGAGATTTTTTTGGTCTTTTCCCCCCACTAGGCTGCTTTGGTGTGGTACCTATGCCACCATCTTAACTGGAAGTCTCAGCTTTATCAAATCTAAGTCATGGGTAAAACATAAAATTGTTTTATGTTAATAAAAGTTTCTGTGGTACATAAAATCAATAACTATCAAGCTTAAGCTAAAATCATTGGTTGTCAAATAATGTTTTTTCTTTCAAAAAGATTTATCAAGAGTTATATTAAAATTTAACTAGCTGTTTTGGTTTAAAAAAATTATTAAACTCTATGATTCTGTTTCCAATGTTCTCTGGGTAATTTGTACCAACACAGGTATCTAAACTAATCAGAGATATTTTCAAACACAGGTGCTAAAAATTTCTAGGTTAAATGAGTTTTCTATAAATCAATTGGTATTGTTTTCAAGACTGGTGACAGGTTCTACCTGTGTTTATAAATGTTAAATATTTAAAATGTGAGATATTTATAAGTATTAGATATTTTAAATATGAAATATTTCTACTTTCTATACCTCACATATAAGGCTTATACTACCACAGTACAAGTAAAATTTTAAAGATAAAATAATCAGACTCTCAAGTCTCAATTACAAAAATAAAAGGGGGAATCCTTACCCCCCCCCCCCACATGACCTACTAAAAATGAAATTATTTACCCTAAATATTTTAAATTTTTCTAAAGAAAATAGACAATTATCCCATTTTCAAAACCATTGGTCCTCATCTGTTACCTACAGTTCTATCCGGGTAAGATGGAGGAACCCATTAACTGGGGCCTGGAGCTGGCTTTGTCTCTGATCTGAGCCTCCCTGGCTGCTTGCAGTACAGTTGCCCATACAACCTTTAAAAATTGCTCAGCCACCTTCCCCATCCCTATCCAGCTTTACCCAATGTTTCCTCTGGAACTTACATTTGGGCCCCGCCTTCCCCTAACTTTTAACACAACTGAGCCCAGTGCTCAACACTGCCCGCCTTCTGGAATGGTTTATGTTTGTGGAGGCGGGATGGCCTATGACTTTCTGCCCACCAATTGGATGGGCCTTTGTGCCCCAGCCACCTTAATCCCAGATGTAGATATCATTCCTGAAAATGAGGCCCTCCCTATGCCTTCTTTTGATTATATGGGAGGGAGACCCATCTCCAACAACAGCTAGATTCCCGGGCTTGAGGTAGCCCTACAAAACAGGAGAGGACTAGACCTACTAATGGCCAAAAAGGGAGGCATATGCTTGTTTTTACAGAAAAAATACTGCTCTTATGCCAATAAATCAGGAACTGTCCAGGACAAGATTAAGAGCCTCCAGGAAGACTTAGAGAGGAGGCAGTGGGACCTCCAGGACAGCCCACTGTGGACGGATGGGCTTACATGGCTTCTTACCCTACCTCCTCCCTCTACTTGGGCCCCTCCTTCTCCTTTTTCTCCTTCTCCTCACTATTGGGCCTTGTGTAATTAACAAAATTACACAATTCATTCACCAGCGGCTAGAGGCAATAAAACTCCATGAGGTTAAGATACATTACCACAGGCTGGCAACTCAGGAATTAAGTGCCTCTCACAGAGACCCCTACCTCAACAGGCCCCCTCCCGCATCTGCATATTACAGGGAACTTATGAATTGTGGAATCACCCAGAACCATCCAGGGAACCCAGGAACCCAGATTCAGAGGAGACCTTCTCCAAATACTTCTTTGAGAACCCAGGACAGTCACAGGAATGATCAAACTCCCAAAAGAGGTGGGGGAGGGGGAGAAGTGCTGGCCATGAACCCATGACCCCAGCAAGTCACTCACCAGTGTGGTTGAGCCACACACTCAGCTCCGCCCACCTTACCTGGCTCTGCTGCCCTTGAGTGTGGCCTGGAAGACTGGGTGGCCAGGAACATGTGGGGGATACCTCAGGAAGGCCCAGGAGTACCTGGCCCTCCTTATCCCCAACAGCCACATAGTGCACAGTGGCTCAACTCCTCCCATGTCCTGAGCCCCGCCCTGCAGCCCTCGCCACCTCCTGCCCCGCAGGTCACTGCTCTCCCCAGCGCCTTCTTCCGGCCCAGGCAACCTGGGCAAGCAAGGGAAGCAGACCCCAGGTGGTCAAAAGACCCTGCCTCTACCTAGCAGCAAGCTAAACAGCAAGCACCCCAACTGTCCAGCCCAAAGCAGCCTCCTCCGGCAAATGGACAGTAGCACTGGAAGTAATGCCAAGGACACTGTCACCCAGCAGCGCCATCAGGTCATGGGCATGCCCCATTGGGAGCCTTCGCTCCTAGGCTGTCTCACAGGCACAGCACCTCGGTGGGTGGCCAGCTGGGGTCCCCCCCGGGCAGCAGGCTGCTCCAGCCACACCTCTTCCAGCCTGGAAGCCTTGGGGTTCCACTTAAGCAGTGATCCAGGACTGGGAGGAGCAAGTGAAATCCTGCATGGTGGAAATAGTGTGGGGACCAGTTTATTTGGTTTACACTGACACCTAGCGTCTGGAGGCTCCATCACACCTGGCCATGCTTGCTGGCTCCAAGACTTGTCACTTTGGAATGGGCAAGTGGAACAGGGGAGGGCAGCAGTGACACTGACAGCCTGCGACCTCCAGGTGCTGTGGAAAGGCCGCATGTATTCTCAATCCTTTCTGCAAACCAGGAAGCAGATCCCAGCGTAGTCATATCACTGCTTCAAGGGAACCCTGACCCATGTTCCCCACCCGGAGAACCCAGGTTGGTAAGGGTGTGATGGGACAAGGCCTTGCCACTTGACAAGACGCAGAAAGCCCATAGGACACAATCCAACTTACGGTATAATAAACAACAAAACTAAACAACACAAAATGTTGCTCTACAGTCGGAATGGAAGGGCCTCCTCCACCTGTACACACTGGCAAAAAGCTCCAGCCAACCTAACACTCTGATGACTTCTCAAGGGCGACCAAGTTGTTGACTCTCACCACAGTTCACCACCATACTGAGGTCATCACCAGAGCAGGCGGGAAACCCAGCCAAAGACAAGGTATGGGGATGGAGAGATGGCTCAGCAGTTACAGGTGCTCACTTGCAAAGCTTGCCGCCCTGTGTTCAATTCCCCAGTACCCATGTAGAGCCAGATGCACAAAGTAGTGCATGCATCTGGAGTTCATTTGCAGCAGCAAGAGGCCCTGGGAGCTCATGCTTTCCATCTCAAATAAAGAGAAACGGTCTCTGAAGAGATTGCTTAGTGGTTAAGGTGCTTGCCTGCTAAGCTTAAGTGCCCGGGTTTAGTTACCTAGGATCCATGTAAGCCAGATGCACATGGTGACACATGTGTCTACAGTTCATTTGCAGTGTCTAGAGGCCCTGGCATGCCCATTCTCTTTCTCTCTCTCTCTCTCTCCAATAAAATCACATCTCAAAGATGGGCAAACAATCTGGACACTCTTCCCTAGAGGACATACAAATGGCAATGACAGGACAAGAAGGCACCTGGCACCGGAGCCAGGGGACAGTGTGAATCACACTCGCAGTAACATCATAGCAGCCACAGGCTGGGCAGGCAAGGAGAACCTAACATGGCCCCCCTGCTGGGCACAGCTGGCCCTGCAGGGAAGCCAGCTTGGTAGTGGCTCAGTAGACCCTGAAGGGGCTCTGTGAGGTGCCACCAGCATTCCAGATCTAGGGCAGCCTCCCCTGAGCCCTCCTTCTCACAGACCAGCAGGAGCTGGCCAGGGAGGGGAAGATGGCTTCATGTACAGTCAGGTCCTCACAGCAGGGAAGAGACCTCAGCTTGCACATGAAAACAAGCTTGAGAAATTTAGGCATTTCCAGTAGACAGCTGAGGGTGCAGGAGCTGACCCAGTCAGGCCTCCTGACCCAAAATCTCACTGTGAGGCTGAGGTGACAGTGTCCTCTGACAAGCAGCATGGTAGTAGATGTGGAGGAACCTAGCTCTGGGCAAGAAAAGGACACTCTGGGCCATGCTGCATGTGCCAACAGTCCTGGCCATAACTGCCTGAGGAAGGACACCAGCAGAGAGCTGTCCCAATGCCACAGCCCCTTCAAGGTACTACTGACATCTTTCAGAAAACAGGACACTAGGTCCAACCATGACCTCTTGTATTTGCAGGAAGCACTAGTGGTTTAAGTCAAGTTTCCCCCATTAAATTCATATGTTATGAATGCTAGGTCCTTAGCTGGTGGCAATTTGGAAATTGGAGCATTGCTGAAGAAGGTGTGTGGTTAGGGGTGGGCTTATCAGTGTTACAGCCAGCCTTCCCTTGCCAGTGTTCTGCTTACTCTCCTGCTGCTGTTGTCCACCTGCTGTGGCCAGTAGGTGATGTCCAGCCTCTCCTTATGCCACATTTTCCCCTGCCATCATGGAGTTTCCCCTTGAGTCAGTAAGCCAAAACAAACCCTTTCTACTGGGTGTGGTAGTGCATGCCTTTAATGCCAACATGGGGGAGACAGAGATAGGATCACTGTGAGTTTGAGGCCAGCCTGAGACTGCACAGTGGATTCCAGGTCAGCCTGGGTGAGAGTGAGACCCTACCTCAAAAAAACAAAAATAGCCAGGTATGGTGGTGCACTCTTTTAATCCCAGCACTTGGGAGCAGAGGTAGGAGGAGGGTCATCGTGAGTTCAAGGCCACCCTGAGTGAGTTCCAGGTCAGCTGGGCTAGAGTGAGACCCTACCTTGAAAAACCAAACAATAAAATAAAATATAAATATAAAAATGAATTTAAAAATAAATAAATAAATAAACCCTTTCCTCACACAAGCTGCTTTTGGTAAGTTGCTGTGTTTTCTTTCTTGTTTTCTTTTTTCTTGTTAGAGAGAGAGAAAGAGAATGGGCATGCCAGGGCCACCAGCTACTGCAAACAAACTCCAGATGTGGGTGCCACCTTGTGCATCTGGCTTATGTGGGTCCTGGAAAATCATTCTTTAGCTTTGCAGGCAAGTCAAGTGCCTAACCACTAAGCTATATATCTAGCTTTGGTTGGGTGCTCTGTGCCAGCAACGTCACGGTGACTACAACAGTTGCTTAACATGTCATGACCATGAGTAGACTTGCTCTCAAGCGGGCGCTGGTGCTTCCGCCCACCACTAGAGGCTTGTCTGACCATCATTCTTTCAGGGCTCTACCTAGCTCTCGGTCCTCACTGGCTTGGTGATCTGTGTGGATCTAAAGACAAGTTCAAACATAACCATGAAAATCTACTGCTCATTCAGAGATGCTGCCATTTTAGAATTTGGAAGGGAACATTCAAAACAACCTCCCAAAGACCCCCTGTCTCAATAGCTTTGCCTCTCTTTCCTAAAAGGCTTGCTAGGACCACAACAGAAGCAGGGAACAGCAGGCTTTTGGCCCTGATCTCAACCCTTGAGGTGGTGAAACACTTGCACAACTGAGGACTGCACCATCCTTCCTAGGAAACGTGGGGATAGAAGTGCTCCCTGTCAGCCTCCAGGGCCACCTGAGCCCCAGCAATTCTAAAAGCAGTGCTTCTAAGGTAACTTCTAAAGTAACAGTAAGGGCTGGAGAGATTTCTCAGTGGTTAAGGCACTTGCCTGCAAAGCCTAACACCCTGGGTTCAGTTCCCCAGTGCCCATGTAAAGCCAAATGCACAAAGTGGTGCATGCATCTAGAGTTTGTTTGCAGTGGCTGGAGGCTCTGGCATGCCCATTCTCTCTGACTCTTTTTGCTTGCAGATAAATAAACAAAAATATTTAAAGTAGTAGTAAGTCTGAGAAAGCATTGTTGGAAACAAATTCCACTCCAACGGGAGAGGAGCAGCTATGCTAGGCCTGAGCAGGCACAAGGCAGGACCCCTCCGACCACATACTGGGGTGGGGGTGGGCCTGCAGAGGAAGACAAGTACCAAATTTCAGATAAGCCAGGAGCGCTGGCCTGAGTGAGTCCATCCACGGGAGCGTCTGAACACCATTGTGTCCATGTGGAACCAAAACCAGCACAGTATGGCACATGCACACGGTGAGTTTTCTGAAGGCAACCATGGATGCCTGCTGGGTCAGAGGCCTAGGCTAGCAGAGGCAGCTGCAGCTCACAGAACTGGAGGCCAGACCTGTGGGTGGGCCAGGTACAGGGTCTAAGCTGCGCCCTCCCAGGGCACCAGTGTCTGCTGGGGTAACAGGAGCTTTTGTTCCATAAAGGAGCTGGCAGGGAGGAGCCAGGAGCCAATGCCCTGCTGAATGTTGACCAGAGAGGCCTGCATGTGCCAGACCTTCAGCAGCCGAACCATCCAGGATTCTAACTCCCAAGCCCAGAGGATCAAGTGACTATGGGATGCACACAGTGAGCCCTGCCTCCCATGCCTCTCTTAGCTCTGGCACGACCTGGGACAGGGCTTTGGAAAAATGGTGCCTGAAGAGTGCCAGCAGGCAGGCCCCAGCTATCAAACACAGCACAGACACATGGCCTTGCTTGGGTCATCAGCCAGGCCTTGCCCTTGTGTGCAGAGCCATGAGCTGAGGACCAGATCCTGGATGGTCCTCATGGGGCCCTGTAGGAGGAGAGGCTAGCTGGGTGGTCTGATATGGATGCTGGGCACAGGAGTCCAGGGGTGACAGCTTGAGCCTGCAGCCTCCAGAGGACAGCTGCAATCTCATACCACGGAAAACTGGCTGGTCCCACCAGCTCCTACAGCGTGCTGTCACTGGGAGGTGTCACTCACACCTACACAACACAGAACCTCCTGGAGCCCCAGGCTGCTCTCCTACACCACTGGCTGACACTTCAGTAGAGAGTTCTTCTCTGTTTTAAATTAAAATACAGATAAGGCTTGCATTTATTCAAGTAGTAAAGTTTAGCACCCACTCAGAGCTTTCATAAAATATACAAGAACAATTCACACCAAACATAATAGAATGGGGAGTTCATACCTCAAGCACACTGATAAAGCCAGTCATCAGAAAGACACACAAACTGCTTACTACTAGCACAGCTTCTAGAGCAGCCCTATCTCCTTAGAGCCATCTGTCCTCTCTGTGGTTGCTGATGTGTGTACAAAGCCTCACACTGGGCTGGAGGTCAGCTCCAGAAAGGGCCTGCTCTCCCTCAGCTGGCACACTGGCCCATGGCATTGTACTTCTTTGGCCAGGGAAAGAGGCAGGGCAAGAGTAGGGCATCCCTACTCCAAGGCAGGCTTGCTGGGACATTGCCACTTGCCAGGGTGCATGAATAGCTTTTAGGGGTAAGCAATACTCTAGTGGAGGCCATTTATCAAAGGGCTCCTCTGTGACTGCAAGCCAGGTGGGACAGAAGTGACTGTGACTCTGCTGAGGGACCCTTTTGCTCAAAGTGCTGCAGCCAAGGCCAGGCCCTCAGGTGAGGGGATGGTAAGCATATACGCTCACTGAACCACAGGACACTAGTAACTGGGTTCTTGAACCAGGCTGCTCTGGAATCTGCCTTCCAAGATCACATGGAATCATGACACATGCATGTTAAAGTATGGATCAGCCATAGAGAACTTGTCAGCTAATGGGAAATGCTGGCAGACTGCAGGCAGAAGGGTGTGTGATTGTTCCAGGTCAGCCTGGGCTAGGGTGAGACCCTGCCTAGAAAAAGACAAAGAAAAGAAAAAGAAAGAAAGAAATAGACAATGTGGTCTAAAAATTCACATGGAAACAAGGCACCCAGAAGTAGGAAATGATCTTGAAACATGAGAACAAAGGTGGAGGATTCACTTGCTGATGCAAAACACCAACAAAACCATAGCAATCAAGACTGTGAGGTCTGGGTATTGGATAGACACACGGGCCACTCATTGTGTCCCCAGCAGCAACTTTAACTGGGGACCCCATCATCCAACAGGGAAAGGCCAGTCTCTTTAAACAGGTGGTGCTGAGCTGTCTGCTTGGAAAGAATCAAGTCAGACCTTTCCCAAACTTTCTCACATGGTGTACAAAAGCTGAAATGCTGCTCTAAGCCCTAAATATGAGTGCTAAAGCTATAAAGCTCCCAGAAAAAAAAATAGGTGTAAATCTATGAATTAGATGATGGTATTTCGACATGACACTATACATCTATCAAGCAGAGATCAAACAGATCAACTGGAGTGGCCACACTTAGAACCTCCTGGGCTGGGGTTCTAGATACTTGTACTGGGCTCAGTGCTCCAGTACAAGTGTCTAGAAGTGTAAGGCCCTGGGTTTGATTCTCAGCTCCCCGACTACCATCCAAATTTAAAGACTTTTGTGTTTTAAAGGACAGCATCACAAAAGCAAAAGGACAACCCACAGAGAGGGAGAAAATCCTGGCAAGAAATAGGACCGATAGGGTCTAGAACAAAACTATATAAAGAACTTGGGGTTGGGGGAGGGGGGAATAACCATGGGATTTTTTTTATAATCATGGAAAATGCTAATAAAAATTTTAAAAATTTTAAAAAAAAGAACTTGGGGTTCAACAATAAAAAGGCAAATCAGCTATTTAAAAAAAAAAGTCTACTTGCTTAATACATGTAAGGCTCTGGACTTGATCTCTGGTGCCACAAATGAAAAGCTAAAAATGTAATGTCTCAGTGGATAAAGCACTTGCTATGCAAGCGCAGGGACTAGATTGGAGTCCCGGCACACATGCACATGCTGGGTGCGCAGAGTGGTCAGTCTGTAATCCCAGCACTCATGCATTCCTCAGGCAAGCTGGTTCACTAGACTACCAGAATTGGTGACCAGTGGTTCAAGTGAGGCCCTGTTTCAGTAAAATAAAGGGGAGAGAAATGTAAGATAGCAGACATCAATCTCTGGCCTCCACATACACATGCACAGGCACTCACATACATGCAAACACGCACACACTATGCAAGGTTATGACTATGACTCAATACTATCTTTGTGATTTTTCAGGTAGGGTCATACTATAGCCCTGGCTGACCTGCAACTCACTCTGTAGCCGGGGTTGGCCTTAACCCATGGCAGTCCTCCTACCTCAGCTTCCTGAGTGCTGGGATCAAAGGTGTGCACCAGCAAGCCTGGCTATAACTAGATACTTCTCTCTATCTATCTATCTATCTTCATTTTTTTGTTTGGTTTTTTGAGGTAGGGTCTCACTCTAGCCCAGGCTGATATGGAATTCACTCAAATGTACAGTGATCCTCCTACCTCTGCCTCCTGAGTGCTGGGATTAATGGTGTGCACCACCATGCTTGGCTTTTTGATTTTTTTTTTTTTTTACTTACCTGAGAGAAATAGAGGGAAAGAGGCTGATAGAAATAGAGAGAATGAGTGCACCAGGGCCTCTAGCCACTGCAGTGAACTCCAGATGCATGTGCTACCTTGCACATGTGGCATTACATGGGTACTAGGGGAATCCAACTCAGGTCCTTGGGCTTTTCAGGCAAATGTTTAACTGCTAAGCCATCTCTCCAGCCTGGCTTCATACTTCTTAAAGAAGATACACAAATGCACACAATGAGCCAGTCACCTGGCTCCTACCTGTCATGCCAGCACTTGGGAGCCTGAGGTAGGAAGACTGCTGAGCATTCAAGGCCAGCCTGGACTACAGAGTGAGATCTTGTACCAAAAGCCCAAATAAATAAATAAACAAATAATAAGCTGGGTATGATGGTGTTCTCCTTGGAGGCTAGCACTGGGAGGCAGAAGAAGGAGGATCACTATGAGTTGGAGACCATCCTGGAACTACATAGTGAATTCCAAGTCAGCCTTGGCTACAATGAGACCCTACCAAAAGAAAAAAATAAGAAGAAGAAAAAATAGAAAGAAAAGAAAAAATGAAATAAATACAATACATCCACAAATACATGAAATGACATTTCACATGACTAATTTTTAGAAAACTAGAAATACAAATTATAATGTGTTGGGTGTGGTGTGCCCCTATAATCCCAACACTCAGGAAAGAGAGGCAGGAGGCTCTTTTTCAAACAAAAACTAGAATGAGGGGCTGGGGAGATGGCTCAGCAGTTACAGGTGCTTGCTTGCAAAGCATGACAGCCTGTGTTCAATTCCCCAGTTCCCATATAAGGCCACATGTGCAAAATAGTGCTTGAATCTGGTCTTGGTGCATCCATACAGACACTCTCTCCCTCCCACTCTCTCTCTCTCTCTCTCTCTCTCTCTCTCTCTCTCTCTCTCTCTCTCCCCCTCTCTCTTCTCACCTCCAACAAATAAATAAGTAAATAATTTTTAAAAAAAACACAATGAGCTACCACTTCACACCCACCAAGACAGCAGCAAGAAAATAACAGAAAACATTCTGGCCACAATGTGGAGAACCAGCGCTCTACACACCAGCGGGACATGGTGCTGCTGTAGGAAGAATTGAACGTATCCAAATGTGTACATGAAAAGGGAAAGCCATACTATTCACAGTAGCCAAAAGGAGGAAAAAAGCCAAATGTGCATCAGTGGAGGGTCTTGTCACAGGCTCAGCCCTGAAGCGCCAAGGCTGGGGTGTCATGGACAGAGTTTGAAACTTGGGCAGTGACCATGGGTACAAAGGAAAAATGTTGTAGGTTTCCATCCACAGACAGGAGCAGAGCAGGGGCTGCCAGTGGCTGAGGGTAGGCATTGGAATAATGCCTGAAGGGCCCAGGAGCTCCATTTGAGGTCATGACAGAGCTTTGGAACCAAGGCCTCACATGGCTATGAATATGTGTTGAGGCTCATGTCCTCACTTCATTTTAAAAACAAATCCTTCTTTTTTTCTTTATTTATGAGAGACAGTCAGAGGGAGGGAGGGAGAGAGGGAGAGAGAGAGAGAGAGAGAGAGAGAGAGAGGGAGAGAGAGAGAGAGAGAAAGAGAGAACGGGCCCACCAGGACCTCTAGCCACTGCAAACGAACTCCAGACACATGTACCACCATGTGCATCTGGCTTACATGTGTCCTGGAGAATTGAACCTGGGTCCTTAGGCTTCACAGGCAAACACTTTAATCACTAAGCCATCTTTCCAGACCTCCTTCTTCTTTTAAAGATGTATTTATTTATTTGTACGTGTCTGTATGCATATACTCACACATGCACAAGCCAGGGTCTCTTGCCTCTGCAAATTCCAGATGCATGCCCTACTTTTTGCATCTGTATTTATGTGGGTCCTGGAGAATCAAACCTAGGCCAGTAGGATTTGTAAGCAAGTGCTTTTAACCACTAAGCAATCTCCCCAGCCCTTAACACTTTAAAATAGCCTAGTGAAGGATTTAGGTCATGTAGTTTTATCACAATAAGGAAAAATTTCCACAATATTCTGATGTTTTCTACAAGAAGAAAAGAGGTAGGACATGGCATCTAAGAAGCACATTTTGCCTCTGGTCCACAGCAGAGGTTGCTGCCAGCCCCAGAGCCAGATCTGCTGGCGCACATTTTTGCTTTTCTGTAAACTGGGGTACTCACTACAAAAATTCCAAATTTTGCCTTCACTTAAACAGATCAGCAGCCTGGAGAGCAAGTTGTGAGCACACAGCTCACAGCAGGAGTAGAGCTGGGGACAGCAGTAAGTGTGTTGAAGCAGCAAGTGGCAGACATAAGAGAGAATGGCCCATCTCCTCAGCGGGGGTTATTAGCCAGCACGATTTGATGTGATGCAGATTAGTCATCAAATTCAGCAACTCCTGGATTCTAAAGCTAAGTGTGTACCTCTAAGTGGAAATTCTGTCTAAGATGCTACCTAGCTTAAACTAACTATTGTAATTCAGACTCCACCCTCCATAAACTGGGATGTATTCCTCAGCAGCTAACTTTTTGAAAAGCAAAACCTGGCGCTCTTCTCTATCAGGCTCATGTTGTCCTGCAGGACAGAGGGAGCTATTCACAATCTCCTCAGATTAAAGACAGCAGCAGAACTCAGCAAAAGTCCAGTCTCAGTGTGTCTCTCCTCCTCCCAACTGCTACTGGCTCTGCTGTCAGGGAAGCATGTAGTTCCAGGCACACTGACTGTGACAGAAGCATCTCTGTAGAGCCAAACCACTTTGCCCAAGCAAAGTCCCCAAGCACCCGAGGGGGAGGACAACCTCTCAGGGCTGTCAAACAGTGACCAAGAGCTGCGTTTCCTCACGTGTCTGATGAAGCACACATTACCAACCAGCTCCATCTTCTGGGGATTCTCATGAAACAGAAACAGAGAGGGCGGGCACAAGTTACACAGCACAACCAGGCTCTTAGGACAAAAGGAGTTCTCACTCATCCATCCTTCCCCTGGAAGCCTCACCATCCCCACTGCCCCTGCTCTACACAGGACAGGAGCCTGAGCTCAAACCTCATCTGGTGGCAGGATTACACTGGCTTGGGGTTCCTCTTGAGAGGGAGACTCTGTCTTCTTCTCCTTTTCCTTCTCCTTCTGCTTCTGTTTCTCCTTCTTCTTCTTCTTTGGTTTTTCAAGGTAGAGTTTCACTCTAGCCCAGTGTTGCAGTCTGGTTCACATTGCTGGTAGAAATCACCCAACCAAGAGTAGCTTCTGGGAAAAAGAGATTTATTTTGGCTTACAGTCTCGAGGGGAAGCTTCATGATGGCAGGGGGAAACGATGGCATGAGCAGAGGGTGGACATCACCCCTTGGCCAACATAAGATGGACCACAGCAACAGAAGGGTGTGCCAAACACTGGCATGGGGAAACTGGCTATAAAGCCCATAAGCCCGCCCCCAACAATACACTCCCTGCAGGAGGCATTAATTCCCAAATATCCATCAGCTGGGAACCTAGCATTCAGAACACCTAAGTTTATGGGGGACACCTGAATCAAACCACCACACCCAGGCTTACCTGGAACTCACTATGTAGTCTCAGGGTGGCCTCAAACTCACTGCGATCCTCCTACCTCTGTCTTCCTGAGTGCTGGGATTAAAGATGTGTGCCACCACACCCAGCTTTCTGTTTTCTTCTTTTCAGCTATAAGTCACAAGATCACAGCTATACTGAAAGCAGGTATATATCAGGAACAACAGTGACAACACAGGGAAAACCACCGTGAGTACACAGGAGACCAAAGTGGCTCCAGGGATGACAAAAAGATTTCTTTAAACCTGGCTCAGTGGCGCACTCCTTTAATCATGGCACTAAGGCAGCAGAGGTAGGAGGATCACTGTGAGTTCGAGGCCACCCTGAGACTACATAGTGAATTCCAGGTCAGCCTGAGCTAGAGTAAGACCCTACCTCGAAAAACCAAATAAGCAAACAAACAAAAAGATTTCTTTAAAAAAATGTTTTATTTATACGCAAGCAGAGAAAGAGAGAGAGAGAGAGAGAGAGCGTATAGGCATGCCAGGGCCTCTGGCCACTGCAAATGAACTCCAGAGGCACAGAGTGGTATGTGCATTTGGAGTTCATCTGCAGTGGCTGGAGGTCCTACAATGCCTACTCTCTCTGTATCTGTCTATATCTCTCTGTCTCTCTTTACTTGCAAAAAAAAATTAAATTAAATTAATTAACTAAGTTAATTTTTTTTAAGTTCACAAATTAGCTGAGGCTGAGGTAAGAGAATTGGCATGAGTTTGAGGCCAGCCTGGAGCTACACAGTTCCAGATCAGACTGGGCTAGAGTGAGACCCCATCTTGAAAAAAAAAAAAAAACTTCACAAATTAGAGTTCAGGAGATGGCACATATGTCTGGATTTTTTTTTCTAATGTTTAATTCATTTATTGATTAAAGAGAAAAAAGCAAATAGAGAGCAAAACTGGGCACATCAGGGCCTCTAGCCACTGCAAATGAACTCCAGATGCATGTACCACCTTGTGCATCTGGCTTACATGGGTACTAGGGAGTTGAACCTGGGTCCTTAGGCTTCACAGGCAAATGCCTTAACCACTAATCCATCTTTCCAGCTCATGTCTGGAATTTGTTTGCACAGGCTAAGAGACCCTAGTGTGCCCATAGTTATCCTCCCTCCTCCTCTTTTGCTTTCGCTCTCTCTCACACAAATAAAGATGTTTTAAAAAATGAATCCACTGAGGGGCTGGAGAGATGGCTTAATGGTTAAGGCACTTGCCTGCAAAGCCTAAAGACCCAGGTTCTATCTCCCTCCAGATCCCATATTAGCCAGACGTACAAAGATGAGGCAAGCACAACGTTGTATTTAGCCACTAGGTGGCTCAAGTGCCTGGCATTAGATTGTACTGACTGAGGCCCTGGCACACCAATTCTCTCCCCCCACTTGCTCCCTATAATTTTTTTTAATGAGTCATTGAATCTTGGCAGTTTGTAAGTATAACATGAATAGTAAATAAGATTCAAACCTGGGAGCCAGAGAGAGTACTCACTGATAGAATATCTGTCTAGCATTTGAGAGTGAAGGAGAAACAGAAGAAAGCTAGCTTCTTTCAAGCAGTTTTAGTTAGGGTCAGGAGCTTAAAGAGAACCAGAAGATACCACCCTGTCTTGGCAGGAATAGAACTTTCTCAAAAAAAAAAAAAAAGATTTCTTTTATAAAAAATTTATTTATAAGCAAGCAGAGAGAGAGTATAGGCATGCCAGGGCCTCTGGCTACTGCGAATGAACTCCAGTTTCACCCACAAGAGTTGCAGTGCCCTATGTTCACCATCTAGAATACAACTTAGGTGGCTGGCCATTGGTCAGCCCCCTTGAATCTGCAAGCCAATCAGGTCTTCCTCTTACATACCTGAATCTGACAAAAGAATCCATTTTGGGGGGCTGGCTGGATAGAGGGCTCAGTGGTTAAGGGACTTGCCTGCAAACCCTGACGACCTGAGTTTGACTCCCCAGGACCCACATAAAGCCAGGTGCACAGTGGTACATGCATCTGGAGTTCATTTGCAGCAGCTGGAGTCCCAGACATGTCCATTCTCTCTACCTCTCTGACTGTCTTCTCTCTCTTTCTCTCTCTCTGTTTGCAAATAAATTAAAAAAAAATATTTTTAGTCAAGCATAGTGGTGCATGCCTTTAATCCCAGCACTTGGGAAGCAGAGGTAGGAGGATCGCTGTGAGTCCGAGGCCACCCTGAGACTACATAGTGAGTTCCAGGTCAGCCTGGACTAGAGTGAGACCTTACCTCGAAAAACCAATATATATGTATGTATGTATATATATGTATGTATATATGTGTGTGTATGTGTATGTGTGTGTATGTGTATGTATATATGAATACCATTTATGGTATGTATGTATGTATATATGGTATACCATATATGGTATGTATGTATGAAGAATCTTTTTTATTTTGGTTTTTCAGAGTAGGGTTTTGCTTTAGCCCAGGTTGACCTGGAATTTACCTTTTTTTTTTTTTTTTTTTTTTTTTGGTGTTTTGAGGTAGGGTCTCTCTGTAGCCCACCAGGCTGACCTGGAACTCACCACATAGTCTCAGGCTGGCCTTGAACTCACAGTGATCCTCCTACCTCTGGATTAAAGGTGTGTACCAGCATGCCTGGCGAAAGAATCTATTTGTTTCTATAAAGGTGAGCCCATGCCGTTCTCCGTTCTGTCTGCCCTGTGACCTGGTCTGGATATAATAGGTCTGGCTGGCCCTCTCAGGTCTGGCCAGGCAGGGAAAATTCTGCTTCTTGACCTGGGTAGTTTTCTGCTTCCTTCTATCTGCCTTATGCTTTGGGGTGCCTTCTTACCTTAATTACATGTACGATTTTTCTCCAGTCTCAGCCTGCCACGTGTGTATTTCCTCTAAACTCTGGGCCTGCTGCATGTGCAATTTCTCTAAACTCGGGGTAACCATGGGTGTAACTCTCTTTACTGCCCACTTCTCACCTGAATTTCCTGGTCTCTGCTTTGGTCCTTGCCCTCTACTATTCATCCTTAAGCCATCACCACTTGCTCTCATCACCATCTTCTATGGGGAGGCTCAGGACGGAGGCTGTGCCTTCCACATGAGTGAGTGTTCCTTCTAAATCCCTCTGCATGGGCTTCTAGATCCTATCTTCCATGTGCTTGTGAATCTGCTCCAGCCTTTTTCTAGATCCCAATTTCCCTAAAATGAACCTCACAATTTATGATTTCTCTCCAAATAAACTCAATAATTCATAATTTATTCTTCTTGAGTCTGTTTTATCAACTCATTGTTAAATAGGATAAGGACCCAAAATTGGGGTTCATAAGTTTGGGATACCCCTTCTGAACCCCAAAGTCCTTTATCAAGTGGATGCAGGTTCCATCTGTGGCACCACCCCCCCCCAAAAAAAAACCTTGCACACCTGGAACCTGGTCTTTGTCCTACTGTCCCTGGTATTTTTGGCTTGGCTCCTTCATTTCCTGTTTCTTTGTGTTCTCTAGAATCATCTCCTTTAAGGAAAAAAAATAAGTCAATGGGACTTTAAAGGAGAAACCACAAAGCCAACATCACAATGAAGCCTTTGACAGAAAGAAACACAAGCTATCAGATAGCATAACAAGACCCCCACCCTCCCACCCACCTCAACTCCCAGACCAAGCCTGTTCTGGTGGTCTGTCACACCAGGTTGCAGGCTGTCCCATGCCACTTTCCTGCAGTTCCACCACTTTGGGGTTGGTACGAGTGGGAGGAAGCCCATGGATAAAAATCATGGCTTATGAACCAGCCAAGGGTAAAGTATTTCCATTTCCTGGTAGGAGCAGCCTCATCCCTTGCTTGAGAACTGCTCTATATCAGGCCCCTGACTGCCTCCCATTACTCCTCTCTATAAGAAAGTACATGGACTAAAATATGCCACAGCGACCTGAGTCAGAGGCAGGAGGAGAGCCTGGGCCCTAAGCCTGTGGGTGTTCCAGGTAGCTGAATTTACCTAGAGCAGGTAGTGACAGCCCGTTCCTGACAACCCAACACCCAGAGAACAGAAAAGACCCCTGCTCACAAGTGAATCCTCTTGGTTCCGGCAGTCAGTAAACAGTGTTTATTCATATTGTATGCATGTATGTAAATATTGAGAGAGAGAGAGGGAGGGAGGGAGAGAGAAAGAAAGAAAGAAAAAGAGAAAACGATTACACCAGGGCCTCTTGCCGTTGCAAACAAACTCTATATGCATGCACTACTTTGTATGAGGACCACCAGGGATGGCTGACCACCTGACCATCTCCTGGGCCAAATTCCTACACCCTGGGGCCTTCCAGGGCCTCAAAACTAACAACTAGGGGCTGGAGAGATAGCCTATCAGTTAAGGTGCTTGCCTGTGAAGCCTAAGGATCCAGGTTTGATTCTCCAGGTCCCATGTAGGCCAGATGCACAAGGTGGCACATGCGTCTGGAGTTTGTTTGCAGTGGCTGGAAGCCCTGGCATGCCCATTCTCTGTCTCTCTCTCCCTCTCTCTCTCTCTCTCTCTCTCTCTCATCTCTAATAAATAAATAAATAAATATTTTTTTAAAAAAAAACTAACACCTGGATCACTAGCCACTCTGAAAGATGCAGGAGGCAAGTTTTAAGGCTCACCTCAGGCCACATGTACGGCCAGCCTGGTACATGCATGGCAGCTCTGGTGGGGATGGTGTGGCCCTGCTGTGGAGAGCATGCGGTTGCTGGTGGGGGATGAGGTTTGAGTGGAGCACACACAGTAGCCATGATAGGGGACAGGGCACACTGCAGTGAGGCCCAGAGGTAGATGAGAGAAAGCAGTGGTGTGTCCTGTGGGGAATTTCGGATGCTGTTAAGAGTGTCTGAGCAAGCTATCTGCTGTTCTATCACTACTGGCCAGAAGCAGGACAACTTCCAAGAGGCAATATAGAGCCCAGTCAGTGGATGTGGCCAGGGCAACGGAGTGGACAGACCCTGGGGCAAGGGAAGGAGTGCATGGACAAGGACAGGTGGCCAGAGCAGAGCGCAGCAGGCTGGTTGGAGGGTGGGCCTTCAGAAGCAGACCCTCTTGTGCGCATCTTATTGTAGAGGGGGCCCAAGAAGCACTATTCCTCTGGAAAACACACTTCCTGCTCAGATCTCCAAACACCACCTGTGGGTCATTGGCTGCAGCTGCTAGGGGCATCAATCTGGGCACATCCAGCAAGCTGTGAGTCAGGACCATGATCCCCAGTGTTAAGGTTGGAGAAACACTGGGTGTCTTCACAGTTTCCAAAGATGACTCAGTATCAGCGTGTCCATGGCTCTGCAGCAGGGTGGCCTTGGAGCAGCATCCACGCGCCGCTGGGCAGTGGGCAGGAGGACAATGGCGCTCAGATTCTAGTTCGCATGGCTATTAGGAAAACACACTAAGGAAAACAGAGTATTGCAAACACGCTTTCTGCCTTCTCAGTATGGCTGCCTTATAAATTGTAGCCTGTGCTGGAGGTTATTAACAACGCTATTTCCCTATCTTCTTAACAAATGTGTATTAGGCAAATAGCTGTTTCCTGAGCTGGTGAGTGATGGTGACAGGCATGGCAGAGTTGATGCCTCACCCTGCAGGCCCAGGGCACTGCAGAGACTTTGCAAAAAGACAGAATCTAGTTGCATTTGTGCCTGGATTTGTTAGAGCCACGTGGAAGCTAAACTCATTTTATTCAGAACAGCCCAGGAGCGATCACCAAAAAGAATCTCATGAAGGCAGCATATATCATACACTTCCCAAACACCACCAGCAGCAAGTGACAATGGCATTACCACTCAGTCACTGAGATTAAAAATTAGTCATACGTGGAAAATAGAAACGGGGTTTCAGGGAGAAGAAGGTGTTGGTTGCACTGAATAATGCCACTTCTTTCGTTTGGCAAATAAATGATACCTATTTCCTGATGACAAATTTTTCCAGGGCAGCTGAGGCTGAGTAGTCTCACGTTGGGGATAAAAACCTTGACAGTTGGCTGGCTAGACAATTTTCAACCTATGTTATAAATTAGATCTAAAAAGTCTTTCACAACAGGTACTCAGTACTGGCTGCAGAGTTGCCCTCATGTAGACTGAATCTTGGGTTTGGTGACAAGTGAACAAGTGTCCTTGGAATTAGGATTTAGGGAACTCAACCTGAGGCCTTGCCTGTGGTAGCAAATGCTCACTCACTGAGCTACACCTTAATCCCAGCAATTTTTTCCTTCCAAGGATCTGAAGGGTACAGCTCTCCTCTCAGGCATGTGTGGCTGGCCCTTGATCCTTCCGGTTTGCCTCTGAGCAGCTTGGCTGGACCCAGCCTATCCTCCCTGTCTCTCCTCTCACCTCCAATACCTGGTCCTGCCCGTGACCTCATTCCTCAGCCTTCTCTCAATGCTCTGAACTGCTCACTTCCCTGTTAAAGATTCCTAGCCCCACACCCTTCCCTGACCACACAGCCTGAGTTCATTCCAGCTCTCAGAGTTCCATGTGTCCAGCTCGGCCCCTCTGGCCTACTTGGTAACCATCAGGACAGCCTTGTTCTCAGCCCACTGACTAGGCCTGGAGATTCTCCTCTGCATCCCCAGCATCCTCTTGCTACCCACAGGCAGCTATGGATGGCGGCACAAAGGTCTCTGGCTCTGCTTGCAGCCGACCCTCCCTAGGCCGGTAGGTGCCCCTAGTCTCTGTTCCATCTGCTGCAAGTTGCCCCTCCTCTTCTGAGCACTACCACAAACCATCTTGCACTCTGTACAGCAAGGGCAGCCAAAACATGAACCTTTGCCTCCAGCTAGCCCTTGAGCTCAGGTCCAGAAGTTACTGGACATCTTCACAGGGCTGGCTGACAGCAGCTCCAGCTCAGCTTCCAGACACCAACCCTCGATCTGGTGGCCACACTGCCAAAATATGATTCATCTTTCACACACTTTCCCCACAACCACATCAAACTCCATGGTAAACATGGATCATGGCAAACAGATCCCGGCCTGGCTGGCCAATGCATGGGGTCATTGGGGGTTGGGATGGATGGTAAAGGGCTGGGAGAAGCTTTAGTTGTGAAGTGTGCAAGTACTTCAGGCAATGCTCAAGACAGCACCAGGCCTGGCCAAGGCACTGCTGTAAGGGTGAAAAGTGCCCTTGAGGAGCCCCTCTGCCCAACTTGTAAGAACAATGGTATTTATCCTCCTCTCACCCACATCCATTTCTCCTTTCTGTCCCCAAAGGCAGCAAGCAACCTCTTGGTCTGAGGGGAACCTCTCCCTCCTTCCTACCTCTTGAGGGCATATGGAGCTTTGGGAGGAAGACCAAGCACAGGAGTGTGTCCCTCTCCTACAGCTACCTGCAGGGAGCTGGCAGTGCCCCAGGAAGGGGCTTCTGGGCACCCTGTGGCACCTATGTAAGCTGGTGGCTTCAATGGCACTGGTTGTTGTTTTTGTTGTTGTTGTTGTTGTTGTTTATTGTTTGTTTTTTTTCCAAGGTAGGGTCTTACTCTAGCCCAGGCTGACCTGGAATTCACTATGTAGTGTCAAGGTGGCCTCGAACTCACAATGACCCTCCTACCTCTGCCTCCCGATTTCTGGGACTAAAGGCATGCACCACAATGCTCTGCTTTTTTCTTTTTTTTAAGCAACTCAACTTGTCTTCAAATAGGAATAAATATTCATGTTTTCACTGACAGCCTTGCATTGTCCCCTGATGTGGTGAGGAGTAATGGCCCATCTCACCAGGGAGCCAGGTGCCATCTTTTACTAAAAGTAGCTTCCAACATGACGAATGGATTTCTCACAAACATGAAATTGTTGATCATATTTACAAACAGTTCATTTTTCACATTCCATTGGTCCCGCCCTCATCCCTGGGGCCCCTCCACAGATGACACATGGGCAGCCATTACCGCCATTGATTAAGGCTTCCCATCCTCCTGCAGTACCCGTTCCTCTATTCATCCTGGGCAGTGGGTGGCCCCCCAGAGCTTTGCAGGGTTTATTCATGAGCCGTATTGTTCTGTGTTGTTCTGTGCACCTCTCAATGAGGTGCGTGTCAGAACGCTGACATTGGGATGTTCACAGCAGCAGGTAAATGAATAGCTAATTAAACCCTGTGGCTTTACCCAATCTTGTGCCTTAAAGCCTGCCTCCTCCACACTCCACTCTGGAAAAATGCAAGTGTAAATAAACAGGGCCGGCCAGGGCACATAATTGAGCCAGGAGTGGAAGGAATGATGACATAAGTGCACAGGTCCCTGGCATTTACGGTCTGTCTTGACCTTCAATGCTGTGACAGAATACACGTGGTGGTTTAAAGGAGGAAGCTCAGTTGCTTGAATCTGAAATACAAGAAAAGCAGGAAGGGAGCAGGTCCCCTTGGAGGACATTCTCAGTGGCCTAATTTCTTCCCACTAGACCCACCTCCTAAAGGCTCTACTGCCTTCACAGTGCCACAAGCTAGCAACCCAGTCGTCACACATATGTCTGGGAAGACACTGCACATACAAACTTCAGTAGGACCCAACCAAAAGGCCTCAGACCCGAATTTTTCAGCACCTGATGAAGAGTAGTTCCCCACATGGCCAGGCCAATGAAGAGGCAGTCATCAAAATGGCCAGTCCCAGCCAAGCCAAAACTTTTCTAGAACCAGCTGCTTGCTCCAGATTGCTGTCTCTAGGCCTCCTAGTTGTATGTCTTGGTTCTGTGTGGCTTTCCTAAGGTTGTCCCAGTCCAGAAGATGGGCTGGTACTCACTGATGGAGTCAGTTGCTGCTTGGAACCCCACTCCAATCTCTCAGCATTGGGCCAGTGAGTGGTGGACAGGACAGTGATCTCCAGGCCCTCACAGGGACACCCAGAAAGAAGGCATTTCATCCCTACTCAGAAACCCAATGTTTCTATCGGCATCAGTAACCCACCAAAGGGCTGGAGAGATGGCTATGCTTAAAGGCACTGGCTTGCAAAGCCTGACAGCCTGTGTTCAATTCTCCAATACCTACATAAAGCCAGATGCAAAATTGGCATGTGTATCTGGAGTTCATTTGTGGTGGCACAAGGCCCCACACATAGTTTCCCTTTCCCTCTCTCTCTCCAAATAAATAAAAAGAACATTTTTTTTTTTAGAAAGAACCCACCCTCTAGAAGCTGAGGGTGCCACTGAGCCATGCAGGCTTGCCTAGCATACAAAAGGCCCCAGGTTCCATCCCCAAGCACTACACATAAGAAAAGAGCTGACTTGCCACTACGGACCCTAGTTCGAGGCTGGATTCCCCAGGACCCACATAAGCCAGATGCACAAGAGGGCGCATGAGTCTGGAGTTCGTTTGCAGTGGCTGGAGGTCCTGGTCTGCCCATTCTCTCTCTCTCTCTCTCTCTCTCTCTCTCTCTCTCTCTCTCTCTCTCTCTGCCTCTTTCTCTCTCTGTCTGTCTGTCAGTCTCAAATAAATAAAAATAAACAAAAAAGTAATACATTCTTGAAGCTAGGCATGGTGGTTCACACCTTTAATCCCAGCTCTTGGGAGGCAGAGGTAGGAGGATTACCGAGAGTTCAAGGCACCCTGAGACTACATAGTGAATTCCAGGTCAGCCTGGGCTAATGTAAGACCCTACCTTGAAAAATAAATTAATTAATTAATTTTTTAAAAAGTAATACATTCTTGCTGTGACCAGTTGAATAATATATATGCATATAAACAAAGTTGGTAATCCTGCCCTGTCCGTGACCTGAGGACCCAAAGGTGACAGAGGTCAATACACCAGCAGGCATGTTGGGCTTCCCTCCTGGCTGTTCTGTTTATAAACACCCGCAACTCCCCCCCCCCCGCGACATGTGCAACCCAGGCCATACTTGACAGTATGACTTGGGCATCACCCTAGGCCACTGCCTGCAGTTCTGACCTGTGCTGACTTGAAGCCTGACAGTGCCAGCTCCCCTGTGGGTGCATTGATCCTTAGCTCTGTTCAACACTGGGCTCCTGTCTGCATTTTGACTTTGTTTTTATGTTTGCTCTCAACTCCACTGCTCCTAATGCAGAAGCCTTGACTTCTAAAGGGGGCACTGAAGCAGAGTGCATGGGGTTTCTCTCCATGCCATCCAGTGGGAGCATGGGCTCCTGCTCTCCCCTCCCCACAAGCACCACATGTTCTCTGACTTCCAGCTTTTGATGACATGCTGGCCTGGAGAAGACATCCCACTGGGGGCTGACTCCTGGTTCAGGGGTTCTTCTGGATGCCATGACCTGTGCTTTCCCTGTTGTGATTACTCCTGTGTAGCCCATGCCCAGCACTGCCAGGTCTTGATCTCCATATGCCCTTCTGCTATCTAGAAGGCAGATGAGCCTTCCCTAGGCTCTCGGCCAGCTGTGTTCCCATAAGAGATAAGAAGGTCAGTGGTTAGATCATCAGGGGTAGAGGTGAGACCCTAGCTTCTGGCAGCAGCATTGGCAAGGGGTGACCCCTGTGATCTGCCACATTAGCACTGGCTGGAGCACAGCCTGATGGACTCTGGGCTGTCCCACCTCCCAGTCCCTCCCACATTTGTGCAGCTCCTGTATTCAGTCCCATTTGTAAGTACCTGGGAGGTGTCTACACTCCTGGCTGGATACATGCTGCCATATGACCCTGACCCATTGTTTTTGAATACTTTCTTTGACTATTTTAAGATCTATATGACTTTAATTCCAGCACTTTGGAGGCAGAGGTGGGAAGATGACTATGAGTTCCAAGGTGGGCCTGGAGCTATAGAGACCCTCCCCCATCTAAAAAACCCAAATAATAAATTTTTTATTTAGGGTGTTACTTTCCCATTTGTCATGTGTATTGGAAATTTCTTACCTCCTTGTCATTTGTTCCCTTCCCCCATGAATTTGACTTTTTCAAAATAGAAATGTTAAATCGGGATAAAATCTCAAAAAGGTTTTCCTCAAAAAAAATCTTTCAACCAAATTTATTCTAACATGTTTAAAGTTTAATTGTGTCCATTAAAATCTTTACGCCATAACTAGGCAGGATTGGCATTTTTATATCATTATATATGTTCAAAAAGAAAGATTGCTCAGTGGTTAAGGCACTTGCTCATAAAGCCTAACAACCTAAGATTTATTCCCCAGTACCCACACAAGGCCAGATGCACAAAGTGGCATATGCATCTTGAGTTTGTTTGCAACAGCTGGAGGCCATGGTGTGATCATTTTATTTCCAACCCCCCCTTCCAGGTATGGTGGCATACGCCTTTAATCCCATCACTCAGGAGGTAGAGGTAAGAGGATGACTGTGAGTTCGAGGCCAGCCTGAGACTATATAGTGAATCCCAGGTCAGTGTGGACTAGAATGAGACCCTTCCTCAAAAAAAAAAAAAAAACATAGTAACAGGCTTGAGGCTATAGCTCACTTGGTAGCATGCTCAACGCATGAAGGAAGCTCCAGGTTCAATCTGCAGCACCACGTAAACCCAGCACTGAGGATGTGCAAGCAAGAGGGTTAGAAGTTCAGTCTTCCTTAGGCTACATATCCAGTTAAAAGCTAGCCTTGTCTACTTGAGACCCTGTCTCAAAAAGATAAAAAATGCATGGTATAGCCAACTAGTCAATTTGTGTGTATGCGTGTGCACGTGTGCACCTATGCACACTCATATCAGAGTCTCTTGGCACTGCCAATGAATACCAGATGCATGTGCCACTTTTCTGCGGCTTTATGCAAGTGATGAGGAAACAAATCCAGGCCAACAGGCTTTGCAAGCAGGAGCCTTTAACTTCTGAACCATCTCCACAGCCTTCATATCCAGTTTTAAGCTGTCCAGTAAAATTGCATCCATTCCATACGTGATGTCTTTTCTTTTTAGTATTTTATTTCTTTTTTTTTTTTTTTTGCAAAGAGAAAGAAAGAGAGAGAGAGAGAGAATTGGCATGCCAGGGCCTCTAGATGCTGCAAAGGAACTGCAGATACATGTGCCACTTTGTGCATGTGGTTTTACGTGGGTACTGGAGAACTGAACACATATCGTTAGTCTTTGTATGCAAGTGTCTTAACCACTGAGCCATCTCTCCAGCCCCATAGTGTATTTCTTAGTCAGTGTCTGCCTAACTTTTCTGTAGTTGTAACACATCTGTAAGCAAAAGTATTTCCATCTCCATTGTTTTTAAGCACTTGTGATTTGATTCAGGTGTCTCCCATAAACTTGGATGTTCTGAATGCTAGGTTCCCAGCTGATAGAAATCTTGGAATTAACATCTCCTGGAGGGAGTGCATTGTTGGGGGACAGGCTTATGGATATTATAGCCAATTTCCCCTTGCCAGTGTTTGGCACACTCTCTTGTTGCAATTGTCTACCTTATGTTGGTCAGGGGGCGATATCCACCCTCTGTTCATGCCATCGTTTTCCCTCATGGAGCTGCCCTCTTGAGCCTGTAAGCCAAAATAAACCTCATTTTTTCCCCAAAAGTTGCTCTTGGTTGGATGATTTCTACCAGCAATGTGAACCTGACTTCAACAGTAAAGTGGTACTGAGGAGTGGGATTTCTGCCAGACACTTGACTGTGTGGCTTTGGCCTTTTGGAGCTGATTTTCAAGAGGAATGTGGAAGGATTTGAAACCTTGGCCTAAGAGAAGCCTTGCAGAATTGTAAGTACAGCTTGATGGACTATTCTGGTCAGAATTGGAAGACCTGAATGCAGTAAGAACTATGGACTTTGAGGTTTGGTTTATGAGGGTTAGAAAGAGATTTGCCTGGATTGGGCTACAGTTTGTGTGAGAGGCTTGCTGTTATAACCAGATCCTGAGAAGTTGTGCAGGGTTGTATTGTATAGAAATGGGCTGATGTGAGCAGAGGGATATGGCACAGAAAAAATGAAATCTTTGGGTGAAATGATGCCCATTCAGCTGCAAATGAGGGATTACAACCTTTGAGATTGGGCCAGTTGACCTGCACTGGGGCACAGGAAGAATGTAAACTCTTTTGAAGGGGCCTGAGTGCTCAAGGAGTGTCCTGATCTTCAAAGTCTGCTTTATTCCACCCAGGATTAACAAATTGGCACCCTACCTGGTATTGTGGAGTTTAAGAAATGTAGGAAAGAGGGGGTCATTGAGTTTGCAACACCATCTTGTGTTTTAGAAATGGCCATGGGTAGTGTGAAGCAGGTTTGCTAGATGCCTGCATGGAGACCTGATGGAGCCATGAGGATGAACTGTGGGTGGCAGTGGAGACCTGGTGGAGATGCAGGGACCACAAGATAGCTGCTAAGGAAAGTTGCTGGCCCCAGATGAAGTTTTCCCAGACTGTGAGTAGCATAGCTGGAGGGGCGAAATTGGAATACCAGAGACTTATTGCTGGTTAGAATTATCGGATTTGGAGATCTGTCACTGGCTAGAGTTGTTGGACTTGAAGCTACAGAGTTTGATGTTTGCCCTGGTTGTTTTAAATCTTGTATTGGTTGAGTATTTCTTTGCTATGCCCAACTCAGTATTAATGTTTATTCTGTGCCATTATGGGCTTTAGGGAATTTTTTGATATTATGGCTCAGTTAAAAGATCTTGGATTATGAGGATATATGAACATCACTGGAGTTGATTAAAAACTATGGGGACTTTTAAAGTTCGATGAATGCATTGCATTTTACATCCTGTATGGTTATCAGTTTATGGAGGCCAGAGGTAGAATATGGTGGTTTGATTCAGGTGTCACTCTTAAACTTAGGTGTTCTGGATGCTAGGTTCCCTAGCTGATGGCAATTGAAAATTAAAGCCTCCTGGAGGCAGTGTACTGTTGGGGATGGGCTTGTGGGTGTTATAGCCAGTGTTGCCTTGCCAGTGTTTGGCACAATCTCCTGTTGCTATTGTCCACCTGATGTTGTCCAGGGGGTGATATCCACCCTCTGCTCATGTCATTGTTTTCCCCTGCCATCATGGAACTTCCCCTTGAGTCTGTAAGCCAAAATAAACCTCTTTTTTTCCTACATGCTGCTCTTGGTTGGGAGATTTCTACCAGCAATACGAACCTGACTGCAACAGCACTTGAACTTTGTGTGGTATCTGCTCAGGTGTCACTGGCTGGGTGGCTTACATAACAGGAACTTTTTTTTCTTATGTCTGGAGCTAGAAAGTCCAAGATGAAGGTACCAGCAGATTATGCTCCAGGAGGGGACCCTTCCTGTTGGCAGGTGTGGCCTTTGGGGTGTGGCTTTGCATGGGAGCAAGGACAGCTGTTGTGGTTGAGGCTTGCTTCCCAACTTGGTGATGTTAGGGAAACGGGACAACTGTGAGATGCAAGGCCTCACAGGAGGTCTGCCATCATGGTGGTTGTTGCAGTCAGGTTCGCATTGCTGGTAGAAATCACCCAACCAAGAGCAGATTGTGGAAAAAAAGATATTTATTTTGGCTTACAGGCTTGAGGGGGAAGCTCCACGATGGCAAAGGAAATGATGGCATGAGCAGAAGGTGGACATCACCCCCTGGCCAAGGTGAACAGGGACAGGAGAGTGTGCCAAACACTGGCAAAAGGAAACTACCTATACTACCCATATGGCTGCCCCCAACAATACACTGCCTCCTGGAGGTATTAATTCCAAAATCTCCATCAGCTGGGAACCTAGCATTCAGAACACCTAAGTTTATGGAGGACACCTGAATCAAACCACCACAGTAGTTTAGTGAGATCCCAGCTCCTCCTCCTCTTTCATCCGGCCCATGAGGTGAGGGGTTTTACTCCACCATATACTTTTTAATTTTTTTTTAATTTTAGAGAGAGAGAATTGACGAGCCGGGGCCTCAGCCACTGAAATCAAACTCTAGACACCTGTGCCACCTAGTGGGCATGTGAGACCTTGCACTTGCCTCACCTTTGTGCATGTGGCTAACGGGGGATCTGGAGAGTCAAAAATGGGTCCTTAAGTTTCACAGGCAAATGCCTTAACTGCTAAGTCATCTCTCTAGCCTTCCACCATACACTCTTGCCATCATGTGGCACCACAGCCCCAATGCAGTGGAGCCAACTGGGCATGGACAGAAACTTCCAAAGTTCAAGCCAAAAAAACTGTTTTCTTTTCCAAGGCTGACTTTCTCAAGTATTTATTACAATGACAGAAAACTAATAGTCACTATCAAATAGCATTTGGGGTGGAACAGGGACAATGCAGGTGTGTGCTGCACTGTAGGACACAGTTCATGTGCCCAGGCTCGGACTCACGAGTGCCCTCTCTAGGTTTTGACACCTACCAGTATGTACCCTGGTCTCCACACTCTGGGATCTACACTGGCCTTGGCCAATCCTCCTTGGGAAGTGGTCTTCCCTGAAGTGGTGACCCACAAACCACATAGGAGTCTGTGTGGACAGAAGGACCAGGTACCCAACAGAGTCTGAAGCTTCTGTCCATGGGTGAATTGGTTTTTGCTGCCCCTTTCCTTGTAGCCTGTCATTATAGTATGGCAAGGCATGTCAAGAAGACATCTATTTCTATGTACTTTTAAAAGTTTGAAAGGCAGAGAAAAATGTCTGGTTTTGTTCCAGGCGCGATACAGGTTGCTATGCCCAGTCTGGTGACTGGGCTGTTCATCCTCCTCATTGGTCAGCTTTGATCACATGTTTTGATACAATCTCTACCCACATGCATTTTCACCATGTTCTCTTAGAGTCTGTAAGGTCTCTTCTGCCCTTGAGTATTCCTGCAGGAGATTCATGCTTGTGCCCTGGCAACCATGGCTCATAGCCAACCCAAGTCTCTCCTCATTGTCTTTATTAGGAAAATCCTGGTTTATGGGGCAGCAGTGCCAGCCAGCACAACACTCCCAAGCCTTCCTGCAGAGGTTGTGTGTGGAGACACAGAGCAGCTCACACTTGTAATCCCAGCATTTAACAAGCTAAAGAGGAGATTTTTTTTTTCAAGGTAAAGTCTTGCTCTAGGCAAGCTGACCTGGAATTCACTATGTAGTCTCAGGCTGGCCTCGAACTCACAGTGATTGTCCTACATCTGCCTCTTGAATGCAAGTGCTGGGATTAAAGATGTGCACAGCTATGCCTGGCTCAGAAGAACTGTTAAATTTGAGGCAGCCTGGGCTATAGAGTGAGACCATACCTCATTTAAAAAAAAAAAAAGCATGGGCCTGGAGAGATGGTTCAACAGTTAAAGGCCTTGCTTGCAAGACCTAGTGACCTGGGTTCGTTTCCCCAGGACCCATGTAAAGCCAGATGCACAGAACAGTATATGCATAAGCAGTTCAGCTGCAATGGCTAGAGGCCCTGGTGTGCCCATTTCTCTTTCTTTCTCTTTCTCTCTCTTTCCTCTCCTCTCCTTACAAATAAATACTAAATTTAAAAAAAAAAAAGTGTGAGGACTGGAGAGATGGCTTAGCGGTTAAGCGCTTGCCTGTGAAGCCTAAGGACCCCAGTTCGAGGCTCGGTTCCCCAGGTCCCACGTTAGCCAGATGCACAAGGGGGCGCACACGTCTGGAGTTTGTTTGCGGAGGCTGGAAGCCTTGGCGCGCCCATTCTCTCTCTCTCCCTCTATCTGTCTTTCTCTCTGTGTCTGTCGCTCTCAAATAAATACATTAAAAAAAATTTTTTTTTAAAAGTGTGAGGAGGGGCTGGAGAGATGGCTTAGCAGTTAAGCGCTCGTCTGTGAAGCCTAAGGACCCCGGTTCGAGGCTCGGTTCCCCAGGTCCCACGTTAGCCAGATGCACAAGGGGGCGCACGCGTCTGGAGTTCGTTTGCAGAGGTTGGAAGCCCTGGCGCGCCCATTCTCTCTCTCTCTCCGTCTATCTGTCTTTCTCTCTGTCTCTGTCGCTCTCAAATAAATAAATAAAATATTTTAAAATTAAAAAAAAAAAAGTGTGAGGAGGATCACTGTGAATTCAATGCCAGCCTGAAACTACACAGTGAATTCCAGGTCAGTCTGGTCTACGAGCAAGACCCTACCTCAAAAGGGGGTAGGTCACAGGTGAGCCTAATAATGGTACCAAACTGACTCGCTAAGTACAAAACTAATTAATAAAAAAATTTTAAAAAAATAAAGTGTCCTTCCGGGAGGCCAAGGCACACCCTGAGGCAGTGCAAAAGGCAAGTGGGTATGTGGCCTCTGCAGGTTCAAAGGACAATTAATCAAGAGCCACTAAGGACTGGCTGCTGGCCACATGCCCTACCCGTCAGAAGCATGTCCTCACTGACAGCCTCTCTGCTCTCAGATCTGGTCTCCCTGGACCCTGTCAGCCTTAAGTTCTCACCAAACCATTGGCTTTTTTGTCATGTGACTGACATAGCAATTACCAGCCATGTGTGCCTCCTACTTTGTTTCCATTTAGTTAGCTTATTTTCTAAGCATATGCAATAAAACACAAAGTTATGGTATTTCCTTCAGCTGGAATTCCACAAATTTTATGTATCATTCATTTGCTAGGTAGTACTTATTTAACTTCCTGTTAATGGAATAGCTCTTTATTTTGAAATAGTTACATTTTACTTTGAACATTTTTATTGTCAATTTCCAGACTGTGTGCTGTAATCAGAGGAATATACAGTTAGATGAGCCAAGGGGCTCTGCTGGGCTGCTTAACAAAACCTCACCTCACCTCTCACTGCCTTCCCGTGGGCAGCCCTTGGGGACTCTTAAGTTACTGACCTGGTATTTAACAGACCAGTGACCGCATCTTGCTTCTCCTGCTTCTGCAACATTTTTTGTTTTGTTGTTTTAATTGCTGGAGCCTGACCCAGAGCTTCCTGCTCTCCAATGTGTGGGAAAGCATTCTACCACTGCACTGCACCCCAGCCCTGGAACCTTGTTTTCTAACTCAGGCATTACATGCTCATTCCCTTTCCCAGGAAGCTGAGACTCCACATCCTGTGTCCCTTCCCCTCCCAACAGAGTCATGTGAATTATCAGCATCTTGTGCTTATGTTATGATGAGGAAAAAAGAAAAACATTCGCAGCTGCAAAAGGTTAGATTAGTGGTTGTGTGTGTTCCCTCTACCAGGCTAGGATCCAACCCAGGGCCTCACACATGCTGGGCAAGTCCTCCTAGCTTGGACCCTTAGCCCAATAACTACACCTCTTCCTCGCAGTGTTGCATTTTCCCTGGAGTTCTTTTTCTTTCTTTAGACAGGGTCTCATGTATTCAAGGCTAGCCTCAAACTCACTATTGTAGCTGAGGATGACTTTGAACTTCTGATCCTCTTGCTCTACATGCTGAGTGTTGGGGTTACAAGTGGACATCAGCATACTTGGTTTATGCAGTGCTGGGGATCTATCAAGTGATCTATATCTCTAACCCCTCCAACCTGATCTTTAGCTGAGTCTAGCCTTCTTAACTGGAAATCCCTGGGAGTTCTTAGGGCCTCCAACAATTAACAGCCACCCTCATTTCCCAATGTCCCGTCTACTGAGCTAAGTCGCCCTGCAGCACTACTGAGAGTGGGTCCTAGGAGCTGGAACATCCTCAAGAGCCCTGTAGAGTCCCTGAGGAGTGTTTCTGAAGCCCTGTGGATGTCTCCACTGCCCTTGATGAGCTGGGGAGGGATGCACTGCCCTATGGCTTGTGAAGGCAACAGTTGTGCTAAGAATGAAAGGAGGTTAACAACCAGATACTGGGCTGGAGAGATGGCTCAGCGGTTAAAGCACTTGCCTGTTAAATCTAAGGACCTAGGTTCGATTCCCCAGGACCCACATAAGCCAGATGCATAAGGTGGCTCATGCATCTGGAGTTTGTTTGCAGTAGCTGGAGGTTCTGGCACACCCAATTTCTCTTTCCCACTCCCTCTCTAAAATAAATTAACTAATTTAAAGAAAAAAAGAACTAGACACTATTTTAGTCACACGTACTTGCTGAGATGCACTTCTATGCACACAGGCAATTCTGAAGACTCTAAAAGGTCTGGGTCTGTTTGCTGGTACAGGCTGGTGTTGGGTATGCTAGAAGATAGATACCACTATTCACGTGCACTGTGCTAAGGCACCAGCCACATTCTGGCCCACAGGAAGGATGGGCGGGAGCCCCAGCTCTAAAGAAAATTGGCACAGAGCTGCTGGTGGAGAGGGAGGTGAGCGCAAGTGGGGATCCAGCAGGTAGGTGCAGACCAAAAGCCGAACGTCTTCCAGATACCCTGTGGGCTTTAAAGGGCCATCACGAAAGGCTGAAGTCCTGGTCAGGTTTGGAGTGGCCAGCAGGGGCTGATGAGAATGGGATTGCTCAGCTGCAGAAGGCCAGGAGTTTAGCTTTCAGGATTAGATCTGGAGATGGCAGGGCCCGAAGTGTGTGATGGGGTGGGGCATGCAAGTTGAGCACGCAAGTTGAGCACTCAGCTCGGCAAAGGCAAACTGACCAGGGTAGAAGGTGACTTTTATAGGACCTGAATCAAGAGGGCTGCCTGAATGTAGAGGGGCCACCGCCTGTGCCCAGATCTTCCTGCCTGACAGCAGTGTGCCGAGACCACATGTCATCTGAGAGGCAGGGCCCTCCAGGAGCCTGGAGACTGGAGAAGGACCCGAAGGAGGCCTGGCAGGCCTTGCCGGGAGCGCGGGTTCTGGGAGAAGGCCAGTTCGACAAGCCGGAGCCCAGGAGGCGAGCCGGCTCTGGCAGCGAGCCGTGAGAACAGTCGGTCTGGAGGCAGGCTCTGGAAGCCAGAGCGCTAGCTGGGTCCAGGCGGCAGGGGCTCGGGGGCGTTTCTGGAAGCACTAGGACCGCAGCGCCCCTAACCGGAGCTGCGCTCTGCTCCGCCGCGCAGGGAAGAAAGCCGGCATTGTTCGAGAATCCGCACAAGCACTCGTCTCTAACTAACCGTTTAAAAACCCCATTGTAAAACATTTTTGGAGCATTCCCTCCATGGGTCCTGTTGCCGGGGCGACGGAATGAAGTCCCAGAGACCCTACAGGGGCCGCCGTGCCCCTCCGCCCCCTCCCCCGGCGCTGCACGCCTCTTCCTAAGTTTCCCGCACCAGACGCAGACCGCGGCGCATGCGTACTGCGCTTGGCGTTAGGGCCGCGGTTGCCAGGGGTTACCGGATCCCGCCCCCCCCCCCACACACACACACACCGCTCCGCGGGACGGGGCGGGGCAGCCTTCTGAAGCCCACCTCTCCTGCACGTCGGTTGGCCATACTTACTGTCCGTCCTGACAGCCTCGTCGCTGATTGGGTGGCGGCAGCGTTTGTGGGCGGGGCCTGCGCTGGGCCAGACGCGCCGGTGCGCGGGGCCGAGCAGGGCGCAGTCTGAGGCGCCGACGGTCGGGCGGCGGGGCGGGCGAGCGAGCGGCGATGATCCTCCCGGAGAGGCCGGGCGTCGGCGAGGACAGCGCCCAGCAGCAGGAAGCCGATAGCGACGGCCAGGTGGGGCGCGGTGAGGGGTGCGGGTCCCCGCTACTGCCCCGCGCTCCGGCCGGGAGCCACTCCCCTTCGGGCGAGCTGGGGAAACTGAGGCCCAGAGTCTGCGTCTCTTGCCTCCGTCCCCGTCGGGGATCTCAGTGATGGAGCCGAGGTGTGAATCATCGTTTCCCCGAAGCTCGCTCGGGATCCCCTGGATTCTAGGGACCCAGAGGCATGTATCCTCCGTCCCCAGTCGCCGCCGCCACCACCACACGGGTGTTTGCTCTTGGAACCCGCAAAACCTCCCTTTCCTACCTGTGCCTTCTGCAGCGCTGTGGCACTGGATGTCCATGCCACGCAGCTTGCAGCGGCAGGCAGCTCAGACTTCCTGGACTTCACCGGGCAGCCTGTCCTCTGGTCACTTTCCCACACCTCCACTTCTCCCAAGTTCCCGGTTTCCAGGAGCGTTAGGGAAGTGGCAGTAAGGTAGAGATCTGCGCAGTCCCTGCTGTCCCCTGGGGGTCAGTGAGAGGCTAGCTTGGGGTTTTTGCCAACTCTGGGCATCCTTGCTCACATCAGGAAGTTGCTAAACAGAGGCTTCTGTCACTAGTTAGTCTCAGCTGCCTGCCATAGCACTTTGCCCTCCTTCCTTCCCAGGTGTCAGGCTACACATTGTCCGTGGCTGAATCTATCCACTCTGGGACTGTGGCGCAGGTCTCCTGGGAGAGGAGGGAGGGAAGGAGGAATCAGGATTTGGGCTGCCGGGAATCGACCAGATCCCTCAAGAGCTCCCTCCCTGCCCACCCCAGGCGTGCCTGGTGCAGCGGTGACCAGCAGGCTCTGGAAAAAAAGAGAAGCACTCTACCCCTTGCCCACCATGAACTCTTCCTCACAGGGTGGCCATACTTGCAGATTGCCTTAAGCAGCTAGTCTCTCAAGGGCGTGTGGCTCCCCCATGGAGCTGGCCCAGCTATGGGAGCCCAGGGAGGACTTGGGACTACCCTGTTGTTCCCAAGCTCATGCTGAGGTAACTGTCTCCTTTTTGCTAGTCCTGGGGACAGTCCAGTTCTAGCCATTGTCTTGAGTCCTTGAGTTGTTTCTCTGTCCCCTTCCCTGTCTTCCCAGGCCATGGCCAGGTTCTGTCCTGGATGGGCCACCCCTGTTGAGATGTCAAAGGCCACAACAGGCTCTCCCTTTCCCAGAGCTAGTCAGGAATTGTCACAGTGGAGGACATAACTGAGTGGCCTTTGTTTCCAGAGGGAGAGGAGGTTGAATCAGGAGGGGCATGGTTACCCAATGTCTGTGCCCTCCCTGCTGGGCACATCCCTCCACTTAGCATGGAAAACTGGGTGTGGGCCACTGGCTTCTGGTGTCTCCCCAGCCCTGCCCCATAGGTCTGCCTCTGGCCTGCTTGTCCAGCCCATCCTCCAACATAAGTTAAGCGGTTGGCTTGACCTGCGGGCTGGAGCCAAGGATGGGCCTTGGGCTTGTTTCCACAGAGCCCAGGGTGACCAGCTACAGGTTCCCCCTTAGAAGTCAGGGACCATTATGCTGAACTAAGGCCCACTGCCTGCATGTGCCCAGTACCATTTGCTCCCCTGAGCCCTCAGAACCTGATGGAGCCTTGCAGTAGGACCTTGGGAATCAGTGGCCACTACCTCGGTGGCCTTCCCAGATTCTCAGTCCTGAATGGGCAGGGGACTACCATAGCCTCAGTGTCCCTCCTGCACAGGCAGGTGTGGGCCCTGAGGAGAAGCACAGACCATGCAAGATAGGGCTGGACCCAAAGTGTGGGCACAGCATTGCCATCTGCTCTACCCCCACGCAGACTGTTGCCAGCTTCCAGGTCCCCAGCAGGAGGCACCTAGCTAGGGGCTCTTGCACCCATGGCACAGGTGAGTCACCTCACTGGTCGCCCAAGAACCAGTTGGTAGCTGCTTGCCTTCAAGATGGACCCAGGTTCCACTCCTGTGGGCACTCATCACTGACATGACCCTTTACTGGAAAGCTGCCGAGGGGCCAACTGCGTCCCCACACCAGGATGTGGGCCTCTTTTAACACAGCCTGTGCATGACTGCGAGCCACACCTTGACTTATGACCATGATCGTCACTGCAGACAGGCACACTCTGGCTCTCTCTCTGCCATGGGGACAGGGAACTTGGGGTCTCTGTGACCTCTTCCTTCATTTGTTTGGGTGCCAGTCACCAGCAGTGGGGTTGTTTTCAGGTGAAGGAGCCTTCTGCCCAACCCCAATCTGCTGGGATGATGAGTGACCTGGACAGAATGAGTCCCCTGCGTGGCTCAGGAGGCAACTCAGTGACCGTGTGCTATGCTTTGTCCTGTGCCCCTGTTCCCCCACTTCCTGGCAGGAAAGTAGCCCACAGTCCATGACTAGGCCTCTGGTTGGAGAGAGGGGATAGTAAGTATAACCTGGGCCACTCTGCTCACGTTTCACAGGAGAAACCGTCATCCCACCAGGGCTGGCAGAGGGACATTAGAACCCAATTCTTCACTGTCTGCCTCGCAGTGTTGGGTGCCCAGTGCCTGAGCAGTACAGGCCCACAGCTGCCTAGTGTCTCTGGCTGCTTGTTGCTTGTGGCCACATATTCCATAAACCCTTGTAGGGGGAACCCTGAATCCAAGTTCCCAGGGCTGCAGAGGATACCCCCTTTTATACTTATTTGAGAGAGAGAGAATGGGCATACCAGGGCTCCAGCCACTGCAAACAAACTCCAGACATGTGCACCTCTTTGTGCATGTAGCTTTATGTGTGTACTGCAGAACTGAACCCAGACTGTCAATCAGTCTTCGCAAGCAAGCACCTTTAATCACTGAAGCCACCTCCCCAGCCCCCATGCCCTTCCCTTTTTTGTATGCATGTGTATGTGTGTGTGATGTGTGGTGTGTGCAGATGTACACACCCCATGCACATGATTGTGGAGGCCAAAAGACAATGCTAGGTGTCCTCTTTCTGCTTGTCCATCAGTGAGCTCCAGCAAATCTTGAGTCTCCATCCTCCATGCACTGGAGGCACAGACAGGCGAGGCCATGCCCAGCTTTTTATGTGGGTTCTGGGGAGTGAGTTTGACCATCTCTAGCCTCTGAGGCCCTCATGCTTAAGTCACAAGCCCTTTTGAGTCATCTTATGTGTCCCTTCTTGTTGTAATCTTTTTTAAAAAAATTTTTTTGAGAGAGAGAAAAAGGCAGAGAGAGAGAGAGACAGTGGGTGTGCCAGGGCCTTCAGCTGCTGCTAACCAACTCCAAAGGCATGTGCCTTCTTGTGGCACATATGCAACATTGTGTGCTTGCATCACTGCATCTGGCTTACACAGGACCAGGAGATTTGAACATGTGTTCTTAGACTTCACAGGCAAATGTCTTAACTGCCAAGCTATCTGTCCAGACCGAGGGCCTCTTTTTGACCACTCCTCTTCCCCAAGGCCAGAACAAGGTCCACTGAGCCCAGCAGAGACCAGTCTAGTTAAGGCTCATCAAGGGCAGGCATGACCACCTGTGTCCTCCCTGCAGGGCTGTGACTCCCTGACTCAGTGTGGTCGGCTACAGAGCCACCAGGCCCGGCTTCACCAGCAGATCAGCAAGGAGCTGAAGATGCGGGCTGGTGCTGAAAACCTGTACAGGTGAGCACCTTCAGCCACCCAGGCCCTGGGGTAGGTGGACATTCATGCTGGGCAATAGGACCCAGGCAGTGGCTCAGGCACGGATCTGCCCATGATCAGTCAGGAAAAGGAACCCTTGAGCTGTACAATGGGACTAGACTCATAGACAGCCCAGGCCCAGTTCCACTTCTGGGCCTCCCTGTGCTGGGCTAGTCCTGAAGCTGACAGCCCTTTGGGAGGCTCTGAAAAAAACTGTGCTGACCCTCAGACATGCTCAGGGATGCTGAGTAGAGGGTGACCAGGCACCCCGGTTGGGTAGCTTGGAGCAGGTCTTCTGACCCAGGCAGCTTCTTTGAGCACAGTGAGCAGCTTGGGCTCAGACCTGAACTGCCTCAGCACCCTCTTCTTCCAACCCTGTCCCTATCCTCATGGACCCCTTATCCCTGTGTCAAGGTCCAATCAGTACAGGCACTGTGGGCTGACTCTGCCTCCAGTCCAAGGAACTTGCACTGGAGTTACAGTGGAACACCAAGAAGGAAGCCACGTGTGAGGCGGGAGCGCAGGCCTTCCAGAATGTGCTCGTGCAAGGGTGTGTTGGGAGATGGGTTATAGGAGAAGGCATCGGAGAACCAAAGGGACCTGTGGGCCAGTCTTTGGTCCTGCTGCCACCTGACCTCAGTGGGGCTTGGCCAGGCAGCACTCACTCCTGCTATGTGGGTTCTGGAGCTTGGGTGGGGCAGGGGCTGCACTGGGCCTGAAGTCATCAAATCTGCCCAGGCTTGTGACTTCTCACCTCCCTTGGCCTCCCCCAGAGCCACCAGCAACAACCGGGTCAAAGAAACAGTTGCACTGGAGCTCAGCTATGTCAACTCCAACCTGCAACTGCTGAAGGAGGAGCTGGCGGGGCTGGGCAGCTGCATAAGCATGGACCAGCCAGAGGGGTAAGACACCAGCCACAGCAGACACACACCTGGGCATGCAGCTGGGTCTCGGGTGTCAGAATGGGACTCTAGGCCATTGCGGGCAGCAGGTCTGGAGCCCCAGCTTCTGGTTCTAGAGACGGTGTCATGGTTCCCATGATCCCCCTGGGCCTAAAAGAGACCAAGGAGCTGGACTGGGCCACACCTCTGAAGGTAAGTACTGGACTGTGAGCTTGGAAGGACATGGCCCTGTTGGAAGGCCTGTGGGTGGGGGATTTAGTTGCTTGCTGGTCTAGCCATCTCATGGGACTGATAAGGAGACCGGAGGTTCTGACCTAGGACTAACTAGGAATGGGACAGAAATGGCATGGACCTGACATCCTGCCACCTGCTGCTCGGGGTCCCCATGCCCTGCCCCAGGAAGTACATGACAGGACCTGATTATCCTGTGAGCTCCAAGTAGCCAGAGTCCTAGGATCCCCTGACAAAGGTCCTGCTGGCTCATTAAGGTCACCCAGCCAGAACTTGTGCTGTGAGAGTAGCAATCTTAGTGTCCTAAAGAGGGCTCAGACTCCAGAAGTGATAGAGGGCACCTGCCATGGGCCCAGACAGCCAGAATCACACCCACCCATCTATGCCCCAGGCCAGGCCAATCCCAGTGCTCCTAGCCCTTCTCTCTGGTCACAGGTACACAGCCTGTTCTTCGGTGGCCTTTCCCTCCCCTGAGAAGGCTGCTGGGCACAATGTTCTGAGGCCAACTTCTGTCCTTCTGTCAGGCTGCTGGGTACAGTGTCCCAAGCCCAACATCTGTCCTTCTGTCAGGCTGCTGGGCACAGTGTCCCGAGCTCAACGTTTGTCCTTCTGTCAGGAGCTGATCTCAGGGCACTTTGGAGAGGATGGTGTCTCCTATGAGGCTGAGCTTCAGGAGCTAGACGGCCTGCGGCAGGTGAGTAGGCGGTTCCCACCTCATCCTGCTCCATGTCACCTTCCTGCAGCCCTGGTAACAGAAGAGGAAACTGAGGCACAAAAGGGCGGGTCCCAGTATATAGATCACATGACAGGAGTCCCCATACCTGGGCAACACATCTAGGAGACAAGAACAGCCAGTGCTCATGGAGGGCCCAGGGCCCACAGGTAGCTCTGCAGGCTCTGCTTTGCTAGCCTCTGGCAGTAGACTGCCTGTCCCCTCCTCAGAGCTGTGTCTGGTTCAGGCTGTCTCCGAGAACTCACAGTGCCTGAGAAGTTGCAGGCTCAGGGACTGATACCCAGGGCTTCATAGGGTGGAGTGCATGAGTGGAGGGGTATCTGGGCACTGGGCCCAACAGGCTTCTCCCCCCGCCCACAGGCCATGCGGACCCCCAGCAGGGATGAGGCAGGCCTGGAGCTGCTTGCAGCCTACTATAGCCAGCTCTGTTTCCTGGATGCTCGTTTCTTCAGCCCTGCCAGGGGCCCTGGGCTGCTCTTCCACTGGTAGGGAGGTAGCAGCAGGGGCAGAGGCCTGGGGAAGGGAGGCAGTTGTGGAATCTGCATTTAGCCTGACACTACTCCACAGGTACGACTCACTCACTGGGGTCCCAGCACAGCAGCGAGCCCTAGCCTTCGAGAAGGGCAGTGTGCTGTTTAACATTGGGGCACTGCACACGCAGATTGGTGCACAGCAGGACTGTTCCTGCACCAAGGGTACCAGCCGGGCTGCCGAAGCCTTCCAGAGTGCGGCTGGTGAGGGGCACAGACTATGGTGGGCTACCTCCAGGTGGGTGGGATGTGTCCCCCACCATGTGAGAGGCTTGGCACAAGGCCCTTCCTTGGGGGGAGATTTATAGGGTGGCCCTGGTGGGCATGGCAAAGCCCTGTCCATGTGAGCACTGTTCATCTGCAGGGGCTTTTAGACTCCTCAGGGAGAACTTCTCCCATGCACCGAGCCCAGACATGAGTGCTACCTCTCTGTCCATGCTGGAGCAGCTCATGGCCGCCCAAGCACAGGAATGCATCTTCAAGGGTCTCTCACTGCCAGCCTTTGCCACTCCTGACAAGTGCCCTGCTCAATTTCTCCTGGCTCAGGAGGCTGCCCAGGTGAGGCCAGGGAGCCCTGCCCAGGACCCCCAACAAGCTGTGACTTTGTAGTAGGTACAGGGACGGACAAAGCCGAGTCGGGCAAGGGTGGGCGGGAAGTGCCTCTACCCCTTGCTAAGTGCCGGTCCCAGAGCCAGAAGCTGTCCTGTTTCTGAGGTCGTGAGGTCCTGCCTGGGGTGGTGGGCAAGCAGCATAAGTCAGAGTAGGAGCTGTGCGCTTGGGGTGGGCTTGAGGGTCTGCATGCCCACTGACAGGTGGCAGCTGCATACAGGCTCGTGCACCAGGCCATGGCCCAGCCAGCTGTCCGAGATTATGTGCCCGCCTCCTGGACCACCCTGGCACATGTCAAGGCAGAGCACTTCCGCGCCCTGGCCCACTATCATGCAGCCGTGGCTCTCTGCAGTGGTTCCCGTAAGTACCCTGGCCCATGTGTCTGTGTGTGCTGGCGCAGGCTGTGTGCTTTGGGCTCATTGCCTTGTTAACCCCTAGCAGCAGCTGAGAGAGAACTCTCCAAGCATGAGCCAGTCTTCCAGCCCCCGCACCCTTGTGAACCCAAAGACCCTGAGGAATGCAGGAAGCTAGGTGAGACATCTCCAATGGGGGCCAGCTGTGGCAGGGTGTCCCATGGTTCCTCAGCACCTGGTGTCCCTGTGCTGGTGGAATTTGCCAAGAACAAGGCACTCAGGAGTGCTGCGGAAGTGGGGCATGGATGGTGGGAGGGCGGAGTAGGCTTTCCCTGGTCCTGCTATTGGTACCTGACAGCTCCCCCAGTCTAGAATCCTGTCTGACCCTGTGGCCCATGCCCCCTCCTGCAACATCCTGGGGAGAGAGGCTTGGACTTAGCCTGGCAGGGCCAGCGGCTGGATGCCGTCACATGTGACAGTCCTGTGCCCCTGTATAGCCAAGGCCCACCTGAAGCGTGCCATCCTGGGCCAGGAGGAGGCCTTGCGTCTGCACACTCTATGCCGTGTCCCGCGCAAGGTAGACTTGCTGCAGGCCGTAGTGACCCAGGCACTGCAGCACTCACTGGCTAAATACTCAGAGCTTGAGCGTGAGGATGACTTCTTTGAGCCTGTGGAGGCCCCAGACATCCAGCGTGAGTAGCCAAGGCCCTTTGGGATGGGTTGTGCCAGTTGGGAAGTTGGTCTGATCCCCTGTAGCTGTTGTTAAGGAGGCAGTTACCAAGCAAGGCGTGGTGGTACATGCTGTGATCCCAGCTCAGCACTGTGGAGGTTGAGGCAGAAGAGTGTAAAAGTTGGCGGCCAGCCTGGATTACGTAGTACAGCCCTGTTTAGGAGAGAAGGCAGGCAGGCTGAAAAGTGAGCCTGGGGGAGGGTTAGACCATTATCCCTTGTCACCTCCTCCTTCACTTGACTCCTGCAAGAGGGGGTCATGGGGAGAAGCAGAGCCACTGGGGCTTCCAAGAGGACTTCTGGGATCCCTACCTTCAGGCACCCAGGGCAGTCCAGCTGTCTCCAGGGACAGCTGGGCTCCAAGGGCCCAAGAAGGGCTGGTGTGCACCTGGGGCTTACCTGCTCCTCTGAGCTGAGCCAAGTCCTACAGGTTCAACCCAGGGCTCTGGGAGGCCCATAGGCCTTGAGCTTAGCTTGACTTCTTTCCCTTACCCTGTCAGCTAAGACTCAGCAGGCACCAGAAGCAAGGATGCCCAACCTGTCCCAGACAAAGGTGACAGACATCTTCCACCGGCTGGTGAGCAAACCAGTTCCCACATCCCAGAAGCCCCAACGTGCCTCAGTGGAACCCAGTCTGCCCTTCGCCTGTGGTACCTCACCCACACCTGTCCCAAGACAAATAGGCTGAGATGGGATGCTAGACAGGCAAGACCCCTCCATTGCCACTGAGCCAGACCTCTGCTCCTGCCTCCCCAGGGGCCCCTGTCTGTGTTCTCAACCAAGAACCGGTGGCAGTTGGTGGGACCTGTGCACATGACCCAAGGAGACAGTGGCTTTGGCTTCACACTCAGGGGTGATTCACCAGTGCTTATTGCTGCTGTTGTTCCTGGGGGCCAGGCTGAGGTAAGGGCCCCTGCCCCTATGGCCAGGTCCCTGGGCTGTCACTTGAGGTGTGCCTCCACCATTCCACTGGACCACATTCTCCACAGGCTGCTGGCCTGCAGGAAGGGGACTACATCGTGTCGGTGAATGGGCAGCCTTGCAAATGGTGGAAGCACGTGGAGGTGGTGGCGCAGCTGAGGAACATGAGTGAGGCAGGCGTGAGCCTACAGGTGGTGTCACTGCTGCCCAGCCCTGAGCCACGCAGCACTGTAAGCCCTGGGTGTAGGAGAAGGTCCCCAGCTCCCAGCCCTGGGTTTCTCTGGGTGACGGGTGATGGAGAGGCCTCAGAGGAGGTGGGCAGGTGGCCCTAACTGGGATTGGCCTCCTGGGCAGTAACCACCTGTGCTACTACCACTATGGTGTGTCTGCTGTCCTGCCACCAAGGAAGCTGTCACCTACCCCAGTGGGACACTGTCCTGAACTCAATTCTAAGCCAGCGCTTTTTCCAGAAGACACATCCAGTGTGGCCAATACAGGGTTGGATGACGAGCAGCAACCTGGTAGCCTCGTGTGGCCACTCCTTGTACCCTTAACAAGCCCACTACCCCAGATAGCTCTCACTGGCCACAGGTAGGGTATGCAGTGGTGACTGACCACATCTACCCCTGTCCTGGCTGCAGGGGGACCACCGGCCAGCTCTGCTGAGGAGCCAGAGAGAGAGTGGCTTTGAGACACCAGCACCCACACATGCCAGACCCTGGCCCCTTGGCTGGCGCCACAAGGGCAAGCAAGGCAAAACCAGGGGCCGCCCCCAGGCCTTGGCCAGCAGGAACTGCGGCACCTGCCCTTGAACTGCACACCCCATGTCTCCTTACTGCCCAGGGTGGCTGTGAGGACCATGGCCTGACCGTCCACATCAGAGATGTGCACCAGGGTCCTCTGGGCACTGCACTTACACAGCTGGCCCTCCAAGGAGGTCAGCAGGAGTAGTGCTATCCCCATGCAGCAGGCCTTTTAGTCCCATGACATATACTCTCAAGGCCCTATGCTACAAAAGTCAAGCTTCTTCTTGGTGCATAGTATGCCCTCTGGATACCCCTGAACTGCCCCATCCTAGGTCCCTCTCTGGTCAACCCTGTCTGCATGGTCCTAGCTAAGACCTGCCTTCTGCCCAGGAAACATTGGCCACCATGTACCTGATGTCTCTGCTGCCTACACCACTTCCATGCAGGCCCTGGCAACCCCCTAAGGTCAATGGCAGCAATATTGTCCCCAGGTCTCTCAGTGGAGTAGGCTTAAGGCCTGGACTCCAAAGGGACATTATGAGAAGGGCCATAAAGGAGGCATTTCTGAACTGCTCACATTAGAAGCCATGAGAAAGCCTGTCCCCTAGGGGTTGTTTTCCAAGATGGGAACTGGAGGCTGGAAATGTGTCTCCATAGCAGAGCCTTGCCCAACATGCATGGAGCCCTTGGCTCCATTCAGCACTGCAAAAACATTTGAAAGAATGAGGAACTTGCTAGCCAGACATTGGCCCCATGACCACCAGGGGGCAGTTGCTGTCCACTCATGTGGCCGTAGAAGGCTGCAGAACTTCCCACAGCGGGATCTGGGGATCACACCCTGGAAAGCCGCACAGCCCAGTTCCATAGTCGGAGACACACACAAACACATCTTTTTGTCAACTCCTGCCCTACTGTCCATCCCTGATGTCCACTTCAGCTCTGGTTTTAAAGTCCAGGTCAGGGTGAGCATGAGAGGCTGATAATCCAGCACAACTGTCCGTCTGTCTGCTAAAGCAGAATGTATTTGCAGGCCTGCCTGAGCCTGGGAATAAAAGGGGGGTCCAGGTGTATCCCTCTCCCATCTACCTGCCCTCCTGAGACAGTCCCTGACTCAGCAGAAGGGCCAAGGTCATTCTGCCCCCTCAGCACTTGTTAATTTGATTAATAAAACTGTGCATCAATGAGGCCATTATATGGTAATCAGGATTGACAAGGTGGGCAGCTGTGGAGGACACAACACACACACACCTTCCTCCTACCCAGCTTCAGAGGACCGGAGCTTTGTGACATGGCAGGCTGACGGGCTGCTCTGCATGCCAGGGCCTTCGCTTTTTATGCCTCCCCCAACCCCTGGCAGCCAAGCCTTCCACCTCAGGCCACACATCTGCTCAAACACCTCACCTCTTCAAGCATCTCCTTGGGCCTGTCCCCATCTGCCTCTGTATGATTAACTCTGAGCTCCCACTGAGTGAACCTGGGGCACATGGAGAGAGGGTACTGGGCCCCAGCCACTAGGATGGCAGGATCCCTAGGTCAGGAGTTATAGCTGGACAGTCCTGAGTGCCAAGGGGAACCCCATTCAGCCTATGTCACCATGTGAACTTTTCGAGAGAGGATAGCAAGTGTGAGCAGCACGAATCTACCAGGTTCTGGGCACTGGGAGTCAGCCAGAGAAGCAGTGGGTTCTGGCTGGGCACTGGCTCTGATCTCATCTACATGTGACTATCACCTTGATAGGGCAGCTTGTAGGTGTCCCACCAAGAATTGTGAACAAACCTTCTGCCTGGCTCTGACCCTACCCTGACATGAGTATTTCCACCTTTCTGTTCCATACAGTGCCTGGGATTTTCTGGCCTGTGCTTTCTCAGCCTTCAGGGGCCAGTATCCCTAGTTTGTCCATACTCCATATCCTGGACTTCCACCCTCACTGCCTGGCCCGGCCATGTTTGTCACTGTGAATCACAGGCCCATAGGTCTCACTGGTCCACGAGGGTCATGAATACCCGAGGAAGACACGAGGCACGTTACATACATGTGCCCCGGGGAGGGAGAGCTGTGTCTACACAAGTAGCTTGAGGATCTAGCAGCCTACATCCATGCAGCCCACACAGAGCCCCAGCCCACGACCATGGGGAGTGCGAGGGGGATGGACCTGGGTGTGCCTCTGTGCACTGACCATGCACGCACTCTCCCTGCTGCCAGGCCACACAGAGGTGCTTCATTTCCAGAACAGCTCCCTGGGCAGGAGGCCGAGGCAAGCGTGTGCGGCAATCCTTTCTGCTTTGCCAACAGAAAACTGCCGAGCGGGGAAAAGGCATACTCCGTTTTGCTTGGGTCAGCAGTGAGCCAGCATGGAGATTAATGTGGGAGGGGAGGCGGTGAAAGGGAGGCGATGGGGAGGATAGAATGGGGGCTGGGGTGGGATAGAGGCTTGAGGTCTACCGGGCAGGGCAGAGGGGCTCAGGGTTTCATGGTGAGATAAAGAGATTAAGGAAAGGGACCTACTTCCCATTCACTCCTGCTGGTCCCTGCCCAGCCCTCTCTTGCTACCCTCTTCCCCCTCGGGACTGTTGCTGGCCAGCCTCTCCCCTCCTATGCAAGCCCAGCCCGTAGTTGTATCCCGTGTCCTTGGGTAGTTTGTTTTGCCCACTGCCCCCTGATGGCCAGGGAGTTTTGAGCTCCAGTGATGACTTGGAGGCCAGTGGGTAGACAGTTGTAATGCCCCTGGGAGGTGGATTCCAGTATACCACCTTTATTTTCAAATCAACAGGCTGCTGGATTGGAACCACCCAAAGAATAGGGTGAAGATATAAATCAGGCATGGCCTGCACCTGGGCCCCTGAAGTGAGAGCAGGGATGGAGCCTTGTCTCTGCAAGCCTTGACTAGGGTCTGGTTCTGAGTGGAGGTGCCTGCCTGGTAAGGAGAAAGGCTTCATGTGGCTTCCCCAGAGCCGCCAAGTGCACCAGCCCACCATGTGGCCACATTGGAGGTACTGCAGCTCAGGTAGAGGGACATGGCTACCCAAGCAAGTACAGTGGACATGGTGGAGAGGTTGAAGTGGACACACCTCTGTCTCAGTATAAGGAACAGAGCAAGTAAAGGCTGATGATGGCTTCTGGGGAAAAGCTAGCCCACTCCTGCCAATCTGGCTCCATGTTGAGAAGTCAGAATCTTGGCCTCCAGATAGAAAGCCACCCTGATCCAGGCGTGGTGGTGCATGCTTTTAATCCCAGCACTCAGGAAGCAGAGGTAGGAGGATCACCATGAGTTCAAGGCCACTCTGAGAGTACAGAGTTAATTCCAGGTCAGCTTGGACCAGAGTGAGAACCTACCTCGAAAAACAAAAACAAAACAAAAAAAAAAAAGCCAACCTGGGAAGCTGTGGTAAGGCCGGAGAGGAAGAAGGGATGGCCTAGAAGGTCCTTCTCTCCCTTATCAGCTGCCATCAAAGATCTACCTTCTGTGGTCCTCCCTCAAAAACCCTGAAGCACTGGATCAGGCAGCCAGGCTCCCTCAGAAGGACAAGGGTGGAGGGGTCTTTCAGGCCTGAAAGGTCTTCAGGACTGCTCTACACCCCATAGATCCTTCAGACACAGAAGTCACCAGCCACCTCCCTCAGGTTCCCTCTGGTATAAGAAGCTGAGGGCAGGGCCCTTGTGGCCGACCCCATGACCCACAGCCCTGTTCTGTGCCTGTGCACTTGGCAGGCTACTCCCTGTGACAGGTGGAGCAGAGCCAGAGTGGCTACAGTCCTGACCCTGCCTGCCCCTGGGACCTGTTCCCATATCCCCGAGCTGTGGCAGCACCTTGGCCCCTCATGTCACCACAATGTTCCCCTGTGCCAGGAATATCCTCCTTTCCATCTCTTCCTCATCCTTAATAATCTTGCATTCTCTCTCTCTTTCTCTCTCTCTCTCCTCTCTTGCCCTCATATTTCTCAACCCTATCTGTATGGGCATCAATGCTGACATCAGCATCCTCATGAAACACCATCCTCAACATCCCTGGACCCGGGCAGCCATGGACTGTGACTTCAGGCAGATGGGGGGGGGCAGCTCAAGTGGGACCAGCTGGTCCTGGGATGCCAGTGGCACCCAGGGGATAAAGAAGCTTCTGGGTATACACCATGGCTGGAGGAGAGAGAGGCCAGGGGGACACCTGAATCCCACTGGAGGCTGGAGGGGAGAGAAGGACAGCAAGGGATCCAGAAGAGGAGTCATCTGGGTGAGGAGGTTGGGGAGTCAGGAGAAGGGGGAGTTGTGTTTTGTCTAAAGCAGGTCTAGTGCTGCTGAAGTCCAGGGCTGGTCTCCAGAGCCTGAGCTTGGATGGAGGTGGGCAGCCCTTTGCAGGCCGCAGATCAGGTGGGGGTAGGGGACCTCAGGCTGGTGGGTGGACTGGACAAGGAGTCTGGCAGGTCCAGGATCCTACCCTTCAGGGAGGGGTCTCAGCCTCATCTCTTGCTAAGTCCAGTATACCACCTTTATACCACCCAGAGCTTGTGCTGTAGTAACCCTGGGAGCCTGTTGGCCAAAGCCCACCCCAGAGAGAAGACCTGCAGCAGCCTGGGCACCCACCCTGTGGTGGCCTGAGCTCCACACTCATGCATAATGAAGTATTTACCTGGGCGGGGGGTGACAGCCACTCTGGCTCCCTCCCTCCTTGGCCCCCAGACGGTGAGCCAGACGTGCATTAAGGCGGGAGGGACTTATCGAGCTGTCAGGGAGAGCATTTTAAGACAGAATTATAGGGGAGAGGAAAAAGATTTTTACCAAATTAATGAAAAATCAATCTGGCCTCAAAAATCCATTAGCCTTCATAATGCACCGGTTCCAGGCTGAGCCTCCCTGTCCGATACCAGCCGTTAAATACCGCAGTGGCTTCCCCTGTGGCCCACCATTCATTATGGGCGGTGTTTACTTCTGAGAGTGACACCTGCCCTGATGTCAGCCTTGTGCTCCTGGCTCTATGGTCCCCAGGAGGCGCATCCAGGAAGTGGGCTAGTGGCTCCCTCATACGTATGCCTAGGCAAGCGAGGCTTGTCTCAGGTGAGGCTGTAAATTTGGTGGAGGGTGGTGTAGACCAGCTGTTGAAATGTGCTGCTGTTGGTGATGGTGGTGTCCATGAGGATGAGGTGACCATAAGAGTGAGTATCCACTGTATGAGGTGGTCATGAGAGTGAGTCACCATTGGAAAACGTGGTATGGATGTGACCATTGGGTGAGGTGGTCGGGGTGAATGACCACTGGAGGAAGTGATCATGGGAGTGACCATTAAGCGAGGTGGTCACAGGGATGAGTGACCATTGGACAAGGTGGTGATGGGTGTGAGTGACCATTGGAAGAGGGGGCCTGGGGTGACCATTGGGTGAGGTGGTGATGGGGTGAGTGACCATTGGGCGAGGTCATCATGAGAGTGACCAATGGATGAGGTAGTAACAAGAGTGAATGACCATTGGGCAAGGTGGTAATGAGAATGAGTGAACATGAAAGGAGGTAACTATGAGGGTAAGGTGGTCATGGAGTGTGGTGATCCTAGGGTGAGTGATCATTAGGGTCAGATAACTATGAGGCTAAAGTGACTATGACAGTGGCCTTGGGGTCATGTGACCAAGTTCATAGTACATAAGATAGTGTTATTGTTATGCACAGATAAGGTAGTGTCAGAGGACTGATAATTACAGGTGAGTAGCTGAGGTGTTGGCATTGGGAAGTGTGCATCAGCCATAAAGGCAAGCACCGGGTTACCAGGCATCTTGAGGACATAAACAGCTCTCTCTTGGGAACAGACTCTATGAAAGGTTTGTCTGATCTTCCCTACCTCCAAGTCAGAAGGCAGCTGAGACCCAGGACTTAGGGAAGAGCTGGGCTAAAGGCCTTTCCCCTCACACCTAGCCTATATTCTGGGCAGGCAGAGCTGATATTCCAGGCTTGAAAGCCAGGAAGACTGGGGAGGCTGGGAAAGCCCAGAGAAGCTGAGGCTAGGGATGTTTGAGACAGGCTGTCCCTCTGTAGAGACCATCAAGGCCAAGAGGGTTGGGACAGCAGGAAGATCCAGGGGTCCCAGGCACAGGCTTAGCTTGGGCAGGAAGCCTTCCTCCCACCTCCATGTTGAGTTACCTGCTGGCCAGGTTGAAACTGGGTATATTAGACAGGCTCTGGGCCAGGAGATTAACAGGCTAGTCACATTAAATTAACAAAAGTCCATTTCCCTCTTTCTGAAATCTTGCCTTGAAACCTCCCTGCCATCTTGACGGCCACACCCCATTCTATCTTTTTAAAAATTATTTGTGTGTGTCTGCATATATATGTGCTTGTGTGTGAGTATGTGCATGTCATGGCACATGTGTAAAGGTGTGAAGAGAAGGCTGACATCAGGGCAGGTGTCACTCTCAGAAGTAAGGCTGGTTTTCCCTGTTGTTTCTGGAGGTTCCTGGCTCTCCCTCCCCTTGTCCTAGACATGAAGGAATCCCAGATGCATGAACCACTTTGTCACAGCTACGCATGGTGCTGGTAAGTTAGTTAGGCTGGCCGACTAGCAAGCAAGTGCCTTTAGCTGCTGAACTGTCTCTGTAACCCTGTCTCTGGCCATCTTGATAGCAGTCACCCTGGGAGCTCTGGAAGGAGGGCAGGGCAGAGCAGGCTCCTATCTTACCCACCCTCCCCCCCCCCCCCGTGCCCCAGGGGTCTCTCTTGGCCCTGACCTTATGCAGAGCAGCACTTCTAGGGAAAACACTTCCTGAAGCAACTCATCTGGTACCCAAGGGCCCTCCTAGAGGTATGCTGGCCACCCACCCACACCCGCCTCCTCTTCCTGACAGGTCTCCTTGCTGGCTTCTCAAGGTACCAGCCTTCTGACTTGTCTGGTTTCACTTCTTACTTCATGTACCCTTGGAAGAACCCTGAGCCTGCCCAGGGAGAAGCACCCTGTGGTCCCAGCTGCCTAGATGGGGCTCAGTCCTGGCTTCTTCCCTTAGGAGCAAGTAGGCTGATGAGGGCCTGTCAGAACTGGACAGGAGGCTGGGCTGGAGAGAAGGGGGGAGATTAGGAGAGATGGGGGACAGATGGGGGTTGAGCAGGTATGCTGGGATAGATGATGCTTTAGACCCCAGGTCCTGGGCAGGGCAGAGCAGACAGCGTGGGCTGGAGGACCCCGTAGGCTCTGGGCACCTACTGTCATCTGCCTGGCTCATGCAAGAAGTTCTCTGCTAGAAGGGGAAGGAAAGTGCCAAGACAGAGAAGTCTGGACACCCAGGGAGTGAAACTTCCTCACCCAAAAGGGGAGACTTAGCCTAAGGTCATAAGCACAGACAGCTCTTGGGGCCAGCAGGCTGCCCACTCCTCACCACTCCCCTTTGGAGCCAAACAGCCTGCTGAGATCTGGAGGATTAAATCCCAATTCATTAGTGGCGGAGGCTGGGCGGGAGAGTGTGGGCAGCCCTAGGTCCTGTCTGTGGTCTTGAAAGACTCTGCGGGCAGTCAGAGCCCACCAAGTAAACCAGCTTCCCCACAATCAATCTGTGGCAGGGCACCCAACTGCTGACCACGCCAGCAGGCAGAAAGCAGATATGGTTACGCCAGAGTGACCTGAGCATAGGACCACTTTGAGGACTACCCAGTGGGGCAGCCCAAGTCCCTCGCTTTCTAGCCCTGCCTTGCAGGTGGGATTCCCCCACCCTGATCCCCTTATGCTGGCACATCTGTCAGGCTACCTCTGCTCTCCCTAGAAATGTGTCTAGCTCTGGGACCTAGACAGGCATTTTGAAGTCCCCTGGTCCAACTTTCTGGGTCTGTGCTTGCTTCTGCTGGTGTGTGGATTTCAGATGCTGCATCTAGGTGTCCCCTGCCTCTCCATCACTGGCACCCTCCCTTCATGATCTCCATGGGGGTATCTGTGTCAGGGCCCATTAGCCAGTGAGGGAGAGCCAGGCTGCAGCTGCTAGGGGTAGTTCAGAGCCCACAGCTCTCTCACAACAGGCTCACGATGCCAGCATATGCAAAGGATTCTAGGGAGTCAGGGCAGTGGGGACAAGACCTCAGTTTTGTTCCTAGGCAGTACTAGGCACCCCTGGGCCTCAGGTAAAGAAGCCTTTCCACATCTCTGCTGCTGCTGCACAACTGCCCCCTGAGAGCCCAGTCCAGCCAGCATCCATCCGATCAATGGCCAAGTACATCCTGAGCCCAGAGTGGATCTGCTGACCCAGGCCCTGCCTGCCCCCTCCCGCCTGCCTTGTCGATCTCGGATCATCCGGAGCCACGCTGGTCTCAGCACCCCAGAGAGCTGCAGCAGGGTTACTGCCTGGCCCCACAGCCGTGCCAGGGCACTGCCCTGAGACAGAAGCTAGGCAGTCAAGTGGTGGCACCCTACCTATCTCCCCAGTTATCAGGGCTAACACCTCAAGTCCATCTGGGACTACCCCAGGACACTGAGCCAACTTCAGAGGTCTTGCTAGAAAGCTATCACGAGTGGGAGAGTTCCATATGCAGGGCAGGTCCCCATGCCGGGACACTCGCTCCCCAGGAGTCTGGGGGGCAGTTTGGATGGAAATGTATGTCCACCTCAAGCTCCAGGGCCCTGTTTTCTTAGTAGTAGTTGTCAGAGCAAAGCAGACATAGCGGAGAGAGCAAGAGCTCTTGGAATCGCGGTGCTTCCTCTCTGTTCATAATGGATGTGATCTATTCCTCCACATGACTGAAGAAACTCTGCACCAAGCGGATAGTAAAACCCCAAGCTTTGTGCTGAGCCTCTTAGGAGGACCAGAGTCTTTGGTCAGCAAGGAGGGGAAAGCCCCAGCTGTCTACTCAGTGAGTCCTCAATCCCAGTGGGCCAGCAGAGTGCGGAAGCAAGGACAGCAACTGCTGCTGAACAAGGGCTGGAATGGCCCACGTGAGGAGAGAGGGAAGACAACTCTACAAGGTTTTGAAGACTGTTCAGAGTTCAGCCCAGCATGGGTAGGGGAGGGCAGGGAAGGGATAAGGTGGACAGTTCACTGCTTCAGAAGAGAGCAATGGACATAAAGTCGCTTGGTCACTGTGAGGAACAGGTTAGGAGGGCAACAGGGAGGTTCAGGGGATATTCATTCACTTCATAGTTCCTGGACTAGGCTTGGGCTCCTGTTTTAGCGCTCAGAGGTTCAGACACGGGCCGGCCAGGGGCCTGCAGCATTTGGGGCCCAGAATGGTGAAACCCTCACCCCTTGTCTTTCCAGGGCCAGCTGCCATGAGTCACCACTTCCCACCTATCCGCCCTTCCCTATCTCCTTGAGGAGAGGCACGAGACTGGCACCCTCTGCCTGGCAGAGAGGCTGTGCTGTGCTTCCTGCCACTCCCGGTCTTGGAGACGGTATTTATGAATATTCCGAGAGAGGAAGCTCAGTAAGTTATCCCAGAGCACTGCTATTTTTCTCCCTGGAGAGCACGCAGTCTCATACACCTCAGAAGAGCTTCTCCACCGATCCAGTTGATGCAAGCACCCAGTCCTCAAAATCCGTTGGGCTGGTGGTGCCCAGCTCAGTCAGCGCCCTTGGCCCACCACCCACCCCAGGGGTCTGAGGACACAGAGGCTCAGAACAAGCATGGAAGACTCCCTCCTTCAGCTCAGCTGGATCCCCCACATCAGGGTCACTATCCCCTAGCCCTCTCCTCCAGAGCCCCATGCAGATGGGTGGCAGGAGCCCCCCCTACCCCCAATCCCACTGGCCTGCTCTGTCCCTTCAACTGCTGGTGTCTCCAGTGACTCTGGTAGGGCGGGGCACAGGCCACGCAATACAGGACAAAAAGTGACCAAACCCACACAGCCAGCATGAAGTGCCTTTCCCACAGCTGAGCTGTCTCATGTGCCCAGGACAGCACTGGTTCCTTCTAAGGGCTTTCTGCATGGCTTGGGCATACTCCATTCTACCCTGCTCTGCCCACAATATCCGTCTGACTCAGGCTGGCTGCCTCCCATGGATCCACACACAGCCTCCCAGGCAGCCCCTGGATTGCATTCCCTTGCAGTTCCTCCTGGGGACAGAGGCCAGTGACCCAGAAGTCCCCCTGCCTTCCTGGGCCCAGCCGCCACCACCACCACCTTCCCCACTTCAAGAGCCAGCAGGTGGGCATCTGCCCCACCAAGCCCAGAAAGCTCAGCCTGAGGCATAGTCAGCTGATGGCCCATCGCCTACCAGTGAGGCGGGGGCTGGGCCTTACGCCTGTGACAAAAGACAGTTTGTTTTTATGAAAATATGTAATAACAAAGCCGCCATCTTTGCCATTTTGAATGCAGTTCACACTGCTAGAGACTATCCTCACCTCCAACTTCCATTCTTCCCAGAATGCACCTCTAACCCACCAATGCCACATCCCTGGCCTGACACTTTGCCCTGCTGTCCACATGCTGTTCCCCCAGGGCCTATGTCAGCGGGACTCCTACATGACCCTCAAAAGGAGCCCACAGTAGTGTGTATCCCCGAGACCCTGAGGGTTGGTGTCCTCCAGCCTGAAAGGGCAGAGGGGTCTTTGCTCAGAAGGGCGAGGAATCAAGAGGCCAGGAATTCAGGCACAGAAGAAAGCCTGGGGGAGGGGGAGGGAGAGCATGGCTATGTCCAGCACAGATTGATGTCTTGGGCAGCCGGCAGCCCAGAGTGTTTTTAATGGTCCCTAAAGCCCTGGGTCAGCCAGAGCTGAGCTCAGCATCTTGCTCTGCTGGTCAGGAGGGCATGGACCCTGGAGCCCACCTCAGGCCTTATCCCCCACACTAGTGTCTCATTCTCTGCTGGGACTCTCAGAACTGGCTGGAGAATTCAGGGTAGTGGAGACAAGCCCTATCCTGAGCATCCCAACTCCCGTGTGGGTCCTCCGTGCTGGGCTGGAAGTACCCTGCCCCTGGGGGTCCTACTGGGGGGAAGGGACGAAGTCGAAGCTCCCTTGCACCCCACCCTATTTGTCACAGACCCATTAGATTCTGACAGATGCTTCCCATCCGCCGGCTGGGGCGGGGCCAAGGCCCCCAGGTACCCATCTATCATGGGCCCTCCACCTTGCTCTGAACGGAGGGAGTCTGAGGGCAGCCTGCCAACCCTGGTTTTTCTGGAAAGGACATCACAGAGAAAGCCAGAACCTAGAAGTGGGGGTAGCAATGTGCCAGGCGCCATTCCCCATGCCTGTGGATGGCTAGAGCCCACCGACACTTGCCTATCCAAGGCAGCCAGTATTTAGATAACTTGTCATCCCCACAGCTCAGAACCTATCCAAGACTCTCTGGGCTTCAGTTTTCCCAATTCCTAGACTCAGGGCATGAGAGGCCAGGTGAGTCTGCTAACTGTGGGTGCCGGGCAGGGTGAAGAGAGAGGGCCAGTTACTCATCTGCCCTCCCTTGGGTATGATTCTCCATTCCCTGCTCTGCTTCCCCAAGTCCAGGGCTTCCAGAAGCTTCTCTAAATGCTCAGGAATGAGTGGGGTGGCCCCTTTGCTCTTCCCAGAAACTGCAGAGGGTGGGCTAGCTCCCCTACACAAGGGCCTGATAATAAGGCCCGCAGATGGACCGTGATGGTTCCTCGGCACAGCTCACTTATTGGAGGGCCTCCGTGGGAAGTGCTGCGAGCCTGGTCCAGAGGTACCCAAGGCCCCTCTGCAGAGGGACATGTCATGGCAAGTACCACCCCAGGGAAACAACTCCTTCAACCTCCTCCCGGGAGGAAGCAGGGGCCATGAGGTGAAGGTCACTGGAGTGGAATGACAACTCTATTATTGAATATGCCAATATAGTGTGGCCTTGCCAGCTCGCTTCAGAGGATGGGGTGATGGGCACAGGCTGAGAGGGCATGCCCTTCGCATTATGGTCTCAGATAACATTCAGGTACCTGGAGCTTATGTTTTAAATAGTCAGAGAAAAGCTTGTCAGCTAAGCCCATCTCAAGCACCACAGGGTGCACAGCTAGGTTGGGGTGGCTGTACTGTTTACCCTTGTACTTCTAGCAGCCACATCTGGCAGCCCACCCAGACGGGGGCTAATGCCTGCTCTGGACACTGCCTGGGAGGAGAGAAAGGCATACCCTCCTAGTGAAGCTAGGTCGGAAGGCTGAGAAAGACCACCAAAAGTGCCACTCTTCTGTCAGCCTCCTCCTAGACTTCAACTTCCCACTTGCCACAGACCCCACCCCCACAGCCTGGATTAATTTAGGAAGGACAATGTTTATATTAACCGTTCATTTATCGACATCTGCTTGCTGGGTCAATGGCCAAATTTATTGTCTCACAAGACGGGGCCGTATCGAGCTGAACAGCCTGCTCCTTCCCCCGCCAGCCAGGGGCGGACAGACACTGTCAATATGAAGACCGCTGACCTTGGGCCTGCCAGTCTCTGCTGGGGAAAAGCAGAAGGGAGTGAAGTGGACAGTAAGTACTCCTGACCCTGCCCTACTGTGGCAACCTCTTATCTTAGGTGGCATTGCCACAGGCCAGGTCTGACTCTGTCAGAGGGCAGAGGATGAACAACAGTGTCCACATTCTTCCAAGTACTTGCTGTGGCTACTCCAGGAGTCAGTGTGTTAGTGGAGGTGGTCATCAGATGGTTCAGAAGCCAGTGTGATAGTGTAGAAGGTCATCAGATGGCCCAGAAGTCAATGTGATAGTGGAGGTGGTCCAGGAGTCAGTGTTTTAGTGAAGTGGTCATCAGATGGTCCAGAAGCCAGTGTGATAGTGTAGGTGGTCATCAGAAGGCCTAGGAGTCAGTGTGATAGTGGAGGTGGTCATCAGAAGGCCCAGGAGTCAGTATGATAGTGGAGGTGGTCATCAGATGGCCCAGGAGTCAGTGTGATAGTGGAGGTGGTCATCAGATCGTCCAGGAGTCAGTGTGATAATGGAGTGGTCATCAGATGGTCCAGGAGCTAGTATGATAGTGGAGGTGGTCATCAGATGGTCCAGGAGTCAGTGTGGACTCACAGGAGGCTATGTACCATTGGAGGAGCTGCCCGGGACATCTTAGGAGCCAAGGAGGCCTCCTTACCATCAAGCTGTGCCAGTCTTTGCCAGGAGGATGAAGAGCTAGAATGCATGCACAAGGCCTCAGAGCCCCGCCCTTCTAGGCTGCTCCATGGCCTGGTCATGGCAGGAAGGGAAGGGTTGTGAGGTGGGGCCCTTGGAGGGCAGAGCTTCCGTAGTATTTGGGCCTCTCTGTGACCACTGTATTGGAAGAAATCCCGCTATGTCTTCAGATGCCACCAACAACCTCCTCCAAGAGGGACCCAATATTCAGCTCTGCAGACCCCTGAACTCAGATAGCCTCGACAGATGACCCAGGGACATTCCTAAAATAAGCAGCTGGGCTCTGTCCAGAGTTCCCCAGGGGCCAGTGGCTAGAATCAGCACCCTTCCAGGTCTGACCTCAAGCTCAGGTCTGTGACCATTCGGATCTCCTGCTCCCCATCTCAGCTCTTGGTTTATTCATCTGTCATTCAAAAAATGGACATTTATGGAGCATCTACTGTGTGCCAAACTCCGAGGAACCACCATGAGCCAGCAAGGAGCCCACTCTCAGCAGAGGCCTATAGATGCTGTGTCATGAGTACCTAGGACCCTGCCAGTGCAAATGAAGGTGGGGACACAGGTGCTCCTGGGCAGCAGCATGGGCTGAGCACAGGGGAGCAAGGTGGAGGCAGACATAGGGTTGACCAGGCTCCATGCAGCTTTGTGAGACTCAACTGAGGCTGGGGGGTTGTGCAGGGTACATTCTAGTGTGAAGTACGTGGGGAGAGGGGGGTCATGGATGAGGAAATGCATAGAACGGGCTCCTGCTGTGCCTTCAGACTGTCCCCCAGGGCTCCTTATGCTCCCCAACCTCCTACCACACCCTCCGCCCCTGGCCTAGCCTTGCTGGGCTGGACTGAGCCCTGTGGCCACTAGATGATGGTGCACAGAGCCCAAGCAGGCACCATGGCCCTGAAGAGATGAGGGGCCTGTCAAAGGGCTCATTTGTCCGCCAGGCAGACTGTCGATGGCCTGGGACAGCAGCAGCGTTGATTGAGATGCCACACTTGAGTTAGAACCTCTGAGAAGGATGATGAGCAATTGATCTGCTCATCAGGGGAGCGGGTCCAGGCGATGGGGGAGGGGCAGGGAGGAGAGGCCAAAGAGGAGGGGAGAGGAAGGAGAGTACACAAGAGGGGGGGGGTGGGAAGGGGAAAGAAAGGGGAGGGGGATGCAAAGGGAGAGAGGGACAGAGCAGAGATGGTGAGGGATAAGCACATACTCCACCCCACCCCACCCCAGGTCTTATTCAGACCACAGTTTCCCCACCTGTGACTCCAGGGAAAGGCAATCGCAGACTCAGTGGGGATGTGGCAATGCCAGACCTTGGTCCCTTTTTGTGGTTTCCTTTTATACACATAATGAATAGATCTACTTCCTTGAGCACTTTTAGATTTGTAGACAAATGATCATGCAGCAGTCGTCCCTGTATCCCTCAGCCTTTTCCTAGTCTCCCCTGTTATCAGAAGATTGCATTCCTGTGGTTGGGTTTCACAACCTTTGACTTGTGGGGACAGGTCATAATCCCAGAGCCATGTCCACCCCAGACTCACTCTCCGGGTTGCACCTGTGCAGGCCTCCCCACCCTCCTACCGCTGCCCTTGGCAGACTTCCAGTCATACAGCTGGTCTCTACCAATCTGCCACCTTTTCAGGCCAGCTCTGGTTGCTTGGGGATGTATGCATGAGGGGTCTCCATGGTTTTTTCACAACTCCGTAGCTTCCTGCTTGTCAGTGCTGGTTCATGCTCCATTGTCTGCATGGGCTATGGGTCATTCATGTGTCACCTGCTGAGGGGCGGCCTGTCTGCCTCTGTCGGGCAGTCAGGTGGAGTTGTGGAAACATGGTGTGTGCATTCTGCAGGGCTGCAAGTTTTCATCGTCTGGCAAACTTGAAATTGCTGGAGTCCCACCAACTGCCTCCTCTGCAGGAAACTGTCCTCCCTTCCAGAGCAGCGCCCCTTCCCTCTTCAGAGGGAGCCCCATGCCCACAGTTCCATGTACACTCACTGTTGCCTTTCTATGCAGAACCAACCTTCCCCCTCTCTCTCCCTCCCTCTCTTTCTCCCTCTCCCTCTCCCTCTCCCTCCCTCCCTCCCTCCCTCCCTCCCTCCCTCCCTCCCTCCCTCCCTCCCTCCCTCTCTCTCTCTCTCTCTCTCTCTCTCTCTCTCTCTCTCTCCCTTCCTATCCCTGTTCCCCACCTCTGTCCCTCTCCTGCTCATTTATATCCCTGTGTCCTGCTTGTATATGGCTCACTGTCACTTGGGTCTTCTCTCCAGTGTGACCATCACCAGAAGTATGTGGTCACCGTCCTTTGCTGCTTCCCTGGACTCTCCTGTTCCTGTGTTGGCCTCCTTTCTTGTTCCCTCCCATTTCTGAGCATCTTGCCCTCATTCCTGCTAAAGAGGCTCCAGCTGGCAGCCTTGAGGACTCAGCATTCCTAGAGCATCCCGAGTCTATGACCCTGTGGATGACGGCTGGCCTGGCCCAGAGTTCCAGCCTGAGGCTTGGCTGCACAGGTGCTGTGCCATTGTCCTCACTCATGGTGAGACACTTTGTCCTTCTGGTTTCCTTTTTTGTATAGATTGCCTCCCTGCCACGATGGAAGCTTCTAGGATCTTCTCTGTCCTCAGCAGTGTGAAGTTTCATGGTAATGTGGGTTTTTTTCTACCATCTTCTACATCTAGAAGAGGGGCTTTTTCTCAGTTTTGCAGGGTCTGGCTGCTCCTGTGACTCCTTGGTGTTCTGGGCAACAACCATAGAACCTTGAGACCCGCTAGGAAGTCCCCACTTCTCTCTGTAGAAGCCCACCTCCTTCAGGACCCTCAGTCCCAAACTACCCCATCCAGGCCCAGCCAGGCCACAGGTGCTCTGCCCTTTCACTGCCCACAGCCCATGGAGGACACAGCAGGGTGGGCAGAGGCAGCTGAGTACAATGTCATGGGCACTAGCAGAGGGGCAGGTGGGAAGTTTTGGGGTGTTCTTGGGCTAAGGTCGCCTTTATTCTTGGACAGATGTAGTCCTCCTAGCTTGGCAGAGTGGCTTGAACCGGAACTCCATGGCTCCAGTTCCCTATGGCACACTGGGGAGGCTGGGCTAACTGGGGGATTGTTTCCCAAATCCCCAGGAGCCCTGTGGGGTGACAGTGAAGAGATATGGTGGGTGTGCTGGCCAACAACAACCAGATGGGCAACTCAAGATCATTCAGCCTGGGCTCTGCTCTTCCAAGCTCTGACCTCTGTCTGGCACAGATTCCTGAAGGGCCATGGCAGGTGCCACCAACCCAGGAAACCCTTCCTGTCTGTCATCTTCCTGAGGCCCTGACAATCTAGCTGTGTGGTCAGCCTGGCCCCTGCATGTCCCTCCCAAACCCTACAGGCAAATCTCTAGCTTCTGGGCAGTTGTATCTCCCACTCCTACTGCCAACTTAAGAACCCCTACCCAAGATAGAGGGCCACCTTCCCCAGCAAAATCCCCATTCCTTTTCCACTGCATCCTGTTCCCTATTCCCACATGCCTGACTGATGTCATTCCCCACCAATCAGGGGCAGCATTGCAAGGGTGTTTGTAAAAACACATAGACTAGGACTGGGGAGATGACTTAGCAGTTAAAGGTGCTTGCTTGCAAAGCCTGCTGGCCAAGGCTCAATTTCCCAGTACTCACTTAAAGTCAGATGCACAAAGCGGAGCATGAATATGGAGTTGCTTTGCAAGAGTGGCAAGAGACCCTGATATGCCCAATTTTTGTCTCTCTTCTCTCTCTCTCTCTTTCTCTTCTTCTCTCTCTCCTTGAAAATAAATAAAGAGAAATCACAGAGACTCAAGCCTCCTGTGTGCACCGATGTCCTGGGTAGAACCAGAAAGGCATCTGGATAGAGGTAGCTCCTGTGTCCAGAGCCCAGTTGTTGGAGCCCCTATCAAAGTCTGTCACAAGATGTGTCCCAGGAGCCCCCTTAAGTCCTGACAGAATCAGAGCCCCCCAGAGAGGCTAGAGAATCTGGATAAGGAGACTCTGCTGCCCTTAGCCTCCCTGACTCTGAGACATTAGGATCTCCTTCCTCCACAGAAGGACAGCAATTTTGATGAGTAACCAATCAATCTCATTTCATCACCGGGGGAAAGCTCACCAAGATGGCTGGAGTTAAACTCTCTGCTTTTTTAACTTTTTATTTTTGTTTATTAGAGAGAGTGTGTTTGTGTATGTGAATATGGGTGTGCCGAGGCCTCCTGCCACTGAAAATGAACCTCAAATGCATGTGCCACTTTGTGCATTGGCTTTATGTGGGTACTGGAGAATCGAACCCAGGCCACCAGGCTTTGCAAGCAAATGCCTTTAACTACTGAGCCATCCCCTGCAGCCCTAAACTCCGTTTAGCCTGAAAGCCACCTCAGAGCTTCTGCCCTGTCTGCAGTGGCCTCTCTGGAGCTGGGAGTCCAGCTCTGCCTCCCCTTATAGTGCTCCTGACCAACAGTTCATAGCTGGGCTCTCTACCCCAGACTTGTGGCTCCTCAGGTTTCAGTTCTCACAGGCAGGAACCAGCACTACTACTGCCAGAACTCTAGGCAAGCAAGACCTGGTGGGATGCATGCTTCTGGACATCCCTGCCCAGCCCCCAGCCATCTTGGGATGCATGTCTCGGGCCACCTACTGGGGTAAGGATGGGGGGGGGGGCCAAGGCTGGCTGAACCCTTGTGTTGGGTGGGAAGAGCTCTGTACCTGGCCTTGAGTCCACAGTGGCTCCTTTGCCAGGCAGTGAGAGTGTCTTTATAGGCCTTCTGCCTGGAAACTTCCACCATGGGTGTGGGCGGATGGGCCAGGGGAGGCTTCATGGACTCTGCTCAAGATCTGCTAGCCACAGCTCTGCCCTTCCCGCTGCCTGCTTGGCCTAGACACTGCTCCCCTGGCTTTGAGTCCTGGACCTGGTCTTTGCTCGCCAGCACATCTTCCTTGGGGTCCAGCCGAGACAGCCCCAAACCTTTTTTCTTGGGGCTTCATGGGCTGCAGACAAGTGCTCAGCTGGCTCCCAGAGTCAGGACCAATTCCTGTCAGTCCAACTCAAGGGCAAAGCCACCATTCCGAGACCCCATCCTTGTCTCTGCAATGACCTTCCACAGACACACGCTGGATGCCTGGGCTTTGTGTGTCCTGTGCTGTGTGCCCCAGGCTCCCTGTATGGCCTGCAAGGAATTGAGATGGGAGCTGGGCATGGTGGTGCACATCTTTAATCACAGCACTCAGGAGGCAGAGGTAGGAGGACTGCTATAAATTTGAGTTCAGCCTGGAACTACAGAGTGAGTTCCATGTCAACCTAGGCTGGAGTGACACCCGACCTCAAAACAAACAAAAAAAAAGGGGGCTGGAGAGATGGCTTGGCGGTTAAGGTGCTTGCCTGAGAAGCCTAAGGACCTTGTTCCACTCTTCAGATACCACATAAGCCAGATGCCCAAGGTGACAAAAGTGTTCAAGGTCACGCACGTGCACAAGGTGGCTTGCATGGAGTTCGAGTACAGTGGCTGGAGGCCCTGGCATACCAATTCTCTCCCCTCTCTCTCTTGCCTAAAAAAGAATGAAAGAGAAGGTAGGGAGAGAAAAAGAAGAAAGAAGGAAGGGAAAAGAAAGAAAGGCAGGGAAGGGAAAGGAAAGGAAAGGAAAGGAAAAGAGGAATAGGAAGAAAGGCTCACCCACTGGGTTAGGTCTAGGTTCTAGCCTTACCCTGAGTGAAGAATTCTCCAAAGTTGCCCAGCTGTCCAGTTGACTATGCAGGCACCCTCTGTCAGTAAACAGGGACTCTATGCCAGGCCAAGCCTAACCTTCAGGAAGCTTCCTCCTGGACTGTGGGTTGCACACTGCTCTCTAGGCTGTCCTCAGCCTGCTAGGGACATGGCCTTGTTCAGGATGTCTAGAGAGAGGTCTCTAACCCAGAGCTTACAAGAAAAAGGCTTGTTTCCCACATTCTGACGAGGGCAGAGCAGTGGCAGCTGAGTTAGCTCAGACCAGCGAGGGCTCCTGATGTGACAGGGCGTTGTCTTCCGGTCTCTGCTGCTGGCACATTTCTGCTTTTGAGACAGTCTCTTAAGAGGGTCTTTCTATCTCTGGCACAGAGTACATGGACCCAGTCCTTACTCCATCCTCACCCCACCGTGTCCCTATTTGGGTCAGCAATGGGAGTAGGAGAGAGTCCCCAGGGTTAAGGGGGCTGGGGCCCTGTCACCTCCGTCTCAGGCCCGCGCGTGCGCAGTGGCTGTCTTCCAAAAGCGCACAGCTGTGAACAGACAGCTGTGCGCTGCGTCTCACCCCACTCGCCCGCGTTGGGACAGCCTGGGGCACCCGCGGTGGCAGCTCATCCTGTCACCTCCCCTGCCACTCGCGCGGCGCAGCGGGCACGCAGCCCCTCCAGATGCGCAGAGCTCAGGGCTCCCTATGCTTCCCCGGGAGGCGCCATCTGACTCCCCCTTGCCGCGCCCCGACCCCCTCACTCGCTGCCATCTGTCGGCCATGGAGCCGCGCCAGGCCAGGAGCTGGGCCAGGCAGGCGCACCCAGCCTATTCCTAGATTCCGTACGTCCCCAAGCCCAGGCTGCAATGTGGAACCCCCCCTCCCCGAGGTGCCTCCTCTGGGCCTGGGAATGCCGGAGGCAGGAGTTGGGGAGCGCCACAGCAGATGCCAGAGCTCTGACTCCACCCAAGCCACCCGCCAGGATCCTTCCTAAGCTCTAGTTGTGGGCTTTCTCCTGCTGGGTTCCGGTTCTAGCACCAGCCTGCCTGGTCCAGCCCACTACCTCGGGTGTGCAATCCCCTACATAACCCTGCTGCTTCTCAGGCCTGGAGCCCAAGCTAAAGCTCTTGGAGTTCAAGGGCATCCTGGTGGCTCCAAGCTCCCTCCTGGTTCTCAGGCTTACTGCTGGGCTTGAGGGCAACCTGGGCCACCAGCTCCCTCCCCCCACTCCCCCCCAACACATACACCCCGAGAGCTTGCTATTATGGCTTACTTATGAGACTGAGGCTCAGAAGGGATGCACCAACCTAGGCGGGGCCAGAGAGAGGAGAAGGTGTGGTCTCTCAACTCCTGGTGACCTTCTACCAGGCAGGGCCCCATCCCTCAGCCCCTCCCCCATTGCCATCCTCCCACCCCCCACCCTCCACCACCCTGTAGGTGAGGGACTGCTTAGAGAAGAGCTTCAAGGTATAAAAGGCCACTGTCACCAGCTGGCCACAACTACCTGGTGGGAGGAGGGAAGCTGGAAAGATGGCCACAGATGGGGCCGTGACCCTGAACACTGGATCCAGAACTGCCTCTGTGGAGTCTCCATAGCAGGAGACTGGGGAGGGAGTGGAATGGCTTCCATCACTTGATAAGCAGGCGCACTCCTCCACCACCACGGGTGATGTGAAGGCATGGCAGGCCAAGCCCCATGGTGTGTGTGACAAAGGAAAGGTACAGACAGAACAACAAGCCCAGAGAGAAGCAAATGGACCTGATGGTGGCTGGAGAAAGGGGCAGTCCAGTGGAAGGCCAGAACCAGGATGTGGAAGAAGCAGAAAGACCAGGGTGTGGTGAGGAAGGAGGTGCTGGGGTGGGGTGGGGTGGCATCAAGGGTTGACAAGGCTGGTTGTTCTGGGGACTGCAGGAGCAAAACTCCAGGCAGGGCTGTTCAGTGCCTAGCTTGTCCTTCACCCTCCTCCAGTCTCAATAAAGCAACTAATTAGCATCTGGCCACTCAATCCATTAGGCTTCATGAGCTTAATTATGACAGGGGGGGGGCAGTGCTACCAGCCCCCCCCCCCCAGGAGCTAAGGGTTATTGACCAGAACTGACATGTGAGGAGAGCTGCCAGCACAGCCTGTTGGGTGGGTGGAGGACAGGCAGCAGGAAGCAGTTCCTCAACACCAGTGTGTGAGTAAGGGGCTCCCCCACCTCACGCAGGCCTGGGAGAAACAGCCACCGGGATTAAAGGCATTCACCATGATGCCCAGCCCCTTCCGGCCTCTTGTTCTCAGACTGTGATGACCTGAAGGCTGAAGCCTCCCCAGTGCGGGCCACTCCCCCCTCAGCCTTTCCCCAGGCCTGCAGCAGGTGTCAGCCCCTTCTGGTCCTCTTGCTTCTCTCCTGGGACAGTGCCATCACATGCTCGGCTCCTGCTACACTCCAAACCAGAGCCGAGCTGTCTCATTCATGAACTGTTCAGTGATAGTGGCTGGGCTACGTTCCTGTTGGGTAACTCCAGAGGCAGCCCCACTCAAGCTCCATGAAAGTAGGGGTCATGTCACAAAGCGGTGGCATGAAGAGTGGACTTGACACCTAGTTTTCCTTAGAAATACAAGAGGCCTTGTCTAGTGAGCTTGCAAGACTAGCGAGACTGGTCTGCAGCAGGCACTGGGTGAGCTGCGAGGCTGCTGATGGTGGCTGTGACTGGGAAGGTGAGAAGAAGAAGCTTCGTGAGTTTGTGCCTCAAGGGTTCACATGCTGGAAGCCTGGCCGCTCCCCTGGCATGAATTTGTGAGATCCCAGGATCTTTAAGAGACACGGCCTAGTCACCAGCCCTGCAAAAAGATCAAAAGGGGAAAAAAAACTGGCCTCCCTGTCTCACCACAAGATCTCGCCTTCACACAAATCCTCCCATGGCACCCTGTGCTATGATGTGATGCAGTTCCCTTATATTAATGAGTCGATGGCAGTGATGGTAGTGGGGGTGAGAGTGATGATGATGGTCATTATGGCAGTGATGATAATGGTGATGATAATGGCGGTGGTAGTGATAGTGGTGGTGGTGGTGATAATGGTGGAGGTTATGATAATGGTGGTGGTGATAATGGTGGTAGTGGTGATAATGGTTGTGATAATGGTGGTGGTGATAATAGTGGTGGTGGTAACAATGGTGGTAGTGGTGATAATGTTGTTAATAATTGTGGTAGTAGTGGTGATAATGGTGATGGTTGTGATGATGGTGGTGGTGATAATGGTGGTGGTGATAACAGTGGTGGTGGTGGTGATAATGGTGATGGTGATAGAGTGACACGTGATGGCCTCAGGAGGGTACATCTGAGGCTGCTGCTGCACACCCTGTCCTTGGCATAGGGATATCCTCAGAGGCTCTAGCAGCTTCTACCTTAAACATAGCCCTGGAGTGTCAGGCCCTTTCCCATTGTCCAAGGAGGGCAGAGCTAAGCCATGGGCATCAAAATCCCTAGTGTTCTGGGAGGGTGTTTAGGGGGCTAGGATTCTGGAGAGAGGCTTTGGGTACCTCTGGGCTTCCTGTGCCCCCTTAGACCTAGCCTGATTCCCTCTTCTGGTTAGGGAACCTCAGGGCAGAACTCTGACCTCTGAGCTTTACCTCAGCTAGCATGCTAGGCACATTGGAGGTCCCAATTATTGGTGGCATATCAAAAATGAGACCTGGAGAGACCAGCCTGGGGTTCAAAGAGAGTGACAAAACCCAGGGCAAGAGTAAGCAGGAGCTTGGAGTGAGGGCACGAACCAGACTCCAAGTACAGTGAGAGGGGCTTGGATGTGGGAGAAGCTCCCTAAAAAAGGAGAGAAGAAACTCTTGCCAGGAGTCTACCATGCATATCCCTGGCTGGCCTAAAGCCCTCCCCCCACAACCCTCATGTTGAACTTCCTTCCCAAGTTCATTCTCTGCCTCTCTGAGGCAGTGGATCCAGGTGTAGTGCTTGATGAAGCCAGACTAGAGCAGGGACATATTCTGGCTAACAGGGTAATGAGGCACACTGACAAATCAGGAAGCTTTTGGCACTATCCATGATCAGTCTTCTGTGGGGACTCTTTAAGGCCAGATCCAGATGGGGGTCTGGAACACCCTCCAGAAGTACTGCTCTATCCTGAGGTCTACATACAGCCTGACCACAGCTCAGTCCAGAAATCTACATACAGCCTGACCAGAGCTCTGTCCTGAGGTCTACATACAGCCTGACCAGAGCTCTGTCCTGAGGTCTACATACAGCCTGACCACAGCTCTATCATGAGATCTACATACAGTCTGACCATAGCTCTATCCTGAGGTCTATATACAGCCTGACCACAGCTCTGTCCTGAGGTTTACATACAGCCTGACCACAGCTCTATCCTGAGGTCTACATACAGCCTGACCACAGCTCTGTCCTGAGGTCTACATACAGCCTGACCACAGCTCTGTCCTGAGGTCTACATATAGCCTGACCGGATCCCTGTCCTGAGGCCTACATATAGCCTGACCAGAGCCCTGTCCTGAGATCTACATACAGCTTGACCACAGCTCTGTCCTGAGATCTATATACAGCCTGACCATAGCTCTATCCTGGGGTCTAAATACAGCCCCACCCCGGCTTTGGGGGAAGCTGATAACCTGGAACCTCCATAAAGCCAAGGCCAGGGCTGTGAGGATGGTGGCAGAGGGCAGAGCTGCTGAGGCCAGAAGGGCAGAGGCACATGGCCCTCCCTCACCCATAGTGGGCGCTCAGAGTCACATACAATTACTCACTCGGTGTATCATAATTACTGCAAATAGCCCATTAAAGAGAAATTATCATCAGGATGATATTAGCAGACAGCGGGGGAAATGAAGAAAGAAAAGTGCTTATTCCCCATTGTCCCTTAATGGGGACAAGGGATGGTGAGGCAGTCTTGGTGATTTGCCCTAACACCCCCAGCCACTGATAGCCCTGGGAGGGTACAGAGGGTGGCCTCAGGCCCACTTCAGGAAACTGCCTAATCCCATTCCTTGCTGCCAGGGCACAAGAAACCCCTGCCCTGGGCTCCCAGAGCAATGTCTGGGGGCCCTGCAAACCCTCAGACCTTAGAGTCATTCCCAAATGGCAGCCTCTGAAGAGTGCAGTCCTGAGGAAGCAGGAAGGAGAGTAGCAGCAGGAAGAGCGCCCATCAGAGCCCGACTGTCCTGGGAGAGTAAGTGGAGGGACAGTGAACTAAGGGCCCCTGAAGAGACTCAGGACCAGGCTCACTGATGCTAGGCAGGAGGCCATCCCAGAAAACAGGGGACAAGCGACAGTCCCAAACCCAGCAACAGTCCCCCTCAACCCCCCGTTCCTCTTCTCACAAGGACAAGACTAGCCACCAGCAAAGGTGGATTTTCATGAAGCTACCAGACCATGGCCTGGCACTTTATTGGGGAGGCTCCCCACTACCAGACCACCCCACTACAAAGCTATGCGCCACGTGTAAATAACACAGGACAGTGAAACACCAGCAGGCAGGTGACAAAATGTCACAGTGTAGAACAAGCCAACCAGCTAAAGAAAAGGAGCCTGAGGAGTCGGAACATGAGGATGGCCCAGGGGTTTGATACCCAAGCCCTGAGGACATTTGGAGCAGCCCTCACCATGTAATTGGGGAGGGGGAATGGCACTACTGTGACAGAACTGAAACCCAGTTAGGTCCCATAAACCTCTCCAGAGCAAAAGAAGCAAGAGTGATAGAGCCAGCCTTCAGAGAGAGTATGAGAATCACAAACCAAGAGGAAGCTGAATGAGAAAATGTACTCATCAGCACAATTAAAAAAATAAGCAACACGGCTGGAGAGATGGCTTAGCAGTTAAGCACTTGCCTGTGAAGCCTAAAGGCTCGATTCCCCAGTACCCATGTAAGCCAGACACACAAGGGGGTGCATACATCTGGAGTTTGTTTGCAGTGGCTGGAGGCCCTTATGTACCCATTCTCTCTCTCTGCCTCTTTCTCTGTCTGTCTCAAATAAATAATAAATAAATAACCAAAAACAAAAGAAAAAATAAGCAACAAGTAGAGAGACAGAAAATAGGTGTGGTAGTTTGAATGAATGTCCCCCAACAGACCCAGGAGTTGTTTTTTTTTTAATATTTCAACTTTATTTATTTATTTATTTATTTGAGAGACAGGGAAAGAGAATGGGCATGCCAGGGCCCCCAGTCACTGCAAACAAACTCCAGACGCATGTGCCCCCTTGTGCATATGGCTTACATAGGTTCTGGGGAATCAAACCAAGGTCCTTTGGCTTTGCAGGCAAACGCCTTAACTGCCAAGCCATCTCTCCAGCCCCAGACTCAGCAGTTTTATCAAAGCTTGTAACTTGAATTTCCAGCTGCCTGGCTGGAAGAGGTGTCACTGGGGGCAGGTCCTGGGATCCAGCCCAAAGGTGTGTTTGGGAGTGGATCTTAACCCCAGACTAAGGTTTGCAGTGTGAGCTCTGCTTGGGTTTCCCGCTGTTGGGCTGCGGTTTGCTCTTGCAGCTGCTGGTGGTTTTTCTCTTTGCATGGATCTGCCAGAAAAGGGGCCAAATTCTTCCAATATTATGGAACTTTCCCTGGATCTGTAAGCTTCAAATAAATCCCTTCCTCCCATAAACTGTGTATGGTTTGGAGATTCATCCCAGCAGTGTGGAGCTGACTATGACAGCAGGGAATATTACAAAAATGTCAGAATGATGCAGGAGGCCCAATTTCCAAAAGGAGTCAGGTAGAGAGGGTAGAAAAGGATGGAGGTGGGGCTGGAGAGATGACTTAATGGTTAAGGCACTTGTCTGCAAAGCCAGAGGACACAGGTTCAATTACCCAGGACCCACATAAGCCAGATGCACAAGATGGCACATGCATTTGGAGTTTGTAGTGGCTGGAGGCCCTGGTGTGCCCATTATCTCCCTCCCCCCCCCCTCTCTCTCTCTCTCTCTCTCTGTCAAATAAATAAATAAATAGGAAGGAAGGAAGGAAAAGATGGAGGGAGTGGCACATCAATGGTCAAAGGATTAGGGCAATGGTCTACGATATCTAGGAAATGCAAGATATGAGCCACCAGACAGAAAAACTTACCCAAGTCCATTGTGAAAATGTTCTGACAAAGGGGAAAGAGCTACACTGTGGAACTTCAGGCCATTTGTGCCAAGGAAAAGCTACAAAACTTTCTGGAGAGGAAAAAAAGCAGTTGCAGATCAAGGCTTGGAAGTAAGATGGAAGTGGATTTTCAGGAGCCAATAGAAGATCAAAGACAAAGTGCTCTAAACGTGCTGAAGAAACAGGCTTGAGGGCTGGAAAGATGGCTCCACCGTCAAGTGCACTTCCTGAGCAAGACTGAGGGCCTCAGACTGCTTGAGTTCACATCTCCAGATCCCATATAAAACAGCTGGGTGTGGCTATGCACACCTGTAAACCCCAGTTCCACAGAGGAGCAGACCCAAGAACCTACAAAATAGTAAAATAGAGTCTCTGGCTCATAAATAAACAAGACTAGGCAGAAAAATGAGGGAGCAGGACACCCAATGTTCCACTTCAGCAAGTGTATGGGACACTGCAAAGGCATATACCTGTGCATATACCATATACCACACACACACACACACACACACACACACACACACACACACACATGTAAGCACATGTGTGTACAAAAAATAAGAAAAAACAAAAAAGGACTTGAATAGCAAATTCTCTACTCAACCGAACTACCCGGCTAGAGTGGGAAGACACTAATGATGTGATTCAATTGTGTAGGCTTTCTAAGTTGTATCTCAAGTGCATCTGCTCTGGGGAAGCCTGTGGAGACTGAAAAAGGAGGAGGCAACGAAGAAAGAGGAGCATGACCCTGCAGGTGCACAGGAAGGAGCCCCAATGGGCCTGGAGATCAGCCCTCCAGGAAGTTGATGGACCCTGCCAAAAAGCACCCAGGGAGAATAGACTTAATAGATTACTTGATGTTGTTCTCTGTGAGAAAACCATGTGAAGAGAGACGTCTAGAGTGTTTACAGCATTCAGGAAGAATTTATGATAAGCAAATACAAACATAGGAAAACTAGGAGGCAATTATTAAATCCAGGAAAAGCAAAGACACTGCTCATGGAAGAACATTCGATTACAATACAGTACTTTGTTTGGGAAAGAACAGTATTTATATAGGCATAACAAAGGGAACCAAAGATATTCAACCAAAAATATTGACAGAGTATGAGGAAGGTGTGAGGAGAACATATGTGTCAGAGAGTGAAATCTTGAAAAAAAAATTATTGATCCAAGTTCTCTTTCAGTCCCAACAGCTTCTCCTTAAAAGAAAAAAAAAATGGTGACAGTCTTTCTATGTAGCCCTGCATGGTCTAGACACAGCTGTGTAGCCCCTGGCTGGTCTGGAACTTGTTCCTGCCTCCGTGTCCCGAGTGCTGCTACTACGAGATTAGATTACAAGTATGTACCACCTGGCCTTGAAACTTAAAAACATCTATGTGAAAACCAGTATACGATGTCCAATAACAATAAATCAAGAATAATTGAGCTGTGTACAATGGCACACACTTGTAATCCCGGTTATTGGGAGGCAGAGGCAGGAGGGTTGCAAATTAGAGGCTAGCCGGTCTACACAGTAAGACCCTGTTGTCAACAAACAAGATGAAAGCAACAGTGCTGAGCCTTCTCTTTGGAACTTTGCAGGTCCACACTGGAAGACTCAGCACTGTGACTTAAGACCCATTGTCTTGATGCATGGAGCCTAGCAGCAGGACAGGAGATTGTTAGATTTCATTTTATGTCTCTTACTACACTAAAAAAGTAGATGGGGGCCAGGTAGGATGGCACATGCCTTTAATCCTAGCACTAGAGAGGCAGAGGTAGGAGGATCGCTGTGAGTTCAAGGCTAGCCTGCCTGGGTCTACAGAGCTCCAGGTCAGCCTGGGCTAAAATGAGACTCTACCTTGGAAAAAATAATCAAAATTAAGTTAAATTTAAAAGTAGATATATTTCTACACTGCTGGTGGGAATGCAATCTGGTCCAGCCATTGTGGAAAACAGTGTGGAGGTTCCTAAAACAGCTAAAGATTGATCTACCATATGAGCCAGCTATAGCACTCCTAGGCATATATCCAAAGGACTCATCTCATTTCCTTAGAAATACATGCTCACCCATGTTTATTGCTGCTCAATTTATAATAGCTGGGAAATGGAACCAGCCTAGATGTCCCTCAACTGATGAGTGGATAATGAAGATGTGGCACATTTATACAATGGAGTTCTACTCAGCAGTAAAGAAAAATGAAGTTATGAAATTTGCAGAAAAATGGATGGACCTGGAAAGTATTATACTAAGTGAGGTAACCCAGGCCCAGAAAGCCAAGCGCCACATGTTCTCTCTCATATGTGGATCCTAGCTACAGATGATTGGGCTTCTGCGTGAGAATGAAAATACTTAGTAGCAGAGGCCAGTAAGGTAAAAAGGAGACATAAAGGGTAGAGAAAGGAAGGGAGGAGGATACTTAATAGGTTGATATTGTATATATATAATTACAATGATTGTAATGGGGAGGTAATATGATGGAGAATGGAATTTCAAATGGGAAAGTGTGGGGGTGGGGAGGGAGGGAATTACCATGGGATATATTTTATAATCATGGAAAATGTTAATAAAAATTAAAAAAATAAAAATAAAAATAAATCAAAAAAATAAAAATAAATAAAAATAAAAAAATAATAAAAATATATATGGGAAAAAAACGTTGGACTGAATGCATTGCATTTTACATCATGGATGTTTATCAGTTTATGGGAACCAGGGGAGGAATGTGGTGGTTTCATTCAGGTGTCACCCATAAACTTAGGTATTCTGAATGCTAGGTTCCCAGCTGATGGAGATTTGGGAATTAACACCTCCTGGAGGGAGTGTATTGCTGGGGGCACACTTATGGGTGTTACAGCCAGTTTCCCCTTGCCAGTGTCTGGCACACTCTCCTGTTGCTATTGTCCACCTTATGTGGGCCAGGGGGTGATGTCCATCCTCTGCTCATGCCATCGTTTTCCCCTGCCATCGTGGAGCTTCCCCCTTGAGTCTGTAAGCTAAAATAAACCTCTTTTTCCCACAAGCTAAAAAAAAAAAGTAGATATGTGGCTTGAGCAATGGCTCAGCAGTTAAGGCACTTGCCTGTAATGCCTAAGGACCCAGGTCCAATTCCCCAGTACCCACATAAAGGCAGATGCACAAGGTGATGTATGCATCTGGAGCTTGTTTGCAGTGGCTACAGGCCCATCCCCCCCCACCTCTTTTTCTCTCTCATAAATAAGTAAGATTTTTTGTTGTTGTTTTTTGAAGTACGATTTTGCTCTAGTTCAGGCTGACCTGGAATTCACCATGTAGTATCAGTGTGGCATAGAACTCACAGTGGTTCTCCTACCTCTACCTCCCAAGTGCTGAGATTAAAGGTGTGTACCACCATGCCCAGCCAAGATTAAAAAAAAAAAGATATGCATATGCCACTTTGGAAAGATCAAACTGGATGTGGCTGAAACCCAATGAGCTGCTATGTATGGCAAGTTGACAGAGAGGCCAGGGATGCACCAAAGGCAGCCCACACCTGCTTTACATAGGTACTGGCAAATCAAACCTGGGTTGTTAGGCTTTGTAGCCAAGTACCTTAACTGCTGAGCAATCTCTCCAAAACCCCCCCCCCCACTTTTTTAATTGAAGCAAGGGTCTCACTGTAGCCCAGACTGACCTGGAACTTAATGTGTAGGCCAGGCTGGTCTTGGACTCACAATGATCCTCCTACCCCAGCCTCCTAAGTGTTGAGGTTAAAGGCGTGTACCACCATGCCCATCCTCCCACCAATTCTTTCAGCCGTCTGCTCATCCGTCCAGTCTTCTGTGTGCTCATGCAGCCGCTGACCATGTATTTATCGTCTTCCACACACTCCAGCCAGCCAGGTTCTGCTTCCCTCACAGTGGTCTCAGTTACGGCTGGGGCCTTGGCTATAGTCATGTGTACCTTTCCCCTCTTGAGGCTTCACAGCCTGCAGCTCACACTAATGTGGCATCTTGTGTGTTAACACCACCAGGCCATCTTCTTGTCCTCCTGATGGACTGACCCCTTACTTCTGCTCTGCCTGTCCTCCAAGTCTGTAGTCCCAGCTCATTCAAGCTCAATCCAAAAAACTTTCAATAGAGCTGGGCATGGTGGCACATGCCTTTAATCCCAGTCCTTGGGAGGCAGAGGCAGGTGGATTGCCATGAGTTTGAGGCCACCCTGAGACTCCATAGTGAATTACAGGTCAGCCTGGGATAGAGTGAGACTCGACCTTGAAAAAACAAACAAACAACAACAAAAAACTTTCAACAGAGGCTTAGCACTTAAAACCTGTTGTTTCCTGGTCTTTTCTGCACGCAGATAAAGTGGTGTGGCTGAGCCCTGGCAAGAAGATGCAGGTGGGAGGGTCACAGAACAGTTTCTCAGACTTTTCTTGAGGTATATACAAGGACACCTTGGCTACATCTTCCTGCAGGAGATAGTTTGCTCCCCCAGCCTCTCTGGGTGCTCACAAACATGCCATGATGTCTCTGATTGTGAACGGGGGCCAGAGGGGTTCACCCCAGCACACCTGCTCCATGTCCTCTTTTGGAAACCTGTCATACTGACAATAGCTTGCTGCAAAGACTCTTTGCTGGTCATTACAAGAACCCTCTGTGAGTTCAAGGCCAGCCTGGGCTGCGTGACTACACACACCCTGTCTCAAAAACAGGTGATGCAAGAGTACTCTCTCTTGTTTGTTTCACCCCTTTCTCCTTCCCAGAATACAAATGTGATACCTGGGGCTCAAGCAGTTAGTTTGAACCACAAGATGTGAAACATGCAAAGCCAGATCGGAGGATCTCAAGTCCAAGAGTGTTCCAGGTCAGTTATCCTGGCTGCCCTTGGCCAACCTCTGGACTTTCTCAAGACAGAAATTAAAATTGTACTTTAAGTCACCCTTCTTTTAGTGCCTGTGTTTATAGCATATGTGTTGCTGGTTGTGCAGTCAAGATGTTGGCTAGATGTTCCAGAGTGGGTGAAGGTGTGTCACAGTGGAGAAGCTACCTAGTCACTCTCATTATCTGTAAGAGTGTGCAGCCCAGGGGCATGAGGGAAGTTGGGTCTTCTGACTTGGATCTTCCCTTTGGGACTCTAGTAAGCATTGGCTCTCTCTCCTCTGAGAAGCCTGAGGGTAGCAGATCACCCTGACGCTGGAACTTTCTGTATGTGTCTTTCCAGGTAAGAATAGAAATACTGATGATATTTATTTATCTAGTTAGTTATTTGTCATCATGCAATATATTTTAAATGTTATTGAATATGTGGGGACAGATTTGGTGGCTAAAATGAGGAGTCTGGGACTGTGTCTGGGCTTTTCACATGAATTCTTGCAGAATAATAACCTCTGGGTTCTAAATGTTATGCCTCCATGGATTGTGAGTTCAATATGGCCCTAAATCTAGAGCCCCCCAGTGTCTAAGTCATCTTTCCCCAGCTCCCCAAACACAGTGGAAGGGTTGGGGAGGGACCACGTGCAGAACAGCACAGAGCTGCACTTTGATTATCGGGCAGGGCTCATGGGGAGCAGTGACTGCTGGTAGGCACAGCGGTGGCCTCAGGGGCAGGCAAGTGAGGGAAGTGAGGTGTGTGAACAGCTGGGCTGAGCTGTGTCACTACAGGGCAGGTGGCTCTGGTGAGTTGCTGCCTGGAGCCAAGCTTCCTGCAGGAAATAGTTCTGCTTCCCCCATCCCTTCACATGCTCCACAAACATGGCCAAGACATCTCTGGCTGTGGGGTGGAGGCCACCCATCCCAGGACACCTGCTTCATGTCCTTCTCTTTTGGAAGCTTTTCAAACTCACAAAAGCTTAGTCAAAGGACCCTTCACTGGTCCTCACAAGAACCCTTAAGGGTAAAGAGGACAGCTTAATGTCTTTTTATAAGCAAGGTGATATGGCAGAGCTGGGAGTAGGCTCAGTCTGATTGTATAGTTGGATGGGGACTGTGACTCCCCTCCCCTACAAGGTTGTCACCCTGTTGACTCATGTAATTCCCCAAAGAAGCAGAGAGAAGTGGGCTCTGTGGTAATGGTTCCCTGTCTACAAGTACCACCTCTCAACACAGTCTAGCAGAGACACACGTCATGCTGATAGTGCACAACCCCTCCTTGAACCAAGACAGGGACAGAAGACCCCTGCCCAGCAGAGCCAGGGCAGTAGGCAGTCAACTGCAGCTCAGAACTTCAGGAGAACAGATGGTCAGCAGGCATGCTGGGGTGCCCAGCCCACAGCTCTCTTCCTTGCCATGGAGGGGCCTCCCAGCTCTGGCCTCCATCTCCACACTGGTCCCACCAAAGCAGGAGTATGTGCTGCTGCTCCCCTGGTTCCCTAAGTTGCTCCATATCCTGCCCTGCACTGCTCTCCTGCCCAAGTCTTCTCCCCTCCCTCCCCAGCTGCTCCCTTCCCTCTCTCCTCTATCCTGTCATTTTCTCCTCTCCCAGTTTTACTGCCACACAGCCCTCCAGATTCCTCTGTTTCTAGCTCACATGTGTGTCTCGTGGTCTGTCCTCACAGAGCTGTGCCCTTGCACTGTCTCATACTAGAAGCAGCACTTACACCTGCTGCCTTGGAGCAACGGGTCCCAGCAATGCTGCTCTGCCGGATCCTGGAGTAACCCAGCCAGCAGAGTCTCACACACCTATGTATACATCTGCAAGTGCCACCTCTCCACACACTCTGCCCAAGTTATGCCCACCATCGCAATGCACTGTCTCTCCTCAAACTGAAGCCAAGGGGAGACAGGGCTATGGGCAGTGCAATGGTCAGGGCTCCCACTGCTCGGCCCGTGGTAGGGGTGGCCTGGCCACAAGGGTCCTGAGAAACCACAGGTGGCTTCCATCAGGGGAGGGCTGCTCCTAGGTTGACAAGGATTGGCCAAAGCATAGGAAAAAGCAGAGGTCTGAGGCACCTGTACCACCAAGAGGGACCCCTAAAGGGTGCTTGGCGCTGGTCCCTGTGCAGCTGGGTGACATTAGGCAGCCCGCCTCAGCCCCTGGTCAGTAAAGTAGCTGGCAGCCACGCAGGCGCTCTCAGGAGCTTGGCAGATCTTCCGGATCTAGGTTCTCCTTGAGAGTCTAAAGCCCATCTCTGAGAACACAGTAGGAGGGAAGTGGAGGGTAGCTAAGACCAGGCTGAGGCTAAAGGGAGATGCAGGGAATTGGCGAAGGTCACCAGCCAGAGGCATCGGCCCACTGCACAGCAGCAAGAGAAGCCGGAACAGAAGCCCCTCTGCTGTGTTTGGGGAGGTGGTGACCAAGATGGGAAGGAAACCCCTCCATGGTAGGACAGATCTAGTGTCATCCAGCAAGGGCACTGCAGTCATAGCAGCCAGCATAGAAGTGGTGGCAAGTGTCAAGAAGTGCCAAACTGAGGAGGACAGCGGAGGGGCCACGAGTGAGGGTAAGGGCAAGAGGGTGCGAGGTGGCTCTGACTACAGCTGTTGGCGCTGGCAAACCTCTCCCTTCACAGGGCCAAGTGGTGCATTTGTTCAGTGACTTGGTACTTATATTCCAAGCAGCCCACCTCCTGCCCTCCGGTAGCCATTGGTTCTCACACCCCGCCCCAGCACTCCTCCCAGGCCGCGGGCTAATTGGCTGTGACAGCTCGAGCCCTCAGCAGCTGAGCGGCGTCACTGCGAATTAAGCAGGCGCTGAGCCCGGCAGCCACAAATTACTGTGTATGCAGCGTTGCGCGAGCCTGCGCCGGGGTGAGCTCCTGGATGTGAGCTCGGAGCCCCACAGTGCGCAGCGCCCAGGCTGTTTCTCAGCTTCTTCCCTCCTTCCCTCGGCCCCATCCAAGCCATCCGCTTCTCCGTCACCGTTCCCCTTGCGCCCAGACCTTGCGTCTCCCGCTGCATGCCCTGACTTGGGCCTTGGACTGAAGTTCCCTGGCTACAAACAGGAACGGAGCGCTGGTGCTGCGCACCTCCTCTGGGTAGACCCTAGAATATACTCGGTGCTCTGGGAGGGCCACCGCACTCCACCACAAGATACCCCAAGAGTTGGAGCTCAACTACAGTCCACGCAAGCCAGCGCCACCTTCATCACGTGCCACGTTCCCTGCTCCCTGCCCCGCAGCAGTCCTGGCCCACGCAGCCAGCCACCAGGTGAACGTGGGAACCGCACTGTAGCCCCACATCCCTTCTTTCACACTGCTCCGCCCAGTTCTCTCCGCCTGGGAAGTTCTTCCCTGGGCTACCCCATCTTGGTTCCCATTCTCCCCCTTCCCTGGCCCAGCAGCAGCTGGGACTACCTTCCACCCTCACCCCCCCCCAACTCTCCCACCAGACAGCCTCACCTCCAGAGGATAGGCTCTGTAATGGTTGGGATTATGTCCCAACCTGCTAGAAGAACCGCCAGCATACAACAGATGTTAGTCAATGCTTGAATAAATGGACCCTCCTCTCTCCAGGGCCTCTCAGTCTCCCATAGGAAACTTCTCAGAAGGTTGGGGCAGGACTGGGGAGATATCTGTGGAGTCCTGGTCTTGGCTGGGCTTGACGCTGGGAGCCAGGCTTGAGCTGCCTGCAGTGTAGACTCCAGGATCCAGGTTTTCAGGTGTTGTAAGTGTAGTTCTTGGCCTGCTGAAGTCCATGCCTGAGGCCAGGTCCCTGCACCCCCCCAGGGCCCTGCCCGCCTGCCCAGTTCCTGACCTGATTGATTCAGTGGCCTCAGGAGGCCCTGAAGACAGGAGGGACAAGAATAGTCGAGTGGGGGACACAGGTGGGAGTTCATTGGCAATGGCAGGAGGCCCTGGTGTGCCCATTCTCTTTCTGTCTCTTTTTTCTCTCAAATAAATATATATTTTTAAAAATCCCATGGGTCCCCCAGTACAGCTGTGAGGCCCAGCCTGTATCTGCCAGCGGGCACCTGTGAATCTGTCCACTCACCTGTAGTAAGCCCTGTGCCTGTGCTTGGATGGAGGGTCTGTGTGGACATGGATCTGTGCCTATGTGTGGCTATCCTGTGCCCATGTTTGCTGCATTGGGGTTCCTGTATGCAATAGTGCTGCAGTGTGCCCTTCTTTGTGGAGGGCCAGAGGATCCCTGAGTCTTGCCCCCACCTCAGAGCCAGCTATAAATAGGAGGTGAGGAGGGGGTGGCCCAGGACCACTGATGCAGAATGCAGGGGAGGGAGTAGAGGAGACAGGACACAGGCTGCAGAAGAGGTGTGTGTGTGGTGGTGGTGGTGGAGGGAACAAGAGTCCACAGCAGAGTCAGGAGGCAAGGGCTAGGTTTGGGCTGCCTATAGCACAGGACTCCAGGATCCTGGGATCAGACCTTTCTGAGGAGTTGCTAGACTGCTGGTATCCACATTGTGCTATGAGATCTTTGCAGACAAGAAGCCCAGCTGGGCAGGAGTTAACCAGCACAGAATGGGAAGTTGGGTGTCCTGGGGTGGTCACGGCTGGAGCCATTTTTCTGGACTGGGAATTGGGTGACTAGTACAGGGGCTACTCTGCGCCCAGCTTCTGTGGATTCTCCAGAAGTAGGTAACTTCAGGCATACCTATTCTTACCCTCAATTGTGGGCAACCCTGTCTAATGAGGGGAGACGGTGTCAGGTGTGTGGGAGTCCAGTTCATGAGTGTATTCATATTGTGTGCAGACACACACATGCATAGGCATGCACACAGCTCAGTGGCCTTGTCCTTCCCCAGCCCAGCCAGTCATGGTTACACACCCAGCCCCTTCAGCATCTCCTTTCAGCCTGGAAAGAAACTGCTGACCACAGCCTGTGAGAGGTGAGGGTTTCCTCGGGGCATAGCTCTATGTACCCCTGGGGACATGAAGTCCTCCTATAGGGCTTCTTGGAAGTCTTTCATCTGTAGGAAGGGGCATCCTTGGCTATTACTAACATGCAGCCTCAAACACCCCTCAAGGGTGCAGTGCACACCTCTGAGCTCTCACTGAATTTGTTGTCCATCAGTTAGTCTGTGCTGCTCCCCAAGAGGCAAGTGGGAGTTGAGAGGGGGGTAGGGGCTGGGTTAATCCTGTGGGGCCCCAGGAGCCTTGTCAGCAAGATGCCCCACAGGATAGCATGTATAAGAAGGCCTGCCCTCCTTTGGGTCTGATGCTGAAGTTCAGGAGGCATGAGGCAGAGCCCATCACTGCCCTTTCAGGGCATCCATGGCAGGTGATGGGTGGGGTAGACAGAGAGCTAAGTGGAAGCTAGTCCTGCAGCCTTGACTATAGTCACACTTGCCTTGGTCCCAGGGCCACACTGGGCTCTACCCATCTCCCCCTCACCCCCGTGGCTTCTGGTTGATAGTTAAGGCTGAATTGCCTATCACACCGACCAGACATGCATGCATACCCAAACACCCACTAAGCATCCTCTGCACACTAGGCTCTGCAGCTCTCTCAGCCCCCAGGCCTTGGGGGTGATGCTCTAAGGCCTCTAGCTCTCCAAATCCCTGCCAGCCTCCCCCAACCTCCCAAAGCACATGGCTATTCCACCTACCAGGCTGCCTGAATTCCTCCTGGTTCAACCCCTCCTCCCCAGCAAGGCCTTCTGAGAAAGTGGGACCACCTTCCTGGGAGGTCTGAGTGGGCTAGCATCCATCAGTTGCCACCTGGAGCTCCCATTGCACAAGGCTCTCATTGCACTGCCACCCCTGCAGAGGTCAAGGAGGAGGGGAAAGTTTCCCACACATGGGGTTCTCGTGCAGATGCTTAAGACCCCAAAAGTAGTTTCTAGGAAAAAAGATCACCTCTAAACTCCAGAACAAGAGCACCTCCTGCCCCTAGATGCCCCAGAGGTCCTTATTCTTTTGTCTGCTCCACCTGATCCTAGACTAAAATCAGGCAAAAGGGAAGGGGTAAGAAATGATAGGAGTGAATGAAACTCAGACCCCCTTAAAAGCAGCCCAGGTCGGTTCCTTCTCAGCCAGGAGGGTGGCTGTGTGCAAGGGCAGGGGTAGTGGTGCAGGTGTCTTCTGCTATTGAATAGGACATGGACCTACTGTAATCAGGCCAGCCATTAGTGTGCCTGTGGCTCTTGGCCACTTTTTGAGATGGCTTCAGCAAACCTTTCCAAGGAGGCTGGCTGGAGCCTGTGGGACCCACCTCACATCAAAGCTCTTTCTCCCAGAAGCTGGCTCAACTGCTCCTACCTGAGGTCCTGCTCTGCCCATGGAGACTGGGACTCCCAGAGTCATGCTCCAAGGAAATGAGGCACGAGGTCAAGGCAGCCTAGGGTTGAGGACGTAAAACAAACTCAGGGGATTCACTCAAACTGCGCTGTAGGTGAGAAGCGCATTTTGCAAGTCCTCAAAGCCTTTCCAAATTTACGGAGTCCGGCACCCTCACTGAATCCCTTCCCACAGGGAAGGGAGGGAGCAGTCACCTGAAAGCTTGCCATAGCCCTGCTGAAACTGAAATTTGTAGGGGTTGCTCCTATTCCCGGTATCCCCAGAAGACAGAGGAAAGACCACCCCTGGGGAAGGACAGCTGGCCAAAAGGGATAAGACAGCTCTTGCCACCAGTACACAACTGCCTTGCACTTGGGGTCACCAACAAGGGCGCCTTGGGCCCCTGCCGCTGTCCTGCTTTGGTGGGAACGGGGCTCCTGGAAGGTCAGCCATGGAGAGCCGCCTTGTTTGCTGGCCCTTGTTACTACTGGTCATGCCCACGCCGGGTGACCCAGAGCTCAGGCAAACCCAATCCTGGAACGTTCTTTTCTTCTATTCTAGGAGGCAGGTTTCAAAAAAGGAAAACCACAGACACACCAGCTAGGTTCTGGTGACTTTTGGATCTAAACGGATTTATTTTGTTTTCATATGTCTTTCCCCCCGTTTCTCGGTTTTGTAACAAATGAAAAAAAGAACACAACAAAATTCAACAACACAACAAAACTTTCAACGAGATGGCCAGTGCCCTGCTCCAAAGGCTCTGCAGGAGCCAGGTGGGAGGAGCGGGGGACGGTCGGAGACCCGGTGCACCCCGGCCTGGTCACAGAAAACCAAACCCCAGCCAGCAGGCCCCACCCAGCTTAAAAATCCCAGAGCACCCACCTCCGGGCCTCTCTGCCCGTTAGACCAAAAAGCGACCAAGCTTTAAAAGAAATTTCCCACAAACAAACGAAACACAATCGAAATTAAAATAAAACCACTTTATCCACCCGCCCATGCCAGGAGGTTCAGACCTAAGCCTCCTCTTTAAAATTTTCCTCTAGAAATACTGTGCATTAACTTTTTTTTTTCCTTTCACGTCTCTGGAAGGTTAAAATAAGATATATTTCCCCAGGAGTCATAAATACGATCTGGTGCATAGAGAAATAGCAGCGCGGGAGGCCGGGCCAGCCCCTCCCCCCTCCCAGTACAGCAGGGCAGCAGGACCGACGCAGCAGGTTAAGGTCCCGGCTTCCTCCCACGGCTGGGAGCGCCGGGCGGGGCGGGTAGGCGAGCGGGCGGGAGGGCAGGCAGGTTCGGGTCCCTAGGAGCGGGCGAGCGAGTGGCACATGCGGGCACTCGCAGACCTCCGAGTGCGCATGGGGACTGGGGGTTCCCTCTGGGTTTTCTTTTATAATTACCAAGCAAAGTAAATATAAATGCTTCAAAATAAGACCTTTTTACAAGGAGGAGGAAGAGGAGGACTAGAAAAGGGGCAAGGAAACAGAGGCAGGAAGAAAGGAAACGGAAGAGCGCGGGATGGGAGGAGGTCGGAGCGGAGAACCGCGCTCGACTTCTGTACAAGTGGACACGCTTGGGAGGAAGTTAGACCTGGTTCGGCTTCCTAGGCAGTCCCCGTCCTCCGCGTGCAGTGGGGTCGCGGCGACATCAGGACGGCGACCCCGAGCGCGGGTGCCCGCAACCCGGCCGCGCGCAGACGACGCACGGCCTCTCCGGCCGTCCCCGGGTGCCTGGAGTTGGCGTCCCGGCGCGCCGGTCCCGCGCGATTGTCGCCGCTGTGGCCGCACTGGTCTCGCGCGCGTCCAGGCCTGAGTCAGAGCCGAGGCCACGGCGGCCTGCGCAAACTTGTCCCCGACGGCGGCGGCGGCGAGGCCCAGGGTCCGGCGCTCACAGGAAGAAGTCGGGTGCGCCCTTGGCCCCACCGGGGCCGGCCTGTGGTGGCGAGGGCTCCCGCGGGAAGCCAGCCCCGCCCGCGCCCCCGAGGCCGCCTCGGCCCGCCAACTTCTCGTATTTCTCCTTGTACAGGTCCCGCTCCTTGGCCAGGCGCCCCACCTCCAGCTTCAGCTGCTCCACCTGGCTCTGGAGCTGGCACTTCTCGCTCTCCAGAATGTGCCGCTGCTGAACCCGCTTGAAGCGACACGACTGCGCGTAGCCGCGGTTCTTGAGCGTGCGCCGCTTCTGCTTCAGCCGGATCACCTCCTCTTTGCTGAAGCCGCGGAGCTGCCGGTTCAGCTCCCGCACCGACATGGACACCAGCTGGTCGTCGGAGAAGCGCTCTTCCAGGCGCACGTGGTGGCCAGCGCCACCTCCGCCGTGGCCTGCCCCGCCGTGGTGGCCGGTGCCACCGTGGTGGTGGTGATGGTGGTGGTGGTGGTGGGCGGCGTGGTGGTGGTGGTGGTGGGCGGTGTGGTGCGCGCCGTGGTGGTGGCCGGTGCCCATGTCGTCCGCGCCGCCGCCACCACCGCCGCCGCCGCCCGCGAAGCCCTGGCCCCGGAAGGCCTCATAGGCTGCGGCGGCGGCCGGGTGGTGCGCGCCGTGGTGCCCAGCGTGGTGCCCACTGCCGATGAGGGCCTCCACCGCGTCCTCGGGCGTCAGGTTGAGCGCCTCGGGATTGAGATGGTGCTGGTAGCCGCTCATCCAGTACAGATCCTCCAGCGCCGGCTTTCCTGAGGCACCCCCGACAGCTCCGGGGCCTCCGCTCGGCGGCCCCGGGGCGCCCCCGGCCTGCGCCGCGCTGCCGCCTGCGCCGGCGCCCCCGCCGGTGCCCGGGCTGGGCGCGCAGAAGCTGGGCGAAGAGGGTACAGAGGAGCAGGGCGTGCTGAGGGGCGTCGAGGACAGCGAGCCGGGAGGGAGGCGGTGGCAGAAGCGCTCGGCCTCGGGCGGCTCCTTCTTTACCTCGAACTTCATCAGGTCGAAGTCGTTGACGTACTCGATGGCCAGTGGGCTGCTGGGCAGCTCGGCGCCCATCGCCAACTCCGTGGCCATCGCCCGGGGCCCCAGCCCCGCCGCCGCGCCCCGCCGAGCGCGGGTGGGGAGGGGTGTGGGGGAGAGCCGCGGGCCTCTCTCCCCCTCGCTCCCCCGCGGGCCGCGCTTGTCCTTGGCAGCGGTGGGCGCAGGCTCCGAGTCGCCGAGCAGGTAAAAGTTTCGCGGAGTCAAGTCCGGGGCGGCACGCTGTGGACGCCGCCGGCCGAACCTCTCCGACGGCCCTCGGCCAGCTCCCGACGGGTGCCCAGCGCCCCGCTCCTCCTCCTCCTCCTCCTCCCGGGCTCGGTGGTCCTTGCCGAGAGGATTCTCGGAGGCCGCGCCTGGGGCTCTCTAGCCCCGCCCCGAGCCCCGCCCCGCTCCCCGCCCGCACTGCCAGTCGGCCCCGCCTCCCACGGCTGAGCGTCGAGCCGCGCACGCCTTTATAGAGACGGACGTCCGGGCCCGCCTCCCCGGGAGGAGACGCGCGCCTCAGGGCCAATTGGAGCCCCAGCCCTGCCGCCCAAATTTGCCTATCCCCATGGCAACCCGGAGTCCAGCTGTCAATCTCTTGCGGGAAACAGCTGCGAGAAGGGGTGGGGCCCGGCCGCGGGCTAGCGGAGCGGGCAGGGCCCCCTGGTGGCCGCCGCGCAGGACTGCACAGAAGGGGGGCGCGCGGCCCGGCCCGGGGTCGACTCAGGCTTCCAGGACCTCAGCTCCCTAAGGGATGGCCAGAGAGAGAATGCAGGGGAGCAGAGTGGCGTGTCCAGGGGAGCGTAGGGTGCCTTGGTACTCTTAGGTCCGAGGCCGACCCGAGGGCTGGAGTCTCCGCTGTGCTAGTCGGCGGCGCCCGGCGGGGACCTGGAGCATCCCGACACCAGTAGCACTAGCAGTCTTGGGAGCGCCGGCTATTTTTAGCCCGCAGTTGGAGCCGGTTCAGGAATTCAGTCAACAAAGTTGCTGGCACCTCGGGCGGCGGGACGCGCCGTGGGACCGCGGCACTATGCGGGGGGGGGGCGCTGACAGGGAGACTCACGCGCGCCGCCGCGGGGCGGGGGCCGGAGGTTCGAGCCCCGCAGAGAGCCTGGGCGCGAGTGCGCTGAAGGGTCGAGGCGTCCTCGGACCCAGGCAGATCTCGGAAGGGTTCTCGGGCCCAGCCGCGTCACGGTGGGTGGGTGACAGGTGGGAAGCAGCTTTCTACCCCGCCCCTGTGGCAAGTTTACACCTGCTGGGAGGCAGCTCAGGCGCAGAAACCCGCGCAAGGAGAACCAGGAGAGCAACGCGGAGTGGGTCCCTGACCGCGCAGGAGATGGACGGGGGAGCACGCAGGAGATACAGTTGGGGTGACCTGCATAGGCGGGCCCCCTCCTTTCTCTGTATCGCTGTTACAAGGTTTTGATTATTAAAATTTAAATCTTATGGGACCTGGTGGTTCCTACCAATAATGCCAGCATTGGGAGGTAGAGGCAGGAAGAAGTTCAAGGTCATCCTCAACCACGTAGTGTGAGCCCAGCTCTTGACAGGACCAGGGCTTTGGAAGGCCAAGAAAAGCATGGGGACCTACCTCCCACCCCAACACACACAGATGCCCCTCAGCCTGTCACGAAGTAAGTTGAGGCCAGATCCTCACGTTGGTGGAGCACGTCTTTCAGGACTTTATAGTACTGTGGATGTCAGTCACAGCTGTCCTCTGTGTAAGTTACACCCATTCTACAGAGGAGGAACCAAGAAAAAAAGCAACAGGCCTTGTTCAAGTTGGCTGGCAGCAAGTGATGGGTGAGTGACCAGATACTGTGGCCAGGCAATGGGTCCCTGTTTGTATCTGGTCAGAGGGAGTCTGTGGGGTCTCAGCCACTGTCGCAGCTGCTTGTGCCTCCTGAAACCTGGCCAGAGGACCCTGACAGAGCTCCAGAGACCCAGGGCTCCGAGGTTAAGCTGCTTGTCCAAGCACTGCATTCCTTGTGGCCACTGAACATTCTGGAAAGGGAGCAGAGGAAGAATGCCGTCCCTGAGTGGCCTGCCCCTCAGGGACCCCTGCCCAGCCTCTGCCTGCTCCCGGGTTAAACAGGCTGGCTGTCAGAGGTGGCCAACTAGCAAAAGAAAAGAAAAAGAAAGAAAACAGGTGCACTGTAAGCCTTCTGTGGCCACTTCTCATGGGCCCACACCCTCCCAGGGCTTCTGGCACCAACTTCCAGCCTTCACAGAATTCTGCAGGGGCTACGTGTATGGCTCGGTGATTAAATGTATGCCACTTATCTTTACTGAGCACCTAATGTGTGGCAGGGGACCCCTTGTTCAGGAGCAAGCTGCCAAGCTTGGTAGCGTAATACGTAACACACCAAACTACCGTGGCTGGCTGGCTGCTCTTTCCCCTGGGGGTGGGGGAACTGGGAGGACTAAGATGGGTGACAGTGATAGGCTACACACAGCCCACTAGTGACATCTTCACACCAATGGTGACAGACAGGGGCTATCTTCCCACATTTGTTCCAAAGTGGCTGGTTGGGTTTTCTCTCAGGGTGGTAGCTGGCTTTCAGCACAGAATTCCAGAGAGCAAGACAGACTACCACTGTCAGGGCACTACCACCTCAGGCAGATAACACTGAGGAAATGCCTATGGGCTGGGACATATTGCCCAGGCATCTTGGGAAAATGCAGTCTGCCTCTATCTGTGGACAGAAACTGGGCTTTCAAGTGAGTAAATAAGTATGGTAGTTCCTTCCCATGGTGTCACCAATCACAAGTTCAGCATCTCAAAACAGCACACTTTCCCTATCTCAGGGTCTCTGGGGTCAGGGGAAGCAGGGCCTATCTAGGGTTTCTGATCAGTTGTTCCAGGCTGCAGTGGGAGGGGTCTCTTCTGGGACAGCTGCCAGAGGTGCTCCTCGGCCTCACAGCTGACCAGGTTGCTGGAAGAACTCATTCCTTGAATTTGTAGGCCATTGCTGGCTTTGTGATATCCAGGCTGTGTGGTTGGGTGGGTGAATGGTGAGATTTGGGGAGACAGAGGGCCTCTCCACACATAGCAGGGGAAGGGGCAACTGCAGGCAGGGGAGATAGCAGGGACTGGGAATGGCACTGGCAGAGGGGCCAGAATGGTGACTGCATCAGAGTCAGAGCTGTGGGGGCTGTCAAGGTGGCTAAAAGTGCCATCCAGGGGATCTGGGAAGAAGGGTCTGGCCTAATGTGAGCAGGGATGGGGAAGCTGGGGTTCCCAATACACCATTGTCAACCACCTCTAACTACTGCCTGAGACCACAGGCGCTGATGCTATTGACCTACCATGCTTGGCCCACCTAACTCAACTCAGTTCAAAGATTTTGACTGAATGGCACCAGCTAGGGAATGGTGGCAGCACAAGGCACAAGTCTGTTCTAACCAGGTCAGCCTGGACTAGAGCAAAACCCTACCTCAAACAACACCCCCCAAAAAAGAACAAAAGCCAACCAAAACAACAAAAAGGCTTCTGTCCCACAGAGGCTTGGGCAGGGGTGTTTAGTACAGCTGAGCTGGAACAACCCCGCTGGGTTCATCTATCTACATTTGCTGCTCTCACCTCTGGTCAGAGAGGCTTTTTGAAAAATATTCACTTATTTGAGAGAAAGTGGCCCAGAGAGAAACAGTGTGTGTGTGTGTGTGTGTGTGTGTGTGTGTGTGTGTGTGTAGAGTGTGAGAGCACTCCAGGACCTCCTGCCACTACCAATGAACTCCAGATGCATGCACCACTTTGTGCATCTGGCTTTATTTGGATACTGGGGAATTGAACTGGACCATTAGACTTGGCAAGCAAGCATTTTTAACTCTCCAGCCCAAGAGAAGCTATTTGCAGTTAGCAGTGACTACTGGAGAGACTTGATTCATGTCAAAGTGCTGAGAATTAGTGACTTGGTGGAGTGTTCAGCGCTTAATGAGATCTATCACTCCCTTCCAGGCTCAGGAGAACACTGCAAAGGGGGTAGTGGAGGAAAGAATGTAAGAGCCAGAAGGTAGGAAGAATATTTTGGAACACTGCCTCACTGCATTCATGTCCTGACAGCAACTGTTTTTACCTGAACACTAATGGGCCCACCATTATTATATTGATGGAGAATATAAGGCCCCATACCTCCTTGGGAAAGTATTTGGTAGTTAATAATTGCTAGGGTAGTGGGAAACATTTTATCCTGTGCTGTAGCCACTGGTCAATGGCCCTCTGATAAACAGCCCCACCCAAGTCCATGCAGGAAACGCTAATTAAACTTGAGAACACACACATACACACAAGAGAAAAGCCATTAAAGTAGAAGAGGGACTAGCTGAGAAGGTTCAGTGGAAGGGAAGCAGGAAAGGGGACAAGAAAATAGGAGAGATTATGTTTCAAGTACATTATAGACATGTAAAAAATCGCCTATAAAAATATGTGAAAGATAGCCAGGTGTGGTGGCACATACTTTTAATCCTAGCACTTGGGAGGCAGAGGTAGGAATGGATCGCTGTAAGACTACACAGTGAATTCCAGGTCAGCCTGGGCTACAGTGAAACCCTACCTCAAAAAAAGACAAAACAGGGCTGGAGAGATGGCTTGGCGGCTAAGCACTTGCTTGTGAAGCCTAAAGACCCCCGTTCAAGGCTCTATTCTCCAGGACCCATGTTAGCCAGATGCACAAGGGGGCGCACGCGTCTGGAGTTCGTTTGCAGTGGCTGGAGGCCCTGGCTTGCCCATTCTTTCTCTATCTGCCTCTTTCTCTGTCTGTTCACTCTCAAATAAATAAATGAACAAAAAGTATTTTAAAAAAAAAGGCAAAACGTGTAAATGAGAGGTTGGTATGGCTTAAAAACCCTAGGCTTCCAGTGAGAGTCCTTGGCCTGGCCACTGCTTCACACCTTCCTTGTCCCCCCTCCCCTGCCGCACATGTGCAGAACTGGCTATATGCTAGGGAGTTAGGGGTGCACACTTTGCTAGGGTCACCCCACTAAACTAGAGCTGGTACTCTTCTGTTGTGAGACAGCAATATTTGTGGCATGGTATGAACACGTTGAGGCTGTCCAGATGGGTAGCAGGAGCAGGACCAGCCAGAACACTCCCTCCTAGCCCTAGATAAGCCAGTCCAGCATCTTCCTTCCCACCCCCATACACCCTTCATCCTAGGGCTCTCAACTGTTCCTCTCTAGGGCCACACCTCCCTTAGAGGAAGCAGTAACTTTGAGCTGGAATCTGGACAGGGTCGCCCCTGCTTAGGGTTTCTGCATGGCCTGTGTCCAACTGGTCCATCAATCAGGCCATACCACTGGCTGCTGCTCATGTGGATCCTAGTCTTGCTTATTATCCCTCCTTGGGAGCCAGCAGGGGAACACAGGCGAGGCCAGGCTGCATGCAGACTCCAGCCCATGGCATACTGGCCTTGGTGGAGCCAGCAGGTCCCAAGTATTCTCTCCCTCAGCACCAGGAGCCCTGAACCCTGTGGACTTCCTTACATCCTGCTCAGAGGGGAGGGCTCAGGGTTGGGGAGGCCGAAGGCCAGAGGCTTAGGGGAACTTGTTCCAGGCCCCACATGAAACTCATTATCATCCCTCAGTCTGGGTAGATGGCTGTCTTCATTGCCCCACATTGCTCTTTGACATGGAGTTGCTGCAGGGGTGAGAGTCAAATGGCCTTGGGTCCCTAAATCCATTTCTCTGAAGACTAGTTATGTCACGCTCAGCCTTGGCATGAGGGGCTGACTAGGTAGGGTCAGCCCTGCACCGGGCCTGGCAGAGAACGGGAGCCCACAGCAGCAGGAAGTGAAGTACCCAGTTCCTCCTGAACCTTCCTGGCAGGCAGCACCAGGAGAGCAATGGGTCCTGGGGCCCATGTGGCTCTGTGCAGCCCTGTTAGGTGTACATGAAACCCTGGCTACAATAAAGAGGGTGAGTTGGGCTCCAGAGAGCAGCCATTCAGGGTGGGTATATTTTTGGTCCCTAGCAGGCAGGTGGGTAGATAGGATCCCTCCACCCAGCCCAACCCACCAACCATGGATGTCTTGTGCTATGCCAGCATTAGGTGAGTTCAGCTACCCCTGGGCTGACAGGACCACCTCACCTTGTGAAGTCAGATCTCTCAAAGAGCAGGGCCTGGCATGTCAGCTTGTGTCCCTTTGCCAAGTGTGGAGGGTCAGCTGCAGGGCAGCAGGTGGAGGCTGGAGCAGGGAGGCAAGGATCAGGTAAGCTAAGCTGCCAAAGCCTGGTATCCTGTCAGCTGGGCCTTCTACTGCTCCCTCTCCCCAAGAAGAGGGGAAATACTGGGTCTCTGTGCAAAAGCCTTGCTTTTCATGGTGTTGTGCAGAAGCATGGGGGTTGGGGGGAGACACAGAAGAGGCCCCGCAGGCCATGTAACGGTTGCATCACGAAGAGGGCACTCTTTAGTGAACCCAGACTCTCACGTGTTCTAGACAAGTCCTCTGCCACCAAGCTACACCCAGGTTCCTGGAGGGGGCTTCTGCGTGTTCTAAGGTCTTTTGCTTCCCTGTGCTCAGAAGCAGAGTGCCACCTGCTGGTCCTGTCTAGGTTTCCCTGGCCACCGATGTGGCTGTAACTCCAGGACACTCATCCAGTAGCACACCCCAAACCACTGTTTCCCCTGCTGGTGCTTACCTTGGGCCCCTGGCTTCTCAAGGAAGGAGGGCAGGCTAAGGGCCGTCACATAAGAGCCTGCCCAAAGTCCAGCCATGAACGGACAAGAGGGACTCCAAGCAAGGTGTTTGGAGGTCACAGTGCATGTCAGGCAAACATTCATCTTTCCCTCCTGCAGGCCTTGCCCACCCAGCTCCAGGGGTTCTGCTTGGCTCACTCGTAGGTGAGACTGGGACTTTCTTTTGGAGGTGTCCAAGTTCCCAGACCCACCATCCTAGCGAATCCACTGCAGCAGGGCCTGAGTAGTGGTAATGGAGTAATGACGAGGTAATGCCTGAGAGCCACGGCTCTGCTGCTAGGCCTATGCTGTGTGGGTGCTGGGTGTCAGCCTGGGTCCTCTCCCCTTGCACCTGGATCACAATACCTACCTCAAAGGCAGGGAGGGGGCTGTGATGGAGCATGAGACCCCACACTTACACTGCCTCTGGCCTGGAAGAGCAGAGGTTCTTCCCACCTGGGTATGGGCTGAGACCCAGGACCTTGAAGGACAGACACACTGCAGCAAAGGCAGAGGAGCTCGAGACACTGATGCAGCAAACACAGCATGCTCATTCTCAGAGCCTGATGGCCTACACCACGAGGCCTCAGAGCAGATTTTGGGGCCATGCCTCATATTTGGGGAAAGGCTGGGTAAGATCCTATGCTTCCAGCTGTGCCCTGTCTAATATCCCTATGGAGGAACATGGCCCTCAGCCCAGCCTCCTGGAAAAACCTGCAGAGAGTCTATTCAAGGGCAGCTCCTCCCCAGGTTAGTCGGGCCTTGGCATCAGCCTGTCCCACATGTGTCACTAGAGCCCCTATCCCAAGACCCAGTACAGGCCTCTGATCCCTTGAGTCATCCCAGAGTTGGGGAGAGCAGGCCCTAGCCCCTGCCCGACATGGTGGCTCTTATCCCTTCAGGCCCAGGCCCATGATTGTGTGGTTGTCAAGGCAGGCCATCCAGACACAGGATAAAATCTTTATTGCTGAACATAAAATGCCTGTCAGGAGGCCTGTCCAGTAGCCTCTTCTCCAGGCAGGAGTCTTGAGTGAGGAAAGCTGGGAGCACATGTCCCACAGCTGCTGCCACACCCACCACAGGGGACAGGTTGGGATGAGTCCCGCCTGGCACCCCAAGGGGTGGGAAGTAAGGGACAAGTCCTAGGTGTGAGGCCAAGCACCCAGGAAGGGAGAGGAGGGATGGGGGATGAGCAAGGACCTGCCCCCAAGGAAGAAGATGAGGCCCTGGCTACACATGGGCCTCTGAAGGCTAAGAACCAGGCAGTCAAAGTTGTGTGCCCCTCACCCCGGCTGGGCTTGGTGATGGGCTGTCTCTGCTGAGGAGCAGTGGTGGGTTAGCCTCCATCCTCTCCAGGGTGAGGGCCTGAGGTACGCGTGGCAGGTCCCTGGGCCTCACAGGCGTGGTTTGATGTGCAGCGGCTTCCCTGCAGAAAGGAAGGTCAGCACCAAGCCACAAGAGTCCAGAAACAATCTCCCCACCTCGTAGTTTCAGTTTGGGGCTCAGGATAGGGGAGACTATCAGCCGAGGCCTGCCCAACAGGGCCAGCAAGACTGTCCTCTAACCACCTCCTCATGCATCCCCCAGCCCCTGCCACCACCCAATCCCTGAAGGGTGGAGACTGCCAGTTCAGGGCCTTCCTGGGTTGAGAGGCAGAGGCAGTCTGAGCAGGCCAGACAGCCCTACACAGTGGGTGGGCCAACAGGTGGAAGCCACAACACTCTAAAGGCTGAGTTATAAATACCTCTTGTGCACACACACACACAGACACACAGGCACCCCATGCACTCACACCTGGAGCTAGGCTGCCAGACACACAAGTCAGGCATGCTTTCCACATGGGAAGCAGGGTATGTGCAGGTAGGTGGCTTTGTGGGGGTGGGCGGCTGAGCAAAGGCCCAGGCAGTAGGAAGCTGGCAGATCTGGAGGCAGGAGGGGTGGGAAGAGATGGGACTTTCCCTGGGGCTCCTGCCTGGTGGGTACACTCTGAGCTTCCTTCCTATGTATGCTCTGGGCCATATTCCCGGGTGCCAGTGTCTTGCTGACCACTAATATTTCAGTGGGGCTGCCCACAGGCAGGGCATTGCCTATGTACCCTGAAAAACTGCTCCCATGAAGGGGTACGATCCTCTCTTTCAGACTGATGCCTATTAGCTGCTCAAGCAGGACAATGCCAGGAATGAGGCCCAGCAGCCACGCACAGGCCTGCAGATCTCATGCCTCAGCCATGCTAGTCCCCATCTGTCCTCTGACTACTTCAGCAGACATACCCTGGCTTCCTGTCAGAGACCAGCCCAGGCCCAGCTTATCTAACCCTCCAGCTCCCACTCTGGAGCCTTTCCCCAGCAGTCCAAGTCACATGCAGGGTACCCACAACCTCTGCCTCCTTGATCCTGAGGGACTGATGACTGGGTTCCTGATCTTTATAAACCACAAGCTACCCAGCTGCTCCCTAGCCAGGACCACCTCGACAGAGGATTTGGTCTCATCTGGGTTCCAGTCATGTGAGGGCCTCTGTGCCCAAGGAGGTAGATGTAACCAGGAGGCGGCCCCTCCAGCAGGCGCTTCAGCCGCTCAGTGGGGCTGTTAGAGAACCCTGCAGCAAGCATCTTCCATTAACGTTATGACCGTGAAATATGACAATAAAATGATAGCCGTATGGTCGCAAATTTGCAGCCCGCCGAGCTGCGTGGGGTTTATCGTCACTCAAACGCGCAGAGAGCTGTAAAATGTTTACAGAAAGGGTCGTTTGCAGCCATAAAATCCTCTTTTCTCTCCTAAACAAGGCTGAGTGGAGCCATTTACCAAGCCCCAAATGCTCATTGGGGAGAGGGAACATCTGTTCTCTCCAGGAGTGCGCAGTGATCTTCCAGAACAAATTAACAGAAATGGGTGCTTTCTAATTAAATCAGCCCTCACTTGGGGTGGTCTCTGAGGCGGCCACTGCTGCACTTACCCTTGCTGGCTCTGCCCTGGTCATCAGGTGCACACATAGTACACTCACTCCCAAGGTCCCACCTAGGAATGCCATTCTGAGGTGGTCTTTTTATTTATTTTGGGGTATGAGGGTTGTTGGGGTAGGGTTTCAGTATACCCCAGGCTAACCTGGTACACTCTGCAGTCCCAGGCTAGCCTTGAACTCATGGTGATCCTCCTACCTCTGCTGGATCTGAAGGCATGCAAAGTGGGCATTTGAAAAGACCCCAGGCAGGGCCAGGCTACTCACCTGAGTCCTTGGTGCGGGAGCTCCTGGGGACTCGTGCCCCAGTCTGGCCTCCTGGGCTTGGGGAAGAATGCAAGGAGATGAAGGACGGCAGCTTGCAGAGGCTGCTGGAGCCTGTCCCTGAACCTGTCCTGGAGGTGGCTTCCTCCTGATCCAGAGAAGGGGTGGGGGAGTTGGAAGAGGGGGAAGAGGAAGGAGAGGAGGTAGCAGTGGCCTTTGATGACACAGAGGCTAACACTCTTGGGGAAGGGAGAGAGGAGGGAGGAGAGGAGGGTGTGGCCCCAGCCCTGGAGGTCTGGGCACTGGACATCTGTTTAGCAGGGCGGTGGGCAGCAGAGGGCTTCCTGTAGGAAAGAATGGACAGAAGTGAGGGTGGGTAGCTGCTCAGGCAGGTGGGGAAGTCAGGGTGCTAGTCAATCACTTATGTGGCACTTGTCCCAACAACAGGGTTCCTAGTCCCTCACTCCCATTTCCTACTCTAGAGTCCACTGGGCATGACACTCCAGGCCCACACTTGGTGCTCAGCCAAAGAACAGACTGGCCTAGGGTCTCTGGTCTGAAGCAGACGTGGCTGAAGCCAGCTGACTCTGTCCCTCACCTTCCAGGACCTCAGTTTGGTCTTTAACGGCTCCCAGATTCCATAGGCAGAGCAATGGTATCCCCAGGCCTTGCCTGAGGGCTCACCTCCCCCTCTCTGGGAGACTTGGTCTCTGAACTCCCCACTCCATGAGCAGGGGTACACTTGGCTCTGTCCATATTCAGGGAATTGGAGTGTGGGTACCTCAAAAGCTCTTGCCTCCAACTGAGAATTGGCTTTGGATCTGATGCCCAAAGTGCTGAGGTAAGGGCTCACCCCTAAGGGACATGGACACTGCTCAGGACAGAGACAGGCCACCTCCAGCTCACACATGCCCAGATGCCGCGGACTGACTCTCGGGGAGATGCTTGCTACACAGGCGAGGTCGCCGTGGACGTAGCACCCAGAGTGTTGGGGTGAGGGTTTACCCCTAAGGGACAAGGACAGCCCTCAGGACAGGGACGGGCCACCTCCAGCTCACACATGCGTGAAGTGTTGGCATAAGGCTCACCCCTAAGGGACATGGACATCCCTCGGGACAGGGATGGGCCACCTCCAGCTCACACATGCGGCACCTACTGCTCCATCACCTTGGTCCATGGCCAAGAGAGGGTCTGTTCCTGGGGGATGAACTGCTGGGCCCTGGGGTAGGGGGTGCGGCTGCCCGCCGGCCATGGCGCTTCCGGTTGCGGTGTAGTAGCTGACAATGGGGGCCACGGGGACAAACACCCCTGCGGGCAAAGTCAGGGCAGAGCAGGGTGTGTTTCTTCTTGCACTGTGGGAAGAAGAACAGTGGTGGGGCTGAGGTCACACAGAGGACAAGCAGTGCCTGGGACAGCCCGTCAGGTGTCAGTCTGGAGGCTTGCTGCTGGAATGATGAGGCTGCTGGACCAGAGTGGCTCCACCTAGGCATACACCGAAGGCAGGGACAGGGCCAGCCAAGGGGTTCCCTGAGGCCGAGGCCAGGGCACTGTCTAGAGCTCTGCCCATCCACCTGCCAGCCCCTTCCAGATAATAGCCCAGGCTTGTTCCAGAAAGTATGCTGCGAGCAGAGGAAGGTGGGTAGGACTTGAGGTCTCAAGGGACCTCATGGAACAGAGTTCAGGCCTGGAGCAGGCAAGGCAAGTTGGCCAGGGCTGGGCATCACTGGGTTAGGGCTTGCCAGGCACTCGATCCGTGGCACCTGTCATGGAGCTAATTATACCCATCTAGGGGGGCATATGGGAGCTAGCCAATGCCAGGCGGCAGGTGCCCCAGGCAGTGAGTAAGGTTCAGTTCTTCTCACCGGCCACAGCAGGGATTCCAGAAGCCTCTGCCCAGTGCATACCAACTGGACTCAGCCGGGGAGGCCCAGAGATGGGAACTGGTACTCAGGGATTCTGAAAGTCCAAGGCCTTCTCAAGGGAGGAATGTCCTTGGTCCCTGTAGATAGTCTGGGTGGGTACAACTAAGATAGTGCCAGAATCAGACTGCACCTCCCATAGTATTAGGTGACAGGCAATTCCAATTCAAGCTGAAACAGAGTCCACTAAATCCATAGGCCTTACCAAGACTCAAGCTCAAAATCAACCATGGTACCAGAGTGCCCAGCGGCCATCACAGGAAACAGGTCTCAGTGCCTTAGAGTCAGTCCCCTCCACACCACATGGCCTCTACTAGAATCCATCCTGCATACATGGGATTTCTACAGCATTTTCCAGCGCCCAAAACAAAGTCAAGGAGAGCACTTCTTGTGGGGCACACACTCCCCCTCATCATCTTAGTCCAGCTGTAGAGACAGAGGCTGGCCACAGCAAATAGTACTGCTTGGGGGTTCCAGCACCCCACTTTCCCCAGCTACTTGCTCCTGTGATGTGGGTGCCCCACCTGTGCCATAAGAAGGCAGGTGCGGACAAGGCTGTTCCCTCACTGGTTCACTCCTTTTATCAGTTTGAGCCCCTACGTACTGGGCCTGGACAATGCCATAGCCCTGAAACCCAAAGAAGAGGGGACAAGAATTGGCACGGTCAGTACCCTGTCAGGCAAGAAAAGGCTCAATATCAGCATGTACGTAAGCATGAGGCCATATGAGCCAGTGTGGGTTTCCATGGTGCAAACAAGAGAATGGTGAAGGTGCCAAGTACCCCACAGACATGTGTCAAAGCCACTAACAGCTATATACCATAGACAGGCAGGTTACTGGAGCTGAGAGGCAGCCTGGACCTGTGCTGTCCACAGGGTGGTCAATGAGCACCTGAAAAGGGTATGCACTCACCTCAACTGCAAAGGCCAAACATTCTGGACTAGAGACTTTGCAAAGAAAGAAGAATGGTAAAATACAGAATTTTACTTTTCCTTGGTTACATGTTACAACTGTAATATATTGATTTAAATAAAAATAGGGGGACTGGAGAGATGGCTTAGCGGTTAAGCGCTTGCCTGTGAAGCCTAAGGACCCCGGTTTGAGGTTCGGTTCCCCAGGTCCCACGTTAGCCAGATGCACAAGGGGGCGCACGCATCTGGAGTTCGATTGCAGTGGCTGGAGGCCCTGGCGTGCCCATTCTCTCTCTCTCTCTCTCTTTCTCTCTCTATCTGCCTCTCTCTCTGTGTCTGTTGCTCTCAAATAAATAAAAAATTTTCAAAAAAAATAAATAAAAATAGGGCTGGAAGGATGGCTTAATGGTTAAGGTACCTGCCAGCAAAGTGTAAGGATCCAAGTTCAGCTCCCTAGAACCCATGTAAGGCAGATGTGCACATAGTGGGACATGCACTGGGAGTTTGTATGCAGTGGCTAGAGGCCCAGGCATGCCCATTCTCTCTCTCAAATAAATAATGAACTAATTTTACCTGTTATTTCCCACACATGTGCACTCTTACCAGAAAGTGCTAGTCTGAACAAAACCTTCTGAAAAACCACCAAAAATCGAAGAGAAATATATAAGAATTTCCTTAGTACTTTCTAAATATGTGTGACTATACGCACCGATAATTGCTACTCTCAGCCTCAATCACAGAAGTTTCTTTTTGCAGGGGCAGAAATACTGAGACTAAGTGATTAGTGTGCACTCAGCCCTAAATGGGACACCTGTGTTACCCCTCCATGGCTCAGGAAAATGGCGGAAGTGGGAAAGGAAAGGGTGTAAAAGCAAGAGGGAGTGGAAGAGTGTTGCAGAACACTGTCTTCAGGACATTATGTAGCCTACATTTGTGAGCTCACAAGACTATGACTGTCAACATTTCATCCTAGATGAAGGCCACTCCTTCCAGAGGAGTTAATGGTTGCTGGGGGAGTTGCTGACCAGTTGTGGGTACAGAGGCAGGGTGTTAACTGCAGAGGAGATGGACGTATCCTGCAAAATCTCTACCAGCTTTGGGTAAATGTAAAACTCCAAAGTAAAAAGTTTGTTAAAAAATAATCAATGACTGCAGGTACTAGAGCTGATGTATCTAAACTCACAGAGGTGGTGTGGAGAGGTGGTGTGGAGGGCCAGTGGGACCTAGAGATTCAAGTCTCAAGACAGGGCCTATATGCAGGCTAAGGGCACTGGAGGCCACCAGATGGTTAGAGTCCCACAGAGGCAGGATCTGAGTTCAAGGACAGAAGTAGGGGATGGGGGCAGGAAGAGGAACTGAGGCTAAATTAAGGATTCTGTTTCTAGGTCAAATGACTGACTCTGATGAGAGCTCTTTCCAGAATCACCACCTTCTAGATAGGTCTGGGCCATTTCCAGGGAGAGGAGGGAGGAGCAAGGGCAGGGGCTGAGTCTTAGGACACTGGGGAAGGAAGTGCTGGCTGTGAATGATCTGGACGAGGGTTGGTCAGCAATGTCTGAGAAGGCAGATGGAAGGCAGCCATGCACGTGTTGGAGAAGAAAACAGGGTTTAGAAGAAGGGGACCCGACAAGGACTCGGGGGTCTACCAAGGGGAAGCCACAGGGATGGTAATGTCAAAAGGCTGGAGGAGGTACCAGGATCCACTAACTGGAGGAATGGCAGGTGACAGGAAGGGGGACTGGAGCTTCAGGGAGGGGTGGAACCTGGGGAGAGCTAGATGTGGCTCTGATGGTGAGAAATGGGTGGAAAAATGAACAGAGGATACAGACAGTCAGCAATATAAGACTCAGGCAGGATAAAGGACAGACTGTCCAGGTTGCAAAACCACCTGGCCTCATGGCAAGAAACTGGTGGGGTCTGAGCAGGGCCAGTGTGCAGGAGGCCACATTCAGAAAACAATAGAGCCGGGCGTGGTGATGCACACCTTTAATCTCAGCAGTAGGAGAATCACTGTGAGTTCAAGGCCACCCTGAGACTACTTAGTGAATTCTAGGTCAGCCTGGGCTAGAGTGAGACCCTATCTCGAAAAACAAAACAAAAGGCCAGAAAATGACACTGGAGGTGTGGGATATGAGCCATGCAAAAGAAAACAACAGAAGCTGATGAACAGAAAGGAAAGCATGACAGAAGTGTTGGCTATACCAAAGGTGTTTTCTGAGGAGGAGGAGGCCAAGCAGATGTGCAGTTCGACCAGCCGGAGGAGCCAGATCTGGAATCAGACCGAGGGGCAGGACAGTGCATCACCCCCTCCTCAAAGCCTCCGTGGAACAGGTCATTTTCTCAGGAAAAAGAAGGCAAGATCAGCATAAAAAGAAGCAAAAGGGGCTTCCAGTGCTGAGAACACAGGGCAGTGACCCTGCTAAGAGCTACGGCAGCAGCCTGAGTGGTGCTGAGAAGACAAGTGGTCAGAGAGTAACACCTGGTGGCGGGTGCCTGGGTTTCTTTTGCTCACGCTGCCCACGCCTGGAGCAGAGGAGCCCACTAGCTAGGCTGCCAGGCAAGGTTTCCACCACTCATGGCATCAGTGTAGTGGACTGTGCTCACCCCAGGTGGGAAATGCCTGAGGAAGCCTAGGGAAAGCTAGGTGCTTCGGTCACCTCAGGAGGGTAAGGAGATCTGCTTATAGTGTCAGTGGAAGGCAAGTGGGGGCGACCGTTTCTACATCTACGTGGCAATAATGAATCAGCCAGCACCTCCTACCAGTAATGCAAAAACATCCTTTTTTTTTTTTTTTTGAGGTAGGGTCTCATTCTGCCCAGGCTAAACTGGAACTCAAACTGCAGCCTCAGGTTTGCCTTGAACTCATAACAATCTTTCTACCTCAACTCCCCTCCCCCAGTGCGGGGATTAAAGGTGTGTGCCATCATGCCCAGTCTAAAACATCCAATTTCAAATAGAAATAATGCATCCTGCCAAGAGCAAGACAGATTTCAAAAAAAAAAAAAAAAAATGAGGAGACATCAATATGGGCCAACAATAAAGTGTCAAGTGTTAGAGCCACCTAACAAGTGTTTAAAAGCAGCATCACAAATGTGCTTTAACAAAAAAGTATAAACATGCTGGAAACTAAGGCAACATAGCAAGTGTCTACTAAGAATGAGACGTATCAGAGCCAAATGGAAATGTAGAACTGAATACCACAATGACAAATAAAACTCAACAGTAGGATAAAAGGAACAGAGGAGTAGATCAGAAACTACAGAATCAGAGCAACACAGATATAATCAGACTAAGCAACTGTGGTCTGCAAGAGACCCAACCTTCCTGCAACAGAAGATATAAGAAAAAAGAAAAACTTAAAAAACAAATAAACAAACAAAAATAACTCAGAGGCTAGAAAGATGGCTCAGTGGTTAAGGCATTTGCCTGCAAAGCCAAAGGACCCAGGTTTGATTCCCCAGTACCCATGTAAAGCCAGGTGGTGCACAAGGTGGCGCATGCATCTAGAGTTTGTTTGCAGTGGCTGGAGACTCTGCTGTACCCATTTTCTCTATCTGCCTGTTTCTCTCTTTAATAAATAAATAAATGAAAAAAAAATCATGAAAACACTCCTCTTTCGGCACAAAGAAAAACAAAACAAATTGATTGAAGAAGCTGAGTAAACCCCAAACAGGACAGATAAAAGACAATCGCTATAATGAATCATAGTAAAATTCACAGAAGCAAAGATGATGAAATAATCCTCAGAGCAGCATGAGAGAAACACATGCTGCCACCACAGGGATAATGTTGGTGACCAGGAGGAAGCAGGAGCACAATACACTTCAAGCTAAAATGTGTCAACTCAGGATCTAATACTCAACGAAACAGGCACCGTGCACTTAGGGAAAACCAGGTGAAGAAGAGCCAATGGACAGCCTGAGACTACAAAGTAAATTCCAAGTCAGCCTGGGCTAGAGCAAGACCCCACCTCAACAACAATACATAAACAACACAACACAATCACAACAGCAGCACAAGCCAGGGCTGGAGAAATGGCCAGATTAGGCACTAAAGCCAAAGATCTGGCTTGACTCCCAGGACCCGCTTAAGACAGACGCACAAGGGGACACACATATCTGGAGTTCCTTTGCAGTAGCTGGAGGCCCTGGTGTGCTCATTCTCTCGCCCCTGCCTCTTTCTCCCTCAAATGAATCAATAAACAAAATGGTTTAAAAAAAAAAAAAAAAAACAGTCACCCAAGGTTACTTTATCCTGCAAAGTTATCCATTCAAATAGATGGAGAAATAAGGACATTCCACGACAAAAGCAGGTTAAAGGAGTATTTGAAGACAAAACCAGCTCTACAGAAAATACTTGTTAGAATCCTCCATGCTGAAGAAAAGGAAAAGCACTCATATAAGGAACCTAGAAAAAACAAGCAATACTCAAATACTAGTTAACACAAGAGAGCACAGGTAGAACCGAACCACACACACACAAAAAAAATGGCAAACACAAATACACACCTTTCAATAATATCTCTTAATATCAACAGCCTCAATGCCCCAACGAAAAGACATAGGTTTGCAGACTGGGTTAAAAAGCAGGATCCTACAATTTGTTGTCTCCAAGAAACTCACCTTTCTACAAAGGATAGACATTATCTTAGGGTGAAAGGTTGGAAGATGGTGTTTCAAGCAAATGGGCCTAGAAAACAAGCAGAGGTTGCTATCCTAATATCTGACAAGGTAGACTTTAGTCCAACGTTAGTCAAGAAAGATAAAGAAGGTCACTTGATATTGATTAAGGGCACACTACAACAGGAGGCCATTACAATCCTAAACATATATGCACCTAACATGGGGGCTCCCAAACTCATAAAACAAACACTATTAGAACTAAGGTCACACATAACAACAAACACAGTGGTGGTGGGTGACTTTAACACCCCACTCTCATCAATTGACAGGTCATCCCGGGAAAAAAATAAGCAGAGAGGCATCTGGACTAAATGAGGTCATAGAAGGAATGGAGCTAACAGATATATACAGGACATTTCATCCAAAGGCTGCAGAATATACATTCTTTTCAGCAGCACATGGAACATCCTCTAAAATAGACCATATGTTAGGACACAAAGCAAATCTTAACAAATTCAGGAAAATTGAAATAATTCCTTGCATTCTATCTGACCACAATGGAATTAAACTACAAATCAGTAGCAAGAAAGGCTATAGAGTATACACAAAATCATGGAAACTAAACAATACACTACTAAATGATGAATGGGTCAATGAAGAAATCAAGAAGGAAATCAAAAAATTTATAGAGTCAAACGATTCTGAGAACACAACATATCAAAATCTCTGGGACACAATGAAGGCAGTTCTAAGAGGTAAATTTATAGCCTTAAGTGCCTATATTAAGAAATTAGAAAGGTCGCAAGTAAACTACCTAATGCTTCACCTTAAAGCCTTGGAAAAAGAAGAACAAGGCAAACCAAAAATCAGTAGGCAAGAAGAAATAATAAAGATTAGGGCAGAAAATAATGAAATAGAAACAAAAAGAACAATCCAAAGAATTAATGAAACAAAGAGTTGGTTCTTTGAAAGGATAAACAAGATTGATAACCCCTTAGCAAATCCGACCAAAAGAAAGAGAGAGGAGACACAAATTAATAAAATCAGAGATGAAAAAGGTAACATCATAAAAGATTCCAGAGAAATTCAAAAAATCATAGGGACATACTATAAAAGCATATACTCCACAAAGTATGAAAATCTGAAAGAAATGGATGCTTTCCTTGATTTATATGACCTACCTAAATTAAATCAAAATGAGATTAATCACTTAAATAGACCTATAACAAACATGGAGATCCAAACAGTTATCAATAATCTCCCAACTAAAAAGAGCCCAGGCCCAGATGGATTCACTGATGAATTTTACCAGACCTTTAAGGAAGAGCTAACACCATTGCTTCTTAAGCTTTTCCAGGAAATAGAAAAAGAAGGAATTCTACCAAACTCCTTCTATGAGGATAGCATCACCCTGATACCAAAACCAGGCAAAGATAGAACAAAAAATGAAAATTACAGACCAATCTCCCTCATGAACATAGATGCAAAAATTCTCAACAAAATATTGGCAAACAGAATACAAGAGTATATCAAAAAGATTATTCACCCTAACCAAGTAGGCTTTATCGCAGAGATGCAGGGATGGTTCAATATACACAAATCTATAAATGTAATACATTATATAAACAGGATGAAGGACAAAAATCACATGATCGGGCTGGAGAGATGGCTTAGCGGTTAAGCACTTGCCTGAGAAGCCTAAGGACCCCGGTTCGAGGCTCGGTTCCCCAGGTCCCACGTTAGCCAGATGCACAAGGGGGCGCACGCGTCTGGAGTTCGTTTGCAGTGGCTGAAAGCCCTGGCGTGCCCATTCTCTCTCTCTCTCCCTCTATGTGTCTTTCTCTCTGTGTCTGTAGCTCTCAAATGAATAAATAAATAATGAACAAAAAAAATTTTTTTTTAAATCACATGATCATCTCATTGGACACAGAGAAAGCATTTGACAAAATCCAACATCCCTTCATGATAAAAGTTCTACAGAGACTGGGAATGGAAGGAACATATCTCAAAATAATAAAAGCTATTTATGACAAGCCTACAGCCAACATATTACTAAATGGGGAAAAACTGGAAGCCTTTCCACTAAAATCAGGAACAAGACAAAGGTGTCCACTGTCCCCACTTTTATTTAATATAGTTTTGGAAGTCTTAGCCATAGCAATAAGGCAAGAGACACACATAAAAGGGATACAAATTGGAAAGGAAGAGATCAAGTTATCATTATTTGCAGATGATATGATTCTATACATAAAGGACCCTAAAAACTCTACTAGCAAACTGTTAGAGCTGATCAAAACCTACAGCCATGTAGCAGGATACAAAATAAATACACAGAAATCAGTAGCCTTCATATATGCTAACAACAAACACACAGAAGATGAAATCAGAGAATCGCTCCCATTCACAATTGCATCAAAAAAAATAAAGTACCTTGGAATAAACCTAACCAAGAAAGTAAAAAATCTCTACAATGAGAACTTTAAAACACTCAAGCGAGAAATTGCAGAAGACACTAGAAAGAGGAGATACATCCCCTGTTCCTGGATTGGAAGAATCAATACTGTGAAAATGGCAATCTTACCAAAAGCAATCTACACATTTAATGCAATCCCTATCAAAATTCCAAAGGCATTCTTCATGGAAATAGAAAAAACAATCCAAAAATTCATTTGGAATCACAAAAAGCCTCGAATATCTAAAATAATACTGAGCAACAAAATTAAGGCTGGTGGTATCACCATACCTGATTTTAACCTATACTACAGAGCCATAGTAACAAAAACAGCGTGGTACTGGCACAAAAACAGACTTGTAGATCAGTGGAACAGAATAGAGGACCCAGATGTAAGCCCAAGTAGCTATAGCCACCTGATATTCGATAAAAATGCCAAAAATACTCATTGGAGAAAAGACAGCCTCTTCAGCAAATGGTGTTGGGAAAACTGGATATATATCTGCAGAAGGATGAAAATAGATTCTTCTCTCTCACCATGCACAAGAATTAAGTCCAAATGTATTAAAGACCTTAACATCACACCTGAAACTCTGAAACTGCTAGAGGAAAAAGTAGGGGAAACACTTCAACATATTGGTTTTGGCAAACACTTTCTGAATACAACCCCAATTGCTCAGGCAATAAAACCACAGATTAATCATGAAATTACAAAGATTTTGCACTGCAAAGAACACAGTGAAAAAAGTAAAGAGGCAACCTACAGAATGGGAAAAAATCTTCGCCAGCTATATATCTGATAGAGGATTAATAAGTAGGATATACAAAGAACTCAAAAAGTTAAATAATAAGTAATCAAACAAGCCAATCAAAAAATGGGTTATGCCTCCAGCTTGGGGCTGTGGTCTCAGGAGCCAAGGGGAGGAGTAGGGGCCAAGTGTCACCCAACTTAGGTCTCCAGGGAAGCGGATTGTACCTAGTAGGGGAGGGAGGGATCTATCCACATACCTCAGGTAACAGGAAGGTGTTCAGGTTGGGGTTGGGGAAGGGGCTGGGTGAACCAAAGGCCGAAGGGAGGGGGTTGCCTAGGGATGGCGAAAGGCTTGTGGAAGGTGGGCAGCCCGGCAGAAGGGCAAGTGGATCCAGCCGGGCTGGGCCCCTGGACCCCAAGTCTGTACAATATGGTTTGCTATAAAACTCAAAACCTTCCAGCCGGGGAAAAAAGGGGGGGGGGGGCCTATGGAGCTAAATAGAGCATTCTCAAAGGAAGAAATACGAATGGCATATAAGCATCTAAAAAAATGTTCTACATCACTAGTCATCAGGGAAATGCAGATTAAAACTACGTTGAGATTCCATCTCACTCCTGTCAGATTGGCCACCATCATGAAAACAAATGATCACAAATGTTGGCGGGGATGTAGAAAAAGAGGAACCCTTCTACACTGCTGGTGGGAATGCAATGTGGTCCAGCCATTGTGGAAAACAGGGTGGAGGTTCCTGAAACAGCTAAAGATTGATCTACCATACGACCCAGCTATAGCACTCTTAGGCATATATCCTAAGGACTCATCTCATTTCCTTAGAAGTACATGCTCAACCATGTTTATTGCTGCTCAATTTATAATAGCTGGGAAATGGAACCAGCCTAGATGTCCCTCAACTGATGAGTGGATAATGAAGATGTGGCACATTTATACAATGGAGTTCTACTCAGTGGTAAAGAAAAATGAAGTTATGAAATTTGCAGAAAAATGGATGGACCTGGAAAGTATTATACTAAGTGAGGTAACCCAGGCCCAGAAAGCCTAGCACCACATGTTCTCTCTCATATGTGGATCCTAGCTACAGATGTCGGGGCTTATGCGTGAGAATGAAAATACTTAGTAGCAGAGGCCAGTAAATTATAAAGGAGACATAAAGGGAAGAGAAAGGAAGGGAGGAGGGTACTTAATAGGTTGAGTATATGTAAGTCCAATGATTGTTATGGGGAGGTAATATGATGGAGAATGGAATTTCAAAGGAGAAAGTGTGTGGGGGGAGGGAATTAACACAGGATTTTTTTTATAATCATGGAAAATGCTAATAAAAATAAAAAATAAAAAATTTATTAATAAAGCATAATTCTATCCAGACATGGTGGTGCACGCCTTTAATCCCAGCACTTGGGAGGCAGAGGTAGGAGAATCGCCATGAGTTCGAGGCCACTCTGAGACTACAGAGTTAATTCCAGGTCAGCCAGGACCAGAGTGAGACCCTACCTCAAAAAAACACAAAAAAACAAAAAAAAACAAAAATTAGAAACAAAGAAGGTAAGAAAACAAAAATGTTAAATGGCAGACTTGAGCCTTAATACGGCATGAATAAACCAGACAGATATTTGCAGGATGAATTTGAAAACATGTTTCAACTATCTGCCATCTGTGAAAAGTTGCTTCAAATACAATATATAGAGACTGACAATAAAAACATAATAAAGATAAATCAAACAATGCTGACCCCAAAGAAACAGCAATGGCTATAACCTGAACTGAAAACGAACCTCAGAGCTGAAGAAGTTGGCAGAGACAGAGGGCATCTTGAGTTACCGAGCAAGGACAGGAAGGACAGCTCAGTGGGATGGCAAAGTGCTGGCTGCAGAAGCATAAGGACCTGAGCTCACCAGTGCTGACAGGTGGGTACAGGAGGACCTCTAGTGTTTACTAACTAGCCAAAATAGCCAAATAGTTGAGCTCTAGCTTTGTGGGTTCTGTTAAAGACCCTGTCTTAAAAAAGAATGACACCAAGCCAGAGAGAGAGATGGCTTAGCGGTTAAAGTGCTTGCCTGCGAAGGCTTATGACCTAGGTTCGACTCCCAGAACCCATGTAAGCCAGACACACAAGGTCACACATGCATACAAGGTGGCACACACATCTGGAGTTCGATGGCAGTGACTAAGAGATCCTAGCATGCAATTCTCTCTTTCTCATAAAAAAGGATATCCATGACCTCACAGAGCCTGGCACTACCTACACAAGACCTTCATAATAGGAGGAAAATATGATGACATCAAAATAAAACAGAGATTAATTAAGAGGGGGAGGGGATATGATGGAGGATGGATTCGTGAGGGGACAGTTGGGGGGTAGGGAAAGAATTGTCATGGTTTATTGTTTATAATTATGGAAGTTGTCAATAATAAAGTTAAAAAAAAAACAAAGAATAAGGTGAAGAGTAATGGAGGAAGACCCCTGGTGCTGACCTTTGGCCCCTACACATGCACATATATAAAAGGGTATGTGTATCTGTATGCATATCCACACATACAACATGCACACTGCACAAACATACACATGCAAAGTTGTATGGAAAAAATAAAGAGAGAAGATAGAGCAATTCTAAGTGTATAAGGACCACCAGTTGTGGTGGTACATGCCTGCAGTTCCAGAACTTGGGAAGCAGAGGCAGGAGGGTTATCTTACAGACCATCATGGTCTATTTTCTAAGCTCAAGGACAACTGGGATTACATAGCAAGCTCCTGTTTCAAAAAAACAAAAACAAACAAAAATGTATATGCATGAAATAAAAGCACTATGTGAAGCATAACTGTGGGCACGAACTATCAGACCAGACTGTGGGGATGAACAATGAGAAGAGACTGTGGGGAAACACTATAAGAACAGACTATGGGGATGAACTATGAGAAGAGACTGTTGGGATGAACTATGAGAACAGACTTTGGGAATAAATTATGAGAACAGACTGTAGGGATGAATTATCAGAACTTACTGTGGGGATAAACTATGAGAACAGACTGAAAGAATGAACTATGAGAACGAACTGTGGGAATATTTCTTATGGACCTTACAAATAATGTTTCTGAGATTATTGCTGTTAAATGTTAAATTCCTTACCTGTAACTTGCTCTACAGTTAATCTTACAACTAACTATGCAATCCACCTGCTTAAAGCAATGTGACTACATTTTCTCTGCCTTGATTTTTGGTCTGAACAGCACAAATGAGCAAAATTGACAGGGTTAGAGATTCTGACTGATCTTAAGCTATGCTCCTTGCCCAATTTTCTCAGTAGCCTAGTTGGACTCTCTACTCAGAACATAGTGTTAAAGACAATGAGGTCAGTAATTAAGGGCCCACAGATCTGTTGAAATCATCAGGTGGCCTTAATGTGATTACACTTGTGATCCCAGTGTATGTGTGTTCTGGATCAGCACAGCCCAGTAGGTCAAACCCCTATAAATCTTTTCCTTTCACAAATTTTGAAGGATTATCCAAAATCAAAGGTTCCTTACCATTTGCTCATACAATGTTACTAGTTGTTCACATATTACTGTTTTTTGGCTGTTCAATAAAAATGTCAATGAGGCTGGGTGTGGTGGCTCACGCCTTTTTCTCAGGTAGGAGGACTGTTGTGAGTTCCAGGCTACCCAGAAACTATGGAGCAAATTCCAAATCAGCCTGGGTTACGGTGATGAGGGTCTGAGAGCTCAGGTTCAATTTCCCAGGACCCACATATGGCCAGATGCACAAAGTGGCACATGCATATAGTTTGTTTGCTGTGGCAGGAGGCTCTGGTACACCCATTTCTTTTCTCTCTCAATACAAAATAAATATTTTTTTAAAATACCCACTGAGTGGGGCTGGAGAGATGGCTCACTGGTTTAGATGCTTGCTTTTAAAGCCTGGTGGCCTTGGTTCAATTACCCAGTACCCATGTAAAGCCAGATGCACAGAGTGGCACATGTGTCTGGAGTTTGTTTATAGTGCTGTCCACTCTCTATCTCTTCTTCTCTCCTTGAAAATTAATAAAAGTTTTTAAAATATATCAATGAAAGCAGATGGCTTAGCAAGCAGTTAAGGTACTTGCATGCAAAGCCAAAGGTCCCAGGTTCAATTCCTACATAAGCTAGACACACAAGGTGGCTCATGCATGTGAAGGAGTTCATTTGCAGCAGCTGGAGGTCCTGGAACACCCATTCCCTCTCTCTCTCTCTCTCTCTCTCTCTCAAATAAATAATTAGAAATAAAAAATACTTTAAAAATATATCAATGAGTACCAGCATGGAGAGCGTGCTACAACTGCAGTAAGGTCAGAGCAGTGACAACAGTGACAGCAGATGCAGCAGGTTTGCTAATGGCTTCAACTAAACTCCTCTTCAGCTTCTCTTTCCCTAGTATGCTGCTGGCGGCAACTAACCCACTCCTGGGCTGAGTATAACAGGAGTTAGCTCTCCCATTTCTCAGGTTCTCTTCTAGAAGCAATTTGCTCACTTCTGGGAAAGAGAATTCCAGGAGTCAGTCTTCTAAATTAAGGGCTGTATCCCCCAAATAAAGCATGTAACAAAAGAAGTATGTGAGATGCCAGATGAGGTGGCACACACCTTTAGTCTCCCCACTGGAGAGGGTGAGGATAAGAGGATCTCAGTGAGTTCTAGGTCAGCCTGGGCTAGAGTGAGATCCTGCCTAGAAAAACTAAACAACAACAACAAAATTATGTGAGGTTAAAAAACTAGTAAACACAAAACAGAAATAGACATTCCAAGATTACTATATAGACTTCAATACCCCTCTCTCAAAAATTGAAAACCAGGGGCTGGGCTGAGCTCAGGTGGTAGTGTACTTGCCTAGCATGCAAGAAGTCCCAGGTTCCAGCCTCAGCACTACATACACCAGGTCTGGGGAGGGGAGGGGAGGGAAGAGGAGGGGAGGGTAAGGGAGGGAAGGGAGGCAGGCTGGCTGAATGAGACTGAGACAATTAAAATCATAAGGAGCACACTCTTCACCATGAGGGGATTCAACTAGAAATCAAGGACAGAAAGATAACAGGAAAAATCTCCAGACCCCTGGAAACTTCTAGATAATCTCCATGTTTCAAAAAGGAAATCTCAAAGGAAGTAAAGATCAACTTGCCAGTGTGGTGGCGCATGCCTTTAACCCCAACACTGGGAAGGCAGAGAGGTAGGAAGATCACTGAGTTTGAGGCCACCCTAAGAATACACAGTGAATTCCAGGTAAGCCTGGACTGCTAGAGTGAGAACCTTCCTTTAAAAAACAAAACAAACAAACCACAACAAACTAACAAAAAAAAGAACAGAGAGCAATTAATAGAGAAAAATAAAATGAAACAAAGAGCTGCTTCTTTGAAAAATCAAAGAAATCAATAGGGATCTAGAAAAACAGATAAGAAAAAAGTCAAAAACTTTCAGGATCAGAAATGAGATGGGGATTGCTACAGACTCTGCAGATAGCAAGACAGCAATTGGGAAAAACTTCAAACAATTTTGACAACTTAGATGAAACGGACTAAATTCCCAGAAATACACAAACACTAACAATGACACAGGTAGGACACATAAAAAGCCTGCAGAGTGGACACAAAATGGTGATCCAAAACGGCCCAAGAAAAAAAGCTCCCAGAGGCTTCCCTGGTGAACTCTACTAGTCATTTCAAGAATTAGCACTGATTCTTCTAACTTCAAAAACTGGAAAGGGCATATTTAACTTATTCCTCATATAAAACCCGATAGAGTATAAGAAAAGAAACTATTGGCCCATCTATATCCTGTATGAATATTTATGCAGAATCTCAATAAAATACCTGCGAACTACATTTTACAGTGTATTAAAAGGATTATATATCATGGCCTGGTGGGATTTATTGCTGAAATGCAAAGATAATTTAACATGCAAATCTCAAAGTGACTGATTATGATTCAATGTAGTCACTGTCATTAGCTGATCACAATAATAGAATGAGGATAAAAATACAAGATTATCTCAATTGGTATAGGAAAAAGGTTTGGCAAAATTCAACTGCTTTTTGAGATATAAACACCAAATAAGCTAGGGAAACAAGAGAATGCCTTCAACATAGTACATATAATGGCAAACATTCACAATGTGCAAAGCTAGTATCATGCTGGATGATGAGACACACAGCTTTTGCTAAAATGGAGAACAAGACAATGATGCCCATTTTGCCACTTCCAATCAACATAGTAGAAGAGTTCTAGTCAGAACAATTAGGGAAGAAAAAGAAATTAATGTGATTCAAATTAAAATGAAAAAAATAAGTATGTCTAATGACATGACCTTATGTTTCAAAACTCCTGAAGAGAGCTGGGGAGATGGAGTTGGCTTTGTAGGTAAAGTGCTTGCCTCATGTGCATGAGGACCTGAGTTTAACCCCCAGAATCCACATTAAAAAAAACAACATATGAGCCATAGACTGTTACTAGAATTTTTTCAGTGCCAGGGATGGGATGCCTTCCAGTGAGCTGTTGGCCAGGGAGGTCCCTGATGCCCACAAAATATTACAGGCCATTGCCAAGGCCCTTGGTTTCCCAAAAGGAATAGATTGTAAGACCCTACTGCTGAAGACTCCACATACTTGGGCTGCAAGGTCACTGAGAAATCCTGCTGGAGCTGAGCTGAAAACCTCCTCCATGTAGACTAGCTGACAGAAAGCTGGAAAAAGCCACAATGCATGCAGTTCAATGGAAGAGAGAGAGAAATCACCAGCGAAGATACTCAACAGTGGACACTGAAAGCCTTATATTTGGCCAGCCAATCCAAATGAGCCAACGGGTGCAATAGTGGCACATCTGTCACAGTGGAAACCAACTGCCCTCTAATTAGACTGGCGGCCCGCTCCATGGGAGGGACTACATCCCTGATACTGAAAACTTACAACAGGGGTAGTCATGAGCCCTAGAGGTTTAATGTCTGCTGCTATCTGGCAAAATGTATATATTATGCTTATCAAATTGCCCAGCAAGCACTTCTCTTAATGTTCATACACTTAAATTAATGCTACTCTCACTTTTGGCAGAGAATCTTCTCTTTTCAGATGGCAGTGACCTTGGGATAACTCAGAAGGTATCATGGTGCTGGAAAGAAGTGACCAGAGTGTTCAGTACTATAATATCTCTATCATACCTTCCAAGGCTCACAGGGTCTAATGTGGAAGAAGTGGCAGAAAGAATGTAAGAGCCAAAGGAAGGGTAAGACCCCTTACAACGTGCTCCCCCCAGGCACAAAATGGCCTGGTTATCCATGACCTCACAGTGCCTGACACTACTTACACAAGACCATCATAACAGGAGGAAAAGAGCATGATATCAAAATAAAAGAGAGACTGATTGAGATGGGGAGGGGATATGATGGAGAATGGAGTTTCAAAGGGGAAAGTGGGGGGAGGGATGGTATTACCATGAGATATTTTTTATAATCAGGGAAGTTGTCGATAAAAATTTGAAAAAACAATAAAAAATAAAAATTTAAAGACAACCTAAAAAAAAAAAAAAGAAATTAGAGGGCTGGAGAGATGGCTTAGAAGTTAAGGCATTTGCCTGCAAAGTTTAAGGACCCTGGTTCAATTCTCCAGGACCCATGTAAGCCAGGTGGCACATGCATCTGGAGTTCGTTTGAGTGGCTAGAGGCCCTGGCATGCTCATTCTCTCTCTTGCTTTCTCTCTGGCTCTATCTCCCTCTCTCTCTCTCAAATAAACAAATAAGTAAATAATTTTAAAAAAAGAGAGGACTGAAGAGATGGCTTCGCAGTTAAGGCAGTTGCCTGCGAAGCCTAAGGACCCGTGTTCGACTCTCCAGATCCCATATAACCCAGATGCACAAAGGTGAAGCAAGCACAAGGTTGTACATGCCCACTAGGTGGTTCAAGCAACTAGAGTTTGAATTCAGTGGCTGAGGCCCTGGGATGCCAATTCTCTCTCTCTCTCAAATTAAAAAAAGAAAAAAAATAATTAGAAATTAATTAGAAAAAATTAAAAATTAATTAGAAAAATTAGAGATGAAAAAAGCACCATTACAACAGATACAACAGAACAAAATGCAGAAAATCTTAAGGACATACTTTAAGAACATATACTCCACTAAGTTTGAAAATCTGAAAGAAATACATAGTTTCCTTGATTTATATAACCTACCAAAATCAAATCAAGGTATTAACCACTTAAATAGGCCTATAACAAGTATGGAGATACAAGCAGTCATAAAAATAAATCTCCTAACTAAAAAAGTCCAGGCCCTGAGGAATTCCCTGGAGAATTTTCCAGACCTTCACAGAAGAACTAACACCAATGCTTCTCAAACTTTTCCATAAAATAGAAAAAGGAGGAATTCTACCAACTCCTTCTAAGATGCCAGTATCACCTTGTGTGGTGGTTTGAATAGAATAGGTGGCCCCCAATATATTCAGTTCTTTATTGTTTGTAGTTTACATCTGCTGGCTACCTGGCTGGAGGCAATGTCACTGGGTGGATCTTTAGGTGTGGTGGTGGGTTTCAGATTTTAATCTAAAGATATGCAAAGTGTGCCTAGCTGGAGTTCTTGAAGTGTGCTGTGGCTTTTTGGATTTTGGCTTGTACTTCTCTCTCTCTAATTGGTCCTGTAAAGGCAGGCCAGCTTCTTCTGCCATTTATGGAACTTCCCCTGGATCTGTAGGCTTCAATAAATATCCCTTCCTCCATAACTGTGCCTGGTCTGGAAGTTCATCTCAGCGAACCAGAATCTGTCTGCTACACCTTGACACCACAAAACCAAGCAAAGACAGAACAGAAAAAGAAAATTACAGACCAATCTCCCTCATGAACATAGACACAAAAATTCTCAACAAGGTATTGGCAAACAGAACACAAGAATTATATCAAAAAGATGATGGAAGCCAGGCGTGGTGGCACACGCCTTTAATCCCAGCACTCAGGAGGCAGAGGTAGGAGGATTGCCATGAGTTCAAGGCCACCCTGAGATGACAGAGTTAATTCCAGGTCAGCCTGGAACAGAGTGAGACCCTACCTACCTCAAAAAAAAAAAAAAAAAAAAAAAAAAGATGATTGACCTTGTGACCAACTAGGCTTTATTCCAGAAATGTAGGGATGGGTCAACATATGCAAATCAATACATGTAATATATTATATAAATGGACTAAAGGACAAAAATCACATGATTATCTCATTAGATACAGAAAAGGCATTTGACAAAATCCAACATCCTCTCATGATAAAAGTCGTATAGAAACTGTGAGGAGAAGGATCACATCTCAAAATTAAAGGCTATTTATGACAAATCTGCAGCCAACATAATATTAAATGGGAAAAACTAGAAACTTTTCCACTAGTATCAGGATCAGGACGAGGGTGTCCACTGTCCCCACTTTTATTTAACATAGAACTGGAAGTCTTAGCCATAGCAATAAGGCAAAAGACACACATAAAAGGGATACAAATTGGAAAGGAAGATATCAAATTATCATTATTTGCAGATGATATGATTCTATTCATAAAGGACCTTAAAGACTACCAGCAAACTGTTAGAGCTGATAAACACTTTTAGCAATGTAGCAAGATACAAAATAAACACACAGAAATCAGTAGCCTTCCTATATGCTAACAACAAACACACAGAGGATGAAATCAGAGAGTCACTGCTATTCACAATTGCAAAAAAAAAAAAAATAATAATAATAATAATTTAGCCGGGCGTGGAGACGCACACCTTTAATCCCAGAGGTAGAAGGATCACTTACCCTGAGACTACATAGTGAATACCAGGTCAGGCTGAGCTAGAGTGAAACCCTACCTTGAAAAAGAAAAAATAAAATGTAATAAAGTACCTTGGAATAAACCTAGCCAAGGAAGTGAAGTATCTCTACCATGAAAACTTTAAAACACTAAAGACAGAAATTGCAGAAGACACTATAAAATGGAAAAACATCCCATGTTCTTTGATTGGAAGAATCAATATTGTGAAAATGGCAATCTTACTAAAAGCAATCTACACATTTAATGCAATTCCCATCAAAATTCCAATGGCATTCTTCACAGAAATAGAAAAAACAATCCTAAAATTCATTTGGAAGTATAAAAACCTTTGAATATCCCAAACAATTTTCAGCTACAAAAATAAGGCTGGTGGTATCACTGTACCTGATCTTAACCTGTATTACAGAGCCATAGTAACAAAAGCAGTATGGTACTGGCATAAAAACAGAAACATAGATTAATGAAACACAATAGATGACCCAGATATACATCCAGGCAGCTACAGCCACCTGATCTTTCACAAATATGTCAAAAATACTCATTGGAAAAAGACAGCCTCTTCAGCAAATTGTGCTGGGAAAACTGGGTACCTATAGGTAGAAGGATGAAAATAGATCCTTATCTCTCTCCATGCACAAGAATCAAGGCCAAATGGCTCAAAGATCTTAATATCAGACTTGAAACTCTGAAATTTCTCGAGGAAAAAGTAGGGGAAACCTACAACATATTGGTATAGGCAAGGACTTTCTGAATATAACCCCAGTTGCTCAGGAAATAAAACCACTAATCAACCACTGGGTCCTCATGAAATTACAAAGCTTTTGTACAACAAAGGACACTGGGAATAGAACAAAGAGGCAATGTATAGAATAGGAGGAAATATTTTCCAGGTATACATCTGAGTGAGGATTAATATCTAGGATATACAAAGAACTCAAAAAACAAAATAATAAGAAATCAAACCCAATTAAAAAATGGGCTATGGAACTAAATAGAGAGCTCTCAAAGGAAGAAATACAGAAGGCATGTAAGCATCTAAAAAAGTGTTCTACATCCTTAGCCATCAGGGAAATAAAAATTAAAACTACTTTGAAATTCCATCTCTCTCCTATCAGAAAGGCTATCATCAAGAAAACAAAAGATGCTGGGCGTGGTGGCGCACGCCTTTAATCCCAGCACTTGGGAGGCAGAGGTAGGAGGATTGCCATGAGTTTGAGGCCATCCTGAGACTACATAGTAAATTCCAGGTCAGCCTGGGCTAGAGTGAGACCCTACCTCAAAAAAAAAAAAAAAAAAAAGAAAAGAAAAGAAATGTTGGCAAGGATGTGGAAAAGGGGGAACCCTTTTATACTGTTGGTGGGAACGTAATCTGGTATAACCATTGTGGAAATCAGTGTGGAGGTTCTTGAGACAGCTAATAATCAATTTACCATATGGTCCAGCTATACCTAGGCATGTATCCTAAGGGCTCATCGCATTACCTTAGAGATACTTGCACATCCATATTTATTGCTGCTCTATTCACAATTGCTAGGAAATGGATTCAGCCTAGATGTCCCTCAACTGATGAATGGATAAATGTGGCACATTTATACAATGGAGTTCTATTTAGTGGTAAAAAAAAAAAAATTAAATTAAGAAATTTACAGGGAAATGGTTGGACCTGGAAAGGATTATACTGAGTGAGGTAAACTGGGCCAAAAAGCCAAGTGCCACATGTTCTTTCTCATATGTGGATCCTAGCTACAATTTTTAGACTTGGGGAAGATTGATCAAAATACAAGAGGGTATGAATAAGTCATATGGAAACTTACATTTTTGGATAATGGTGCACCCAGAAGCCATAGGTAGTTACTAGAAAATTTTCAGTGCCAAGGGATGGGATGCCTTCCACTAAGTTGTTGGCTAGGGAGGTCCCTGATGCCCACAAACATTGCAGGCCATTGACGAGGTGCTTGGCTTCCCACCATGAATAGATGATAAGACCTTATTGCTGAAGACTCCACATATTTAGGCTGTAAGATCACTGAGAAATATTGTTGGAGCTGATCTACAAACCTCCTCCCTATAGACTAGCTGACAGAAAGCTGGGAAAAAAATCTACACTGCATGCAACTCCATGGGAGAGAGGGCATTCACCAATGGAGATAAACAACAGTGGACAATGAAAGCCTTAAGATGGGCCAACCAGGCCACATGAGCCAGGTACAATAGTGGCACGTCTGTTAGGAAGACCGCTCCACTGGAGGGAACATATGCCTGATACAGAAAACTTATGACTGGGGAGGTCATGAACCCTAGGGGTGTTATTCCTGCTGGTGTCTGGCTTAATGTATATATTAAGCTCACCAAACTGCCCAGTAAGCGCTTTTTTCTGGTTTTTTTTTTTTTTTTTTTTTTTTGTTTGTTTGGTTTTTGTTTTTCATGGTAGGGTCTCACTATAGCCCAGGCTGACCTGAAGTTCACTATGTAGTCTCAGGGTGTCCTTGAACTCACAGCAATCCTCCTACCTATGTCTCCCGAGTTCTGGGATTAAAGGTATGCGCTACCATACCTGTCTTAATGTTCATACCCACATATTAATGCTACTCTCATTCTGGTTAGAGAAGGTTCTCTTTTCAAATGGTCGTGACCTCTGGCATGACCCAAAAGGCACCATGGTGCTGAGAAGACGTGACAGAGGAGTGTTCAGCACTGAGACATTGTCGGGCACAGCCAGGCACAGGCTGGAGCCTTCAGTAGACAACCCTGAGCTGCCAGGTAAGGCTAAGGACCCCTGGGCTATAGGAGGCCACTTCCTCTCCAATCCCAGCACACCTGAATTTAGGCTTTGCCCTGTGACCTTTGGCCAGTTGCCTAGGAAACTCCTTATATGGTATCAGCCAGCAATCTTTGCATGGCCCATGCCCCTGTACCCTATACCTTCCCTCTACCATTGCTTATGTGCTGGAATGTATGTCCCTATATGCTAATTAGGCATCAGCAAGCAACCTTGTAGATCCAATCCCCTTAGGACCCTCAACTGCTTATAAAAACCATTTCCCTACTGATTAAAGCAAGTTGTTCACAGAGTCTGTCTCCTGAAAGTTATTCTTTCGTGTGCTCACCACCAAGGTTGCCTGGGATGGCTTTGGGGGAACCGCAGCTGGCCTGGAGGAACGAGGGACCAACAAGACATCTATATCATACCTTCTAAGGCTTGGGATCCATTGCAGAAGAAGTGGCAGGAAGAATATAAGAGCCAAAGGAAGGGTAGGACTCCTTACAACGTGCTCAAGACACAAAACCATGACCTCACAATGCCTGACACTACCTACACAAGAACATCATAACAGGAGGAAAAGATCATGACATTAAAATAAGAGAGAGACTGAGAAGGGGAGGGGATATGATCGAGAGTGGAACTGTGAAGGGGAAAGTGAGGGGGAAGGGAATTATCATGGTTTATTGTCTATAATTATGGAAGTTGTCAATAATATAAAAATTTAGAAATAAATAAATGAATAAAAGAAGATGAAGCTGCCTAGAGGAATGAGACCCAAAGTTGTCCTGTGACCTCTACATGCACATGGACAAACATGTATGCACACACATGTGCACTGCACACAAACAAATGCACATGTACCAATAATCCCAAGGAATACCTTTAAAAAGTCACTAGAGGGGCTGGAGAGATGGCTTAGTGGTTAAGGTGCTTGCCTCCAAAGCCTAAGGACCTAGGTTTGATTCCTCATTACCCATGTAAGCCAGATGCACAAGGTGGTGCATGTGTCTGGGGTTTATTTGTAGTGGCTGGAGGCTCTGGCATACCCATTCTCTCTATCTGCCTCTTCCTCTCTCTCTCTCCTCCTCTCCCTCAAACAAATAAACTTTTTTAAAAAAATCAACAGAAAACAAACAAAAAGGGCATTAGAGAGCAGGGTGGGGTGGCCTTTAATCCCAGCACTCAAAGGCAGAGGTAGGTTGATTGCCATGAGTTCAAGGCCACCCTGAGACTACATAATGAATTCCAAGTCAGCCTGAACCAGAACGAGAACCTATCTTAAAAAAAAAAAAAAAGTCATTAGAACAACCAGCTTCAGGAAAGCGGCAATAGACACAAAGGACAACATAAATTCATCCAAAACGAAATTCAGAGGTTACAGAGAGCTCAACACTGAAGCAGACTTATAACACACCAGTTCAGGGAACATCGTGAAAGTGGGGCAGAAAGATTGTAAGAGCCACATAGTGGGAAGGAATATCTTGAGGCTCCCCCCCTCAATTATCCCCCTCTCCACACACAGAAAGACATGCATTCATGACTTCATAGCATGGAGTAGGGCCCTCCGTGGAATGGGGGCGGGTGAGAGTATAAGCCAATGGGAATATGACCAACATGTAATCAGTTCATACAGCAAAGTTCATCATTAATAAAAAATTTTAAATAGTCATTAGAGCTAGTAAATGAATTCCACAAGTACAGGAGGGTGTGGGAGGATGCACTGCTTACAGGAGTATGAAATGGTACACCCACTGTGGAACTTGGCTTGGCAGTTCCATACAAAGATAATTAGATGAGGCTAGAGACTTAGAGTTAAGATGGCAGCATAACACTTTTTATCCCAGCCCTGGATGTTAGAGGCAGAGGTAAGAGGATCACTGTGAGTTTGAGGTCACCCTGAGAATACAGAGTGAATTCCAGGTCAGCAGGGACTAGTGTGAAACCCTACCTCGAAAAAAAAAAAAAAAAAAAGGGAAAAGAAAAGAAAGTACAAAGAGCTCCTGCCAGGTGGAGGACAGGAGGGGGAAAGATCCCCTGTGGGGAGGAGGGGTCAGGGGTTCTCCCCTCATCTCAGCCCAGCTGGGCCAAGTCTGGGGGAAACTCACCAGAATCTGGAGGTTCAGGAGTATTCAGGCAGTCTAGAGACTTGCCTTCTCCTCATAAACATATTTATAACCTTATGGTGATGGGCCCTACCTTCTAGCTTAGGTGAGCCAGAGAGACAGTCAACTGATCTGGGCTAGGGCTGGTCTTAGGAGGGCCCAGGTTGTTTGTGGGAAAACAAATCTAGGGAAGAGAGAAGTCAGATCATACTTTGATCTCTAGCAAAGTACAGAGTGCAAAGCAGGACATTCCTGCCTTTGCAGGGGCTCAGTCACCCTAACTGCCTAACAAAGCTACCGACTCCCTCTCATTCCCCCCTCTCTTAAGAAGACACTCTAGGTGGGGGTGGGGAGGGAGGGAATTACCATGGGATATATTTTCTAATCATGGAAAATGTTAATAAAAATTTAAAAAAATTAAAAAAAATAAAAAATAAAAAAAAAGATGGCAGCATAGGTACCATGCCAAAGCAGCCTCGGGGGCGGGGGGTGGAGGGGGAAGAGCCAAACACAACTCAGCAAAATACACACTTTTACTAAAAAGTGAGATGTATAGGAAATTGAAATGGCAGCGGAGAAGTAGGAGAGATCCAGAGCATCCAGAGCCCACATAGGCCAGCAGAAGCAGCTCCAGCAGATCAATGGACTGCGGTGGCAGCAGCAGTGTGCCAGAAAGCTGACAGGCTAGGCTTGAGCCACAGGAAAAGCCAGGTGAGGGGAGCTTCCATTCACACTGGAGCTCTCCCCAAACTCAAGAAACGTGAAGGGAGAACAGCAGTGAACAACAGGGGAGGAGATCACAAGGTAGAAGAACATGTGGAACAGTGAGAGAACTACAGCTGCATTGGCAGCTACCCCTCCCCCACCGCCAATGCCCAGCTCCAGCGAACAGAGAAGCAGTCCAGGGACTCATCCATGCAAACTTGAACCGACAGCGGAACCCAAGCAGGAGCAGAGGTAACTGGGATTACACCAAGGAAGGGTCTCACCTGGTCACAAGCTGACTTAGAACCCTCAACAGATCAGAAATCAGAAATCTTAACCTCCTTGTTGTCAGGATTAAGGGTCTGAGTGGGGACCACACATCCTAAGGAACAGTTAGAGGATCTGGTTGTCATAATACCTACTCTTTTTTAAAAAATTTTTTTATTTTTAAATTTTATTTATTTATTTATTTGAGAGTGACAGACACAGAGAGAAAGACAGATAGAGGGAGAGAGAGAATGGGCACGCCAGGGCTTCCAGCCTCTGCAAACGAACTCCAGACGCGTGTGCCCCCTTGTGCATCTGGCTAACGTGGGACCTGGGGAACCGAGCCTTGAACCGGGATCCTTAGGCTTCACAGGCAAGCGCTTAACCGCTAAGCTATCTCTCCAGCCCATAATACCTACTCTTGCATAAATACTCTGAGCTGTCTTCCATTGAAAGTGTACATTGTTTACTTAAATTTTAGAAACTATCTATTTGGTTCCACTCAGCCTACTTGGAATACTCTTATAGCAGGCAAACCCAACACCTAGGGTCACTTTTGTAGATACTCAAGAGTCTTGAGAGCCACACCTAACACCTTAAGCTACTACCCTGAAGTTATAAAACATCAGATTAACTTATACATCTAATAATACCCAGCTAACTAGAAAACCCAATCATTAAATAATACAGGATGCAAAAATATATACATTATAACACAAGAAACACCAAAAGACAATATAAATCCACCAAAAAGTATTAATGCATCAGAAATGACCTCCAGTGAGAACGAGTAAGAGGAAATGCCTGAGAAAGATTTCAAAATAATGATTATAAATATGTTCAAAGACATCAAAGAAGAAATCAAAGGAATGAAAGAGGAAATCAAAAGAATCAAAGAAAACACAGGACACCAATTTAATGAAATAAAGAGGTCAATACTAGACATAAATAAGGAAATAGAAATAATAAAGAAAAACCAGTCAGAATTACTAGAAATGAAGAACACAGTTAATGAAATAAAAAAACTCTATAGAAAATCTCACCAGTAGAATGGATGAAGGAGAGGACAGAATATCTAAGCTAAAAGAACAGGTGGCAGATCTAATACAGTCCAACAAAGAGAAAGAAAAACTAATAGAAAGCTATGAGTGGGAATTTCAAGATATTTGAGACACTATGAAAAGATCAAATTTAGGGCATAGTAGAAGGAGAATAACCTTACTCCAAAGGCATAGTAGGTGTCTTCAACAAAATCAGAGAAAACTTACCCAAATTGGGAAAGAGGTGCCAATGCAGATACAGGAAGCCTTTAGAACCCCAGCCAGACAAAACCTGGAAAGAACCTCTCCTTGCCATATTATAATCAAACTACCAAACACACAATCCAAAGAAAAAATATTAAAAGCAGTCAGAGAGAAAAATCAAGTTACCTACAAAGGCAGCCTATCAGGATTACAGCAGATTACTCAACACAAACTTTAAAAGGCAGAAGGGCGTGGAGTGATGTACTCCAAATCCTGAAAGATAACAACTGTCAACCAAGGTTACTTTATCCTGCAAAACTATCCATTCAAATAGATACAGAAATAAGGATATTCCACGACAAAAGCAAGCTAAAGGAATATTTGAAGACAAAACCAGCTCTACAGAAAATACTATAAAAAATCCTCCATGCTGAAGAAAAAGAAAAGCACACATATAAGGAACCGGAAAAAACAAACAATACTCAAATACTAGTTAACACAAGAGAACAAAGGTAAAACCAGAAGAACTACCAAAAAATGGTAAAAATGTATACACACCTTTCACTATTATCTCTTAATATCAATGGCCTCAATGCCCCAAACAAAAGGCAAAGGTGCCCAGACTGAGTTAAAAAGCAGGATCCTTCAATTTGTTGCCTACAAGAAACCCACCTTTCTACAAAGGATGGATACTGTCTTAGGGTGAAAGGTTGGAAAAAGGTGTTTCAAAAATGGACCTAGAAAACAAGCAGGGGTTGCTATCCTAATATCTAACAAGGTAAACTTCAGTCCCACATTAGTTAAGAAGGATAAGGAAGGTCACTTTATATCGATTAAAGGCACCCTCCAATCCTACACATATATGCACCTAACATGGGGGGCCCCAAATTCCTCAAACAAATGCTATTAGAACTAAGGTCACCAATAACAACAAACACAGTGGTAGTGGGTGACTTCAACACCACACTCTCATCAATTGACAGGTCATCCTGGAGAAAAATAAACAGAGAGGCATGGACTAAATGAGATCATAGAAAGAATGGACCTAACAGATATATATAGGACAATTCATCCAAATGCTGCAGAATATGCATTCTTTTCAGCAGCACATGGAACATTCTCTAAAATAGACCATATATTAGGACACAAAGCAAATCTTAACAAATACAGGAAAATTGAAATAATTCCTTGCATTCTATCTGACCACAATGGAATCAAACTACAAATCAATAGCAAGAAAGGCCATAGAGCATACACAAAATCATGGAAATTAAACAACACACTACTAAATGATGAATGGGTCAATGAAGAAATCAAGAAGGAAATCAAAAAATTTAAAGAGTCAAACAATAATGAGAACACAATATACACAAAATCTATGGGACACAATGAAGGCAGTTCTAAGAGGTAAATTTATAGCTTTAAGTGCCTATATTAAGAAATTAGAGACCGGATCTGTATTCCGCGTGGCGCGCACCCGAGGGGGAGCGGCGCCGGACCCCCTGCAGGAGCCCACAACAAGCCTGAGGGTGAGGCAGCGGCGCCCCATGGAGCCACGACCGCCTAGAGTTTTCAGACTCTTCAAGTTTTTCACCGTGAATTGTAGCATATCAAACTGTACAAGGTGTCCTAGTTGAAGCTTTGCCAATTGAAAAAATGGAGATTTCTAGACTACTGAGAAAGAAGGTGTAGTCACTGCTGGAGATGTGACTACAGAAGCTCCCATTTCAGGCCTTGTAGACCATATTGAGAAAATGACTGTGATGTTGGAAGATCATTACTTTTGGAAGGCCTGCTAACACCCATTTCCTAAGAGAGATTTCACCACCATTTGCTCTGGCATGGCGCAAAGCACTCCACAGCTTGATACTCAGGTTCTCCATGATCTCCGACAGCGTTTTCCTGAAATTCCAGAGGGTGTGGTATCTCAGTGCATGTTACAGAATAACAACAATCTTGAAGCCTGTTGCCGAGCCCCTTCCCAGGAGAGATGCAAATACTTGTATATGGAATACCATAGTCCAGAAGACAATAGGATGAATAGAAATTGCCTTTTGCATATTAACCTGGGTATCCATTCTCCTGGCAGCTACCACCCAGGAGAAGGAGCTTACCTTAATGGTGGTCGCAACACTGGTACATAGTTCAAGTGATGGGCATATTGATCCACAGCATACAGGAGGTAAATAGCTGGTATGTTTAGTTCAGGAACCGCACTCAGCACCAGTTGTTGTGGCTGCTACTCCCAACTATAATCCATTTTTTATGAATGAACAGAACAGAAGTGCAGCTACTCCTCCTTCACAGCCACCTCAGCAGCCATCTTCCATGCAAAAAGGAATGAATCCATCTGCTATGCAAGAGCCTTCACCACCACCTCCATCTTACATGCACATACCTTGGTATAGTACAAATCCAATTACTGTTACAGTGTCCCAAAATCTCCCTTCTGGACAGACTGTACCAAGAGCTTTACAGATTCTTCCACAAATTCCAAGCAATCTCTATGGGTCTCCTGGTTCTATTTATATTAGACAGACATCTCAGAGCTCATCAGAAGACAAACTCCTCAGAGTACACCATGGCAGTCCTCACCACAGGGCCCAGTGCCTCATTATAGCCAACGTCCTTTGCCTGTCTATCCACATCAACAGAACTATCAACCTTCTCAGTATTCTCCCAAAGAACAGCAGATGCCTCAATCAGCTTACCATTCACCACCACCTTCTCAGTGTCCTTCACCCTTCAGCTCTCCACAGCATCAAGTTCAACCTTCCCAGCTGGGCCATCCAAGCTCTCGTGTGGTTATGCCACCTAGCCCTTCAACTACTCCACCCCATCTGTATCAACAAGGACCTCCTAGTTATCAGAAACAGGGAAGCCATTCAGTAGCCCATCTCCCATACCCAGCATCTAGCTTACCCAAAGGTTCCATGAAGAAGATAGAAATTACAGTTGAACCTACTCAAAGACCTGGGACAGCAATAACTAGAAGTCCTTCACCCATCAGTAACCAACCATCTCCATGGAATCAGCACTCACTGTATATAGCCACCATGCCACCTTCATGTTCTCCTTCAAGAGGGATATCTAGTCAACCAAAACCTACATTTAGCGTTAATCCTGTGTTTATTACATATACACAGCCAAAAGGACCGTCATGTGCTCCATCACCATCTCCTCGGGTGATACCAAACACAACTACAGTTTTTAAAATTAAACAGAACCCTCGTGTACAACCCCGAGATGAAGATTATAAAGGGGCTCCCTGGAATTGTGACAGCTGTACCTTTCTCAACCACCCAGCACTGAATTGCTGTGAGCAGTGTGAGATGCCACGGTACACTTGAGTTCAAAAAGAGTTGGCACCAGGATGAGAGTGGAACTTTGAGCACCCACCAGAAGAAAAGAAAACCTCGGGAACATGTTCATCTGCCCAGCCTTTTATTTCTGATTGTACAGAGGGGAAGGAGAAGGAAGGGCACTGTGGCCACTAGGCTCACAAAAAGAAAAATGGTGGCGAGGTCTTTTCTTTTTTTCCTTTCATAACTCATTGCAGAGTGAGAAGTAGAAGGGGATACTTGAAACTGGGAAAGGATTCACTCCTGATAAGAATGTACACAAAGTTAAGGGCTCTTCTGTGGAATCCCAGTTGTTAACGTTACTGCTGAGTGGCTCTTCTTTTTTTAAAGGGGAAGTTTGAATCATAGTAGAAAATGTTTTTTACAGTTTATGCAAAGAAATTAGAAAGGTCACAAATAAATGACCTAATGCTTCACCTTATAACCTTGGAAAAAGAAGAACAAGGCAAACCAAAAATCAGTAGGCAAGAAGAAATAATAAAGATTAGGGCAGAAATTAATGAAATAGAAACAAAAAGAACAATCCAAAGAATCAATGAAACAAAGAGTTGGTTCTTTGAAAGGATAAACAAGATTGGTAAACCCTTAGCAAATCTGACCAAAAGAGAGAAGAGACACAAATAAATAAAATTAGAGATGAAAAAGATAACATCACAACAGATTCCAGAGAAATTCAAAAAATCATAGGGACATACGATAAAAGCATATACTCCATAAAGTATGAAAATCTGAAAGAAATGAATGATTTCCTTGATTTATATGACCTACCTAAATTAAATCAAAATGAGATTAATCACTTTAACAGACCTATAACAAACATGGAGATCTGAACAGTTATCAATAATCTCCCAACTAAAAAAAGCCCAGGCCCAGATGGATTCACTGCTGAATTTTACCAGACCTTCAAGGAAGAGCTAACACCATTGCTTCTTAAGCTTTTCCAGGAAATAGAAAAAGAAGGAATTCTACCAAACTCCTTCTATGAGGCCAGCATCACCCTGATACCAAAACCAGGCAAAGATAGAACAAAAAATGAAAATTACAGACCAATCTCCCTCATGAACATAGATGCAAAAATTCTCAACAAAATATTGGCAAACAAAACATAAGAGTATATCAAAAAAAATCATTCACCCTGACCAAGTAGGCTTTATCCCAGAGATGCAGGGATGGTTCAATATACGCAAATCTATAAATGTAATACATTATATAAGCGGGTTGAAGGACAAAAATCACATGATCATCTCATTGGACGTAGAGAAACCATTTGACAAAATCCAACATCCCTTCATGATAAAAGTTCTACAGAGACTGGGAATAGAAGGAACATATCTCAATATAATAAAAGCTATTTATGACAAGCCTACAGCCAACATATTACTAAATGGGGAAAAACTGGAAGCTATTCCACTAAAATCAGGAACAAGACAAGGGTGTCCACTCTCCCCATTTTTATTTAATATTGTACTGGAAGTCTTAGCCATAGCAATAAGGCAAGAGACACACATAAAAGGGATACAAATTGGAAAGGAAGAGATCAAGTTATCATTATTTGCAGATGGCATGATTCTATACATAAAGGACTCTAAAGACTCTACTAGAAAACTGTTAGAGCTGATAAAAAACCTACAGCCATGTAGCAGGATACAAAATAAATACACAGAAATCAGTAGCCTTCATATATGCTAACAACAAACACACAGAGGATGAAATAAGAGAATCGCTCCCATTCACAATTGCATCAAAAAAAAATAAATAAATAAAGTACCTTGGAATAAACCTAACCAAGAAAGTAAAAAATCTCTACAATGAGAACTTTAAAACACTCAAGCGAGAAATTGCAGAAGACACTAGAAAGAGGAAATACATCCCCTGTTCCTGGATTGGAAGAATCAATATTGTGAAAATGGCAATCTTACCAAAAGCAGTCTACACATTTAATGCAATCCCTATCAAAATTCCAAAGGCATTCTTCATGGAAATAGAAAAAACAATCCAAAAATTCATTTGGAATCACAAAAAGCCTCGAATATCTAAAATAATACTGAGCAACAAAATTAAGGCTGGTGGTATCACCATACCTGATTTTAACCTATACTACGGAGCCATAGTAACAAAAACAGCATGGTACTGGCACAAAAACAGACTTGTAGATCAGTGGAACAGAATAGAGGACCCAGATGTAAGCCCAAGTAGCTATAGCCACATGATATTCGATAAAAACGCCCAAAATACTCATTGGAGAAAAGACAGCCTCTCAAAAAATGGTGCTGGGAAAATGATACATACCTGTACAAGGATGAAAATAGATTTTTCTCTCTCTCCATGCATAAGAATTAAGTCCAAATGGACTAAAGACCTTAACATCAGACCTGAAACTTTGAATTGTTAGAGGAAAAAGTATGGAAAACCCTTTAACATATTGGTCTTGGCAAAGACTTTTTGAATATACCCCAATTGCTTAGTCAATAAAACCACAGATTAACCACTGGGACCTCATGAAATTACAAATACTTTATACTGCAAAGGACACTGTGAATAAAGCAAAGAGGCAACCTATAGAATGGGAAAAAAACTTTGCCAGCTCTATCTGATAGAGGATTAATATCTAGGATATACAAAGAACTCAAAAAGTTAAATAAGAAGAAATCAATCCAGCCAATTGAAAAATGGGCTATGGAGCTAAAAAGAGAGTTCTCAAAAGAAGAAATATGGATGGCATATTAGCATCTAAAAAAAATGTTCTACATCACTAGTCATCAGGGAAATGCAGAATAAAACTACATTGAGATTCCATCTCACTCCTGTCAGATTTGCTACCATAATGAAAACAAATGATCATAAATGCTGGTGGAAATGTGGAAAAAAAGGAACCCTTCTACACTGTTGGTGGGAATGCAATCTGGTCCAGCCATTGTGGAAATCAGTGTGGAGGTTCCTAAGACAGCTAAAGATTGATCTGTCATATGACCCAGCTATAGCACTCCTAGGCATATATCCTAAGGACTCATCCCATTTCCTTAGAAGTACGTGCTCAACCATGTTTATTGCCGCTCAATTCATAATAGCTGGGAAATGGAATCAACTGATGAGTGGATAATGAAGATGTGGCACATTTATACAATGGAGTTCTACTCAGCAGTAAAGAAAAATTAAGCTATGAAATTTGCAGGAAAATGGATAGATCTGGAAAGGATTATACTAAGTGAGGTAACCCAGGCCCAGAAAGCCAAACGCCACATGTTCTCTCTCATATGTGGATCCTAGCTACAGATGACTGGGCTTCTGCGTGAGAAGGAAAAAAACTCAGTAGCAGAGGCCAGTAAGTTAAAAAGGAGATATAAAGGAAAGAGAAAGGAAGGGAGGATTGTACTTATTAGATTGGTATTGTATATATGTAAGTAGAAGAATAGATTAAAGGGGGTGAAAGGCCCAAAGTGAGGTCAGGGGAAGCGACTGAGTAAAGGAGAGGTGGAGGGAGGGCTAATCAAAAGCTAAAAGGGTACATATAGATCATATGGAATCCTCCGGTTTCAGACAATGGAACACTCAGGAGCCGTAGATCATTATTAGAAAATTTTCAGTGCCAGGAATGGGATACCTCCAGTGAGTTGTTGGCCAGGGAGGTCCCTGATGCCCCCAAAACATTATAGGCCATTGCCGAGGCCCTTGGTTTCCCACCAGGAATAGATGGTAAGACCCTATTGCTGAAGACTCCACATACTTGGGCTGCAAGGCCACTGAGAAATACTGCTGGAACTGAGCTGAAACCTCCTCCATGTAGACCAGCTGACAGAAAGCTGGAAGAAGCCATTCTACATGTAGTTCAATGGGAGAAAGAGCTATCACCAGTGAAGATACTCAACAGTGGACACTGCAAGCCTTATAATTGGCCAGCCAGCCCAAATGAGCTAACAGGTGCAATAGTGGCACGTCTGTCATGGTGAAAACCAACTGCCCTCCAATTGGACTGGAGGCTCGCTCCTTGGGTTGAATACATCCCTGATACTGAAAACTTAAAACAGGGGTAGTCATGAGCCCTAGGGATGTAACATCTGCTGGTGTCTGGAAAAATGTATATACTATGCTTATCTAACTGCCCAGTAAGCACTTCCCTTATTATTTATACCCTTATATTAATGCTACTCTCACTTTGGGTAGAGAATCTTCCCTTTTCAGATGGCAGTGACCTTGGGATGACTCAGAAGGTATCATAGTGCTGGAAAGAAGTGACTGGAGTACTGAGTAACATCTAGATCACACCATCCAAGGCTCAGGGTCTAATGTGGAAGAAGTGGCAGAAAGAATGTAAGAGCCGGGCTGGAGAGATGGCTTAGCGGTTCAGCACTTGCCTGTGAAGCCTAAGGACCCCGGTTCGAGGCTTGGTTCCCCAGGTCCCACGTTAGCCAGATGCACAAGGGGGCACACGCATCTGGAGTTCGTTTGCAGAGGCTGGAAGCCCTGGCGCGTCCATTCTCTCTCTCTCCCTCTATCTGTCTTTCTCTCTGTGTCTGTCGCTCTCAAATAAATAAATTAAAAAAAAAATTTTTAAAAAAGAATGTAAGAGCCAAAGGAAGGGTATGACTCCTTACAACATGCTCCCTGCAGACATAAAATGGCCTGGATATCCATGACCTCATAGTGCCTGACACTACTTACACAAGACCATCATAAGAGGAGGAAAAGACCATGACGTCAAAATAAAAGAGACTGATTGAGATGGGGAAGGGATGGAATTTCAAAGGGGAAAGTGGGGGGGAGGGAGGTTATTACCATGGGATATTTTTTATAATCATGGAAAAATGTTATTAAAGATTGAGAAAAAAAGATAACTAGATGATTGACACAGGAACCTGCAATTTCACTCACATGTATATAACCAAAGGATGTGGAAACAGACATTCATATGCCAATGTTCATCAGAGCATTATCCACAGTAGCCAAAAGGTGGCAACAAGTCATATACCCGAGCAGACATGCATGGATGAACACAATGTGAGAACACATGATATACTATTCATCCACAAAGAACAAAGTTTTTATACAAACTATAACATGGACCTGGAAACATGCTGAGAAATACAAGCAAGAAGCCATGCACAAAAGGACAAATACTGTCTGATTCTCTCATGTGAAATGCCTAGAAAAGGCTGCCAGAGGGTGAATGGGATGGAGAGTTACTGCTTCATGTATTTACAGTACTTCTGTTTTGTGGTGTTGAAAAGGATTTTGCAAGTATATAAGAATAAAGATGGTTGCACAATAATATAAATATATGCATTTATTCGTGTGGGGGGCATGTGGTGATTAAAGGACAACTCTGGGTGTCTGTCCTTGCCTTCCACCTTATTTAAGGCAGTCTCTCATTCCTCACTATTCGGTTTGCCAGATGAGGTGGCCCACAAGATTCCAGGAGTCTCCTCTCTGCCTCCCATTATCACTGTTGGTGCACTGGGATAATATATGGTAGTGCTATTTCATCTAGATTTACATGGGTTTTGAGAATCTATACTGAGGTCCTTACACTTACATAGCAAGTGCTTTATCCACTGAGCCATTTCCTCACTCTACTTATTAACTTTTTTTTTTCTTTCTTTTTGGTTTTTCGAGGTAGGGTCTCACTCTAGCCTAGGCTGATCTGGAATTCACTATGTAGTCTCAGGGTGGCCTCAAACTCTCAGTGATACTTCTACCTCCGCCTCCCAAGTGCTGGGATTAAAGGTGTGCACCACCACACCCAGCTCTATTAACTTATTTTTGAGATGGTGTCTCTCTATTTAGAGCAGGCTGACCTTATATGTATCACACAGTTCTGAGATTCAAGCCTAGGGCCTTGCATATACTAGCTGCACTCTAACACTGAGCTACCTGTTCAGTGCTGTACTACAATTTTCTTTTTCATTTCATTCTGCCCTTTTTTCATACACACACACACACACACACACACACACATACACACGCACACACACATACACATCTGAGAGTGAGAGAAGACAGGCAGATAAAGAAAGAATGGGTGCACCAGGGCCTCTAGCTACTGCAAATGAACTCCACACATATGCACCATTTTGTGCATCAGACTTACATGGGTCCTGGAGAATCAAACCTGGGTCCTTTGGCTTTGCAGGCAAGTACCTTAACCTCTAAGCCATCTTTCCAGGCCTCAATTTACATATTTTTATTCATTTAAAAATTGTTTTATTTATTTGCAAAGGGAAAGAGACAGAATAAGAATGGGTACTTTGTATTTGAGAGATGGCTTAGCAGTTAAGGCACATGCCTGCAAAGCCAAAGGACCTTGGTTCGATTCCCCAGGACCCATGTAAGCCAGATGCACAAGGGGATGCACGCATCTGGAGTTCGTTTGCAGTGGCTAGAGGCCCCGGTGCACCCATTTTCTCTCTCTCTCTCTCTCTTTCTCAAATAAAAAAAAAAGGGCACTCCAGGACCTCTGGCCACTGTAAATGAACTCCAGACACATGTACCACTGTGTACATCTGGCTTTAAGTGAGTACTAGGGAATCGAACTTGGGCCATCAGGCTTTGCCAACAAGTGCCTTAACCACTGAACCATCTTTCCAGCCCCTATTATTCATTTTGTCCATGCTAACAGTATTTTAAATTTTTATTTATTGTGCTGGAGAGATGGCTCAGTATTAAAAGCACTTGCTGGTAAAGCCTGCCAGTAGGGGTTCAATTCCCCAAAGCAATATATTTATCTCAAGTTCATTTGCAGTGGCAAAAGGCCCTGGCTCAGTGATACTCTCTTCTTCTGTCTCATTATCAAATACATAAATGAAAAAAAAAATTTTTTTTAAGGGCCAGAGTGTGGTGGCACATTTATTCCCAGCACTTGGGAGGCAGAGGTAGAAGGATCACTGTGAGTTTGAAGCCAGCCTGAGATTACATAGTAAATTCCAGGTCAGCCTGGGCTAGAGTGAGACCCTACCTCAAAAACTGAAAACGAGAAAAAGAAAGAAAAAAAAAAGGAGAAAGAGGGAGGGAGGGAGGGAGGAAGGGAGGGAGGGAGGAAATTTCATAGCTGGGCATGTTGGCTTACTCTGTTTATAAAAATTATTTATATGCTTGTGGAATAGATTAAAGGGGCCATGATCTGAACAGGGAATGTTTTCAGTATCTTCCCTGTATCTGAAATGGCTGAGCAGAAAAATACATTGTATTTTAAAGATAAATAAAATAAAAACTTATTTATTTGCATATGTGGGGGGGGGTGTACTAGGGTCTCTTACCACTGCAAATGAAATTGATGTATGTGCCAGTTTTGCAGCTGGTTTTACTTGGGTGATGGGGAAATGAACCCAGGCCAAGAACCTTTACAACCAGGTGCCTTTAACCAAAAGTCTGTAAAGTACTTGAAGGAACGGGTCACACGCATGTGAGTTATATCTTAATGAAGCTGTTATATCCTCTAGAGGCCACCACAGTCAGCAGGAACAGATGAGGACAGGTCAGAAAGTCACTCAGAGGAGAGACACGTTGAGGGGGCTTGTGAGATGGCTCAGTGGTTAAAGGCGCTTGTTTGCAAATCCTGCCAGCCCAGATTTGATTCCCCAGTACTCATGTAAAGCCAGATGCACAAAGTGGCCCATGAGCTTGGAGTCCATTTGTAGTGGCACGAAGCCCTGATAGGCCCATTCTCTCTCCTTCCTGCCTCCTCTCTGCTCACAAATAAATATTTCCAAAAGAAAAAAAGACACACTGAGGGTATCACACAACAAGCAGATCAATAGAAGCAACCGTAAGTGTGGGAGACCTGCACAGGAGGCTGTGAGTTATCACAAGGCCCTTCCCATCCTCAAAGCCCCAGGTGGGCGGCAGTATCATTGCCCCTAGCAGAGGAAACATCACTACAGGGAGTGTGACCTGTGCAAAGTCACAGCTACAGGTGGCGAGGCAGGGTAGCTTTGGTCTAACCCTCACCCACAGTACCTTTGGTGGGTTAGCTTTGTGACCATGGGTGAGGACAGACCCTCACGAGATGCAGAGCACACAGACCATAGGGAAAAGGAAATGCTGTGCCACCAAAACAAGACGTCCACTGAGCTGACTGAGAGCCCTGCCAGAAAGGGAATGTGTTCCACAGAGGGCTCAAGATACAGAACAGAGCAGCACTTGGCTGAGGGCTGGTCACACACAGCGGATGGCAGAGCAGTAGGCATGGATGGGGAGCAGGGACTGTGCAGCAGGTTCAACAGAGAGGAAGCTGGGCAGAACTACGCACTCATACAGCACACACTTACAGCCCCCCTCCCACACACCCAGCACCCCGCATAACCCCAAATGTGCACCAAAGTGCGCCCTCAACACAGGCACACACTGCAAGCATGCATGGAGACACAGAGAGGAGTCCGCAGCTCTGTGCCCTGGGGGACCTGTACTCAGAATACACAGACACGTGGGGAAACTTGGCCAACAGCATATCCAGCAAGTGATCGAAGTGAGCCTCAGGTTGGTGCCTTGCCCCTCACTGGTCTGGCTGCAGGGACACCTCACACCCCAGGATGAGAGGCCTGCAGCCAATCTGTCTTGATTTGGGGAGATCTGGGCAGGGACAGCTGACCTAGGCAGGCCTGTCATCTCTGGCAGAGGCTGCCCTCAAGCGGAAGGGGCCCTGTGGCCCCCAGAAAGAAGGAACAGAGATTCCCTCTCAGCCTAAATTATTCAGAAGCAGAGGGAATGCGCCTGTTTAACAAGCCACGGTTTTATGCAGCAGGTTAACAGTTTCCCTCAATCCAGTGAAATATTAGAAACTCTCCGGGGCCCATTCGAGGACTTCTACTTCAGGCACAAGGTGACAACTCAGCACTTTTTATATTATTTAGAGAATAAAATTAACCCTCACAGGCCCAGGCTGTTTCCTCCCCTCTCACTGGATCGGCCTGCTCAGCGCTTTCCCCATATATAATTACAAGCTGCTATCCATCATGTGGCAGGGACGCGGTGCTGACACGCAGAAAGGGACACAGTAAGCACTTCCACTAATAGAAGCAGGACTTAACTATCACTCCGATATTTTCATTTAAATTGGAATATTTTATAACAATCATCTGTGGCCTCCATGTGGTTTTGCCCTCCACCTGGGCCAGCGCCTAGAGCTGGCCCCTCCAGGCTCCGCCTCTCCAGAAGGGCTTTCCTGCCAGGGCCCATGCTCTTCAAGGTGACCCGCCTGTTCCAGTCAGGCCCATGTTGCCAACAGCAGTAGAAACAGGGGCTGGTTCCAGGTAGCCACTGCTCTGGGCTGTGCCCTCCCTGAAGGGAGTCTTGGGCCATCTTGATAGGTGGACAGGATAAAAAGAGCCTGGCTACCTACACAGGGGGTATGCTCAAGGACAGTAAGGACACATACTGTACATATGTGTGACCCTAGAGGGTAAAGGCAGTGAGGAAGGGCTGGGCCTGCCACCAGGGCATTAGGAGTTTTTGGGAGAGGGGCTGGCCCTGCACTGGCACAGGCTCCACTGCCTGATGACCTTGACTTCACTGGGAGTCCTCTTTCCTGTCTCTGTAGGCCCTGGGTGGCTTGTCATGACCTCAGGGTACCAAAAGCTAAAGAGCCCCAGGGTGAGGAGCTCAGGTGTGGGAGGCTGGATGGTCCCACTGAGCCAGGCCCCTAGGGCTCTCTTACGCCCATGCAGTGGGGAAGGCTGTGCTGGCTCAGCTGTGAGGAGTTTTCCACAAAACCCAACAGGTGGGACTGAATTGTCTGGGAGGAGGAAGTATTCAGTACCCCAAAGATATGGCGGGGGCCTTCTATCTCCAGTTCCTAACCCCCCACCATCTGGTACTGGGTACCTCCGGTGGACTCCCAGCCCCAGCTCAACCCAGCCATGTCAGGGGTCCCTCCACGGGAGTAAGGCAGAGTGGAGTGTACATCCCTATTGCCCAAGTCTGCAGCCACACACCACCACAGCCCTGCTGAACAGCAACCTCTGACATCGCCTTCAACCCACTGCTATCCTTAGCCCACAGCCATTTCCCTGGGGATTCACTGTCCCAGCCACTGCCCCTCTTTCTGTTCGACAGGTAGGCCCCACTATAAACACCTCTTGCTCCTGGGGCAGGACCTGGACACTGCCCTGGCCCTGTGTGACTCTGAGCAAGGCACTGGACCTCTGAGTTACCTTTGAGGTATACAGAATGACAGTGACCACCTCCAGACTGTGAAAGAGGCACAGGAGCTGACACAGGAAATGCCTGGAAATGTTTCAAGGTATGTCCCATACCTGTCTGGACCCCCCTTACCTTTGCACCCAGTGGGCAGTAGCCTTTGAGGAAGTCACTGCAGACTTCAGCCTTGCGAGACACGTACACATGGCTGTAGGGGCAGTCGCTGTTGCTGCAGATCCCCTTTAGAAAATATGAGCACACGGGCATCTAGGGAAGGGGAAGGGTTGTAAGAGTTTGAGGGATTGCACATTGGCAGCCATACCCACTTTCTAAGAAGGACCATTATGTCTTAAAGACCCCTGCCAAGGTCCTACAGCCAAGTGTCAGCCACCCAGACTCTGCCTAGAGACTCTCACCCTGCTCCCCCAAAGGAGAAAGGATGCTCAAGGTCAGCCAGTAGGAAACAAGTGGCACCTGTTCATGTCAGACCCCTGCTCTCCAAGGTGACTAGCACATAGATCTGCCCCAACTCAACCTAGATGAGGACATGGAACTGAATGGCCTGCAGCAGTGGCTTGGCCCAGGTGTGCTATCCTGGGGGCCCAGTGGCCAGGGGTCCACTGTCGAGGTGAGAGAGCCTTGGACTGGATTCCAGGTAGGCTAGGTGTGGCACTGACTGCATGGTGCCACCAAAGGCCTGGCCTCAGTAGGAGGAGTCCCACAGCAGGCAGCTTGGACCCACCCTGGCGGCTGTAGGCAGACAGGCTTGGGCAGGTTCCTCATCCCACTGTCCAGATGCAGCCTGTTCTTTCCTTAGGACAGAGGTATAGTCAGCCTCAGTGACCTCTGGCTGCAGCTTCTACCTGTTACCACTGTCTGGACTGGGAGGTGAAGAAAGAAAACCTAGACAGGCAAAACCTAAAAAGGAGGAGCTGGGTTGGGGCCATGACCTCCAAATTTACTAGGTAACTGGGCTCATTCCCCTCCTGTGGGCCATAGACTGTCTGGGGGAATAGGCAGTGTCACTATTCTGGCCTAGCAAGTCCCTCTCCCCAGACCTAGAGCACTGCCTGGCCTGCTGAGCGTTTTCAGCGCCTGGGGCAGCAGTGGGTCTGAGGCACCCTTTCCAGCCCTAGGGAACTCAGGGCTTTAAAAAGTCCCTTTTCTGGAGTGAAGTGGAAGAGGGGGAAGGTGGGCACCAATCTGAAGCCAAGGAAGAAGAGGCTAGGGCAGCAGCTCTGGAGCTGAGAGGGAAGGAGGGAAAAATCAGAGAAACAAAGGGTGATTTACTGAGCAAGAGTTTATTTTTAATTGTCTTTTAACTGCGGCCGCAGAGGGGAGAGGGGCTGGGGCCCTGTTTGGGCTGGCTGTGGTGCGGCTATAGACAATTCCCTTAATGTGGTTTTTGATATAGAGCCCAAATTAGCTCTAATAAAAAGGGATAATAAAGCCAACTCTTGCACCAAACGGAGCTCCTCCTGGCTGTCAGACCACGGCCGTTACCAAGAGGAAACTGCATTCTCATTTCAATTAACCTTGTTTGCACCCCGCCACATCCACACAAATAACAATAACATTAATTCAGGGTGCTGGAGCGGCCCACACATCAGACAGCTTGGAGTGCATGCTGGCTTTGGAACTGGCGCTTAATGAACCCGAAACTCGACGTGAATTTCCAAATTGCTCACGACAGAGTTTCGAAGCTCGATTAGGGAGAAAAATGCTGATTCTCTCCAAGCTCCTCAAGGGGAAAAGCTGTCGGAGCAGCAGTAGGCCTCACCCACCCGCCTCCCAGTACCCATGGCCAGGCTATCTTCTCAAGGGCAATGGGCAGGCATGGGGTGAGGCTGCCTGGTCTCTGGAAAGCACTGGCCCCTGATTACAGTGCTCTCATCCCTTCCAGGAAGGGACACTACTGGGCCATCGTGGTCTTGGTTACTTTGCCATAGCTCTCCTCCCAACTGCCACTCCACTAAAGCAGTAGCCAGCAAAGGCCTTGGCCCTAGACCGCAGAAACACCCATGGGACCATGATCCCTTGTGCATGTGGTGAGATGGGAAGGAGCCTGGATGGCGCAATGGTGACTCCAAGTAGGTACTGCTTTCAGCAGAGGTGAGAGAGGCTGCTGGGACACCTGGGCTCATGGACACTGGAAAGCATGTCATCATCTCAAGCCCAAGAAAACCACACAGCACCATCCAGAGTCTGGCAGACCTCCAGAGCTTCCAGGAGAGAAGGCCTCTGTCCACACAACACTCACCTTCTCCTTGGACACGTGGTGGGAGAAGGGGCAAGTCCCATCTGTCTTCTTGCACGTGCCCCGGACAAATCTATGGCATGGGACAGGAGGGTTTAGAGAAGGCTAGTGGCCAAGGCCCGGCCCAACCCCCGGCCCAGATTGGCACTGAGACTGCTCAGGGTACCTGGTACACACAGCCACCTTCTCAGGGTCATGGATATAGGGGCAATGCTCGCCACGGTCACACCTGCCAAAGCGATTATAGTACATACAGTACTCTCGCTTCTTCTCCTTCTTCTGCCTTGCCTGCCGGATTATGGCCAGGCTGCGCTGGATGGCCCGGCTGTGCACAGGGAGAGCTTTGTGAGCTGGCAGGTGAGTGGGGGGTTCCTACCTGCCCAACCCAAGGGACTCACCTAGCCAAGGAACGACTGCAGCTGCTAGCAGGGTCCAGTCGTCCTGCAAGGGACAAAGGACAGGTCACATGAGGCCACAGCCCGGCCACAACCCTTGATCACCCTCCTCTCTACCTGCTTGCTCTTACATCTTCTTCCCACCATTCCACCTGGCCAAAGCACCACTGTGTTCCCCAGCACTCAGCTCATGCACAAATGTCTCCTTTAGCACCCCCACCTTTCTAGGGACGCAGCCTCAAGAGTGGAGGAGCACTGGCTTGGATTGAAGATGGGTGCCATAAGAGCCAGCATGCCAGGTGGCCTGCCATGAGGACTGAAATGGCCTGCTAGCCTCTGATGCCTCCAGTCACACTGCCCAAGATCAACCTGGTGCTACCTGGACCACCTGGCTTCTTGTTCCGTCTTGGTGCCCAGAGAGCTCATAGGGAAGTATACGGACTAGACAGTGACTAGACCATGGACCCCTCTCTAGGCTCTAGCCTGGCTACCTGAGAAGCTGCTGTGAAAATGGCAAAGAGTAGTGGCATCTCTCTCAGCAGAGCCTGAAGGGGCCCTAACAGGGCTACTTATAACAGAGTAGACAATACAGACCTGGCTGTACAGAAGGAAAAATGACTTTTAGACTTCTAAAGGTTTGTTAAAAAATAATAAGGGCTGGAGAAATGGCTTAGCAGTTAAGGTGCTTGCCTGCAAAACCAAAGGACCCAGGTTTGATTCCCCAGAACCCATGTAAGCCAGATGCAAAAGGGGCACATGCATCTGGAGTTCGTTTGAAGTGGCTAGAGGCCCTGGCATGCCCATTCTCTCTGTCTGTCTGTCTTCTCTCTCTGCTTGCAAATAAATAAACAATTTGAAATAAAAAAAAAACTAAAAAAGAATAGTAATAAAATCAATAAACAAATACCATAAACAGGTGTGTGGTGGCAAAGCTAGAAATGGAGCTATGGCTCTGCATGGTGTCTTGTAGACAAAAAGTGACTGGCCTCCAGGCTTCAACTAAAACTCATTTCTTAAAATTTGAAATTTTCCTTATCACAGTCTTTAAACCCCAAACACCAAGACTTACTTTCTGAGGTGACTGATGCAACATGAGGACAGTGGGAAAGGATTGAGGACTCTGAGAGAGCCAAGGAGCCCATTTGGGAATGGCCCTGGTTAACCACACAGCCTGCCTGCCTGCCTTTTAAAGGCACAGGCCAGCCCCAGGGTCACAGAGCAAGCAGGGTAGGGCCTGCACAGGACGGCTTCCCCAGGTTCCTCAAATACGCACATGACCCTTCCCAGACAAGATCCGATTTCCTACAGGGCAGCTGCTGAAATGAATACGGCACTAAGAGGTACAAGTGACATCACTCAGAAATTCTGAGGACCTGAGGCGATGACAAAGTCATCCCGGTTTTAAAAAGGTATGTTCTAAAGTGTCTGAGCCCACACAGCCAATCCCTGTTCCTTCATCAGAGACCAGCCTCTAATCCAGGGCAGCCCTCCCCATTCCTCTCTCAGGCCTCAGCACAGTCCTTTGGGTCCCACTGGTTGGAACTTCAGATCTCTTCCCTTGGCATCTAGTAATGACTTGGCACCAAAAATTCTTCAAGAATGCCCTCTCCATACAGGGGTGGGTAGTGTGCTATATCCTGGCACCTTAGGCGCATGGAGCCTGCTTGCTACTGGGGAGTACCTGGGGTATCCATTAAGCAAGCTGGGTACTACCCTGGTTGGAGCTCTATGGGCCTCTGGCCATTAGTTGGCCCATAACTTCAGTGCTCTCAAGCTTAAGAAAACAATCTCCAGGACTGAGTGGTGCAACACCAGTGCAAGGCAGGGGCTCTGTTGCATGGCTGCATGTTGGGAATGGTGTCTCAAGAGTGGCGATAAGGAGCTGAGGACATTGAGGGATGCAAGGCATGAGGTGGAAGCAGCAAGAGAAGAGGAAAAGCAACGAAGGTCTCAGGGTATAAGGAAGGAAGGATTTGCCCAGGGTGGCCTCTATTCCCAGCCGAGGAACCTGTCCATATGGTGGCAGTGGAGTCCTGTCCAGGTGGCACAGGCACATACTCACACCTGCCAACCTTCATGGCAAGTGACGTGCAATGTGATATAGTCTGTCAATGAGCACTGGTTCCTGGGCTCTCTCCCAAGTTGCTGGTGACACTGGTGCCATCTGTTCCTGGCCAGGGACATGGAGGCATCACGTGCCATTTGTCAGTACTGGGGAGGAGGGAGCAGCTTTCTTCTCATTCCTCATGTTCTGCTTTTAAAGACACCACTGCAGGCTCACGGTGGGAGTTTTGACAAGAATGGGAGGCACCTTTCCAAATGCTTTGCAGTGTTAAAACTGCATATCAAGTAGCTGACTTGACGAAAGGCAAGTGGAAGTGCAAAAAGCTCGACTGTGTGGTCCCAACCTGGGAGCACAGGGTGCGGCCTCTGCTGCTGTCCTCGAGCACTGTCACCTCCCAGAATAGCCACTGGCTCCCTCCAGCCCCACCTGCTTGTTGCCATGTCTGTTCCCTGTCACCTGCCCATAGCCTCTCCAAGGGGTTGGACTTCAGTGTCTATCCTCAACACCACCACAGAGCTGGCCATGGGTTCCTGGGAGGGATTTCCTTAAACCTTGGTCTGCTCAGCTGGAAGGCACCAGGCCCAGGCATATCTGTCAAAGACACCTGAGGTTCACCCTTGGGAAGAAAAGCAAAACAGCAAAAGGAACTCCAGGAAGAAGCAGCAAGGTATGGGATCCCTGTGACCTGGTGGCTCTGGCTCTGATAGTGCAACAGACAGGACCTCCTCATATGCCCTTCTATGTGATCTGACGGCACTCTGGGAGGGGCAGGCAAGGACCATAGACACCATTTGCCCAAGAACATGTGGGTGGCTGGCTAGCAGCAGGAGATTACAACCCACACCTGCTCCTCACTGGCCTGCGGACCCTGGAGGCCCAGAACAAGCCACAGTCAGCCCCGGTGCCTCAGACTACACTTATGCCCCACTACAGGGATAGCATAGTCCAGCCACCTGAGGACACAAGTCCAAGGCCAAAGTATAGGGTAGGTTTGCAGATGGCTTTGGGAGTGTTGGACTTAACTTCAGGGACCCAGGTAATCCAGGGCTTATGCTGACTCTACCCCAGAGGGCCTGAAGGGGCAGCTTGAAGAGGAGGCAGAACACCATCCCTCCACAGAGGTTATGCTTTCTTTTTATTTTTTATTTTTTTTATTCTTCTTTTTTGTTTTAAACGAACTCCAGACGCATGTGCCCCCTTGTGCATCTGGCTAACATGGGACCTGGGGAACCGAGCCTCGAACCGGGGTCCTTAGGCTTCACAGGCAAGCGCTTAACCGCTAAGCCATCTCTCCAGCCCGGTTATGCTTTCTTGTTGAAGTCAAAGTTTTGCTGACACCAGGGAGGAAAGTTCTGTAATTTTGGCTAGTGTAAGTGGCAGCACACAGCTGGGAACAATCCACCTCTCTCACAAAGCATGGGCAGGGTCAATATGGGCTCAGGCAGGTGGTGCCATCCAGCTCAGCTACCACTGCCCTGGCCCTCAGAAGCGAAGGTGTGAGTGCTGTCTCTCTGCCCCAAGCCTCCTTAAGGAGGGCAGGACTAAGCCCTAGGATCACTCTACAGTGATTACCAAGGCTGGTGGGCAGGATATGGGCAGCCACAGCTCTGTTTGGCAACAAGCTGGGGCCCTCCAGTGGCAAGGAAGCCCCAGGGTCCCCAGTCCTACTCTCACCCTTGTATAGCTGGCTGAACACAGGCACACTCTGGGTGACTGTTAGGGCATGGATGTGATACACCTGAGGGATTTAGGGGCAGGGACTCCCTCAGCTGGCTCTAGGACAAAACAAAGGTGATACAGAGGCCATGCCACAGGTCATGCGAGCACCCTGTCCACAACACAGGGTGATGTAGGAAGTTCTCTTGTATGGCAGATGGAGAGCTCAGCACTTGGCCTCCAGGTGTAGGAGCAGACAGATTCCCAGTGAGGAGCAACAGCCCCAACCCCCCATCTTCACTCTGAGTTTTGCCAGCCTCAGGGCAGCAGCCTGACCCTCCTTGGAGCTTAGATCTGCCATTTCAATGGAGGGCACCTGACTAAGAGACAAAACCAAAGCTGCCACCAGCCCACCAGGATTTGAATTTCTAGGTGCCACCCTCCCAGACACAAGAGGATACAAGCAGCCCAGGTGGCAGTTACAGCCCTACCATGGGTACCTGGACCCAGTGATGGGGTCTAAGGGTGGGACCTTGGATGAGCCTATAGGAGACACTAAGTTTGGCAACTGGATGGTTGGTTGGATGGATGATTGGTTGTGGCTGCATAAGCATGTGACCATGTGGCAATGACTAGATGGTGGTCATTATAGTGTGATGACACAGCCTGTCTTCCAACCCAAGGTGTATTCCTCTCCTAAGCCTTGATGCTTAGTGGGCTGGTTACTGAGTACTTAGAGGAAGGACATAGGCATATGAAGATTACAAGTGATACATATGGAAAAACGAAGGTATGGCAGTCAGGGTAAGAGCCCAGGTTCCAGGAGCAACTCGTAGGGGCCATGTTCCCAGTGTGTCCTGCCTAGAGAACAATAGCTGAAGGGCCCTGGGCCAAAGATGGGTTCTGAGCCCATCTGGAGCACAGCCCAACAGATGCACAAAACAGCAGCTGGACTCTCCCTGCATCTGTGTGACCCCAAAGCCCTGCTATGGGTACCACCTCCGCTGGGTTGACCTCTTCTTTCCCTAGCCCCTCTAGTGAGTAGGTAAGTAGACTGTTGGACACAGCTAGTCTTCTGAAATCCCACAGTAACCCACAGTCTTTCTTTTCTTTTTCTCTCTCTCTCTCTCTCTTTCTTTCTTTCTTTCTTTCTTTCTTTCTCTTTCTTTTTTAATGGGCAAGGAAGAGAGTAAAATTAAACTGAAACCAAAATACTTTTCTAGTTAATTTGTACAATAAGCACAGCCAAAGCATTTCTCTCTCCTCAGCCTGTTCCCCAGGCTGCGGGGGGCTCGCAGGGGCAGCAGCGCCTGCCTTCAGATTCGGTTGGCGAGGCATCACCAATGCGATTAGGGGCGCCATGGCCCCAGGTGTTTGCTCGCCCGGGCATGTTTACCATACCTGGCTCATCCTTTGTCCAAGAGCAAAACACAAGCACTCATGCAGAGTCCCCCGTGGAAAATCAGGGGCTGCTCAGCCAAGCAAGAGGCAGGCGCCACTGAGGCTTCCCAGGGGACATCAGGGTTGCAGGGCCTCCAAGCACCTGCCTTGCTCTGGCTGCCCCTTTGGTCTCATAAGGGACAATGATCAAAGCTTTGTGCATATCCAACAGTGAAGTCAATTCCCAGTTGGGACACGGTCCTCTGTGGAGCACTCATCTGGATGGGTTCCTGACCGTGGCCCCTTCACGTGGCTGTACCCACACCTGGGTGGATCGGGAGGTATAACCAAGACCCAGAGAAGCTGAGACACACTGGCCTTCTGTGGCCACCACACCCACTCTAGTATGCCACCTCACCTGGGCGGAGGAGGACCCTGCTGCTGTCACTGGGCCGGCTGGAGGTCTTGGAAAGCTTGTTAGCAGACACCTTGTAGAGAACCCCTCCTATGCAGCGGTAGCCTTTGCTCCGCCATCGAGGGGAGCTAGGTAGGACTTTCCCACCACTAGTGATAGCTGGGCGCAGGCGGTTGAGTGCCAGGGACCTGCAGAGACAGCAAACTACCCATTAGATATGGCCTGGGAAAGGCTGCAGCTTGGGTCCCAGACTGAAGCCTTGCTCCCTGGGGTGCACCACAGCTGGGGCAAACTTTGGCCCTGCTCCTCACAGGGCGTTTCTACACTCCTCACGGGGCGCTTCTACACTCCTCACGGGTGCTTCTACACTCCTCACGGGAGGCTTCTACACTCCTCACGGGCGGCTTCTACACTCCTCACGGGGCGCTTCTACACTCCTCACGGGTGCTTCTACACTCCTCACGGGGCGCTTCTACACTCCTCACGGGGCGCTTCTACACTCCTCACGGGCGCTTCTACACTCCTCACGGGGCTCTTCTACACTCCTCACGGGGCGCTTCTACACTCCTCATGGGGTGCTTCTACACTCCTCACGGGTACTTCTACACTCCTCACGGGTACTTCTACACTCCTCACGGGTACTTCTACACTCCTCACAGGGTGCTTCTATACTCCTCACAGGGTGCTTCTTCACTCATTCGCAGGGTACTTCCATTTGCCTCACAGGGTGCTTCTTCACTCCTCGCAGGGTACTTCTACACTCCTCACAAGGTACTTCCATGCGTCTCGTGGGAACTTCTTCACTCCTCGCAGGGTACTTCTAGATGCCTCACAGGGTCCTTCTACACTCCTCACAGGGTAATTCTATGCTTCTCGCAGGGTGCTTCTACAGCAGTCAACGGGGGTGGGGGTGGGGGTGGCTATTGACAGGATCCCCAGAAGGTGGCGCTGCCTGGCTAGGAACACATGAGCCACTGAAGGGCCACAGGTGGGGTTGGCCTTCAACACACACACTTGCCTTTGGACATAGTCCCTAGCTGCCTACTGGCAGTGCATTGCTGGGGACATTCCCTGGGGCACAAAGGAGGCAACTGCTTGGGTTCTATACTAGAGTGCAAGGCCTTGCTTCCTCTTAGATTCCTGCCACAGCTGATGTCATCTCCTCCAGATTTTGCCCCAAGACAATGGGTACCATGAGGTCATGAAGAGAGTGTCTCTCTCTTCATCTACTGCTCCAGCCCTTCACTAGGAGTGGCAGCTCACAGACCCCACTGGGTAGCTGTCAGAGGGAAAGGTTGCTCAAAAGGCCTAGAGAGCAGATCTGGGCTAGGTGGTGGGCCTTGGACCCCAGAGGCACCCTACTGCTCCCCCTCCTTTCCCAGTTCTCAGGCCACCCCATTCTGCCAGACACCCCATACCCCCTGGGGAAAGGCCCAGACACGGCTGCCACTCAGAAAGAAACACCCTGCAGCTGCCTCACCAATGTGAGTGCCCCAGCTGTGACATGGGTAGGCTGTCCCTGAGGAGGGGGCTCAGGGCCCTGACAGCCAGGTGAGCCCAGGGACCCAGCATGGAGCCAACCCTCAGTATGCATTTTGGCAGTGCCTTATGAAAACTCAGCTCAGACTGTTTATGACCAAGGACTACATGCACTGCCCCCCAAGGCAAATTGGTGCAGTGGACAGTAGCTGTGTCCATTAGCAGAGTTCACAGCAACCTTCATAACAGCATCCCCTTCCCCAAGGGGATAGCTCAAATGAGAGGTAAGGGTGGCATATCCAGTGTGACATAGGGCTTTGACTCTTCCCTTCTGGATCCTACAGGGTTCCCCCACTGGTCCCTATGGTCCTGAAACCTATCCAGACCCCAGCTCCTGAGAAGTGAGGCCTCCCAGGAAGCCAAAGTTAGCCAGGCATTCTCCCAGTACTCGACTGCCAAGTAACAGCAGGAGGGGACTTGCCTGCTTGCCTGGTATTGGAATCTGCAGTACAGTCCACCACTGCCTGCCTTGCCACTCAGGGGAGCACAAAGGAGGAGCAGACCTGTGCTTGGACTCAGCTATCATTCCCAGTATTGAGCACCACAGCTCCTCTAGGTCTAGGTCTCTCTACCTGCAAGTTGGGGTAACTCTTGCCAGCCAGTGGCCTCTGAGGGCCCATTAATAAGATAATGTGAGCAAAGCGAGCCAGGCATCAGGGAACCAAAGCTGCAATGTAAGTACAAACACAGCAGTGGGGAGGCTGCAAAAGGCACTTAACCCAGTTTTCCATAATTAAAATTCACATTCACAAACACCAGTCTTAGAGGGAAAGAGGCCTGCTAAGGGGCAGGCTACAGTGATCCACCTACTTTGGCCACTGCTCCATCCATCACACACTCCACCAAGCTTCCATTGGGCACCACATGGGCAAGACAGAGGCACCATACCAGACTTGGCCCTCCAAGCTCTAGACTACCAAACTCTGGCACCCTGGGGCACCTGCAGCCCGATGGACACCAGCCCTGTACCCATGGCTTACACTGAGGCCATGCCAGAGTGTGAGGAGGGCTGGGTGAAGAGGTCTTTTCCTGTCCCAGCCCCTCAGCTGAAGAACTCTACCAGTCCCAGAGGATCAGGATCATATCCTGGTCCATAGGAACTGTGTTTAAGGAATGCTCTGCTGGACCTCAAATCCCCAATTAGAAACTGGGCCCAGCCCAGGACAATGGCCACTAAAGTTTGCTCAGCCTAAGACTGGCTGGCCCCTGAACTAGCTGGGCCCTTCACTGCCCACAGGGCAGCTACCCCTGTATCCACCAGCCTGAGGCTAAAGCAGTATTAGGAGGGTAGGGAGCTAGAGTGAGGAGGGTACCCCCATGCAGCAGTGACCCCTCACCCAACCTCTGGTCATCTTACAACTGAGTTACAAGACAGTTAGGTCCTCACTTACTAGGGCCACCTAATCCTGCCTGCAGACTGCCAGAGCCCTGAGACCCCTCCTCAGGGAGAACCTATCCATGTCACAGCTGGGGCACTCAATTAATGAGGCAGCTGCCCTGTCTGCAGTCCATACAGGCTCTGCCCTCGAAGCACTCCTTCAAAGTGTCCCTCTGCTCATAGCAGAGCTGGCCACAGGAAACACTAAGTGCAGCAGGCAGTCAGACTCACATTCACCTGCCATGTTGGGCCCAGCCCTGAGGCTCCCGCTCCATTACTCCATCAAGAAACATCCTGGGTGCTGTGAGCTCTGAACAGGCTTCCTATTTGTTCCTAGGGGTAGCCCCACATTTCTACAGAGCCTCATGTTAAAGCAGTGTATTAGAAGCCACCGAGCATAACAGGTACAGCTACCAGGACAGCAGAATACCTTCTCTACTTGTGCAAGAACCCACCCACACAGGAGGCCCACAGCGTAGCTGCCAGCATGTGTGCATGAGGGCCTTAGGTTTGGCCTGCTTCAAGGATGCAGTTATTAGCAGGAGGCACAGACCCAGCTCCCACAGCTCAGCACCCTCAGGCAGGCAAACCAGCATCATTATTAACAATTGCTTTTCATGGTTGGTCTTTGGAACTGAAAGGTCATCCCAGATCACAGCTCTTCCCTAGACAGCCTTAGTTATTCTACATATTTTTGTTTTGTCTGTTTTGTTTTGCTTTATTTTTGAGACAAGGCCTTGCTATGTAGCCCAGAATATATCATTAAATGATATATCCTTCTAGCTCAGCCTCCCCAGTGCTGAGATTACAGGTATATGCCACCTTATCTGGCTTAACATGTTTATATTCTTATAGACAACCAGGAAAAATCACCTTGTCCCTTCCTCTTCTCTTTAAGACAAGCACATTCACTGGACGCTGAGAGCACTAGGGGACATCTGTGGCTTCACTTAGGTAAGACAGAGGCACAGCAGCCCTTCTGCTCTTGTCCCAGACTCTGCTTCACAATGGCCTGAGGAGCCAGGGCCTTCAGGGAATGGAAACAGGTGCCGCTTATGGCTTAGTTCACCCAGGTACCTGGGAGCCTTGTGTGGGGAAGCTGCATTTGAGGTGTTAGATGTGGGGAAGAACTTGAGGAGACCTAGCCAGACCCTCAAGCCAAGTTCTTGTGATCATCAGCTCTTCCCTTGCCTAAGCCCTTGCCAGCTACTGGCTTTGAAACCTGCACATGGATGCCGGGTGGGGTCTTATGTAGCTTTTCACAGCTATGGGTGTCATAGCACTCCAGTAAATTGTTACCCTAATGGAGAGGACAGCCTTTGGAAACGAACTGTACAGAGAAGAGGGGATAAAATTAATGAGATAATAGCAAGGCCAAGGACCCTGCGAACGCCTGCCCTCACGGCATGGCTCTGTAATTCCTTTTCTACAACGGGAGCCACAGATCTAAAGGCTTCTCCCATCCGTCCGGCAGGCCCATGCCGCCAGGAAATTTCATTAACGCTGGAAAATAGGAAAGGTATTAAGCGTGGATAATGAAGGCCAGGGAGGGAACAGTGCCTTAAGATAGTCTTCTTTCTCGCCTTTGTAATGGGAGGCATGAACTTTCCCTTCAAATCCATTTCTAATCCATTTGAAATACTACAGCAAATTATCTTTCCTTCAGCCCGAAAGCGGCCAGCCAATTTACTCCGAATAGAAGTGACAATGCCCCAGGATTTATCACCATAACCTTGACTACACCAGGGTGAGGCTGGGCCTCCCCTCTCCCCCTGGGGGAGGGGGCAGAAAGGATGGTGGGGGGAGATAACATTCTAAATGAAAAGCAGTGATGATGGGGAGAAAGACACACACACCTCAAAAGTAAGTTTCTTTCTTTCTTTCTTTTTTAATGCTATGTGTCCACTGCCTTGTTAGAAATGGAAACTTCCAGGCCAGAGGCTGACCTGGCTGGCAGAAGGGCAGTGGTGTATAAGGGGGTGCAGGTGGCTAAGCCTAGACCCCTTCTAGATTTGTGGGATCTAGGCATAACAGAAGGCCCCAGAACTGTGCCACTACCAGCAGCAACAGCAGCTCAGCAGACAGGTCTTCCTGAATGTTTCCCTCTTGCCCTTTTGTGGACACAGTCCTCTACTAGACAGGCTGACCTTTGAGACCCAAATTTTGGGTGCCAAGCCCTTGACCCTACAATGTTACTGCATGTAGAATGGACAGGTCAGAGATAATACGCCCCTCTATTAGAAAACTGAGGGCCTGGTATGATTTGGCACAGGTAGGAAAGCAGCTGGCAGACAGACAGTCTGGATAGGCCACAGTAAGCTAGGACGCAAAGGCCCACACCACAGACCACTCTTGAAAGCTGGAAGAAGCCATTCTACGTGTAGTTCAATGGGAGAAAGAGCTACCACCAGTGAAGATACTCAACAGTGGACACTGCAAGCTTTATAATTGGCCAGCCAGCCCAAATGAGCCAACGGATGCAATAGTGGCACGTCTGTCATGGTGAAAACCAACTGCCCTCCAATTGGACTGGAGGCCCGCTCGTTGGGTTGAATATATCCCTGATACTGAAAACTTAAAACGGGGTAGTCATGAGCCCTAGGGGTGTAACATCTGCTGATGTCTGGAAAAATGTATATACTATGCTTATCTAACTGCCCAATAAGCACTTCCCTTATTATTTATACCCTTATATTAATGCCACTCTCACTTTGGGTAGAGAATCTTCTCTTTTCAGATGGCAGTGACCTTGGGATGACTCAGAAGGTATCACAGTGCTGGAAAGAAGTGACTGGAGTACTGAGTAACATCTCGATCACACATTCCAAGGCACAGGGTCTAATGTGGAAGAAGTGGCAGAAAGAATGTAAGAGCCAAAGGAAGGGTAGGACTCCTTACAACGTGCTCCCTCCCACATAAAATCCATGACCTCATAGTGCCTGACACTACTTACACAAGACCATCATGAGAGGAGGAAAAGACCATGACATCAAAATAAAAGAGAGACTGATTGAGATGGAGAGGGGATATGATGGAGAATGGAATTTCAAAGGGGAAAGTGTGGGGGGGGAGTATTACCATGGGATACTTTTTATAATCATGGAAAATGTTAATGAAAATTGAGAAAAAAATACCCCATGGTAAAACCCTCCCCCCCCCCCACTTTCCCCTTTGAAACTCCATTCTCTTGATGGCACTTTTTAAATTTATTTCAAAGAGAAAGAGAATGGGTGCACCAGGGACTTCAGCACAGATGCATGTGCCCCCTTCTGCATCTGGCTTATGTGGGTCCTGGGGAATCAAACCTGGGTCCTTTGGCTTGGCAGGCAAATGCCTTAACCACTAAGCCATCTCTCCAGCCCTTGATGGCACTTTTGAACAAACACCACTGGAGGTCAGGTTAGTGAAGATACTGACATCACAGATGGACCTGTACAAAGGCTAAAGGAACAGCCTTAGTGGATAGAATGAGGAGGTACCAGCCTTATAAAGAGGCCCAGAAGAGGTGGGACTGGGACCTGAAGTTCACTTCCTTTTGGCACACCAGGCCAGAGAACACAGGTGAAGAGAAGAAACTGGACCCTGGAAGGTAAACTGAGGTGGGAACAGTGAGGGTTTCCCCCAGAACACTACTGTCCCTCCCAGCCCTGCTTCAGATCTTCTTGATACTATCCATCATATACCAGTCTTGTCTGTTAAAAACAAATGAACACAAGTCCTTGTTTATCTTCACCCCCCTCACAGCCAAGGCCCAGGTCACACTGACCTCCAAACCCGACCAATCTTCTTCCTCAGGTATATCCTTACCTGGAACCTGCAGTCTAGCTCTGACTGTGCCCCTCCCCACCCCCACACAAACCTCCAGAAAATGACTTGCCATCTCCTCATCAAGCCCAGGCCTCACGGGGTTGGCTTCTGCTCTCACCCCAGAGCCAGCCTGACTTCTCACTGGTGCAGGCTGGGAGTCCCTGTTCTCACTCAGCTCTGGCCATTGATTGATTTGAAACTTCACATAGGATCAAGTCCCCCTTCCTCAAGCCCTGTAGTAAGACCTTTCATTCTTGTTGTGACTATTACAAGAGGTCCACAGGGCTGGGCTCTCAGGTCCTCACTTCCCCCACATTCCCTATCTCTAGCCCAGAACTCAGGTTACTCTGGAAAGTTCCAGATCCTATAAAGCATTGTACACCCTAGTGCTGGGCCTTTGCACAGCTTACAGCGATGGCTGCATTTGATCCAAGCTCAGGCATCATGTTCTTCAGCAAGCCCTCTCAATCCTCAGGGAGCCTGAGATGTTCCCACCCTCGGTAACTTCAGACCCTAGGCTGTACCTCTCCAGCAGCCTGTCATCTAGGGCTCTCAGAGGACAGGGCTTATGCTGTGTAACACGCAGGCGGCTCTACAAATCTGTGCTAAGGGTATGTGAGGAGCCAGGGACCAGGAAAGGTCTGAAGGCCCCAGTCAACTACAGGCATAAAGAGCGGGATGTGAAAGGAGGAAGGCTTACTGGACGGGTGCAGGGAGCTTTGGTAACAAGGTACCAGGCTGGGCAGCAGGGGCTGGGTACAAAGGGCAGGCTGAGGAGGGAAAAGGGGGCAAGAGAACATGCAAGGGCAAAGTTGTAACCCTGGCATGGCCACCCAGGGAAGCATAGCACATGGGTCGGGCCAGGCAGGCCTGGTGGGTGGAGATGGTGCAGGAGATGGGCAGGCTGGCTGAGGAGCAGAGAAAACGACCAGGGAAGCATTTTTCAGGAAATGGAGCACGGTTTTTGAGGCTTGAAGCTGAGTGAGCAAGAGTGCGCAGTCAGCAGAAGAGGCAGCTTGCACGGCGAATCCCCAAGTAGGTCAGGCGGAGCCGGAGCCGCCGTGACAGGCACTAAACTGCTTAGTGTGGCTTTCCACCAGAAATGCCGACCACCCTACCCTGGTCATTCAGCTGGGGAAAGCAAGTGTGCGTGTGCATCCACATGGGTGCAAATACACAAGTGTGTGTGTATGGGTGTCAACCAGTGTGAACCTCCCACCCTCACTGTTAGCACTGCCTACAGCCACAAAGCCTGGGCTGGGAGCACATGCTCGACAGGGACAGTGGCTTTACTGTAAAAGCCCAGTCCCACTGACCTGGACAACCCAGTGTCCCAGGCTCCTAGGAAAGGGACAGCCCAAGTAGAGGTGTGAGGTGGGTGACGAAGGAGTCCTGTTACCACAGACTCAGGACCCATGTGCAATGGAGAGGGCTGTTGCCCTCGAGGGCCGCAGCTGGGGGTATTTATATCCAGGACAGGGAGGCCAGCGCAGGCAGGGGAGCAGGATGGCTACTGGGAAAGGAGGTGGGGCAGAGCTGGCTCAGAGGAGCTCAGGCTAGTCCACAGAAGGCAGCCCAGTAGGACCCCAAGATAGCCATTAGGTGTCACTGGAGGACGGTTCAAGGTGCTGCTCCTTCCTGGGGGACTCCACGCCAGGCATCTCTCCCAGTAATGAGCAGCAAAGATTCAGGGGCACACCCAGTCAAGTGGTGGTGGGCAATGCTAATTGCATGGCCTCCATTACAAATGCCACTACCCCATTATGAGGGCTGGGCGATTTTATGTGCTGTGTGCTCACATCTATTCAATTGGTATTTCGATCAATGGATGCATTACAAGCTTTCCCTTTAAGAGCCTAATAAACAACAAGATGGAAAGTAAAATTCTCCATAAAATGACACTTTTAAAAATCCATTTCAGCTGAAGCTATTGGTGTTTTGTATGTTAGCTGGGGGGAAAAAAAAACAAGTCTTGCTAGATTTTAATGGCCTCACTCTGGAGTGCAGAGTTCAGCAACCTACAGAGGGGTTGGGGCCCGTGGCCAGCACAGCTGCCCTTGGCAGGTCTGACTAGTGTATACCCCAGGTAGTCCTCGATCCTCTGTGCCTGGGTACCACCCAGATTTCCCAGGTTGTTGGCCAGAACCCATTTGGCACCAGTGTGCCAGCTGGTGAGGGGCAGGGCTGGGCTCTCAGCTAACCACAGGTCATTGCTGTCTGAGTGACCCACAGAGACATACTTCTCCCACCCACCCCCTGGGATAGCTCCTCTTAGGACTGCACAGGGAACCCAGCTACTTCCTTGGATGAGGGGAGCCCCGCCAAGAAGTGACATCACACCAACACCAGGGAGTGGACCCACAAGGTTCAACAACAAAAACTCATTAGTGCTGGAGGGCTGAACAGGTAGCTAATTATGAAGCAAATGTACATAAGAATCAATAACCTTCCAAGACATCAGCAAAAACCAGGTGCACCCCGTAAGGAAGAAAGGCAATAAAACTCCCCAGAAGCCCACAACAGGCCTGTCCAGCACACACAGGGAGCACGGCAGCACGGCAGCACGGCAGCACGGCCAGGCCTTCCAGGACTGCGTAAGGCGCAGCGCAGCAGGAGGAAGAACGCTGGTGCTGCTGCTTGGTAGGGTTGTCGGGGGAAGGCTGGAAACATGACCCAGTGCTCCTAAAGTTCATCTGGAAGAACAGCATCAGGGACTACTCAGATGAACAGACTACAATAAACATGGAGTAGCCAGAAACAGCTCTAGTACCTGCAGCCTGGCTGAGAGCAGATACCCATGTACTTGGTGAGTTAAGGGGGCTCCTTTCCATTAACTTACCTGCTTTTGGAACCTTAATTCACCTTTACTTCAGGTCACAAATAAAACAATCCAAAGCCAGGCGTGGTGGCTCAGGCCTTTAGTCCCAGCACTTGGGAGGTAGAGGTAGGAGGATTTCTAAGAGTTCAAAGCCAGCCTGAGAGACTACATAGCAAATTCTAGGTCAGCCTGGGCTAGAGCGAAACCCTACCTTGAAAAACTAAAAAAAAAAAAAAAAAGAACCCAAGAAGAATCACTACTTAAATTACTTCGCCAAACTTCTGGAAGAAAGCATGATGGTGGGTAGGCAAGTATTTCTTAAACAGGATACAAAAACTCTCATTCATAAAAGAAGACACAGATATATCAGACATCTTTAAAAAGCAAATTCTAGGGCTGGAGAGATGGCTTAGCAGTTAAGGCACTTGCCTGCGAACCCATGTAAGCCAGATGCACATGGTGGCACATGCATCTGGAGTTCGTTTGCAATGAATGGGAGGTCTTGGCACACCCATATTCATTCATTCATTCATTCTCTTTCTCCCTCCACCCCTTATTCCCTCCCTCCCTCCGTCTCTCAAATAAATTTTTAGAAAGCAAATAAGCCCTGGCCCAACTATCTCACTCATTCTCTCTTTCTCTCTCTCCCCCCTCTGTCTCACAAATAAACAAAATTTTTTTTTTTTTTTTAAATCAAACCCAGGCTGGGGAGGTGGCTCAGCATTTTAAGTACTTTCTTGCAAAGCCTGACAGCCCAGGTTTGATTCCCAAGTACTCACATAAAGCCAGATGTACAACGTGGCACATACATCTGTAGTTTGTTTGCAACAAGGTGCCCAGCATACCCATATGCACTCATACACACACATACTCTCTTCCTTCTTGCAAACAAATAAATATATCTTTTAAAAAATAAAAAGCAAATCCAGGCTGAAGAGATGTCTTAGTGGTTAAGGTGCTTGCCTGCAAAAGCCTAAGGACCCAGGTTTGACTCCCAAGGACCCACATAAGGCAGTTGTACAAGGTCATGCATGCATATAAGATGGCACAAATGTCTAGAGTCCAATTGCAATGCCAGAGGCCCTGGTGTGCCAATATTCTCTCTCTCTCTCTCATAAAATAAATAAAAATTTAAAAAATCAAAAGCTAGGAATGAGGTTATATCTTGGTGGTAGAATACTTGCCTATCTATCCAGCAATGAAAAAAAAGCAAAAAAAAAAAAAACAAGCTCTTGAATACAAGACAATGTATCCATAATATATAAAGACCTCCAGCAGAACAATAAATAGGCAAACAAATACAAAAACAAGCAAAAGACCCAAAAAAGCACTCCGCCAAAAAGCGTAACCACAAAAGAATATGTTCAGCATCACGTATTCATCAGGATAGTACCACACACTAATGGGAAAAACAACACAAGGGAGCTGGAACAACCACAGCACCATACTATGACCACCAGCTATGAGAACCCAACTATCTCATCTGTTGATGTTCAGCGCCCACCTGGAAACAACAACTCTATGGAAAAGAAGGTTCACTGACACACAGAGACATGCCCACAAGGCTGAGAGCAGCTTTGTGGCCAGATGCCAAGATGTGAAATAACTCAGACACTGGTCAACAGCAAAATGGACAGTCTGGAAGAAAGCATGAGCCCCCATCACACACAGCACCCTAGACAGCCTGAAGACCAAGCTGGTAGACTGGCCAACTCAGACTGCCCCATAAAATACTATGGTGCAGGCACTTCAACAGCAGAAACATGACTCCTCATGAGGCTGTTAGTTCCATACCCAGATGCCACTGGTTGGTGTCAGAGAGGCGCCCTTCCTGCCTGCAGATGGTACCTTCCTGCTATTCTCACCAGGCTCTCCTCCAGGCATGCACCTGTGTCTCTTCCTCTTCCTCTGTGGTGCCAGTTAGACTAGATCAGAGCCAAACATTTATGAAGTTAATCTTACTCAACTCCTCGACATCTCTTCTCCAAATAGAGCCACATGGGGTCAGGGCTTCACCTTGTGAATTCCAGTGGGACAGAAGTCAATCCACAGCATGGGTTAGGCGAAAGAAGTCAGAATATTTGGAGCCTGCTTCCATTACCATGAAGCCCAGGACAAGGTATGGGTATCAGGTGCTCTGGGCAGGATGGGTAGGTGGGGTTCTGAACCTCACCACAGGGGCAGAGAGGCAGGGAAGGTGGTGCCATGCAAACTGATGCATGGAGTCTTAAGTGGGAGAAGAATTCACAGCATAGACAAGGCTGTACTTCTGGCAGACATCCTCAAACTGAAACTGAGTAAAGCAATATAGGTGACATCTGGAATTCTCAAAGGTCCTACAAATCCATGAAAAATAGGCAAGCAACAACCAGAGGGCAGTGAACAATAAACACAAACAATGTTGAACCAAAGAACCAAACTAAAATGAAGCCTGGATTATACTCTACTCAGGTGTCCATGTTTCAGGTGACAATACTGACACATACAGGGCAGAGCAGCATGTGACTCAGCTGCAGAATGTGCCCACCTAGGCTCTCTAAACCAGTTACAGCCCTGCACCAGTCCCATTCAGTAGACCAGTCGGTAGTACCTGTCCATAGTACCTGTCCTGGCTGGAGCCGCTGTCAGCAGATGAGTGAGTGAGTGCCCCTTGGGGAGACAGGGACAAAAAAGAAGAGCTGTAACCTCAAGGCCAGGCCTGGGAGGGCTGGAGGGGGGTGGACCCAGCTGGTGTCTAACCAACCAGCACCAGATGGAACTTCCTCCAAGAAGTATTTCAGCCGAGGACACCTAAGGAGGCACTGGATCTGTAATCAATGGTCCCAGCAGAATCCAGCCCTGCTCTGCTATTTGCCAATTATCTGAGGGGCTATTCTAGCACCTGGTAGCACTGCTGGCCACAGTACCCTCAGCCAGGCTCAACTAGGCCCGGTACAAGCAAGAACCAGGAGGAGAAGGCTGGGCTCCACAGTCAACCTTCTGAGAACCTTCAGGGAATGGGACCCACAGGTCAGGGCAGGTCATAGCTGTCTCGCCAGGTCTTGCTCAGGCTCACAGGGAGGTGGGTCCTGCTGTTAAGCCCCTGTCCCGTTGAGACCCACGCCCCCCCAATCCAAGGGTGGAGGGAAGAAAGGCCATAATTTATGCTCCCTGCCTATGCTTTATGGCTTTCTTAATTCGGCTCCTGCTACTATTAATGTAGTTAATGCTGAGATTATATCTATTTTCTGGCGTCGGGCAGAGATTTATTCAAGCCATTTTTCCGGTGGAGGCTCCCACGCTGTTAAATCAAGTGCCTTGCCAATTAAGTGCTGACTTGGGAAGTGGACGCAATCTTAACAGACATCCCACTGCAAATTACACGGGGTTGCTACTCTGGGAAGGAGCGGGCAACTGGGGCAAAGCCAGCAACAGCAACGTACCATGCCTGGGTCTGGTCATGGGTCTGCCTTGCCTGGCCTGGCACTGGTGGTAGTCTAGTAGAAGCTGGACCCCTAACCTGCTGCGGGATGTCCAGAGGACTTGGGCTAGCTTCTGATACATGGTAGGTCTTTCAAATCCTAACCCACGTATCAGGTAAATGTTGCAAAACAAACACACATCAGGCACCCATGATCCTCAGCTGCCCCAGGCTGCAGTTGAAGTGTTGAGACCTCCAATAGCCTTAGTAGGATCAGGGCAAGGGAAGAGGTAATGAGGGTAGGAACTACAGGAGCTATGAACAGGTGGCCCCCACTAGGACAAGACAGACCCACCTACCAAGGTCCTATGCCCTAAGCTGAATGTAGAGTCAATGTGTCACCTAAGTCCCATCTCTAAGGACAGAGAAATAGAAGGGGTCAAGTGTAGGTGGAAGGCAGGTGGGAGAGACGGGCCAAAGGAAGAACCTCAGCCTTGATCCTGAGAATTCATGCCTCCCTGGATGCCCCCTCATGGAAGCCTTGTTACCTCTTGGAAGCACCATGATGACAGAGCTGCAGGCCCTGGGGCAAGTTCACCTGGACCCTGAGTATGAAGTCCAGGCTACAAGATCCCTACAGATGGCAGTCATGATGGGGGCTTCCCAATGAGGCCACCACATCCACCTGCTCAACACTAGGCCCAGCCCTGGAAGGCAAAGCATGCTTTGGGTTTACATCAGTTGGCTGATGTATGGGAAATTAGGCATGGTATTGATTAATGAATGATACTTTACTACTACCTCTAAAATGAGGGTAAAGTGGTCTTTTGAACAGCATTTAATGGTGTAAGGCACCCAGGTGCACTGAGTGACAAGGATACTTTGTCTCTAGCTGTCAGGGAGGCATCTCCAGTCTCCTCTGCTGTGTTTCCAGAACCATCTTTGCCTACCCCTCATCCACAGGGATCAGGTGCCAACTGCAACTGCACACAGGCTCCCCAGGCTGAAGAAAAAGCTTTCAAGGCTTCTGAGCACTCCGTCCTTAGGCAGCCAGAAAGCGTGTGCCCTCTGGCTCTGTCATCAAACACCTCATGTTGTGGTCTGCGGTTCTGTTGTAGCAATGTCTCACTGAGACCCTCCTGGGAGCCTACTGCGCAGATCTCACCCACAATAGAGGAGCATGTCAGCCTAAGAAGGGACAGTCAGGCTGGAGTGGGCCATTCCATCTTGTTTGTGATGGTCTTCTCACAGGCCTGTCCCACAAGACAAGCTTAGCACAAGCCAACAGGGGCAGGTCACCTTCTCGCTGCACAGATCAGGCTCAGCTCAGGAGCAGCAAAGCAATGACTGCACTCTCAGAGGCCAGCCCTGATCTGACCTTAGAATGATGGTCCCCTTACCCCTGATGCCCAAGCCTGCTACCACCATCCTAGCCAGAAGGGCATTCCATGTGCAACATGGCTGGGGTGGGACAGCCATCCAGAACAAGCCCTTGGGATGAGACACAGGGGATGTACTGGGCTACAAGATTTTACCAGAGGCTCTGGGCACAGGCTAGGCTACAGGAGGAGTGAAATGTGGACACTTAGGCTACCTACCCCTCAGCCTACACCCAAGGGAGTGCTGCCTGAGGCTGCAGACTCCTTGTATGGCACCCTCTCCTCCACTGGCAAGTCCCTGGACCACCCTGCATGGCACTTCAGGGTCAGGCACAGGTCTAAATGGACAGGGAAAGAGGCAAGAGTGAAGGCAGACACAACATGCCAGAGGAACAAGAATGAACAGAAACAAAAATGTAAGACACAAGACGCACATGAACAGACAGAGTGTAAACAAGAGACAGAGATAACCGAAGCCAGAGGGAGCTGGAACCCATGCAAGGCCTCTGTGCACAGCCCTGGGTAGGGAGGTGGGACAATTACTGGCAGCCCCACTACCTCTAAGGTAGCCTCCTTCGGGCTTGTTTACTTTCAGTGCTACACTTGGGGGACCCAGAGGCCAGGGACAGCCTCATGAAGCAGGGAGAAAAGATCACAAACTGACATGGAGCAGAGGGGTCCCTGCCTGCCCTCCTTCCATCTCCTAGGGTCTTGGCATGAAACCATTCTGGGTCCAAGACCCTGAGCCCACTTGTTCAGGCTCCTACTGACCCTGGCTAGTACTTTCCCCATCGCCCCTGATGGTCTCACCCAGCCCCATGCCAGGAGCCCAAAGAGCACACTGAAAAGGCAGCAGCACAAACAGGAGCAAGAGGAGTGTGGTCGTGCAGGGCATGCTCTGTGGGGGAGAGGAACCAGCCCCAGTCCGGCCCTGCTCCTCAGCTCTTGAGAAGTGTATCCACACCTGCCTGGGAACACAAGGGACCTGATATCTGCTGGGGAGTTCTCAACCTACAACCTGCTTGTCCTGGTCTCCTGGATTTCACCACAGGAAGCTGCCCATTTAGATTGGGACAGACCAGGCAAAGAAACAGACCTGGACCCAGAAGCCCCCAGTTAGCTGGCTTCCTGTCTGAGGGCCAGGTCTGTGAGTGACATCTGTTGGTGGGGCATCATGGTGCACATGACAATGCTTGTCAGACCAGTCAAGGATGAACAGCAGCCGCCTCACTATCAGTGCTAGCTGGGCCCTGGTACTCAGACGGCAGAGTCCCAGCTCTGCCTCTCCCGTCAGCAAGGCCTGGGGTCCTAAGATCTTTGAAGAGCAGTCTTTCCCCTTCCCCTAGATGGTCCTCAAGGACTGGAGTGTCCCCCAGGAACTCCAGCCTCAGTGCTGACTGGGGTCAGATAGTACCCTTGCAAGATGGCTTTCCTGACCATCCCTTCTCAAAAGGCTGAGGGAAGACTTGGGCCCCAGCAGTGGAGGCAGCAGGTATCCAGCTCAGGACACCACTGAGCTCTGCAGCCTGGCACCACAGAGGGCCCAAACTCAAAGGCCTGCCTGCCTCAAACAGACAAAAATAAATAAATAACCAAGGCATGCTTTGAAACGACTTCCAAATTAAGAGTTGCATCCGTGCTGTCAAGCCCCTGCTAGCAACTTCTGTGGCACCTTCAGTGCAAAAACGTATCTCAGCCCATTTATTAGAATGATGAAGGCAAAGGGATCTAAAAATTGCACTCCTTCCTTAATGAGCAGCCGAAGGGATCGGTAAGCATAATTTCAGAGGCCAGTAATATTTTATATAATCGCCGAGTGGTTTAAATTGAAAACCCCCAACTGAATCAATATTTACTGCATTGAAACGAAATGAATAGTAATAAGTCACTAAGCTCCCTGTCCTGTTTCATAAAATAAAAAATTATAAAAATGAGCACAGGCGCAGGGAGGCTATCACATTAACTTTTACAGCACTTGGGGAGCCGTAACCGCCTGTTCTCATAAAATAAAATTCTAAAAAACCTGTCGGAAGAGACCTGCTTCACCACCACGTGGGGAAGCTTTGGAAGGCCAGAGCAGGAAGGAAGGAGGGCTCCAGGAGTCACCCCTAAAGGCTGTCTCCTGGGCCAGGATGAGCCCTGAGACCCTTACTGTAGGCCAACCTTACACAGAGGACAGAGGGGCCACCTCCCACAGGCATCTGTGCCCCATATCCCCACTATGAAGGCAATGGCCTGTTTTGGTTTCTTTACTTGTTTTCTCAAATTCCAGAACATCAAAATGGAACATGAGTGAGTAATCCAGCAGTGGACACTGAGGGTGGCCCCGGCAAGTGCATGCAGCCTTGGGCTTCTTATCAGGACAGGAGGGACATGTGTGGGTGGGTAGAGACAGGGATATAGTAAACGTCCCCTAAAGTATGAACACAGGGCTGGGGGTTGGATCACAGCAGCGGAAGCAGCAAACGGCCCACTATGAGCTCATGTACACATGCCAGGGGAAATGCATGTACAGGGTGCACTGTGGGGTGGGGAAGCACAGGTGATACAGGGATCACCTGTCAGAGTAACAGGGGCCCCAAGTTCACAATCTTCTTGGGTTTACCATGGACTCTGGGAAGAAAATGGTCACAACCCACTGGTGAAGCTGATTCAGCAAGGGAAGTTGGGGATACAACAATGTAAAAAAAAGTAAATACAGGGCATGAGAGATGACTCAGCAGTTAAAGTGCTTCCCTGCAAACCCTAACAACCCAGGTTTGATTCCCCAGTACCCTTGTTAAGCCAGATGCACAGGGTACATGCATCTGCATGAATTTATGTGCAACAGCTGGAGGCCCTGGCACACCTATATTCTTCCCCTCTCTCCTTGCAAATAAATAAATAAAATACATATTTTTAAAAAAGTAAATATACTCCCACAGCTCAACCACCACTTAGAAACATGCACAAAATACTCAATAGACCTTTTACAATGAAAGACAAACAGCTTTGACACCACTGTGAGGAAGTACTCAACATCACTGGTCACCGGGAATGCAGTGAGACAGAACCACATGAGAGTCGAAATTAAAGAGGTAAGGAGGGCTGGAGGCATGGTTCAGCAGTTGTGTCATTTGCCTGAGAAGCCAAAGGAGCCATGTTCAATTCCCTAGAATCCATGTAAACCAAATGTACAAGGTGGTGCATGCATCTGGAGTTCGTTTGCAATGGCTAGATGCCTGGCACACCCATTATCTTCTCTCTCTCAAAATAAATAAAATATTTAAAATAAAAAGATAAGCTGGGTGTGGTGGCACACGTCTTTAATTCCAGAAGAGCAGTAGAAGGTAGAAGGAGAGGCAGAGGTAGGAGGATTACCATGAGCTCAATCAAGGCCACCTTGAGACTACAAAGTGAATCCCAGGCCAGCCTGAGCTAGAGTGAAACCCTATCTTGAAAAACCAAAATAAGGGCTGGAGAGATGGCTTAGCAGTTGAGCACTTGCCTGTGAAGCCTAAGGACCCCGGTTCAAGGCTCGATCCCCCATGACCCACGTAAGCCAGATGCACAAAGGGGCACATGCATCTGGAGTTCATTTTCAGTGGCTGGAGGCCTTGGTGTGCCCATTCGCTCCCTCCCCCCCCCCCCCGCCTCTCTCTCTGCCTCTTTCTGTCAAGTAAGTAAATAAAAATAAACAAAAAAAATTAAAAACAGAAAAACCAAAATAAATAAAATAAAAATATAAGAGGGCCAGAGAGATTGCTCAGTGGTCGAAGACACTTACTTGCAAAGTCTAATAGTCTGGGTTCGATTCTCTAGTTCTCACATAAAACCAGATGCACGGAGTGGTGCAAGCATCTAGAGCTTGTTTGCAGTGGTAAACGGCTCTGGCTTGTACTCACATTCATATTCTCTGTCTCTCTCCCCCCTCACAAACAAATAAAAATATTGAAAAGATGAGGGTTGGGGAGATGGCTCAGGTGTGCACATATGCTCAGCAGCCCTCATTCACACTCCAGAAGTGGAAATAACCCAAATATCCACCCAAGGACCACACCAGTGTGGAATAAGCTAGGCGATATGAACAAGGAAACTACAGATGCCGTGAAGACAGCAGCATGAAGCAGCTCCAATGTGCTGACTGTATCTCCACAGAGCCAAGGGATGCCCAGGTGTGGGCTCTGCCTAGACTCTCAGACTTGGATACTTGGCTTTCTGCATCTGGTCACACGGTAATTTGGCTTAAGAATCACTGCCTACTGTGGACTGTGAGTTAGTAAACGTGCTTTTCTCCGTGTTATTGGTTGGAAGGTCCAAAACCTGCATTCCAGGCTTGAGCAAATGACAATATAGACTGAGGACAAAGGAGCAACGATTCTCTGGATTGGAGAAGAGCCACAGACATGGAACAGGGCTGGAGTAGAGCTAGTGTGTGTGGCGGGGGAGGGGAGGGAAGTGTGCATTCATGCACAGGCAGATAGACAGTTTTATTCTTCTGACTAGAATGGATCCAGAAGCCAAGGCGCAAAGAAGGGCATACTCCCTCAGTCCCAAGCCTTGGCACTTGGCACTACTAATGCTTGGCCATGGAGGGCTGTTCCTGTGCACTGCAGAAGCTGACCAATGCTCTCACATCACAAGGAGCCAGGACTTCACAGAGAAGTGGAGGATTCTGGAACTAGGAAGGGAAAGTTAGGGGTGAACTTGGAGTACCTTATCCAGTAGAAAGTGAGGAAGTGTGGAGAAGACAGGGCAATGTCTGAAGGACCCAGGACCAGGCTAAAGGATAAGACCAGATGAGGATCAAAATAAGTAATAAAAACAAGATCGTCACCTCTGAACTAGAATAAGAAGTCCAAGACCACACCATTATAAAGAAACACATAAAATAAGTTAAGGGGGGGGGGGAGCTGGAGAGATGGCATAGTGGTTAATGTGCAACATGCCTACAAAGCCTAAGGACCCAGGTTCAATTCTCCAGGTCCCATGTAAGCCAGATGCACAAGGTGGCACATGGATCTGGAGTTGGTTTGCAGTGGCTAGAGGGCCTACCCATTTTTACTCACCCTCTCTGTCTCTAATAAATAGATAGATAAATAAATAAATGAATGAATAAGTGAATATCTTTTTAAAAAAACAGCCAAGGGGCTACTGCTTACCAGTAGAATCCCACCAACTTCACTGGAAGGAAGGGGGTGGTTAGGAAAGGGCCTAGGAAATTGGGTGACAATTCAACTGGGTTGGAGAGAATGTTGCCAAGTCTTCGTGATCTCTCACCAAAGGCTCTAAGTGACCTGCACCACAGAGGCCAGAAAGAAGCTCCTGGGTATCCTAAGGACACACCAGTGTCTCCCTGGCATTCCTGCCAAAATGGCAAATCTGTACTTCATTCCAGAGACATCAAAGAAGCCCAGCAGAGGGATAGTCTACAAGACATCTACCTAGGACCTTTACTCAACAAACACAGTGACCACAAGAACAAGCATGACTTCAGCTTCCCTTCCTGCTTGGAGGTCAGCATAGAGCCCTCAAGTACCAGATCAAGGGCAAAAGGTTCCCAATGTATATGAACGATAGAGAGAAAGTGATGCAGTAAATAGGGAAACATGCATATCAGTGAGTTTAGATAAAGACCCCATGATAGCTCCATACTACAGCTATGCCTATCCTGAAATTACAAGACACCACAGAAGGTCTTCAAAGACACCGTGGGGACAAAGTGCAGACCCCATGTAAAAAGCCAGAAGCTGTGGTGGGCTTCTGGGATCCCAGCACTCCTACGACAGGATAGGAGGCAGACACAGGAGAATTCCCACAAGCTTGCCCATTCTCTTCCCTTCTCTCTCCCTTTCCCTCTCTCTTAAATAAATAAAAATAAGATATTTTGAAAAGAATCAGTTGGGCTGTGGGTCAGTAAGCAGGCACTTCCAAGTTGGGCCCTGGACAGGAAGAAAGCAGCACCCATTCGTGGTCTGTCCAGGACACCCACTTAAGAGTCCTCGGAAGAAACAACAGGAAGCTGGGTGATGATTTGTTGCTGGGCTCTCACCTGAGTTGAAATGCCCACAGCCAGACAAGGAAACTGTGGGGCCAAATTACGAACTCCGACCCACAAGACTACCCCTATGCTGACCTACCAGAGGGCCAGTCCCCTGGAACTCCAGTGTTAGGCAATCTCCTCTTAGCCTTGGATGAGTCAAAAAACTCCCTATGCTTGGGGTAACCTGAACCCAAACCTGTGGGGCAACAGCCCCTGTATGTGCACACCCCTAAAGAGGGGTTTTGATTCACACCCCCAATGCCAAAAGTAGAGGAAAGGGGGTTGGAGAGGCACCAGTGGCTCCCAGGGCCATCCCCCATGCAGTCCCAGAGACTCTCAGATGGGCAGCAATGCTCCCAACCACTGTCCTACTGCACACATTGCCACACTCTCGGACAGGCTTGCATTTGCTGATCCTATGCTGTGGGGACTGGGCAGGGAGCTGGGCTAGGGCCACCCATACAAGAGTGGCAGGCACTGAATAGGGTGCAGAACTGGGGCTCAAGTGTAAGCCCCAAAACCTGACCATCAGGAACTACTACCACTACTGACTATCAATGCCACCATGAAACCCAAAGCTGTAAATGCCGAGGGGCTCAACAGAACAGGGTCCTGCTCCTAGGAGAAGTTCAGGCAGAGAAGAATGGTGTATCTTGAGTTCCAGAACAGAGGGACAAGGTAATCTGATGGTCAGTAGCACTGGAAGGGCATCAAGCCCTAGGGCAAGAGCAGAGAGAGGACACAGAGGCCCAGCTGTGTCCTAGAGGAAGGTGGGCTGCCTCAAGTGGCCCTGCTCCTCCCTCCTACCACAGCCAGAGCTAGGAAGCGAGCTCACCCACAGTCACTGAGTGCTGCCACCTTGGCAAGCTGCTGCTCACTGAGGGAGACACAGCCCCATCCTGACAACTCAGTCTCATACTGGCCAGGCACAGCCCCATGGTCCAGTCTGGCACATAATCCCTGGTCTCTTTCCTCTCAATGGATAGCCTGAACATTTCTCCAGAGCACAGTAAGGTCCTGCTGCTGTGGCTTGTGCTGTCCTTGTCCCTATCCCTACAAGCCCTGCTTCCAGAACAGTCTTCTAGGAGACTACCCACTCCCCCATTTATCCTGGGCAAGTCTTAGACCTTGGTGTGCCCCATGGTAGCCACCCACAAAGCCACCTGTCTCATCTGTCTATGTGCCTCCTGATTGCCATCCCCACTAGGAAACTTGTTGCCTGGGTCAACTCCGATGGGCCCCTAACTCAATATACCCTACCACCGTAGCATCTGGGAGTATCCTCTGAACAGGATCCCATCTTGGGCTCATCTGGATGGCCTGCATACTTCCAGGAGTGTCCTCTGAGCAGAGTTCCATCTTGGGCTCATCTGGATGGCCTGCACACTGCCAGGCCAGAGTGGAGAACACAATGGAAGCAACCTGGAGCATCCAGCAACACTGTCTTCAGGCAAGACATCACCCAAACATCTCTCACCACCATAATTTTTGGGCATGTTAAAAAAGCTGTGGGAACTCTAGCTGTAGATAGTCCCAGTAGGATACACTCTACCAGGAACTGAATGCTTGTGCTTCTCAAAATCCTCACATTGTCAGGTGTGGTGGTGCACGCCTTTATTCCCAGCATTCAAGAGGCACAGGCAGAGAGATTTCTGTGAATCTGAGGCCACCCTGAGACTACACAGTGAATTCCAGATCAGTGTGGGCTAGAGCAAGACCCTACCTCAAAAAACAAAAAAAATTCTCATGTTGTAGATCCAGCTCTAAAAGATAATGTTTGGGGACTGGAGAGATGACTTACTGGTTAAGGTGCTTGCCTGCAAAGCCTTAAGGACCCAGGTTCAATTCCCTACTACCCATATAAGCCAGATACACAAGGTAGTGGCACATGTGTCTAGAATTCCTCTTCATACCAAAAAAAATATAAAAGTAAAAAATCAGAAAAAAAAAGCCGGGCGTGGTGGCACACGCCTTTAATCCCAGCACTTGGGAGGCAGAGGTAGGAGGATCGCTGTGAGTTCGAGGCCACCCTGAGATTCCATAGTGAATTCCAGGTCAGTCTGGGCTAGAGTGAGACCCTACCTCGAAAAACCAAAAAAAAAAAAAAAAAAAGAATTCCTCTTCAGTGGCTGGAGGCCCTGGCGTGCCCATACTCTTTCTTTGTCTCTAATAAAAAAATGTATAATATAAAAAAGATATCATTGGGGGCAGGGCCTTTGGGTAGCTATCAAAAATTAGAGGAGATCCTAAAGATGGAACAAAAAGACTCCAGAGAGCACATGTGTGACTTCTTTTCCTCTCTCCTTGCCTGTGAAGAGGGCCCCCAGGAAACTGGAAAAAAACCTCACCAGACCCTGATCTAGCTGTACCCTACTCTCAGACTTTGGCCTCCAGAAGTGAGCCTCCTTGAGCCATACGCTCAGTGACACTGTGTTAAGGCAGCCCTAGCAGTGACAAGACAGTCCTCACACAGAAAGCAGGCAGGAGGACCACGGTGGTGGCTGGCAGGCAGGAGGGCCACACAGGCTCATTAAGGAAACACATGAAGGGAAAGCAGCAGAGATGCCTCCCATCTGAGGCTGAATCCTCTTTAATGAGACGTCACTTTGGAGAAGCGTTTCGGAGCCTTTCAAAATTGTGGCCTAAATCTCGTCAAACTACACAGAGATTACTTAAGATTTACCACACAGACAGAAAATAAAATAAAATAAGGCAACCCAGCAAGCAGCAGCTCTGTGACAAGACCATTTGTAGCTGGGATGGAAAAGCCTTCCGATTCAGCTGCTTAAGCACAGTGGCTTCTGTTTATTTCACACTTTCATGTCAAATGAATTTGGAAAGAAAAAAAAGTGACAGGCAGTTTAGGGATATAAGTCACATTTCAGCTTCAGTTCAGATTAATGAATTTGCTGGAAGCCATAGGGTACAGGCAAATCCACAAATCTTAGAACAAAAAAAAAGTGAACACCGTGCGTGATGTGTGCGTGGGTCCTGAGGTGGCTCCTCCGGGGCCCCACAGACCTTCTGCTCCTATGCCCTGAAACCCAGACCTGCACCCTACCCTCTGGGCCCCTGGGTTGGTTCTCAACCTGGGGGCCTTAGAGATAAGTCCCCACAAAGTCAGCAGTGGCGTGCAGTGCTGAAGACTGCTGGGGGAGGCTGGAGGTGGTGTGTAAGGCAGTTTGTATGGTGGGCTACCAAGGGTCCTGGCCTGAGAAAACTGAGTGATGGTTTCATACTGTCAGCCCCATCCTATTTGCTTCCCCAGGTATGAACTGGCACATTTGACAGAAGAGCCTCATCTCACCAAGCAGCACCAAAACTGAGTGGTACCCAAGGGGGACAGTATGCATATGGCACCACAGACAAACTTCAAAGGCACATCCCTATCCACAACTGAGCTATGGTCGCTTCACCTTCTGTCCCTGGCCTCAAGTCATTCCAGCCAGGGCAGCAGGTGACCTTGTTCACCATAGCTTTAATGGGCATGCCCATCCTGAGACCCTGACTTCTAGTACCCGAAAGACCCTAAGGCTCTATTCAGTGGCCTCCCAGCCTTCTCTCTGGACAGCAACAAACACAGACCAGCCAAGAGAATCTGAGGCCACTGGCTGACTTCAGCTTACCCTCAGCACCCTGTCACCCCACCCCCATGCCCAGCCCAGATAGTGCCAGCAGTAGTAGGGAGAGACCTTAAGAGTAAAGCCACTTCATGTCAGAAGAGTGTGACCAAAGACAGCAGATGACAGCAGTGGCCACACAGCCACCTACATCCAGTCTGGAGCTACCCATGGGCTCCAAAGAAGGAATGCCGGGGAACTTCCCAGAGAGAGAGCAAGATAGTCAACCTATGCCCTTTTCCTAGAACAGAAATAGTGCTAACAGCCTAGGTGCCAGGGACTTTCTGCTTCCCCAGCAAAGCAGAAAGGAACTCCGAGGGCTCTGGAAAATCAGCCAGGAGTGAGTCTACTCCCCACACCCTCCGTAAAATTGTAAAAGTCCTGCCATGCAGGAGTAACAGGACCATGGAAAGGGGGTCCCGAGACATGACCAGAAAGGCCTGATGAGCAGGAGAAGCCTTCGGGGGACCTGCCCAGGCCTCACACAGCGTGTACTTTCTCCCATTCTCCTCAGTTCAAGGCCTTATCCTGGGCCTCCTCCCCACAAGACTCAAGCCTGATGATCCTCCCTAAAGAGAGCAGAGATGTGATTAGACCACATGGGGTTGTGCTGAACCCCATTCCTAACAGGTTTTCTTGGGATATGGACAACAAGTGGCTCTCCAAGCAGTAGCCTGGGACAGCCGGGGCCCCACATGGAACCCCAAGCCTCCACCGCTTGCTCCCCTTGGCTTCTTTGCTCACCCCCTGCTGTCTCCTCTCTGCCACCGCAGAATTAGCAGGCAACCAGGGCAGAAAAAGGCTTACCTAGGGTCATTCAGCCTGCCACCCTCTTCCAAGTGATCAAATATCCAATCACAGTAAATGTCTGCAAAGAACAAGCAGAGGCTACCCCATGCCCATACTGGACCAAACTGCCACTTCCCACATGTGTCCACCAGCCTCCAACACTGCCCACTAAGGCTTCCATGATGGCTGGGGCCTGCCCACCCAGGAAGGAAAACCTCTAAGGATATCATCCTTCCCAAGGTAAGGGCTAGGGATTCAAGATGAGTCCAGTGAACAGCCTTACTTTCTTCTTTTCAATGCAGCAACCCATAGACTGTGGCAGCCTGGGTCCAGTGCCAGGCCAACTCCTCTCTTTCCCCCACCATTGCCCAGGGAGATGGAGGAACCCTGCAGGGTTGGCTGCAGTGAGGCAAATCTGCCAACTACTCACTGGTGTCCCTGGCTCAGACAGGGCAAAGATGGTAGGCTGACAGGCACCAACTCTGGCTGCTGGCCCCAGAGACAGGTCCTTTCTGCTGCTTCAACAAGCTGGGTCCAGGCATATGCAACTGACAGCAGGCTAGTCAGCTGGCTGGCAGTCACTCTGCTGAGCATGCAGCCCACAACAGGGTGCAGGTGACCTTGGGTGAGGGAGGCCTAACCTGCTGGCAGCCACTTTTCCCAGGACCTCTTCAGAACCTTACTTCTTAGCTTAGCTCCCTCACTGATGCCAGGCCTAAAGGTCATGTACTCAAGGATCCCAGATACCAGGCAAGGGGTTACACAGGACTAGAATGGGTGCTCAGAAAAGAGTGGAAGCCCTTGAAGACTGTGACCATATTGGTAGGCTAAACTGTGCCTCCATGCACAGAGAACACTGAGGTCTGAAATCCATGGTTGCTAGCCAAAAATGGACTCAATTCTGGCACCTACGGCTATAGGACTGGAGCCATCTAAAGTGCCTACCCCACCTCCTGCCACCCATGCTCACAGTCAAGTCATGCCAGATGCCATCTTTGCAGAGAGCCCAGTTGACCTGGCTACTCTCTGTCCCTTAGATTCCACATTAGACCACATGGTGTGCCAGCTGACAGTTCACTATGGCCTCGGCTCTTGAAGCTGCACTGACCACCTCCACCTCCAGATGTCTCTGAGCACAATGAAGGCTGGGAATGTTTTTGCCCAGTGATCCATGTAGGGTTCTCCTGGGGGGTTAGTCTTCTCAGCTCGCCAAGGCAGGAGTGAGAGGTTGGTTAGGTCGCTAAGGAGCAACACCTCAGGATCTATCCATGCCCCAGGAAGAGGGATGCAGGCCCAATGCTGGCTACAGGAGGGGGAGGTTCTCACCAGCCAAGAATCAATAAATCTGAACCTCATTCACGATGATCTGGGGCTCTTATTAAGTAAATTAATTTAAGTTAATTTAGCTCGATCATGACTCCCGATCTCAGTGATTTAGTGAGGGGAAATTGCATTAGGAAAGGCCATGCTCACCAGATAGAGGAACGGAAGAAAATTAGATCCACTTAGCAATGTGAATTAATATGGAAATAGCAGGTGTAAATTTAACCTTATCGAGAGAGTAAAAATTATCTTCATAAATTTGTAGAAATAGCCCCCAAGATGCTTATAAATCTATTTAAAACAAAAATATTACAAAAAGTACAGTAAAATTAATTTAAAATATACTTCTAGCTATTGCCTCCAGAAAAGTCAGCAGCAAGGCCAAGCATGGTATGGCCAGTGATAATGGGGAAGGCCAGTAGGCCTTGGACAGAAGAGCTAGGTAGGCTCACCTGTCACAGGCTCTGGAGCCAAGCAGAGCTGCCCACATAGCCTGGTACACCCCAGGAGTTGGGCTGGAATCCTCTGGGCAGCAGCAGGACAAAGGACATACAGCACCATATGTAGGGTGGTGGGCCTCTAGACACACGGCTCAGCTGGTGGGTCTGCTCTATAGTCTCCAGCTCCATAGCACCCCCAGGGCCAGACTCTGCCATTCCCTGCTCCCTACTTGCCCAGTAGGCTTCTACACTTCTCCTATGCCTGCAGGTAGGACACCACCAACTGAGCACAAAAATGACTAATGTCAGCTAGGACCCAGCCTCCTGGGACCTCAGGGGAGCTCCCAAGAGGGCAGAAGCAGACCATTCCTCTGAAGGGTTGTTCCCAGCCTACTGCATTCCAATGCAGCAGCAAAGGTCAGTGCATTCTCAAAATAAGGCTGTCTTTGAGGGAGCCTGGGCAGGCAAGGAAGAGCTCTATACCATTACCCTTCTTGACAATCTACATGTGGCAACTTGCATGCAGGTAGGTTAGGACCTGGCTTCACTCACTAAAAAATTTTCCCCAGGGATGCCCCAGGGCAGCTTCCTGTAGGGATTCCAACTGTCTAGGGACTGGTTGTATCTGTGGGGTATTAGGCCTACCAACTACTGACCTGCTTATGACAGGAGAGAGCATACACGTGTGTGTGTGTGTGTGTGTGTGTGTGTGTGTGAGACAGAGAGGGAGAGAGAGAGAAGGAAGCAGGCTGACTTCTCTCTCTAGTGTATAAATTGCTATAGCTAGTATACAAACTGCTACATAAACAAAAAAATTGGGCTGATTTCCAGCCAACATGTTGTATACCACAGCTTCCAGTCCACGGCTCATCCTGCAACCACAACCCTTAATGATCAGACAGACAGCCCAGTTCCCAAGTCTGCAGGAGTCTAGACAAAGTTCTCTTACCTGGAAAGTGCAACCCGCCGGGACCGCCAGGAGGGTAGAGACAAGGTGCACAGTGGGGCACTAAGAGGCGACACAGGAGTCTTCTTGACGATGCGGTAGCGCGTCTTGACCACCTTGCTAGAAGGTGGAGTCCGAAGATGCACACTAGAAGCTGCAGAGGAAATCCAGGGCACAGGTATGAATCAGCAGGGCAGAGCTGAGAAGCCCCAGGGGCTGAAGGGTACCCTAGAACCTGATCTCACCCATATACCTTTGAATTAGAGCATTCTCTATCACCCACTCCATGCATACACACATGTCCCCAGAGAGCCTGCAGCCAAGATTTCAGGAAGTGATTGGTATGGCCTCCAGGAGAGGGGGACTCAAGTCCTGAACATGCTCTAGCTGTCACAATGGACAGGATGAGAAAGCTGAGTGGTGCTCCCTGGGAGTAGAGGTGCAGCAAACTAAGCCCTAGGCAACTAGGAGGCTTCCCAGGTGAGCACCCACATCAGGAAAACCCAGATTCCACACTTCAGGGTGGGTCCCAGAGGCTGGAAAAGGCAGTCTTCCTGTCCTGTGCTCCTGTGCATGGAAGGGGTGATGGAAAGCTCACTTCCTCCCCAACACCTCCCCAATGTCATGCCCAGAGAGACTGGTGTACTTAATCACTGTTTTCATACCATTCTGTGGGGTGACATCCACAACAGCTTTTTCTTGTTGAATGTTTCTTGCAATTAGCAGGGATCTGTTTTGCCCGAGTTCCCTTCCACTTGATAGCCAGCAATTTCCCTACAGCTTCGAGGAATGCGCCTAATTGCCCGACTTTCATAATGTACAGTTCTAACTGCCCAGATAATTAAGGCTAACATAGCTGCCTCTCATAGCTGCTCACCTCTAGCCTAGGACACAGGGCCCTAAACAGAAGCCCAGCCAAACCCGCCCAGATGCCCTATCTCCCTCCTAGCCTGCACCTAGCTTCCCCACACCCCAAGGGCCCTTGGAGATTCTTGCCTGCCTCTGCTCTGGATCCTTGAACCAGCATGCCTCCCGCTTCCATGCCCACAGTGTCCATACCATAGAAGTGCTATTGCCTTTCCTTGTCCTATGTCATCAAAACCCCTTCCTCAGTCACTGCTCCACCTGCTCTGGAGCCACTGCTGCCCCCAGGGCCTTCATCACCCCACACACTGGACACATCAGGGTCACAGGGTCAAATCCCTCCTGAAAGTCCTCAAAGCCCAGCCCAAAAAGTCTGTACCAGCTATAGCCCCTTAGGGGAGATACAGGCAGTACCTGCACAGCCTGGGGTGGAGTGGTGAGTGACCTGAAAGGGGAAGAACATGGGCCACTCTGGTCCTAGGACTGGAGGCAGATGCTGAGCAGAGGCCATAATAACATCCGGATGGTTCACCCCATCCAGCTCCCATATATGTGCCATCACACCCCAGCAACAGGTCCTCTTCTCTTCTATCATCACCTCTCACCACCTGCTTCTATCCCCCACTCAAATGCATCATTTCATATCCCCCTCCCCTATCACCCTCTTAGCACAGTAGGTGGCACATCAGTCTCATATCCCCTCCCCACCTCAAAATAGCAGTTTAGGACAGCCAGGGAGAAAACAGGAGCTTAGGAACCAAAATGCAAAGTTGCATGACCTAGAACCCCTGTCCTGAGGGACCAAGTCAGTGAAGCTGCTGCTCTGAGTACTGCCCTGAAGCCCAGCATGCTCAAGGTGCAGGAGGAGCGTGGTCTACAGTAGGTGTCAGTAAATAAATGTTTGTTGAATTGAATGTTCAAGGTCTTACAAGCAAGAAGAGACCAACAAAAATCAACAGCAGCTTGTTCCAACTAAGAGCTCAAGAACATAAGAGTCCTTAAGTTATCAATAACATCAAGATGACCTCATTGCCTGCATAGCCAAGCCCCAGGCTCCCTGCTTCTGTCTGACAAGAGAGCATGGCCTGCTGGTTTCAGTTCTGCCCACTTGTGTCAGCTGGGCAACCTACGGCCAAGGTTGCCCTGTAAAGGGATACTGTCCGTAAAGCAGCTCAGTGCTGCCTACCATGCCAGAATTCCCATCTATACAAAGGACTGATCATCCTGCAGCCATGATGCTCTCACTTAGGGCTGCACACAAGCTACTGCACAGGGAGCTCATAGACCTAAGCACATCCCTTCAGATCACAAGGCACAGTTCCATAGGACAGCCTTATTCATGAGGCCCAAAACTGCTGAGCAAGGCAAGAGCTGGCACCAGGTCACACTGGGGCCCATGTTCCCTTTGCAGCTTGAGCCACACAGCCTCTGGCCTGGAGAAGCTCTGCTGCTGTTCCCTGATGCACAGTATCTTTTTGGCTAAAATTCTTCTCCTTGCCTGAGTGTCAAAGCCCTTTTACCCACTGCCTATGGATCCTAGATCTAGGATCTAGGATCTAGGTTCCACTGCCACTGGACTATGGATCCCAAAAAGTCCGCCATCCCCACCCAGGCACAGCAGCTCAGAGCAGGTGGCACATGGATGGCTTGGCCTGGCTGAGGGCTCTGGTTCCCCTCATTCTTCCTGCTAACACTATCAGGATGCACACAAACCTGTGCTACCTACCACAAGGTCAAACTTCTTTGCTAATTTACTGTACTTCACTTACTACTGCCCACTTATCACACCAAGAAAATAACAAACCAAGCTCACTGGCCTCTTGCCACTACCCAGTCAATGGGCGCTTTTTGCACACCCTCAGCCTTCCCTCCCATTGTCCCCAGGAGCAGGGTTCTCATCAGAGTGGGACTCACAGAAGGAGCAAGCCTATGTCACCCTAAGATGGCCTGTGACGCCCCAGCCTGGCCCCAGACTACTCATAGTTCCCGGCCTTTCTGGACTGTCCACTTTTCTACACTCATGACAATAATCCCAGGGGCACTGGGTAAACTTCAAACAGAAGGGCTTTGGGGGAAAGTGAGCTAACAACCAGTAGCCAGCAGGAGCAAGGGCTCCGAATCATGTGATCAGCTCCCAGGGACCTTGAAAGTCAGTTTAAAAAAGGGAAGCCCTTCTCCAGTGAACAGGGAGCTAAAACCTTGGAGTTACAGGGCAAACTCACAGGCTGTCAGGAGCAGCCTTGGCCCTCCTTCCTGAGGACACAGGCAGCCTGCCCCTCCTTGCTGGCTGAAGGGTTTTGTGTAGATAATCATGTTATTTAGATAGGATGTTGGTTTAATTCCCTTCATTACAGACTCCCAGGGCTGTAATTTTTTTTCTCCGCATGATGTATCCCCCATGGCACGCTTCACTCAAATCAAGCTCCTTGCACCGTTATTGCCGACGCTGCCCAAGCCGCGTTATCAGGCCCACACACACAGCCCTTTCCGCCCGCCGTCCAGAGGTCACTTCTAATGACTAATCGATCTCATTAGCTTTCCTAATTAAAAACTTTACTACCGCACTGGAAGACAAACTACAAAAAAACTGCTGGCATCATATCTGAATGGGATATGAGCTCCATCCATCAGCAGGGCTCCAGCTCCTGCCGGAGGCACTGAGCCCTCTGGCTGGGGCCACTGGCCTCTGGCCTTTCCTCTCTCCCAGGCTGGAGGGGGTCTGGCTGGGAACCTTCACCCCAAGGGCATGCCATTGGGAGGGAAGCCACTCAGCCCAGAGAGTCTGGGATAGTGGCAAGCTGGTACACTGGAAAGCCCAGGAGTCAGTTCCAACCCAACTTCTGCTCATTCTGCAGAGCCCACAGACTCAAGCTTCCCTTCCTCAGGCGGGCAACTGTACCACAGATGGCAGGACTGTCCAGCGAAGGTCACATTCTTGTGTTTTAGTGCAGGCGGGAGTTGAGAGCCAGTTCAGACTTTTATGGACCATCAAAGGGAAATAACTAAGAAGAAAATGAGTTGCTAATTTCACAACTGGTTAATGAATAAGATGAAATTAGAACTACCACTCTGTGCAAAGAACAGCCTGAGGCCAAAAACCAGGAGAGAAGGCTATTCCCTACCCTCCTGTCCAGGTCTCCTCAGCTAAGGAGTCACAGAAGCCACACTTGCACCCTCAAGAAAGAGGAGGATACAGAGTGAGGTCCCACCCCCAGTACCTAGGGGGAGAGACTCAAAGGGCTTCTAACCATGCTCAGGCTGGCACCCACCACCCCTGGACCTTAGTGACAATGTTAGAGCCAAGAGTCCTAGCTGGGCACTAGAAATAGAAAGATAGAACAGGCCTCTGCAGTCGGGCATGGTGGTGCATGCCTTTAATCCCAGCCCTTGGGAGGCAGAGGTAAGAGGATCACTGTCAGTTCGAGGGCACCCTGAGCCTACGTAGTGAATTCCATGTCAGCCTGAGCTACAGTGAGAACCTACATTGAAAAACAAACAAACAAAAAAAAAAAAGAACAGGCCTCTGTGCTGATGTAGCTGGCATGAAGGATAGCAGCAAGAGCTGTCATCACAGCAGAGCTCTGGCCTGAGAAAATGCCCTTGCATTCTATCTGGGGATAGAGTCAGTGAAGCAGGAAGAAAGAGACTAGCACCCGAGCCCAGAATGCACAAAGGTAAGCCTTGAGGTTCCCATATCAGAACAGGAGTGGTAAGGCCCCAAAGGAGATATGACATGACCCTGAAAACCATGCCAAGTTCTTAACAGGCCCATAGAAATATGCCGAGGCTACCCCCCATTAGAGACAGTTCTGTTCGGGCTGAGGGCCCTCCAGAGCTGAGGGCAAGAAATCAGGCCACAAGGATGGCTGCGGGGCTGAGGGGATCCTGCCCAGCCAGGTTCACTGCCCCTAATTCTGTATGATTCAACTTGCTTCACATATTGCCTAATCTGCTTTTTATCAACAGCTACCCTGACACTTTTTCAATATCTCCAAACTGTCTACACCCTTCACTGGTTGAAGACAGCTCTAAAAAGCCATCATGGCTCAGCCCTTTCAGAAGCCACATTGATTTCTTTTCTGCTGCTCTATAAACCATCCTCCCTTTCCAGTCGGCTCACCTCTCAGCTGCCCTGCCTGCCTGTCAGCAGTAACGTATCCCATGGCCCCCACCTCAAGCTCTGACATGGGCTCACAGCAGCATCAGTCAAAGGCAGCTCTGATGCATCCAACTGTCTTGTCAACAACAGTGTGTCTAAAGGGAATTCTCCTCCTACCATGGTTTCTGATGAGCTTCCAGATCTGTACCAGCCCAGGACCTGTCTTGATACCACAGACCTAGCTAGAAAGGTGGCCTGAGCATGAACCAGGGAGGAGCAGTCAGCAGCACCAGCCTGGTCCCTCCACTGGCACAGACAAGCAGTGGAGGGCTGTACAGAGATCCTGGAGGGAAGTGGTTGGTCTGGCAAGTGCTCCCTAATACACTGACACTAGATACTACCTGTGCCCATCTTCCCTACAAGCCCTCTTCCTCTTCCTCTGCCTCAAGCAGCATCCCTGCTTCCCCACAGCTCAGGAGGCTGAGTCCTCACAGCCACAGGAGGGCGCCAGGGCAAAGGCAGAGGAATTCTCCCAGGCGAATAGAGTTCTCACAATTAATTGTCTAATTAGTTGTGGTTACAGTAGATGGTGTTCTAGTGCCATGTACACGTGGTAGGCGAGACAGGAAACACACTTTCAAAGCAACTCTGACAGACTCTGAAAGAGCAGGAGTGGCTGTAGCTTGTAGCCATAGGCCAGGACTGTAGTAGAACCAGAGTGTCAAAAACAGAGACAGGGCTGGGAAGATGGCTCAGTAGTTAAAGGCACTTGTTTACAAAGTCTGCCAGTCAGGGTTCAATTCCCCAGTACCCACATAAAGCCAGACATGTCCATTTTCTTTTTTCTTTTTCATCTCCCTTTCTTTCATCTCCCCTCAAATTAACTAATTAATTAGAAGCAGAGATAATCCTCTGGCAAAAGAGGAGGCAAGTTGGGCATTGTTGGGAGTCTGAGCTGGCACTCCCTGCACTGCCTGTGACTAAGTGCACACTGGCATCAGGTAAACACCTGACAGGCCCTCTTAAGTGGTGACACCCAGCTCAAAGCCTTCTCCCATGCAAGACTGTCCTGTCCCTCCTGATTTGGGCTAGGAAAGCTGAAGGATAAAGGTTAGGTAGTGGAGGGTGGGCAGGAGCCCTTGCCCAGCTCAGCTTGGGATGAGCAAGGACCAGACTGTAATGGTAATGGGAGTCGTCTGAGCTTAAAGGCTGCTGGGCAGACCCTCAGCAGCTGAGACAGCACAGTGGGGGAGGGTAACTGTCCTACTCCATCCAATTCCTACTTCCTAGAGGCCCCTGTCTCTTTTGCTGAAGTCAGCAGGTGCCCTGGGGGACACTAGTCCTCCCAAGTACCCCCACCCCCGCAGATGGGCTGCACACTGCACACAGACAGACACAGAAGGCGGACACTCAGGACTGTCTCTGTAGAGCCAGCATGGCACACGGGGCCAACGAAGGGCCGTGTCAGGCAGCCTCCCCAACAACTGCTGAATTGCACTCTTGAAAAAATGGCCACAAAATTTTAAACAGAACACACAGCATACATTTCTGAGAGGCCTCTGCTCCCGCATTTAAAACCGTGACGTACATCTGAGCTGCTGCAAAGCCCGCGGGCCTGATGGGAGCACGGTGCCCACTACCGCAGCAGGAACCAAGGCAGTGTCAGCAGGATTTTCTGCCTCTCACTAAGAGTGGCACAGACAAAATGATGTTCCTGGGGTAGGAAGGCTGTGTCCAGCATGAACAAGGACACCATGCTCCCCTGTACCCCAGGACTGGGGGATCACAGCTGGAGCAGCAAATTATATTCCACACTGTGGCCAGCTAGGATGGTTAGGATGGCCATGATGAAAACAGTGGAATCAGTCCCTGACCACAGGGGCTCCCTCAGCCCATGACTCACCAATCCTTTGGGGCATGATTTGAGACCAAGACTGAAAGGGGGACCCCTCCTGCAAATGGAGGCGGCTGGTAGGAAAGTCAAAGCAGGTTCTGGTACTTCTGTACCACACTGGAGGGTGAGGTATCTACAGAAGACTGCCCTCCCCAAGAGACATCTACTCCACCCCTGCCATGCCACCAATGGATCCATCCTTAACTCAGGTCCATTTCTCTTGTCTCTGCTACACCCACAGCAGAGCCACAGCCTGAAACCCAATGTCCCCACCCCAGCCTCACCTCCCATGCCTCTTCCTACACATACATGCACAAGCATGCACACACACACACACACACACACACACACACACACACAAACACAAACACACACCATAAATATAACCATTTCCCACTTCTATGGCTCAGCAGACAGCTTTCCAGGTATGCCAACCAACAGCCCCTATACAAGAACAGGACTGGGATTATCCACTCTGTGCTTCAAGCTCTGCTCCCACAGGAAACAGCAGCTCCTGTAGCCCCTGATCTTTTAGCCTGGAAATACACCCAGGGAGAAGCACTTGTGTGTGCCACCAACAGCTTGTTCCTAGCAGCACCAGGTAAAGTGAGGAGCTATCCAGCCACTCTCCCAGACTGTAAGTAGAGGAACCTTTGTGTCTCTCACTCTCCCAACCTATCTTTCTCACAGGTACCAATGTTTCATTGCTGATCACCTCTCACATCTCTACAAAGACCCTTCAGGGCCAGGCTCAGCTGCTGCAACGTGTGGCATCTGCTTTTGGAGAGTTTGGGCAGGCACCAGGTCCACATCCACTCAGCAAAAACTCCCTTCCCTGAACCAAGGGTACAGGGAACCAAGTCTGGTCCCCACTACTTCCCACTTACCAGGCTGCACCATTACACATCCAGGCAAGAAGGCCAGCTGCCTGTGGGGCCCAGGGACTACCCAGCCCTGTCTGGAAGCAATGCCTCTGCCTAATGCTCCCTGACACCCAGCTGGGAATTTCCAGCTGCACCAGGAGTGGAAGCAGGAATGTGTGCTGCCTCTGGCCTTATATCATGGGGGGGGAGGGAGTGGTCAGCAGCAGGGCCCCTCAGGGCAAACAGGGAGGTGCACTGATCACTGTTAATGAGCACTGACTACATCTCATTCGACTCATGCATGATGCCTGCTGGTGGCACTACCGAACCGTGGGGACCAGAATCAAAGCACGTGAGATGACCCAGTCACTCTCCCTGCCAAACCTCCTGACCCCAACTACTTAAGATGGTATGAGAGCCAGACAACCAGTCATTCCTGTCTCTAGAAGGAGGGAGCCTTCTGCTCCATATGCTCTTCCACAGATCTCACAATGCCACCAGCACAGCTGGTCTGAAAACCAGGTCAGCCACTCAATACACTGACAGGAGGATGGCAAGGGTTATGAGAGGACAGCAGCCTGCCAACACCACCCAGTACAGTGACCCGACCCAGACATATAAGCTCAGGACAAGCAGCCTAAGCACACAAGAGTCATTCTCACTGTTGTTATTAGCCCAGGAACAGTTGCAGAGGCCCTTCATGACATGCCAAAACCTGGACCTACACACCTCCAAACACGACCCATGTACCTGGGCCACCTGTGCTCGCATCCCCACCTGTGCACAGACACTGCTATCTGGGCAGGCAGACTGCTGCCTGTGCTTGCCCACAGGGCAATGTCCACCTGAGCCAGCGCAGTGATTAACCATACTTAATGCACCAGTTCCAAGCCAACGTCAGCCCAGGCTTCAGACGCTCCACCTGCTTACTTTCACCCAAGAGGACAGAGCTATGTTATCCCAACAGAACCCCTGCCAGCCCACAAGACTTCCTTCAAGAACAGTCAGCCATTCATGTGTCTGTTTCTCCAAATGAGACAGGACTCAGCTAAGGCAGGGCGGATGGTAAGCCCCCCGCCCCCATAGTGGCGCGGCAGGAGCTGCCAGGGGACCACGCTCTAACAAGCATCAGATATGGAATGACTGGAATCACAAAGTATGAATTTTTATGAGTCCAATAAATCACTCCACTTTTCCAGTGCTTGATGATTCCAACCCTTCATACATAGGAAAGGCCTGCTACAAGCAGAGGCCAGACCCTCAAGCCTGACAAAGGGCACCATCACAGTGATGGGATAGCCAGGGTCCCTCCAGAGCACCCTCGCTCTGCACCTTGAGGCTGTGGCAAGCCTGTCTAGCAGGTCCCCCAGGCAGCAGCAAGTAACTGGGGGGGGGGGTGCAGGTGGAAACTCATCAGCCACTAGAGGAGCCCTGCCACACTCCTAGAGTGCAGGAGAACCCCCCCGGAGTCCTTGTCAGCACAGGACTTAACAGTCATGAGCAGCTTCAAGGCAGCCACCTATCTCCTCTCAGAATCTGTGCAGGCAACAGGAGGACAGAGGACAAGTGTGTACTCACATACAGTCACCCATGGCGTCAAGAGAGCAGGAATACACGGGCCCAGTGAGAGGACAGGACCCCTCAGGTGTCACAGCCCAGGCCCATCTCAGGGGGCTGGCTGGGAACCCAGAGGTTTTGGCCACCTGGAACCTCCCCTGGTAGATGTAGGTAAGTGGCTGTCGACAACCCTCAGCCCACAGCTGGCTCATCACCAGCCTTCCTTGCAGCATCATGAAAACAGGGGATCTATCACTGACAAACATTTACAGATTAGCAAATCACAAAGGCAGCTCCAGACAGGGCCGTAAGTCAGCTAAGCAGCGTCCGCATGCAGATAGCAGTGTGGGCGATGTAGTGGTGACAAATAACCGCTGTCAGCTACCCTGTCCCCTGCGCAGGATCCGTGTTCTCTGTTGTTCCCCACTACCTAGTGCTTAATGACAACACTGTCAGCCCAAGACTCAGAGCTACGAAAGCCGCTGCCTCGGACTGTCAGCACCCTATTAGAGGGAAGATTGAGACCCTACTCTTCCTAAAGTCACTCAAGCAACACAAGCTGCTAGTTCCTGTAATTACTGTGCACTAGCCATCGATCGCACACCGACACCTGACCTGCCTGTATGAAATGGGAGTAGTTTGCTATGTGACAGTCTCTATAGATTACAGGGGATGGGGAGTCTTCCCTCTCCTTCTAACCATCACTCTACCCGACCTCAAAAGCCAGGAAAGGAAGGAAGCAGTGCCACCCTCCATCAAAGAGCCACCACCATCAAGGTGGAGATGTGCAATCAGAGTCTGCCTTGCCTGGGGAAGGCTGGGCCTCAAAGGTTGTCAGGTATCCCCTAACCAACTTGAGACTATATTCAGATTGCCTGAAGGGTAGTCTGCCCCACTCCATTATCCTACATGGTCATAAGCCCCAAGGAATGTGTAGGAAAGGGTTCTGGGAGCCCTGGCTCCATAGCCCAAAAGCCATGGTGTAGCACACACCACAGATAGACACCCACTCCTCAGCCTGCTAGTCACATCTCTACACAGCGTGGCCCACCTCACCCATGTGAGTTCATCCTCACTCCTTCATCCCAGAATCTCAGACAGAGAATCCCTGCCCTCTTACCTTATGATGCTTGTGTCCCTAAGCTCCCTGTCTTGCCTACAAATGGAAGCCAGTCAAGACTCCAGACATGCAAGGGCAGAAGCACAGTCCCAGAGGACAAGGACTGCCTGAGCAGCATGCCACCTCCAGGCTCTCAGAGCACCCTTCTCCAGTCCTGTAGTGCAGCTTCATATTCCCTCAGGCTCCCTCAAACGCAGCACAGGAGCTATACCCACAGGACTCCAGGCCCTTCTATGTGAGTACCAGCACTACAGGGACTACAAGGGCAAGAGCAACCAGAGCACAGGCTACAGCTGGGGGAGGAGGCTGAACTGCTTATACTTCTAGGTGATTCCACTAGACAGCTAGGTTAGGAAAGAGTCTCAGTTTATTCCAGAGAGCCATAGCTCTGACCAACACTGGGCACATTTCCTGATACCCATAGCCAAGAGCTGCACTTGAACTTCATACCAATGCTGCCTGGCTGGATTCTGAGGTCAAGGAAATATACCACAGGGCTAGGTAGCTGCGTGGAAATACACTGTATAAACAACAGGCACGATTAAGAGAAAATCATGTGTCCTCAGGCTACCAGGACCTTCTTGGCCATTATTCCATTTCCTTCTGGACCACCTCTGGCCTTTCACTGTGGGCCACTCAATGGGTTACAGAGGGGAGCCCTTGGGACCAGATACTAGGTGTGCTGGGCTTCAATTATAGAACCCTTGGAAGTCAATCTTAGTCACTGGGCCTACACTGTGGTCAGCACCAAGGACAGGCCCACCAAGATGGCCAGAGATGGTAGAGTACAAGCTACACTTTCAGACAAGTTCTAGTTAATTCACAGCTTCCAAAATGCAATTGCATGTGCTATGAGCTAGCAGCAAACTGGAGCCTTGAAAAGTCAGTAAGAGCCTCCCCACCCACAGCCCAGTGGAGACCCCAGGGGAGTAAGGTGCCCTGGCCTTGAAGCTGCACTGGCTCATTAACTGGGATGGACAACATCACCCTCAGAGGCAGGGCCACCCCTCTTCTCTGGAGTCATGCAGCCAGTACCAATAGCAATACCCGTCTCTCACCTCCTGATGTATCTCCGGGCCATAAGTTAAGGAAGCAGTAGGTGTCACATCAGGCCAGGTACATGGTCCTAGAGAGGAAGGGACTCAGTGCAGTCCAGCACCTGTGCAAGCCAGGAGTCCTTCTGACCAAAAGGCCCTGGCAGGAAGGAAGAACAGGGAGGGCAGGAAGCATGGGAGGAAGCACTCTGCCGTCTAGGGAGGGACAGGGATGCACAAGACCCAGTATATGCTGGTCTGCAGCAGTCAGGGCAGACAGATCCCACACAGCAGCCCCCATACCAGCTCTAGCTCTCTAACCCACCTGCAGGGCTCCAGGCCTGTCACTTTCAGGATAAAAGCAGCACAGGGGAGCTAGGTCACTGCAGCCACCTGTGTCATTATAAGTCAACGCTAATAATCCCAGTCTGCCCATAGCCTACCCACCATGAGACCTGGAGAAAGAATCCACCTTAAGCGAGGTGTGGTGGTGCATGCCTTTAATCCCAGCACTCGGGAGGCAGAGGTAGGAGGATCGCCTTGAGTTCGAGGCCATCCTGAGACTACATAATGAATTCCAGTTCAGCCTGAGCTACAGACCCTACTTCAAAAACCAAAAAGAAAAAGAAAAGAATGAATGAATGAATGAATGAAATTTTAAAAATTTTAAAAAGAAAAAGAATCTGTCCCACCACCAATCTGGAAGGCATAGCCAGAGGCCACATGAATTTCTCTAAGTCCCAAAGAGGAGCCTGGCATGAGACATACGTTGCAGGGGCCTGTGAGGTGAGGACAGGTAGGGCACTGAAGATAATGAAAAGGACAGAAGTGCTCTAGAATGCTGCCTCCTAGGAGGGCAGGCCCAACTTGGCTCCCCTGCTGGATTTTGAAAGCTTATTTGGAGGTTCTAGCAGGGGAGCACAGCTACTTGTATATCTGTGACCCAAGACCAGTCCTCTATTGGAGAAGGTCGTCCTCTTTGATGGAGTGTGTGCATCTTCGGGAGAGATGCACACAGAGAGGTGAAGGAGGAAGGGGACACCCACCTAGCCAGCCAGATCATCCAAATCAACTCTGACGACCAATGAGTTGACAAATGTCACAGCCAGATCACCCTCACATCCCCGGCTGGACTTTGAAAGAAGGAGGCAGAGTCACAGCATTACATGGTGAGGAAAGGGCAGCTGGGGTGTCTGACCTGGAAAACAAGTCCCAGGAGCACAGAGAAGGCTGAGCAGGGACTAGGGGCCCAACCTATGACCCCCACATGGGGCTGGTGTTGCAATCAGGTTCTCAATGCTGATAGAAATCACACAACCAAGAGCAGCTTGTGAGAAAAAAAAAAAGAGGTTTATTTTGGCTTACAGACTCGAGAGGAAACTCCACGATTGGCAAGGGAAAATGAAGGCATGAGCAGAGGGTGGACATCACCCCCTGACCAACATAAGGTGGACAATAGCAACAGTGTGCCAAACACTGGCAAGGGGAAACTGGCTATAATACACATAAGCCTAGCCCCAACAAATACGCTCCCTCCAGGAGGCATTAATTCCCAAATCTCCATCCGCTGGGAACCTAGCATTCAGAACTCCTAAGTTTATGGGGACACCTGAATCAAACCATCACAGCGGGTTCTATCTCAACTTTCCAGGCATGCAGTGATAACAACACATAGGGGTAGTGAGACACAGCAGAGCCACAGCTGAGAAGAGCTTACTAAAGACACACCTAGACCCACTACTGTCAAGGTAAAGTCCTTGTCCTACTCTTCCGTAGACCTCACACAGAGCCAAGGCTGAGCAATTCAATTTCCCCGTAAAGCTTCAGGCTTACCACTTTTTCGGGGAATCCAGCTGAGACACTCCTGGCCCAGCTAGTCAGCCCCTCCCGACCCGACCCTGCACTAGGGCTCGCTCCCTCCTCCCACTCCCGACCTGACCCTGCACTAGGCCTCGCTCCCTCCTTCCTCCCAACCAGACCCTGCACTAGGCCACGCTCCCCTTCCCAACCCTACCCTGCGCTAGGCCTCACTCCCTCCTTCCTACTGACACAACCCTGCAATAGGGCTCACTCCCCCCTCTTCCTACCCCCAACCCTGCACTAGGGCTTGCACCCCCCCTCAAAAACCACTCAGAACCAGAGCATACTTGCCATTTTCACCTTTCCGATGAGACAGAGCCATTGTCTCTCCCAGGAGACAGCTGAAATACACTAAGGTTCCTTCCTCTCTAGGATACTCTGTGCTGATCTCGTGTGATACTTTACTTGCTGAGGCCCAGGCCTGGTGGTCCTCGGCCTAGCATCAAAGAAAGGAAATGGTCTCACCACTGCACACAGCCACTTCCACATGCCCACGCAGAGGTAGCCAGGGGCAGGTCACACAACAGGTAGAGCCTGCACCTGTGGCCCACTTTCCATGCCTCCCATTGCACACAGCCACTCACCTCTGCCCTGGACCCCTGGGCTGCAGGGCAGACATAAGAGAAACCTTGCTGGCCTGCAGAGCCAGCAATTCAGAGCTAAGCTCTTGTCCCCACAGAGGCATCCCACTTACATTCTTCTAGCACCCTATCTGTAGAGTAACTCTAGAGGAAAGCAGTGCTTCCTCAAACATCCCAGAGGAAAACAGAGTGAAGGGGGACCACTGGACACTCTCCTGCCTAGCTCCTGACAGTCTTACAGACTTAGGGCTTTATCAGATATTCTGTAGCCAATCCATGGCCAGGCTTGGTGTCCTTGTGTGAGCCACTCAGAATTTCAAGGCATCCTTGTAAGGTATGTCAGAGCCTTTGCTGTCAGCTGCTAGGATACCTAACCCCTTCCCAAACCTCCTTCTCAGGCAGCTGGACTCCGGAAAGTGCCAAGGTCATGTCCTGTTACCACCACTACATTCTCCATAAGCAGCACCAACCCACTTCAAGAGCTGCAGCTTTCACATTGGTTCCCACAGACGTATGCCCTGCCACTTACTCGCTCTGCTGCTGATGCAGAGAAGGCAATTAGGAGAGAAGCTGCCAGATCCCATCATGACCTGTGCAGCTTGGAATGTGCCATAAACAGAAAACACACTGTTCTCTGGTTTAGACAGAGTCCACAAAATGACTAGAAATGGGCTGGTGGGAGCTGAGGGGCCTGACCACAGGACCCAGGCAGCCTGAAGGACCTTCATAGCCCTAGATGGAAGAATGAGCTCTGGTCAGTCAGAGGCTACCATGTACCCCACTCTTACTGCACGGCATAAGCACCTGGGATAGTGTATCTTATAGGTCCCTTCCACACTAGCACACTTTAACAAGTTGGGTGGGGGGAGCAAGTGCCAGGAACACAGACCCAGGGCACAGCCCTTCACTCAATGGATACTCTATAGCACTGGGCTCCCTCAGCGCGTCCCCAGTGGGTCGTGGAGCAGACTGACTAATATGCAGCAGACCTACTCCCTCAGCACAGCTGCAGCAGGCGAGAACAACCCGCAGTCCCTGACAACGCAGAGGCCAAACAAGCTCCTCAGTGCTGGGCTCTGGCTATCACATCCACGGAAGGAGCCACCTGGAGCTAGGCCTGGGCCTGAGCATGGTCTACCTACCTGAATGCCAGCACCCAAGCTGGGTGCTACACTCCCTAAGAAGCAGACAACAAAGGCAGGATCACGGCCAGACCCTGTGCTCAACAGCACTAGTCAGATCCACCTGGACAAGGGCCCAGAGCTCAAAGTCAGTGTGCAGGCTGCCAGACAGGTGCTTTCTAATGACCTCCTCCCCACCCCAAGCAGGTTTTGCTTGGCCCAGGCCTCCTCTAGGTGGTAGTGGAGGCATTAGCCTCCTGCAGGAAGTGAGGAGTGTCTTTCATAGCAAACAATTTGATGTAGTTACCTTCTTGTTACTGGAACAAAGTACCTGACCAAAAGTAGCTGATGGGAGGAAAGTTTTGAATTTTAGCTTACAGCCTCAAGGGGATAGTCCATGATGACAAGGGGAAAGCACAGTATAAGCAGAGGCTGAACATAACTTCTGCCACAGCAGAAGTGGAAATCAGTAGCAAGGCAGTGAGCAGAATTCTAGCAAGGGGAAGCTGTAACACTCATAAGCCTGCCTCCAACAACACACCTCCTCCAGCAAGACTGCACCTCATCAGCTGGGAATGAAGCACTCAAAACACCTGAGTTCCTGGGGGACACAAGTTGTTGGCAATCTTGGGGATCCATCACCATATCTCCACAGACACAGGAGAGGAAATAAGAAACCAGAAAGCCAAGCCCAGAGTGGTGTCGCACGCCTTTAATCCCAGCACTAGGGAGGCAGGGGTAGGAGGATCACCATGAGTTCAAGGCCACCCTGAGACAACATAGTGAGTTCCAGGTCAGCCTGGGCTAGAGCGAGACCCTACCTCAAAAAAAAAAAAAAAAAAATCAGAAAGTGGTAGCAAACAGTGTCCTCTCCTGTGATTGCTATGACATCTAGAAGTCCTGACGCAGAAGAGGCATATACAGTCTGGCCTTTTGAAGGCAGCCACACCCACACACCTTGTACCCTTCCCTTGACAGGCCAAGAGAAGAGGAAGCCCACAGCAAGGGAAAGGACAGCTAGCTCAGGTCTGAATGGACAAGGCGTTCTCAAGGGGATCCACCAATAGTTGTCACAAGGAGGGCTAATGAGGGCAAAGCCTGGGGAGGTCTAATCAAGAGCACCACAGACGGCCTTCTAACAGCAGAACCCAGACATCGAGTGCAGTGGCTCTTCAGGGAGCAGAGATCCAGAAGCATATAGAAGAGGGCCTTGTTGGCTCTCCTGGCCAGGGGTGGCCCCATCAATCCTGGCCTGACTTTTCACATGACTGCCCTGCTAACAGCAGGACGAGCCCACCCTGGGCTACAAGCACCAGGAGTGTGCTGCTTAGGGGCCAAGAACCAACCTAGTCTGTCCTTTTAACTTGGAGTCTACTACTATAGTCACTCCTTAACTCTGTACTCTAGGGTATCCTGTGCCAACCAGCTCTTAGCAAAGACCTTAGTACTAGAGACCACTCTCTACTCTTTCACAGGCCTGGGCACCTGCAAAATCTAGCACTAACCTCAATATGCAGCCCACAACCTAGGCTGAATACAACCTAGCATAGTAGCCTCCACCTGGACCATATTCTGTCACTCCACGTTCTAGGCAGAACAAGGAGAAAACCACTTCCAACAGGCCCACAAGCTGCCCCACCCACCAAGTAACACTCCCACCTCTCTGCCCCAGAAGCCTCTGAGAAGCCACAGGCCAGTAAGCCACTTACCCTCCACACACAGGTAGATCATCACAACACAACAGCCCTTCTTCCTCTACCAATCACAGTCAGGCAGGGCAGAGCCACCCAGACACCCAACCTGCAGTTGGTAAAGTGAGCACAAAACTTGGTAATCTGCGAGACTGGACTGAGTAGACTCCCACTTCCTGTACAGACCCTGCTCAGCCATACCAGACTATGAGGAACAGTGAACTCTTGGGGGTACTGCTGCTGCAGGAGAGCTGGAAACCTATTAGGGCCTCTTGAGACTTTCAGGGATGAGGACCCCAACTGTCCCACAGGCAGCCTAGGCCCTACTGAGCTGCAGAGCCTACAGAGCCCCTCCTTGGGCAGGACAGCCATTTGCCACCCCAGAAGGCTGAGCTGCTCAGGCCAGTATTCTGGACACATCTACCATACAGCCATGACTCTGCAGGTCCTGTCACAAACCTGGTGGAAAATAACATCATCCTGCCTCAAGTTTTTCCTACACAGTGTCTCCCACTGTACAAAATAACCAAGTACAAGAAAAGGGGTTCATAGGGAGTGGAAGAGAATAAGAGAGGGTAGTAAAAGGGTGGCAGTTGGAATGAATGGTCCCCAATTTATTCAGGATTTCATTAAAGTTTGTAATTTAGATCTGTGGCCACCTGGATGGAGGCAGTGTTGCTGTGAATGAATCCTTGGGCCCAGCCCTGAGGTGGGGGTGGATCTCGAATTGCAGTCTAAAGACATGCAAAGTGCCTGAGCTTTGCCTGGAGTTCCTAACCAAGCTTGCTATGGTGCTAGTATGGCTGTGGGTCTTTTTCTCTCTGCTTGGACCTGTGAAAGCAGGCCAGCTTCTTTTGCCATTATGAAACTTTGCCTGAATCTGTAAGTTTCAAGTAAATTCCCTTCTTCCATAACTGTGTCTGGTCTGGAGGTTCATCCCAGCAACCATAGGCTATCTGCTACAAGGGGTCAAATAAGAATAAAAAAACAGAGCCAGGTGTGGTGCACGCCTTTAATCTCAGCACTTGGGAGGCAGAGGTAGGAGGATGGCTGTGAGTTTGAGGCCATCCTGAGGCTATACACTGAATTCCAGGTCAGCCTGGGCTAGAGTGAAACCCTACCTTGAAAAAAACAAAAAATAAATAAATAAATAAAAGAATAAAAAAACAAATTTTAGAATACAAACAGTAGCTCAAAGGATGGATTTAGTGGCCAATTATATATGGCAGAATCTAAAATAAACCTGACAAGACAAATTAAAAGAAGCACACCTATGTGCATCATAACAAAACTGATAAAAATCTAAGATAGAAAAGCATCTTAGTAACAACCAGAGGGGAGAGAAAAAAAAGACCTGTGACCTCAAGACAGAAATATCAATAAGCAACACCTGATGTCACAAATGGATGACATCCTATGGAAGGACGTCATCAAAGAACAAAAGGAAGGTAATCACCACTCTAAAACACTTAGTTGCTTTTCCTGTGCCCAGTGTCTTATATGTCAGGCATGCACTCTACCACTGAACTCAATCTCAGCCCCTAGAACTCTTAATCCAGACAATACACTCCTCATTAACTCAGACAACAATGAAAACATTATCTGACAAGCACATATTGAAGGCACTGGTTCCAGGAGACCTGCACTGACAAAGGACATGTTGGGGTAATCTTCGTAAGTACAGAAAGGAATTAACAGAAATGGATGAATAAATGCATCCATAAGTCTAGGTGAATGTTGACATTCCAAATACAGGAAAAAGTAAAATCATGACACCTTACATGTGAGATGAAAGGAAGAAATAGAAGTATTCTAAGGTAAATATTCCACTATCCAAAAAGCAACCACATGTTAGTTTATAAGTATTAATAACATTGATGCATATTATAACATTGAAAGAAACTATGAAACCGGGCGTAGTGGCTCACGCCTTTAATCCTAGCACTCGGGAGGCAGAGGTAGGAGGATTGTCGTGAGTTCAAAACCACCCTGAGACTACATAGTGAATTCCAGGTCAGTTTGGGCTAGAGTGAGACCTTATCTTGAAAAAAAAAAAGAAAGAAAGAAACCATGAAAAGAATAAAAATGTTTATAACAACAATTCATAATAAGTGAAAAAAAAACTGCTTGCACCCAAAATAAAAAGAAAATAAACAGAGGTGGCAGAACAAAGAAGAACCATGTTATAAGAGAGTAGATTCAAACCAAAATTTCCTAGCTAAAACTTTAAATAAAAAAGACTGAATATTTTTAAAAGAAATTCAAGCCAGTCAGGCATAGTGGTGCATGCATATAATCCCAGCACTTGGAGGCAGAAGTAGGAGGATCGCCAAGAGTTTGAGGCCACTCTGAGACTACGTAGTGAATTCCAGGTCAGCCTGAGCTAGAGGGAGACCCTATCTTGAAAAAAAAAAAAAGAAAAATTCAAGCCATACATGGCAATGACATACCTGTAATCCCAGCACTTGGGAGACAGTAGCAGGAGGATCAACATAAGCAGGAGTTCTGAATTCTAAGCCAGCTAAAGATACATAGTGAGACCCTGTCTCAAAAAAAATAAAATAAAAAATAGGGAGCTAGGAATGGTGGCACATGCCTTTAATCCCAGCACTCAGGAGGTAGAGGTAGGAGGATCGCCATGAGTTCTAGGCCTCCCTGAGACTACATAGTAAATTCCAGGTCAGCTTGGGTTAGAGTGAGATCCTACCTTGAAAAACTCAGACGGGGGCTAGAGAGATGGCTTAGCAGCTAAGCACTTGCCTGTGAAGCCTAAGGACCTTGGTTAGAGGCTCGATTCCCCAGTACTCATGTAAGCCAAATGCACAAGGTGGTGCATGCATCTGGAGTTCATTTGCAGTGGCTGGAAGCCCTGATGTGCCCATTCTCATTCATTCATTCTATCTCTCTCTCTCCCTGTCACTCTCAAATAAATGAATAAAAATAAACAACTAATAAAACTTTTTTAAAAGAGAAACCAAAAATAAATCAATAAATGAAATAGGGCTGAAGAGATGGCTTAGCAGTTAAGGTGCTTGCCTGCAAAGCCTAAGGACCCAGGTCTGATTACCCAGAATCCATGTAAGATAGATGCACATGGCGGTGCATGTGTCTGGAATTCATCTGCAGTGGCTAGAAGCCCTGATGTGCCCGTTCTCTCTATCTGCTCTCTCAAATAAATAAATAAATAAAATATTTAAAAATATAAATATAAAGGTCAGATGTGAGGGCTCATGCATATAATCCCAGAATCTGGAAGGCCAAGGTAGGAGGTTCATCATAAATTTAAGGCCAGCTTTATAGAGTGAGCTACAGGTCAGCCTTGGCTAAGGTGAGATACTGCCTCAAAAGAGAGAGAGAAGCTGGAGAGATGGCTCAGCGGTTAAGGGTTTGCTTGTGAAACTGAAGGACCCAGGTTCAACCTCTCTAGATCCCAAGTAAGCTACATGCACAAAGGTGATACAAGTGCAAGGCTGCACATGTATACTCGGTGATGCGAACATCTGCAGTGGCTGAGGCCCTGGGGTGCCAATTCACTCTCTTCCTCTCTAAAAAGAGTAAGAGAGAAGAAAAAAGGAAAGAAGGACATTTTAAACTGCTTATAAAAGCCACTTTCGGGGCTGGAGTGATGGCTTAGTGATTAAGGCACTTGCTTGAGAAGCCTAAGGACCCAGGTCCAATTGCCCAATACCTACGTAAGCCAGATGCACAAAGTGGAAGATGTGTCTGAATTTTGTTTGCACTGGCTGGATGGATGCCCCAGTGTCCAGTGTGCCCATTCTCTCTCTCAAACAAATATTTAAAAAAAAAAAAAAAAAACACTTTCTGGGCTGGTGAGATGGCTTCGTAGTTAAGGCACTTGCCAGCAAAGCCAAAGACCCAGTTTCAATTCCCCAGTACTGTCATAAAGCCAGATGCACAAGGTAGCACACGCATCTGGAGTTCACTTGCAGTGGCTGGAGGCCCTGACGTATCTATTCTCTCTTTCTTTCTCCCTCTCTCAAATAAATAATTTTTTAAAAAAATGCTTTCTGGCCAGGCCTTTAATCCCAGCACTCAGGAGACAAAGGTAGGAGGATCACCATGAGTTTGAGGCCACCCTGAGACTACATAGTGAGTTTCAGGTCAGCCTGGGCCAGAGTGAGACCCTACCTCAGGGGGCGGGGGCAGGGGGGTTAGGCTGGGCATGGTGGCACATGCCTTTAATCCCAGCATTCAGGAGGCAGAGGTAGGAGGATTGCTGTGAGTTCAAGGCCACCCTGAGACTACATAGTGAATTCTAGGTCAGCCTTGGACCCTACCTCAGAAAACAAACAACAAAAAGGTTCAATTCACCAAAGGGATACAAGTCTGAATTGGTTTGTAACCAGCAAAGGGACCTCCAGACATTCAATGCCAGAATGATACCTGAGAAATGAGCAAATTCCAGACACAGTGGAAGACCCTTATACACCTCCCAAGACTGGAAACCCAGGCTCATTCCCTCTCCTCCAGAGTTGGTAATACAGATTTTAACAGCACAATTAACACAACTTACTTTACAGCCCCACTCACCAAACAACTGGGAATCACATTCTTTACAAATCAAGATTTACCAAAATCACTACAAGGTGAGCCACAAGTCTGAAAAAAAAAATCAAAAAAATCTGAAACTGAGAGTAAGGTAGCTTTGATAGGTAGTTTAGGGTGACTGAGCCCCTGAAAAGTAAAAAAGCAGAGATGTCTTTGGGCCTATACTCGCAATCTCCACTTTGCTAGAGATCAAAGTATGATCTGACTTATCTCTTCCCCAGATCTATTTTTCCACAAATAACCTGGCCCCTCCTGCTGGTGATTTTTTTTTTTTTTTTAATTGAGGTAGGGTCTCACTCTAGCCCAGGCTGACATGGAATTCACTATGTAGTCTCAGGTGGCCTTGAACTCCTGGTGATCCTCCTTACTCTGCCTCCCAAGTGCTGGGATTAAATATGTGCACCACCATACTCAGTCCCCTTTCCTAGAATTTAAATCTAATCCTGACATTGTGGTTGGTCAAATTCAGCCCCCATAACTTGGCATCATGGCAGACTTCTTCCCGAGCCAGCCTCTAGCCCAGACCAGTCAACTCTCATCCTGGCTCACCTGAGCCAGAAGGTAAAGCCCACTACAATAAGGTTATACATAGATGTATGGGGGGAGGGCAAGCTCTCTTGGCAGCGCATTCATCACTTTTGAACCTCTAGATTCTGATGAGTCTCCCCCTTATCTCAGTCCAGACTGACAGGAGGGGAGAAACCCCTTACCCTTATTCCCACACAGGCTCTCTACACTCTCCTGCCCTTCATATGGCAGGAGAGCCCTTTGTACTTTCTTTTTTTGTTTGTTTGTTTGTTTTTCAAGGTAGGGTCTCACTCTAGTCCAGGCTGACCTGGGTCTCACTGTATACTATATAGTCTCGGGGTGGCCTTGAACTCATGGCAATCCTCCTACCTCTGCCTCCCAAGTGCTGGGATTAAAGACATGCACCACCACACCCAGCTTCTTTGTACTTTCTTTCTCCTCTCTAATAACACTTTTTATATTTCTTCCATGCCCATCATGTGGGGTCTCGGACCATGCAGGTATATCGATGTTCCTTCTCTTGATTTTGTACTTCCTTAAATAAATGTAATTTAATAATTATCCTTCTCAGTCTTATTTTATCCCATTCTTTGGTTAAATGCAGACACAAACTAAGGGTTTGGGGTTCAAAGACTCTATTCCTGAATCCCTAACACCCTGTTTCAAACACACACAACACACACACAGAAACACATGCACCCAAACATAAACACAAAATAAAATAAAAGTCTGAAATAAGATTTTACACACAAAATGAAGATAGACACACTTTTAAATTTATGTATTATTTATTTGAGAGAGAGAGAAAAAAAAAAAGAGGCTAAAAGAGAATGGGGATACCAGGGCCTTCAGCCACTGTAAATGAACTCCAGGAGCATGTGCCACCTTGTGCATCTGGCTTATGTGGGTCTTGGGGAATTGAACCTGGGTTCCTTGGCTTTTCAGGCAAGTGCCTTAGCCACTAAATCATCCCTCCAGCCCTAGAATCACTTCTTAAAATAACTTCAAGAAAAAAGAGCTTCCGGTTAAGATGGCACGTAGGAACCACACCAAAGCAGCCTAGGGGAGAAAAAGCCAAAACTAAACCCAGCAAAATACACTCTTCTACTAAAAAGTGAGGAGTATAAGAAATTATCAATTACAGCAGAAAAGTAGGAGTGATCCAGAGTGTCTAGAGCCCACAGAACCAGGCAGAAGCAGCTCCAGCAGTGGAGGCACCAGGTCCACATGGCCACAGCCACCAGGCTTGGCCTGAGCCACAGAAAAGCCAGGTGAGGGGATTCTCCACTCTCACCAGCCTGCTCCCAAACTCAAGAAGCATAAAAGGAGGATGGCAGGAAAGAATGGAGGAGCTGCTCCTATGGAAGAGGACCAGTAGAATAACTTCAGCCACCATCCACAGCTGCCCCTCCCCCACCACCAGCCCAAACGCCAGCAAGCACCAGAGACACAATACCAGGCACAAGCTATCACAGAAGCCATCCAGTGACCTAGCCAGCCTACCTGAGCCCACAGCGCAACAAAGAGGGACCCAAGCAGGAGCACAACATAACTGACACCAAAACCATCCCAAAAGGTAACTGGGATTACGACAGGTTAGTACCCACCAAATAAGCTGGTATATAGGCCTGAACTGGAAGTGCTAATTGCACCTTCAATATCAGGATAAATTATATGGTAAATTTTATGGATGGTCTGATTTGCCATTCTTTTTTTTTTCTTTTTTTTTTTTTTAATTTGAGAGTGACAGACACAGAGAGAAAGACAGATACAGGGAGAGAGAGAGAATGGGCGCACCAGGACTTCCAGCCTCTGCAAACGAACTCCAGACACGTGCGCCCCCTTGTGCATCTGGCTAACGTGGGACCTGGGGAACCGAGCCACGAACCGGGGTCCTTAGGCTTCAAAGGCAAGCGCTTAACCGCTAAGCCATCTCTCCAGCCCAATTTAGTATAATTTTTGCAACAAGTTTGTCATATGTAGCCTTTATTATGTTGTGATATTGTCTTTCTTTTCCTACTTGATTTCAGAGCTTTTATCATGAAGGGGTTTTGAATTCTGTGAAAGGCATTTCCCATATCTATTGAAATAGTCATGATATTTATGTCCAAAGGCTGCCGAATATACATTCTTTTCAGCAGCACATGGAACATTCTCTAAAATAGACCATATATTAAGACACAAAGCAAATCGTAACAAATTCAGGAAAATTGAAATAATTCCTTGCATTCTATCTGACCACAATGGAATTAAACTACAAATCAGTAGCAAGAAAGGCTACAGAGCATACACAAAATCATGGAAACTAAACAATACACTTCTAAATGATGAATGGGTCAATGAAGAAATCAAGAAGGAAATCAGGGCTGGAGAGATGGCTTAGCGGTTAAGCGCTTGCCTGTGAAGCCTATGGACCCCGGTTCGAGGCTCAGTTCCCCAGGTCCCACGTTAGCCAGATGCACAAGGGGGCGCACGCGTCTGGAGTTCGTTTGCAGAGGCTGGAAGCCCTGGCGCGCCCATTCTCTCTCTCTCCCTCTATCTGTCTTTCTCTCTGTGTCTGTCGCTCTCAAATAAATAAAATAAATAATTTAAAAAAAAAAAAAAAAAAAGAAGGAAATCAAAAAATTTATAGAGTCAAAAGGTTCTGAGAACACAACATGCCAAAATCTCTGGGACACAATGAAGGCAGTTCTAAGAGGTAAACTTATAGCCTTAAGTACCTATATTAAGAAATTAGAAAGGTCGCAAGTAAACTACCTAATGCTTCACCTTAAAGCCTTGGAAAAAGAAGAACAAGGCAAACCAAAAATCAGTAGGCAGGAAGAAATAATAAAGATTAGGGCAGAAAATAATGAAATAGAAACAAAAAGAACAATCCAAAGAATTAATGAAACAAAGAGTTGGCTCTTTGAAAGGATAAACAAGATTGACAAACCCTTAGCAAATCTGACCAAAAGAAAGAGAGAAGAGAAAAAAATGTTTGAGACTTCCGGTTAAGATGGCGGCGTAGGTACCACGCCAAAACAGCCTGGGGGGGGGGAGACCAAAAAAAACTCAGCAAAATACACACTTTTACTAAAAAGTGAGGTGTATAGGAAGTTGAGGCGGCAGCGGAGAAGTAGAAGAGTTATAGAGCATCCAGAGCCTGCACAGGCGGGAACAGCGGCTCCGGGCTGCTCGACTACCCGCCGCAACCGCGGAGCGGCAGAAAACCGCCGGACCCTCGGCTCGAGCCGCAGGACAAGCCAGGTGCGGGATTTTCCCCTCACACCGCGCTCTCCGCAACTCGGGAAACGTGAGGGGAGAGCGGCAGCGAGAAACGGAGGGAGGAGCAGACCGCGAAGTAAAAGCACACGTGGAGAAACGATACAACCAGAACAGCGCGGCTCCCTCCCCTCCCCTGCCGCCTGAACCCAGCTCCAGCGAACACAGCAGCGGCCCGGGACCCGGCCACGCCAACTTGGGCTGACGGCGGGACCCAAGCAGGAGCAGAATTTGGCAGCAACTTCAGCGGCTCCAGCACCGGTACCAGTGGCCCCAGCAGCAGCGGACCCAGGAGCGGCAGCGGTGACAGATCCCGCAGCAGCGACTTCGGGGGAGCAGCACCGGTGGACACGGCAACGGCAGCTTCAGCAGCGGTGGGGGCTCCGGGGGTGGCGCCTACAACAGCTGCAGAGACGGCGGCAGCGGCTCGGTTTGCCCCGTAGGAAAAGCAAGTGCCCAGCTCCAGAAATCAGAACAGCAGCCCGACGACCCAGGCAGCAACTTGACTGAGACCACAATCACCCAAGGTAACTGGGATTGCACCAGGGAAGGGTCTCACTTGGTCACAAGCTGACTTGGATACCTCAACAGACCAGAAATCTAAACCTCTTTGTTGATAGAGGATCTGGTCATTATAATAACTACTCTTGCATACATACTCGGGGCTGTTTTTGATGGAATGGGTACAGTGTTTAGCTAAATTTTAGAATCTACCAGTATATTATTCCACTACCTTAAGGTCCTACCCTGAAAATATATTACACCAAATCAATTGATACAGCTAAGAATACACAGCTAGCTAGAAAATCCAAGCATTCACTTAATCCAAGATGCAAAAATATATACATTATAACACAAGAAACACTAAAAAGCAAGACGATATAAATCCACCTAAAAGTATTAATGCATCAGAAATGTCCTCCAGTGAGAAAGAGTTAGAGGAAATGCCTGAGAAAGAGTTCAAAAGAATAATTATAAATATGTTCAAAGAGGTCAAAGAACACATGAAAACAATCAAAGAAGAAATCAAAGAGGAAATCAAAGAGGAAATCAAAGGAATCAAAGAAGAGGCAGGACACCAATTTAATGAAATAAAGAAGGCAATACAAGACATAAATAGAGAAATAGAAATAATAAAGAAAAACCAATCAGAATTACTAGCAATGAAGAACACAGTTAATGAAATAAAAAACTCTGTAGAAAATCTCACCAGTAGGATGGATGAGGGAGAAGACAGAATATCTAAGCTAGAAGATCAGGTGGCAGACCTAATGCAGTCCAACAAAGAGAAAGACAAACTTATAGAAAAGTATGAGTGGGAATTTCAAGATATTCGGGACACTATGAAAAGATCCAATATAAGAATTCAGGGCATAGTAGAAGGAGAAGAATTCCACTCCAGAGGCATAGTAGGCATCTTCAACAAAATCATAGAGGAAAATTTTCCCCAAATTGGGAAAGAGGTGCCAATACAGATACAGGAAGCCTTTAGAACCCCAGCCAGACAAAACCCAGAAAGAAACTCTCCTCGCCATATTATACTCAAACTTCCAAACACACAAACCAAAGAAAAAATATTGAAAGCAGTTAGAGAGAAAAATCAAGTTACCTACAAAAGCAAGCCCATCAGGATTACAGCAGATTATTCAACACAAACTTTTAAAGCCAGAAGGGCCTGGAGTGATATATTCCAAGTTCTGAAAGATAACAACTGTCAACCAAGGTTACTTTATCCTGCAAAGTTATCCATCCAAATAGATGGAGAAATAAAGACATTCCATGACAAAAGCAGGTTAAAGGAATATCTGAAGACAAAACCAGCTCTACAGAAAATACTTGATAGAATCCTCCATGCTGAACAAAAGGAAAAGCACACATATAAGGAACCTAGAAAAAACCAGCCATACTCAAATACCAGTTAACAGAAGAGAGCACAGGTAGAACAAGTAACACACACACACACACACAAATGGCAAACATAAATACACACCTTTCAATAATATCTCTTAATATCAACGGTCTCAATGCCCCAACGAAAAGACATAGATTTGCAGTCAGGGTTAAAAAGCAGGATCCTACAATTTGTTGTCTTCAAGAAACTCACCTTTCTACAAAGGATAGACATTATCTTAGGGTGAAAGGTTGGAAGACGGTGTTTCAAGCAAATGGGCCTAGAAAACAAGCAGGGGTTGCTATCCTAATATCAGACAGGGTGGACTTTAGTCCGAAGTTAGTCAAAAAAGATAAGGAAGGTCACTTTATATTGATTAAGGGCACACTCCAACAGGAGGACATTACAATCCTAAACATATATGCACCTAACATGGGGGCTCCCAAATTCGTCAAACAAACACTATTAGAACTAAGGTCACAGATAACACCAAACACGGTGGTGGTGGGTGACTTTAACACCCCACTCTCATCAATTGACAGGTCATCCAGGGAAAGAATAAACAGAGAGGCATCTGGACTAAATGAGGTCATAGAAGATATGGACCTAACAGATATATACAGGACATTTCATCCAAAGGCTGCAGAATATACATTCTTTTCAGCAGCACATGGAACATTCTCTAAAATAGACCATATATTAGGACACAAAGCAAATCTTAACAAATTCAGGAAAATTGAAATAATTCCTTGCATTCTATCTGACCACAATGGAATTAAACTACAAATCAGTAGCAAGAAAGGCTACAGAGCATACACAAAATCATGGAAGCTAAACAATACACTACTAAATGATGAGTGGGTCAATGAAGAAATCAAAAAGGAAATCAAAAAATTTATAGAGTCAAATGATAATGAGAACACAACATACCAAAATCTCTGGGACACAATGAAGGCAGTTCTAAGAGGTAAATTTATAGCCTTAAGTGCCTATATTAAGAAATTAGAAAGGTCGCAAGTAAACGACCTAATGCTTCGCCTTAAAGCCTTGGAAAAAGAAGAACAAGGCAAACCAAAAAGTAGTAGACGGGAAGAAATAATAAAGATTAGGGCAGAAATTAATGAAATAGAAACAAAAAGAACAATCCAAAGAATTAATGAAACAAAGAGTTGGTTCTTTGAAAGGATAAACAAGATTGATAAACCCTTAGCAAATCTGACCAAAAGAAAGAGAGAAGAGACACAAATTAATAAAATCAGAGATGAACAAGGTAACATCACAACAGATTCCAGAGAAATTCAAAAAATTATAGGGACATACTATAAAAGCATATACTCCACAAAGTATGAAAATCTGAAAGAAATGGATGATTTCCTTGATCTATATGACCTACCTAAATTAAATCAAAATGAGATTAATCACTTAAATAGACCTATAACAAACATGGAGATCCGAGCAGTTATCAATAATCTCCCAACTAAAAAAAGCCCAGGCCCGGATGGATTCACTGCTGAATTTTACCAGACTTTTAAGGAAGAGCTAACACCATTGCTTCTTAAGCTTTTCCAGGAAATAGAAAAAGAAGGAATCCTACCAAACTCCTTCTATGAGGCCAGCATCACCCTGATACCAAAACCAGGCAAAGATAGAACAAAAAAAGAAAATTACAGACCAATCTCCCTCATGAACATAGATGCAAAAATTCTCAACAAAATATTGGCAAACAGAATACAAGAGTATATCAAAAAGATCATTCACCCTGACCAAGTAGGCTTTATCCCAGAGATGCAGGGATGGTTCAACATACGCAAATCTATAAATGTAATACATCACATAAATGGGTCGAAGGACAAAAACCACATGATCATCTCATTAGATGCAGAGAAAGCATTTGACAAAATCCAACATCCCTTCATGATAAAAGTCCTACAGAGACTGGGAATAGAAGGAACATATCTCAATATAATAAAGGCTATTTATGACAAGCCTACAGCCAACATATTACTAAATGGGGAAAAACTGGAAGCTTTTCCACTAAAATCAGGAACAAGACAAGGGTGTCCACTGTCTCCACTTCTATTTAATATAGTTTTGGAAGTCTTAGCCATAGCAATAAGGCAAGAGACACACATAAAAGGGATACAAATTGGAAAGGAAGAAATCAAGTTATCACTATTTGCAGATGACATGATTCTATACATAAAGGACCCTAAAGACTCTACTAGCAAGCTGTTAGAGCTAATCAAAACCTACAGCAATGTAGCAGGATACAAAATAAATACACAGAAATCAGTAGCCTTCATATATGCTAACAACAAACACACAGAGGATGAAATCAGAGAATCACTCCCATTCACAATTGCATCAAAAAAAATAAAATACCTTGGAATAAACCTAACTAAGGAAGTAAAGAATCTATACAATGAGAACTTTAAGACACTCAAGCGAGAAATTGCAGAAGACACTAGAAAGTGGAGAAACATCCCTTGTTCCTGGCTTGGAAGAATCAATATCGTGAAAATGGCAATCTTACCTAAAGCAATCTACACATTTAATGCAATCCCTATAAAAATTCCAAAGGCTTTCTTCATGGAAATAGAAAAAACAATCCAAAAATTCATTTGGAATCATAAAAAACCTCGAATATCTAAAATAATACTGAGCAACAAAAAAGAGGCTGGTGGTATCACCATACCTGATTTTAACCTATACTACAGAGCCATAGTAACAAAAACAGCATGGTACTGGCACAAAAACAGACATGTAGATCAGTGGAACAGAATAGAGGACCCAGATGTAAGCCCAAGTAGCTATAGCCACCTGATATTCGATAAAAATGCCAAAAATACTCATTGGAGAAGAGACAGCCTCTTCAGCAAATGGTGTTTTGAAAACTGGATAAATATCTGCAGAAGGATGAAAATAGATTCTTCTATCTCGCCATGCACAAGAATTAAGTCCAAATGGATTAAAGACCTTAACATCAGACCGGAAACTTTGAAACTGCTAGAGGAAAAAGTAGGGGAAACCCTCCAACATATTGGTCTTGGCAAAGACTTTCTAAATACAACCCCAATTGCTCAGGCAATAAAACCACAGATTAACCACTGGGACCTAATGAAATTACAAAGATTTTGCACCGCAAAGGACACAGTGAAAAAAGCAAAGAGGCAACCTACAGAATGGGAAAAAATCTTCGCCAGCTATATATCTGATAAAGGATTAATATCTAGGATATACAAAGAACTCAAAAAGTTAACTAATAAGGAATCAAACAGGCCAATCAAAAAATGGGCTAAGGAGCTAAATAGAGAGTTCTCAAAGGAAGAAATACGAATGGCATATAAGCACCTAAAAAAATGTTCTACGTCACTAGTCATCAGGGAAATGCAGATTAAAACTACATTGAGATTCCATCTCACTCCTGTCAGATTGGCCACCATCATGAAAACAAATGATCATAAATGTTGGCGGGGATGTGGAAAAAAAGGAACCCTTCTGCACTGCTGGTGGGAATGCAATCTGGTCCAGCCATTGTGGAAAACAGTGTGGAGGTTCCTAAAGCAGCTAGAGATTGATCTACCATATGACCCAGCTATAGCACTCCTAGGCATATATCCAAAGGACTCATCTCATTTCCTTAGAAGCACATGCTCAACCATGTTTATTGCTGCTCAATTTATAATAGCTGGGAAATGGAACCAGCCTAGATGTCCCTCAACAGATGAGTGGATAATGAAGATGTGGTACATTTATACAATGGAGTTCTACTCAGCGGTAAAGAAAAATGAAGTTATGAAATTTGCAGAAAAATGGATGGACCTGGAAAGTATTATACTAAGTCAGGTAACCCAGGCCCAGAAAGCCAAGCGCCACATGTTCTCCCTCATATGGGGATCCTAGCTACAGATGACTGGGCTTCTGTGTGAGAATGAAAATACTTAGTAGCAGAGGCCAGTAAGTTGAAAAGGAGACATAAAGGGTGGAGAAAGGAAGGGAAGAGGATACTTAATAGGTTGATATTGTATATATGTAATTACAATGATTGTAATGGGGAGGTAATATGATTGAGAATGGAATTTCAAACGGGAAAGTGTGGGGGTGGGGAGGGAGGGAATTACCATGGGATATATTTTATAATCATGGAAAATGTTAATAAAAATTTAAAAAAAAAAAAAAAAAAAAAAAAAAAAAGAAAGAGAGAAGAGACACAAATTAATAAAATCAGAGATGAAAAAGGTAACATCACAACAGATTCCAGAGAAATTAAAAAAATCATAGGGACATACTATAAAAGCATATACTCGGGCTGGAGAGATGGCTTAGCGGTTAAGCGCTTGCCTATGAAGCCTAAGGACCCCGGTTCGAGGCTTGGTTCCCCAGGTCCCACGTTAGCCAGATGCACAAGGGGGCGCACGTGTCTGGAGTTCGTTTGTAGAGGCTGGAAGCCCTGGCACGCCCATTTTCTCTCTCTCCCTCTATCTGTCTTTCTCTCTATGTCTGTCGCTCTCAAATAAAAAAAAAAAAAGCATATACTCCACAAATTATGAAAATCTGAAAGAAATGAATGTTTTCCTTCATTTATATGACTTACCTAAATTAAATCAAAATGAGATTATTCACTTAAATAGACCTATAACAAACATGGAGATCCAAACAGTTATCAATAATCTCCCAACTAAAAAAAGCCCAGGCCCAGATGGATTCACTGCTGAATTTTACCAGACCTTTAAGGAAGAGCTAACACCATTGCTTCTTAAGCTTTTCCAGTAAATACAAAAGGAAGGAATTCTACCAAACTCCTTCTATGAGGCCAGCATCACCCTGATACCAAAACCAGGCAAAGATAGAACAAAAAATGAAAATTACAGACCAATCTCCCTCATGAACATAGATGCAAAATTTCTCAACAAAATATTGGCAAACAGAATACAAGAGTATATCAAAAAGATCATTCACCCTAACCAAGTAGGCTTTATCCCAGAGATGCAGGGATGGTTCAATATATGCAAATCTATAAACGTAATACATTGCATACACGGGTTGAAGGACAAAAATCACATGATCATCTCATTGGACACAGCGAAAAATTTGACAAAATCCAACATCCCTTCATGATAAAAGTCCTACAGAGACTGGGAATAGAAGGAACATATCTCAGTATAATAAAGGCTATTTATGACAAGCCTACAACCAACATATTACTAAATGGGGAAAAACTGGAAGCTTTTCCACTAAAATCAGGAACAAGACAAGGGTGTCCACTGTCCCCACTTTTATTTAATATAGTTTTGGAAGTCTTAGCCATAGCAATAAGGCAAGAGACACACATAAAAGGGATACAAATTGGAAAGGAAGAGATCAAGTTATCATTATTTGCAGATGACATGATTCTATACATAAAGGACCCTAAAGATTCTACTAGCAAACTGTTAGAGCTGATCAAAACCTACAGCCATGTAGCAGGATACAAAATAAATACACAGAAATCACTAGCTTTCATATATGCTAACAACAAACACACAGAGGATGAAATAAGAGACTCACTCCCATTCACAATTGCATCAAAAAAAGTAAAGTACCTTGGAATAAACCTAACCAAGGAAGTAAACAATCTCTACAATGAGAACTTTAAAACACTCAAGCAAGAAATTGCAGAAGACGCAAGAAAGTGGAGAAACATCCCCTGTTCCTGGATTGGAAGAATCAATATTGTGAAAATGGCAATCTTACCAAAAACAATCTACACATTTAATGCAATCCCTATCAAGATTCCAAAAGCATTCTTCATGGAAATAGAAAAAACAATCCAAAAATTCATTTGGAATCACAAAAAACCTCGAATACCTAAAATAATACTGAGCAACAAAAATAATGCTGGTGGTATCACCATACCTGATTTTAACCTATACTACAGAGCCATAGTAACAAAAACAGCGTGGTACTGGCACAAAAACAGACATATAGATCAGTGGAACAGAATAGAGGACCCAGATGTAAGCCCAAGTAGCTATAGCCACCTGATATTCGATAAAAATGCCCAAAATACTCATTGGAGAAAAGACAGCCTCTTCAGCAAATGGTGTTGGGAAAACTGGATATATATCTGCAGAAGGATGAAAATAGATTCTTCTCTCTCACCATGCACAAGAATTAAGTCCAAATGGATTAAAGACCTTAACATCAGACCTGAAACTCTGAAACTGCTAGAGGAAAAAGTAGGGGAAACCCTTCAACATGTTGGTCTTGGCAAAGACTTTCTGAATACAACCCCAATTGCTCAGGCAATAAAACCACAGATTAATCACTGGGACCTCATGAAATTACAAAGATTTTGCACCGCAAAGGACACAGTGAGAAAAGCAAAGAGGCAACCTACAGAATGGGAAAAAATCTTCGCCAGCTATATATCTGATAGAGGATTAATATCTAGGATATATAAAGTCAGAAAGTTAAATAATAAGGAATCAAACAAGCCAATCAAAAAATGGGCTATGGAGCTAAATAGAGAGTTCTCAAAGGAAGAAATACGGATGGCATATAAGCATCTAAAAAAATGTTCTATGTCACTAGTCATCAGGGAAATGCAGATTAAAACTACATTGAGATTCCATCTCACTCCTGTCAGATTGGCCACCATCATGAAAACAAATGATCATAAATGTTGGCGGGGATGTGGAAAAAGAGGAACCCTTCTCCACTGCTGGTGGGAATGCAATCTGGTCCAGCCATTGTGGAAATCAGTGTGAAGGTTCCTAAAACAGCTAAAGATTGATCTACCTTATGAGCCAGCTATAGCACTCCTAGGCATATATCCGAAGGACTCATCTCATTTCCTTAGAAGTACATGCTCAACCATGTTTATTGCTGCTCAATTTATAATAGCTGGGAAATGGAACCACCCTAGATATCCCTCAACTGATGAGTGGATAATGAAGATGTAGCACATTTATACAATGGAGTTCTACTCAGAGGTAAAGAAAAATGAAGTTATGAAATTTGCAGAAAAATGGATGGACCTGGAAAGGATTATACTAAGTGAGGTAACCCAGGCCCAGAAAGCCTAGCGCCACATGTTCTCTCTCATATGTGGATACTAGCTACAGATGACTGGGCTTCTGCATGAGAATGGAAATACTTAGTAGCAGAGGCCAGTAAGTTAAAAAGGAGACATAAAGGGAAGAGAACAGAAGGGAGGAGGGTACTTGGGTACTTAATAGGTTGATATTGTATATATGTAAGTACAATAATTGTGATGGAGAGGTAATATGATAGAGAATGGAATATCAAAGGGGAAAGTGTGGGGGGGGGGTTAATATGGGATTTTTTTTTACAATCATGGAAAATGCTAATAATAAAAAAAAAAAGAAAAAAAAATCCAGTCACAATTACGAGCAATGAAGAACATAGTCAATGAAGTAAAAAAAAAAAAAAAAAAAAAAAACAACTCTGTAGAAAGTCTCTACAGTAGAATGGATGAAGGAGAGGACAGAATATCTTAAATTAGAAGACCAGGTGGCAGATCTAATACAGTCTAACACAGAGTAAGACAAACTAATAGGAAAGTATGAATGGGAATTTCAAGATATACAGAACACTATGAAAAGATCAAAAACAAGAATTCAGGGTATAGTAGGAAAAGAATTTCACTCCAAAGACCTGGTAGGTGTTTTCAACAAAATCATGGAAAAAAAACTTCCCCCAAACTGGGAGATGCCAATGCAGATACAGTAACCCTCTAGAACACCAAGCAGACAAAACCTGGAAAGAACCTCTCCTCGCCATATTATAATTAAACTACCAAACATACAAACCAAAGAAAATATAGTGAAAGCAGTTACAGAGAAAAATCAAGTCACATATAACAGCAAGCCCATCAGGATCACAGCAGATTAATCAACACAAACTTTCAAAGCCAGAAGGGCTTGGAATGATGTATTAAAAACTCTAAAAGATAGCAGCTGTCAACCAAGGTTACTTTATCCTACAAAGACATCCATTCAAATAGATGGGAGAAATAAGGACATTCCACAACAAAAGCAGGCTAAAGGAATATTTGAAGATAAAAATAACTTCAAGGCCGGGCATGGTGGAGTACTCTACCTCAGAAAAAAAAACAAAAAATAAACAAATAAATAGGGGCTAGGGAAATGGCTTAGCAGTTAAGGCATTTGCCTGCGAAGCCTAATGCCCCTGGTTTGATTCCTCAGGACCCACATAAGCTAGATGCACAAGGGGGCACAAGCATCTGGAGTTCATTTGCAGTAGCTAGAGGCCCTGGTGAGCCCATTCTCTCTGTCTCTCAAATAAATAAAGAAATAAGAATGGAATTTCAAAGGGGAAAGTGTTGGGGGAGGAGGGAGGGAATTACCATGGGATATATTTTTATAATCATGGAAAATGCTAATAAAAATTTAAAATTTTTTTTAAAAATTTTTTAAAAAAGAAAGAGAGAAAGAAAATTTAGCAGGGCATAGCAGCACACACCATTAATCCCAGCACTCAGGACGGAGAGGTAGGAGGATTGCCAAGAGTTCAAGGCCATCCTGAGACTACATAGTGAATTCCAGGTCAGCCTGAGATAGAGTGAGACGCTATCTTGGGGAAAGGAAAAAAAAAGGAAGAAAGAAAGGAAATTTAAAAATATAGCTGGAGAGATGGCTTAGTGGTTAAGGGCTTGCCTGTGAAGCCTAAGGACCCCAATTCGAGGCTCAATTCCCCAGGACCCACATAAGCCAGATGCACAAGGTGGTGTATGCATCTGGAGTTCGTTTGCAGTGGCTGGAGGACCTGGCATGCCCATTCTCCCTCTCTCTCTGCCTCTTTCTCTGTCTGTTGCTCTCAAATAAAACAAAAAAAAAAATTAAAAAAAAACAAACAAACTTAAAAATAAATAAATAAAAACATCAAGGACTGGAGAGATGGGTGAGCAGTTAAGGCACTTACCTTCAGAGCCTAAGGACCCAAGTTCAATTCCCCAGTACCCTCATAAAGCCAGATGAAAAAGTGGCACATACATCTGGAATCCATTTGCAGTGCCTAGAGGCCCTGTCTCACCCATTCTCTCTGTCTGTCTCTCTTTTATTTCTCTCTGCTTGCAAATAAATAAAACAAGTTTAAAAAAATAAAATAATAAAAATAAACTTCTGGTTAAGATGGCAGCATAGGAACCACACCAAAGCAGCCTAGGGGAGAAAAAGACAAAAAAACAAACAAACAAACAAACAAAAACAGCAAAATATACTCTTCTACTAAAAAGTGAGGGGTATAAGAAATTATTAACTGTAGCAGAGAAGTAGGAGAGATCCAGAGTATCTAGAGCCCACATAGGCAGGCAGAAGCGGCTCCACCAGCAGCACCATCAGGTCCATAGCAGCACCAGGTCCACGGGGCCACAGTCGCACGGCTCAATTGAAACACAAGAAAAGCCAGGTGAAGTGAATGTCCACTCACTCTGGAGCTTCTCACAAACTCAAGAAACATGAAAGGAGGACAGCAGTGACCAACAGAGGACCAGATCAGGAGGTAGAGGATCACATGGACCAGCGGAAGAACTAGAGGCAACATCCACAGCCTCCCCTACCCCACTGCCAGTGCAAGCGCCAGCAAGAACCAGAGACCAGGGGAAGGGAGCTCACAGCACCCAGCACCCTTGACCAGAGTAGCGATCCAGTGACCCAGCCAGCCTACTTGAACCCACAGTGCACCAAAGAGGGACCCAAGCAGAAGCGCAGCAGTACTGAGACCAAAAATCACCCCAAAAGGTAAGTAGGATTACACAAAGTCAGTACCCACTAAAAAAAGCCTGGTATATAGGCCTGAACCGGAAATGCTAATTGCACCTTACACATCAGGATGCATTATATGTTAAATCCGATGGAAGGTCAAATTTGCCATTCTTAAATAAGCTATATTTTAGGCTTGTTATTTGTTGCTTCTTGATTTATAGTGGCTGTTTCCTCTTCTGTTGTTCATTAGGGAAGGGTCTCACTTGGTCACAAGCTGATATGGAATCCTCAACAGACCAGAAATCTTAACCTCCTAGTTGAAAGGATTAAGGGAGTGGGGCAACACACCTCCTAAGGGACATTGACTTTGTTAGAGGATCTGGCTGTCATAATACCTACTCTTGCATACTCTGTGCTGTTTTTCATTGAATGTGTACATTGTTTAGTTAAATTTTAGAATCTGTCTATGTTTTGTTCCACTCAGCCTACTTGAATACTCTCATAGCAGGCAAACACAACATCTAGGGTCACTTTTGTAGATACTCTGAGAGTCTTGAGAGCCACACCTAGCACCTTAAGAACATACCCTGAAGATATATAACATCAGATTAATTGATACATCTAATAATACTGCAGAAAACTACAAAATCCAAGCATTAAATTAATCCAAGATGCAAAATCTGTATATTATAACACAAGAAACACCAAAAATCAAGACAATATAAATCCACCAAAAAGTATTAATGCATCAGAAATGAACTCCAGTGAGAATGAGTTAGTGGAAATTCCTGAGAAAGATTTCAAAAGAATGATTATAAATATCCTCAAAGAAGTCAAAGAGAAAATCAAAGGAAAGAAAGAGGAAATCAAAGGGATCAAAGAAGACACAGGAAACCAATTTAATGAAACAAAAGAGGTCAATACAAGACATAAATAAGGAATAGAAATAATAAAGAAAAACCAGTCATAATTACTAGCAATAAAGAACAGTCAATGAAATAAAAAACTTTATAGAAAATCTCACCAGTAGAATGGATAAAGGAGAGGACAGAATATCTAAGCTAGAAGACCAGGTGGCAGATCTAATGCAGTCTAACAAAGAGAAAGATAAACTAATAGGAAAGTATGAATGGGAATTTCAAGATACACAGGACACTATGAAAATACCAAACACAAGAATTCAGGGTATAGTAGAAGGAGAAGAATTTCACTCCAAAAGCATAGGTGTTTTCATCTAAATCATGGAAAAAAAACTTCTCCCAAATTGGGGAAGAGATGCCAATGCAGATACAATAAGCTTCAAGAACACCAAACAGACAAAACCTGGAAAGAACCTCTCCTCACCATATTATAATTAAACTACCAAACATACTGTGGTGGTTTGATTCAGGTGTCCCCCATAAACTTAGGTGTTCTGAATGCTAGGTTCCCAGCTGATGGAGATTTGAGAATTAACACTTCCTGGAGGCAGTGTATTGTTAGGGGCGGGCTTATGGGTATTATAGGCAGTTTCTCTTGCCAGAGTTTGGTACACTCTCCTGTTGCTATTGTCTACCTTATGTTGGCCAGGGGGTGATGTCCACCCTCACTGCTCATGCCACTGTTTTCCCCTGCCATCATGGAGCTTTCCCTCGAACCTGAAAGCCAAAATAAACCTCTTTTTCCCAGAAGCTGCTCTTGGTTGGGTGATTTCTACCAGTAATGCGAACCTGATTGCAACACGTACAAAACAAAGAAAATATACTGAAAGCACTTAAAGAGAAAAATCAAGTTACCTACAAAGGCAAGCCCATCAGGCTCACAGCAGATTACTCAACATAATCTTTAATAGCCAGAAGGGCTTGGAGTGATGTATTCCAAGTTCTGAAAAATAACAACTGTCAACCAAGGTTACGTTATCCTGCAAAGCTATCCATTCAAATAGACGGAGAAATAAGGACATTCCACAACAAAAGCAGGCTAAAGGAATATTTGAAGACAAAACCAGCTCTACAGAAAACACTTGACAGCATCCTCCATGCTGAAGAGAAAGAAAAGCACATATATACAGAACCTGGAAAAAACAAACCATACTCAAATACTAGTTAATGCAAGAGAGCAAAGGTAAAATCAGAAGAACTACCAAAAAAATGGCAAAAATAAATACATACCTGTGGTGGTTTTAAGAGATGGCCCCCAATATATTCAGTTTTTTATTTGTAGTTTGCATCTGCAGCCACCTGGCTGGAGGCAGTGTTACTGGGTGGATCTTAAAGTGTGATGGTAGGTTTCAGATTTCAATCTAAAGATATGCAAAGTGTGCCTAGCTGGAATTCCTGAAGTATGCAGTGCTATGTGGCTTTTGGCTTTTTGGCTTGTGCTTCTCTCTCTCTCTCCTTGGTCCTGTGAAAGCAGGCCAGCTTCTTCTGCCATTATGAAACTTCCCCGGGGATCTGTAAGCTTCAATAAATATCCCAACCTCCATAACTTTGCCTGGTCTGGAAGTTCATCTCAGGGAACCTGAAGCTGTCTGCTACAACACTTTTCAATATCACTTAATATCCACGGCCTAAATGCCCCAACCAAAAGACACAGGTTTGCAGACTGGATTAAACAGCAGGATCCTTCAATTTGTTGCCTCCAAGAAACTCACCTTACTACAAAGGATGGATACTATCTTAGGGTGAAAGGTTGGAAAACAGTGTTTCAAGCAAATGGGCCTAGAAAACAAGCAGGGGTTGCTATCCTAATATCTGACAAAGTAGACTTCAGTCCAACATTAGTTAGGAAAGATAAGGAAGGTCACTTTATACTGATTAAGGGCACACTTCAACAGGAGGACATTATAATCCTAAACATATATGCACCTAACACGGGGGCTCCCTACTTCATCAAACAAATGCTATTAGAACTAAGGCCACAGATAACACCAAACACAGTTGTAGTGGGTGACTTCAACCCCACTCTCATCAATTGACAGGTCATCCTGGCAAAAAATAAATAGAGAAGCATATGGATTAAATGAGGTCATAGAAGAAATGGACCCAACAGATATCTACAGGACATTTCATCCAAAGGCTGCAGAATACACATTCTTTTCAGCAGCACATGGAACATTATCTAAAATAGACCACACATTAGGACACAAAACAAATCTTAACAAATACAGGAAAACTGAAATAATTCCTTGCATTCTATCTGACCTCAATGGAATCACACTACAAATTAATAGCAAGAAAAGCTATAGAGCATACACAAAATCATGGAAACCAAACAATATACTACTAAATGATGAATGGGTCAATGAAGGAATCAAGAATGAAATCAAAAAATTTCATAGAATCAAATGATAACAAAAACACAACATATGAAAACCTTTGGGACACAATGAAGGCAGCCCTAAGAGGAAAATTTATAGCTTTAAGTACCTATATTAAGAAATTAGAAAGGTCTCAAGTAAACAACCTAATGCTTCACTGAAGCATTGGAAAAAGAACAAGGCACACTGAAAATCAGTAGACAGGAAGAAATAAAAAAGATTAGGGCAGGAATCAATGAAATAGAAGCCAAAAAATAAAAATAAGTTCATAATCTCCATATGTTTGGAAACTAAACAGTACCTTTCCTACATATCCAATGTTCAAAAAGAAAGTTGGATGTCAGGCATGGTGGCGTACGCCTTTAATCCCAGCACTCGGGAGGCAAAGGTAGGAGGATTGCCGTGAGTTTGAGGCCATCCTGAGACTACAGAGTTAATTCCAGGTCAGCCTGGACCAGAGTGAGACCCTACCTACCTCAAAAAACCAAAATAAAAAAGAAACTTGGTTATATAAAAATTAGAAAATAGCTGGGCATGATCTTTAATCCCAGCACTCAGGAGGAAGAAGCAGAATTGTTATGAGTTTGAGGACAACCTGGAACTACAGAGTGAGTTCCAAATCAGCCTAGACTAGAGCGATAGAGTGAGATCCTACTTCAAAAACACCAGAGAGAGGGGGGGGGGGGAGGGAGAAAGAAAGAGGAAAAGGAAAAAAAAGAAAAGAAAAAAAAAGGAAGGTAGGTAGAAAATGCTTGGAGGAAAGCAAAAATAATTATTCAGCGAAATGCATAAGGTAAATTGCAAATTTTGTTTTGTTTTGTTTTGTGTTTTTCAAGGTAGGATCTCACTCTACTCCAGGCTGACCTGGACTTCACTACGTAGTCTCAGGGTGGCCTCGAACTCATGACAATCCTCCTACCTCTGTCTCCAGAGTGCTGGGATAAAAGGCGCGCACCACCACACCTGGCTTTTTTTTTTCCCCCATTTTTCAAGGTAGGGTCTCACTCTAGTTCAGGCTGACCTGGAATTCACTATGTAGTCTCAGGGTGACCTTGAAGTTATTATGATCCTCCTACCTCTGCCTCCCAAACGCTAGGATTAAGGCATGTTCACCACGCCCAGCTATTTTTTTTTTTCTTTGAGGTAGGGTCTCACTCTGGCCCAGGCTGACCTGCAAGTCAATATGTAGTCTCAGACTGCCTTGAACTCCCAGCAATCCTCCTACCTCTGCCTCCCCAGTGCTGAGATTAATGGCGTGCACCACCCAGCTCTAAACTGAATATTTTGGACAAATTACCCTACCCACTCCCCCACCCCTTCTCTGGCCCTCAGGCTGGCTGGCACCCATGGCAGTGGAGAACCTCACAGAAACCCCTCCCAGCCAATCTTCATTCTTAAAGCAGCCTAGGGACCCTGGTACAGGTGGCAGGTTGTTTCACAGACCTCACAATAGGTGCTAACCAGCCCTGACCAGCAGCCCTGATGCCTAGACTTGATCCCTTGATCTCTCCCAAGCCCAGGGGCAACATGACCATGCTGGCAAGGTGAGCAGCCTAAGCCAGAACCAGATGAACCCCACCCAGGCACACATCATCCTTTTAAAACAAAAATATTCAAGCCAAAAGGCAGAGGGTGTCTTCAAGCAATGTATATCCTGAAAGACCCCAAGCATGGCTGCTGTTCCACCAGCAGAGCACAGGGAGAGGGACAAGCCCAGACAGACAGACAGCTGTTTAACCCAGGCTCAGATACACTCTGGCTAAGAGCATGTTATGGCTGGTCCCTAGTACAGACTCCAAAGCGAGGCTTCCCATGCATGCCCTCCAAAAGTAAAGCATTCTGACTTTCACTACAATGAAGCCCTCCCACAGGGCCCGAGAACCCAAGAGACTTCTGTGAAAGGTGCACAGGCAACTGAACCCACAGAGCAGAGAGAGGTGCTTCCCAACCTCCAGAACGCTAAGCAGGCACTGCCCAGCCCCCATGTCCCTGGCTGTCCTCCTTGCCCAGTCCTGGAGTGCTACTTGGGTGCCTGCAATACAATTCTGTGGTGACCCCAATGCCCCTCCCATTCATTATCCTAGACCATATGGGTCCAGGTCAGGTCCTGCCACTGTGTGGCAGCACCTCAAGGGGCTACATAGCTCAAGAGGCCTTATGCCTCCCTTGCCCAGTTGTCTTCAGCAGACAAGAATTCTACCTGGAATGCTCAGGTGTATCATGGACATGCCCTCCCAAGCCACGCAGCTCCAAGCCAATATTCCACAGAGATCACAACTGCTGCTGAGGCTTGGACTCTGCCCAGCTGGGGGGGGGGGGGAGAGAGACGCTTGCAGTCCTGGAAGAACCCCTCGAGCATGTAAAAGTTACGGGTAGTGTCCAAGCCAAGCCACCTGGCATCCAGCACTCCATCCTTGTCTGCTCAGTCACGGGAAACATCCTGGCAGAGTACACACAGGAGCCAGTAGGACAGGAAGCGCAGAGCAGGAGAGCATGGCCACTACACACACACTATCAAAGATGGAACAGCACCAGCGAGGACCTGCTGAATGGGACACACAATCTGGCAGGGGAGAGACAGAAGGTGACCAGCAGCTCCCACTGGCAGGGTAGCATTCAGATTTGCAGAGAGACAAACGGGTCATTGGAAGAGTCCTCCTGAAGCTTGGGGGTGGAAAGGCTATGGCTCTGTTGCAGTCCAGTTCGCATTGCTGGTAGAAATCACCCAACCAAGAGCAGCTTCTGGGAAAAAGAGATTTATTTTGGCTTACAGGCTTGAGGGGAAGCTCCACGATGGCAGGGGAAGACGATGGCATAAGCAGAGGGTGGACATCAACCCCTGGCCAAAAGAAGGTGGACCACAGCAACAGGAGGGTGTGCCAAACACTGGCATGGGGAAACTGGCTATAAAGCCCATAAGCCCGCCCCCAACAATACACTGCCTCCAAGAGGCATTAATTCCCAAATATCCATCAGCTGGGAACCTAGCATTCAGAACACTTAAGTTTATGGGGGACACCTGAATCAAACCACCACATTCCGCCCCTGGCCCCCATAAACTGATATCCATGCATTATGTAAAATACAATGCATTCAGTCTGACTTTAAAAGTCCCCATAGTTTTTATCAATCCCAATGATGTTCATACATCCCCATAGTTCAAGATCTTTTTAACTGAGCCATAATACCAAAATATAACCTCAAAAAACCCATAATGGCACAGAATAAATATTCACACTGCAATAGATGGCATTGGGCATAGCAAAGAAACATTCAACCAATACAAGATTTAAAACAACCAGGGCAAACATCAAACTCTGTAGCTTCAAGTCCAGCAACTCTAGCCAGTGACAAATCTTCAAGTCAGATTATTCTAATCAGTAAGTCTCTGGCATTCCAATTCCGCCCCTCCAGCTAGGCTACTCACAGTCCTGGGAAACTTCATCGGGGCCAGCAGCTGCTCGGCAGCCATCTCATGGTCCCGGCATCTCCACTGGGTCTCCATTGCAAGCCACGGTTCATCCTCATGGCCCCATGGGGTCTCTATGCAGGCAACCAGCAAACCTGCTTCACACTGCCCATGGCCATTTCCAAAGCACAAGACTGTGTTGCAAACTCAATGACCCTCTTTCTAGCATTGCTTATACTCCACAACATCAAGTAGGTACCAATTTGTTAATCCAGGAGGGATTAAAGCAGACTTTGAAGAACAGGACTCCTTGAGCACTCAGCCCCCTTCAAAAGAGTTGACATTCTTTCTGTTGCCCCAGCACAGGTCAGCTAGCCCAGTCTCAAAGGTTGTAATCTCTCAGTTGCAGCTGAACGGGCAGCAGTTCACCCAAAGATTTTTCTTTCTGTGCCACATCCCTCTGCACACACCAGTTCATTTCTACGCAAAGCAACCCTGCACAACTTCTCAGGACATGGGCACAAGAGCAAGATTCTCACACAAACTGCTAGCCCAGTCCAGGCAAAGCTTTTTCTCATCCTCATAAGCCAAACCTCACAGTCCATAGTTCTTACTGCCTTCAGGTCTTTCAGCTCTGACCAGATTAGTCCATCAGGCTGTACTTACAGTACTGCAAGGCATTTCTTAGGCCAAGATTTCGACTCCTTCCACATTCCTCTTGAAAATCAGCTATAAAAGGCTGAAGCCACATAGTCAGGTGTCTAGCAGCAACCCCACTTCTGGTACCACTTTACTGTTGCAGTCCAGTTCGCATTGCTGGTAGAAATCACCCAACCAAGAGCAGCTTCTGGGAAAAAGAGATTTATTTTGGCTTACAGGCTTGAGGGGAAGCTCCACGATGGCAGGGGAAGACGATGGCATGAGCAGAGGGTGGACATCAACCCCTGGCCAAAAGAAGGTGGACCACAGCAACAGGAGGGTGTGCCAAACACTGGCATGGGGAAATTGGCTATAAAGCCCATAAGCCCGCCCCCAACAATACACTGCCTCCAGGAGGCATTAATTCCCAAATATCCATCAGCTGGGAACCTAGCATTCAGAACACTTAAGTTTATGGGGGACACCTGAATCAAACCACCACAGGCTCCCACATGTGTGTAGTGACCTAGGACCCCTCTTGCACACCCAGCACTCTGCTCACGATGCCTTCTTACCCCAAGTATGGAACCTGCCTGCCACCAACATCCCACTATCCTCTGGCTCGAGGAAGTACAGCATAGCATGGGGCCATACCAGATGGAGAAACCCCAAGCTAGAGACCCTCCTCTGACCTCACAGCACCTCCCACCAAGAGTCACCAGGGGTGGGCCACTGATACGCCAGAGATAGCACAGAGGAAGCCAGGAGACACAAGGCAAACTAGGACATCTTTCCCACCAGGACCCCACTCCTAGCATGCTATGGACACTGGGCAGGGATCTAGTGAAAATCATGGGTTCCCAGCTGAGATCCATATTCACATGCAACTCTGACCATACCAGCCTGGCCTCATGGTGCCACACCAAGAGTCCTAGGACAAGGATTATTATGGAAGAGGGCAGAGGGGACAGAGGGCACCCTGTCAGCAGCAGAGGTGGAGAGCAGACTACAGCCATGGCAGGAAGGAAGGACAGGATGGCAGGCCTGGATGCAGATAAGGTGCCAAGTCCCTGCTATGTATAAGGAAGGCCATGGTCCACCTCTATCAAGTGGGGGTGCCTAGACACACCGAATCAAACCTGCTCCTACGCTCTGTCACCAGGTAGCCCCCACAAGACCTAGCACAGCCTCACATACTTCCCAGGTATGAAGCTCTACCTAGTGAAAGTCACAACGAGGAAGCAAATAGGGGACAAGGATTGAAACTGTGTCCACATGCTGTCTCAGGGCCCAGATGACTGTGCCTGGGCACAGACCAGTGAAAGGTCTGGCCACAGGTAGAGCGCTCTGTAGCTAGAGTGGAGAGACCAGGCCATGGGGGAGTGGGGAAAGCTGACATCTAGGATAGCCTTGTGCCACATTTCTTAGGAATCCTATAATTGCTCCTCAGCATATCCTTATGGGATGAGCAGACTCTGGGGGTCTCAACAGCCCAGCCAAAGGCAACTTGACAGAGCCTTCACCCCACAGCCCAACACCCACTGCCAGGCCAGGCTCAGTGGCCAAGGTACAGTGCTTGACTTAAAGATCACCAGGACACACAGGGAGACGCACCACTCTTCAGCAAGGAGGGCAGTGGTAAGAGGACCACCACAACTCAGTCTACAAAGACAACAGCTCAAGCATCCCCAAGCCAGAGGACCAAGAGCCTGCCCCGAAGTTAGTTAGCTCCAGCCATGCTAACACCACCACCCCTCCCAAATGAGGAGTCAGACCTAGCGAGCATTATTAGTCTTTAACTTCACCAAGGTGATGTCATCAAGAGTGGCAAACACGTGCACTCCCATGCCAATTCTTGTGGAATAATTAATTATCACGGCCACGACAAACGTAAAATTGGAGGCCTCCAGCATGCTTGATAATTTATGCAAGATCCAAGGATTGCTGCGGCTGCCTTTCCCAGCGCCTAATTCAGCATTTTCTTTTTCCCTTATGAAAGCAGGACTCCAGATTTAACTGCTCCCACGCCCTTTAACAGTGTTTGCCGAAGTAAAATCAAACAGGCCAGCTGCACACCAGCAAGCAGTGCTGGCTCACAGACATGGAGACATGGGGCAGGGAGGGTCTTCCAAGCAGCACCACCAGCCACCACCAGAACACAGAAGGACCCAGACTGGCCAAAGCACCTGAAGGTTCCACTCCCTCAATCCGACCAGCTGCCCAGAAAACAGTCAGCTCTACTTGTAGAGAGGGAAACAGCCACCAGCACAGAGAACGGGGACCCAGGTGCCACAGGCTCTGAGCACAAGATGTGGCTACTCTCAGCACCCAATGGGAAATGGCTACACAATCTGGCCTCTCACCCAAGCCCCCAGATACTGAGCCTTTCTCTGTCAGGTACAGCAAACCGTCCCTGAGCACTTCAACCGTACCCTAGGCACCAGTGCACTCCCACAATCCTCTGCATAGCGTCTGCTGCCTCAGATGGGGGAGAGTGGCACACACCCTGCCATGGGGGGGGGGTCTTTCTGGGCTCCTGACCACAGCTCTCTGCCCCCCCCCACAATACAGAGCCCACACTAGGGCTGGATTATGAGAAGACAGCTAGCCAGCATGACCATGGGTTAGTGTCTACGTGTTAGGTCACAGGTCCTACCACAATCAAAAGGCCACTCCTGAGGCTCTGTGCTACCAGTCTGCGCTCTCGATGTCTGTACTCCTTCATCAGGGAGCTTCAAGGGAGTACAGGGGACCATCCAGCTCAAAGTGACCAGAAGACAGGTACCTATGAGGCTGCAGCTCACAGTAGTGCCATACTCCCAGAGAACTCGTGGCACTCTCAGGCGGCAGTCCTACTCCTGGTCTTCCCCAACTGCCCTAAGTGTCTCTGATGGGGAGAAAATGCTACTCTACCAAGACCCAAGTGCAAGGCAGCAATGTTCTGCTCTCTCTACACAGTGGCCCTTCAAGCACACTGCTACTGGCTCCACCCACCAGGCTCTCCACATCTTGAAAGGAAAGCTTACTGCTTCACCTGACAGGCTCAGCCCTGTCAGACACAGAATGCACAGGGTGTAGTGCTCTGACAGTGCTGAGCCTTGTGAGATCTTGAGGCCGCCCTGGTGAGAACAGCTCCTCCTGACAGGAACTCAGACACATGGCGTTGCACACCCTCCTGCCCACACACTGACCAGGCATTGCCAGTCTAGGAGGCAAGAATCCCTAGCACAGCAGGGTTTGCTAACTCAAAAGCAGCTCTGGTGTGAGGCAAGGGACTGGCTTTCAATATATGTGGTGACAGAATCACAGAGAATAGCCTTTACCCAGAAGGGTCTGCATAGGATCCTGCCCTGTGTGCCTCCTATGCAGTGGAGTAAGATCCACTCTTATGACTTGCACCAAAAGACTCAGTCATGTGCCAGGAGCAAACAGACAGTGTGAGGGAGACACAGCCTTAACTGCTTACCTGCTACAGTACCCTGGGAGGTGGGGGGAATGCAAACGCTACAATTTACACAATGCAAAAATGCAGCCATAAGAAAGAATGCCCATAACTGAGAAGTGACCTGAGAGCAGATAGCTTGGACGACTAATCACGGGAACACTGAAAGCACAGAACCCTGGACATGAGAGGGAAGAGCAGTCTAGAGGAGGACAGCATTATGGGCAAGGTGCCACATGCCTTTAATACCAGCATTCCGGGGACAGAAGTGGGAGGACTGCTGGAAGCTTGAGGCCAGCTTGGGACTACAGAGTGAGTTCCAGGCCAACCCAGGCTAGAGTGAGACCCTACCTTGGGGGGGGGGGGGGTCTCAAAAAAAAAAAGTAGACACAGAGTATTAGGGTGGAACTAGCCAGAGCAAGCAGGGCCTAGTCAAAGACAGGACAGGGATGGCTAAGGACTTCAAAGAGCAGGGCCTGTCCCAGGGTAGTATCTGATAAGATTAGGGAGGTTTGGTCAGGGAGAAGAGGAGTTTGGTTCATATATGAACAGGTCCTGGCCAAATGGGGTGAAGGCTTCACAAAGGGGGTGGGGCTTTTACAGAATCAAGTCTGACCAGGAAGAAAGTGGGCCTAGTCAGAGGCCAAAAAAAAAAAAAAAGGAGAGGAAGTGAAAGATACTTGGGAAAGGCTAAAGCAAGATAGCACAAGTTCAAGGCCCACTTGAGTTACAGAGTGAGTTCAAGGCTAGCCTGCGGAACCTGGTGAGATCCTATCTCAAATAAAAATCATGGGCAGCCAAGCGTGGTAGCGCATGCCTTTAATCTCAGCACTCGGGAGGCAGAGGTAGGAGGAGCGCCATGAACTCGAAGCCACCCTGAGACTACATAGTGAATTCCAGGTCAGCCTGGGCTACAATGAGACCCTACCTCGAAAAACCAAAAACAATTAAAAAAAAAAGTAGGGGCTGGAGAGATGGTTTAGTTATTAAGGCACTTGCCTGCAAAGCCAAAAGATCCAGGTTTGATTCCCCAGTACCCAAGTAAAGCCAGATGCACTAGGTAGTGCATGCATCTAGAATTCACTTGTCAGCTGGGAGGAGCTGCTGGAGGCAGAAGCAAAAGGCTCAGCACACCCCACAGTTGGCACCTGCTTAAAAGGACCCATACATGGGCTGAAGAGATGGTTAAGGCTCTTGTCTGCAAAGCCAAAGGATCCAGGTTCGATTTCCCCGGACCCATGTAAACCAGATGCACAAGGTGGTGCATGTGTCTGGAGTTTGTTTGCAGTGGCTAAAGGCCCTAACATGCCCATTCTCTCGCGCGCGCTCAATAAATTTTAATGAATGAATTAAAAACAGGGCTGGAGGAATAGTTTATCAGTTAAGGCACTTGCTTGCAAAGCCAAAGGACCCAGGTTCAATTGCCCAGGACCCACGTTAGCCAGATGTGCAAGGGTGCATGTGTCTGGAGTTCGTTTGCAGTGGCTGGAAGCCCTGGTATGCCCATTCTCACTCTCACCACCTCCCTTGACTCTAATAAATAAAAAAATAAAAATTAAAAAAAAAAAAAAACAGAGCTGGAGAGATGGTTTAGCGGTTAAGGCATTTGCCTGCAAAGCCAAAGGATCCCGGTTTGATTCCCCAGGACCAATGTAAGCAAGATGCACAAGGTGGCATATGCGTCTGGAATTCGTTTGCAGTGGCTAGAGGCCTTTCTGTGCCCATTATCTCTTTCTCAAGTACATAAAATATATTTTAAAAAATAGACCAGGCATGGTAGTGCATGCTTTTAATCCCAGCACTTGGGAGGCAGAGGTAGGAGGATCGCCATGAGTTCGAGGCCACCCTGAGAGTCCATAATGAATTCCAGGTCAACCTGGGCTAGAGCAAGACCCTACCTCAAAAAATCAAAAATAAATAAATATTTTTTTAAAAAAACATACACATTGGTGTGACAAACAGTACAAAGCCACAGCTAGAAGGAATCTGAACGGGCTTCCTGTGCCCAAAGCTGCTGGGCAAGCTGGCCCCACAGTGGTTGAGGAGGTAATTCTGAAAGGACCCATTTGCACCAGAAGAGTCTGCTGCAAGAGAAGGGGACAGCCAAGGACACAGGGACCTCTGAAGAGTCAAAGATGGGCCTTCATAGGCAGGCCCTGAAAGCTCAAGAGAACAAGCAGGCAGTGGCCCAAGAGTGTTTGCCTGTATAGACAGCAGGGGACAATGGATTGCTGTCCTACCACAATCTGCAGGAAGACTACCCAGAGACCAGGAAGAGCTGGATAGGGCTCTGGAGAGGTTGCCTTCATAGGGCCAGAGGCGAGATTGTAGGCTCAGTGCCCTAAAAGTACTATATGCTGGAAAGTCCTCAGCCCTCCAAGGGTGCCGGCCCCAGGATGGGAGCCAAGAAGAAGCTGACAGAGCTTGCACTAGGACAGCTCCCTGGGTACTTTCTTGGGAAACTCTGAATCTGAGAACGCATATCCATCCCAGTACACTCTCATCCCAGACAGGAGGGCAGGAGGGCAGGAAGACCTGGCACTGAGTAATTCCAGACAAGGAGCCAAGACCTTCACCCTTCAGTGAGATCTTGGATGACTGGACACTTTGCTTTTTGCCTATAAACAATTACAGTGGTTCCTTCATACCATGAGGCCACCATAATGGACTAAGAGTGGCTGGAGAGATGGCTTAGTGGTCAAGCACTTGCCTGTGAAGCCTAAGGACCCCGGTTCGAGGCTAGATTCTCCAGGACCCACGTTAGCCAGATGCACAAGGGGGCGCATGTGTCTAGAGTTCATTTGCAGTGGCTGGAGGCCCTGGCGAGCCCATTCCCCCCCTCCCTCTTTCTGTCGCTCTCAAATAAATAAATGAATAAAAATGGACTAAAAGATGAGTCTTGCCACATGCCAGAGAACACTAGACCAGAGGCAGATGGCTACTATGAAAGCCTGGGAGGCTGTAGGTCTTGGACTGGCCTACTGTCTGCAGGAGACCACTGTGAAAATTCACCTGGTCCTCCCTATTCAGCCCCATCAGCCCTCTAGCAAAGCTCAACCCCAAAAATACCACACAGGTGACTCATCTGCAAAGCTCAACTTCTAGGACAGGGTCAGGGATCTAACATGGAGGTACAGGAAGAGAAGGGCAGGTGACAACCACACATCCACCTTAAGCAGATGAAAGAGACCCCTGAGAAGGGATAACACCACAGCTTGCCCACCCACAGGGCTTCTTCCTTAGCCCTGGACAGCTGGCCCTTCCAAGGGACTATTACTTACTGGCACCAAGCAGCAACCCAACCCAGGGCTGCAGGTGGAGAGCTAGCCTGGCACATGCAGACTGAATAGCATCCTGTACACAGCCCAGGAAATCAAGCCACATGCAAGGCCTGGCATAAGGTGAGAGCTGGCCAAGTCTCTCAAGCCTCTGGCCCAAGGCAAAGCATCACACTGTGACTTTCGTGCTATATCCCCACAGGCTTCATCTCCTCTCCCCAGATGCCTTCTCCAGCAGTTGCCCGTGGGAGACAGAGCAAGCAGATCTCTGCTGTACAACCAGTACACACAGCTCCCTGCCCCTCAGGGCTTTCTCTAGGGGCTCCTACTCCACCACACAGTTGAAGTCTTACCCCAGGCCCAAGAACCTACAGTCCAAATAACTTTTGGAAGGGCTGGGGAGGCAGGGATAGGATGGAATACGATGGGATAGGATGAGAAGGGAAGGGAAGGGAGGTAACAAGTCAGGCTGGAACCTTCCTGTCACTCTCAGTCCCCAGGCGTGTAAGCAGCCTCACATCTGCTGAACAATGCAGTTTTGAATTCAATTAAAGTGATTATCCGTTGTGCCAAATAAATTGTGTACAGCATCTATCCTGCGGCACTTTACACCTCCAGGCTCATTATTCCCTAACTGTTTCCTCCTGTTTATGCGCTCTCAAATTAAATTGCTGATAATATGCGCCAAAATAAAAAATGAGCGCACCTTGTCCCAAGAAAATTGATTCTCCTTCCCCTGAACTGGCGATTGCCAGGTTTTATATACTCAGTTCCTGGTGATCATTAGTAATTCAATTTTCTTTTTATTAGCCCCCTTATCTGCTGAGCAATATAGTGGCAGGGCTGACCTCTTTCGCACGGGTAAATGTTTAAAATCTTTTCCCTGATTAATTTTGCCAGTTAAGAAAAAGAGGAGAAATGGCCCAGCTCTTAGCCATCACAATGAATAAAGCTTAATGTTGATTGTGATGGAATTTCTAATGCCAGGGAAATTGATTGAACGCAGCAATTACACTGCAAGAGTAACTCAAGGGAGATGGGATCACTTTCTCCTGGCCATAGCCTTTTGGTTATTTAAAACAATCCAATTTGCAAGGATAATTATGTATTAGTGTTTTATCTGCCACTTGAAATGAACAGGGGAGTTTCGATACTGGCCCAGCATTAGCAGGTTATTGCTGCAAATTACTTGATATCTGCTTTCTTTCACATAAAGAGGAAATTAGGCAATCAATTACCAGAAAAGGGTGGATGGAGGGATAAGAGGAGCAAGTGTGCCCTCTGCTGGCAGTTTGGCTGCATAGTAGGGCTGAGGTTAGGACTTCAGAGATACTGAGGGGGCTGGCAGCTGCCAGGACACCCCACTCCTGGGCACAGGTTTATACAGGACGGTCAGGTCCCTCCCTGGACACCGGGGTACTGGTGCAAAGAGATTATCAGGAACAAAGACAATCATCTGCTGGAGGGGAAACAAAAAGAGAAGACCCCAAGGAAGCAGATTAAGGAGGAGTCACTGCCCTCTAACTGTCCACTGGAGACCTTGCCTTCTAGCAGTCACACAAGCTTGGGTGCAGCACCCCAGCCTTGGAGCCCAAAACAGACCTGAACAGGGCCTGGAACATCATTCAGTTCTTGGGTGAACGGGGTTGAAGGAGACAGTGAGCTCTGCAAAAGAGAGCTGGGGAAGCCCCACACCAATTCCTATGGCAAGCTAGGTCCCCCCAGGCCCTAAGCCCAGAAAATTCTGGTCCTCATTCCAATCTCCTCCTACAGCAACCCACCCTAGTGGCCTCTGCCTACCTGGAGTTTCACAGTGGCAGTCTCTGGAGCCATACTGGGCATAGGCTCTGCATCTCATGTTCTAGGTACAGCTTCCTGTCCACTTGAAAGGTGAAGGACCCATCCTTGATCTCACATACAAGGCCCTTCATATCGGCTATCATAATTCGCCGCCTGCCCCAGCCTGCTGGGCATTCATGGGTCCAACACTACCATCTGATGATCTAAGGACAGTGGCACAAGCTTCTTCCCAGCTCCCTCTTCTGGTTTCCCAAGTTAACGTGAACTAACCCCTTTTCTTTACTGTGACCTGTAAGAACCTTATTCATGACCTCATGTCACACTCCAACTGGCTTTGATCCTTCCCTGATCCTGGATAGCACACTGGCTACAAGGTGTTCCTTCTTCTCCAGGTCCAACTGCTGCCTCCACCTGCAGAGGGAACTGAAAACTACTCTCCTCACTCAGGACTCCTCAGAACATGCCCAGTACCTGCCTAGTGCTGACCACCTTCCCTGTGGCCCACTATTCAGCCTCTATGTTCTCAGGACACCTTTATCTCCCAAAGGCAATTCTGCAGGCTGTTAACAAGAATTCAGGTAATCATCTGCCTCTAGCATGGGAATGGGGCTCAGCATCCCCAGGAGCAAGCATAAGGCCCCAAGGTGTCTAACATGGGCTTGGCAGAGAGGCAAGTGAGTGAATGTGAGAGGAATGCTTTTCCCCAGCAGGATCCCAATGCAGCCATCAGATGCATCTGTCTGAGATTACGAGGCCGCCATTTCCCGACCCTCCAGTGGCCCCTTCACACAGTGCCCCACCCAAGGCTATACCCCCTTGGCAAGTAGAGCTGGCAACTTCACAATACCCTCACTCCTCCCTGCCTGACTATACTCTGTGGAACTTGGGGTAGATGTGCCAGCCCCCAGTAAAAAATGGCTTTTGCCCTGGGCCTACAGAGGGCTCAGGCCAGTCATGTACACAAACAAGTGGGACTGACTTGTAGGATATCTGCAAGAGGCCCCACAGTTATTCCTCCAACCTTGCCAGACCTGGTGCCAGCAGATCTTCCAGCTCCTCTGCCCAAAGCTGAAGGCCTCAGCCTGTTCTCCCAACCAGCCACAGTGAGACCGGCCGTATCCAGGCCAACCCCCTCCACTCCTACCCAGCACATCTTCCACACACCCTTCTTCCCACAGGAAGACAGCACTGTGACCACAGAGGATGGCCTGACAGCCAGTGCTCTCCAGCCTTCTTTGTGCTTATGGTCCCAGCCCCAGCTATAGTCCTTTCAGCTCTCCACTTGGATCCCACACTTCACTTTCCATGGCCAGCCCCATGCAAGCACTCATATCTGGCACCACTCTCCCAAAGTGTATTCATGGACAATCTTCAAGGCCATGGCAAGTATGTAGACCCCAATGTCAATGCCCATTCAGACCGGATGGTCCCCAAGCACTCCACCCTCTAAAGATTTCACAAATCTGCCAATACCTTCCAGGTAGTCAAGGAGAAAAACAGAAGAAAGACAGAATTGGGTACACCCAGATACATCCTACTTTCTGGTAGCAACAGGTTAGCACCACCACCTGGTCCTAGACTCCTACACAGATTCTTGAGCATACAGCAGACTGAAGGTGGCTCCCTCAGTATCCTAGCAACAGCATTCTGTCCTCAGTGGGCCAGGCCCCACAACACGCACAAGGGCTCTCAGGACCTCACAAGGGTTTCCAGCTGCTCAGACAACCAAGAGACCAAGAAACCATGACTGAGCACCCCCACCCCTGCCAAGATTGGCTCAGGAAAGGAAGGGGATGCCTGTGGCAGGCTAAGGACAGAGGAGGAAAAGCCATGAGCTCTACACAGCACAAGGTCACCTCTTCTAGGAGGGATACAACAGGTACACACTGGTGGGCAAAAGGCCACCATACTCCTGCCCTGCCACATGTCCCACCCAGACCACTGTCCTGCACACATTAAATGGAGTCCCCAAAGACCAAGGCCCTCTGACAACATTGAGAAGGTGGTGAATGTTGTTCCTAGCCAGCCACAAGAGTGTAGTCCATTCCCAGAGCCCCTGCTCCCTAGTGTACCTTCCTTGCTGGAGAGGTGGGCACGGCTTGGTGGCAGGCCACACAGCCGGTGCCTGGAAATCTGCATCAGGCCCTTGTTGGGGGTCTTCCTCAGAATGGGGCTGCTCTTCCCCCGGAGGGCCTGTCTCCGTCGCTGGCTGAGGTGGATCTTGGTGGTGGCGGCTGAAGTGCTGTTCTTCTTGTCAGGAAGGCTATGGAGACAAAACAAAAGCAGTTACCAATAGGCTCACTGGATGGATCTGCCCAATGGCTTCCTTACCCAGACCCATGGGAGAAAAGGACCACAGGCAGACCAAGGCTGAGCTCAATGGGTTCCTTCTGACTCTGCCTTCCCCACCTAATCAGCACTGAGCTGACAGCTGCTCCACCCCCTATCCTCTCTGCAGGATACAGTACAAGGGCAGACCTGGAAAAAGACTAGGCCTCCCCAGGTAGATGAGAAGCAAACAGATCTCAATCCCTGAGCCCCTCCCAGGACATCACCGCCTCCCTAAGCCAGATGAGCTCTGTACAGGGCTACAGGTGCTAGGGAAGGATGCCAGCCCTGAGAAGGAGTGATCACTAGGTCTACATGCCACCATTTCCCAAGTCCACTTCTCCCAGACTCCTCCAAGCTCCTCCCACAATAGAGGAAGCCACCAGCATGGTGAGAGTAAAGCCATCCTCCAAGCACTGTGAGGAATGGGAATCCAGGCTAGGGAACTACAGACAGCTTCTGTCTGGGGTGTAAAGCCAGAGAGACTGAGCTTATGAAGTGCCAAAGATCTAGGTCAGACAGTAGGAAGAACTTCCTGAGGGGATTCATAGCCAGGAGGTGCCTTCTGGAATACTACAGGATACTGGCATCCTAGGTGGACCCTCTCCCCAACCAGCACAGCCACCACCCTTGCACTTAGCTGCTGACCTGATGGAAGTCTCTGAGCCTAGACCAAACACTCTAGGTATAACATCATCGTCACATCTCCCACAATCCTGCAAGGACAGGGAACTCAGCCAAGTGACATGCACTTATAAGGCAGTGGCTCAGCCTCACCTGGCCAGCAAGGGGATGGCTGGGATGGGTCACTAATCTGCTTCCTCTAGGATGATGACACCCAATGCCTCAGCATTCTTCAAAGGCGGCCACAGAATCCAATGCAGGGAAAGGCCAGCAGACTGCAGCAAACCAGCCCTGTCCACCACCCGCCGGACACAAATGGCGCAAAGACAGAGCAGGGAAGCCCAGGCAGCATTGCCCAGAGTCCCAGCCTACCACTGAGCACAGATGTACGGCCCACTGCTCCAGGTCAGATCAGCCTCCCGCTCCTGCTACTCACTGGGCAGACCCACGGAGCTGCTCTTTAAGCACCCGGCCTGGCATGCCATGTCCTTGAGTTCTGCCCATCTACAAAGGAAACTGCTCCCAATGAACTCCTGATTTCTCACCCACAGGAGAAAGGGTGGGCCTGCCAGCACCACCGGGGACAGGGCTCCATACTGCCTGCCTACCTGGAGCCCCAAACAAGTCCGTGAATCTTGGAGCCTCATCTTGAGCATTCACAGGACAACAGTACCTCCAGCCTCATACCTACTCAAAACATGACCATAACCACACACAAAGGCCCTAGCCCAGGCCCCACATCAACAGTGCTGGATACGCCCAACAGGAGCCTTCCTTTCCCTTGCGAATCAGCAGTGCTAGATACGCCCAACAGGAGCCTGCCTTTCCGCCCACAGACCAAGAAGGAAGCATGAGTTAAAACTACCATGACATGCACTCAACATTACACATGCACACAAGGTGGCTCATGCATCTGGAGTTTGATTACAGTGGCTTGAAGCCCTAGCACACCAACTCTCTCTCTTTTTCTCTTTCATAGAAAATATTAAAAAATAAAATATAGAAAAAAAATAAAATAAAATAAAATATAGGACTGGAAAGATGGCTTAGCAGTTAAGCGCTTGTCTGCGAAGCCTAAGGACCCTGGTTCAAGGCTCAATTCCCCAGGACCCACATAAGCTAGATGCATAAGGTGGTGCATGCATCTGGAATTTGTTTGCAGTGGCTGGAAGCCCTGACGTGCCCATTCTCTCTCTATCTGCCTCTTTCTCTCTGTCTGTTGCTCTCAAATAAATAAACAAAAAATAATAAAATAAAATAAAAAGAAATTTAAAAAAAAACTACGACACAGGCCTCAAGTCCCACAGCTCAGCAGCCACAAAGACCCTGCCAAGCCTCGCCCTGGCCCACCCACCCAGAGAGGACAGTGGGATGCACACCTGGTGCCACCCCGCCTCCGGATGATCTTGGTGCGACTCTTTACTTTGTAAGCTGACAGTGCATTCTCCCCAATGACAGGCTTCAAGCTGCTCAGTTCCACTGCTGGTCGGTCCCCTGGTGGGGACCTAGATGGGACAGGAGAGAGCTGAGAAGTGTGATCTTTGCTGCCAGCCTCTGACTGCCAACGGAAGGAGGAAGAGGAGGAGGCAGAGGGGCTAGAAGCTTTCCACTTGTACTTGCTGGGGGAGGGTCCAGGCTTGGAGGGCATGGTCAACTTCCCGGGCCCAGCCTCTAAGTCAACTCTGGGCTGTGGCTTCTCTGTCTTTCCAGCTGTGCCAAAAGAGGTCTTGTTCACACTCTCCGCGGCTGTTCTGGGACTGAGAGCCCTCCGAGTGGCCCGGGGGCTCTTTGCTGAGGCAGCCACCCATTTGTAGTTATTTTTCTGGAACTTGTTGGTTCGACAAGACACTAGCAGTGAGGTGTCATTGGCCTGCCTGATCTCTGAGGCTGGTCTGGCTGAAGGCACCAATGTGCTTGAGGGAGCTGGCTGATGTGTGTGGCTAGCATTTTCTATCTTGTCCCCAAGGAGCTGATGAGCACAGCTGGCAGTAAAATGAGGACCAACCTTCGTGCCCAGGGCCAAACCAGTGTGAGAGGATGGAATAGACGATGGGAAGTGTGCCTTGATGGCAATTTCAGTCTCACTGACTGAATGTCGGGGCTCTCGGAAGCTGTCACTCACCTTTCCCACAGATTTCACTACTCGGGGCTTGCCAGGCTCCTTCTGGCAGACAAGAAGGGAGTCCTCCACACTGTAGCCTGTTTTGGCTTTTCCTGACCTTGCGGGATGCAGCTGCCCACCCAAGGGCTCACCCTCATTTCCTTGGAGTCTCTGATCCCTCCTAGAGGAGTCATCATATTCTTCCACAGAGCCCTGCTGAACCCCTGAAGCAGTGGAGAAGACAGACTGTGGTGGTGGTTTAATTTTGATGACCATGTTCTGATCTGGATTGAGCTGGACCTGTCTCTCAATGACATACTGCTGGGAGTCAGGGCCTTGGCTGCCCCCAGTCGTAAGGGGTGACCCAGCAGTATGATCAGTAGCTGGGCTAGAGGTTCCTAGGGGCCGATTCACAAGAGAATACTTCTTGCGCCATGAGGGCCCCTGATGTGAGGAGAAACCTCGCCGACTTGGTCGAGGGTAGCGGGCACCAAAGGTCCTGCCACCATGGTAAACGGGAGGCTGCCACCGGGAAGTAGCTGAGGTGCCCGGGGCTGGAGCACTGCCATGGAGGTTTTTGTAGTCGTTGATTAGTCCTGAGAAGACAGAACCACAGGCTTAGTTAACAGGAAGGTGTGAACAGAAACTGCAACAATCCAGTCTACCCTTGCCCAACAACCCAGACTCCACAACAATCCTGAGTTCCTGCTGGCTTCAGAGGGACAGCCCCAGGGCATGAGGACCACTGGTAGTTCAGCCTGAGTTCCGCAAGGTTTCCCACACCAGTCCACCTTCAATCCAGTTCTGCCTGATTATCCTGAAAACTCAGCCCTCCAGTATGATCGTTTCGACTTCAGAGGTCAAGTCAGGTACCAGCAGTCCTCTGGCTTGCCCACAGATGGAAAGGATGTAGGACTGCACCTCAGTTATCTCCAGAACTCACACCTCTGGCACCCAGTGCTTGACAGCAGAACAAAACAGGGCACACACAGGCTGGCGACCTACCAGATGTGACCATCTCCTAGAGAAGAGGCCTGACACCATACAGGGCTGTCCAAGGAAGCCATTCATGGCTGCTCTGGACCAGGAGGGAAGACATACTCTGTCTCCAGTTACCAACACCTCCACCACAGGTCCTGTTCTACTCTCTGAAGGCCACGTCCACCCCTGGTTACCCAAGAAGTGGCGCAAAGCAGGAGGCGAACCTCCTGGACTTTCCCCCACCCACGGTTTCCAGCCTTAAGTCTCCTTTGTAGGGAGAACTTAGAAAAGGATGTTTAACGCGTACAAAGCCCCACTCGGGCCTAAGGCTTGCATGCAGAGGCCTGTATGGAGGGAGAGACGGCCAACGGCGGCGGGTGAGAACCAAGCTCCGAGCAGGCCGCGCCGCGCCGTCGGCAGGGCGAACAGACACCAAGCCGGGCCGGTCCCCGTCCCGGTCCCGGTCCCGGAGCGACAGCAGCCCGGGCCTGCTCACTCGCCACCGGAGCCGGGCCGAGGATGTGTCACCCGCGGGCGGACTTGGAAGCCCGACGGCCGCGCCCCGCCCAGGCCCTCGGACGCCGCCCGGGCCGACCGTGCGGAATCGGTCGAGCGCCGCTCGGGGCAGGATCCGCGGCGAGAACCGGGTAGACGACGACGCGCGACCCGGCCGCGGGCGCCTCACCCTGCAGGAGGCGGATCTGCCGCCGCAGCTGCTCCTTCTCCTCCATCTCCACAGTCCGCGACGTCCGGCCAGGCCCCCTTGCGTCATCACCGCGCGACTGTGTCCCGAGGGCGGGGCCGGAACCACCGAGCCGGGGTCGAGACTGCGCAAGGCCCGCCTGGGCGTGGGCCGGGGCGCGGGACGTGCGGTCGCCCGGCAACGCCGCGGGGCGCACGCGCAGAGAGGTGCGTGGCCTCATCCGAAAGCGTCCTGCGTCCTGGCAGCGGGTGAGGTCGTGCGCTGCGGGCCAGGGAGACCTGTGGGAATCGGGTACGTGACAGTTGCCCTGGAGCCGGGAAACCCTGTTGACGCCCTCACTGCGGCCGGAGAACAGCCTGGGACGTGTTGAACCAGACTTCCGTTTGCGGGTGCAGTCTGGCGTAAGGCGAGAAAGGTCCTAAGTGGGAACGTAAAGACTGCAACCTGGCGTGACAGTCTGGAGGCTCCTCAAACCTTTACAACTAGATTTGCCCTGTGATCCCGCGATACCGTTCGGATTTACACCAAAGAATAGAAAGCACCGGTGCTAATTTGTTTGTACACCATTATTCACAGATGGAAGCAACTGAAGTGTCCCCAACAGGAATGGATAAGCAAAATGCCGTGTACACGCAACAGACTATTAATGGGGTTTTGTTTGTGGTACTAGGCCTCGGGCAGGTTGAGCAACTATTTATATTTTATTGATTGATTAATTTTTGAATACGTGTGTGTGTGTGTGTGTGTGTGTGTGATGTGCTTCTGAGTGTGGAAACCAGAAGTCAACGTTGGATGTTTTCCTCAATCAACAGGGCATCTTGCTGAGCCTGTAGTTCACCGATTCAGCTACACAAGCTAGCCCATGAGCTCCCGGAATTCCTTGTGTCAGCCTCCTCAGCACTGGGATTACAGCATGCACAACCACGCCTAGCATTCCACATGGGCCCTGGGACCCTCATGCTTGCTCACGAAGTCATCTCCCCAGCCCTTATCTGTCACTCCCTAAACACGTTCATTGATGTTTTACAGGCCAGAATCGAGGCTCAGCTGGCTGGGCAAGTCTGTAACACCAGCACTTGGGAGGCAGAGGCAAGAGGGTCAGGAATTTAAGGTTATCCTTGGCCATATAACAAGTTCAAGGCTAGCATACACAACATGAGACACTCTTCCAAAGAGACAAAAAAAAAAAAAAAAAACACTTTTTTTTATTTTGTTTGTTTTTGTTTTTCGAGGTAGGGTCTCCCACAGGTCTCCCTGTAGCTAAGGCTGACCTGGAATTCACTATGTACTCTCAGGGTGGCCTTGAACTCTCAGCAATCCTCTTACCTCTGCCTCCCGAGTGCTGGGATTGAAGGCGTGCGCCACCACTGGTTTGTTTGTTTTTTTGAGGCAGGTTCTTAGTCTAGTGCAGGCTGATCTGTAATTCTGTAGTCCCAGGCTATCCTCTAACACAGTGATCCTCCCACCTCTCCCTACCAAGTGTCGGGATTAAAGACATGTGCCACCATGCCTGGCTTTAAAAAAAAAAAAAAAGTCTAACATAGTGGCACATACCTTTAAACCCAGCACTCAGGAGGCATAGATAAGAGGATTGCTGAGTTCAAGGCCAGCCTGAGACCACATAGTGAATTCCAGGTCAGCCTGAGCTAAAGCAAGACCTACCGTAAAAAAAGGGGGGTACTGGAGAGATGGCTTAGCAGTTAAGGCATTTGCCTGCAAAGCTAAAGGACCAGGTTTGATTCCACAGGACCCACGTAAGCCCGATGCACAAGGGGGCACATGCTTCTGGAGTTCGTTTGCAATGGCTACAGGCCCTGGTGCACTCATTCTCTCTGTCTCTTTTCTCTGCTTCTCGCTTTTTATTTGCAAATAAATAGAAATATTTTTTGATTTTTTAATAAATAGTTTTATTTATTTTTATTTATTGCTTTGAGAGTGACAGAGAGAGAGAGAGAGATTGAAAATGGGTGTTCTAGGGATTCCAGCCACTGCAAATGAACTCCAGACGTGTGCACCCCCAGTGCATCTGGCTAGCATGGGTCCAGGAGAATCGAGCCTCGAACCGGATTCCTTAGGCTTCACAGGCAAGTGCTTAACTGCTAAGCCATCTCTCCAGCCCAGATAAATCATATATATATAGTTTTTTAAAAAAAAAAAGGGGGGGAAAGAAAGAAAAAGCCTAGCATGCATAAAGCCCTGGGTCCAACCCCCAGCACTGCAGAAACTTAAAGGAAGGTAGGAGAAGTATAAAGCCATCCTTGGCTACATAGCAAATTCAAGGCCACCCTAGGCTACATGAGACCCTGTTAAATGATAAATTTTCTAATGTGTGCTATAAGGTAAATGAATTTAAAAACTCAGTGCTAGATAAAATGGGCCAGTCACAAAAGGACAAATATGTGATCCCACTTGTAAGAAATACCTCAATGGGCTGGCGAGATGGCTTAGCAGTTAAGCGCTTGCCTGAGAAGCCTAAGGACCCCGGTTCGAGGCTCAGTTCCCCAGGTCCCACGTTAGCCAGATGCACAAAGGGGCGCACACGTCTGGAGTTCGTTTGCAGAGGCTGGAAGCCCTGGTGCACCCATTCTCTCTCTCCCCCTCTATCTGTCTTTATCTCTGTGTCTGTTGCTCTCAAATAAATAAATAAATAATTTAAAAAAATTTTAAAAAGAAATATCTCAAGTACGCAAATTCTTAGAGACAGAAAGTAAATTAAAGATTATCAGGGATTGATCACTTTTATTTAATATAGTTTTGGAAGTCTTAGCCATAGCAATAAGGCAAGAGACACACATAAAAGGGATACAAGTTGGAAAGGAAGAGATCAAGTTATCATTATTTGCAGATGACATGATTCTATACATAAAGGACCCTAAAAACTCTACTAGCAAACTGTTAGAGCTGATCAAAACCTACAGCCATGTAGCAGGATACAAAATAAATACACAGAAATCAGCAGCCTTCATATATGCTAACAACAAACACACAGAGGATGAAATCAGAGAATCACTCCCATTCACAATTGCATCAAAAAAAATAATAAAGTACCTTGGAACAAACCTAACCAAGGAAGTAAAGAATCTCTACAATGAGAACTTTAAAACACTAAAGCAAGAAATTGCAGAAGACACTAGAAAGTGGAAAAACATCCCCTGTTCCTGGATTGGAAGAATCAATATTGTGAAAATAGCAATCTTACCAAAAGCAATCTACACATTTAATGCAATCCCTATCAAAATTCCAAAAGCATTCTTCATGGAAATAGAAAAAACAATCCAAAAATTCATTTGGAATCACAAAAAACCTCGGATATCTAAAATAATACTGAGCAACAAAAATAAGGCTGGTGGTATCACCATACCTGATTTTAACCTATACTACAGAGCCATAGTAACAAAAACAGTGTGGTACTGGCACAAAAACAGACATGTAGATCATTGGAACAGAATAGAGGACCCAGATGTAAGCCCAAGTAGCTATAGCCACCTGATATTCGATAAAAATGCCCAAAATACTCATTGGAGAAAAGACAGCCTCTGCAGCAAATGGTGTTGGGAAAACTGGATATATATCTGCAGAAGGATGAAAATAGATTCTTCTCTCTCACCATGCACAAGAATTAAGTCCAAATGGATTAAAGACCTTAACATCAGACCTGAAAGTCTGAAACTGCTAGAGGAAAAAGTAGGGGAAACCCTTCAACATGTTGGTCTTGGCAAAGACTTTCTGAATACAACCCCAATTGCTCAGGCAATAAAACCACAGATTAATCACTGGGACCTCATGAAATTTACAAATATTTTGCTCTGCAAAGGACACAATGAGAAAAGCAAAGAGGCAACCTACAGAATGGGAAAAAAATCTTCACCAGCTATATATCTGATAGAGGATTAATATCTAGGATATACAAAGAACTCAAAAAGTTAAATAATAAGGACTCAAACAAGCCAATCAAAAAATGGGCTATGGAGCTAAATAGAGCATTCTTAAAGGAAAAAATATGAATGGCATATAAGCATCTAAAAAAATGTTCCACCTCACTAGCCATCAGGGAAATGCAGATTAAAACTACATTGAGATTCCATCTCACTCCTGTCAGATTGACCACCATCATGAAAACAAATGATCATAAATGTTGGCGGGGATGTGGAAAAAGAGGAACCCTTCTACATTGCTGGTGGGAATGAAATCTGGTCCAGCCATTGTGGAAATCAGTGTGGAGGTTCCTAAAACAGCTAAAGATTGATCTACCATATGAGCCAGCTATAGCACTCCTAGGCATATATCCAAAGGACTCATCTCATTTCCTTAGAAATACGTGCTCATCCATGTTTATTGCTGCTCAGTTTATAATAGCTAGGAAATGGAACCAGCCTAAATGTCCCTCAACTGATGAGTGGATAATGAAGATGTGGCACATTTATACAATGGAGTTCTACTCAGCGGTAAAGAAAAATGAAGTTATGAAATTTGCAGAAAAATGGATGGACCTGGAAAGGATTATACTAAGTGAGGTAACCCAGGCCCAGAAAGCCAAGTGCCACATGTTCTCTCTCATATGTGGATCCTAGCTACAGATGATTGGGCTTCTGCATGAGAATGAAAATACTTAGTAGCAGAGGCAAGTAAGTTAAAAAGTATACATAAAGGGAAGAGAAAGGAAGGGAGGAGGGTACTTAATAGGTTGATATTGTATATATGTAAGTACAATGATTGTGATAGGGAGGTAATATGATGGAGAATGGAATTTCAAAGGGGAAAGTGTGGGGGGTGGGGAGGGAGGGAATTACCATGGGATTTTGTTATATAATCATGGAAAATGCAAATAAAAATTTAAAAATTTTTTTAAAAAAGATTATCAGGGATTGAGATGAAGTAATGAGAACTGCTTAACAAGTAGTTTCTGTTCAGAGTGGTTTGGGGAATGGTGGTAATGGTTACACAACATTGTGACAGTTTCACTGAATTATACACTTAGAAGTAACTAAAATGAAAACGTTTGCACTGTATGTATTTTGCTACAGTTAAAATGGCGGGGGGGGGGGGGGGGAGTGCCAGGCATGGTGGTGCAACCCTTTGATCCTAGCACTGAGGAAGCAGAGGTAAGGCTCACCCCCTCACTTACAAGTTGTAAGCCTACTGTAATGGGGATGTCTGAAATAAGAGTGAACAGGACACGAAGTGTGTGTTTCTAGGAATAACAGAGCCCAAGTAAGCATATGTGAATATGCGGAGGTAGGACAACCTCCAGGAGTGCAAAGCCAGCTGATAGACCAGGAGACCCTGCCTCAAATATAAACATTCAGAGACCTAAACATCTTAGAGAAAGTTTGAGTTCAGTAACTTGGACTGTCACTTACCATTGTCATTGATGATGTTTATGAGTCAACATTCTGAAATGTGCACGGATGTTGGTGCAGGATTCTTGAAAGAGAGGCAGAATTCCATACAAAGATCAGTGTTTTATCTCTACCTGGTGACACCGGCAGTAGGACTCTTACTTGTAGGTTGAAACCCAATCACATAGGTTTTCCAATTTCTTTGTTGTCTCTTCTGAATATTTATTTATTTGTTTACTTTCTATCAGAAGAAAATTCATAAGTATGCACAACATGTATTTACTGTTGTGCCCCCTCTCTTACTACCTTCTCTTCCACACATTTTCGTGAGCATTGGAGATTTTGTTTTCTTTCTATTTTAATATTGAGTTCTTAGCAGCTTCAAGAAATATGCTTCAGTGAGTTTTGTATGTCTATAGGTGTAAGTTTACTTCATGTATATGTGTGTGTGTATATGTGTGTGCACACACACACACACACACACACACACACACAACTTCTATATTACAGACAACAAACCATGGTATTTTCTTCTCCTCTCCTCCCCCACTTTCTTCTTCATAACTCTGCTCTCTGTCACGTCCTCTCCCTCTCTCCATTAGTCAGTCTCTCTTTTAATTTGATGTCATAATCTTTTTCTCCTATTATGAGGATCTTGTGTGGGTATTGCTAGGCACTGCGAGGTCTTGGATATCGAGGCCAAATTCTGTCTGGACAGTTGTATGTAGGGAGTAGTACCCTTCTTTGGCTCTGACATTCTTTCCACCACCTCTTTCACAATGGACCCTGAGCCTTGGAGGGTATGAGATGTTTCAGTGCTGGACACGCCTCCATCACTTCTTCTCTGCACTATGCTGCCTTTTGGATCATCCCAGTGGTCATTGCCATCTGAAAAGAGAAACTTCTCTAACCAGAAGTGAGAGTAGCATTAATATATGAGTATGAACATTAAGTGTAGTGATTTCAGGGCAATTTGGTGAGAGTAATTTATGCATTTATCGAGACAAAGGCAGGCTTTATACCGCTAAGGCTCATGACCTCCCCTGCCATAAGCTTTTGATTAGGTTTTCAGTACCAGGCATGTATTCCCTCCCATAGAGTGGGCCTTCAGTCCAATTAAGAGAGCAGTTGGTTTCCCCCAGAGCAGACATGCCACTATTGCACTTGTTCAGCCATTTGGCCTGTCTGGCCAAACTTGAGGTTTCCAGTGTCCACTGTTTTCATTGCTGATGACTTCTGTCTCCCATAAGGGGATGTCTGAAATATGAGTGACCAGGACTCAAAGTGTGTGTTTCTCTAGGAATAACACAGCCCAACTAAGCATATGTTCATAGGTTGAGGAAGTACAGCCTCCAGGTGTGCAAAGCCAGCTGATAAGCCATGATACCCTGCCACTGATTAAAAGACTCAGAGATTTAAATATCATAAGTTTGAGTTCACTTACTTGGACTGCTCACTTGTCATTGATGATGATTATGAGTCAGCTTTTCTGAAATGTGCCCAGATATTGGTGCAGGAATCTGGAAAGAGAGGCAGAATTCCACCACATGCAGGTAGCAGTCAACCACAGTATGTGGTGTCAATTCTGTTTGTGTATCACTGGAGGCAGTGGGATTTTACACTTAAATCCACTGTCATGGATTCTGTACATTTCAGCCCACTTGTTTCCCATTTAAATGGCACCATACCATTGTGTGTTATGTAATAATTCAAAATTACTAGACACAATCCAGGCTAGGGATACCACAAACACAGCTGTCATTCTTTGGTTATCAGATGTACTTGTTCACAATTTGATTTCAGGAAAAGTAGGCACAACCCTGAGAAGTATCAATGTCAGTATTAATCCCTTGTATGGTCCTTGCATAGTAAGTACCACTTAGCATGCTTTTTATCTATGTTGAAAGAACTCTTCAATATGATGCCATCCTATCAACTGAAGATATTTGAGAGAGTCAAAGAGAGAGGAAGAGGGAGAGAGAAAGAGAACTGTCTCATTAGGCCATGGCCTCTGCAAATGAACTCTAGACGCATGCACCACCTTGGGCATCTGGCTTACGTGTATCCTGGGGAATCAAACTGATGTCCTTTGGCTTTTCATGCAACTGCATTAACCGCTAGCCAATCTCTCCAGCCCAGTTCTCTGTATTTGTAATGTATATTGAGTACTTTCCTCAGAAGAACATAATTGATGTTTTTTTAAATTATTTTGTTCATTTTTATTTATTTATTTAGTTGAAAGTGACAGAGAGAGAAAGAGGCAGATAGGGAGAGAGAGAGAGAGAGAGAGAGAGAAAATGAGCATGCCAGGGCTTCCAGCCATGGCAAACGAACTCCAGATGCATGCACCCCCTTGTGCATCTGGCTAACATGGGTCCTGGAGAATCGAGTCTCTAACCAGTGTCCTTAGGCTTCACAGGCAAGTGCTTAACCGCTAAACCATCTTTCCAGCCATAATTGATGTTTTTTAAAGTGATGTATAATAGTTTTTTTAAAAACAAATCGTAATACTTAGGCTATTTTAGGTGAAAGCTTCAGTCAGTTTCCATCATAATTTCCTGTATTTATTTTTGTTTTTTTTTATTTTATTTACTATTTCAGATACCAAGAGGCATTAAAAATAGGCAGACAGACACAGTCAGTGAGAGAGATGAATGGGCATGCAAGGCCCTGCAACCATTGCAAATGAACTGCAGATGCATGTGCCACCTTGAGCATTGGAGATTTTGTTTTCTGTCTATTTTAATATTGAGTTCTTAGAAGCTTCTGCATTTTGCATACATGGGTCCTGGGGATTCCAACCAAAGTCCATTGGCTTTGTTGGCAAATGCCTTAACTGATAAGCAATCTTTCCAGTCCCTATTTTGGGTTTTTCAAGGTAGGGTCACACTCTAGCCCAGAGTGAATGGGATCTCACTATAAAATATTAGGCTAGCGTTGAACTCATAGCTAACTGTCTATAAAGGCAATTGCAAGGCCTTGGGTTTGACACCAAAAACAAAAAAAAGTAGAGCCACGTGTGGTGTTGTGTGCCTGAATCTCAGCTACTCAGGAGGCTGAGGCAGGAAGTACTACAGTTCAGAGCTAGCTTGGGCAACATGGTAAAATCATTAAAAAAAAAAAAAAAAGACAATGGGGGCTGGAGAGATGGCTTGGCAGTTAAGGCACTTGCCTGCAAAGCCAAAGGATCCAGGTTTGATTCCCAGTACCACGTAAACCAAATACACAAGGTAACATATGTGAATGTAGTTTGTTTGCAGCGGCTAGAGGCCCTGTCATGCCCATTCTTTCTCATCTGCCTCTTCCTCTCATCTCTCTCAAATAAATAAATAAAACCAAAGTATATCTACACAGACCTGCACAATAAATAATGTTAAAGGAAACTTCTTCAGGCTGAAGATGGCACAATATAAGAACTCAGCACTACAAGAAAGACTACAGTATATGGAACTATGCTAACAAGTATAAAAACATTTTTGTGGGATGAAGAGATGCTTAGTTGTTAAAATGCTTGCCTGTGAAGCCTAAGGACCCATGTTCAACTCCCCAACCCACATAAGCCAAATGCACAAGGTGGCACATACAAGGAAAGTGTCAGAGAAAAGCAAAAGAGAACACCAGACTTGATCTCTACAGACAGACTCTTTATTGAGAGAAACAGTGAGGGGCCTCAGCTTTCCTGTGGGATGAAGGCTGAAGCACTGGGCCAGGCTGGGCTGCAAGCTTATAGGGAGGATCCTAAGAAAAACAGACTGAACCAGGTGCAGTTGATAAGGAACTTGTAGCTGTTGTGTCCTTGCTCAGAATAGGCTTATTCAGCCAGGAATGTCTAAGGGAGGATACTCAGATGGTCTCTGGTCCTTCAAGGCCATCTAGACTAAGGGGAGTACATCAATCAGGGAAGGTGTCAAACTTAGTGAGGCCAAATACCTCTGTTGCTGCTTTACTGCCTGAGAGCTTTAGGGATAGTTATTAACTCTTTAATTCTCTTTGATTTTCAGGGAAGGCTACTAACCCTTCAGAAAGTTGAGTCCTTGGGCTTTGCAGGCAAGCACCTTAACCGCTAAGCCATCTCTCCAGGCCACTATTCCTTTTGTTTGTTTGTTTTATTTTTCAAGGTAGGGTCTCACTCTGGCCCAGGCTGACTTGGAATTCACTATGTAGTCTCAGGGTGGCCTCAAACTCTTGGCGATCCTCCTACCTCTGCCTCCCAAGTGCTGGGATTAAAGGTGTGCACACGACGCCCAACTCTAAGATTCCTTTTTGAAGAATCTTTGTAATTTGGGTTGAATTTTATCTCCTTTCTCCAGAACTGCATTTCTAACAGGCACTTGAGATGGCATGAGCTCATCTTTCAGTCTTCCACCTACTAAGTCCTGAACAAAACTCAAGAACCCTTCCTACTAGAAAACAAGTGTCATCCCCAAAGTAATGCCTGGCTTCTGGCAGTCATGGTTTTCAACACAGTGACCAAGACCCGGAACATGGGAAAGTTCTGTGTCCTCTCAACCACCTAGCTCGCCCAGGGACAAGGAGCCCAAAATTAGATAGCATGGGGAGAGTGTGCTAGGGCGAGGAACATGGGGGGGGGGGACCTGAATTACCTGCAGGAAGTGGGGCCTCCCACCCCTCCACATTTCCTCAGGAGAGGGCTGTGAGCCTGGGTGGCCAACAGCTGTTGGGCAAGTTTCTGGTATTTCCTCACCTTCAGTGCTGTGTGCCCTTCTGCCATCAACACCCCTTCTGGCCTCTCGCACACCTGTGAATCACCAACCACCACCCACACCTATTTCCAGCTGCCAGCCTAGTGCTACTGCCCAAAGAAAACCATGCACCCTGGGGAAAGATGACAGGGGTGGACCTGAAGGATCCAAATGCTGGTGGAAGGCTGGGGCAACTTCCCCTCACACCCAGAGGTCTGATGTGACCAGCACCCACATGGTGCTCACCCTGAGTCTGAACTCTGATCTAGTCCTGAGCACTCCATCCCACAGCCCTTAGCTTGCACTACCTGCCCTGGTTCTTGTGGCCAGGAGTGTTGGTCACTGCTGTTCCCAGTGGCGCTGGGCTCAATGCCAATCTCTGCTGGCTGCATCTGCTCAGTGAGCTCCCTCTCAGAGCCCAGCCCAGTTACACTGATTTATCCCTGTTCTCCCAGAAGTCCCCCACCCCCCGCCAGGCTTCCAGGCCACCCAAGAGGTGGGTTCCTTGGCTTTGAACCCAGAGGACCCATCCAAATTTTGATCAGTGTGGCCTCAGCCCCTGCAAGCTGAAAGGTGAAGCATTCCTATCACACAGGGAAGCTGTGAGGAGCAGCAACATGCCCCCATAATCCCTGGTCTCCAGAGGAACTGGGGGGCTCAAACTGTGCATGGGACCAAAGGAGGGGTGGGGGGCAGGTCCTCCCTGTGTGTAGACATACATCCTGTCCTCTCAGGCTAACATTCCTCGGCCTCCAATCAGGAGCCACCAAGCCCAGGACCTCTTGTAGGCTATTGTTGAAGAACTGAAAATATGCATGCATAATTGCACCAGCAATGTCCCATCCAGGCCAGGGTCTAGCTGGAAGCCTTGGCCACTCCACCACCTCCTCAGTTTTGCCCTGCAGGTGGCACCTACCTAGCCCCACTGCCTCAGACAAGAGACCTGCCACCTCCACCCTCACCCCCACCCCAGTAGCTAGTGCTTTTACAAAAGTAAATCACAGGACTGGAGGGATAGCTCAGTGGTTAAGTCACTTGCCTGTAAAGCCTAATGACATGGGTTTGATTCCCCAGTACCCACATACAGCCAGATGCACAGGCTGTCTTCTCTCTCTCTCTCTCCTTACAAATAATTGTTGTTGTTGTTTTTTTAAAGGAAGAAAAAGAAAAGTAAAGCAGGGTTCATCACAGCCTGCTGAAAACCCACAACCAAGTTTGGTCCAGCCTGCACTCAGGAGGCCACTGCCCACTGCCCTTGGATGAGAGCTGAGCCAGCCAGAGAGATGGAGATAGAGAGCAAGAGCATTGGTGACAGCAAAACTGAACAGGGCTGATGGAGGCCAGGGTTGCTCGAGGAGGAGGACCAAGCTGAGCTTGAGGAGGGAGCATGTGAGCTGGAGGCACCTTCCTGCAGTGGGTAGCCCTGGCTTGGCACAGCCACACAGCCTGACACACACAAGCACATGCCCATATACACATGCACACACAAATGCCCGGACGCTTTAAGGTATGCAGATGCACATGTACTAATATAGGATCATGAACATATGAACTTACACATGCAAACTCATGAGCACATGTGCATACACGTGTATCAACATAATATACATGAATGCAAAAGCAGGCATGGTGGCGCACACCTTTAATCCCAGCACTCGGGAGGCAGAGGTAGGAGGATTGCCATAAGTTCTAGGCTTCCCTGAGACCACATAGTGAATTCCAGGTCAGCCTGAGCTAGAGTGAGACTCTACCTCAAAAACCCAAAATATATTATACATGAACACAAGCCCATATACATACACATGTGTAAAAACACACTTGGGAGCTGGAGAGATGGCTCAGTGATTAAAGGCAATTGCCCGCAAAGCCTGACAGCCTGAGTTCAATTCCCCAGTACCCACGTAAAACCAGATGTACAATGTGGCTCATGCATCTGGGGTGTCACACCTTTAATCCCAGCACTCAGGAGGCCTAGGTAGGAAGATTGCTGCGAGTTCAAGGTCAGCCTAGGCTAGAGTGAGACCCTATCTCAGAAAACCAAAGTAACAAAAATTAAATTAAAATACAATTAAACATACAGACACTTGGCCCTTACCTCCTGCAGCCTCCCACTACCACAAGCGAGAACACAGGCTCATGACCACCAAATGGGTTCCAGGGCTCCATTTGAGCTGGGAGCACACCCATTACCCCAAGGACCTTGCCCATGGAGCTAGTTCTAAGCGTCTGGAGAAACGAGGTCATTTCCCTTTGCATAGTGAATTTCAGGTCAGCCAGGGCTAGAGCAAGACCCTACCTCAAAAAAAGACAAAATAAAAAGGCTGGAGGGATGGCTTGGCAGTTAAGATCTTTGCCTGCAAAGCCAAAGGACCTGCGTTTGATTCCCCAGGATCCACATTAGCCAGATGCACAAGGGGGCACACATGTCTGGAGTTCATTTGCCGTGGCTGGAGGCCCAGGCATACCCATTTTCCCCCCCCCCTCTCTCTGTCTCTCTCTCTCTGTCTCTCTCTCTGTCTCTCTCTCTCTCTCTCTCTCTCTGTCTTCCTCTTTCTCTGTTAAATAAGTAAATAAAAACCAAACAAAAAATAAGAATAAAATGCAGTTCACAATTCAGTGAGCATAGCATCTTCTGAGGTGTATGACCACCAAAATCAGGCTTAGAACCATTCGTCATCACAGAAAGACTCCTCATACCCACTAGCAATCACTCCCTAGCCTCCCTTCCCATGGCTGCTGGAAGCCACTAAAAGATTCGCTTACTCGAGACTTTCATACAAATTGACTTGTATGATGACAGGGGTCCTTTGTGTCTGGCTTCTTGTTCGAGGCTCGTCCACATTCTTCAATGTGTCAGGGCTTCGCTCTTCTTAATTGTCAAACACTCCATTTTGTGGAAGCAATGCAGCTCTGTGGTAGAGCACTTACCTGCCTAGAGCATGCAAGAACCCAGAACTTGTGGCTGGGGAGATAGCTCAGTGGTTAAAGAAACTTGCGTGCAAAACCTGCTGGTTTGGGTTCAATTTCCCAGCCACCCATGAAAAGCAGGACAGACACCTGTTTGCAGCAGTAAGAGACCCTGGCATGTGTGCATGTGTGTGTGCGCACATCACACAGATGCAAATAATTAAATTTAAAAAAAATCTCTAGGACTGGAGAGATGGCTTAGCTGTTAAGATGTTTGCCTGCAAAGCCAAGGGACCCCAGTTTAATTCCCCAGGACCCAGGTAAGCCATCTGCACAAGATGGCGCATGCATCTGGAATTAGTTTGTTTGCAGTGCTGGAGGCCCTGGCATGCCCATTCTCTCTCTCACTCTGTGTACGCCTCTTTCTCAAATAAATAAATAAATAAGTAAAATTGGAGAGGAAAAAAAGAACCTCTAGCCGAGTGTGGTGGCACACACCTTTAATCCCAGCACTCTAGAAGCTAAGGTAGGAGGAGTTCGTGTGAGTTCGAGGCCAGCCTGAAACTAATTCCAGGTCTGCCTGGGCTAGAGCAAGATCCTCCCCCACCCCTCCCCACCCCCCAATAAAGCCTCAAACTGGAAAACTATATATTGTATACATTTGTCGCCTTTTTCTTAACCCCTATGCATCAGTTAATGGTCATTCGGATGACTGGGGATTATGACAAATGCTTCCATGAGCACTAGTGTGCACATATCTGCTTGGCCTCTTGCTTGCTTTTGTAAAACGTGTATTTATTTATTTGTTATTTATTTATTTACTTGCTTACTTGTGTGGAGCAGCCCCGGGCTTCCATCATGCTGAGCAAGTCCTTTACCATCGGCAGCCGCATCCTCAGCCCTGCACCATGTCTTCGACTCCTTGGGGTATGCACCTAAGAGTAACTCTACACCTACCTGTTTTTAAGAAAAGGCCGATTTTATTCCCAAGCTGTTCTGTCCCTTGAATCCCCACCTGCGAGCACCCACAGGTTGGTTTCTCAACACTTGTCTATCCCAGTGGGTGTGATGATCTCCCAGTTTTGATTTGCATTTTCCTGAGCTTGTTAGCAATTTGTACAACTCTGGAAAAATGTACATTCAGAAAAAGAAAAAGCATTGCACAGTTCTAGGTCCCAGGACCAGAGGAGGCAGAGGCTGCCAGTTACGAGGACCGCGGGCGCGGCTCTCAGCCCAAGGCGGGCTGCGGGCGGAGGGGGCTGGGCGGGCCGAGCGCGGTTCCGGGAGGGCGCCCTGGGCGCGCCGTCCGCTGCAGTTTCACTTTTGTGTCCGGGTGGCTGCGCCTCGAGGCTGCCTGATTCCTTGGCGGCTCCGGGGCAGAGAAACGCAAGAACCTAGCCGGCAGAACGTCCCCGCTTCGCTTGGTGGGCCAGCAGGTCACGGTGAGCAGGTCCCGTCGTCCCCCTCCCCAGCACCCGAGTGCTCCTCCCCTGGCCCTGCCTGCACTGAAGCCTCCAGAAAGGCCGCCCAGAAAGGAGTGCCCTGGTCCTCAGCGGGGAGGCCAGCCTGCTTAAGACTTGACTGAGAGGACGCTCTTCAGGCACCCAGGAGCCCTGTTCCCCAAGTATCTTCCTGACTCCCTCTCCAGCTCCAGCAATCCCTGGAACCCAGCTTCCTAGGCTAAAGCTGTTCCCACATGGCCGGCCATCCACAAGGGGCCCAGGCCCATTAGGCCTCTGACCAGTGGAGCCTTAGCCCTGAACAGGTAGCTCATGGCGCGGTGGGCACAAGAGAGAACGCTGGATAACACACTGGATTCTGGGAACCCCAGCTGGCCTGGCCTTGGGGCTCTCCAAGAGACCCAGAAGTGGGGCTTCTGTTACTTCTGCAGCCCTCTGAGGGCTTCAGTAAGGAAGAGATGATAAAGTGACACAGCCCTCAGGGAGTGGCAAGGGCTGACCCCAACACTTAGCACTGTCAGTCCTGGTGGCCACAGAAGGGATGGTATGGATGGCACAAGACCTGCTGAGGCCTGCTTCTGCCTACCTCCAGTGCTCATGGCCCCAGGGACAGACAAGTTGGCCACCACGTGGTCATTTTATATGTTGGGTAGTGGACAGGACAGGACCTTTCTGCCACCCAAAATGTTCCAGGACTAGCAAGACAGGGTTACTTTGGAGGGTAGTGTTAGAGACATCCAAGTGCCAACAGACCCTCTGCCCTCAGGATCATGCCATCGGCCTTTGCGCGGGTGGTCAGAAGTGTAATCCAAGAGCTGGACCAAAGCAGGGAGCTCGTTCCGGTGAACAGCCTGCAGAACTCCAGCAGCTTCAGGCCCTACTGCCTGCTGAGGAGGAAGCCCACCAGCTTCTGGTTCTGGACACCCCGTTACACCTGTGTCAACCTGTCAATCAAAGACATCTTGGAACCTAAGGCCCCAGAACCAGGTATCTTCCCCCCCCACCTCGAACAAGGTCCCCCACTCGGCTGAGTAGAAGGGAGTCGGTTGACCCAGCCTTCCATCTTACATCTGTCAGTTCTGGACCTCTGGGTCTGTTTCCAAAGGGATGGCCTCTTCTTTTTAATTTTATTTTTATGTATTAATTTGCAAGAGAGATGGAGAGAGAGAGAGACTGGGTGTGCCACAGCCTCTAGCCACTGCAAACGAACTCCAGATGCATGTACCACCTTGTGCATCTGGCTTAGATGGGGTCTGGAGAGTCGAACTTGGGGATGGCCTCTTTAAAGTTCCCACTGTTCTAGAGAAAAGACAGGAAGTCTGTGGTGGGACAGGACCTCAAATCTGGTCTTGCTTCAGAGTTGGAACGTGATGGCCCCTTCCACTTCTCTGATGCCGTGGACGGGCGGGTGCAGGGCAGTGTGGAGCTGGCAGCCCCGGGACAAGGGAAGATCTCAGGTGGAGCTGCAGTGTCTGGCAGCTCCAGCACTTCAATGAACGTGTGCACACTGCGTGTGGCTCCAAACACCTGGGAAGCCATGCGCCAGGAGAGGTGAGTCCCCAATGGGAAGAGGGTCCTCTGACCCTGAGCAACATGCTCTTGAGGAGGCTACTAGGTACTGGGCACCAGGAGGGTGCCAAACAAGGGAAGCCCCCAAGGAAGGGAGCACTGTGGGCAATGACAGGTTGAAGAAAGAGGTGACATGAGTCACTGAACCTCAAGTGCTAGAGCTGCATTCTGAGACCAGAAGGTCTGGGCAGGGGCCAAAGCAGCTGGACTCATCTAGGCTGCCATGAGAAGGGAGTAGAATGAGTACGGGGCAAGGAAGGGGGGTGAGGATGGGGTCCCCCATGGGTCACACCCATCCCTTTCTGTCACACCTTGTCATTCTCCCTCAACCACCTAGACACTTTGGGGCACCCAGGGAAGGTACTCAAGCCTGAGGTCCATAGGCCCCTGAGTCCCCTAGCCATTTTATTCCACCTATTGTGGGCACTGGGAAGGAAAGGAAGCCTGTCTCTGGTGGGCGTGTCCCAACAATCTTCCTGCAGGCACCTGCGGCAGCCTGAACACAAGGTCTTGCAGCAACTGCGGAGTTGCAGGGATGACTTGTTTGTGGTGACAGAGGTCCTGCAGACACAAGAGGAGGTGCAGGTCACCCGGACCCACAAGCAGGAGGGCTCAGGCCAGTTTGCACTGCCTGGAGGCATGTGTTTGCAGGTGTGTGGCTAGTCCTGGGTCCTTTCTGACCACACATGGTCACACAGCAGTGGCAGGGATCTGGGAAGCCAGTGAGCAGCACCCCAGGCAGCAATAGGCCTGGGCTTTTTCCAAGACCCTTCTAGAAGCAGCCTACAGCCCCATACTTGGCCAGTGACCTGGAGTTGCCAAAGCCTGGCTTGGTTACTACAAGGGTCAAACTTGTCACCATCACCCAGCCCACAGCCATTCATGCCCCACAGCCTTAAGCCTGTGGTGATCCATCCCCCAGGGTGAGAGCCAGGGCCACCTGAGCCAGAAGAAGATGGTGACCATTCCTGCAGGCAGCATCCTTGCATTCCGAGTGGCCCAGCTGCTCATAGGCTCTGACTGGGGTGAGTGGAGGAGGTATGCCCCTGGAGCCTAGACCGTGGTAAAGACACAAAGGCCTGGGGAGGGCCACCAGCCAGTCAGGCTGCTGTGGGCATCTGGCTACACAGCTTCCCAGACTGAGAGATTAAGTGTTCTGGGCTCTGGCATGTAGGTGGTGGAGGCAGAGCGTCCCCGCATGCTGGGAGCCTTGTGGCAAGGGAAGCTGGTGATCTCTCTGCTCCCACCTGCTTCCAGATATCCTTCTCTTCCCTGATAATAAGAAGAGGACCTTTGAGCTGTCCCCCACAGGTGAGGCCCCAGGCTCTCAGACTGTGCCTGTCCAACTGGAGGAACACATTCCTTTGGCTGTGAGTCTCCTGGTCTCAGGGCACAAGGTGGCCAGACAGCCTCTTGGTGAGGTGGAACACACACACAGAGTGACATTCAAGTGATGTTCTGCTGAGCCCGCTTGGCATCCTACCTGCCCTGGGCTAATGTGGTGGGGGAGGGGAGGGGAGGAGTGGAGGGCCTGGAGAAGGTCTCAGCCCTTTCTGGCATGGAGACACAGTTCTGGCACTGAGCAGCACTTCCTCTGCCCTCTCTACTCTGTCCTCATGCTCTTCCCAGACCACAGCAAAGCAAGGGTCCAGCAGCACACCTTCAGCCTGTCCTCCACACTACGGTCCATCTATAACCGCCTGAAGTTCCTGTCAGGTCAATATTCTCTGACTATCCTGGGACTTCCCGTGGTCCCTGTTCCTGTCCCCTGAGTCTGTCCTTCCCAACCAGTGCTCATCAGCGCCCTGTGGACATCAGGCAATGCTGCCTCTGTCCCCACAGATGGAACCCCTGAGGACTGGGTGCTCAGTAAAGACTTCCAAGGTCTGCGATCAGAGGTGGAGGCTGGCTCCATGGAACTGGAGCGTCTGGAGGTGGAACTGAGGCAGCAGCTGCTGGAGAACCTCAGGAGGGTCCTGCGGGACCAGTCCATCTTACAAGCTTTGGAGGCCTCGGTGAGTGGGGGCCTTGGGAGTAGACAGGGCCTTCCCCAACCTGCCCAGCCTTACCCACCATGTCCATGACCCAGCTGGAGCAGGGGCTGTTCAGCGGCGGGCAGGTGGAGCCTCTGGACGGCCCAGCAGGCACCATCCTTGAGTGCCTGGCGCTCCCCTCTGGAGTGCTGGTGCCGGAGCTTGCTGCTTCTGTCTACTACCTGCTGGGGGCGCTGACTGGTAAGCAGCCCCCAGGGTCACTGGTATGGGACAGGAGGGAAGGACGGGTTCCATGCTTCCAGAACCCCCTTTCAGCCCAGGTCTCTCCCCAGCGCTGAGTGAAACCCAGCACCAGCTGCTGGTGGAGACGCTGGAGACGGGGGCGCTGCCAGGGCATCTGGAGCTGGTAAGAGGATGTGGCGGGGCCTGGGGTGCATCAAGGAAGGATGGAGCGAGCAGGTATTGCACATCCTGGGACTGAGAGCTGTGGCTCTCATCTACAACATCCTCCCCTGTGCTGGCAGGTGGAGCACCTCTTGGAGCAGAGCACTCCCTGGCAGCAGCGGAGTGTTGTGGCCCTGCCCCCTGGGCATCTTGGGAGCAACTGGGGTGAAGCGGCACCTGCCTGGGTCTTACTGGAGGAATGTGGCCTAGAGCTGCAGGTGGACATGCCCCAGGTGCGCTGGGAGCCAGAGGCCCAGGGTCCCACATGTGCCCTCTATGCCTCCCTGGCACTGCTATCAGGACTGAGCCAGGAACCCTGCTAGCCTTCATGCCTGTACAGTCATCCAGCCAGGGAAGAATGTGTGCCCATCCTTCTCCACCTCTAGGAAAGCCAAGAACCCAAGTCAACTCCCAAGGCCAGTTCACTGTGAGGCCCAGGAATTGGGGAAACTCAATAAATGAAATTTGCAAAGAAAAACAAAACAATGAGTGAGTTTTATGGGGCCTGGATCTGAGCAGAGGGTTGGAATGGGGACTTCCCACACAGGAGCAGGTAAGACAGGAGAGCTGCCTCACTCCTGATGTCCATGAGGCTGAAGTGAACCTGCCCTGTTTGGACATGGCCACAACCCAGCCTACCCACACTTGCCTGGAAAAGATCCATGGAGCAATTTAGGGATGACAAGTCTGTACCTGAGACATGGAAAGACCCTCTGCCTCAGAGGACTTGGAGCACACAGCTGAGACAGCAGCCCAGTGCTCAGCCACAATGCTGTGTGGCAGGCATAAGTGTGTGGCTGACAGTATGGAAATTCCACAGGTCTCATTGCATAGGAGAGCCCACTCCTCACAGGGGCTCAGCAACATGTGGGCTCCATGTGTAGGGAGAGATGTGCATCACTAATGTGGCCAGTGTGTGAGGCCATCCCTGGGAGGATGGACAACCTTGGAGAATTGTCTGTAAATTTGTGATTTTGTCTTTCTTTATTGCTGAATAAAATCCCACTGTGTATATGGACCACATTTTCTTTATCCATTCATATGGATGGACAGCTAGGCTGGTTCTATTTGCTTATGGTGGATAGTGCAGCTATAAATATAAATGGGCAAGGTATCTCTGAGGTATGTTGACTTAGAGTTCTGTGGGCAAGAGGGTACAGCAGGGTAATAAGATAGTTCTATTTTCAGATTTTTTTTTTGAGGAAATTCCACACTGCTTTCCATAGTGATTATGCAAGTTTGCAATGAGTAAGGGTTCCTCTTTCCCCACACTGGTTGTCATTTGTTTACTTTTAAAATACATTTTATTTATTTGAGAGAGAGAAAGAGGGAGAGAGAATGGGCACACCAGGGCCTCCAGCCATTGCAAACGAACTCCAGACGCATGTGCCCCCTTGTGCATCTGGCTTACGTGGGGCCTAGAGAATTGAGCCAGGATCCTTTGGCTTTGCAGGCAAGCACCTTAACCACTAAGCCATTTCTCCAGCCCTTGTTTACTTTTTAAAATATTTTTATTTACTTATTTGTAAGGAGGAAGAAAGTGTGTGAGTATGGGTGTGCCAGGGCCTCTTGACAGTGCAGATGAACTCCAGATACATGTGCCACTTTGTGCATCTAGCTTCACATAAGTACTAGGGAATCAAACCCAGTGCAGCAGCCCTTGCAGGCAAGTGTCTCTAACTACTGAGACACCTCCCCAGCCTGTCATGTGTTTTCTTTTGGGGGGTTTGATTTGGTTTTCGATGTTTAATTTTTTGTATTTCTTCATGCTGAGTACTAACCCAGCGTCGGATGTGCAGTTGGCAACGATCAGCCTCCCACTCTGCAGCGAAGCCTTCACCCTGCTGACTGTGTCGCTGGCTCTGCAAAGCTTCCTGACGCCACATAATCCCATTTGTCTTGGGACTCCTCCCTGTGATACTGGGTCCTGTTCAGATATGCTAACCTTTCCCTGTACCTTAAAGTGTTTCCTTCTGGCAACTTCAAAGCCTCGGGTCTTACATTAAGGTCTTTGATCTATTTTGAGTTGATTTTTTGTGCAGGATGAGAGATGTGGATTTGTGTTCTTTCTTTTCCATCATGTTGAAATCCAGTTTTTCCACCTCTGTTTGGTAAAGAGACTGTCTTTTCTTCAATGTGTTTTTGACAACTTTGTCAAAAATTAGGTGGTGGTAGAGTTTATTTATGAGTCCTTTTATTTTTTCAGTTGGTGTACATGTCCATTTGGGGGCCAGTGCCATGCTGTTTTTGTTACTCTAGCTCTGTGATATAATTTGAGATTGGGTATCATGACACCTCCAACATTCCTCTGTTAAGGATTGCTTTAGCTATTTAGGGTCTTTCATGCTTCCATATGAATTTTGGAATTTTTTTGTTTCTAGTTCACTGGGGGCTGGGGAGATGGCTCAGCTATTAAAGGTTTGCCTGCAGGCCTGAGTTCAATTCCTCAGTACCCATGTAAAGCCAAATGCACAAAATGGTGCGCACACACACACAAGAGTTTCTTTCCATTGCAAATGAATGCCTGTCCAGCTTTTTGTGGGTGGCTTGAGAATTGAACCCAGGCCAGCTAGCTTTGCACACAAGTACCTTTAAACATTGGCCCATTTCCCATTCCCTTTCTTCAGTATCTTAAAGTTTTCATTGTATATTCTTGTTTCCCTTCAGATTGTATAAATCTTTCACCATTTAAAAAGTTATCAGCAAGCTGGGTGTGGTGGCACACTCCTTTTATCTCAGCACTCAGGAGGCAGTGGTAGGAGGATTGCCATGAGTTTGAGGCCACCCTGAGACTACATAGGCCAGATCAAGACCCTACCTCAAAAAAAAAAAATTATCAGGGCTGGAGAGATGAATCAGTGGTTAAGGAATTTTACTGCAAAGCCTAATGACCCAAATTTGATCCCAGTACCCACATAAACCAGATACACAAAGTGGCACATGCATCTGGAGTCTGCAGTGGCTGGAAGGGTGCACCCCATTCTATCTATCTTTCTTCTATCTCTCTGTGCTTTCAAGTAAATAAATAGATACATAAATATTTTTAAAGGTTTTCATTGTAGAGGTCCTTAGCCTGGAAATTTGCTTTTGAAGTTTTTTTTTTTCTCTGATTTTATTTTATTTTTTGAATATTGTATCATCTAGGCTGGCCCCAAACTCATTATATAGCTAAGAATGAACTTGAACTACTGAGCCTCCTACATCCACCTCCTGAGTACTGGGATTACAAACATGTACCACCACACCCAGTTTACAGTTAGGGCGATTGAACCTAGGTAAACCTAGGTACTCATGCATGATCAGCAAGCACCCTACCAACTGAACTACATCCCACCCTGCAGACAGCTCCCTGGCTTCTTTCTCAGAGAGATGGTCATGGTTGTATGGAAAACCTACTGGGTTTTGTGCCCTGATATTTTTTTTGGATGTGTCTATCAGCATTTACTTGTTGACTCTTTACAGGCTTTTATGTATGGGATCATGTCATCTGCAAAGAGGTATACTTTGACTTCTTTTCCTAGTTATATCCTTTTTGGATTTCTCTTGTCTATTGCTCTAGCAATTGAATAAGAGTGGGGAGAGTGAGGGCTGGAGAATGGCTTAGTGGTTAAAGCACTTGCCTGTGAAGCCTAAGGACCCAGGTTCAATTCTCCAGGTCCTACATAAGCCAGATGCACAAGGTGGCACATGTGTCTGGAATTCGTTTGCTGTTTGCAGTGGCTAGAGGCCCTGGCGGGCCCATTCATTCTCTCCTCTTTCTTTCTCTCCCTCTCTGTCTTTAATAAATAAATTAAAAATTTTAAGAGTGGAAAGAGTGAGCACCTTTGCTAATTCCAGATTTGAGAAGAAATGCTCTCAGTTTTTCACATTTAGTGTAATGTTGGCTATAGGTTTGTCATTGTGATGGTTAATCACCATTATCAACTGGATCAGGAATCAAGTAAGAGACTGGCCTTCAGGCAAATCTGAGGATGCTTCCAGAAAGCATTAACAGAAGTGGGAGAAGACCCTCCCTCACAGTGGACAGCTCTACCAGCCACGCCCCAGTTATATAGGGGTCTGAGGGGTAAGCATTGCTTCTTTGGCCAACCTGCCTTCACTTTTTGCTGGTGAGTGCACCTCCCCTCTTGCTGATGCCCCTCACTGGCCACAGAATATAGCTTTGTTGGCATTGACTGAAACACTGACTGAAGACCAGCCTCTGCCCTGAAAGACTCTAGACCTTCAGGGCCAGGTTGGGACTGCTGAACATCCAGCCTCAGCACCCTGTAGGTTCTCTGACTCTCCAGCCTGCAGCCTATAAGCTGACCCAATAAATCCCCCTTTATAACACATATTCTTTCTTCTGGCCTGCTCCTCTACAGAACCCCGACTAGCAGTGCTTGTCTCTGTTGGGCTTTGAAAAGCCCCGGGCGTGAGGCCTAGTGGAACTTCCTGAGCCTAGCTAAAGTTTGGTGATCTGCCTCTGGCCAGCTATGACACAACAAGACGCCTAATGGCTTCTGGCCTGCTACTTCTGCGTAGGAGTTGGAATTCCCAGGCGGGACTAATCATCTCAAAGGTCGCAGTTTATTATTGGCCGTTACCTCTCCCCCCCATCATAGAATCCCTACCTTCATTCCCAACGTCATATAGGCAACTGCCTGTAACAATAAACTAGTTCCTGCTTCAACAAGACTCCAGACTCAGTATGGTTTTTCTCCGGTGACTAGGAGAGGTTCTGAGTCTTCCAACGTTCACCTTCTTCCTTAACCCCTTGGGAGGAACCAGCTCCTCAGCACTATCTACCTGCCGGGGAGAAGCCCAGCATGTCTCCCCTCCTTCTGTCTGGTGATCATATGCTGGAGTTTGTGGGTGCTGTGGCTATGCGTGTTTATTGCTTTCCTTACTGATGTGTGATTCAGCTTTGTCCTCCATTCTTGATATGATTTCTTCTGCTGGGTCAAGTCTATTGGTGATGCTTCCCATCATGTGCTTTTTTTAAAATTTAGATTCATTGAATTTTTCTTTTTTTAAATTTATTTGTAAGCAAAGAGAGAGAGAATGGCCACAACAAGGCCTCTAGCCACTGCAAATAGATTCTAGATGCATGTGCTCCTTTGTGCATCTGGCTTTGTGTGGGTACTGGGGAATTGAACCTGGATTGTTAGGCTTTCAGACAAGTATCTTAACTGCTGAGCCACCTCTCCAGCCCCTTGTTGAATTTTTCATTTCTAACATTCTATTTTTTACTCTTACTTCCCTTGTTGAATCTTTCTTCTGTGCTGCTCTTTCATCCAAAATTACTGATGTTCTTGTCCAGTTTGCTCTTTCCTCTATGTTCCTGACCTTCCTCTCTAGGACCTGCGTTGAATTCATCTGCTTATTTGTAACCTTCATCCTCCTACCACCACCTCCCATGTGCTGGGGTTACAAATGTGTGCTACCCTGACAAGTTTATGTAGTGCTACAGAGCCAACCCAGGATTTCATGCCTGTTAGGCAAACATTGTACCAACTGAACTTCATCTCAGACCCCCATCCTTCATCATTTTTACCACAAAACCCTTAAAATCTTCATCTGACATTTTCCTATTTCAGTATCTATCTTTGAGTTTAGTATTGGGGGGCATTATGCTCTTTGGGAGGAGTCATGCTGCCTTGCTGTTCCATGTCTGTGGAATTTCTGTGACATGATTGGGACATCTACTTGAATGTCTGTTCTGGATGTTGGAGGACAATCTTCTCTTCTCTTCCCTCCCCTCCTTCTCCTCCTTCTGAAGTAGGGTCTCTTTGCAGCCCAGACTGACCTGGAACTCACTTTGCAGCCCAGGCTCACCCAGGACTCACTTTGTAGCACTGGTTGGCCTCAAAGTCACAGAGATGGAAAAGGATCTTCTTATCCCTCTTGAAAGTTTAACTCCACAACTACTCAGTGAGGAGGAAACAAACTCCTGTAGAAGCAATAGCATGGACTATGCAAGGCATCAAAATGCATACAAAATCAATCACAGTCACTAACACATCATCACTGATCATAGACCTGAAAACATCAAACTACTGCAGAAATTCTATGAAGTTAAGCATTATTTAGAGTGGGGTTGAAAAATATAGCTCAGATAGTATAATGCTTGCCTATCATGCCCAATTTATTTTTTAAATATTTATTTATTTGAGAGAGAGAGAGAGGAAGAGGCAGAGAGAAAGAGAGAATGGGCATGTCAGGGCCTCCGCCACTGAAAACGAACTCCAGATGTGTGTGCCCCCTTGTGCATCTGGCTTACATGTGTCCTGGGGAATCAAACCAGGGTCCTTGGGCTTTGTAGGCAAACACCTTAACCGCTAAGCCATTTCCCCAGCCCTATCATGCACAATTTAATCCACAGCAGTAAATAAAACTAGATGTAGTGGCACATGCCTTTAATCCTCTCACTTTAACCACAGGATGACCAAGGGTTCACAGCCTGCCTGGGCTGTATGAGATACTTCAAAAAATTATTATTGGGCTGGAGAGATGGTTTAGTGGTTAAGGCACTTGTTTGTGAAGGCTAAGGAAAAGGGTTGACCACTATCCACAGAACAGGTCAGCTTATCTACTTGATTATTAAAGTCATCCTCCAATGAGGTCATCTTCTGATGAGCACTGACATGGGACACAAGTATCATTATATCGTTTGCCCATTCAGAGAGGTCTATCCACATACACCTTCCCCAAATGTCCTTTTCACCAATTTTCCAATTGTGCTCCTTCCAAGTCCCAGACCATCCAGCCAAACCATTGGCCACAGCCCATGAGTCAGTGTATAACCGCACATCTGGCCATTTTTTCTTCCAAGCAAGTTCCACAACCATATGCACTGCCCAAAGTTCTGCCCATTGTGAAGACTTCCCTTCACCACAGTCCTTCAGAGTTGTCCCAGAAAGGGGCTGTAATGCTGCAGCTGTCCACTTCTGGGCAGTGCTGACATAACGTGCTGAACCATCTGTAAACCATGCCCTAGATCTCTCCTCCTCAGTCAGTTGATCACAGGGCACACCCCATGATGCCATAGGTGCATGCTTGGGGACAGAAGGCATTGCAACAGGAGTAGCAACCATAGGCATTTGGGCAACTTCCTCATGTAACTTACTCATACCTTCAGGGCCTGCTCGAGCCCCGATCACATATATACCACTTCCACTTAATGATGGACTGCTGCTGTGCACGTCCAACTTTATGGCCTGGTGGATCAGACAACACCCAGCTCATAATGGGCAGCTCGGGTCGCATAGTAACTTGATGGCCCATTGTCAAACATTCAGTTTCCACTAAGGCCCAATAGCAGGCCAAGAGCTGTCTCTCAAAGGGCGAATAATTGTTTGCAGATAATGGCAGGGCCTTGCTCCAAAATCCCAAGGGCCTCTGCTGTGATTCTCCTATGGGGGCCTGCCAAAGGCTCCAAACAGCAGCCCTGTCTGCCACTGAAACCTCAAGTACCATCGGATCTGCTGGATCATACGGCCCAAGGGGTAGAACAGCCTGCACAGCAGCCTGGACCTGTCGAAGAGCCTTCTCTTGTTCTGGGCCCCAATGAAAACTAGTAGCTTTCCGAGTCACTTGGTATATGGGGCGGAGTAAGACACCCAAGTGAGGAATGTGCTGTCTCCAAAATCCAAATAGGCCCACTAGACGTTGTGCTTCTTTCTTAGTGATAGGAGGTGCCAAATGCAACAACTTGTCCTTCACCTTAGAAGGAATATCCTTGCGTGCCCCACACCACTGAACTCCTAAAAATTTCACTGAGGTGGAAGGTCCTTGAATTTTGGATGGATTTATTTCCCATCCCCTGATGCGCATATGCTGTGCCAGCAACTCCAGAGTGGTTGCCACCTCCTGCTCATTTGATCCAATTAGCATTATGTCATCAATATAATGGACCAACGTGTCCCTGTGGAAGGGACAGGCGATCAAGGTCCCTCTGAACTAAGCTCTGACACAGGCTGGAGAGTTAATATAACCTTGAGGTAAAACAGTAAATATGTACTGCTGACCTTGCCAGCCGAAGGCAAATTGCTTCTGGTGGTCCCTATGGACAGGTACGGAGAAGAAAGCATTTGCAAGATCAATAGCTGCATACCAGGTACCAGGAGACGTGTTAATCTGCTCAAGTAAAGAAACCACATCTGGTTCAGCAGCTGCAATTGGAGCCACCACCTGATTAAGTTTCCGATAATCCACTGTCATTCTCCAGGATCCATCTGTCTTCAGAACAGGCCAAATAGGAGAGTTAAAGGGAGATGTGGTGGGAACCACCACCCCTGCATCCTTCAAGTCCTTTATAGTGGCATTAATTTCTGAAATCCCTCCAGGAATGCGATATTGTTTTTTTTTTTTAATTTTTTTATTTATTTATTTGAGAGCGACAGACAGAGAGAGAAAGACAGATAGAGTGAGAGAGATAGAATGGGCATGCCAGGGCTTCCAGCCTCTGCAAACGAACTCCAGACGCATGCGCCCCCTTGTGCATCTGGCTAACGTGGGACCTGGGGAACCAGCCTCGAACCGGGGTCCTTAGGCTTCACAGGCAAGCACTTAACCGCTAAGCCATCTCTCCAGCCCGCAATATTGTTTTTTTTTTTTTTTAAATTTTGTATTTATTTATTTGAGAGCGACAGACAGAGAGAGAAAGACAGATAGAGAGAGAGAGAATGGGCGCGCCAGGGCTTCCAGCCTCTGCAAACGAACTCCAGATGCGTGCGCCCCCTTGTGCATCTGGCTAACGTGGGACCTGGGGAACCGAGCCTTGAACCGGGGTCCTTAGGCTTCACAGGCAAGCGCTTAACCGCTAAACCATCTCTCCAGCCCCGCAATATTGTTTTTGATTCACTATTTTCCCTGGTGGTGGGAGCCTCAATGGCTTCCATTTGGCCTTTCCAACCATAATAGCCGTTGTTCTGCCAACTGCTAAGTATATCTATCCCAATTATGCATTCTGGGACTGGGAAAATAACCACAAGGTGCGTTCGGGGACCCACTGGACCCACTGTCAGTTTAACATTTGCCAAAACTCCATTGATCACCTGACCTCTGTAAGCACATACTTTAACTTAAGGGCCATGGTGCTTTTTGGGGTCTCCTGGAATCAATGTCAATTCAGAGCCAGTGTCCAATAAGCTCTGAAAGTTCTGATTATTTCCTTTCCGCCAGTGTACAGTTATCCTAGCAAAAGGCCACAGGTCCCTCTGAGGAAGGATAGGTATAAGTTTAATATTGAAACTTTTGGCAGTTGTAGGAGGGTCCTTCCCTGAGGGAACCCCGCCAACCCTTCAATCAAGGGGCTCAGGATCTGTAAACTGGCTCAAGTCTGGAAACTGATTAAGAGGTCTTGATTGTCTGTTGCTATAATTCAAAGTGGCTTTATGTCCCCTTGCTCTGGAACTTTTCTGCTATACAGATCAAGAAGAAACTCAGTAGGCTTCTTATCTATTTGACTTCTGGGAACACCATGATTAATCAGCCAATGCCAAAAGTCCATACGAGTCATACCTTTATGTGCATAATTTTGCCTACACTGTCTATTATGAAAAACAAGTTCACCCCACCTTTGGCGATTCAGCGCTGCCACTTGGCCCTTGTTACCCCGAGATCCAGTTATGCCCATTGCATCTAAATCACCTAATGCAACAACTGCAGCTCCCACTGTGAGGTCTTCTTTACATAAAAGACCAATGATAGGGGACTTTAAGTATGCTGGTGATCCCCTCACAAATCTGTTTCTTATGGTTTTAGTGAAGGGCACATCTTCTGGTCGCTCCCATTGTGGGGGCAAAGATGAGTTTACATGGCAAATCCACTCCAGCATTCCCAGTTCTCTGAGCTTTTTAATCCCTTCATCAACATTAAGCCAAGGGATATCAGGCAGCTCAAGCTCATTCACAGTAGGTCATCTTTGGAGCCATACTTCAGCCACCCAACCAACTAAACTCTTGGCACCCCTTCCAACTGCATGAGCTGCATTGTTATATCTAAAATCTCTGCTCACTGGGCCCATTTCAGTAAATCCAGCCTGATCCAATTTTATGTTCCTTCCCCCATCATCCCACACCCTTAAAATCCATTCCCACACATATTCCCCATGCTTCTGCCTGCACAAGTTAGAAAACTCCTGAAGTTCTTTAGGAGTGTATCTCACCTCCTCCTGTGTCACACTTTGTATCTCACCTTTAGGAGCCTGCCTAGCCTTTCGTCTGGTTATAGGCCTAGAGGCAAAGATGGGTGGGAACTGAGAATCACCAGCATTTTCTGCTGATTCCTCAGACAAAGAGGGATGAACTCCCTCAGGCAAGGGTGGGGAGGATAATCCTTCAGGATGTGGGGGTGGGGATACAACTGGTGGTAAGGGAGGGCAGGTCATATTTTCATCCAAAACATCTTCTTCAGAATCTAACACTTCAATGTCCCCAGGTTCTTCAGGGTCTTCCCATACATCACCATCCCAAGTCACAGGATCCCACTCTTTTCCAATCTGTGCCTTCACTTTAACTTCTGATAGTTGGTGAGGCTGGGGTTTAAGTTTACGTTGCAAGTTAGCCAATCTCACAATGAGAGCTTGGGTTTGGTTTTCTGAAATTTGAGCCCTGTTCTGGCTAGAGAGGAGACTCTCCTCCAGGGCACCTTTAGAAACCTTGAGATCATGTATGTGGGTCTTAAGCTTGGAATTTTCCTTTTTGAGCTTCTGCTGTTCCCTCAGTAGTTTGTCCAGAGATGCTAAAAGCAACCAACTAGCCTCATCACTGGTCTTACTTTTCCACAAATATTCAAATGTTTTAAATACAGAGTCACTAAATTCCTTGCTCTTCACAAGACATGACTCAGGGTCACCAAATACATCTATCTCATGGAGTTTTTTAAATAGTGCATGAGCAGAGGGTGGACATCACCCCCTGGCCAACATAAGGTGGACCACAGCAACAGGAGGGTGTGCCAAACATTGGCATGGGGAAACTGGCTATAAAGCTCATAAGCCCACCCCCAACAATACACTCCCTCCAGGAGGCATTAATTCCCAAATATCCATCAGCTGGGGAGCTAGCATTCACAACATCTAAGTTTATGGGGGACACCTGAATCAAACCACCACATTCCGCCCCTGGCCCCCATATTCTTTCTGCCACCTCTTCCACAATGGACCCTGAGCCTTGGAGAGTGTGATAGAGATGCTTTAGTGCTCAACACTCCTCCATCACATCTTCTCAGCACTATGGTGCCTTTTGGGTCATCCTAGTGGTCACCTCCATCTGAAAAGAGAAGCTTCTCTAACCAAAAGTGAGAGTAGCATTAATATATGGGTGTGAATATTAAAGTGCTTACAGGACAGTTTGGTGAGCAAAATATATGCATTTTGCCAGATAAGAACAGGCATTACACTTTTAATGCTCATGACCTCCCCCATCATAGGTTTTTGGTTAGGTTTTCAGTACCAGGCATGTATTCCCTCCTATAGAGAAGGTCGTCATTGTAAGACCCCCAAAACGAGGACCCCACGCTCTGCCCGGATATGGCGACACCCCAAATCACTCACGAGAAGCGGTCTTGATGCAAACTGCAAGAGGATTTTATTCCAAGCGCGCTGGGGCCCACAGTCATACACTGCGCAGGGGTAGAGGACTGCAGAGCCCCGAACGCAGGAACGGGACAGTTTTTATAGGGTTTCTAAAAAGCCTGTGCATTAGACCAATCATTTTTTTAATATCAGGAGCCCGTGGGGTGCGAGCCAGTCAGTTTGTGCCACTCCATAGTTTCTAAGCCAATTAGTTTAATTTGTTCAAGCCCCTCGTGGACCAATCAGTCTCTTATGACCTTGGTGGTCAGCATTTGCGCAGGTCCTTGGGTGGGAGTAGCAGAGTGTGGTATCAGTCTCCTATGATCTTGGTGGTCTGAGGCAGGCTGCTACAGCTTATGGTGCAGGCTACTAAGGCTTACAGTGTGGGCTATTAAGGCTTATGGTGCAGGCTATTTACGGAAACCAAATAAGTGGTTTACTTTATTACTCATTTCCCATCCTTGAGGGCTATCTCATGCCCTTTTTACCTAGTTTTATATTAGGAGCGGGCTCTGATATAATGAGAAGAGGGATTCTTTACTTGCTTTTAACAGAGAGTAAAGCCTGGAGTTTGAGGTATGCAGGGGCCCGCTTAAGCTCCCTTTGGAGCGTGATAGTATTTCTGGGCTTCTGAATTCTTGGGCCTTTCATCAGTCCAATTAGAGAGCAGTTGGTTTCCCCCATAACAGACATGCCAGTACTGCACCTGTTGGCTCATTTGGCCTAGCTAGCCAAACTTGAGGCTTGCAGTGTCCACTGATGACTTCTGTCTCCCATAAGGCTGCATGCAGTGCATCTTTTTCCAGCTTTCTGTCAGCTGGTCTACCAAGAGAAGGTTTTTATCTCATCTTCAGTTTGATTTCTCAGTGACCTTGCAGCCCAGGCATGTGGAATCTTCAGGAATAGGGTTTTACAATCTATTCCTGGTGGGAAGCCAAGAGCCTTGGCAATAGCCTATAATATTTTAGGGGCATCAAGGACCCCTCTGGCCAATAACTCACTGGAAGGTATCCCATCCCTGTCACTGAAATTTTTCTAGTAATAGTCTATGGCTTCAGGTATGCCATTATCCAAAAAAGTAGGTTATCACATGGCTTATTCATAATATCCTGAATTTTGATTACCCCTACATTCCTTGTACTCAATATGAAGCCCTGACCTCTCTTAGGCCATTCCACCCACAGTAGTCTGTCCATCTACTTATATATATACAGAACCATCCCCTTAAGTCCACCCCTCTCCTCCCTCCCTTATAGTACAGCCCTTTTTTTAGCTTACTGGCCTCTGCTACTGATTTTTACTCCAACTCACACACAAGTCTGAATATCTGTAACTAGGATCCACATATGAGTAAAACATGTGACACTTGGCTTTCTGCAACTGTCCAGCTCTTGTCTGAGGACTACAGGCTTATCCTGAGGGCAACTGCCCAGCTCTTGTCTGGCTAACCTTTTGGAAACTGCTTCTGAATCCTTGTTACCCACCCCGCCCCCACACCCACCAGGGAATTGCACAGCTGAGGCTCTGTTTGTGCATGGCACATCTGTGTCTGCTAGGCCAGCATCCTGTCACTTCCTGTGGAATTTTTTTTTTCCAAGGTAGGGCCTTGCTCTAGACCAAGCAGACCTGGAATTCAATATGTAGTTTCAGGGTGGCCTTTAACTCACAGCAATCTTCCTACCTCTGCCTTCTGAGATTAAGGGCATGCACCACCACACCTGGATTCTAATTTCTTGATTTATTTCTTTCTATAATTATTTATGAGTGGGGGGGGAAATGAAAATAGGCACACCAGGGCTTCTAGCCACTGCAAACTCGAGACACACAAGCCATCTTGTGCATTTTGCTTACATGGGTACTGGGGAATCCAACCTGGGTCCTTACGCTTCTCAGGTGAGTATCTTAACACTAAGCAATCTCTCCAGCCCTAAAGTTTGTCTTTTTCTTATTCTGACTCTTTTTCATCAGCTCTCACAGAGGCAACCATTCACTATTCTGCCACCTTATCTGGAACTCCTGGTGAAATTCTTTCAGGTAATTGGAGAGCCAAGCCAGGGTGAATGGGATGGAAATATCCCAGGCCCTAGAAAGCATTGCCCAGACAGGCTCCACAGCACTGTTTCTGGAACCCTGAGCCCTTTCAGGCCAGGCTATATGCAGATTTTGCCAGCACCTTCCAAACCTCATTTGGAGGGTTCAATTGTTTTAGATATGGGTCCACCAGTAAGATCTCCAGTGAAATGGCTTATGTGAGAGTCTGAAACCAGGGCAAGAAGGAACTGCCTGTTCCAGGGCTCCTAGCCCCCAGCGGAAAGATTTGCTGTGAGTGCGCTTTCCTCAGGGGAGGCTGACGGGCCTCGGGGCTGGAGCTATGGCATCCCCATGACCAGGCCTGGACATGGTGCCATCCACAACTTCCCTGGATGGAGACTTCAGATATCCCAGTGAAGTCACCTATCACAACATTCTGTGCACTCTGTGCATACTGTGCACAAACCTCATGCTCTGGCAGGCAGTCCAGTGTAGCCAGGGCCAATGCAGGCAAGGTTGACACCCACCCAGACTAGGCAGATCCACTGGGCAAGAGACAGCCTGGCTCCGGGCAGTCATGAAAGGATGGCATGCGGACTCTCCTAAGCACCGTGGACGTAGCCTTCTCACCACAGCTGTTTCCCCACCTGAGCCCTCATCTGAGAGCAGACTCCACAGCACTATTGAATTTCTCTGCTGCCAGTTGGGCTAGCTCTGGAGTGGGGCCAGCCTGTGCTTGGAGGGAGAGGAGAAATCACACACACATCCTGAGGCCTGGCTCCTGGGCTACATGGAGGGCAGGGCGACTGGACTTGTTTCTCTCGAGGGCTTGCTACTGAGGGATCCAGTGTTCTTAAACCAGTCCTGTGTGTGTGAACCCTGGACCAGTGGCTGACACCAACAATGCTTTCATCTTACCTCCCTTCCTTTTCTCTCTCTGCTGCCTTAGGGTCTGGTGGGCTGCTGCTACTTCTCCTGAGACATTTCTTGCATGTTGAATCTCATGTTGGCATCTGCTTCTAAGGAGCCAAACTAATCAGACATCTTTGCCTGACTATGGGAAGATCCACACCATTGGCCTGAACCGAGCCTGCCCTGAAGATCACTCAATGCCAGGACTACTGGTTTTGTTTTTGTTTTTCAGTCTTGAGGATTAAACCCAGAGCCCCACAAATGCTAGGTAAACTATCACTGCACTATACCTCCAACTCTTCTATACCTCTTGAGACAGGTTCTCACTAAGTTGTCCAGGCTGACCTTGAACTCACTGTGTAGCTCAGACAGATCTTGAGCTTGATCCTCCTGAGAAGGCAGGATTATAGACTTGTGCCACCTCCCTTCACCCTGGTAGGATTACAGGCTTGTGCCCTGGTAGACTTCTGACCCCATCCATTCATGTTGGACTCCAGTGCAGCTTCACTGCCCCAAGATACACCCATCCAGGTCCTTGTCGGTCTGTGCCCTGAGCTCCATGACTTTGCCTCTGTCTGCATGCTGCCTTTCCTATCACCTCAACTCAAGCTGGATCTTGGGCTGTGCCCAACCCATCACAGCCATGTTCTTAGAAAGATGTCCAACCCCTGATGTTCACACATGTTTATTTTGAATACCATGAAGGTTCCGGGGAAGTAAGGCCCCATGGTTGTCCCCAGGGAGCCCCCGGTGTAGGAACAGCCTCCACTCTTCATGATACTGTGCATATCCTGTGTGCATATGGAGGCTTTGTGGGATAAGAGAACATTCCAGGCAGGGATTCTAGGTGGAGGAAGCCACCTAGACAAGAACCTAGAGGAGTGGGGTCACAGCTTTTGTGGCCTCCAGAGCAGCCTCTTTTATCTGTCCAACCATGCCAACCCTGGTCAGCTCTGTGCAGGGCACTGGGTACTAGCTAACTACTCATAATCTGGTGGGGGTAGGATGCCTGTTCCCTACACTTTAACCCACAGGTACAATCTTGACTTCGGCTCTCCAGCAGGAAAGAATTTCAAAGACATCTTTTAGACAAGGCCATGGTCAGGTGAGAGTCTGACATAGGGGTTGGAGAATAGAGTAACAAGAGAACAGGTGGAAAACAGGAGTGGCTGGGTGTGGTGGCCCATGCCTTTAATCCCAGCACTCAGGAGGCAGAGATAGGAGTTTGAAGCCAGTTTGAGACTACGCAGTGAATTCCAGGCCAGCCTAGACCTAAAGCGAGACCCTACCTTGAAAAACAAAAAGCAGCAGGACAGAAGTGGTGAGTGCTGGCACAATCGGGAAGGCCAGGCCTCCTGGGGCCCAGAGACAGTCTACAGTGGCACCAACTTCAATATCTCCACCGGACCCATGCTTGGGAGGCAGATGCTACCCAGACCCACCCAGACCAGACACTAGACCCAAGCTCCGGCAGAGAGTATACTCCAGGGGTTTGAGAGAACCATGGGCCTGGCAGGGGACAAACGGACCCAAGGGTGCAAGAAGAAGGGCTCCAGGGTGAAATGATAACAGTTGATGACATCGCACAGCTGTCATGTAGTGGGCCCCTGGAGAGAGATCCCAAGGCAAGGGCACTGGTGTCCAGCACCAGGGTACTCCTGGGGTAGGGTCTCTTCTGCAGATCTGCCCCGGTAAGAACTATGGGGCAGCATGGGTGAGGTGCCCATGAATTTGGGCACGGACCACTAGGCTCAACGGGTTCTGGGACAGCTCCACCGGCCTGTGAGGCTCCGGCGCTGGAATGGGCTGTCTGCGTACTGAGGCGCAGACCGTGGGGGATGTGGGCGGCGCAGAAGGCTAAAGAACCGATGGCAGCGGGGCCGGACCCGCGAGCGCGCTAGCAGCGCCACCTGCTGGCAGGATACGTGCGCGGCCGCGGACACCGCCGACTCGGGGTCGTTCTGCAGCAGCCCTAGGTCTGCATGGAGAGGAAGCTCAGGCTGGGTAGGAGGGGCAACCAGGCCCCTATCCCACCCGCTCCTGTCCCCTACTCCCCTGTACCCTTCGCCTGTCCAGGACAGATCCGGTCCTCACCCAGGAATAGGGAGTCCAGTAGATCCTGGCTGACTTCCCTGGGGCTCGCATGATAGACCAGGAAGCCTGGACCAAAGAGAACAGGTGAGCCATTGTCAAAAAAAAAAAAAAAAAAACATATAAAAGAAAAAAAAAAGATAAAAGCAAACAGGGGAGCCAAGCCCCAGCAAAGAAAGGCTGCTCCAGCTCACAGAGTCTGGGTTGGAAAGACAGTCTCACCTATGAGCACAGTAGCTGCCCTGCGCAGCGGGTCCTGTGGACTCCGCAGGTAGCCCTGGGTCTGGCTCAGGAAACGGGGAACGTGACTTGGGTATCTCTGAACCTGAGAACAAAGGTGCCCATAGCCGGACAGAAGGACCAGTCCGGCATGAAAAAGCCCCTGTCAGGCAGCATGGCCAGAGGTAAGCTCTGACCTGCCTCACTGGAGCAAGGCGGTCAAGTTTGGCTGGGGTGGAGATTCCATTTTGTGGGGAGTGGCCCAGGGATAAGTGAGTGACTGACCACCCCCTCATGCCCCATCACCTTGCTTTCTCTACTGACCAAGCGATGGCAGACACGGCTTAGAGCCTCGGGGCTGTCGTAGTGGGCCACAGTGACCACCTCTTCCAGGAGGCCCCAGCGAAGGGCCTGGTCACAGCGGACCAGGGTCCATTCCGAGCTCTGGCATAGGGGAAGGAAGCAGGGTCAGGAGTCCACAAAATGGCAAGTGGTGGAGGGGAGACGGTTACGGCCAGGGGAAGAGTTGGCAGAGGCCAGACCAGGGGGACTTGAGTACAGCAGCCTGATGGAAGACTGAGAACCTTGGGCGTCAGTGTGGTCCTTATCCCTGAGATGAAACTTTCCATGCGACCACGACGGGGGGGGGGGGGAAGCATGGGACAGGGCACTGACCTCAGCTGTGTCTGGGCTGGGGTCATGTAAGCGCAGCAGCAGGGGCACGAGACTCTGTAGCACCAGCTTCCGCAAGGGTCCACGGAGCCCTACCCGGAGCCCCCCGCGGCCCCGACGCACCAGAGTCCCGAGGAGCCCGATTGCCGAGGCGCGGACTGAGTCCCGGGCCTAGAAAAAACAGTGACCACCGAAACGTAGAAGGTCCCGTGGGCTCCGCAGATAACCCTGGGTCTGGCTCGGGAAGAGGTCCGCGCAGAGCAAGGAGGGGTGATTCTAGGGAAGGCCCAGAGCCCACCGGGGTGGGGAGAGTCCCTGGGGACCGCCTGGGAGTGGGAGACCTGGAGGGACGCGACCAAGGGAGGGAGGGGCGCGGCGGGGCGTCGCTCACGTCGTCCAGCAGCGGCGGGAGGCGCGGCCCAAGCTCGGAGGTCAGGAGCCGCACAGGGGCCCGCGGTTGTCCCAGTAACCTCCGCAGAGCGCCCAGCGCCGCGCTGACCAGCCGCGCGTCGCCCTCGCCCAGCGCGCCCAGTACAGCTGGCAGCAGCGTGCTCACGTGCCGAACCTTAGAAGACAGGACTCGTGGCCAGACTCATGTACACCCCGCTGGGATCTTGCCTGGCCCCGCACCACCAGCTCCGCACCTTCCCCCGATTCAGCGCAAAGTGGCCGAGGCCGAGTAAACCCAGCCAGCGCACGGTGGGCTCCGGGTCTCGCTGCCAAGCGCGAAGCCGTTCCAGGATGACCTCCTCCCGTAGGAGCCGTGCGGTGGACCAGCTCTGCAGCAGCTAGGCGGGGAACACAGGATCAGCTTGTCTCGACCCCACGCAGCCTGGCGTGGCTTAACATTCACGTCAGCCGTCCCCACCCTTCTGGGAATGGGCTCACCCCAGTGAAGAAGGCCATAGCAGTGAGGCGCTGGGGAGGGTCGGCGCTGCGCAGCCGAGGAAGCGAGTCTGCAAAGAGGCCTCGCAGATGGTGGTCGGCATGCGCCACCATGGCACTGGAGTAAGGCAGATAGAACCTTTTTTTTTTTTGCTTGGGACTCCAGCCTTGGAGAAGCTCCTCCCCAGATGTCATGCTTCAGCCCCTGCCTCACGCCTGCCATCAGCGAGCCTCCTCCGGGAGCTGTTCTGGGACCTCTCCTCACCTGGCTAGCAGCAGAACACCCTCCAGGTGCGTGTGGGCTCCTACCAGCCTCCTCCAGCCTCCTGCCTGCTCCATGCACGTGACCACCATGCGGCCGCCGTCGCCTGTGAGCAGGGCCTTCAAGGCCTCCACGGCGCAGCTAGGGATGACAGCAGCAAGGAGTGGCCAGTGACTGCCAAGGAGGTCATACCTCCCCCCTTCACCCAGGTGTCCCTCTCACCTGGCATGGCTGTGAGGTGGCCCCCGCTGACAGGGGGCCCAAACCTTCGGGCTGTCAGGAGTGCAGGCGCTGCGAGCCACCTCGTGCAGCTGCGTGACCAGCGCTAACAGCAGGTGGGGGTAGAAGCCTCTCGTGGCTCCCACGCAGCCGGACACGGACAACATTTCCCCAAGGGCGCGTGTGGCCTACGGATCAGACAAGCCCCAATCACTTTGAGCCGCGCCAGCCTCAGACGTGCGCTGAACATCCGGGACACTTGTGACTCAGCATCGAATTTGCAGAACCGCCCAGGCGGCTGACTCTCGACTCTCGGGTGCCGGTGGGTGCCCCGGCCACGTCCCCCGGTGGCACTGCCTGGAGCCACTTACCGCCAGCGCTTCGGGCTCGGGACCCGCCGCGCCCTTCAACGCCCACAGCAGTTGCACCAGCACCTGCCCGTTTACGTGCTGGTTCCGGCTCAGGCTTCGCCACAGCTCCATGGCTGCCCTGGGAGCGCAGGGTGACAAGCGTGAGAGCAGGTGGCCGGGAGTAATGAGGAGCCCCCCCCCCCCGCATTGATCATTTATTACTGCAGCTTAGGGGTGGGGGTATGCAGCCAAAGTAATACATCCTCCGCCCGCCCCCAACTCCCAGAGAAAATAAGTGCGAAGTATAACAGAACCCGGTCCAACGAGAGCAGGCTGGCGCTGACTTGTCAGCGATGGGGCAACAGGCCTGGCATTTGGGGATTTTAATCATGATAAAGAATAAACGTATAGATAACTTCTGGGGTGAATTAGCCCAGCAGCCAGAGGCATCCGGGTGCTCAAGACACCCTGCTTGCTCATCTCACCCATCCCTGACGAGAGACGACAGGCACCCTGAGACAGGAAGGAGAGGTGTGATGAACTGAGGGCGGACACGTGTGCTCCCTCCCATCCCCGCCAGGCCCAAGCGGGAAGGGGGAAGGAAGCCGCGTGGGGCCGAGGCGGCAGGTGAGGCGGGGGCAGGTTACCGGTCTGGGGGCAGGGAGCGGGGCAGCAGCGCGCACACCACGTCTTGCGCGTGCTCCAGAGCCAGGGCGCTTAACACCCGCAGGGCGGCCCTCCGGGGTCTCCCCTCAGCCAGGCTGGGCACCTGGGTCAGTAGCCCGCGCACCAGGCCATGCACCTGAGAGGAGGGGCCACACGTCAGTGATGGGGTTCACAATCTTGGAAGTGGCCACTCCACCAGGTTCCAGCAACCTGGCAGGACAGCCAACCCTGTCCCTAGCACCCCTTACCCAACCTGGAGGAGCAGACCTAAGCAGCATGCAGTGGAAGGCCTCCAGCCTCTCACTCAAGAAGGGGACCCGCAGCACTCTCTGAGGGTGTGGGAGATGCTGACCTGGTCCTCCAACCGCTCTCCCCGGGCCTCCAGAGCTGAGGATAGGGTGAGAGCTGTCGCCTGAGTCCCTGCAAAGCCAGCCTCCTCCAGACAGGCAGCAGTGTACAGTGCCAGGTCAGCCAAGGCTCCCTCCTCCCAGGAACCCTGAGGGGCCTAGGGAGGGGAGGGTGGGGTGTAAGCCTCCAGCTTCTCCAAATTCCCCATCCCTTTCAGCTTACTTCAAAACCTTCTACATTTTTCTTCATTCCCAATTTATCATCCCATACGTTTCCCAGCTCCAGCATCATCTTTCTGGTATCCAAGTGAGCAGCCAGTCCTTACAGCACCCCACCCCTTCACTCTCACCTGGTGGAGTCCCTCAGGGGCTGCCTCCTGAGCAGTATGCTGGGAGCAGTGCTCATTGCCATCTGGGGGGGCAGTTGCCCCACTCCCATGCTGGGCCTCAAAGGCAGTGGTGGATGTCTGTGTGTGGGGTTCAGCTTCAGGTCCAAGCTCCAGGGGCTCAGCTTGAGGGACTGTGGGAAAGGGTCCCATGGGCTGCTCCTGGCTGGACCGGATCCCTTCAGCTACAGCTGTCAGAGTTAAGGCACCTACAGGGCCACTACGGCCATGGCCCCACACACCTCCAGCCATGGCATCCCCACCTCAGCACCTGCCACTGCTCCACTGGGGAAGTTGTGGTGTCCAAGCCTGACCTAGAATCAGGCCCCGGGGCGGGCCAACAGGCGGGCCTATCTATGGACAGGCGTGGTGACATGGGCATGTGAGTGCATCATGTGTTAGGGTTGGCTGGGAAAACAGAGGTGTTCCAGCATAGGCTGTGTGTGTGCACTTGGCTGGGGAAACAGACATGTCCCAGCACAGGCTTGTGAAGCACTCTCGTGCCCAGGTTGCTGAAGCCAAGAGGAGTGGGCAGCCTGAAACCTGGGTATCTGTGGTCTGGCTCTACCCACCATGGCCCTGAGAGATGGTGGATTGGGGAGGGGACAAGGACCTTTATTTCAATCCCTACTCCTCTTGTCTTTGGGAGTGTGTCTGGGGAAGTTGTGGACAACCCTGAGGTCCCAGCAGGGTGAGGGGCTGGGCCAGGCCCCTGCATTCTCACCCAGAGATCCCAGGAATGGGTGTGGTTAGATGGTGCCATCACCTCCGAACTGTGGGCATCCAGGGTGTGCAGCAAATGAGGTGAGGGTAGCTGCTGCCTCTCAAGTGCTCTTGCAAGTACCCCCGAGTGTTGGGGTGGGCCCTTCTGTGTCCTGACCAGTTCTGATGTGATGTGGACAGGAACTGTCTCTACATGCTACCTTTGTGTTCCTCCACCCCTGGCTGAGGCTGCCCCATGGATGCCTGGGCAGTGTGGGCAGTGCTGAGTGTGCCCAGTCTATATCTCTCTTCCAGGCTCATGCTCGGTGGGACAGGCTTGACCAGGTCTCTGCCCTAAATCCCCACCTCCATCCTCACCCAACCACACTATAGGCACGGCACAGCATGGCCCTGAGCCAGAGAAGCTGGATGAGCTGGTCTGGTGGAATACCTCGGTAGGCGGAAGCGCGCCTGGAAGCACCCCAGACAGTTGGCATCTCCTTTACAGCCTTGTCAGCCTCAGTACCTCAGGCTACCCAGGACTCCATTCTGTCTCCTGCCAAGCCATGAAGCTCCCTTCTGAGCAGAACCTCTGGAGCTTGAGGTCTAGCTTGCTATGCCAGCCCCCATTGAGTCAGTTCCTGGAGCCTTATTTTGGTCAGCCTCCTCCCCCTTCCTTGACTTCCCAGTCAGGAGCTGAGGCCCCAAAGCCAGGGCCTGGCTGGTCTGTGATAGGTGCCAGGTCATAGGTCATACAGAGCTGGCTTGAGATGTCCCCACTGACTTAGGACAGTGCCCTGAACGTGTGTGGGGGCCTGGGGCCATGCTTGGACTCTCTGAGATATACCCCAACCCTGAGAATCTCTTCCTGCTTCTAGTGGTTTTCTGCAGTCACAGCCCCAAACAGAGTTAATCCCCCTCCCTCTCCCTCTTTCCCCTCTCTCACTCCCTCCCTCCCTCTCTCCCTCCCTTTTCCTCCCTCCCTCCTTCTCTCTACCCCCCCTTCTCAGGCCCAGCTGCTCCAATCACAACTGGTCCCCACATGCTGGGCCTGTGTATTCCCCACATTCAAGTCTCCAGTCCAACCCTGGAGGCTAAGTGAATGGCAAAGATAGGAGAATGAACTGACACATGACAAGGTGGGAACACAGTGGGTCATGTTGTTTCTAGGCAGCCTCCAACCACAACTCTCACAAGGAATCTCCAGCACTCAGACTGTCCACCAGCGTGTGAAGCTTTTCTGATAGTGCGACCTGCACAGAGGAGAGGGGCTAGTATACAACCGGAGGTGCAACAGAGGGCACACAGGGCAGGCCATCTACAGGCCTACCTGATATGCTTCAGGGCTCCACAGCCACCTGTTCTTAGGACTGAGGTGGCTCAGGGACTGCTGGGCGAAGGCTCTGGACTCTGCCAGAGATGGAAGTGGCTCACACAGCTGCAAGAGAAAGGAAAGGATAATGGAGAAGCTGGCTCAGGGTAAGAGCTCAGCTGAAGTTGAAGGTGCACACTAGGCAGTAGTCACCTGTCCCTGCTGCAAGAAGAGTCGCAGCAGTGGCTCCACTTGGGCTGGCCTTATAGTGTAGGGCTCTTGGGCTCCTTTAGGCCAGACCTTTAGTTCCTGTCCAGCCTGGGGTGGCAGTTCTTCTGACAATTGCAGCAGGTCCAATAGTGGAGACCCTGTGTATGCAGGAGGCAAGAATATTGAGAGAAAGGCTGGGGCCCTGAAGGACAATGAGGGGGTGAGAAAATAGTTCACCATCAGAGCCCAGGAGCCGGAAAGCAGCCTTGCTCCCTGGCAGTGTTTGCTTTTCTGGGTCCTCAGTCAGCTTCATTCGAGGATGGCCTCCCACAGACACCAGCTGCAAGGCAATGGTGTTGGAATAGCTAGACCTGCCTCCACCACCCACAGTCTTCCAGATATGCCTCACTGGATCCCTACCTTGTAGACACAGCCCAGGGAAGGCTGCTGGGGACAGGTGACCACACTGGTGCCAATGCCAATGACGTTCACCTCACTGCCCTGAAAGGAAGAAGGTAGCATGAAGTCTAACTGCCACCTGCAGGGTACCAGTGCCCTCCAGACTACCCCTTGCTTGTCCCTCCTTCACCCTACCTCCTGGGCCAGTCGGGCCAACTCTAGCTCATCAATGTTGTTGCTGACGACAATGGGAACAGATTCCAGCCAGGGTATGTGGAACCTGCATGCAGTGGGTTTGCAGATGCTCTTCAAAAGCGTTCCTAATCCACTTGGTCTCTTCCATTCCTCATTCCCTTCCCAGCCAGTCATATCCACACACACCCTTTGCTTAAGAGTTCCTAGTGGTCCCAACCCCCCTCCCTTCCAGGGCTTGCCGACGTGCCCCTGAAACAGGCCCAAGGCACAGAACCTCCATGTCCTGGTCTCATCTCCCAGCTTCCCACAGAGTCTATAGCAGGCACACCCAATGCAGAGCGTCTCACTTGGCAGCAATGTTTCGAAAGAGCCCACGGATCTCCTGAGCCTGCTGAAGCAGGTCACCACTGTCCAGCCTCACGCCCACTGCCCTGTAGCCCAGCTCCCCCAATGCCAGGGCCACTGCCAGGAAGTTGGGAAGACCACTCCTAAAGGCACAAACAGGGCTCAGTGGGTGCAGCTTCTCTGACAAACCCACCCTGGGGGAATGCCCACAGCACACCTGCGCACACTGTAGGAATCCAGCAGGCCCTGGAAAGCCCGAGGAAAGGACAGGGCATAGGCCACAAAAGCTGCCCGCTCCCCAGAATGTGGCTCCTGCACCTCCAGCCCCAGGTGGGTGCACACGCGCTCTAGCCACAAATTTACACTGGCAGCCAAGTTGATCCTGGGGCCCTCACCAGCAGCTGGAGCCAGCATCTGTGGGCATGGATTAGTGAAAAAAATGGTGTACAGTGCAGTGTGTGGCCAATATATCTTAGCCTCAGGACAATGGGAATACCATCCCTTCCCAAGGTCTTGAGGCAGCCCTGGACGTACTTGCCCAAGGCAGCACCTGCTGGCATGCACAGCAGGGCCTAGGCCAGCTGCTGGGTAAGAATTGATCTTGATCTCAATAGCAGAAGAGTGTTGAAAGAGGTATTGACTGGGATGAGTGTGGTGGTGGGGACCTATGATCCCAGCACTAGGGAATTAGAGACTGCAGGGTCCAGATTTCAAGGTTGACCTGGCCTACAAAGTTTGAAGCCATCCTAGACTACATAAAACCCTGCCTCAAAACCAAATAGAGCTGGCGGTGACAGCACACACGAGCGCTCAGGAAGCAGAGCTCAGGAAGCAGATGGAGTGAGCTCAAAGCCAGCCTGGGACTACAGAGTGACTTCCAGAACAGCCTGGGCTAAAGTGAGACCCCACCTCGAACCCCCCCCCCATAATAATGATAAAAAACAGGAGGTACTGACCGGGTCAGGAGGCACCTCACTACCGGAAAACGAAGTAACGAAGGAATGGGCCAGAGTCCCTGCCACAGGCACACCCCGCAATTGTCCAGCAAGCGTGTTGCTGCTGCTGTCGAACCCTGAGCAAGAAGTCATGCAGGCTTGTGGGACTGTGTGGCTGGGCCTCGCCTTCCCCTGCCCTTCCCTGGCCTTCCTTGGGCCTCACCGCCCAGGTAGCTGTAGGTGGAGGCTGTGAGACCTCCATCTGGGCCCTGAGCTCGCCGCAGGCCGAACTCCAGCAGCTTTTTATCCGGCCCTGCAATTAGGCGGAAGCGAGCTGCATTGGTAGCCACGAGGCTGTGAAGAAAGTAGAGCCCAGGGTGTAGCACCCTCCCCTCCCGCAGCCTCTTCTCCAAGCCCCGCTGCTCCTAGAGACCCTTCCTTAGTCCGCGTCCAGAGCCGCTCCTGCCCTGCCCCTCCCCCTCCCGGACACCCTTCCGGATTCCGGACCCAGAGCGGCTCCTCCAAGCCCCGCCCTCCCGTAGCCTCTCCTTCAAGTCCCGCCCCCGGCCCGTGCCGCGCACCTGGCGTAGCCCACCAGGCAGAGCAGCGGCGTCTCCAGCAGCTGCACGAGCAGCAGCGGCCCGGACACCTGCAGCAGCGGCACCTGCGGGGAGGATGGTCAGCCGGCCGCCGCGCTCGCCCCGCCGCCCTCTGCCGCCTCGCCCGCCCCGCACTCACGCCGGGGAAGGCGAGGGAGCCCTCCGGCAGGGCCCGCACCGTCACCCCAGAGCAGTCTAGCGCACGAAGGTGCTCGAAGAATGCGGGGTCCGTGTCTGGGGGTAGCACAGAAGCCAAGAACTGCACGTCTGCGGCAACAGAAAGGTGGACTGGGCGGTGACCGGCCGTGCGCATGGAGTTCTCCTCGGGAACCCTAACCCTAATCCCGGGGGGGGGGGAGTACGCGGGGGCATGGAGGGAGGTCCCGGGAGCCCGCCCTGAGCTACCTGAGTCCTGCAGGTGGAAGGCCCGCAGGAAGCGCATGCAGTCACGCAGGCCCGCGGCCAGGGCGAAAGAACCGCCGAACGGACAGCGGCGGAAGAAAAGCTCGAACTCGGCGGGCTCACCGGCCCGACCGGCGCGCCAGTAGCCCAGTGCCATGGTGGCCTGGTAGAGGTCAGTGAGCAGCGGCCGCGCCGCCGCGCGTCCTTCCGCGTCCAGCTCCGTCGCCATCCTGCTCGGGCTGAAGTCGGCTGCCGGCCTCCCTGTGACGGACCCAGCCAATGGCAGGCCTGTCCGCCCTCTTGGCCCTAGTCCAGGACGCTGGAGGCCTGGAGCCTTTCCCGGCAGCGAGGGGCGGGGCCGTCTCCGCACAGCCTAGGGGCCTCAGCTCTGCAGGGTCCAAGGAGCAGAGTGGAGTTGGCTGGCACAACCCATGCCAGTTCCCCTGGGGATCCAGGCCTAACTCGCGGCTCGGTCGCCTCCCAGTGGCAGAGAAGCAGGAAGAGTGGCCGATCCGGCTGTACTTCACCCTGATCTGTGCCCTATGCACAACTGACAAGAATCCTTGAGCCCAGAGGGGCCTTAAGAGCATGAGAAGGTAACCCAAGCAACAGTAAGGGACTATTTAAACCTGGGTGAACACCCAAAAAGTACTTCTGCCAGTGTTCCAAGGCGACCGCTTTCATGGAGTCCTGCACTACAGGCTCCTATGAAGTTCTTTAAAACCTCAGAGAGAGAGGGACTGAACTGCCTCCTGGTGGATCAGAACTGAGGACCTTTAACACTGACAGGAAGTAACCACACCTGGCACCTTCACCAGCCTTCAGCCTACAGTTTGACCAACAGCAATTCCAGCACTAACCAGTTTGTTTTTTTGTTGTTGTTTTCAGGTAGGGTCTCAATCTAGCCTAAGCTGATCTGGAACTCTAGTTCCAGGCTCGGCCTCAAATTCAAGCCTCCCAAGGGCTGGGATTAAAGGTATGCCCAGTTACCACAAGGGTTTTTGAAGAAATGGGCAAACACAACTGCACAGCTGACCATCCAGATTGTGACCATCCCAGGTCTCTAGCAATTGAGGGGCAGGGCACCCCCATAGTCAAGGCCAGGGGTACAAAACTCCACATGGTCATGGGACCTGTTGCAGAGTGGAGAAATGTGGACCCAATAAATCCCACCAAATGACAGGACAGAAGCCAGTATGCAGTCTCAATCTTTAATCGCAGCAGAGCCTCACACACATGGAACACATGCTTGGGCTTCAGATCTTGTTGAAAGCTGCAATGTCAACACTCTGCACCTGTGGAGGGGACATGGTGTTACAGCTGGAGATTTCCCAAAGGTCAGCGTGCTGATGAAGGGCAGCAGGGACGGGATCCTAGGGTCTCCCACCCCTAGACCCATAGCCACTCACATGCTCCTCAAACTTGGTGATCTCCTCTTCCAGCAAATCAGTGCCCACTTTGTCATCTTCCACCACGCACTGGATCTGTAGCTTGCGGATACCGTAGCCCACGGGCACTAGCTTGGAGCCCCCCCAGACTAGCCCATCCAACTGGATGGAGCGCACACAAGCCTCCAATTGGCCCATATCTGTCTCGTCATCCCACTGTGAATGAGAGAAGCTGAATGAGCTACCTTAGAAGTCACCAAACATCACCAAACACCACAGGAAACAGTCATGACCTCCTCCCAGGCACCACTGGGAGAATTAGAATTCTCCTTCCCTTGAAAGGCCTTTAGAAGAAGTCCAAAGATTTCAGTTCTTATGCCAAGAGTTGTAGACTTCCACCAGGACCCAGGAAGGCATGGGTAATATCAGAGACCAAGCTATGGACAGGCCACAGAGCAGCTCCTCACTCCTTTGCTGAGGGTGTCCTGGCCTCCTGGCGGTACACCCTGCCACTACTCACGGGCTTGACATCTAGGAGGATGGAGGATTTGGCCACCAGCGAGGGCTTCTTGGCCTTCTTCTCTGCATACTGCCGTAGCCTCTCCTCCCGCAGTCGGGCTGTCTCTTTGTCCTCTTCCTCTTCATCGCTGCCAAACAGGTCAATGTCATTGTCCTCATCGTCTTCTGCTGGTGTGGCTGCCTTCTTGGTTGGGGCCTCCACTTGGCGCATGGGCGACACGTGCTGCCACAGGGGAGGGGAAGGTTGAAACCCACTCACCCCTCTCCACTTGGCTGACAGGAGGGAAAAGCAGCCTACAGGAGAGATCCTCACTCAAGTTAACAGCCCAAGGGAAGACCAGCTACTTCCAACCTTTCCTGAGAGCCATATAGTCCTTCCCTTCCATTTCTGGCAAAGTACTCACCTGGGTCTGTGGGGCTGTGGCTCGGTGGGTGGGTGAGCTTTTCTCCAGGGTGCTCAGCCGGGCCTCTAGCCTGGAGATGGCTTGCTGTAGATCCTGCACCACTGTGAGCACAAGGGGGACACCAGTCAGATGGCTGAGGATGGGGCTGGACCCCACCTGTCAGGCCCAGTGCCTCACCGCCTCGCAGGTTCTGGTTCTCCACTTCCAGGCTGGCAATCCGCACGATGAGCTCACTGTGATCTCCACCAGGCCCACTGGAGGCCCCGGGGCCTGAGCTCTGTGAAGTAGGGGAAAGCAGGAGTCAGTGCCTCAGCCTACTTCTAGGATCCCCTCAGCATTCTTAGCCACTTGGAAAATACAGCCTCAGCCTTAGCTGGAGACCTGGCAAGGCTTAGTCAAGCCCTACCAGGTCCCCTACTAGACTGAGTCAAAGAACTGTGGGAGATCCAACTCAGGAAGACCCAGTTAAATAAAGAGTGACAAGACAGGCCAGCTCACCCTAATTGGCAGTGAAGACCTGCTGAGCTCAGGGAAGATGGCTGCACAGACCACTGTGACATTCTCAATCAAGCAAAAAACACAGCAGACAAGCAGAGGAAAACAGAAGCAGTAGGACTTACAGTCCCAGGAGTAGCCTGGCTCAGGGCCTCAGGGGAGCTGGGCAGCGCAACCTTGAGCTAGAAATGGGAGGGGAAAGTAGTTGAAGGGACCAGAAAAAAGTAATGTGTATGCAGGTGACACCAGTGCCTGTAGCATGTTTCTGACCTGGCCTCATGGCTCTGGAGATGACTAGGCAGGGTTCCCTTGCAGGGAGGGAGTCCAGGCTTCTAACCTCACATGCCTGGATCTTGGTCCTTGGGGAGGGAGTCACATGCACAGGTAGGAATTTCTGGCTGAGGACATGACTACATAGGAGCCCCAACTGGACCCATTCCAGCAAGCTCACCTAGCGCTTCCTATGCAAGGTTGGAGGCCTTTCTTAATAGAACCTGACCCTTGCAGCAGGTGGCAGACACACAAGCCTTTGCACACCATATGGCAAGCAGCCTCAGCCCTGATGACCTACAGCAGCCTTTGGGCTGACTTTGAGCTTGTATGCACCTGGGTGTGGGAGCTGAGCCTTGAAGTAGGATCTTGGCAGAGAAATCCAGGAGGAATGCCTGACAACAAGGATTTGCAGGCAAGACCAGACTAGGCAGTATTATAAGAGTATAGACTGGGCTGGAGAGCCAGGGTCATGCCCCTCTCTCTGCAAAGCAGCCTGACTCTAAGGAAAAGGCCAGCTCCAAAACAAACAACCCAGCCCACGAGACCCAGGGCAGGGAGTGTTCCTGCAGCCCAAGGGCCATAAGCTTGCCACAGATCCCCAGGCACTGAGCTCCATGTGCCTGACCGAGCACTGAAGGTGCTACTCTGACCTGTCTACCTAATCTTGGCTTGGCTGGTACTTGGGAAAGCATGGTGTCATGGGGTGGGATATGGAGCTGGTGGGGAGAGCAGACAATGGGCAGGACAAAGAAGGGGCCAAATATGCAGTCCTGAAAGAGGTTGTACACCTCTGATTGCTGTGGCAGTTAGAACAGTACTCTAGTGATGACCACACTGGAATCTCCAGAGCCATGAGCCTCCTATTCACATGGCAAGGTGGTTCTACAGATAGAACGAAGGACCTGGAGATAGGAGATGAACCGGACACCACAAGGCTCTAAGTGGGACAGGCAGAAATGAGAGAAATGGAGGCTGCAATGACCAGACAGTTGACGGGAGCATGTGCACCACACTAAGGCAGCTTTGAGCAGCTGGAAATAGGAAGCAAATGTTCCTCAGACTCTTGAATGCTCCACAAGATGCAGCCAAGATTGACTTTTGGAACTATAATGAATTTTTTTTTTCAAGGTAGGTCTCACTCTGGCCCAGGCTGACCTGGAATTCACTATGTAGTCTCAGGGTGGCCTCGAACTCATGGTGATCCTCCTACCTCTGCCTCCTGAGTGCTGGGATTAAAGGCATGCGCCACCACGCCTGGCTCAGATTTGTCTTTTTTTTTTTTTTTAAATCATTTGAGAGAGAGAGAACGAAACCCTACCTCAAAAAACAAAACAAACAAAACTAAAAAAGAGAGAGAGCAGGCAGGCAGGGAGAAAGAATAGGTGCGTCAGGGCCTTCAGCCACTGCAAACATACCCCAGACACATGAGCCACCTTGTGCATGTGGCTTATGTGGGTTCTGAGGAATTGAACCTGAGTCCTCTGGCTTTGCAGGCACCTTAACTGCTAAGCTTTGGTTTTTGTTTTCAGACAGGGTCTCACACTAGCCCAGGCTGGCCTTGAACTCATGAAGATCTTCCTATTTCAGCTTCCTGAATCCTGGGGTTAAAGGCATGAACCACCATGATTTGTGTCATTTTTAAATACTTAAAAAAAAACACAAAAAACTTTATTTTTATTTATTTGACAGAAAGAGAGAAAGGGAGAATGGGCGCACCAGGGCCACCAGCCACTACATATGAACTCCAGATGCATGCCCCCTTGTGCATCTGGCTTACGTGGGTCCTGGGGTTTGAACCAAGGTCCTTTGGCTTTGTAGGCAAACACCTTAACAGCTAAGCCACCTCTTCAGCCCATTTGTGTCATTTTTAGATACTAGGCAGTGGCAATTTGTTACAGCATCTGGAAACATTCTTGGCCACAAACAGTGGGATACTGTTGGAACAAATACCTTAAAATGCAGATGTGACTATGGAACTGGACAGCAGGTCAAAGGTCTCTGAGGAGCAAAACAGAAAAGTCCTGCTTTTTCTTTTGGTGGGAACCTTTGGTGGGCATAGCATGGACTATGGAAGGAGATGACACCCCCCCAAAAAAAAAAACCCTCCATGTCCCAACTCCTAAAATCTATCAATCTGCTACCTTACATGTCAGAGTTAAAGTTTCAGAAATGGCAAACATGATTCAGTTCAGGATTATCAGACAAGAAGAGACCACTGATCTATCTGGGGAAGTCTGATGCAATTACAAGAATCCCTGTGATGGTGGTATGCAGGAAGATCACAGAAATATGTGACAACAGAAGCAGAGGATGGAGGAATGATACTGCCCTCTGTGCCATGAGCCAAGGGACATGCCCTACTCCAAGAAGCAGGGATGGGCAGGGAGTAGACTAGCTCAAGAATCTCAAAGGAATTTAATTCTACTGGCACTTTAGTCCCTTGAGACCTAATTTGGACTCCTGACTTCCAGGACCATATGATGATCTATTTGTGTTATTTCAAGCTGGAATCCTATGGCACAACTACAGCAGCCCAATAGGAGGCTAATTCCAGGGCACCAATTCCTTGTTCCAGAGGAAGAGCGAGGTCCCGATTCCTTCAGAATGAGGATGCAGAGCATCAAGCCTGCATGCCGTCTATCTAAAGGGCATCACTCTGCACACTTGACCTATGTACAGGACCTGGACATCACAAAGGCTACAAAATCCATCTCTGGGCTTCAAGTCCAAGATGGTATTAACTATGTGGCCTGAATAATATAGCTCATGAAATAGTCACCCCTTTTGGTAGCGGGTCCCACCTAAGGGGGGGGGGGACAGTATGGCTTAAGGGCAGACAGCCCCAAAGACATACATGCTCCTTCAGCAAGAGAGAAAGCAGAATGGAACCAGCCTCCAAGACACGTGTCCATTGTATACAGACACTCCTAGTCCCAGCAGCCCATGAGCAAGCTCTGCAGGAGTGGCCAGATAACCACTAGCAAGCATGAGAGGCATGGCAAGGCCCAGAGAGCAAGACCACCTCTTGTGGCAGCCTGGGCCTGGGGGCCTCAGTGCTCTGTGCCCTACAAGAACACAGCATGACACACTGTGCCCTAACTCGCTCCAAAGGGCCAAATTTGTCAGCAGTACTGAGGTAGGAAAAAAAAAATCAGACATGCTGTTTGGGCGAGCACGAGCCCATGAGTACATGGGCGTGGGTACTCACTCCAGCCAGGGATTTCTGGATGTTCTCTCTGGCTCTCGCAATGTCACGGAGGATCACGCTGGCACCATTTTCCTGCAAACAGTGCAGAAAGAACCAGTCTTTTTTTTTTTTGGTTAAAAATATTAAAAATAAATAAAAAGCCCTATACATACACAAAGAAAATAAAACCCTCAACAGCCCTCACTCAGAGAGCAAGATAGCACTGTGTAGGAATGAAAGCTGTAGGGACAATGAAAAGCAGAAGGTGCTAGAGACCAGGACCATGGAGCCTGGCTGTGCATGATATGCAGGTTGCATACATGCTGAGGCCTGGCCCCTATCGCTAGACACCTGCCTGCTCGCTGGCCCCAGCTGCCTGGGTCCAGCAAGAGTGGGCTGCTCCATATGTTAGGATCAAGAGCCAAGCCCCTCCTCCACCCAGGTTTTATATCCCCCAGGTTCCTTTGGTAATAGAGCCACTTGACCCCGGTGATGTACCTCTGGCCCACCCAGCCTAGACAACTACCACTTCCCAGTACTGTAGCTCCTCCCAATGAGCAGAAAGCCACCAGCATCCCCAAACAGTCCTCACCTGGCGAGGGGTACCAGCCACAGGCCCGTTCATCTGCTCGTAAAATTTCCTTTCTGCATCATCATATTTGAACTTGTCAAACCAGATCTTCTCATGCACTAGAAAGTTTGTAGCCATTTTTCTGCTGGGATGGGAAGGAGATGCTAGGTCAGTGTGGCCAGAAGAGGTATCCCCAGCAACCCCTGGCTTCATCTTCCCCACAGGTCCCAGACCTGCCCTGCCTGGGCATACGGGAACAATCCACCATATCAGGGTGATAAGGTAGGCTACAACACCCTACCCTAATTCCAGATGGCAGCTTAGTCCTGCTGGTTTATGGACTGCCAGGTATGGAGTGACAAACAGCCTCGGCCTGAGGTCATGGCGCTAGGCCTAACTACGGAGCCCTCTACAAAGGACAGATGCACAGTGCTCTTTCCCCAGGCCAACTCTTTACTCATTGCCCAGTCCCTGCTTTTCCAGCAGTCCAACAACACATATTAATGACTACAGCACAAAAGAGGCCATGAGACTCCAGCAGCCAGCCACCCCCAAGCAAAACAGGTTTTCAACAATGGGACTAGGCCACTCAGCTCATTAGTGTTTCTGTCGTTGGAGAAGTATTTTTTCACAAAGCCATGTATTCACACTATTATGCAACAAGCCTGTCATTTTCCTCCAACATGCAAGTACTTTTAGCACTTGTCTCTTGGTTTCAATCACTAGGATGGTGAAAATCAGTAGCTGGTACAATGAAAGCACTGAGTAACAAAACCACCAAGTTTACTGTTCTGGACCAGGATGCTACAGCCTTGGGCCAAGTCCAACTCATGCCCTAGTCCAAATCAGGTTGCAGTGGTGAACCATACCCACTCGCCACAGTACTGCTCCCATACCTGGCAGAGTGAGAACATGATTGTAAAGGGTGTTCACATGTGGCTCTTTCTACTACACTTCGCCTTTGCCAAGTATAACAAACTGATCTAATCCTCCCTGACTACCCATTCTATGTTTGGAGAACATGTCACCTTCCAAGAAGAATGGAGCCCTGGCCCTGCTCCTGTCACGCAGAGTATCCTGGTGGAGTCAGACCACTGTGAACCCTACAGCAGGAGTGGCAGCCAGGAGATGGGACCCTCACTTCTCCCTGGACACCCCAGGGCCAAGAATGGTGTTGCATTCTCAGTAGGCCCAGACAGCTGCTTGAGGTCCTCCAGGTCCTTCCCTAACTTCTGTCCCTTTCATGGCTCCATAGTGCCCAAGCCCTTCACCAGACTCATGGACTTGAGAAATCACTGCTAGGGCTCTGTTCCTCAGGGCCTTAGGCTGAAGGCAAGTCTCCTCCCCCAGTGAGGCTGAGCAGGCCAAGGTCCTTCAGAGGCTGCAGGGTTGGCCCTGTGTTCTCGGATCTGATGCCCACCTTACCTCGGTGGTCACACTAAAGCCAGCTGTTGGGAACCAAACATGGCTCAGAGGCCAGAGACCCAACTGCAAGACAACCATCTTTTCAGCCCTTTACCAGGGTGGCTTCAAGGCTGTCCAGACAAAAGGGGACCCTGGGTGAGGCACAGGGATTTGGGCCTGTGTTAAACCCTTCCTCCACCCAATCCCAAAAACTCAGAACTCTAAGCCCCAAAGACAGAACACTACCCTTGTCCAACTCAACCCTACAAACTAGTCAGGTCCCCAGCAGAGTATGAGGGGACCCAGCCTGGGAATTGCTGTCCCTACACATGCAGCCCAGACTGGCCACTGTATGTTTCCTACTTGGGTCTTAAGCTGGACAAGGATGGGCCAGACCGCGGCCCAGATCGGTGAGCCAAGGAGGCAGCTTCTAGGCGCCAAGCCACGCGTAGGGCCTCAGCAGCATGGTGGCGGCACTCTGCGCTGTCGTAGGTGGGCTTGCTGAGCCAGGGGGCCTCAGCATCCTTGTGCAGGAAGTACCAGTAGGGCAAGGCAGGGGGGGCCTCCCCATCCGCACGCCGTGGCCCGGCCCGCTGCTTGTTTACTATAGCGTTACGGCTCCGCCGGTCTCTGCGGCCCCTGCGGGCGCCCTCAGCTTGGTTGGCTCGCTCCTGCAGGCGCACTTTCCCTGGAGGGTGGCCATCAAACAGGGCCTCATAGAAGCCCCGTTCAGCTGCGTCATACCTGGGCTTCTCTAGCCACACCTCCCGCACCAGTGCCTGCAGGCTACCTAGAGGGGGCTGACCATTGGCTGGTAAGCAAGACTGGCAGGCCATGGCCAGGTCAGGGGTGGCTGCCTGTTGACCGGTGTCAGGAACCCCCTGCCTGCAACTCCCCTCGGCGGCCAGTAGCAAGGCCTGAGACCACTCCACAAAAGCCCGCTCAGCCTGGTCAAAGCAAGACTTGTTGACCCAGATCCCCCAGGCCACGTGGTGGCAGGCCACATGGCTCCCATGTGTGCAGGGGCCCCGAGGGGCCACGGGAGGCAGCCGGGCTGCCTGGGCAGCTACATCTGCTAGCTTCTGGCGGTAAGAACTTTCTGCCTGGTCGAAAAGTGGTTTGTCCAGCCACACATGGTCAGCTGAAAGGCCTACAAGGGCCAGGTCCGTCTGGCCAAGCCAGCTCTTGGGGGAGCGTTTCCTCTTCTTCTGCAGGGGCTTTCTGCACTCGCGGCTCTTTCTAGGATCACTCCTGCTGCTGGTGTCAGGAGCCTCTGCCTCTTCGGCGTCTTTGGCGTCCTCCTGGCTGGGCCCGTTCACAGCTGGCACTTCAGCCAGGAGCTGCTGGGCAGAGGCGGCGGCTTGCATGGCCTCATACTCGTGGAAGCGCCGCTCAGCTTCCTCATACTTGTGCTTGTCCTCCCAGACGGTCTCCAGCGCACAAGAGGCCTTCCCACTCCTCATCTTCGGGCGCAGCATTAAAAAGCAAGCACAAGAAGGCAGTTGCAACACAGCAGAGGCACCTGCCTCCCTTGCCCTCCTTAGTCTGACAGGCAGGGGCGGGCAGGAAGGCCTGGGGAAAGTAGTGGGGCAGGTGGGGGAGGCTTCCCAAAGGGGCTTCACCAAATGACATGCAAGGGCACAAAAGTCAAAACCACAAGGGAAACTTTTGTGAAACAGTAACAAATCGCATGTACATGTATGCCCATGTGCCTTTGCTAACACAGCATGCCTCACAGCATCCAAAAGACCTAAACTATACCACTTCCAAGCTTGCCAGACACTGTCTCAAGAAGCAAACAGCTGTACTCAATGATACTGGGTTTAATGTAAACAACCAGTAGTTTTCTAGTATAAGCACATCCTACCCGATGTTCCAGAATGACTTATACTAAGACATTAAGATTCAGACACAGACTGGCTATATTTGCATATGCTGAGCCTGATACCTTCCCTAGGCGGCTGGTGTGTTCAGTTCCGAAAGAGACCTGTGGTCCACAAGCACCAGTAGTCCATCACTACAACTCACTTGCATCTACCTCAGCTACACGCCACACCACCCAAAACAGTGTGGTTTATCCAGGGGGAGGGGTCTCAGGAAAGGGACGTGTCTGCGAGCCTGACTGACCATGGACAGGAATAGGAGCAGAAGGCAAGCGGCCACTCTAACAGGAAGCTTGGGAGGCTACCAGATCACAATTCTGGGTCCACATAAACCAAAAGGGTGCTATGGGAGCCTCAGAATCTCAGGGCACCATATCCCACTTGTTACTGCAGCCAATAGATAAGGCTCTTCTGCCAGGAGCATTAGCTTCCTCATGGGCTAGGGTGTGCTTTCAAGTGCCACATGACATTAGGCACTTGCCCACCGCCACCCCACACAGGACAAGGTGTGGGTCTCAGGCATGCAACAGCAGCCACACAGGACAGATGTGCCCCTACCATTCCTGAAGCCAAGAAAGTCACTGGTAGCATGGAGATAAGTGCCTGCCTGGCTGTCTTGCCACAGAGGAGTGGCCCTATCAATATTTCTGTGGGCCAGATTCAACTAGCAACATCCAAGAATGAAGTGGGGGAAGGGAAGGGGTGCTGCTATGCCACTGCTTCTGAGGATCCACGGGAGTAACCAGGTTGTCTGCCAGACCCTTACACACAAGGGTTGTCTTCATACCATCACCTAGGACCCTTTCCTAACACCCTGCCCAGCAAGATCAACACCTGATTCTCACCACCCCAGGAGAGTGGTTACCTGTCTAAATCCCACACCCATCCAGGACCCTGGGAAGCTGTCATGCCCTGAAGCCTACCTCTATGTGAGTACCCAGGATCTTTAGGGAAGCCACTAGGCTTCCTCCACTGAGGAGTCAGGCCACCCCCTCAACTTACCAAGGCCAAGCTGCAGGGACCCCTGGGGCAAGGTGGGGCTGGAGCTCAGGAGCCAGAGTATTGTGACATCACTCTTTGTTACCAAGGAGGCAGCACACACCAAGGCAGCAGGACCTGAGTGACCTCTAACCTCTCTTGCATCAAGTTCCTGAGGCTCTGCTCCAGCTTGGGCTTCTTATGGAGCAGTGCGGCCCTAGGTTAGTCAGCAGTGTCCACTAGGCTGACTCCCAAAACCAATTCCCTGCCAGACCTCACAACCTCACGTGACCGCAGACCAGACTCCATGGGTCCCTGAGGGCAGGACAGAGCCACTGAGATTCGATGCTTCCTCAAGCCCCATTTTCATGTTTACTGTCCTCCACACTGCAGAGGGCTGTGTGCTCCCTGGCACCAGGGCCCTGCTCAGCACACTCCACATGGGTAGTGGTGCAGCTTCTCCTGGATGTCCCCTGCCTCAGGTCAAGGGAGAAACAGGGCACTGGAAAGGGGTACTTACTTTTGCTTTGGCCTCCTAGGTCAGCATGAAGGAAAAGCAGCAAGGTTAGAGCAGTGGGAAAGGCCAGCTGTGCCAGACAGCAGCTCAGGGAGCCCAGTGAGCTGGACAGCCTTTAGGAAGCTGCTTGTCAAGCTGGCATGGTGATGGAGTATCACACACATACCACCAAAATCCCAGGTGGCTGCCGGGTCCCCAAACAACGCAACTCCATCATGCCTTGAAATGTTACTCTTAAGGGTTCCCATTAGCTGGAGCCCATAGGAGCCACCTTCTCCCACCCTGTCCTTATCTGACCCCAAGCAATCTGACAAAGAGACAAGGTACTGATGGGGTCTGGAAGATGACAAAGACTCTGTAAGAGGCCAGGCAGCCCACAGTTTTGCTGTTACCAAGGCTGAGCATCCACACTGGAAACAGAGACACTCAGCAAATACCACTGCCAGGAATGGGGCCAGATAGGGCTGCCAGAGTAGGACTCTGGCAAAAGCAGTTAGGGACAAGATCTCCCCGCCCCCAGTTTGCTCACCCCTAAGGTATACAACAGGATGGGATACTCAGCCAGTCTGTACTCAGGCTGGAGATATCTGAGGTCAAATGCTCCCCTGGAATACACACCATATACAAGCCTGCAGCTTTCCAGGAAGAACAGCCTGAAAATAGTTAACAGGGAACTTTTCAAACCCCAACACGACAATTTTGTCAACATCCACATCCCTATGCAAAGTCAGACCTCTCTTCCGAAGCTTTATTCAGGCAGTAACAGGAGTGAATGAAGCATGGGTAAGCTAGCTTTCACACCAGAAGACCCTAAGGAAAGTGACCTGAGCAATCCCCTATCTGCTCCTGGATGCAAGCTGACCCCAGGCTGTAAGTCCATCCATCATAGCCCAGGTGCCAAGAACTCTGTATGAGTTGGACAATATCTGACCTCTGGGGTTCCCTGGGTAAGATTTGGTAGACAAGGTCCAATAGGCCCTTGGTCTGTGTGAGATGCTTCTAATACAGCCTTGCAGGCCATCTAGCCCAATGCCCAGCCCCAGCAGCACTCAAGAGGAACTTGCCAAATGAACTCACTCACTGACCAGTGTGGCCTCCAGAGCCAGGTCACATGTGCTCTGAAAGAGACCACCCTGGGTCTTTCATGGCCTCTGCCAACTTGGTCTTAGGCAGCAACTTCTGCCAAGGACGCTCCTGACTGGAGGACTAGGCCCTGGATAAGATGAACATATGGCCTGCTAAGGTTTGCACACCACCACAGTGGCAAACACACGAAAATCTCCACATGCTGGGACAGATAGGAACGTTTCCATAAAGAGCCCACTTCACTCCATCAGTTCCCAGAGTCTACCCTCCACAAGGGTAGAATCAAAGGAGATGGGTAGGAATGGGGTCTGCTAGCCAGCCCAACCCCTGCCCAAGTAGCAATACACTGAGTTCACTCAGCTTGACCTTCCTGCCTGGTTAGGGCAGCACCTGGACTGTGGTTAGGATGCTGGAGCCAAGGCTCATTATGTACAGTCAGCAGCAGAGCAGCCACTTTGTACAGCAGATGTGTGCACAGAAGTGATGTCTTTAGTCCATTTTTAGGGGACAGATCACTCAGCACCACGTTCCCTTCCCACTGTCTCTCTGCCTTATTCCTGGATATTCCAGTCCTTCTCAGAAACACCAGCCTGTGCTGTGGCAAGGTGTCCTAATCACCTCAAGGCCTAGAGGATATGGCTGTCCAAGCCATCCCAGCTAAGTCTAGCCAACCCTAACAACCTCCCTCCTCAAATGCCATTGTTTGTAGTTCTATTTGTCCCAACCTGTGGCAACCTGACCTGACCTATGGTCACAGGGCCTGCTAGACAACTCCCACTATGTGAGCTTTTCCCTTTACACCTGTGACATACCTTACACCAAAGCTGGGGACAGCAAGGCTGTGAGGTGCTCACCCAAACCTGCTGAGTTAGGTGAACACTCAGCTTAGATACTATGGGCATGGCCACTCCAGCATGTCTACTCCACAAGAATGCCTCAATGCGTGCCACTTCCTGCATGCAGTGTGGACTCCCAGCACCGGAGGAGGGCCCCAAACAAACGCACAGCCTGCGTTTCCCGCCCTCCTTTGGATCATTAAGTCCTCGCCAGCACTTTTGTCCCTCCTGTTGTAAGCCCTGGGGCCTCCCCCAAAGCCAATCCTGACAGGGCAGAAAGCCATCCAGAACACATCCCAGGCAAGAAGGCATAAACTCTCTCCTAAGCAATGGTCAACTATTCCCTAGGACACCCAACCCCCAGAGGCCTATGGGGAGATGCTGCTGACCTCTTCAAAAGTAGGGAATGGGGGACCATGCTGAACTGGCCAGTAAACAGACCGGAGAGGGGCTGCCTGTCCTTTTGAAACCACTTTCCTCCTGACCTATGGGATTGGCTCAGGGCCCAGACAGCCCAGCAGAGGCAGGACTAAGAGGCCCACTAAACTCGCGGTTATGTGCCAAGCACTTGGCAAGGCCTCTTCTCCGGGGGAGGAAGAGAAGAGTCATGTTCCATCCATCCCTTGCCCTGCCCAGGAGGAAGGAGCCTCTTGAGTGAAGTCCAGGTTCTCCCTCTGCAGGAGTCAATTCAGAAGTATTACTGCCCGGAGCCAGATGCGTCCCCAACTCTGAAAGAGCTCCCTTCGGAGCTGCACGGATCACCCCTCACAACGCCCCTTCCTAGGGAAGGCTACGCAGAGCACCTCATCCCAATCAGTGGAGCCTAACTGCCTTTGAACCCGCAGGCGTGACGTCTTTCTCTTTCGTGTGTTCCTGAGACAAATTTAACCACGTTTCCCCTGGACCCATCCCATCTGAGCCGTGCGCCCTGGATGCTTAATAAGCACATGCTCCACCATCACAAGGACTACAGGCCCCGTCAACAGCTGGAGTTGACGGTGCTAGGTTACGGGCGCAAGCCGGGCCTCGCCCCAAGGCCAGGGGTCCGCCCGCCCGTCCGCAGGGCAGGTCTCCCGCGTGGCCGCAGCCCGCCTCGGCCGCCCGCCCGCGCTGACCCGCTCACGCCAGCCCCGACGGTCCCGAGGCTCCTGCCACGTGCTCCTTGCGGCCCGGGCCGCGGTACTCACACGCCAGCCAAGGACGCCGACACCTAGCGTACTCAGGGAGGGCAAGACACACGAGAAAAGGGAGGGTGGCCGCGCCGCGCACCGGAAAGGGATCGGGACGTACCATGAGCAGCGGCGCTGGGGATGCGGCCCCGAGCCCGCGCCGCCACATCACCGGGACACCCCCCGCCACGGCGGAGTGCACCGATAGCAGCGGAATTCGGCCTACAGTTACGCGGAGCGCTCTCTTACCCGGAGGAAGTCGATGCTAACCGCCCGAAACCCGACTGCAGACTAGCCGTCGTCCCTCCCAATCCTGCAGAATGGAGTGGTCGGGACCGGCTGGACGGGGCGGAGCCGAAGGGCGCACGCGCGAGTGGCGTACGCGCGGCGGTCAGTGCGCGGGGGGCGGGACGGCGTAACGCGCCTGCGCGGCTCTGCCGGTGCGACCAAAGGGAGAGTTGGCCGGACCCGCCCCCGAGCACCTCCCCAAACCTCACGCGCTGGCGAGCGTCGGGCTGGCACGCGGCGGGGTTCCCTGCGCCGTCGCCATGTACCCCGCGGGCTCCCAGGCCGGAGCGGCCCTGCATCCGGTCCCGCACGGCAGTCGTCTTCCTCCGCCCGGGCGTCCAGCCGAGCCGCCGCGTCCCCCCGCTCCCGCCCCGGGCTCCGCCGCGTGCCCGCCGGGCCCCGCGGTCGGGCCGCGGCCCCGTGTAGCCGTGAAGATGGCTTTCCGCAAGGCCTACTCCATCAAGGACAAGCTGCAGGCCATCGAGCGCGTGAAGGGCGGCGAGAGGCAGGCCAGCGTGTGCCGCGACTTCGGCGTGCCGGGCGGCACGCTGCGCGGGTGGCTCAAGGACGAGCCCAAGCTTCGCTGGTTTCTGGACCAGCTGGGCGGCGAGGTGGGCACGCAGCGCAAGAAGATGCGGCTGGCCAACGAGGAGGAGATCGACCGAGCGGTCTACTCGTGGTTCCTCACCCTGCGCCAGCACGGCGTGCCGCTTTCGGGGCCGGTCATCCAGGCACAGGCCGAGGCCTTCGCGCGCCAGATCTATGGACCCGAATGTACCTTCAAGGCCAGCCACGGCTGGTTCTGGCGCTGGCAGAAACGCCACGGCATCTCCAGCCAGCGCATCTACGGTGAGGCCGAGACCCCGCTTGCAGTGCCCGCGCCCCGCCCTCCGGTCAAGGAGGAGCGGGTGCAGCCACCGGGCCCTGGTCTGCCCGACCGGTCCGCGGCTGCGCTGCCCACGGCCGAGGGCGGCTACGGCGACGAGCAGATCTACAACGCTAACGTCACTGGCCTTTACTGGAGGTTGCTTCCGGAGCAGACCTCTACTCCAGGTGCTGGTGATCCCGGGCTAGGTGGCTGCACCCATCGCTGGCGCGGGGACCGAGTAACGGTGCTGCTGGCTGCCAACCTGACGGGTAGCCACAAGCTGAAGCCACTAATCATCGGACAGCTGCCGAACCCACCCAGCCTGCGCCACCACAACCAGGACAAGTTCCCAGCATCCTACCGCTATAGCCCTTATGCCTGGCTCAGTCGCCCGCTGTTGCGTGGTTGGTTCTTTGAGGAATTTGTCCCCGGTGTCAAGCGCTACTTACGCCGAAGCTGCCTGCAGCAGAAGGCTGTTCTTCTTGTGGCTCACCCACCCTATCCAAACTGGACCACCAGGATGCCCACCTTCGAGGAAAGTGAGCAGACTCCCAGGCGGTGCAGGCCTGAGCCTGTTGGAGCCCCGGAAGAGCTTCAGACCCCTGATGGCGCTGTGCGGGTGCTTTTTTTATGTAAGGGCACCAGCCGCGCACATATCCCTGCACCACTGGAGCATGGTGTGGTGGCAGCCTTCAAGCATCTGTACAAACGCGAGCTGCTGCGGCTTGCCGTGTCTTGTGCCAGCGGCTCCCCACTGGACTTCATGCAAAGCTTCATGCTCAAGGACATGCTGTATCTGGCTGGCCTCTCATGGGACCTGGTCCAGGCGGGCAGCATAGAGCGCTGCTGGCTGCTAGGCCTGCGGGCCTCCTTCGAGCCCGGGCAGCAACCAACCCACCAGGCAGAGGAGGCTGCTGAGCACAGCAGGGTGCTCAGCGACCTCACTCATCTGGCAGCGCTGGCCTACAAGCGCCTGGCACCTGAAGAGGTAGCCGAGTGGCTGCACCTGGACGATGATGGTGGCCTCGAGGAGATGAGCCCTGCTTGGCCCTCTGCACCAGCGCCTCCTTCCCCAGCCAGCCTGCCCTCTAGTATGGGGGGTGGAGAGGAGGAAGAGGAGGCTCCTGTGCAGGGGGAAGTGTTGGTGCCCACTGCAGGGGAGGCTGTTTGGGGGCTGGAGACAGCTCTGCGGTGGCTGGAGAGCCAGGACCCCAGGGAAGTGGGGCCATTGAGGTTGGTACAGCTACGCTCCCTCATCACCATGGCCCGGAGGCTAGGAGGCATTGGGCCCTCCTCAGCAATTCCTGATGGTGGTGTGTGAGCACCCTGGCCCAGTGGCCTTTTTTCTGCTGCACTGGGAGATGGCATACATAGCCTGCCACGTCTATGCCTCCCCCTGGGTTAATCTGCTGTAGAGGTCCAGGGCTGTGAGCTCAGACCAGCTTTGAAAGAGTTTTGTTGGGAGATGGTACTCAGTCCAGTGAGTCAGTGTGCTGTGGGAGTGGCCAAGAGAGGACCTTGGCTCAAGCTTCTTCCTGATCAGGCGTATACATTCCCTCGCTAGTGGTGAGCACAGGCACAGCGCTCACTGGAGAGCAGTTGTCTGCTGTGGCACCTGTGGGGCTTGCACCTCCTGCCCCGTTCATGATGGCACTGGATGAGGCAGCTCCTGTTCCCAGCATCTCAGTGGAAAGGCACTTGGCTTTGTTTTTAAAACACATCAAGTCTCCTTTTGAAGATAATCTCCAGAGGGAACCATGAGCAAAAGCTCTTCTGTGCTTGCTCTAGTAACTAACAGGTCCCCAGGGTACCAGGTTAGAGTCAGGCTAGGCTCTAGCCCTTGGTCTTGGCTGAGCTGCTTACTGGAGAGTGAAAAGGGGAGGATGGAGCCCAGTATTTACTGAGGTTCTCCAAGAAGCAGGGAGTGTAAATTTCCATTCAGTTCTTAACAAGCTCCATTCTAGACAGATCTTTTATTTTGTGGTGTTGGCAGATGTTTGGATTTGGGTCCAGGTGGCTTGACCAAGGGCAGATAAAGCCACAGTCTAGCCCCAGGGTCCAGAGCCAAGTGATCTACCAGGGACCTGGCAGCTTGAGAAACCTGCAGTGCCTTAATATCACACCCTCCATGAGCTTTTTGTACCCCAGCCCACCCCCTAGGCTTATCCAACTCCAGGTACTGGCAGGGTTGTGGCTGGGAAGCTGTTGCTGGATGGCCCAGTTTTAGAGAGGAAAGGGTTCAAAATACTATTGAAATTTTGTCTCGCTGCTGCTCCAGTAGTAGATTTGTATTGCTACTGGTAGTCTGAGACCGAGAGGCGCCTGTGCCTCTGGGAGTGGGGTGCTGCCTTTGCAGAAATGCCCTGAGCCCTTGCGAGAGCCAGCGGGCTGGAACTGAAGAGCTTGCCTGCATCCTGGCATTCTCCCTTTGTCCTGTGTCCCAACTGGCATAGGTATGAGCCTTGAAAACATGAAGTGGGGAGCGCATGGGCTGAATGAATAAAAGTTGATGTGCTCGTGGAAGGGAGTGCTGTGCACTGGAATGACAGCAGCTCAAGGAGGACGTTGCTTCCAAAAGTGATTTCCACAAAGAACACAACTCCAGACCACACCCACCCCGTCTAAAATCTACATAAATGCTAATGTGAGGGAAGGCGTGGAGAATTTGGGAGTAAGAGAAAGGAAGCTTAGATGGCAGCTTCCAACTGTCCCTGCCAGGGCCCGTCTGCCCACCTGAGTCTAGCCCCTTTGGGCCTTGGGTAATCATGGCTGGCCAAGGGTCTCTCACAAGCAGCTAAGGTAGGGCTTTAGGAAGTCTAAGTGTTTACACCAGCAGCCTCCACACTAGCACCAGCATCCAGGTGCTCCTGCCTTGCTCTCCCTGGGCCTGCTCCCCAGCTCTAAGGAGAGGCAAGCCTGTGCCATCGGCCAGGTGAGGGTTGCATACCTGGGCTTTGGTAGTTGCCCTTCAGCCTGCTTTATCAGAGCTCCTTTGTTAAGGTTTCATCTCCATCCTTTCTGATGAGCTCCTCCCTTTGGCCTGGGCCCACGAAGGCTGGACTTGACAGAGATGGGGAGTCAGGAATGAGACTCTCAGTTGCCTCCGCCTGCCCCAGCTTTCTTATTTGGGCACATGAGGCCTGGGAGGGGTCTGTGGCCACTCTAAACAGGTGTGGGATGATTAGGTTGCGGACCACTATCTGTGTGGGTCTTACTTGCTGGGTTAGGAAAGCCCCTGCAAAAGGGCTCAGCAGGCATTATCTCTAGCTGGGAATGCAGCATAGTGGTAGAGACTTAGCTAGCATGCATGAAGCGGTGGGTTCAATCCCCAGCACTGCAGAAGGAAAGCACAGTCTTTGTAGAATAAGGTGTTCCCTGCCCACTATAGACAGAGATTCTCCTAGCTGAGCCCTGCTTGTGCAAGAGGCTGTTCTGCCCAGGCACCTGGCCATCTCTAGCCCCACAGTGGATCCCATGGCTCGGGCTTGCAGTCTGCACACCCGTGGCGCAGCACGAGTCTCAGTGGCAGTGCTGCAACTAGTTTGCAGTCACCTATCTGCTGAATTCACCATCTGAAGTGTTGGGGACACATAGGGGTCATAGACCCCCACTTGGGTCGCAGGGCCCTTTGACAAAGCCATATGTTCTCATGGCTGTACCCACCTGTGTGCCTACTGCTACTCCCTGAAGGCATTAAATTTGCCACCTTTGGCTTAGGATAACCTAAGCAGCAAAAGGGGAGCAAAGCTACATTCCTGCTGCCGCCGCTAGTACCAGGCACTGTGTTGGAAACTGGGTCTCTTCTGGGGAACTGCCTATTCTCACAAAATGTGTGAGACCCTGTGGTCCAGCAGCTTTCCCTGCTTGATGGCCCTGATCAGGGCTCTGACAAAACTCAAGGCTCTGCTGTTGCTGTCACTGGACTCAGGCAGGCCTGGGCTGGGGAAAGCACAGAAAAGATAGGAGAGTGTGGGCTCTTGGAACTATCACCAAGTTGATGTTTTCAGGGGGTGAAGATGACTTGCAGGGGTCACAGGCAGCCTTGCCCCAAGGCCTACGTGCTCGCAGTGTCAGCAACTAAGCCAAATCTGAAACACGGTGTGGGGACGGGGCCAGTCAAGATGAAGGGCTGGCCTCTGGGGACCCCAGCTGGAACGGGCTGGCCCCCACTCAGTGTGCCCCACTTGCTGTCCTTGAGGGCCTTGGGCTTGTGGCCTTCAAGTCATATTGAGGGCCCTTTCTCTAACACTCCACTATCCACAGCTGAGCTCACTTGACCATGTGGCTCAGTGGTACTTGTGTAATAAAGGTGAATGCGCCGCATTAGCCGCCCTCTATTAGTCTTACTTTTGTGACGATCTAATGTTTGAACTTGGGACAACTCATGGATTGGAAGAGGCATGAAAGTATTGATTAAAGAGGTCACGGATCGCCGAGTGTGGTGGCACATGCCTTTAATCCCAGCATTTGGGAGGCAGAGGTAGGATCACCGTGGGTTCGAGGCCACCGAGATTACATAGTAAATTCTAGGTCAGCCTGAGCTAGAGTGAGACCCTACCTCGAAAAACCAAAAAAAAAAAAAAAGTCATGGATCAGTGTCACCCCCCCCCCCCCGCCCAAGATAGGGTCTCACTCTACCTCAGGCTGACCTGGAAGGGTGGCCTTGAATTCATGGTGATCCTATCTCTGCCTCCCAAGTGCTGGGATTAAGAGCGTGCACCACCATGCCTGGCTTTTTTTTTTTTTTCTTCAGTATTTAACAAAGCAGGCACACTAGGGCCTGTTGCCCCTGCAATCAAACCAGGCACAAGCATCAGTTTGTACATCTGGTTATACATGGGAATTGAAACAGCCATTAGCTTGGCAAGCAAGCACCTTTAACTGCTGAGCCATCTCTCTAGCCCCCAGGTCCCTCCCCCTCCCCCATGGTAGGGTCTTGCTTTAGCCCAGTGTGACCTGAAATTCACTCAGTAGGCTCAGGTTGGCCTCAAACTCACTGCAATTCTCCTATCTCTGTCTCCCAGGTGCCAGGATTAAAGGTGCCACCATGCCCAGCCATTTTTTTTTTTTAACATTTTTGAGAAAGAATGGGTTCACCAAGGTCTCCTGTCACTGCAAACTAACACTGGATGCATGCACTACTTTGTGCATCAGGCTTCATAAGCAAGCACTTTTAACCACTGAGCAATCTCTACAGCCCACCAATTTGTATTATTTATTTATTTATTTATTTGAGACCGACAGAGAGAAAGGGGGAGAGAGAGAGAATGGGCGCGCCAGGGCCTCCAGCCTCTGCAAACAAACTCCAGACGCGTGCGCCCCCTTGTGCATCTGGCTAACGTGGGACCTGGGGAACCGAGCCTCGAACCGGGGTCCTTAGGCTTCACAGGCAAGCGCTTAACCACTAAGCCATCTCTCCAGCCCTGTATTTTATTTTATTTTTTATTATTTATTTATTTGAGAGTGACAGACACAGAGAGAAAGACAGATGGAGAGAGAGAGAATGGGCGCGCCCGGGCTTCCAGCCTCTGCAAACTCCAGACACATGTGCCCCCTTGTGCATCTGGCTAACGTGGGACCTGGGGAACCGAGCCTTGAACCGGGGTCCTTAGGCTTCATGGGCAAGCGCTTAACCGCTAAGCCATCTCTCCAGCCCTGTATTTTATTCTTTAAAATACGTTTGAGAGAGAGAAAGGGTGCACCAGGGCCTCCAGCCACTGCAAAGGAATTCCAGACATATGCACCACTCTTGCATCTAGGTTTATGTGGGTACTGGGGGATCAAACCTAGGACCTTAGGATTCACAGGCAAGCTCCTCAACCTCTAAGCCATCTCTCCACGTACTCCCAATTTCTATTTTAAAAAGCAGTGACTAGGACTTCCGGTTAAGATGGCGGCGTAGGTACCACGCTAAAGCAGCTTAGGGGGGAAAAAGACCAAAAAACTCAGCAAAATACACACTTTTACTAAAAAGTGAGGTGTATAGGAAATTGAGGCGGCAGCGGAGAAGTAGAAGAGTTATAGAGCATCCAGAGCCTGCACAGGCGGGAACAGCGGCTCCGGGGCAGCTCGGCCAACCGCCGCAGCCGCGGCGCGGCAGAAAGCCGCCGGACTCTCGGCTCGAGCCGCAGGACAAGCCAGGTGCGGGATTTTCCCCTCACACTGCGCTCTCCGCAACTCGGGAAACGTGAGGGGAGAGCGGCAGCTAGCAACGGAGAGAGGAGCAGACCGCGAGGTAGAAGCACACGTGGAACAGCGATACAACCAGAGCAGCTGCGGCTCCCTCCCCTCCCCCACCGCCTGAACCCAGCTCCAGCGAACACAGCAGCGGCCCGGGACCGGCCATGCCAACTTGGGCTGACAGCGGGACCCAAGCAGGAGCAGAGTTCGGCAGCAACTTCAGCGGCTCCAGCACCGGTACCAGCGGCCCCAGCAGCAGCGGACCCAGGAGCGGCAGCGGTGGCAGATCCCGCAGCAGCGGCTTCGGGGTGAGCAGCGGCGGTGGACACGGCAGCGGCAGCTTCAGCAGTGGTGGTGGCAGCTACAACAGCAGCAGAGGCAGCAGCAGCGGCTCAGTTTGCCCCATAGGAAAAGCAAGTGCCCAGCTCCAGAAATCAGAACAGCAGCCCGACGACCCAGGCAGCAACTTGACTGAGACCACAATCACCCAAGGTAACTGGGATTGCACCAGGGAAGGGTCTCACTTGGTCACAAGCTGACTTGGATACCTCAACAGACCAGAAATCTAAACCTCTTTGTTGATAGAGGATCTGGTCATTATAATAACTACTCTTGCATACATACTCGGGGCTGTTTTTGATTGAATGTGTACAGTGTTTAGTTAAATTTTAGAATCTACCAGTATTTTATTCCACTCAGCCTGCTTGAATACTCCTATAGCAGGGAAACTCAACCCCTAAGAACATCTTTGTAGATACTCTGAGAGTCTTAAGAGCCACACCTAATACCTTAAGGTCCTACCCTGAAAATATATTACATCAAATCAATTGATACAGCTAAGAATACACAGCTAGCTAGAAAATCCAAGCATTAACTTAATCCAAGATGCAAAAATATATACATTATAACACAAGAAACACTAAAAAACAAGACGATATAAATCCACCTAAAAGTATTAATGCATCAGAAATGTCCTCCAGTGAGAAAGAGTTAGAGGAAATGCCTGAGAAAGAGTTCAAAAGAATAATTATAAATATGTTCAAAGAGGTCAAAGAACACATGAAAACAATCAAAGAAGAAATCAAAGAGGAAATCAAAGAGGAAATCAAAGGAATCAAAGAGGCAGGACACCAATTTAATGAAATAAAGAAGGCAATACAAGACATAAATAGGGAAATAGAAATAATAAAGAAAAACCAGTCAGAATTACTAGCAATGAAGAACACAGTTAATGAAATAAAAAACTCTGTAGAAAATCTCACCAGTAGGATGGATGAGGGAGAGGACAGAATATCTAAGCTAGAAGATCAGGTGGCAGACCTAATGCAGTCCAACAAAGAGAAAGACAAACTTATAGAAAAGTATGAGTGGGAATTTCAAGATATTCGGGACACTATGAAAAGATCCAATATAAGAATTCAGGGCATAGTAGAAGGAGAAGAACTCCACTCCAGAGGCATAGTAGGCATCTTCAACAAAATCATAGAGGAAAATTTCCCCCAAATTGGGAAAGAGGTGCCAATACAGATACAGGAAGCCTTTAGAACCCCAGCCAGACAAAACCCAGAAAGAACCTCTCCTTGCCACATTATACTCAAACTTCCAAACACACAAACCAAAGAAAAAATATTGAAAGCAGTTAGAGAGAAAAATCAAGTTACCTACAAAAGCAAGCCCATCAGGATTACAGCAGATTATTCAACACAAACTTTTAAAGCCAGAAGGGCTTGGAGTGATATATTCCAAGTTCTGAAAGATAACAACTGTCAACCAAGGTTACTTTATCCTGCAAAGTTATCCATTCAAATAGATGGAGAAATAAAGACATTCCATGACAAAAGCAGGTTAAAGGAGTATTTGAAGACAAAACCAGCTCTACAGAAAATACTTGATAGAATCCTCCATGCTGAACAAAAGGAAAAGCACACATATAAGGAACCTAGAAAAAACAAGCTATACTCAAATACCAGTTAACAGAAGAGAGCACAGGTAGAACAAGTAACACACACACACACACACACAAATGGCAAACATAAATACACACCTTTCAATAATATCTCTTAATATCAACGGTCTCAATGCCCCAACGAAAAGACATAGATTTGCAGACTGGGTTAAAAAGCAGGATCCTACAATTTGTTGTCTCCAAGAAACTCACCTTTCTACAAAGGATAGACATTATCTTAGGGTGAAAGGTTGGAAGACGGTGTTTCAAGCAAATGGGCCTAGAAAACAAGCAGGGGTTGCTATCCTAATATCAGACAGGGTAGACTTTAGTCCGACGTTAGTCAAGAAAGATAAGGAAGGTCACTTTATATTGATTAAGGGCACACTCCAACAGGAGGACATTACAATCCTAAACATATATGCACCTAACATGGGGGCTCCCAAATTCGTCAAACAAACACTATTAGAACTAAGGTCACAGATAACACCAAACACAGTGGTGGTGGGTGACTTTAACACCCCACTCTCATCAATTGACAGGTCATCCAGGGAAAGAATAAACAGAGAGGCATCTGGACTAAATGAGGTCATAGAAGGAATGGACCTAACAGATATATACAGGACATTTCATCCAAAGGCTGCAGAATATACATTCTTTTCAGCAGCACATGGAACATTCTCTAAAATAGACCATATATTAGGACACAAAGGAAATCTTAACAAATTCAAGAAAATTGAAATAATTCCTTGCATTCTATCTGACCACAATGGAATTAAACTACAAATCAGTAGCAAGAAAGGCTATAGAGCATACACAAAATCATGGAAACTAAACAATACACTACTAAATGATGAGTGGGTCAATGAAGAAATCAAAAAGGAAATCAAAAAATTTATAGAGTCAAATGATAATGAGAACACAACATACCAAAATCTCTGGGACACAATGAAGGCAGTTCTAAGAGGTAAATTTATAGCCTTAAGTTCTATATTAAGAAATTAGAAAGGTCGCAAGTAAACGACCTAATGCTTCGCCTTAAAGCCTTGGAAAAAGAAGAACAAGGCAAACCAAAAAGTAGTAGACGGGAAAAAATAATAAAGATTAGGGCAGAAATTAATGAAATAGAAACAAAAAGAACAATCCAAAGAATTAATGAAACAAAGAGTTGGTTCTTTGAAAGGATAAACAAGATTGATAAACCCTTAGCAAATCTGACCAAAAGAAAGAGAGAGGAGACACAAATTAATAAAATCAGAGATGAACAAGGCAACATCACAACAGATTCCAGAGAAATTCAAAAAATTATAGGGACATACTATAAAAGCATATACTCCACAAAGTATGAAAATCTGAAAGAAATGGATGATTTCCTTGATCTATATGACCTACCTAAATTAAATCAAAATGAGATTAATCACTTAAATAGACCTATAACAAACATGGAGATCCGAGCAGTTATCAATAATCTCCCAACTAAAAAAAGCCCAGGCCCGGATGGATTCACTGCTGAATTTTACCAGACTTTTAAGGAAGAGCTAACACCATTGCTTCTTAAGCTTTTCCAGGAAATAGAAAAAGCAGGAATTCTACCAAACTCCTTCTATGAGGCCAGCATCACCCTGATACCAAAACCAGGCAAAGATAGAACAAAAAAAAGAAAATTACAGACCAATCTCCCTCATGAACATAGATGCAAAAATTCTCAACAAAATATTGGCAAACAGAATACAAGAGTATATCAAAAAGATCATTCACCCTGACCAAGTAGGCTTTATCCCAGAGATGCAGGGATGGTTCAACATACGCAAATCTATAAATGTAATACATTACATAAATGGATTGAAGGACAAAAATCACATGATCATCTCATTAGATGCAGAGAAAGCATTTGACAAAATCCAACATCCCTTCATGATAAAAGTCCTACAGAGACTGGGAATATAAGGAACATATCTCAATATAATAAAGGCTATTTATGACAAGCCTACAGCCAACATATTACTAAATGGGGAAAAACTGGAAGCTTTTCCACTAAAATCAGGAACAAGACAAGGGTGTCCACTGTCTCCACTTCTATTTAATATAGTTTTGGAAGTCTTAGCCATAGCAATAAGGCAAGAGACACACATAAAAGGGATACAAATTGGAAAGGAAGAAATCAAGTTATCATTATTTGCAGATGACATGATTCTATACATAAAGGACCCTAAAGACTCTACTAGCAAGCTGTTAGAGCTGATCAAAACCTACAGCAATGTAGCAGGATACAAAATAAATACACAGAAATCAGTAGCCTTCGTATATGCTAACAACAAACACACAGAGGATGAAATCAGAGAATCACTCCCATTCACAATTGCATCAAAAAAAATAAAATACCTTGGAATAAACCTAACCAAGGAAGTAAAGAATCTATACAATGAGAACTTTAAAACACTCAAGCGAGAAATTGCAGAAGACACTAGAAAGTGGAGAAACATCCCTTGTTCCTGGCTTGGAAGAATCAATATCGTGAAAATGGCAATCTTACCAAAAGCAATCTACACATTTAATGCAATCCCTATCAAAATTCCAAAGGCTTTCTTCATGGAAATAGAAAAAACAATCCAAAAATTCATTTGGAATCACAAAAAACCTCGAATATCTAAAATAATACTGAGCAACAAAAAAGAGGCTGGTGGTATCACCATACCTGATTTTAACCTATACTACAGAGCCATAGTAACAAAAACAGCATGGTACTGGCACAAAAACAGACATATAGATCAGTGGAACAGAATAGAGGACCCAGATGTAAGCCCAAGTAGCTATAGCCACCTGATATTCGATAAAAATGCCAAAAATACTCATTGGAGAAGAGACAGCCTCTTCAGCAAATGGTGTTTTGAAAACTGGATAAATATCTGCAGAAGGATGAAAATAGATTCTTCTCTCTCGCCATGCACAAGAATTAAGTCCAAATGGATTAAAGACCTTAACATCAGACCGGAAACTTTGAAACTGCTAGAGGAAAAAGTAGGGGAAACCCTTCAACATATTGGTCTTGGCAAAGACTTTCTGAATACAACCCCAATTGCTCAGGCAATAAAACCACAGATTAACCACTGGGACCTAATGAAATTACAAAGATTTTGCACCGCAAAGGACACAGTGAGAAAAGCAAAGAGGCAACCTACAGAATGGGAAAAAATCTTCGCCAACTATATATCTGATAGAGGATTAATATCTAGGATATACAAAGAACTCAAAAAGTTAACTAATAAGGAATCAAACAAGCCAATCAAAAAGTGGGCTAAGGAGCTAAATAGAGAGTTCTCAAAGGAAGAAATACGAATGGCATATAAGCACCTAAAAAAATGTTCTACGTCACTAGTCATCAGGGAAATGCAGATTAAAACTACATTGAGATTCCATCTCACTCCTGTCAGATTGGCCACCATCATGAAAACAAATGATCATAAATGTTGGCGGGGATGTGGAAAAAAAGGAACCCTTCTGCACTGCTGGTGGGAATGCAATCTGGTCCAGCCATTGTGGAAAACAGTGTGGAGGTTCCTAAAGCAGCTAGAGATTGATCTACCATATGACCCAGCTATAGCACTCCTAGGCATATATCCAAAGGACTCATCTCATTTCCTTAGAAGCACATGCTCAACCATGTTTATTGCTGCTCAATTTATAATAGCTGGGAAATGGAACCAGCCTAGATGTCCCTCAACAGATGAGTGGATAATGAAGATGTGGCACATTTATACAATGGAGTTCTACTCAGCGGTAAAGAAAAATGAAGTTATGAAATTTGCAGAAAAATGGATGGACCTGGAAAGTATTATACTAAGTCAGGTAACCCAGGCCCAGAAAGCCAAGCGCCACATGTTCTCTCTCATATGGGGATCCTAGCTATAGATGACTGGGCTTCTGCGTGAGAATGAAAATACTTAGTAGCAGAGGCCAGTAAGTTGAAAAGGAGACATAAAGGGTGGAGAAAGGAAGGGAGGAGGATACTTAATAGGTTGATATTGTATATATGTAATTACAATGATTGTAATGGGGAGGTAATATGATTGAGAATGGAATTTCAAACGGGAAAGTGTGGGGGTGGGGAGGGAGGGAATTACCATGGGATATATTTTATAATCATGGAAAATGTTAATAAAAAAAAAAAAGCAAGACTTCCGGTTAAGATGGCGGCGTAGGTACCACGCCAAAATAGCCTGGGGGGGGAAGACCAAAAAAAACTCAGCAAAATACACACTTTTACTAAAAAGTGAGGTGTATAGGAAGTTGAGGCGGCAGCGGAGAAGTGGAAGAGTTATAGAGCATCCGGAGCCTGCACAGGCGGGAACAGCGGCCCGGGGCGGCTCAGCTACCCGCCGCAACCGCGGAGCGGCAGAAAACCGCCGGACTCTTGGCTCGAGCCGCAGGACAAGCCAGGTGCGGGATTTTCCCCTCACACCGCGCTCTCCGCAACTCGGGAAACGTGAGGGGAGAGTGGCAGTGAGCAACGGAGGGAGGAGCAGACCGCGAGGTAAAAGCACACGATACAACCAGAACAGCCGCGGCTCCCTCCCCTCCCCTGCCGCCTGAACCCAGCTCCAGCGAACACAGCAGCGGCCCGGGACCCGGCCACGCCAACTTGGGCTGACGGCGGGACCCAAGCAGGAGCAGAATTTGGCAGCAACTTCAGCGGCTCCAGCACCGGTACCAGTGGCCCCAGCAGCAGCGGACCCAGGAGAGCAGCGGCTTCGGGGTGAGCAGCAGCGGTGGACACGACAACGGCAGCTTCAGCAGTGGTGGGGGCTCCGGCGGTGACATCTACAACAGCTGCAGAGGCGGCGGCAGCGACTCAGTTTGCCCCGTAGGAAAAGCAAGTGCCCAGCTCCAGAAATCAGAACAGCAACCCGACGACCCAGGCAGCAACTTGACTGAGACCACAATCACCCAAGGTAACTGGGATTGCACCAGGGAAGGGTCTCACCTGGTCACAAGCTGACTTGGATACCTCAACAGACCAGAAATCTAAACCTCTTTGTTGATAGAGGATCTGGTCATTATAATAACTACTCTTGCATACATACTCGGGGCTGTTTTTGATGGAATGGGTACAGTGTTTAGCTAAATTTTAGAATCTACCAGTATATTATTCCACTCAGCCTGCTTGAATACTCCTATAGCAGGGAAACTCAACCCCTAAGAACATCTTTGTAGATACTCTGAGAGTCTTAAGAGCCACACCTAATACCTTAAGGTCCTACCCTGAAAATATTTTACACCAAATCAATTGATACAGCTAAGAATACACAGCTAGCTAGAAAATCCAAGCATTAACTTAATCCAAGATGCAAAAATATATACATTATAACACAAGAAACACTAAAAAGCAAGACGATATAAATCTACCTAAAAGTATTAATGCATCAGAAATGTCCTCCAGTGAGAAAGAGTTAGAGGAAATGCCTGAGAAAGAGTTCAAAAGAATAATTATAAATATGTTCAAAGAGGTCAAAGAACACATGAAAACAATCAAAGAAGAAATCAAAGAGGAAATCAAAGAGGAAATCAAAGGAATCAAAGAAGAGGCAGGACACCAATTTAATGAAATAAAGAAGGCAATACAAGACATAAATAGAGAAATAGAAATAATAAAGAAAAACCAGTCAGAATTACTAGCAATGAAGAACACAGTTAATGAAATAAAAAACTCTGTAGAAAATCTCACCAGTAAGATGGATGAGGGAGAGGACAGAATATCTAAGCTAGAAGATCAGGTGGCAGACCTAATGCAGTCCAACAAAGAGAAAAACAAACTTATAGAAAAGTATGAGTGGGAATTTCAAGATATTCGGGACACTATGAAAAGATCCAATATAAGAATTCAGGGCATAGTAGAAGGAGAAGAATTCCACTCCAGAGGCATAGTAGGCATCTTCAACAAAATCATAGAGGAAAATTTTCCCCAAATTGGGAAAGAGGTGCCAATACAGATACAGGAAGCCTTTAGAACCCCAGCCAGACAAAACCCAGAAAGAAACTCTCCTCGCCACATTATACTCAAACTTCCAAACACACAAACCAAAGAAAAAATATTGAAAGCAGTTAGAGAGAAAAATCAAGTTACCTACAAAAGCAAGCCCATCAGGATTACAGCAGATTATTCAACACAAACTTTTAAAGCCAGAAGGGCCTGGAGTGATATATTCCAAGTTCTGAAAGATAACAACTGTCAACCAAGGTTACTTTATCCTGCAAAGTTATCCATCCAAATAGATGGAGAAATAAAGACATTCCATGACAAAAGCAGGTTAAAGGAATATCTGAAGACAAAACCAGCTCTACAGAAAATACTTGATAGAATCCTCCATGCTGAACAAAAGGAAAAGCACACATATAAGGAACCTAGAAAAAACCAGCCATACTCAAATACCAGTTAACAGAAGAGAGCACAGGTAGAACCAGTAACACACACACACACACACAAAAATGGCAAACATAAATACACACATTTCAATAATATCTCTTAATATCAACGGTCTCAATGCCCCAACGAAAAGACATAGATTTGCAGACTGGGTTAAAAAGCAGGATCCTACAATTTGTTGTCTTCAAGAAACTCACCTTTCTACAAAGGATAGACATTATCTTAGGGTGAAAGGTTGGAAGACGGTGTTTCAAGCAAATGGGCCTAGAAAACAAGCAGGGGTTGCTATCCTAATATCAGACAGGGTGGACTTTAGTCCGAAGTTAGTCAAAAAAGATAAGGAAGGTCACTTTATATTGATTAAGGGCACACTCCAACAGGAGGACATTACAATCCTAAACATATATGCACCTAACATGGGGGCTCCCAAATTCGTCAAACAAACACTATTAGAACTAAGGTCACAGATAACACCAAACACGGTGGTGGTGGGTGACTTTAACACCCCACTCTCATCAATTGACAGGTCATCCAGGGAAAGAATAAACAGAGAGGCATCTGGACTAAATGAGGTCATAGAAGATATGGACCTAACAGATATATACAGGACATTTCATCCAAAGGCTGCAGAATATACATTCTTTTCAGCAGCACATGGAACATTCTCTAAAATAGACCATATATTAGGACACAAAGCAAATCTTAACAAATTCAGGAAAATTGAAATAATTCCTTGCATTCTATCTGACCACAATGGAATTAAACTACAAATCAGTAGCAAGAAAGGCTATAGAGCATACACAAAATCATGGAAGCTAAACAATACACTACTAAATGATGAGTGGGTCAATGAAGAAATCAAAAAGGAAATCAAAAAATTTATAGAGTCAAATGATAATGAGAACACAACATACCAAAATCTCTGGGACACAATGAAGGCAGTTCTAAGAGGTAAATTTATAGCCTTAAGTTCTATATTAAGAAATTAGAAAGGTCGCAAGTAAACGACCTAATGCTTCGCCTTAAAGCCTTGGAAAAAGAAGAACAAGGCAAACCAAAAAGTAGTAGACGGGAAAAAATAATAAAGATTAGGGCAGAAATTAATGAAATAGAAACAAAAAGAACAATCCAAAGAATTAATGAAACAAAGAGTTGGTTCTTTGAAAGGATAAACAAGATTGATAAACCCTTAGCAAATCCGACCAAAAGAAAGAGAGAGGAGACACAAATTAATAAAATCAGAGATGAACAAGGCAACATCACAACAGATTCCAGAGAAATTCAAAAAATTATAGGGACATACTATAAAAGCATATACTCCACAAAGTATGAAAATCTGAAAGAAATGGATGATTTCCTTGATCTATATGACCTACCTAAATTAAATCAAAATGAGATTAATCACTTAAATAGACCTATAACAAACATGGAGATCCGAGCAGTTATCAATAATCTCCCAACTAAAAAAAGCCCAGGCCCGGATGGATTCACTGCTGAATTTTACCAGACTTTTAAGGAAGAGCTAACACCATTGCTTCTTAAGCTTTTCCAGGAAATAGAAAAAGCAGGAATTCTACCAAACTCCTTCTATGAGGCCAGCATCACCCTGATACCAAAACCAGGCAAAGATAGAACAAAAAAAAGAAAATTACAGACCAATCTCCCTCATGAACATAGATGCAAAAATTCTCAACAAAATATTGGCAAACAGAATACAAGAGTATATCAAAAAGATCATTCACCCTGACCAAGTAGGCTTTATCCCAGAGATGCAGGGATGGTTCAACATACGCAAATCTATAAATGTAATACATTACATAAATGGATTGAAGGACAAAAATCACATGATCATCTCATTAGATGCAGAGAAAGCATTTGACAAAATCCAACATCCCTTCATGATAAAAGTCCTACAGAGACTGGGAATATAAGGAACATATCTCAATATAATAAAGGCTATTTATGACAAGCCTACAGCCAACATATTACTAAATGGGGAAAAACTGGAAGCTTTTCCACTAAAATCAGGAACAAGACAAGGGTGTCCACTGTCTCCACTTCTATTTAATATAGTTTTGGAAGTCTTAGCCATAGCAATAAGGCAAGAGACACACATAAAAGGGATACAAATTGGAAAGGAAGAAATCAAGTTATCATTATTTGCAGATGACATGATTCTATACATAAAGGACCCTAAAGACTCTACTAGCAAGCTGTTAGAGCTGATCAAAACCTACAGCAATGTAGCAGGATACAAAATAAATACACAGAAATCAGTAGCCTTCGTATATGCTAACAACAAACACACAGAGGATGAAATCAGAGAATCACTCCCATTCACAATTGCATCAAAAAAAATAAAATACCTTGGAATAAACCTAACCAAGGAAGTAAAGAATCTATACAATGAGAACTTTAAAACACTCAAGCGAGAAATTGCAGAAGACACTAGAAAGTGGAGAAACATCCCTTGTTCCTGGCTTGGAAGAATCAATATCGTGAAAATGGCAATCTTACCAAAAGCAATCTACACATTTAATGCAATCCCTATCAAAATTCCAAAGGCTTTCTTCATGGAAATAGAAAAAACAATCCAAAAATTCATTTGGAATCACAAAAAACCTCGAATATCTAAAATAATACTGAGCAACAAAAAAGAGGCTGGTGGTATCACCATACCTGATTTTAACCTATACTACAGAGCCATAGTAACAAAAACAGCATGGTACTGGCACAAAAACAGACATATAGATCAGTGGAACAGAATAGAGGACCCAGATGTAAGCCCAAGTAGCTATAGCCACCTGATATTCGATAAAAATGCCAAAAATACTCATTGGAGAAGAGACAGCCTCTTCAGCAAATGGTGTTTTGAAAACTGGATAAATATCTGCAGAAGGATGAAAATAGATTCTTCTCTCTCGCCATGCACAAGAATTAAGTCCAAATGGATTAAAGACCTTAACATCAGACCGGAAACTTTGAAACTGCTAGAGGAAAAAGTAGGGGAAACCCTTCAACATATTGGTCTTGGCAAAGACTTTCTGAATACAACCCCAATTGCTCAGGCAATAAAACCACAGATTAACCACTGGGACCTAATGAAATTACAAAGATTTTGCACCGCAAAGGACACAGTGAGAAAAGCAAAGAGGCAACCTACAGAATGGGAAAAAATCTTCGCCAACTATATATCTGATAGAGGATTAATATCTAGGATATACAAAGAACTCAAAAAGTTAACTAATAAGGAATCAAACAAGCCAATCAAAAAGTGGGCTAAGGAGCTAAATAGAGAGTTCTCAAAGGAAGAAATACGAATGGCATATAAGCACCTAAAAAAATGTTCTACGTCACTAGTCATCAGGGAAATGCAGATTAAAACTACATTGAGATTCCATCTCACTCCTGTCAGATTGGCCACCATCATGAAAACAAATGATCATAAATGTTGGCGGGGATGTGGAAAAAAAGGAACCCTTCTGCACTGCTGGTGGGAATGCAATCTGGTCCAGCCATTGTGGAAAACAGTGTGGAGGTTCCTAAAGCAGCTAGAGATTGATCTACCATATGACCCAGCTATAGCACTCCTAGGCATATATCCAAAGGACTCATCTCATTTCCTTAGAAGCACATGCTCAACCATGTTTATTGCTGCTCAATTTATAATAGCTGGGAAATGGAACCAGCCTAGATGTCCCTCAACAGATGAGTGGATAATGAAGATGTGGCACATTTATACAATGGAGTTCTACTCAGCGGTAAAGAAAAATGAAGTTATGAAATTTGCAGAAAAATGGATGGACCTGGAAAGTATTATACTAAGTCAGGTAACCCAGGCCCAGAAAGCCAAGCGCCACATGTTCTCTCTCATATGGGGATCCTAGCTATAGATGACTGGGCTTCTGCGTGAGAATGAAAATACTTAGTAGCAGAGGCCAGTAAGTTGAAAAGGAGACATAAAGGGTGGAGAAAGGAAGGGAGGAGGATACTTAATAGGTTGATATTGTATATATGTAATTACAATGATTGTAATGGGGAGGTAATATGATTGAGAATGGAATTTCAAACGGGAAAGTGTGGGGGTGGGGAGGGAGGGAATTACCATGGGATATATTTTATAATCATGGAAAATGTTAATAAAAAAAAAAAAGCAAGACTTCCGGTTAAGATGGCGGCGTAGGTACCACGCCAAAATAGCCTGGGGGGGGAAGACCAAAAAAAACTCAGCAAAATACACACTTTTACTAAAAAGTGAGGTGTATAGGAAGTTGAGGCGGCAGCGGAGAAGTGGAAGAGTTATAGAGCATCCGGAGCCTGCACAGGCGGGAACAGCGGCCCGGGGCGGCTCAGCTACCCGCCGCAACCGCGGAGCGGCAGAAAACCGCCGGACTCTTGGCTCGAGCCGCAGGACAAGCCAGGTGCGGGATTTTCCCCTCACACCGCGCTCTCCGCAACTCGGGAAACGTGAGGGGAGAGTGGCAGTGAGCAACGGAGGGAGGAGCAGACCGCGAGGTAAAAGCACACGATACAACCAGAACAGCCGCGGCTCCCTCCCCTCCCCTGCCGCCTGAACCCAGCTCCAGCGAACACAGCAGCGGCCCGGGACCCGGCCACGCCAACTTGGGCTGACGGCGGGACCCAAGCAGGAGCAGAATTTGGCAGCAACTTCAGCGGCTCCAGCACCGGTACCAGTGGCCCCAGCAGCAGCGGACCCAGGAGAGCAGCGGCTTCGGGGTGAGCAGCAGCGGTGGACACGACAACGGCAGCTTCAGCAGTGGTGGGGGCTCCGGCGGTGACATCTACAACAGCTGCAGAGGCGGCGGCAGCGACTCAGTTTGCCCCGTAGGAAAAGCAAGTGCCCAGCTCCAGAAATCAGAACAGCAACCCGACGACCCAGGCAGCAACTTGACTGAGACCACAATCACCCAAGGTAACTGGGATTGCACCAGGGAAGGGTCTCACCTGGTCACAAGCTGACTTGGATACCTCAACAGACCAGAAATCTAAACCTCTTTGTTGATAGAGGATCTGGTCATTATAATAACTACTCTTGCATACATACTCGGGGCTGTTTTTGATGGAATGGGTACAGTGTTTAGCTAAATTTTAGAATCTACCAGTATATTATTCCACTCAGCCTGCTTGAATACTCCTATAGCAGGGAAACTCAACCCCTAAGAACATCTTTGTAGATACTCTGAGAGTCTTAAGAGCCACACCTAATACCTTAAGGTCCTACCCTGAAAATATTTTACACCAAATCAATTGATACAGCTAAGAATACACAGCTAGCTAGAAAATCCAAGCATTAACTTAATCCAAGATGCAAAAATATATACATTATAACACAAGAAACACTAAAAAGCAAGACGATATAAATCTACCTAAAAGTATTAATGCATCAGAAATGTCCTCCAGTGAGAAAGAGTTAGAGGAAATGCCTGAGAAAGAGTTCAAAAGAATAATTATAAATATGTTCAAAGAGGTCAAAGAACACATGAAAACAATCAAAGAAGAAATCAAAGAGGAAATCAAAGAGGAAATCAAAGGAATCAAAGAAGAGGCAGGACACCAATTTAATGAAATAAAGAAGGCAATACAAGACATAAATAGAGAAATAGAAATAATAAAGAAAAACCAGTCAGAATTACTAGCAATGAAGAACACAGTTAATGAAATAAAAAACTCTGTAGAAAATCTCACCAGTAAGATGGATGAGGGAGAGGACAGAATATCTAAGCTAGAAGATCAGGTGGCAGACCTAATGCAGTCCAACAAAGAGAAAAACAAACTTATAGAAAAGTATGAGTGGGAATTTCAAGATATTCGGGACACTATGAAAAGATCCAATATAAGAATTCAGGGCATAGTAGAAGGAGAAGAATTCCACTCCAGAGGCATAGTAGGCATCTTCAACAAAATCATAGAGGAAAATTTTCCCCAAATTGGGAAAGAGGTGCCAATACAGATACAGGAAGCCTTTAGAACCCCAGCCAGACAAAACCCAGAAAGAAACTCTCCTCGCCACATTATACTCAAACTTCCAAACACACAAACCAAAGAAAAAATATTGAAAGCAGTTAGAGAGAAAAATCAAGTTACCTACAAAAGCAAGCCCATCAGGATTACAGCAGATTATTCAACACAAACTTTTAAAGCCAGAAGGGCCTGGAGTGATATATTCCAAGTTCTGAAAGATAACAACTGTCAACCAAGGTTACTTTATCCTGCAAAGTTATCCATCCAAATAGATGGAGAAATAAAGACATTCCATGACAAAAGCAGGTTAAAGGAATATCTGAAGACAAAACCAGCTCTACAGAAAATACTTGATAGAATCCTCCATGCTGAACAAAAGGAAAAGCACACATATAAGGAACCTAGAAAAAACCAGCCATACTCAAATACCAGTTAACAGAAGAGAGCACAGGTAGAACCAGTAACACACACACACACACACAAAAATGGCAAACATAAATACACACATTTCAATAATATCTCTTAATATCAACGGTCTCAATGCCCCAACGAAAAGACATAGATTTGCAGACTGGGTTAAAAAGCAGGATCCTACAATTTGTTGTCTTCAAGAAACTCACCTTTCTACAAAGGATAGACATTATCTTAGGGTGAAAGGTTGGAAGACGGTGTTTCAAGCAAATGGGCCTAGAAAACAAGCAGGGGTTGCTATCCTAATATCAGACAGGGTGGACTTTAGTCCGAAGTTAGTCAAAAAAGATAAGGAAGGTCACTTTATATTGATTAAGGGCACACTCCAACAGGAGGACATTACAATCCTAAACATATATGCACCTAACATGGGGGCTCCCAAATTCGTCAAACAAACACTATTAGAACTAAGGTCACAGATAACACCAAACACGGTGGTGGTGGGTGACTTTAACACCCCACTCTCATCAATTGACAGGTCATCCAGGGAAAGAATAAACAGAGAGGCATCTGGACTAAATGAGGTCATAGAAGATATGGACCTAACAGATATATACAGGACATTTCATCCAAAGGCTGCAGAATATACATTCTTTTCAGCAGCACATGGAACATTCTCTAAAATAGACCATATATTAGGACACAAAGCAAATCTTAACAAATTCAGGAAAATTGAAATAATTCCTTGCATTCTATCTGACCACAATGGAATTAAACTACAAATCAGTAGCAAGAAAGGCTATAGAGCATACACAAAATCATGGAAGCTAAACAATACACTACTAAATGATGAGTGGGTCAATGAAGAAATCAAAAAGGAAATCAAAAAATTTATAGAGTCAAATGATAATGAGAACACAACATACCAAAATCTCTGGGACACAATGAAGGCAGTTCTAAGAGGTAAATTTATAGCCTTAAGTGCCTATATTAAGAAATTAGAAAGGTCGCAAGTAAACGACCTAATGCTTCGTCTTAAAGCCTTGGAAAAAGAAGAACAAGGCAAACCAAAAAGTAGTAGACGGGAAGAAATAATAAAGATTAGGGCAGAAATTAATGAAATAGAAACAAAAAGAACAATCCAAAGAATTAATGAAACAAAGAGTTGGTTCTTTGAAAGGATAAACAAGATTGATAAACCCTTAGCAAATCTGACCAAAAGAAAGAGAGAAGAGACACAAATTAATAAAATCAGAGATGAACAAGGTAACATCACAACAGATTCCAGAGAAATTCAAAAAATTATAGGGACATACTATAAAAGCATATACTCCACCAAGTATGAAAATCTGAAAGAAATGGATGATTTCCTTGATCTATATGACCTACCTAAATTAAATCAAAATGAGATTAATCACTTAAATAGACCTATAACAAACATGGAGATCCGAGCAGTTATCAATAATCTCCCAACTAAAAAAAGCCCAGGCCCGGATGGATTCACTGCTGAATTTTACCAGACTTTTAAGGAAGAGCTAACACCATTGCTTCTTAAGCTTTTCCAGGAAATAGAAAAAGAAGGAATCCTACCAAACTCCTTCTATGAGGCCAGCATCACCCTGATACCAAAACCAGGCAAAGATAGAACAAAAAAAGAAAATTACAGACCAATCTCTCTCATGAACATAGATGCAAAAATTCTCAACAAAATATTGGCAAACAGAATACAAGAGTATATCAAAAAGATCATTCACCCTGACCAAGTAGGCTTTATCCCAGAGATGCAGGGATGGTTCAACATACGCAAATCTATAAATGTAATACATTACATAAATGGGTTGAAGGACAAAAATCACATGATCATCTCATTAGATGCAGAGAAAGCATTTGACAAAATCCAACATCCCTTCATGATAAAAGTCCTACAGAGACTGGGAATAGAAGGAACATATCTCAATATAATAAAGGCTATTTATGACAAGCCTACAGCCAACATATTACTAAATGGGGAAAAACTGGAAGCTTTTCCACTAAAATCAGGAACAAGACAAGGGTGTCCACTGTCTCCACTTCTATTTAATATAGTTTTGGAAGTCTTAGCCATAGCAATAAGGCAAGAGACACACATAAAAGGGATACAAATTGGAAAGGAAGAAATCAAGCTATCATTATTTGCAGATGACATGATTCTATACATAAAGGACCCTAAAGACTCTACTAGCAAGCTGTTAGAGCTAATCAAAACCTACAGCAATGTAGCAGGATACAAAATAAATACACAGAAATCAGTAGCCTTCATATATGCTAACAACAAACACACAGAGGATGAAATCAGAGAATCACTCCCATTCACAATTGCATCAAAAAAAATAAAATACCTTGGAATAAACCTAACTAAGGAAGTAAAGAATCTATACAATGAGAACTTTAAGACACTCAAGCGAGAAATTGCAGAAGACACTAGAAAGTGGAGAAACATTCCTTGTTCCTGGCTTGGAAGAATCAATATAGTGAAAATGGCAATCTTACCTAAAGCAATCTACACATTTAATGCAATCCCTATCAAAATTCCAAAGGCTTTCTTCATGGAAATAGAAAAAACAATCCAAAAATTCATTTGGAATCATAAAAAACCTCGAATATCTAAAATAATACTGAGCAACAAAAAAGAGGCTGGTGGTATCACCATACCTGATTTTAACCTATACTACAGAGCCATAGTAACAAAAACAGCATGGTACTGGCACAAAAACAGACATGTAGATCAGTGGAACAGAATAGAGGACCCAGATGTAAGCCCAAGTAGCTATAGCCACCTGATATTCGATAAAAATGCCAAAAATACTCATTGGAGAAGAGACAGCCTCTTCAGCAAATGGTGTTTTGAAAACTGGATAAATATCTGCAGAAGGATGAAAATAGATTCTTCTCTCTCGCCATGCACAAGAATTAAGTCCAAATGGATTAAAGACCTTAACATCAGACCGGAAACTTTGAAACTGCTAGAGGAAAAAGTTGGGGAAACCCTCCAACATATTGGTCTTGGCAAAGACTTTCTAAATACAACCCCAATTGCTCAGGCAATAAAACCACAGATTAACCACTGGGACCTAATGAAATTACAAAGATTTTGCACCGCAAAGGACACAGTGAAAAAAGCAAAGAGGCAACCTACAGAATGGGAAAAAATCTTCGCCAGCTATATATCTGATAAAGGATTAATATCTAGGATATACAAAGAACTCAAAAAGATATCTAATAAGGAATCAAACAGGCCAATCAAAAAATGGGCTAAGGAGCTAAATAGAGAGTTCTCAAAGGAAGAAATACGAATGGCATATAAGCACCTAAAAAAATGTTCTACGTCACTAGTCATCAGGGAAATGCAGATTAAAACTACATTGAGATTCCATCTCACTCCTGTCAGATTGGCCACCATCATGAAAACAAATGATCATAAATGTTGGCGGGGATGTGGAAAAAAAGGAACCCTTCTGCACTGCTGGTGGGAATGCAATCTGGTCCAGCCATTGTGGAAAACAGTGTGGAGGTTCCTAAAGCAGCTAGAGATTGATCTACCATATGACCCAGCTATAGCACTCCTAGGCATATATCCAAAGGATTCATCTCATTTCCTTAGAAGTACATGCTCAACCATGTTTATTGCTGCTCAATTTATAATAGCTGGGAAATGGAACCAGCCTAGATGTCCCTCAACAGATGAGTGGATAATGAAGATGTGGTACATTTATACAATGGAGTTCTACTCAGCGGTAAAGAAAAATGAAGTTATGAAATTTGCAGAAAAATGGATGGACCTGGAAAGTATTATACTAAGTCAGGTAACCCAGGCCCAGAAAGCCAAGCGCCACATGTTCTCCCTCATATGGGGATCCTAGCTACAGATGACTGGGCTTCTGTGTGAGAATGAAAATACTTAGTAGCAGAGGCCAGTAAGTTGAAAAGGAGACATAAAGGGTGGAGAAAGGAAGGGAGGAGGATACTTAATAGGTTGATATTGTATATATGTAATTACAATGATTGTAATGGGGAGGTAATATGATTGAGAATGGAATTTCAAACGGGAAAGTGTGGGGGTGGGGAGGGAGGGAATTACCATGGGATATATTTTATAATCATGGAAAATGTTAATAAAAATTAAAAAAAAATAAATAAATAAATAAAAAAAAAAAAAAAAAAAAAAGCAGTGACTAGCCTAGCAGCAGACAGGGAAGAGGCCTGGCTAGCAGGGTCACAGCCCTGTGCACCCAGTGTAACCAACTGTCCCTGCTGTGGCCCAAAGCTCGGAGACAGCCTGCCACAGGTGACAAAGGGCTATTATGCCTCCCAGCCCTGTGCCCAGGACAATGCAGCCATTTGTCCATAGGTGGGCAGCCCTAGCAATCCTGTAGGGAGTGGCCTGCATCAGGCCCTGCGGCCCCATCATGGTTTAAAGACCAGGGTTACCTGGGTGTGATGGTACATGTCTTGAATCTCAGCACTCAGGAGGCAGAGGTAGGATCACCATGAATTCAAGGCCACCCAGAGACTACACTGAGTTCCAGATCAGCCAGGGCTAGAGCAAGGCTCTACCTCAAAAAACCAAAATAATAAAGACCAGGGTCTCTAGGGGTTAATCTTATAGTTGCACAACACAGGCAACAGTGGCCTGCAGCCGGGAAGGAGTGCCCTGCTGTCAACAGCACTGGTCTTGGTCAGCCTCTGCTCAATGGTCAGCTCACACAGCACTTTACACAAATACACAGCAGTTTTATTCCTGTCACAGCAGAGGTATTCTAGGTGTGAAATGGCCTTGGGCTAACATCTCTGATAAGTAGCAGTGCCACGGTTGGACCAAGCACCTATTGGCTGAGAGTCACCCACAAGTTGAGGAAGGGGGGCAGTGGGAAGTCCAGGGCAAGTTGCAGGAGGGCAGGCCTGCAGTTCTGGGAAAGTGGACCAGATGTGACAGAAGAGATGGGACATCCAAGTCCCATTGGCCCTGCCTTATAGATGGATGATAGCTTGCCAAACATCAGTCATCCCACTAGCAGGTGCCACCATGGAAGTTGGTCCAACAAACAATGATAGATGTTCCTGCCCAGTCTCAGGAAGCTACTGGGTGGAAGTGAGGGAGGGGCAGCACCCTGGGGTCTGGGTGGCCAGGACAGTCTGGGGTGTTGGGTGGGTGGAGGGACATACTTGGGCCAGAAACCAGACTTGTAAGCAGCCAGCCCAGGTCCTTCCCACTGCCCAGTGGCCTCAGAGCTCTAGACCCCCAGCCCTAGGATCTTGATCTTCCCCTAGTCCTAGCTTTCCTGACCTGATGGTACATGGACATGTTAAAAGGCCAAGTTCTACAGGGGCCAGTGTTGCAGTCACAGGTTCCTTGAGGACTCTTGATCTAAGGGTGGGTTATTGGAGCCCATGCTCTGCTGTGTAGGACCCCTGTGTATGGTTCCTCCTCAGCTAAGGGAAGGGCATGCCACCTGCTGCTCAGGGCAGGTAGGTTTCTGGGTCCATGGAGGGAAAGGACATCTTGGACAGATTTGTCTATCCCTATACCGCCTCCCCCAGTATTACATCCCCACTAGTATGAGCACTGATCTGTTATCAGTCCCAGGGAAATTTAAGGAAGGGCCAGGGGAGCCAGGCCAGACCCAGTGGCTCTTGCCATCAACAGCTCTGCTCATGGCCTCCATATCCCCAAAGCAGGCCAGATCTCTGGTCCCTGGAAACCAATACTACCCTTTACGACAGTTCTTTAAGGACCCAGTCACCACACTGGGAGGAGGGTAGACCTGAAGTGAAGGCTGCTGCATTTCCTGTGCAGAGGTAGAGGCAGTCATGTAATGGCTAGAGAACTGTGATTCTTTGAGGTGGGACAAGGGGAGGGTAGGGGTGACCTGGGCAACCAAGGGGGCTGGTTCCCCACATTCCAGGGCTGTGCTGGGCAAAGAGTCTGTGGTCTCATCTGGAGCCTGGCCTACTTCCTGCTAAGCTCCTTGGCTCGGCAGGTAGCAGCCTCCACAGCACTCATGGTGGCGGCTCGCAGGCCACCCTGCTCCAGGACATGGAGCCCATAGATGGTGGTTCCAGCTGGTGTGAGCACGTCTGTCCGAAGCTGGGCCGGGTGTTGCCCCTCCTGCTGCAGCATCTTGGCTGTCCCCTGGGGAGGAAGGGTTAGGGAGGCCATATGTAGCAAGTGGGGCAGCCACGAATCTCCCCAGCCTGTCTTGGTTTTGCAAGCTTGTCTCCATGTATGCTGGGCTTTAACAGTATTCCCCTGAGCAAGCTCTCACTCACCAGCAGGGTCTGAGCAGCAATGCGGTGGGCCAGGGCACTGGGCATGCCCATCTTGATAGCACCTTCAGCCAAGGCCTCAGAGAATGTGCACACCTGTAGTAGAAGCATGGGGAAAGGATGTGTCAAAGCCGATGATCAGCTGGACATAGCACCCAGCTGGAGAAGGCTCTGAACCACAGAAATAAAGGGCCAGCCCCAAGGCCTCCCAGACTTCTGAGGGAAAGCAGAGCTCGCATGTGGTCTGAGGACCACTCAGGGCTCCAGGGCTGGATTTGAAAAGCAGAAGCTATCCTGGGGTTCTTGGGTTAGGGAGGGCCCTAAAGAGGGCCACTTTTTGCTGAGGGCTTGCTTGCTATGGTATGGACAAGACAATACTCACAAAGGCCACACCACTGCCACTGAGGCCAGTGTGGATATCTACATAGGCCTCCGGCACCTCTATGCACAGTCCACAGGCCTCCAGCAGATTCTGTAGGAGCTCAGCCTCGTGATTTCCGACATGGCGGCCCCGTGTCATCACCATGGCCCCCTCCTGGACTACACAGGGAAGATTGGGAGAGACCCGCAGCACTCGTGTGTTTGGGGGCAGCAGCTGGCCAAAGAAAGGTTAGAGTCAGGCAGCCTGTGGGACTGGGCCTACTGGGCAGCCTGCTGCAGGCTCCAGTCCCTACTTCCCAAGCACAATGGCAGGAGTGAACACTAAGCCCGTTGCCTACCAGGGTGAGCCAATGGCTACCTTTGTAGGTTGGCTGGGAGGCTGCCTCCTACGCCAGTCTGGCCAGCAGAACCTGTTTCAGGGCCATGGCCTTACCCCTACCACACATCCACAGGCTACTCACCTCCTCCAGGGTTCTCAGAGAGATACCAGCAGCCACGGACACCAGGATGTGCTCAGTGCTGACAACAGGGGCCACCTCTCCCAGAACAACAGGCAGGAGTTGGGGCTTGGTGGCAAAGATGACAAGTGAACAGGTCTGCAGCACCTCCTGGTTGGAGTGGGTAGTCTGGCAACCCAGAGCCTGCAGGGGCCACCAGGGCTACATGAAGGGGCATCCTCCCACACAGCCCTCTGTGCCCAAAGTGGTCTTATGTCCCATGGGTCCCCTTCGGTCTCTTCTGCTGCCAAGTGTCTGTACAAGCTCTACTCCCAATGCCTAAGACTCACCTCACCTTCCTAAACCTTTCCTCCCAGCAAGTGGCCATGCGCACCCCAGCACAAGCCCTCACTGAATTGGTACTGTCCTCTATAATCTAGACTTTCTTCCTGGCCTCTGCCAATCCCCTTCCCCAGAACAGACTAAACAGTCTCAATCCCTCAGCTGTGGAAGCCTCACAGCTCCACCCCATAAACACCTCAAAGGATGAGACACTGGGCCCCACTGACCCGGAAGCGGCAGAGGTTCCTGTCTGTCGGCGCACTGGCCAGCACCTGCTTAGCTTCCACTTTGCCTGGACAGAGGGCAGAAAGTTGGTGAGGGGGTGTGGCCCAAGGCTCTGCAGAAACCCACTTGTCCCTTGCTGGTCACTAGGGCTAGGACCTTGCCTGGTCCTATGGAGACACAGCGCAGGGTCTCCTGGCTCCATCACTTGGGCTTGTACCAGGCCTGGGGAGACACGTGGGTATGAAGGCAGCTAACAGAGACCTGACAGGAAACAGGCGTACTCAGAGAACAGGGCAAGTGTGGTAGGGTGCCTTAGGGGAGACTAAATGCCCATTTAGTAAAAATCATCATGTTGTGGGGTACAGTGACAGGAAAACTGGTCCAGACAGAAGTGCATGCCACAATCCAAACACAGATTCAGCTTATCATGTGAGTGACAGCCACCATCCCCTAGCACTGGTCTCAACACTCACAGTACACATTCCACTGAGTCCCCAGAGCCAGGTTTTATAGATAAACATCTGAGGGTTGGGGAGAAGGCTCTGCTTGCTTGCAAAGCCTGCTGGCATGGGTTCCATTCCCCAGCACCCATGTAAAGCCAAACACAAAATGTGCCACAAGCACTTGGTGTTGAAGTGGCAAGAGACCCTGAAATATATGCATGCATGCACATACATACACACATATGTGCAAATAAAAAATGCTTTTTTAATTTTTTTTTTGTTTGTTTTTTGAGGTAGGGTCTCACTCTAGCCCAGGCTGACCTGGAATTCACTATGTAGTCTCAGGGTGGCCTCGAACTCATGGCGATCCTCCTACCTCTGCCTCCCAAGTGCTGGGATTAAAGGCGTGTGCCACCATGCCCGGCTAAAAAATGTTTTTTAATTTAAGACCCAGCATGGTGGCGCATGCCTTTAATCCCAGCCCTTGGGAGATAGAGGTAGGAGGATTGTTGTGAGACCACATAACGAATTCTGGGTCAGCCTGGGCAAGAGTGAGACCCTATCTTGGGGGCTGGGGGAGGGGGGAGAAAAGAAAATATCTAAGACTTGCAAAAAGCCATCTTCTGATTGATCACTTCCGTTCTGGACTTTGCAGTATGGCTGAAAGCAAAGCCAAAGGTCACCAGCTCTCTGTACCTGCCCTCTGTATGTGAAGGTTTCCAAACACTACGGCTGTGTTGGGGCAGTATTAATATCCCCTGCTATACACCAGCATTCTCGGGAAGATTTTAACCCTCCTCAGCCCCAACAGCGCAGGACACACCTGTGGCAGTGTTGCACTCAGCCTGTACCACTTCGGAAGGTACTGGCACCTAGTGGAGAGTCCTGGGATGACAGACACCCACCACTGGGAACCCGCAGTAAGTAAAACGAGTAGGAAAGATAATCAGAGGCTCACAATGGTGAACTTGATCATGAGGCTAGGTAGGTGGACATTAAGTTGGCTCGAGCCACATACGCGTAACGGTACGCTTTCTATGGACCACATCAAGAAGCCAGAAAGTTGAAGGTGAACTTAAATGTAATTTTCTTTAACTCAGTATATGTAAAAGTTCGTCGTTCAACCTCAGATATCACTGTTATACGTGTTACAAGCCGGGCGTGGTGGCGCACACCTTTAATCCCAGCAGGATCAAAGAGTTCGAGGCCACCCTGAGACTACATAGTGAATTTCGGGTCAGCCAGAGACCCTACCTCGAAAAAAATATTTCAGTGTTACTTTTCTTCGCACACCGCATCTGGTCTACCCACCCTGCTGCATAAAGGCCCGCCGGACCGCTGGCCCTTACCGCCCGTCCCCACCTTGGAGCCCTACGGGATCCCTCGCAGCCCCCGCCCGGCGTGGGCGCCTGCCCCGGGCCGCTGGCTACCTGCTCGGATGAGGCCCCGCGCGATGGCCTCCGCCATGCGGCCTGCTCCCACGAAGCCCACGCGCCGCGGACAGGACCCCGCCGCCGCCGTCGCCATCACGCTCGCAGCCGCTCCGCCCCGCCCCGCCGCGCCGCGCCGCGCACTGGCTGTCGTAGACACGTGGCGGAGAAGCGGGAAGGCGGGGCGGGCGGCCCGGGTTTGCGGCAGGGCCTAGGGCGTTCCCTGATCCATCGGTCTGGAGGGGAGGTCGGGAAGGATGGAGAGCTATGGCTGAGCGGGGTCTTCCTGAGGCTGGCATCGCCCCAAATGCCGCTCGCTGGGATTCCTGCGCGGCAGAGCTCGCGGTTGGCTGGGATTCCAGGGAAAGAAGCGCTGGCTGGTGTGTAGCTCAAGTGGACGGTGCTCGGTGTTCGCCTCGCAGACGTGCAGTGGAGGCGATGGAATCTTTAAGGGGAAGGACTTGGCGGAAGGCCCTTGAAGGGAACAGCAGGGACCCCTGCCCCCTTCTCTTTCACTAGAATGCAATGGGTCTGTCCCACGATGGTCTGAAACCATACCCTAAACCTTTTCCTCGGACATTTACTAGTGACAGAAAGCTGATCTACACGGGGAGATTGCTTAATGAGCCACAGCACCCTCACTGTAGACTGGGAAGATCTTCCCAGGTATGTCAGGGCAGTGCGAGCACAGGATATGTGGACTTTTGGGAATCAGCCTGCAGACTTCGTGACTGGTCTTGTCAGGACTAAAGCTCACGTCTACTGAGCTGCTTGGTCTGGTCGCTGTGGTCAAGGCACCCAATTTGGCAGGATCCAAAGTGTGATGGAAACGGGGTGCCCAACACTGTTTCTGACCCCTGATATCTGCACACTGGTAGCGGTCCTTTGCCATGACTGAGTTGGCACACTGGTGGTCACTGGGCAAAGGAACATCTGGAAGGCTCAGATGAGAGGACAGACAGGTTTGGGCTGGGGCCAAACTGTCAAGACAGAGGGCTGGGGAGCAGGGCCTACTGGCTCAGTCTAGCTTTCATAGCGGCAGCATCCTTAGTACTCTAGACCCTTCCCTGGCTTGTGAATTCCTATTGGGCCAGGCTTGCAAGAAGTCTAAGGGTGTGGGATGCAGAGACATCCAGGAGTGGAGGGGACAGCACAGCTGGCTGCCTCTGAGGGTGAAGGATCAGACCAACCAACTGTCCTGTGTTGAACCTGGGGCACTGAAAGACAATGAGCCCCGTGATGCGGGCTTGGAACAAAGGGTACTTGGGGTAGGAAAAGTATTTAGACCTTTTTGGTATTTCTGGAAGTCTGAGAGGCAAAATGTACTGGAAGCCTGGGTTAGATGAAGAGGGAAAAGCTAATGACATTGCCTTATCCAGCCTGAGCATCTGGGAGAGGGCGCTGGGAAGAAAAGGTTTGGCTTCCTAAGGAAGGGGCAGGTGGCTTTGTGGCTATAGGTCATGAGCCCTCTGCCTGGGGCAAGCCTCAATGCTTATTACGAGTGACAACTGTCATTTCTTTTTTCTTTTTGGTTTTCCGAGGCAGGGTCTTGCTCTAGCTCAGGCTGACCTGGAATTCACTATGTAGTCTCAGGGTGGCCTCAAACTCAAGGCGATCCTCCTACCTCTGCCTCCGAGTGCTGGGATTAAAGGCATGCACAACCACATCCGGGTGACAACTCTCATTTCTGCTCACCTGAATATAATTCCACTGCACCTTGTGCTCCTCAAACCCTTCAGACTCAGTGAATGAGCGTTCCTGCTTTCCCCAATCTCTAGGGACAGTGGTGGCTTAGTTCCGAGGATGAAGGGACACAAAGAACTAGCCCCTGTCACCACTGAGAAGAACAAATCTTTGTCTATGGTAGATGCAATCTAGGTTGATCAAAGCCACATGCCAATGATTGAGAGCCATTGTGGGTGACATAAGCAAAGAGGCCTAATGCCACCTGCCTCTGGCTGTGACACCACTAGGTCCACACCCTTGTGCTGCCCTGACTTGGCTTAGATTTGGCCATCTCCACACTGAGATAAGAAGTACTATGATTCCCCACTTTCCTGGCACTGGTGGCTGGAGGCAGGAGTGTAGGTCTGGATCAGCTCTCCTGAGGTCCTGGGGAAATCTGAGCCATTTAATGCCAGTCTCCCTACAGGCCTGTCCCTGGACACTGGTCACCTCACCAAAGCCAGACCTAGCCTCATTTCCACCAAGGTCCTCAGGGCTAAGGTGGAGATGTTCACATGAGCTCTCATCACCTTGGCTCATGTCTGGCTACATGTGGAGGGGCTGAGCATGGCCAGAGTTCAGCTCAGACTTTAAAGCAGGTGCTCTGCACCACACCTCAATTTGCCAACAGTCCACAACTGACACGCCCATCTCCACCCTTTGAGCCTTCACCCAGGGACTTTGGCCCCAAACCTAGAAACTCTCAGGACTGATAAGCACGCAAGGGATGGTGGGTCCTGCGACTAACCAGACTAAGTAGGCAGTGCTGGGCTTGAGGACTATCTGGACACCACTGCTGAGTCCAGGACTTGTGAAAATACATTTTATTGGTTCCCAGAAATGGGAAAGTGGCAGTAGACTTGATGAGGTCAGGGCAGCAGGGGAGCAAGGCGTCGGATTGGCCCAGGTTTCTGTTTCCCTGAGGTCAGGCAGACATGGACCCTGTTGGACTGCTGCAAAGGAAGCCCTGGCAGAGGGGCCAGCATAAAGTAGAGGTTACTGACCACTACTGTCAATTCCTGGCACAATCTGAGGGCAGTGGTCAATGGATGTTACCAGCTGAACACCTGCTCCTGTCACATGCTTCACTTCCGGGCCTGCTCATAGTTGTCAGTGAACCAAGCACAGGTCTCCTTCACAGCTGAGGGAGTAGGCAAAGGCCAGGGCCACAGTGACCCCTTTGAAGGAGGCAGGGAGGGTGGGGGTCCCAGAAACATCCCCCTGAGCTGTAATGTCCTGATGCCCAGGGGGTACAGGTTTTGAGTACTGACCAAACCTGGAGGTCACCCACCCTCAAGCCAACAAGGGGACAGAGGCCACAGCAGGGAACAGAAAGGAGCAGTGGAGGCCAAAGCCGAGGAAGCTAGCTGGCAAGCAGCCTGCAGACAAGGGTAGGTGGGGCGGGGAGGAGGGGGCAGGAGCTCACCTTGCTTGAAAGGTGTGAAGCGGAAGTCAGGCAGGTAGGTCCGAAGCTTGCCGTTGCTGGCGGTCTTCTTAAACTGCCCGTCCGACTTGGTGGTATCAAACTGAGCACCTTGGTCAAGGCCACAGCACAAGGTGCACGCCCCCCCCCCCACACCTGTCCCACCCTGAGCCTGTCTTTCCCTGGGGCCCAGGAGACACCCTCCTGCTACCAGCAAGGAACAAAATGGTGTTACATTAGCGATCCTGAGTGCTGCGTTAACACCTTGTCCCTGGAGTCAAAGGATACAGTAACCTCCCCACAGAAGCCCATGGCCTCCACTATGGCCTCGGCTGCCTCCTGGATGGAAACCTCATCCTCCTCGCCCACTGTAGACAGCCATGGGCCAGTAGTCCATCAGGCCACCTTGTCCAGACCCTTGGGGATATTCCTGTTCCCACCCTCAGGACAGATACAGGTCCTGCTCAATTGTGGGGGACTGGGCCCACCTGAGAGGATGATGGGCTCGACCTCATTGTACTCCCGCAGGACCCAGATGAAGAGCCGGGCCAGATCCTGGAGGTGAGCAGGGCAGATCATACCCATGACTGAGGGTGGAGTGCTCCAGCCGGCCGGGGAGGTCACACTTCTGTCTTTGCTCCCAGGGGCCACAGCCAGTGCTCATCCTGGATGGGCTCCCTCATTCAGGCCACCCTTTCTCCATGTGAGCCAGAGCTGTGCCCAAGGGGACTCTGCCCAGTACCAGGGACTGTTCCTCAAGCCACCGCCTACCCCACAGCCTTCCTAGAAGAAACGCACGGCCCTTATACACACCAGCGAGTAGATGAACTGCCTCCGAGGCTTCCCGGTACCCCACACGGTCAGGGCAGAGCCGCTGCCTGGGGATGGGGTGGGCAGGTGTCAAAGCACTGCAGCCACAGCAGCTGCTCCAGCAGGGCCCCGGGTCCCATTAGGCGGGTAACCTGGGCCAGGTGTGCTTGTCAGCTGCACTCACTCTTGGCCAGGTGCACCTTATGGATGAGGCCGGGGAGCACGTGGCCATCTTCGATGTTGAAGTTGTCGTGGGGCCCAAAGACGTTGGTGGGGATGACAGCAGTAAAGGTACAGCCATGCTGCTGGAAGTAGGCCCTGCAGAGGTACAGCATCTCCTGCCCTCGTTCCAAGACCAATGCCCATTCCTCCTGCAGCTGGCCTCTTCCCAGCAAGGCACCACCCACCCAGGGGAACATGACCCGCCTCCCAGGGGGCGGGGCTGGGGAAGATCAAGGAGGAGCACCTGTTTTGCACATCAATCATCCTCTTGGCATATGAGTACCCAAAATTGCTGCTGTGGGGCGGCCCATTGTGGATCTAGGGGAGCAGGAGATGCACTGAGAAACCCTCATGTCCCAAGTCCACTCACACAGTCAGGCCCAACCCCAGGAGGCCCTGCCCCTCACCATGGTTTCATCAATAGGATAGGTGGTCTTGTCAGGGAAGATACAGGTAGACAGACAGGAGACAACCTTGTGGGCGCCCATCTCGAAGGCAGAGTGCAGGACATTGTCGTTTATGTGCACATTCCTCCTCTGCAGGGTGCAGCAGAGCAGGTGAGACTGGCTACTTACACCGGTCCCAAGCTTCTGCTGCCCCAGAGCACAGGTGGGGACACACCCTGGACCTCAGAGCCCGGCAATGCCTTTTCATCCTAACTGTACCCAGCACAAGGACAAGTCTCTCACGCTGACCTTACAGGAGCTGCTGCCCTGCCTGATCGGGAGTGGAGGCCAGAGCTGCACCCCAGGGATGCAGAGTACAAGGCAGATGGTAGAAGATAGGGAAGACTCTGGATGTCATGTCCAGCTCTGCTTCTCAGTAACCTGCTCTGCTCCTCCCTTGGCCCCAGTTCCCCTCCCTAAACTGGCATGAAGCATTTGGACTGGTCTAGAGATAGGAGAGAGGTGGTAGCCTGGCAGTTTACTGAGAAGGTTGGGACAGACAGGAGGGCGTTCAGTGACAGAGTCCCTGGGCAGAATCAAGCCTCTCTTGACCCCGATGCCTGGTGTAGACCAGCCAGGCCAAGGCTACTGCCCACAAGCAGGCTGGCCAACTCTCAAGGACACAGCCAGCAGGTGCAGGGCCCTAACATTATGCCCTCTTCTCCCATAGTACATGCCCCAGACACCCTGCACTCAAGTGCTCAGAGGGCTTGCAGTGAGCAGTCCAGTGGGTTCAGGAAGCAGAAGCAAGATCCAGGCCTCAGGGCGCAGCATGACTTCTTTCAGCTTCCTAATCCTTCAAGCCCACTCCCTGGCTTTTCTATTGGGCTAGATACCCCAGCACTAAGTATAAGTCGTTCCACATCTCTCAGGGTTGTGCCATGCCCCAGTTCTCAGGGACTTCCTAGGTGAATCTGTGAGAGTAGGATCCTAGCCCACCAGGAAGTTGAGACCTGAGCTTCCTGTTTTTAAGGCTGATTATCCCACAACTTACCCAGAAGTCCAAATTGTACTTGATATTGCGGAACAAGCCCCCCACCATTGCAGCAAGATGGATGACATGGGTGGGTTGCACCTTCTGGAACAAGGCTTGGGTCTGTGCTGCATCCCTGAGGGAAGCCAGGATGTCAGAAGCTCAAAGGGTGCCCAAAGGAACTGGTACCCTAGGGTTAGGGCAATGGGTGCAGGAAATGGGTGAGCCTATGTGGCAGAAGGGACAACCAAAGGGATGTGCCCAAGTACAGGACTTGGCAGGTGTCAGGGTGTGAACTTCCTGGAAGGGATAGGAGGATGTTTGCTAAGCCCTAGAACACAGCCAGCACCCCAGGGCCTGGCCAGACACCTGGCAGGAGGGCCCAATTCAGCAACTGCAGGCTCAGGACAGCCCCAGTGGGAGGAGGGGGAGTAGGGCATGCTCTGAGAATGGCCCCAACTCACGTCAGATCTGCATCTTTGGAAGAGACAAACACCCATTCCTCTCCAGGCAGGCTAGCCCCATCTGCAACCACCTTCTGGATGGCTCTGCCCACCAGGCCAGAGCCCCCTGTCACAAGGATCTTCATGGGTCTCTGGGGCTCACCCATGTTGGCTGCATGCAGGTGAAGGGGGAAATGGGGCAAGGTTAAAGGCATCTTGTGCCATCCTCCTACCCCACTCCCCTGCGCCACTGGGCAACAGGCACAGGGTCAGACCTACAAGAACAGGCCACAGGCCACCAGACAGACCCAGCTACACTGAGTTACACCTTCCCAGCTCTGTCCCGGGGAAAGCCTTTGCCCAAGGCTCCATAGGCCTGTAGGCTGCTATCCAAACCAGGGCGGCTGGTCCCAATCGACTACATCCTACTCTCCCCGACTGACAATAGGGGAGGCAGACCACAGTAGGGGGAGCGCCCAGCACAGAGCGTGCGATCTCCTCCTCGCCAAGTCTCACATGCAACTGACAGGTAAGAGGCGGTTTTGGCATCAGGAGTCCCGTGCTCATCCGTGGCAGGCTGATCCCGAAAGCCTGGTTCTCTGGGGGCGAGTGGCAAGGCTGGATCAACGGCTTTAGGGCGCCGTCACACTCGAGAACTCATCGCGCGAATCGGAAAATTGTTCTGGTCCCTTCAGGACAGCTCTGAGCCAACCACAGGGGCCCACGGACACCCCAAAGAACAGGGGCCCGGCACTGCGACCTAACGGGCTGTCCATCCCGGACCCGCGAGAGCCCAGAGACAAAGCGTCCTCCCGCGGCCCCGAATCAGCCCCCGGGGATCCCACGCCGAGTCCCCGAGGCAGTCTCACCTGCGCCAGGTTCCGCGGCCCTGACTGCGGCTTCCGGTCGCGAAGCCTGCAGCCCCGCGCGGGCCAGGTGGCGGGGGCGAGGCCCTCCCGAGGCACTCTGGGAAATGGAGTCCTGGTCCTGAGCGGTCCACGCGCTTCCGGGAGGTCGACCAGGGCGGCGCGGCTCCGGGGACCAATGGGGCGGCGGAGGGAGGAGCCGTCCTCCCAAGAGCGAAGAGCAGAGTTGCGGGCCAGGGTCCTCCGCTGCGACCAGGCCACGCCCACGGGTCCCGCGGGCCGCGCGCTCACCTTTTCCCCGCGTTCCGGATTCGGTCACTCGCCTGCGCCTCAGCGGGTGACAGACTGTCTCCGCTGCCACTTAGCAGTAAGGAACTGGCTCGGACTGCGGGCTCGGGAGAGTGCGAGGGTGCCTAGCGTCCGAGGCGGCCTTGTCGTCCTGCGGCGCCCACCGCTTTCCTTTGGTGCTTTGCAGACTAAGGAGCCGCACGCCTCCTGGTGGCGGGCCAGCATCCATCACGGATGCCTGGGCATCGGGCTGCCCAGTCCGGACTTAACTTGTGGCTCTCAATCAAGAGGTCATAGGATGCCAGGCGTGGTGGCACACGGCTTTAATCCCAGCACTCGGGAAAACAGGCCGTGTTTTGGCTTGGAAGAGGGCGAGGGCGGCTGAGGACAGAGTGGCAGGGGTGGGGACCCCTGTGGTGAAGAACTGGCAACCACTCAGTCCCTCACCATAGAGTTTCTGAAAGAAACACCAAAAATGTACAGTGCTTGTGCCAGGGGCAGCGCCAGGTTGGGCATGACATCTGACCTGTTCAGAGCAGTGCCTGGATCCTGCTGTCCGTCTAGTGAGCACCAGGGATGGCGTAGGCAGACCAGCGTACTGCTCCACCTGAGCTGAGTGATGAGGTGAGAACACAGTTGGGTGCAGCTGTTTGTGCAGCAAGGGTCGCCTCACGTGGGTTCTGAAAAAGAGTGTCCTGTTTTCCATGTACTGCCTCCAGGAGTAACTGATCGCAGTCCAGCTGCGACTTGACATTGGTGTCTGCTCACCATTTACTGTCTCTTTTGGCATTGCAAAGAAGGGCAGGTGGAGCAGGAAGGGCTCCAGGGACCTCCTAAAAGTCTTTGAAGATGACATGGGAGTGAAGGCATGTCACCAACTCAGCATGCAGGACTGGCTTCATAGGAGGTAGATGAGAATAGGAAGGGAAAGGGGCAAGAACAGGAGGGAGACAGGAAAAATATAGGTGACACCTACAAATAAAATAATTATTTTTTAAGCCTAAGGACCCAGGTTCAATTCCTGAGTACCCACACATGCACTAAAGGGCAACTTGCTACCATCTTGCAGTGAGTACAATCACTACAGCTATGTTTGCCTGAGAACTTCACAGTATTGGGCTCACTAACATTGCCTCATGGAATGGGAGGAGAGAACATCTGGTACACAGGACCTCACCCCTCCTTAAGTACATATAAGCAGTTACAAATTGCTAGTGTCTCAGCACTTGGGACTTTGAGGGAGAATTGCCATGAACTGGAGGCCAGCCTGGGGCTGCAGAGTGAGTTTTAGGTCAGCTTGGACTAGAGTGAGACCATGCCTCAAAAATAGTGCTAGAGGGCTGAGGAGATGGCTCAGTGGTTAAGGTGCTTGCCTGCAAAAGCTAACAACCCGGGTTTGATTCCCCAGTACCATGTAAAGCCAGATGCACAAGATGGCACACACATCTGGACTTGCGTGGCTAGAGGCCCTGCATACCCATTCTCTCTGTCATTCTTCTATTTTTCTGCTTGCAAATACATAAAAATATATAGGTATCTATACTGTTTATACATATAAATATATAAAATATTGTGGTGGTTTGATTCAGGTGTCCCCCATAAACTTAGGTGTTCTGAATGCTAGGTTCCCAGCTGATGGATATTTGGGAATTAATGCCTCCTGGAGGGAGTGTATTGTTGGGGGCGGGCTTAAGGGCTTTATAGCCAGTTTCCCCATGCCAGTATTTGGCACACCCTCCTGTTGCTATGGTCCACCTTATGTTGGCCAGGGGGTGATGTCCACCCTCTGCTCATGCCATCATTTTCCCCTGCCATTGTGAAGCTTCCCCTCGAGCCTGTAAGCCAAAATAAATCTCTTTTTCCCAGAAGCAGCTCTTTGTTGGGTGATTTCTACCAGCAATGTGAACCAGACTGCAACAGTAAAGTGGTACCGAGGAGTGGGATTGCTGCTAGACACCTGACTATGTGGCTTTGGCCTTTTGGAGCTGATTTTCAAGAGGACTGTGGGAGGATTTGAAACCTTGGCCTAAGAGATGCTTTGCAGTGCTGTAAGTACAGCTTGATGGTCTATCCTGGTCAGAGCTGAAAGACCTGAAGGCAGTAAGAACTACGGACTGTGATTTTTGGCTTATGAGGGTGAGAAAGAGCTTTTGCCTGGACTGGGCTAGCAGTTTGTGTGAGAAGCTTGCCCTTGTGCCCATGTCCTGAGAAGTTGTGCAGGGTTGCTTTGCGTAAAAATGAACTGGTGTGTGCAGAGGGATATGGCACAGAAAGGAAAATCTTTGGGTGAACTGCTGCCTGTTCAGCTGCAACTGAGAGATTACAACCTTTGAGACTGGACTAGCTGACCTGCGCTGGGGCAACAAGAAGAATGTAGACTCTTTTGAAGGGGACGGAATGCTCAAGGAGTCCTGTTCTTCAAAGTCTGCTTTATTCCCCCCTGGATTAACAAATTGGCACCCTACCTGGTATTGTGGAGTATAAGAAATGCTGGAAAGAGGGTCATTGAGTTTGCAACACGGTCTTGTGTTTTGGAAATGGCCATGGGCAGTGTGAAGCGGGTTTGCTGGTTGCCTGCATAGAGACCCCATGGGGCCATGAGGATGAACCGTGGCTTGCAGTGGAGACCCAGTGGAGATGCTGGGACCATGAGATGGCTGCCGAGGTGCTGCCGGCCCCGATGAAGTTTTCCAGGACTGTGAGTAGCCTAGCTGGAGGGGCGGAATTAGAATGCCAGAGACTTGTTGTTGGTTAGAATTATCGGACTTGAAGATTTGTCACTGGCTAGAGTTGTTGGACTTGAAGCTACAGAGTTTGATGTTTGCCCTGGTTGTTTTAAATCTTGTATTGGTTGATTGTTTCTTTGCTGTGCCCAATGCCATCTTTTGCAGTGTGAATATTTATTCTGTGCCATTATGGGTTTTTTGAGGTTATATTTTGGTATTATGGCTCAGTTAAAAGATCTTGAACTATGGGGATGTATGAATATCACTGGGATTGATAAAAATTGTGGGGACTTTTAATGTCAGACTGCATGCATTGTATTTTACATCATGTATGGATATCAGTTTATGGGGGCCAGGGGAATGTGGTGGTTTGATTCAGGTGTCCCCCATAAACTTAGGTGTTCTGAATGCTAGGTTCCCAGCTGATGGATATTTGGGAATTAATGCCTCCTGGAGGGAGTGTATTGTTGGTGCGGGCTTAAGGGCTTTATAGCCAGTTTCCCCATGCCAGTGTTTGGCACACCCTCCTGTTGCTATGGTCCACCTTATGTTGGCCAGGGGGTGATGTCCACCCTCTGCTCATGCCATCATTTTCCCCTGCCATCGTGAAGCTTCCCCTCGAGCCTGTAAGCCAAAATAAATCTCTTTTTCCCAGAAGCAGCTCTTTGTTGGGTGATTTCTACCAGCAATGCGAACCGGACTGCAACAAATATTATATATTATTTATTTGAGAGTATAGTCTCTCCATGGCCCCTTACTACTGCAAACCAACTCCAGATGCATGCACCACTTTGTGTATCTGGCTGTTTATACTGGGGAATTGAACCTGGGCCATTAGGCTTTGTAAGTAATGCCTTTAACATATATATATGTTTTTCAAGGTAGAGTTTCACTCTAGCCCACGCTGGCCTGGAATTCACTATGTAGTCTCAGGTGGCCTCGAACTCACATGATCCTCCTACCTTTGCCTCCCAAGTGCTGGGATTAAAGACATGTACCGCCATGCCTGGCATTATTTTTAAAAATAACAGGGAGTTGTTGGCCAGGGAGGTCCCTGATGCCCCCAAACATTACAGGCCATTGCCTGTAATGTTTCCCACCAGGAATAGATGGTAAGATCCTACTGCTGAAGACTCCACATACTTGGGTTGCAAGGTCATTGGGAAACCCTGCTGGAGCTGAGCTGAAAACCTCCTCCATGTAGACCAGCTGACAGAAAGCTGGATGGAACAAGCCACACTGCACACAGTTCAATGGGAGAGAGAGAAATCACCAGTGGAGCTACCCAACAGTGGACACTGCAAGCCTTATATTTGGCCAGCCAGGCCAAATGAGCCAATACGTACAATAGTGGCACATCTGTTATGGGGGAAAACAACCACTCTCTAATTAGACTAGAGGCCCGCTCCATGGGAGGGAATTTATCCCTGATACTGAAAACTACCACACCTGATGTACACAGTGGTGAACAACAAGAGACCCTGTCATGATCAAGTTTGAAGTCAAGGCCCAAAGGTTGTTCTCTGCCCTCCACCTGTGCACTGTGCCACAGTGCACCTGTGATTACAGACCCATCATATGAAAATTAGGACGACAGGAAGGCAAGAAAAATTGGAGGGTGTGTGTGTGTGAAGAATGAGATAAAAGTATTGGCTAGTTTTCTATTATTATTATTGGAAGGAAGCTTAAGAGGAAAATAGAAAAAGTTAGATCTGTGCTAAAGAACCCATCCTGCCAGGCATGGTGGTGCACACCTTTAATCCCAACACTTGGGAGGCAGAGGTAGGAGGATCATGTGAGTTCGAGGCCACCCTGAGACTACATAGTGAATTCCAGGTCAGTCTGAGCTAAAGCAAGGCCCTACCTTGAAAAACCTAAATAAAGAAAATAAAGAATCCATCCTGGGAATCAAACTCAGGTCCTTAGGCTTTGCAAGGAAGTGCCTTAACTGCTGTCTCTCCCGACCCTACAGAGTGGGGTTCTGAGAAGATACAGGACAGTAGACTGGGGGCTGTGGCAAAAATGGTTGTATTGGTTTTAATGTAAACTGTCCCCTATAGCCTCGGGTGTTGAAATACTAAACCTCATTTGGTAGTGTTGTTTGGGAAGGTTGTGGAAACTTGAGAGGGAGTTGGGTAGCTTTGTGAGGCAGTTAGGGTGGCCCCTGAAAGTAAAAAGGCAGGAAGGTCTTCAATCTATACTTGCTAGAGCTCAAAGTATGATCTGACTTGTCTGTTGCCAGGTTCCCCAGATCTTTTTTGTCCTTACCTGAGCCCCTCACTGGGAGAGAGGTCCTTTTCTAGAGACTGGCCTCTTGCTGAGCCAGCCTCTAGCCCAGACCAATCAGCTGTATCTCTGCCTCACCTGAGCCAGAAGGCGAACCCCACTACCATAAGGTTATAAATGTGTTTTACCAAGAATAGGTACTCTTTTTCTGGGATGCCTGAACACTCCTGAGCCTCCAAGTGCTGGTGAATTTCCCCTTGTCTCCACCCAGGTGAGCCAAGAAGAGGGGAGAACCCCCTGACCCCTACTTCCCACATAGGCTCTGTACCCCCTCCTGCATGCAGGAGCTCTTAGTACTTTCTTTTCCTTCCTCTTTAACTCTCTCTTTTTCGGGCCCACCAAGTGGGCTCTCAGACCACATGGGTGTATTCATTTTCCTTCCCTTGGTTTTGTACTTCCCTCATAAGTATAATAATTTTGTTTTGTTTTGTTTTTCGAGGTAAGGTCTCACTCGAGCCCAGGCTGACCTGGAATTCACTATGGAGTCTCAGGGTGGCCTCGAACTCACGGCGATTCTCCTACCTCTGCCTCCCAAGTGCTGGGATTAAAGGCGTGCTCAACCACGCCCGGCCGTTAAAAATATATTTTTTTAAGGTGATGTAAGTGAAAACTAAAAATTTAAAGACCGTAACCCCCACCAGCTCCGAAGAAACAAAACCTCACGTGAAAGACTGCCTTTCCCCGCTGCTTGGGGTAAGACGATTGAAAAGCCCATGTATTTAGCTCCCGTGGTCTGAGACCAGGTCCCAGGACACTGGCTGGCCTCTACGCGGTCCGCAGATCCACGCCTGGGCCGGAAGTCGATCCAACCCCCGCACCAAGCCGCCCCGGCGGTCCAAGATCGGCGCCGGAAGCCGCGGGGCGGGACCTCGGGCGGCTTCCGGTGGCGGCGTGCGGCCGCGCTGCGGGCTTTGTGGGCGGCCTGGGGCTGCGCGCTGCCGGGTGCGGCGCGGCCCGCGCTGACCTCCAGCCGCGGGCGCCGGGTGAGTGGCGCGGGCGCGTTCTGGGCCTGGGCGTGCGGGCTGGGGCGCGCTTCCCGAGCCGGGCTGCGCTCGACTGCTGACTGCTGCGTCTCGCTCCGTCCGCGGCCCAGGCCGGCGTCTTCTCCCTGGGAGCTACGTGTGGGACAAGCCCGGCCGGCCGCGCTGCACAGGCCCGCGGGGTGGCACATCGGCCTCCGCGCCTGCAGTGCAAACCTCTGTGTGGCTGTTGCCAAGCGTGTTTGGGGTGTGCGGGTGGGCATCGCTGTCCTAATCGGACCGTGCCCTGCCTCGGCCTTGGCCGGAGGAGAAGCGCAGGCACGCCAGGCTTTGGGGTTTAATGGTGCAGAGCCAAGTGTGATGAGCAGGATCAGCCCGAGGCCTGGGCTCGAAGGAGGATTTCCCGGGCAGGGTTAGGTGCTCTGCCACACTGTCCTAACGTCTGTCCGTGGTAACTGTGAGGATGCTAGGGACGCTTAATTCCCATTGCACACTGGCTGCACTATAGCCCAGGAGTCCTCGGGCCTGAGTAGTGCGCCAGTGGTTTCCCTAGAGTATTAGCTCGGTGCAGGTTCTAAACCTGTGTGGCCTACATTCACATTTGTCCCAAGTACTCGCAGACATCTTCTGAGGTCTGGTCCTATGAATGAGAGAAATACCTAAGGATCTGAGAAATGCTCATCCCGAATCACAAGGCAGTGCCTCATTCTCGGCCCACAGAGGGGAGCATTGTCTGTCATAAATGTGGCATAGTGTCTTAATACTTGCCATAGATATTTCAAAAGCTTGGACGTATGTCTCTAGCCATGTTTGGATCTGTGGGGAGGATTCCTGAGTCTCCGGAATAATATGGAGAGAGCAGGCCTGAGAAAGCTAGAACATGACTGAAGCTCCAGGTGGGACGCGAGGTCAAGTAGCAGACCCAGAGTAGGCTGGTGCCCTGAAAGCAACTCAGCCGTGTTACTCTCTTGTGAGTTGTGGAAGATGGCTACTGAAAAGACCCTGGGCTTGGAAAGGAAGTATGGTTGTGCCCTTGATGAAGGCCTGTGTGCAGGTGCTGGGGCAGAAACTGAGTGGCCTGAGGGAGAAATGCTGTAGTCTCAATGAGCTTGAGGAAAATAACTCTGCTAAGCTCATGGATGGTTACGAGACTATGAGACAAGAATGCCTGGGTGATAAAGCTCTGGGCTCCCTGCACAGCTGCGGTAGCACAAGCAGTGGCCCAATTGGCCAGTTAGTCCCAAGGTGAAGCTCTGTAAACCTTGCTCACTTTCCTTAGGCTGTGAGCAACCGATGACGACGGACCACCCTGTGAACCAAGGCCAGTGTGCCCTTCCAGATGCAATAACTGAGCTTGTAGTGTGTCATGGGCACCCCCAGGACACCATCTGAACACCTCTGCCCTGGTCACAGATTCCAGAATGGGTCATGTGGTGCCAGCAGCCTGGCATAGTTTTCTTTGCTTTATTTATTTTACTCAGGTTTCTATACATGAAAATATACCAATTTAATTTTATTTACAGAAGAAAAATGAGCTCAGCAGAAACTTAAGCTTGTTGGATTTGAGACAAATCTTCAAAGCAGGTATATTTTATTTTTTAAGACGTCCTGTTGGGCTGGGGAGATGGCTCAGCAGTTAAAGGTGCTTGCTTGCAAAGCCTGCTGGCCCACGTTCAGTTCACCAGTAGTTACATAAAGCCAGATACACAAAGTGGCACATGTGTCTGGAGTTCTTTGCAGTGGCAAGAGACTCTGGCATGTCCATTCTCTTACAGTCTTTCTGCTTGCAAATAAATAAGTTAAAATTTTTTTTTTAATTTCCTCTTGCCAGGCATGGTGGCATACACCTTTAATCCCAGCACTCAGGAGGCAGAGATAGGATTAACATGAATTCTAGGCCACTCTTGAGATTACATGGTGAATTCCAGATCAGCCTGGGCTACAGTGGGACCCTGTCTCAAAAAAAAAAAAAAGATTGCCTCTAAAGTTAAAGAAAGATATTATAAAACCGACAAAGAGCCGGACATGGTGGTGCACGCCTTTAATCCTAGCACTCAGGGGGCAGAGGTACGATCATCCTGACTTTGAGGCCACCCTGAGATGACATGGTGCATGGTGAATTTCAGGGCAGCCCTGGCTAGAGTGAGACCCTACCTCAAAAAACAAACAAACAAATAAATAAATAAATAACAAAAAAAAAGCATGAAAGACACATGGTTTAAACTATCCTTGCAAGCAGATGCAAGCTTGCTTCCAAATACTATAGTCTTGTTTTTTCTCATTTTTGAGGTAGGGTCTTGCTGTAGCCCAGGCTGACCTGGAATTCACTAGTGTCTCAGGCTGGCCCCCAACTCATGGTGATGCTCCTACCTCTGCCTCCTGAGTGCTGGGATTAAAGGCATGCACCACAACATCTGGCCTGATTTTTGTTTTTAAAATATGGGCCTGGAAAGATGGCTTAGCAGTTAAGGTGCTTGCCTGCAAAGCTGAAGGACCCAGGTGTGACTCCCCAGGACCCACGTAAGTCAGATGCACAAGGAGGCACATGCATCTGGAGTTCATTTACAGTGGCTGGAGGCCCTGGCCCACCCATTCTCATTTTCTCTCCCTCCCTTCCTCCTTCCCCCCTTCCTCCCTTTCTCCTTCTCTCTCCCTGCCTATTTCTGTATTTTTCTCTCTCTCAAATAAATAAAAATAAATTTTTAAAAATGACTATATGGCTGAGTATAGTGGTGCATGCCTTTAATCCCAGCACTCGGGAGGCAGAGGTAGGAGGATCACTGTGAGTTGGAGGCTACCCTGATACTACTGTGAATTCCAGGTCAGTCTAGGCTACAGCAGGACCCTACTTCCAAAAAAAAGCCGGGCGTGGTGACATATTCCTTTTATCCCAGCACTCAAGAGGTAGAGGTAGGTGGATTGCCATGAGTTTGAGGCGACCCTGAGACTACAGAGTGAATTTCTGGTCAGCTTGGGCTAGAGTGAGGCCCTACCTTGGAAAACCAAAAAATAAAATTAAGCAAATAGAAACAAAATCGGGCTGGGCTATATAGTTCAGAGGTAGAATGCTGTGTAGCATGTATAAGGTCCTGGATTCTATCCACTGTCACACACAATAAATAAGGAGAAGAGGGTTGAAGAGATGGTTTGGCAGTTAAGGCACTTGCTGTCAAGGCCTTACAGCCTGGATTTGATTCCCAGTGCCCATGTAAAGCCAGATTACATAGTGGAGCATGCATCTGGATTTGTTTGCAGCAGCTATGTGGCTAGAGGCCCTGCCAATGCCCATTCCCTCTCCATTTGCAAATAAATATATTTTTATTTATTTATTTTTATTTTATTTTAAATATATTTTTAAAGCAAGGTTAGCATTTAATTTGATTTCTCCATTTTGAGAGAGACTGGGCACATCAAGGCATCCAACCACTGCAGAGGAACTCCAGACACATGCACCACCTTGTGCAATGGGCTTACGTGGGTCCTGGGGAATTGAACCTGGGTCCTCAGGCTTCGCAGACAAATGCCTTAAACCGCTAAGCCATCTTTCCAGTCTCCCAAAAAGAAATTCTTTATATTTGGTTCTCCAGGTCCCACATAAGCCAGATGTACAAGGTGGCACGTGCATCTGGAATTCGCTTGCAGTGGCTAGAGACCTTGGCGCACCTATTCTCTCTCTCTAATAAATAAATAAAATAAAAATAAATCTTAACAAAAGGGGAAGGAAGGAAGAAAGATTTTTTTTTTAAATGGAGAGCTGGAGAGATGGCTTAGCTAGTAAGGTGTTTGCCTGCAAAGCCCGAGAACTCAGGTTAAATTCCCCAGGACCCACATAAGCCAGATGCACAAGGTGGCACATGCATCTGGAGTTCGCTTGCAGTGGCTACAGGCCCTGGTTTGCCAATTCTCTTTATGTACCTCTCTCTCTCTTAAATAAATAAATAAATAAAATATTTTTAAAAATAAAAAAATTCTTTATATATGTAGGTTTTTCGAGCTAGGGTCTCACTCTAGCCCCAGGCTGACCTGGAATTAACTCTGTAGTCTCAGGCTGGCCTCAAATGCACAGTGATCCTCCTATCTCTGCCTCCCAAGTGCTGGGATTAAAGGTGTGTGCCATAACAGCACCACAATAATTTTTTAATTAAAAAAATTCGGAAAAAAATGGTACTTAGGAGATTGCTCAGTGGACAAAGTATCAGCATTCAGAGCCCCATATTTCTTGTAAAACTGGAAGCTGCAGCAGGTTTCTGTAATCCCCGTACACCTACAGCAGAAGGAACACAGAGATAGAATTTCCTGGAAGCTTGCAAATAGATTGAGAGGACCTGCCTCAGACCAGATGGAAAGCAGACTACCCAAACAGTTGTCTTCTGGCCCGTACAAGTGCACCTGCACTTACACATACTGAGTGAGCAGAGAACGCACCACTGGCTTCCACAGTCATCAAGCCACATGCCCATCTCACTGCCTTGTTTTAATTAAGAACAACAAAAGGCTCAAAAATTAATTTTGTAATGCTGATTCCAGCTGATCTGTGGGCAGAATACCCTGTAGAAGCAGCATCTTATTTGAGAAGGATAAAGTCTCAAAGAAACAGGCACTGGCAATGACAGACCTGAATACTGGTTTTAGAGACTGCAGCTGAGTTACTTTCTGTCCTAGCCAGTTTTCTCTGTAAATAGCACGGGTACTGCCTGCCCTTGGAAGATAGAAACAGTGCAGGGTCTTAGGCAGCACTGCCTGGCTGAAGGCTGTGCTGGAGTGACACTGAATTCTCAGACTTGAGTCCAGTTGGATTACAGTGCCTACTGGCAACACTGACCCACATGCAGGGGAGGGCCAGAGCACCTGGCCCCTGAGGAGTGGTGGAGGAAGGTGGTCAATGTCTGGTTAGTTTCCCAATTGTTTCATTCTGCCATTCCTCCACCTGCTTAGTGGATGCTGGTTTTGAGACCATAGGGGACAGGAGAGCCTTGAAGATTCTTTTGAGTAGAAAGTCAGCATTTTGTAATGTGTTTAGAGGACTGTCCTGCTGCCTCTGTAGAAGAGAAGGAGAAAGGTTGAAGTGTGGAGACCAGCTGACTGTCTTTGAAGTGAGCAGTGAAGGTGGAGGGTGGTGTTGGAGGTGGCGAGACAGGAGGTGGGCACAGCAGGTCTGCTGGTAGGTTGGATAGGGGATACAAATAAAAGAAAAGGGGGCACTGAAGATAAGGCTCACTGGTTAAAGGCGCTTGCTCGTAAAGCCTGATGGCTAGTGTTTGATTCCCCAGTACCCACATAAAGCCAGACACACAGTTTCACATGCACCTGGAATTCATTTGCAATGGCAGAAGGCCCAGGAGTGCCCATACTTACTCTGTTAAATACTTGAGAAAGAAAAGGGAGTTCAGGTTGGGCGTAGTGGCCTACACCTAAAAATAAAAAAGGGAGCTCAGGATATACCATCTGTGGCCTGAGCAAATGTGGAGGCAAGTGAAGGTGTCGGGTTGAGAGCTACTCAAGTGTGGACAGTCAAGGAGGAACCCAGTTGCAGGTGGAACGCATGCTTTCTGCAGTAAATTCATCTTCTGAGGTAGGTGCAGTGAGTGCACATGGAGGAGGGCTGGCCTAGGTCATCACAAGTCTCTGGTGTCATCAGTAGAATCTGGGAAGAAGTGGTCAGTGAGGAAGGGAGAGTGCTGAATGAGGTCATCCTAGGAGCACGATGACAAGGTGACTTCAGCATGGGTGAGTAGCCTGGTTTGGTGATATTACTGCCTGTTGTGGGATGTGATGTGTTGAAGGAGGAGAAGTAGGGCCCAGTTTTATGTGTTTTCATTTTGGATCTTCCTGTTGCCTGGGCTAGTTGATGCTTTATGTGCCTTTCAGTTTTTCAAGTGGATGAGAACACCAACATTGCTGTATACTTTATTGATTGCAACAGCAGACTAGAAGGGCAAGGGAGCACATGGTCTTGAGAGGGGATAATGCTTGGAGAAGATCAGAGATGTGGCATTTACATTGTGCCCAGGACAACTTACTGCATGAAGTGAGGGAGAGCACACAGGTGGGTAGCGGAAGTGGACATTCTTCTCTCACTCTCTCTGCTTTCTCATTGAAACAAGCAAAAAGGTAAGGGACAAGACTAAATATTGGACATTTAAGTCAGGCATGGTGGCACATGCCCTTAATTCCAGCACTCAGTAGTAGAGGTAGAAGGATCACCATGAATTTGAGGCCAGCCTGAGCCAGAGTGAGACCCTACCTCGAAAAACAAAAACAAAGAAAAAGATTGGACATTTAAAAGGGGAAAACAGACAAGTTGAGGTATGGAAGAATAGAGCATTGCTTACTGCTCTTAAGACATCAGGCAGAGATGTAACTAGAACACTTGATCAGCAAGAATGCACACAAACCAGGAAGCGGACTGAATTGAGAATTTGGCCTCACATAAACGGACAGGAAGAAATGGCAGGAGACGTATTGAAGAGGATGAGTATATGGCCATCCCTCATTTCTACAGACAGTGAAATCAGAGGATGCTTGGGTCCCTTACTTAAAATAGTAAAGTGCTCACATGCCACCTATTCAAAGCCTCCATGCACTCCCCCTCCTCACCCCCAGGGAGGGTCTCACTCTAGTCCAGACCAATCTGGAACTCTGTAGCTCTAGACTCGACCTCACAGCAGTCCTCCTACCTCTGCCTCCCGAGTGCTGGGATTAAAGGCGTGCGCCACCACACCTGGCTTCTTCTGTGGGCATGGTGGCGCACGCCTTTAATCCCAGCACTCGGGAGGCAGAAGTAGGAGGATTGCCGAGAGTTCGAGGCCACCCTGAGACTACATAGTGAATCCCAGGTCAGCCTGAGCCAGAGTGAGACCCTACCTTGAAAAACCAAAATAAATAAATAAATAAATAAATAAATTTGGAGCAGGGTATGGTGGCGTACACCTTTAATCCCAGCACACCGGAGACAGAAGTAGGAGAATCACCATGAGTTCGAGGCCATCCTGAGACTCCATAGTGAATTCCAGGTCAGCCTGGGCTAGAGTGAGACCCTACCTTGAAAATCCAAAAACAAAACAAAACAAAAAAACCTTTGGGGACTGAAGAGATTGGCTAAGGTATTTGCCTGTAAAGACTAATGACCCAGGTTTAATTCCCTAGTACCCACATAAAGCCAGACACACAAAGTGGCACATGAATCTGGAGTCTGCAGTTGCTGGAGGCCCTGATGTGCCCATTCTCTCTGTGTCTCTTATTATCTCTCTCTGCTTGAAAATAGATAAATAAAAATATTAAATATTTTCGGGGATGGAGAGATTGCTTAGCAGTTAAGGTGCTTACTACAAAGCCTAAGGACGGACCCAGGTTCGACTTCCCAGTACCCACATAAAGCCAGATACACAGTGGCTTATGCACCTGGAGTTCATTTGCAGTGGCTAGAGGCCCTGGCGCACCCATATTCTCTCTCTCTTTGCTTGCAAATAAGTAAATAAATTTTTTGGGCTGGAGAGATGGCTTAGCGGTTAAACGCTTGCCTGTGAAGCCTAAGGACCCCAGTTCAAGGCTCGGTTCCCCAGGTCCCACGTTAGCCAGATGCACAAGGGGGAGCACGCGTCTGGAGTTCGTTTGCAGTGGCTGGAAGCCCTGGTGCGCCCATTCTCTCCCTCTATCTGTCTTTCTCCCTGTGTCTGTCACTCTCAAATAAATAAATAAATAACATTTTTTTTTTATTCCATTATCTGAAAGGAAGGGAATATAGGTGCTTCTCTTGTCTCTGAAAACATACTATAGATACATATGCCACTTTGTGTGCCTGGCTTTATGTGGATACTGGGGAATCTAAACTGGCTCTGTAGGTTTTGCATAGTAGCGCCTTTTAGTCACTAAGCCATCTCCCCACTCCAACCTTGTGCTTTGAATCACTTCTAGGTAACTCATACCTAAGATAGTGTCACTGCTAGGTAAGTGTACTATTGTTTTTTAGGGAATAGTAACCAAAAAAATAAAGGTCTGTACATGTTCAACACAGTTTTTTTTTTCTTTCTTTTTAAATATTTATTTGACAGAGAATGGGTATGTCAGGGCCTCTAGTTACTGCAAATGAACTTCAGACATGTTCCACCATGTGTGTCTGTCTTAATGTGGGTACAGGGAAATTGAACCTGAGTCCTTAGGTTATTCAGGAAACCACCTTAACCACTAAGGCATTTCTCCAGTCTTTAAAAAAATTTTTTTGTTCATTTTTATTTATTTATTTAAGAGCGACAAAGAGAGAGAGAATGGGTGCACCAGGGCCTCCAGCCACTGCAAATGAACTCCAGACACATGTGCCCCCTTATGCAAACCTGTGTCATGGGGAATTGAGCCTCAAACCTGGGTCCTTAGGTTTCACAGGCAAGCATTTAACTGCTGAGCCATCTCTCCAGCCCATTTTCTTTCACTATTATTATTTTTTTAATTTTATTTATTTGTGAGAGAGAATGGGCACATCAGGGCCTCCAGCCACTGTAAATGAACTCCACATGAATGCATCACCTTGTGCATCTGGCTTACTTGGGTACTGGGGAATTGAACTTGGGTCTTTAAGCTTTGCAGGCATGAGCTTTAACCACCAAGCCATCTCACCAACCCTCCTCCCCCTTTTTTGAGGTAGGTCTTGCTCTAGCCCAGGCCAACTTAGAATTTACTATGTAGTCTCAGGGTGGCCTCGAATTCACAGCAATCCTACCTCTGCCTTCTGAGTGCTGGGTTGTGTGCTACCACTCCTGGCCTACTTTATTTTATTTATTTGAGAGAGAGAGAGTATGGGCATGCCAGGGCCTCCAGCCACTGCAAATGAACCCCAGACACATGCTCTACCTTGTGCATCTGGCTTACATGGGTAGTAGGAGTTTGAACCTGGGTCATTAGGCTTTGCAGGCAAATGGCTTAACCACTAAGCTATCTCACCAGCCCCCTTTTCATTATATTTGATCTGAGGTTGGCTGATACCTGGATGTAGAACAAGAATGTACAAGGCTAAGTATACAAAACCATGAGAACTGTGCCAGTTAGATCTTTGTCAGGAAGCTGAAACCACTGGTTCCATTGCAAACACAAAAGGATTTCATTCAGGGAACTAGACCATGAAGTCACTGAAAGGGAGGACTGGTTGTCAGGAGGTTCTGACTGGACTCTTGGCTTCAAGGTCACTCTTAAGGCAGAACTGCTTTAGCTGCTGCTAACACTGTGACTGTATGCAATACAGTTGTCTAAAATGAATGCAGTGCTGTGGACCGTAGGGTTCATTCTGCTAGCACTGTGGCCCTATGCATTACATATTGTCAAAATGACTGTATGCATTACATATTGTCTAAAGTGAATGCAATACTGTGGACCATATGGTCCATTCTGGTTGGGGACAGGAAGCAGAATGTGAAGGAACGAGGAATGGTAAGGGGTGGCTGGACTGATAAATTTAAAGGCTTCTTTAGAATTGCATGTCTTGAATTTTAGTAGAATGCCAGCTATATCCTTCTCCTGCCCTCCACCACCACCCCCCCCACACATACAGGACTTAGAGCTCAGAGAAGTGTTATGCAGCACATGCCAGCCCTGGAATTGGTTGTGTCAGAGATAGAGCCACAAAGAAGGCTTTCCACATGGAAGGCCAGTTGGGTCAAGATGAGAACACTGATAATTGTGTGAGTTGAGGACTGTGGGTAGGAAATGAATGCTTCCTCTCTTGCTTGGTGTATATGAGTTGAATTTGTACCTTCTGTGGTTCAGAGCTTATTGGTAACAAAAAGAAAAGACCATCTTATTCTCTCATTTCAGGTTCTTTTTTTTTTTTAATTTCAAATTTTTATTAACAACTTCCATGATTACAAAAAATATACCATGGTAATACCCTCCCTCCTCCCACTTTCCCTTTGAAACTCCATTCTCCATCATATCTCCTCCCCATCTCAATCAGTCTCTCTTTTATTTTATTTTTTTTAATTTTTATTAACATTTTCCATGATTATAAAATACTCTCTCTTTTATTTTTTTTTTGTTTTTTTTGTTTTTTTTACTTTTTTATTTATTTGAGAGCGACAGACACAGAGAGAAAGACAGATAGAGGGAGAGAGAGAGAATGGGCGCACCAGGGCTTCCAGCCTCTGCAAACGAACTCCAGACGCGTGCGCCCCCTTGTGCATCTGGCTAACGTGGGACCTGGGGAACCGAGCCTCGAACCGGGGTCCTTAGGCTTCACAGGCAAGCGCTTAACCGCTAAGCCATCTCTCCAGCCCTCTCTCTTTTATTTTGATGTCATGATTTTTTTCTTCCTCTTTTTTTCTTGTTTTCAAAGATTTATTTTTACTGTATTTATTTATTAGAGAGAGAGGGAATGGGCTGGCGCTTCAGGGCCTTTAGCTATGACAAATGAACTCCAGACGCATGTGCCACCTTGTGCACCTGGCTTACATGGGACCTGGAGAATTGAACCTGGATCCTTAGGCTTTGCAGGCAAGTAAGTGCCTTAACCACTAAGCCATCTCTCCAGCCCTGTAGTCTTCATTTATTTTTATATTTTTGATTTTTTTAAATTTTTATTAGCATTTTCCATGATTATAAAAAAAATCCCATGGTAATTCCCTCCCTCCCCCCCACTTTCCCCTTTGAAATTCCATTCTCCATCATATTACCTCCCCATCTCAATCATTGTACTTACATATATACAATAGCAACCTATTAAGTACCCTCCTCCCTTCCTTTCTCTTCCTCATTTCAGGTTCTTCTGTGGGAGCTGGTGACAAGAAAATAACTCCAAAGCTTGAATTTCTGAGCATGAAAACTCATATAAGATGATGTCAGAAAAATTCACAGTGATGGAACCTCCCACCCCTGAGACTGGGGAATTTCATGAAGACAGATTAGTGCAGCTACTGGGGAACCCAGAAAGGCAGAGCTTGGAGAGTCCCCCTTCTCAGGGAGACAGCTTGAAGCAGGTGACAGTGACCCACTGGAAAATCCAAACAGGAGAAACAGCCCAGGTGTGTAGTAAGTCAGGAAGAAACCCTATTCTGAACTCAAATCTTCTTATTCTTCAAAGAGAGCTTATTGAAGGGGAGGCCCATCCTTGTGGTATTTGTGGCAAAAGCTTCCCATTTAATTCAGATTTAGTTACACATCAGATATCTCACACAGGAGAAAAGCCTTATAAATGTGAGCACTGTGGGAAAGGCTTCAGTCAGACCTCACTCCTCACGGAGCATCAGAGAGTCCACACTGAGGAGAGATTGTGTGTGTGTAATGTGTGTGGGAAAGACTTTATTCACTCTGCAAATCTGGTGGAGCATCAGCAAGTACATACAGGAGAGAAGCCGTTCAAATGTGCACAGTGTGGAAAAGCATTTTGTCATAGCTCAGACCTGCTTCGGCACCAGAGGGTTCATACCAGAGAGAGGCCTTTTGAATGCAAAGAGTGTGGGAAAGGCTTCAGTCAGAGTTCCTTACTCATTCGCCATCAGAGAATCCACACAGGAGAAAGACCCTATGAGTGTAACGAGTGTGGAAAGTCCTTTATTCGTAGCTCAAGCCTTATTCGGCATTTCCAGATCCACACAGAGGTAAAGCAGTATGAATGCAGAGATTGTGGGAAGGCCTTCCGTCACCGCTCAGACCTCATTGAACACCAGAGAATTCACACTGGAGAGAGGCCCTTTGAGTGTCATGAGTGTGGGAAGGCCTTTATTCGAAGCTCAAAGCTTATTCAGCATCAGAGAATTCATACTGGGGAAAGACCCTATGTATGTAATGAGTGTGGGAAACGTTTTAGCCAGACATCCAACTTTACTCAGCATCAGAGAATCCACACTGGGGAGAAACTCTATGAATGTAATGAGTGTGGGAAAGCCTTCTTTCTGAGTTCATACCTTATCCGACACCAGAAAATCCACACTGGTGAACGGGTGTATGAATGTAAAGAGTGTGGAAAGGCTTTTCTACAGAAAGCCCACCTCACTGAGCATCAGAAGATCCACACTGGGGACAGACCCTTTGAATGCAAAGACTGTGGGAAAGCCTTCATCCAGAGTTCCAAGCTGCTGCTGCACCAGATTGTGCACACTGGAGAGAAGCCCTACGTTTGCAGTTACTGTGGAAAAGGCTTTATACAGAGGTCGAACTTCCTTCAGCACCAGAAGATGCACACTGAAGAGAAGCTTTATGAGTACAGTCAGCGTGGGAAGGGCCTAACCTCACCCCCAGACCTTGTCCACCAGGAAGGCCTTTCCCTGGATGAGCCCCCCATGCATTTAAGTGAGAGGTCCACAGGTCAGGGAGGTCCTCCAGATAACTTATGAAAGAGATACTCTCCAAGTCAGTGTGGTGCTTGGAAATGGAGGGATTTGGGATACATATGGCCTCTTAAGATGTGCATGTGTCAGAGCTTCTTAAGTGGGCTGCTCTCTGCCACCATGGCAAGGAAGTCAGTGAGTCTGGAGAGCTGACTTTGAGCTGGAACATTGGAGGGTCCTTACAAAGAAATTCTAAGTTTTATTCACAAAACACACCCTTTCATGACAAGCATAGCTGTATTTATTATTACTTAAGATGCCTATCTGAAAGGTTGCAAAGGATTCCACTTTCTCATGGAAAGCCACAAACTAGTCCTTAGGGCTGAACCCCTAGCCCCAGGCCCACAGCCACACATCAATGTGTACCGCTGTCTCCATGATTCAAGCTGTTCCTGTCCCTGTTTGCCCCTGTTCTTTAAAGTTATTACCTCCTTTCAACCAGCTCGATGAATTATGTGGAGCTTCTCAGGCATCACGTACCAAGACACCCTTCCCTTACACTGAATTCAGTTGGCATCTTTGTGCCTCTGCTCTGTACTCCCGCCTACTGAACTTTGAAATTCCAGAATTATGACTCTCATTGTGATCATATCTCATTGATTTGTTTGTCCCATTGTCTACACAAGACAAAAAAAATGAACCCAAGTCCATGTAATTGACATTTTTCCCTTATTATTTATTTGAAACAAGTTTTGAGACTCTGGCCCAGGCTGGCCTTGAACTTTAAGCCTTGCTTCAGCTTCCTAAGTACTGGGATTATAAGTGTGTCATCACACCTGGTTTTGGCCTCTTTCTTACTTTGGACTTTATGTATTGCTGTTTTAACTTTTGTGATTTTGTTTTTCTTTTGGGGCTTTGCGTCCAATGGCTCTTATTCTATTGTAGGTGCCGTCTCTTCTTAAGCCCTGTAAACACCTGCTCCTGTTGGGTTGTCCCCTATCTACATGTAGTGCCCATCAGGTGTGGCCTGAGCTTCCCCCAGAGCTGTCTACTGCACTTTGAGAACATCACCCTCAACGTGGTGTCTGCACCTCGCCCAGGCATTCGCGCACAGCCCAAGTCTTACCACCTTCAAGACTGACTCAGCTCATGACTTTTCTTGCCCTCTTGCTCTGTCACTTATTTGAAAATGTATTGAGATTTATGAAGAATTATTATAGGTAACTGGGAAGAGCGGAGAGTGAGGCACCATCCATCTCATGCGAGTGTCCTATGAAGCCAGGCAGGCCCTAGGATAGTACATGGAGTGAATGACAGGTCTCATAGGAGCCCTAGGTAAGGAGATGACTGATGCACCATGCATACATCTAGGAGGTCTTCTCAGAATAGGTGACATTTCAGCTGAGGGGAGTGGACATAGCTGGAGAGAAGGAATGACCAGGGAGAGTCTCAACACAGGTTATTCTGGTCAAAAATAGTGCATGGGTGGTTGTCTTTGCCTCTGAATTTCTTTCATCTAAGCATTAACCACAACCAGTGCTGAGGTTACATAAAATAGTTTTTGTCTTAGTGTATTTTAGGAAATTCTAGCATCCCTAGAAGCTTTGGATGGGCAGATAATTGAAAAAGAATACACAATATCCACTTTCTGAGAAATCCATCATGGCAAGAGGTTCCAGACAGCAAAGCAGCAGTGTTAGCAGATTGTTTCAAATGATACACCTACTCTTGAGTGTATGCAGTAGAAAGTCTCCCTGTGTAGCCACAGCACGGCCAAGAAAAGTAACCCCCATCACTCCAACACCCGCCTCAGTGACTGCTGTGTATGTGCCAGTTGGTGTTGCTTGTCCTGCAGCTGCCTAGACGTGGTCTTCTAAGGTGGTGCTTTTGTGTCTGGTCATCAGCTTATGTTTAGACTCCACCAAGTTACTTTGTTTAGTAGTTCTGGTGAGTGATAGCCATGGTGTGGATAAACTTATTCACTCTTCCACTTCTTTGTAGAAATTTGGCTTCCAGTTTGGGGTCTTAATAAAACAGCATTTGTGAAAGTACCTGCACATGTGTGTTCATGTCTCTTACCTCTCAGGTAATACCTAAAACTTCATTGTTGTACTGGAGAATTGAACCTCCAGCAGGCTTAGCAAGCAATTGCCAAGCAATCTCTCCAGCCCTTTAGATTCCCTTCCTTCCTTCCTTTCTTTCTTTTTTCTGTCCTTTTCACTTTTTTTTTCTTTTTGAGGGAGGGTTTCCCTTTAGCCCAGGCTGACCTGGAATTCACTATGTAGTCTCAGGGTGGTCTTGAAATCAGCTATCCTACCTCTGTCTTCCAAGTGGGATTAAAGGGGTGTACCACCATGCCAAGCTCTTAGACTCACTTACAACATGGTCTGTAGGTTTTAAAAATAATAGATTGGACTGGAGAGATGGCTTAATGGTTAAGGTGTTTGCCTGCAAAGCCAAAGATCCCAGTTTGATTCTCCAGGTCCCACATAAGCGAGATGCACATGGTGACGCCTGTGTCTTGAGTTCGTTTGCAGTTGCTAGAGGCCCTGGTACCTATTATCCCCCCCCCCACATCTGTAATAAATAAAAATAAAATCTTTAAGAATAATGAGTTGTAGTTGGGCCTGGTGGCACACGCCTTTAATCCCAGCACTCGGGAGGCAGAAGTAGGAGGATCATCATGAGTTCGAGGCCACCCTGAGACTACATAGTGAATTACAGGTCAGCCTGGACTAGAGTGAGACCCTACCTTGAAAAAAAAAATGTTTGGGCTGGAAAGATGGCTTAGCAGGATAATGCACTTCCTTGCAAAGCCAGAGGACCTGTGTTCAATTCCCCAGGACTCATGTAAGCCCTGGTGAGGCAGAGAGAGAGAGAGAATGGGCACGACAGGGCCTCCAGCCACTGCAAATGAACTCCAAACGCACACACCCCCTTGTGCATCTGACTTAACATGGGTCCTGGTGAGTTGAACTGGTTTCCTCTGGCTTTGCAGGCAAACACCTTAACTGCTAAGTCATCTCTTCAGCCCAAATAAAATACTTTTTAAGTAAACTAGATAGATTGTTTTGCCAGGATTTTAGTTATAGCAGGTTTTTTTTTTTTTTTTTTTTTTTTTTTTTTTTTTTTGTCTGTTCCAAGGTAAGGTCTTGCTCTAGCCCAGAACGACCTGGAATTTACTGTGTAGTCAAACTGGCCTTGAACTCATGGCAATCCTACTACCTCTGCTCCCACACCTGGCTTCTAGTAACCTGAATTAACCCCCAGGACGCACAAGATGATGCAGAGTCTGGTCATGGGAGGTTAGAAATAGTTATTACTCCTTTACATTTCCAAACCATTATTCCATGAGGTTAGTGAGGAAGTTATCTATCCCCTAGTTTTGACCAACTCATTGGTTACAGTTGTTAACCTCTGGGGATCTTTGCTGATATAACCAAAGGTCATTACAGACTCCTTTTTCAGCTAACATTATGATGCTAATCTGTTTTCCTGTGCCATTCTGCCTGTGGCATCTGGCTGGTCTGCTGTGCCTTTAGTAGTATTTACAAATCTGTTGATTGTAATACATGGATTTTCTGATCTGTTTTTATTCACTGTGGACCACTAGAATAATATTGATTCAAATCCTGCAGCTATTGGATTTCTAGCTCTAATTTCATCTGAGTACACCTTGTGGCACTTTGATAGTATATATAAACATGAGGTTAAAGGATCCCCCTGGTGCAATAGTGGCCAGTCTGTCATGGTGGAAACCAACTGCTCTCCAGTTGGACTGGAGGCCCGCTCCATGGGGGGAACACATCCCTGATACTGAAAACTTAAAACAGGGGTAGTCATGAGCCCTAGGGGTGTAACATCTGCTGATGTCTGGGAAAATGTATATACTATGCTCATCAAACTGCCCAGTAAACACTTCTCTTAATATTTTTACCCTAATATTAATGCTACTCTCACTTTGGGTAGAGAATCTTCTCTTTTCAGATGGCAGTGACCTTGGGATGATTCAGAAGGTATCATAGTGCTGGAAAAGAAGTGACTTGAGTACTGAGTAACATCTCGATCACTCCTTCCAAGGCTCAGGGTCTAATGCAGAAGAGGTGGAGGAAAGAATGTAAGAACCAAAGGAAGGGTAGGGCTCCTTACAACATGCTCCTCCAGACACAAAATGGCTTCGATATCCATGACCTCACCGTGCCTGACACTACCTACACAAGACCATCATAAGAGGAGGAAAAGATCATGACGTCAAAATAAAAGAGAGATTGATTGGGATGGGGAAGGGGATATGATGGAGAATGGAATTCAAAGGGGAAAGTGGGGTGGGGGAGAGAGGGTATTACTATGGGACATTTTTTATAATCATGGAAAATGTTAATAAAAATTGAGAAAAAAAAAAAGGATCCCCCCTCGAACTGAGAATTGTCTGTGCTCAGTGAAACAGCCGAGGTTGACGCTGCACTGGTTGACAGTGTGCAGGGATGGAAAGGATAGCAAACTGGGTGAAAGGACAGGTCCCACTTCAATTAGCCAGTAAGGTGTCAAGTAAAGGCCCTGACAGCAATCAGGCTAGAGCAAATTCGCATTTCCTCAGGAATGGCAACTTTGATAGCAGCCAGACACATTTCTCAAGTCTAGTTCCACTCTTCACCATTCTAGGTAGGAAGAGTATTTATTCCCAGATGTGGCAGCTCATCAGACAGTTCTCCAGTGTCTTTGCCTGTGTGCCCTTGTGGCTGGGAACAGAAAGGACACGGTCTTACATAACTGGTTTCCTCAGGTTATTTCATCCTGAAAGAGGAAACCTATGTATTCCTTTCCAAGGGTGTCTGAGGTCCATCCAGGTGGAATAGGGCCACTCAAGCCTTTGGCCTCTGCAGCACTTTTAGTCAATGCAGTGGCAGAATATTTAACCCATTTCCTTCCACATATCCAGTTTCAACCTCTATGGTTTGCTTAAATCTTTAATTTCTAGTACTTTTACCTTAGCAGGGTCATTTTTGGGTGTTAAGAATGGTGCAGAGTTTTGGGTTCAGTTAGGAGAGCAGACAGGGGTAAGTATTAAGGTGTATTTGGGGCTTAAGACCATCTCATTTATCTATTTTTAAGATTTAGATAGGCCAGGTTTGGTGGTGCATGCCTTTAATCCCAACACTTGGGAGGCTGAGGTAGGAGAATTGCTGTGAATTTGAGGCCACCCTGAAATTTCATAGTGAATTCCAGGTCATCCTGGTCTAGGGTAAAACCCTACCTCAAAAAAAAAAAAAAAAAAAAGATTTAGAGAGACTATTAGATTAAGAAAAGAGGAGGAAACACAGAGAGCTCCCGCCATGAGAGAGGTGAGGTGGGGGTAAATTGCCCCTTATTAATCTTAAGGTGAATTAGCATCTCTCCTTGTTATATCCTGCCCTGGTCTATAAGAAGTTTCAATCAGGCTCTTGTTTCAGATTTCATGGCTTGTCTACTGTTATTAACAAAGATTACATTGTAATTCTTGATCATCTGGAGGAGTAGATCCCTTTATAAATTGTATCACCCCCTTTAATGGCCTTTAAAGTCTGAAGTGTATGAATTATGTCTACCCCTAATATTGGATGGGCCACCAAGCATTGCTCTAGTCATTGCAAGAACACTGTAGGGCTCCATATTTATAGTTGGTTCCCTATGTTCTAAAAGGGAAAATGTGAGAGATTTAGTCTAATATCAAATAGATCTCACCAATGGGCACTGTACAGAGCCACATGTGATGTGGCACAGTAGTACTCTGTACTTAGGGAAAACCCCCTGCACTGGGCAGAGTCACAATCAAGAGGAGCCTTTGACATAAGTATAGCCATTTCTGTTTTCAGCTGAAGTCAACAGTCACCAGCTGACCTGACAAAGCACAGTCCCTCCTCCTTTCTCTTCTTGGATTGTTTGTGCAGAGCTGACCTTGTACAGATGGCAGGACTTACAGGAAAGCGACCCACCCCTGCCTCATTCTAGCACTGCCTGACCTTGTCCCTCATGTCCACAGCTTTCCTATATTTGATAGAAAATAGTTGCTAAAGCTTTTCTGCTTGTCATTAAACTATATATTATATCATTTGTTTAATTTTACATATTAAATGTATATATAATACATAATTAATATATATTAAGCCAATGCTAGTTAGCCAGTGCTGCAGTGTCTCCATCAGAGCCTGTAGACCACTAGTCCCAGCTGTATTACTTGTGTATGTCTGTCTGTCCTTCTAGTCCCTGAGTCATCTTGACAGATCCTGGCTATGCTTGTTTCAACAGTGCATTCCGCCCCCTATTATTTCAACTGGTCTCCATTTGGTAAAAAATGGTCATAATTGTATATACAACCATATATAATCTACTTCCTAGAATGCTCGAAATGTTCTTGGGGTCAAAAATTCATGTGGTAAAAGAGAAAACTTTATGTTGTAACTTGTGAACTGTTAATTTGGAAACTTTCTACTAACCTTCCCTTCACTCTTACTGTACTGTTAAAGTAACCAGTCAGGGTGCAAGGTCACTGAGAAATCAAGCTGGAGCTGAGCTGAAAACCTGGCTGTAGACCCGCTGACAGCTGGAAAAAGCTATTCTGCATGTAACCCTATGGGAGAGAGAAGTCATCAGTGGAGATAAACAACAGTATACACTGCAAGCCTTAAGACTGGCCAGCCAGGACAAATGAGACAACGGGTGTGACAGTGGCATGTCAGTTATGGGGAAACCAACCGCTCACTCACTGGACTGGAGACATGTTCCATTGGAAGGAATACATGCCTGATACTGAAAACCTATGGTGGGGGAGGTCATGAGCTCTAGGGGTGTAACACCTGCTGGTATCTGGCTAAATGCATATATTATGCTCACCAAACTGCCCAATAAGTACTTCTCTTAACCTTTATATATATATAAAAATTTTTGTTCATTTTTATTTATTTATTTGAGAATAACAGATAGAGAAATAGAGAATGCGTGTGCCAGGGCCCCCAGCCACTGTTAATGAACTCCAGATACATGTGCCACCTTGTACTATGTGGGTCATGGGGAATCGAGCCTCAAACTGGGGTCCTTAGACTTCACAGTCAAGTGCTTAACCTCTAAGCCATCTCTTCAGCCCCATACTCATATTAATGCTACTCTCACTTTTGGGTTAGAGAAGCTTCTCTTTTCAGATGGTGGTGACCTCCGGATGACTCAAAAGGCACCATGGTACTGAGAAGTGACAGAGGAGTGCCCAGCACTTAAATATCTCTATCACACCCTCCAAGCCTCAAGGTCCATTGCAAAAGAGGTGGCAGAAAGAATGTGAGCGCCAAAGGAAGGATAGAACTGCTTACAATGAAGTCTTCCTGACACAAAATGGCCTGGATATCCATGACCTCACAGTGCCTGGTTCTACCTGCAAAGGACCATCATAGTAGGAGGAAAACAGGATGACATTAAAATAAAAGGCTAATTGAGAGGGTGAGGGGCTATGATAGAGAGTGGATTTGTGAAAGGGAAAGTAGGGGAGAGAATTATCATGGTCTATTGCCTATAATTATGGAAGTTGTCAATAAGATAGTTTTAAAAAATAACCAATCAGATACAGATTGTAACACTGTGATGTGATGCCCAGCAAGCCTTTGTGTTGTGGATTAAAAGGCCATCTTGAAAAGTAGGTTCCTTCTCCAGTCAACTCTTTCCAAAAGTGTTGCATTTCTATGATAGTCTTTCCTCAGATATCCTTTCCATAGTAAAGTAATTGGACCATCTTCTTTTAAGATTGCTAATGTATTTGACAATAGCAGATTCAGTAACCTAAAACCAGTCTCAGTGCCTGTAATTTTAACTTGCTTGAGGTTTTTCAGCTTAAAATCTTAAATCTCTCTGTCCAATATCTCTAGCCAAGCACATGAGTCCATTACAAATTTAAACTTGATCAAACTCTCTGGGCCTGGGCAGTAGGACACAGCCAGCCCTTATGCCAGTAGCCCAGTTCCACCAAAGTCCTCTCTAGTCTTTCCTTCCCCTTAGAAACCTCATAAGTCAAGCCTTGAAGTTCAATTCTGTCTGCACTTAGCATTCGCAGACTCTCATCAGAATAGTCCATAAAATGTGGCTTACCACTCCAGAAGAAATCTTTAGTTGTAAGCACCAAGTCCATGTCTATTTCTCCAAAACAAAGGTTCCAAAAGATCAACATCCACATGGTCAGGTTCATCTCACCCCATTCCTGGTACCAAATTCTGTATCAGACAGCTTTTAGGTTCACTGAGATAAATTTTTAGACCAGACACAGTTATGGAGGAAGGGATATTTATTGAAGCTTACAGATCCAGGGGAAGTTCCATAATGGCAGAAGAAACTGGCCTGCCTTCACAGGTCCAAGCACAGAGAGAGCAGCACAAGCCCCAAAACCAAAAGCCACACAGCACACTTTTAGAACTCCAGCTAGGTACACTTTGCATATCTTTAGATTGAAATTTAAAACCCACCACCACACCTTAAGATCCACCCAGTGATACTGCCTCCAGCCAGGTGGCTGCAGATGCAAAGTACAAACAAACAACTGAATATATTGGGGGCCATCTATTTTATTCAAACCACCACACCATCTTCTGCTATTTGGCCCTTTTTGTCATTGAGATGGAGATGGAATTTCTCTTTCCCTGTGATGTCTGGTTGTTTGCTCTACTTTGTTGGGTAAAATCCTGATTATTCTTTACCCAAGGGGTTTTGGTCACACATCCCCATTTATAGCAAAAGAATCTTTCCATTCCCCCACAAGTCCAATAGTCATTTATCCCTGGGCAAACATTAAATTGCACAGTTGCAAGTTTTTGTTCCTGGCAGTTGTCTCCACAGGTTGCCATGGCATTTTGTCAGTCTTGATAGGACTGGCGATTCCAGTCCTTTGGACTCAGATGTCTCCATATGGAACTGGCCAGGGCACAAAGATCTAGGTTGAAGAGGGAAAAGTGGTATTCATCAGACCAGTTAACATCAAAGTCTGCACTTCTCTCCCTAGGTCTTGTGGGGAAGTCTCAGGGCCCTGAAGTATCCATTTGGTAGTAATAGCACAGTGCAGGTTAGTGTCTGATGTGGTCTGAACCCCAAGAAGGGCTATCACAAGGATCAGGTGGATAAATTGTTTTTTTTTTAATTTTTTTATTTTTATTTATTTTTTTTTTTAATTTTTATTAACATTTTTCATGATTATAAAATATATCCCATGGTAATTCCCTCCCTCCCCACCCCCACACTTTCCCGTTTGAAATTCCATTCTCCATCATATTACCTCCCCATTACAATCATTGTAATTACATATATACAATATCAACCTATTAAGTATCCTCCTCCCTTCCTTTCTCAACCCTTTATGTCTCCTTTTCAACTTACTGGCCTCTGCTACTAAGTATTTTCATTCTCACGCAGAAGCCCAGTCATCTGTAGCTAGGATCCACATATGAGAGAGAACATGTGGCGCTTGGCTTTCTGGGCCTGGGTTACCTGACTTAGTATAATACTTTCCAGGTCCATCCATTTTTCTGCAAATTTCATAACTTCATTTTTCTTTACCGCTGAGTAGAACTCCATTGTATAAATGTGCCACATCTTCATTATCCACTCATCTGTTGAGGGACATCTAGGCTGGTTCCATTTCCCAGCTATTATAAATTGAGCAGCAATAAACATGGTTGAGCATGTACTTCTAAGGAAATGAGATGAGTCCTTTGGATATATGCTTAGGAGCGCTATAGCTGGGTCATATGGTAAATCAATCTCTAGCTGTTTTAGGAACCTCCACACTGTTTTCCACAATGGCTGGACCAGATTGCATTCCCACCAGCAGTGAAGAAGGGTTCCTTTTTTTCCACATCCCCGCCAACATTTATGATCATTTGTTTTCATGATGGTGGCCAATCTGACAGGAGTGAGATGGAATCTCAATGTAGTTTTAATCTGCATTTCCCTGATGACTAGTGACGTAGAACATTTTTTTAGATGCTTATATGCCATTCGTATTTCTTCCTTTGAGAACTCTCTATTTAGCTCCATAGCCCATTTTTTGATTGGCTTGTTTGATTCCTTATTATTTAACTTTTTGAGTTCTTTGTATATCCTAGATATTAATCCTCTATCAGATATATAGTTGGCGAAGATTTTTTCCCATTCTGTAGCTTGCCTCTTTGCTTTTTTCACTGTGTCCTTTGCGGTGCAAAATCTCTGTAATTTCATTAGGTCCCAGTGGTTAATCTGTGGTTTTATTGCCTGAGCAATTGGGGTTGTATTCAGAAAGTCTTTGCCAAGACCAATATGTTGAAGGGTTTCCCCTACTTTTTCCTCTAGCAGTTTCAAAGTTTCCGGTCTGATGTTAAGGTCTTTAATCCATTTGGACTTAATTCTTGTGCATGGCGAGAGAGAAGAATCTATTTTCATCCTTCTGCAGATATTTATCCAGTTTTCAAAACACCATTTGCTGAAGAGGCTGTCTCTTCTCCAATGAGTATTTTTGGCATTTTTATCGAATATCAGGTGGCTATAGCTACTTGGGCTTACATCTGGGTTCTCTATTCTGTTCCACTGATCTACATGTCTGTTTTTGTGCCAGTACCATGCTGTTTTTGTTACTATGGCTCTGTAGTATAGGTTAAAATCAGGTATGGTGATACCACCAGCCTCTTTTTTGTTGCTCAGTATTATTTTAGATATTCGAGGTTTTTTGTGATTCCAAATGAATTTTTGGATTGTTTTTTCTATTTCCATGAAGAAAGCCTTTGGAATTTTGATAGGGATTGCATTAAATGTGTAGATTGCTTAAGGTAAGATTGCCATTTTCACAATATTGATTCTTCCAATCCAGGAACAAGGGATGTTTCTCCACTTTCTAGTGTCTTCTGCAATTTCTCGCTTGAGTGTTTTAAAGTTCTCATTGTATAGATTCTTTACTTCCTTGGTTAGGTTTATTCCAAGGTATTTTATTTTTGAAGGCTACTGATTTCTGTGTATTTATTTTGTATCCTGCTACATTGCTGTAGGTTTTGATCAGCTCTAACAGCTTGCTAGTAGAGTCTCTAGGGTCCTTTATGTATAGAATCATGTCATCTGCAAATAATGATAACTTGATTTCTTCCTTTCCAATTTGTATCCCTTTTATGTGTGTCTCTTGCCTTATTGCTATGGCTAAGACTTCCAAAACTATATTAAATAAAAGTGGGGACAGTGGACACCCTTGTCTTGTTCCTGATTTTAGTGGAAAAGCTTCCAGTTTTTCCCCATTTAGTAATATGTTGGCTGTAGGCTTGTCATAAATAGCCTTTATTATATTGAGATATGTTCCTTCTATTCCCAGTCTCTGTAGGACTTTTATCATGAAGGGATGTTGGATTTTGTCAAATGCTTTCTCTGCATCTAATGAGATGATCATGTGATTTTTGTCCTTCAACCCGTTTATGTAATGTATTACATTTATAGATATGCGTATGTTGAACCATCCCTGCATCTCTGGGATAAAGCCTACTTGGTCAGGGTGAATGATCTTTTTGATATACTCTTGTATTCTGTTTGCCAATATTTTGTTGAGAATTTTTGCATCTATGTTCATGAGGGAGATTGGTCTGTAATTTTCTTTTTTTGTTCTATCTTTGCCTGGTTTTGGTATCAGGGTGATGCTGGCTTCATAGAAGGAGTTTGGAAGAATTCCTTCTTTTTCTGTTTCCTGGAAAAGCTTAAGAAGCAATGGTGTTAGCTCTTCCTTAAAAGTCTGGTAAAATTCAGCAGTGAATCCATCCGGGCCTGGGCTTTTTTTAGTTGGGAGATTATTGATAACTGTTCGGATCTCCATGTTTGTTATAGGTCTATTTAAGTGATTAATCTCATTTTGATTTAATTTAGGTAGGTCATATAGATCAAGGAAATCATCCATTTCTTTCAGATTTTCATACTTTGTGGAGTATATGCTTTTGTAGTATGTCCCTATGATTTTTTGAATTTCTCTGGAATCTGTTGTGATGTTGCCTTGTTCATCTCTGATTTTATTAATTTGTGTCTCTTCTCTCTTTCTTTTGGTCAGATTTGCTAAGGGTTTATCAATCTTGTTTATCCTTTCAAAGAACCAACTCTTTGTTTCATTAATTCTTTGGATTGTTCTTTTTGTTTCTATATCATTAATTTCTGCCCTAATCTTTATTATTTCTTCCCGTCTACTAATTTTTGGTTTGCCTTGTTCTTCTTTTTCCAAGGCTTTAAGGCGAAGCATTAGGTCGTTTACTTGCGACCTTTCTAATTTCTTAATATAGGCACTTAAGGCTATAAATTTACCTCTTAGAACTGCCTTCATTGTGTCCCAGAGATTTTGGTATGTTGTGTTCTCATTATCATTTGACTCTATAAATTTTTTGATTTCCTTTTTGATTTCTTCATTGACCCACTCATCATTTAGTAGTGTATTGTTTAGTTTCCATGATTTTGTGTATGCTCTATAGCCTTTCTTGCTACTGATTTGTAGTTTAATTCCATTGTGGTCAGATAGAATGCAAGGAATTATTTCAATTTTCCTGAATTTGTTAAGATTTGCTTTATGTCCTAATATATGGTCTATTTTAGAGAATGTTCCATGTGCTGCTGAAAAGAATGTATATTCTGCAGCCTTTGGATGAAATGTCCTGTATATATCTGTTAGGTCCATTCCTTCTATGACCTCATTTAGTCCAGATGCCTCTCTGTTTATTCTTTCCCTGGATGACCTGTCAATTGATAAGAGTGGGGTGTTAAAGTCACCCACCACCACTGTGTTTGGTGTTATCTGTGACCTTAGTTCTAATAGTGTTTGTTTGACGAATTTGGGAGCCCCCATGTTAGGTGCATATATGTTTAGGATTGTAATGTCCTCCTGTTGGAGTGTGCCCTTAATCAATATAAAGTGACCTTCCTTATCTTTCTTGACTAACGTCGGACTAAAGTCTACCCTGTCTGATATTAGGATAGCAACCCCTGCTTGTTTTCTAGGCCCATTTGCTTGAAACACCGTCTTCCAACCTTTCACCCTAAGATAATGTCTATCCTTTGTAGAAAGGTGAGTTTCTTGGAGACAACAAATTGTAGGATCCTGCTTTTTAACCCAGTCTGCAAATCTATGTCTTTTCGTTGGGGCATTGAGACCGTTGATATTAAGAGATATTATTTTTGGAAAACAGATCAAAATCACACTCATGTTGTCTCGACTTCCCTTATACAAACAGGTGTCGACTACTTCATTGCAAACTTTCTCAAGATCATCAGTGACTTCAAGTCTGGATCTTACAAAATCACAGAGCTCTTCATTTCCCATAACATCCCAGATACCATCACATGCAAGAATAATGAATTGATCATCTTCTTCAGATCTTTCAATATCATGGACTTCAGGCTCTGGGGAGACAAGCTGCTCTGTAGGACCTTTTCCATGGACACATTTGTAATCAAAATCCCCAAGGGCCCTTGACACTGCCAGAGAGCCATTCACACGCTGAATCATTACAGAGCCACCTGCATTCTGAATTCGTTCTTTCTCCAGTGGATTACTTGGTTTGTGATCTTGTGTGAAGAAGTGAACTTTCCTGTTCCTACAAAGTAAGCCTCTTGAGTCTCCACAGTTAATGAAATAAGTATGTTGGGGAGAAATTAAGACACCCACAGCTGTCGACCCACTCCTATCTGCACCATGCTTCTTCTCGGACATGACTCTCATGTGTTCATCAATCTCCAGAAAGCCTGTTCTGATTCCATTCTTTACGTTCTCCACAGAAGGTGCTCCTGCAGACCCTTTAAAATCCTGGTTATTGGTGATGTGATCTAACAAATGCTCACAGCAGTATTTGGCAACCTGAGAACCAGCATGCCCATCATAAACAGCAAAGAACGACCATGTTTCAAGTCCACTTGGCAAACCAATCACAGCCGTATGTGCATCCTCCATTTCAACTCGCCAACCTTGCATGCTGCTGAGCCCATATCGCAACCCATTACCCTGCCCCTGGGCATTATGCTTTTCCATCTTTGGCTTGTCTAAAAATGCTCCCATTATGTCTTGATCCTCTAGGTCCGGAGCAGCCGCGGGCGGGCGGGCGGGCAGGTCTCCTCGGTCGGCCGAGGCGGCGGGTGGCGACAGCGGCCTGGGGGGACTCTAAGGTGGGGGGCGGGATGGTGGTGGCGGTGGGTGGGGGGTCACCACGGCGGCGGCGGCGGCGGCGGGTCGGGGAGGGGGCGGGCTGCGTCCGGGGCTCCCCGGCTCTGGGCGCCCTGGTGGCTCAGATCATCCGGGCGTAGGAGCGGGAGGTCGAGAGCGGTCCCGGAGGAGGAGGAGGAGGAAGAGCCGAGGACTCATCGCTTGCGCGGCCCACCTGCCTGGCGTCCCCCCTCCCCCCCTCCCCGGCCACCCCTCCTTTCGGGAGCTCGCGGCCGCGGGAGCTGCTCTTTCCCCCCGTCGCCGCGGCCACACACTCACACTCACTCACACACACATACACACTCACACACACACACACACAAGCGCGCGCGCACGCGCGCCGGCGCGCACGCGCACACTCGCAAGCTGCGGAGCACCCTAAATTGTTTTTTTGTTTGTTTGTTTTTTTGGTTTTTTTTTGTTCTCTAAGGCATGGTGGAAGGTGTGGAAGAGTTTTTGGATCCTCAGCTTGAGTGGATCTTGTGGGTGGGTGACAGCTCACCACAGTCCTGGCTCCTCTTCAGGTGCATAGTCGTCTGGGTCCACATGTGGGTTGACAGGATTCATGTGTGAGTAATGTATCCAGGCTTGGATGCCATCTGCCTTGATGACCGTTGGAGTGGTCAGGATCACAATGTAAGGTCCCTTCCAGCCAGGTTCAAGAGTCTCCTTCTGATGTCTTTGACAAGTACTAGGTCTCCCCATCTGAACCCGTGGAGGTGTGGGGAGTGGTGTCTTTTCATAGATGGCCTGCAGTTGGGGCCAGAAATGTTCTTGCACCTGAAATAAAGCTTGTAAGGAGGAGAGAAATCTCTCATCATCAAATTCAGTTAACATTTCTGCTTTTATATTGGGCAACAAGGGTGGGGTCTTGCATACATGATTTCAAAGAGAATCAGCCCCATGGTATAGGGGGAGTTTTGAACTCAGAAAAGGGCAAAGGGAAGTAGAGACACCCAGTCACCACCAGTTTCAACGGTTAATTTAGTTAGGGTCTCCTTTAGGGTCCAATTCATTCTTTCTACCTGTCCTGAACTCTGGGGACAATACACACAATGGAGTTTCCAATTTGTCCCCACAATTTTAACTTTGGTCTGGGTTACCTGTGAGATGAAGGCTGGTCTGTTGTCTGACCCTCCAAAAGAACAGGTAAACCATACCTTGGAATGATGTCATCCAATAGTTTCTTGGCCACAGCTGTGGCAGTCTCATTCTTGGTTGGAAAAGCTTCAGTCCATCCTGAAAAGGTGTCTATAAATACCAGTAAATGCCTGTATCCATACAAACCAGGTTTTGTCTCTGTGAAGTCAATTTCCCAATTAACTTCTGATGGGATTCCTCTTTCCCTGATTCCCAACCAAGAAACTGCTTTTTACATTTACCAGGCAGAAGGCATGGCATCAGGCAAGGCTTCCGCAGCCTTTTGCCTCAAGTCCAACACTTTAAGGTGGGCCTGCCTAAGTAAGTCCTCAATCATCTGTTGACCTAGATTAGTACTCTGGTGTATTTGTCTAATGAGTTGGCTAGCAAAGTCTGATGGGAGGATGGTTCTTCTGTCAGGGTTTTTTTTTTTTTTTTAAATTTATTTATTTTTATTTGAGACAGAGAGAGGGAGAGAACAGAATGGGTGCGCCAGGGCCTCCAGCCACTGCAAACCGACTTCGGACTCATGCGCCCCCTTGTGCATCTGGCTGACGCGGGTCCTGGGAATCAAACCTGGGTCCTTTGGCTTTGCAGGCAAACGCTTTAACCGCGAAGCCATCTCTCCAGCCCCCTGTCAGGGGTTTTGTACCATCCTTGTTGCTTATAGGCTGCTGTGCATGTATGGATCCTCTGTAGTTCTGAGTTCTGGCAAGGTTGGCGTCACCATTGGAGGCAATTTTGCCACCAGGATAGTAGCAACATGGAGGGCTGCCTCTTGTGCCGCCTTGTTGTTTCCCTATGAGGTAGGCTCACCTCCTCTCTGGTGCCTGGAGCAATGCATGATTGATACCTCCTAGCCATATGGCTTGCAGGAGTTCCAAAATCTCCTGTTTGTTTTTAATTGTTTTTCCTTCTGCTGTCAATAGTCCCCTCTCTTTATAAATGGGCCCATAAACATGTATAATTGCAAAGGCATAACGGCTATCACTGTAGATATTAAGTCTCTTTCCTTGGCCTAGTTGCAAGGCCTTGGTCAGGGCTATCAGTTCAGCTTTCTGGGCAGATGTGCCTAGAGGGAAGGCTTCTGACCATACAGTTGTCTCTTCAGTTGTCACTACAGCTCCTGCATACCAGATACCATCTTTAAGGAAGCTGCTACCATCTGTATACCAGGTCAGCTTGTCCCCTTTAAGGGGAATGTCCTTGAGATCTGGTCGGGTCCCTTGTAAACTGCTCAAGATCTCTGAGCAGTCATGTATGGGACTGTCCAGATCCGGATCAGGTAGCAGCATTGTGGGATTCAGGGCCTGACTGGCCACAAATTGGACCTGTGGTGGGTTAAGAGGAAGAGCCTGATAATGAGTCAGTCTGGCATTGCTCAGCCACCTGTCCGGGGCTGCTTTAGTGCTCCTTCAATAGCGTGAGGAGTAGTCGCTCTCAGGTTTTGGCCCAAAGTCAGTTTATTTATTTATTTTTACTTATTTGAGAGCAAAAGACAGAGAGAGGAAAAAGCAGAGAGAGAGAGAGAGAATGGGCACGCCAGGGCCTCCAGCCACTGCAAACCGAACTCCAGACACATGTGCCCCCTTGTGCATCTGGCTAATGTGGGTCCCGCAGAATCGAGCCTCGAACTGGGGTCCTCAGGCTTCATAGGCAAGTGCTTAACCATTAAGCCATCTCTCCAGCCCCCAAAGTCAGTTTATCTGAGTCTTTCACTAATAAAGTGGTGGCTGCTATTATTTGGAAGCATGGGGGCCATCTCATTGCCACTGGGTACAATTTCTTTGATAGGTAAGCAATTGGCCTCTTCCAAGGGCCAAGAGTTTGAGTCAATACCCCTTTAGTTATGCCTTTGTTCTCATCAACGTAAAGATGGAAAGGTTTGTGGATGTCTGGCAAAGCTAATGCTGGGGCTTTAAGGAGGGCCTCCTTTATTTGGAGTAAGGCCTTCTCCATTTCTGGGGTCTATTCTAGGGAGCTTTCTTGTCCCCTTGTGGTCTCTTAGAGAGGCTTGGCAATTTCTGTGAATCTGGGTATCCAGAGTTTACAAAACCCCACTGACCCCAAGAACTCACATAACCTGATGCAGGGTTTTGGGGTGGGGAATGTTAAGGATTGTCTCTTTGCAGGCTTGAGACAACAGACGTTGCCCCCCCACCAAGTACGTACCCAAGGAATGTTACTTCCCTCTGGCAGAGTTGCACCTTTCTGACCGAAACTTGGCATCCCATGCAGTCCAATTCTCTCAGCAAGGCCTCTGTGGCTGAGCAGCAGACCCCTTCATCTGAGGCTGCAATAAGGAGGTCATCTACATACTGCAAGAGGATTATTTGGGGATGGGCCCGACAGTACTCACCCAAATCCTCATGAAGTGCTTCATCAAAAGTGGGTGAGTTATTTAATCCTTGTGGCAATCTAGTCCATGTTAATTTCCTGTTGAATCCACATTCTGTATCATCCCATTCAAAGACAAACAGAGGCTTGCTGGCTTGGGGCCAGTGGCAGACTGAAGAATGCATCTTTAAGTTCCAGCACCATGTACACATTGTATTTAGGTGGCAGAGTGCTTAGCAAAGTGTATGGGTTTGGCACCGTAGGGTGGATGTTTCCACCCATTTATTAATTTCCCTCAAACCCTGCACAGTTCTGTAGTCATTGGAGTGGGGCTTCTTTACTGGCAGAAGGAGGGTATTCCAGGTGGACTGACAAGGGACTAATATCCCTTGTTCCCAAAGTTGGTTTATGTGAGGTGTCATACCTGTTGGGACATTGAGTATTGGCAGACTCAGATTGGGCACGCACTAGCCCTCAGTTGGACCACAATTGGGGCCCAATGCTTGGCCAGCCTGGTCTGATTTCTTTCTGCCCATATACCTGGAATGCTTTCCCATAGTTCCCTCAGATATGGGCTTTCAGGGGTAGCTTGGAAGGGTGAGGTATAGAGCTTATATTCTTCCTCCAGGGACACAGTCAACAGATGCACAGGACCATTCTGATTGAGAACCTGTACTCCCTTGGGGCTGAAAAAGATTTTAGTCAAGAGGTCTCACCCCAGGGCACCCAGGGATGACCAGGAATGAATAGATTACCCGTCCCATTCCTAAGTCCACTTCTCTTCAGGTAGTCCATGAATATTGGTTAGTTTTGGTGGCCCCTTGGACCCATGTTTTCTTGTTAGACAAGGGCCCCATAGGTTGTTTTAGGATACAGTGTTGTGCTCCTATGTCGACTAAAATTTCAACTGGTTTCCCCTCCACCTTCAAGGTTATCCAGGGCTCATGAAGAGGACATGAGCCCTGACATCCTCACACTGAGTTCTCCTATTTTCAGGGTTTTAGGATTTTTGTCCCTTTGTCTTTTGGGACATTCATTTTTTTCAATGTCCCATCTCTTTGTAATAAGCATGTTGGTCCTTCTGGAGATGGGGTCAGTATTGTCCTTCCCCTCTCAATTGTGGGGGTGGTTTGTTCCTGTTTCTCCCATAAACCATGGTTTTTAATTCCCTTGTGTCAGATTTTCCCATGGCAGCCAGTAGTATTTTGGCCAATCCTCTATTCTGTTTATCTTCTGGAGTCTCTGTATTATTATAAACTTCTTCTGCTATTACAAGTTCTGACATCTGCTTACCCACAAATCTGTCCAGTCATTGGAGTTTCTGTGGATGTCTGGCGCTGCCTGGTTGACAAAGGCCATTTCACAGCAGAGTGGTTTTCTCTTGCTTCCAGGTTCAGGGGCATATAGGTCCAGTACACTCTAGTAGTCACTCTAAAAAGGCCTCTGGGCTGTCCTCCTTACCTTGTATAACCTGTCCTACCTTAGATAAATTTGTGGGCTTCCTTGCAACCTCTTGGAGACCCCCCTTGCCTGCAGGCCTGTTGGGATCCAAATTTGGGTGGGTTAAGGAAAAGGCTGCATCCATGTCAGCCTGCACAGTTGTGGGCTGACTGTTAGGTCCAGGAACAAGTTTGTGGGCAGCAGCTAGAATTCATTCCCTTTCCTCTGTAGTAAAAAGAACCTGTGTGAGCTGCTGACAATCATCCCAAGTGGGCTGATGGGTTATCAATATGGAATCTAACAAGTCTAGCAGGACTGAGGGCTTCTCAGGAAACTTTGGATTCTCCATCTTCCAATTATATAAGTCACTGGTAGAAAAAGGGATATGAGTCATGAACTGTTGGCAGTCCTGATGGGGGGGGGCAGTTGCCCATAGACGTAGTGCAACTGTTGTGGAGTCTGTCTGTCTTGCGGTCCAGGCCCATGTATGGGGAGGACTTGTCATGTTTCCTCCTTCTTCCCCTGAGCCTGGATCAGCAGCCACCACTTGCGGTATGGGTTCTGGTGCAGGGGCAAGTACATAGGGAGGTGGGTAGAGATATCTTCAGGGACAGAAGGGGGCAGGCAGTCCTGACTCCTTGGCTGACAAGATTGTTGGGGCTGGAGGTTAAAAGGGGGTCAACCAAGGAGGGGTGCTTTCCACTAGATATTGCCAGACTGTTATGTATGGCACCTGGTCAGCATGCCCAGGATTCCTGCCCTGGCCAGTGGGGAGTTGAACAAAGAAGCGAGGTGAAAATCAATCTGAATGAAAGTAGGCAAACAGACACAAGAAGGAGACCATTCTAGATGTTTGTCACGGCCTCGAGAGTTTATTCTTTTTTTTTTTTTAATTTTTTATTTATTTATTTGAGAGCGACAGACACAGAGAGAAAGACAGATAGAGGGAGAGAGAGAATGGGCGCGCCAGGGCTTCCAGCCTCTGCAAACGAACTCCAGACGCATGCGCCCCCTTGTGCATCTGGCTAACGTGGGACCTGGGGAAGCGAACCTCGAACCGGGGTCCTTAGGCTTCACAGGCAAGCGCTTAACCGCTAAGCCATCTCTCCAGCCCCTCGAGAGTTTATTCTTACATGTAGGTTTATATAGGGTTGTAGGGGGAAAGGGACATGGTCAGGGCAAGGAGTTGTCAGGAAACCTAGAGGGGATGTAATTAGGTGTTCATCTAATCTTGCCTAACTGGCTTAACATCCTGACTGCACCAGGCTTCACATCCTGACCATAAACTGGCCTTTTGCAAAAGATAAGATTCTGTAAGCAGTCTGCTGACCGGTTCCAGAATGGATGGACCAGCTTTCTGAGTAATGAGTCAGTTTATGAGCAGGCCCAGGCAAAATGGAGAGGCTTTTGCTCTATGGCTCCCGACATCTCTTCCCTTCTTTTATACAAAATATTCATATTCAGCGGTGGGCTGCAATGCCTTTGTTTCCTCATCAGCTACTGGCAGGATGAGGGAGTATTCAGCCAAGTGTATGATCCCCTGGTAGTTGAATATTAGGTGAGGAAGTAACTTGCTATATGGAAGTCTTGGTTTCTGGTAGTTGAGTATTAGGTGAGGAAGTAGAAACATAACTTGCTATATGGCGGTTTCTGTTAACATGGCCATGGTTTGATTCATAGCTCCCAACATCTCCTCGGGGGAGGCCCACTTTGCAGCGGTGGGCATTAACCAACTGGGGGAGTAGGGACCTGACTCCTCCCATGGGATGTCTTTTTCCCACAATCTTTGGCCCTTGGTACCTTTTGGGGAGGGGAGGCAGGGCCTATGTGGTTGGAGAGCGAGGCACTGCCTTAGTGATAACAGTTATGGTACCAACCTCCATGCAAGCCAGGTATACCTCTCAGGGAATCCAGAAGCGGTCAGATAAGGACATTCCCCTGCTGTGCTTAGCCTTGCACCCATGTTGGTGCCCATATCACACTCACTTCATTATGAGCTGACATGTATAGGTCTGGATCCTCATGCTGCTCCTAAAGGAGGGGTAGCTTTTTGGCCAAGACAGGTAGGCCACAGCGATAGCAGAGGTGTAGAAGACAGCAGTATAGTAAATAAGTACAGAATGTAAGATAAAGGGAGAGTGACAGCTGCAGGTGGTAGGTCTTCAGTGGCAACGCCTCGATCCGCCAGCTCCAGTCTGTGATAATGGACCTGTAAAGGCTGCACCTTAATGGCTTTAGTCTGTTGACATATAAAAGACATGATTTTAATTATAATAACGGATCCAATTGTGAGTGAGAGGATTAAGATAAGTAGAGGTCCTTCCAGCTTTGTCCTGTTAGGGAAAAAGGGGAGATTCTCTCAGGGAAGTGTTTCTTCCCTGGATATGTGAGATGTCACTGGAGGATCATCAGCTTGTTTTACAAGTCTCTCTGGTCAGACAAGCATACTGATCCTCAGCCCCAAATGAGTACTGGGTCTGGGCCATTCCATTTTAAGGTTAATGGATCTTTCCACATGGCTTTGGCAAAGGTATTTTTTGTATTCGTGTGCCAAAAGTGATCAGCTGCTGACTTTCCTTGAGCGTCAAGAGTTAAAAAGTTTAGGACAAACAGTGCATGATGAAGGATATTTCTTGGAGAGCCTTTTATGGGATATAAATCCCCCGTTTTTAACTTTTGGAGGGTAAATGGACCCAGAAGAGGGGCCCCTCCTGCCAGAACACCCCAGTGGGTGTAAAGTCAGTAGCACAAATGACCAGGAGAAGAGGCTTTTTATAAGAGATAAAAGTGACTCTTTGGCTCAGAATTGTAGCCTCCACTATCTTCAGGGCCTCTAAAATTTACCACAGGTAAACTAAATGTAAAATGTTGACAAGGAGTGTAAGGGAATTGTAAAAAAGCAATCCTTTAGGTCAATAATGATTTTACAATGTCCTGCAGGAATTGCTACTGGAGTGAGGAGGCCTGGTTGTAGGGCCCCCATAGGTACCATGGCCTTATTAATTTCTCTAAGGTCCTGGAGCAATACAAAGATAGGAGTTTTCCAAGGAGAAGTGGTAGGTCCAATATGGCCTGAAGCAAGTTGTTCCTGTACTAACATCGTGGCTGTAGCTAATTTCAGAAGTTAAGGGCCATTTATACATTTAAGGTATTTTTTTTCCTTGGGTTAAAGATTTCTCTCTGAGTGTTTAAGACCATGCAGATAGCCAAAAGTTAATTAAGGATTAATTTTAGAGGTCATTAATGGCTCTCCAAAGAGACTTAAGGGACACAGGAACAGCCCCATAGTTTACTGGTGTCTTGCCTGTTAGGATGAGTCAGGGCCATGCTGGCCAAGTAATTTTCCCTTCTTTGGGAAGTCAGGAGGGCCGATTGTTCCTCAATTGTGACTCTCCTGTTTTAGAATGTACACCGATTTTGTTTGGGTCTCCATATCCTCCCTGCTCAGGAAGACAGGTGACTTACCAGGGGGCCAGTGTAGAAGTGTCCCATCATCTCCAGTGGCCTCATGACATGGGAGTACAGGCCAAAATATTGACACTTTTTATTCTAATGATTCCAGTTGGCTTTGGCTTATGCATAGGTGGTTAACACAATGAGAAAGGAAGTTACATCAGCCTGGATGTATGTACATATAGAGCACATTTGATTACTGAAATAGACTTAAAGAATGGCACAGGGCTTCTAAAATCATTTTGTCCTATCTTTAAAATTTTTGTTATACTGTGGCAGCGTAAGCCATATATCTGAGGCATGGGAAGTAGGCACATCTCACATTTTAAATATCTAACATTTATAACTATAGGCAGAACCTGTTACCAGTCTTGAAAACAGTACCAATTGATTTATAAACTTAACTAATTTAACCTAGAAATTATCAGAAAAGAACAAGTAAGACAGTATAAGGTCTTAGCACCTGTGTGAAAACATCTTTGATTAGTTCAGATACCTGTGTGGGTATAAATTACCAGAAAACATTGGAAACAGAACCATGGAGCTTGAATTATATATATACAAATTATATAAAATTACACACACACACATATATATATTTAGATGAGAACCATTGTTTGAGCCTGAGGCTGTACCCTAAAGTAGGGAATATGTCTTAAGAGTTAATTTTGTTATAAGCACTGGACTTAAGATGTAAAATTTGAGACAGTGACTTTGCATACAATAGAGTAGAATTTGGTTTTTCCTGAGCCAAAATAGCTAGCTAAATATTAATATAACCCTTGATAAAATTTTTTTTGAAAGAAAAAACATTATTTGACAACCAATGATTTTGGCTTAAACTTGATAGCTATTGATTTATGTACCACATAAATTTTTATTAACGTAAAACAATTTTATATTTTACCCATGACTTAAATTTGATAAAGTTTAAGTAAGCTATCCCAACAAATCCAAGGAAGATGAAAGTTATTATTACCGAAATTAAATCACTTAAACCTAAGTGATTAAACCTAGTTGTGACCATTCAATAAAATTAGCATAAATAAGACAGAAGCTATCTATAAAGTCACAATGTCTTTAGGTATGAGTACTTCACCTTTGTAAATTAACCATTTCTATGTGAGGCTTTATCTTTAGAATAGTTAAAACCTTGATGAAAAGAGGAACCTAATTTACTTTACTGAGAGAGTCTTAAAGCCAGTTTTATAACCCTTAAATCATAACAAATTAGCATCAGTGACCTGTTAATGAGTGAGGCCTTATCATAAGACTCAGTTTATCTATTTAACATTTTGTCTAGTGAGAGACTTTATCTAACAGATGTGACTTTAGGCGTTCATAAGAGATGAACTAAAGAGAACCACAGTTATATGCTGTATTCCTTTTTCCTTGTCAGAGACAATTGGCCATTTTTGTCTCTAGTCAGAGTCTGGGGGGCACATGGCTTAAACTTGCATGGGGTTTGAGATAAAGGGGGTTCCACCTGTTTTTTTTTTTAAGAGTCCAGCTTTCCATGCATTTAAGTAGCATATGTTGGAAAGCAAGAGCAAAATGAAATTACAGAGCAGAGAGATAAGCATCCTGACATTTTTTTTTTCCTATTTCGAAGTTGTTTGTTTTTACATAGCAAATTTACCCATTTGTAAAACACAAGGTGATAGACTTTTGTGTATGTTTAACCTGGTTAAACCTCCAGTTACATCTGTACTTATGACTTTGTGACCCACCTAATGTAGGTATCACCTGTGTCTAATGTAAGATGAATTTAGATTAAGACTATGTCCCTATATAAAACTTTTAGAGTATCCTTAAGAGTCTGTCAACAGTTGAAGAATCTCTAACTTTAGGCATGGCATTTAGGTTAAGCCTGAAAATTCTTTCCTACATACGCACATCTGTATCCACATACTTTAACATTCTCAGAACCACTCAAAGAGCATTTTTAACGAGCATTCTATGTCCCAATATTGAAAAATCCTTTCCCAGTTCCTTCAGTCAATTCATCTCACCCCATCATTAATTATCTTTTTTTTTTTAATTCCCCAAAGGGGTGCACCGTTCCTGGAAGTACTGCAATACCAGGTCAATGCGTGGAGTGGACGGAGTAACCTCCTATTCCAACTCCAAGTTCCAAAAATCCATTTAATATATTGTCCTCGGATAGAGGACGTATCAGATATTAAACTGATAAGAACAGATACTACACTTGATCTTAGCCAAAAGGCCAAGAAACAGATTCCAATACAAAATACCTTTAACTTTGTAAATGGTGGGGAGGTGGAAGGTGCCTTCCTCTGGCCATCCCACATTGAAAGCCATTCATTCCTGCAAAAGCTGTTTAGTTTCCTGACCATACTGTTAAACCCAGATTGTCTGCCAGGTGTCAGAAATCCTTGAAGTGTGACTGGACTAGGTCCAGTGGGATGGAACTTGCTGTCTGTCCCATGGTGTCTCACAAGAAAGAAAAAAAGGATGAACAAGACACAAATACACAGACACAGAAACAAATTTCCCGGGAAGTGAAAAAGAAACAAAAGTGATGCTGATGATAGTCTATCTTGTGAATGGGCTCCGCCAGACAGGTGGGACCTGTCAGTTTTTATCAAAGACAGAGTCACGCTCTCATGGTCCAACAGATGGGGGTCCCAAGTGTCCTCAGAACACCCTGGCCCAGAGGTATTACCGACCTTCGTGGGCCTCCAGATTGTGTCTGGACACGAGATTAATCACAGAAACAAGGGACAGAGGAGAACAGAGACACACAACACAGAGGAGCGCCCCAACTCACTGATTGGCAGAGAACCAATTGTTCCCATAGAAACACTCCACTATTGAATCTGGGGGTCCCCAGCAATCCCAGGATGAGCCCCCAAATGTAAGGGTCCGAGAATCTAACTGCCTATCACTGTATTTCAACCCAACTTCAGTCTTGGCTAGAGTGAAACCTTATCTCAAGAAAATTAATATTTTATAGTCTTGGGGAAATGGCTTGGTTAAGGTGTTTGCCTGCAAAGCCTAAGGACCCAGGTTTGATTCCCCAGGACCCACATAAAGCCAGATGTACATGGTGGCACAGGCATCTGGAGTCATTTGCAGTTGGCTGGAGGCTCTGGTGCGCCCATTCTCTTTCTGTCTATCTGCCTCTCTCTCTCAAATAAATAAATACATGTTAAAATATATTAAAAATTTAAAAATGAATAAATAAGAAGTAAAGAAAATTTAGAAAATAAATTTAAAATTTTTGTTTATTTTTATTTGTTTATTTGAGAGCGACAGACAGAGAGAGAAAGAGGCAGATAGAGAGAGAATGGGCGCACCAGGGCCTCCAGCCACTGCAACTGAATTCCAGAAGCGTGCAACCCCTGTGCATCTGGCTAACGTGGGTCCTGGGGAATTGAACCTCAAACTGGGGTCCTTGGGCTTCACAGGCAAGTGCTTAACTGCTAAGTCATCTCTCCAGCCTGAAAATAAAATTTTTTAAAGAAGAAAGTAAGCTGCATTCATTGCCAAGCCTTTATGTTGCCCTAATTGCCTTCTCCTGACAACTTCTAGATCAAATCAGTTGATTTAGATTTGCTGGCAGGAATATTGTTTCCAGGGCTACTAACATGTTTGCCTGTATTTATAGCTGTCACATAATTAAAAGGGTTAGACACTCCTGCTTCTGTGTTCCAGGTATGGTTCACACTGCCATTTGGTGACTCTTTTTTTTTCAGTTAGGGTCGTGCTCTAGTCCAGGCTGACCTGGAATTAACTGTCATCTCAGGGTGACCTCAAACTCATGGTGATCCTCTTACCTCTGCCTCCCAAGTCCTGGGATTAAAGGAGTGTGCCACCATGCCCAGCTTGGCAACTAAAATTGAATGTTGGGCAAAATGATTTTAAACTGTAATATAGCTTCAAGTCCCTGAGATGCACTTCCAAACCAGGTACAGTTATGGAGGAAGGGGTTTATTGAAGATAGAAAGGAATTTTCATAATGGTAGAAAAAAAATGGTCCTCTTTCACAGGACCAAGCACAGAGAGAAAAGCCACAAGCCACCACAAATCAGCAAGCACACTTCAGGAACTCCAGGCAGAACTCGGGCACTCTGCATATCTTTGGACTGGAATTCCAAATCCACCACCACACCTTAGGGCTGGACCTAAGATCTACCCAGTGACATCTCTTCCAGCCTGGGGGCTGCAGATCTAAATTACAAACATTAATAAAATCCTGACTATATTGGGGAACATCCATTCCATACATGCTTTTGATCTGTTTTGCTTCTCAAATGTGCTATATGACCTTCTTCAAGACTGGCATCTCTGTCCTTCTGGATGCTTAATAACTATATGTAGAAGCCAAAGCTAACTGGAGACACTACAGCTGAAATGAATAACTGGAGCTGGGCATAATGGCACACGATTTTAATCCTGGAGGCAGAGGTAGGAGGATTGCTGTCAGTTCAAGGCCACCCTGAGACTACATAGTGAATTCCAGGTCAGCCTGAGCTAGAGTGAGACCCTGCCTCGAAAAACCAAACAACAACAACAACAAAGAATAACTGGGAAAAAAAATAATAACTGGGCTGGAGAGGTGGCTTAGCAGTTAAGGCACTTGCCTATGATGCCTAAGGACCCAGCCAGGTTTGATTCCCCAGTACCCATGTGTGATGGTTAAGTTCAACTTGATCTGTTTAGGAATACACAGACATTCCTCATCAGTGGGTCTCAGAGGTTGCTTCCAGGAAGTATTAACTAAAATGGAGGAATCCTTCCCTCAGGGTGAGCCCTCCCCACAGAGCTGGTGGCCCCTCCTGGGTGGCATATCAAAAGAAGCTCTGGGAAGAAAGGTATTCTCCTCCCCTCCCACCTGGCTGCCTGTGCCGCTGGCTGTTTGGCTGCTTTCCAGTGTGGACTGAAGACCAGCATGGACTGAAGAGCAGCGTCTCTCCAGGACACCTCCAGGCCTTCAGTGCCAGATTGGGACTGTCTGAGGCATCCAGCCTTGTGGACTGAGCAGCTACTAGGTTCCTTGACTCTCAGGCCTGTAATCTGCTGTCATTAGACTGTTGTAAACTAATCCAATAAGTTCCCTTTTAATATAATTCATTCTGTCTGTTCTGTTTCTCTAGAGAACCCTGACTAATACACCACATAAGCCAGTTGCATAAGATGGCACATATGTCTGGAGTTTGTTTACAGTGACTAGAGGCCCTTGCATGCCCATTCTCTCCCTCTACCTCTTTCTCTCACTCTATCTTACATAAATAAATAAATGAAATTTTTTATGTTTGTTTTTTTGTTTTCAAGGTAGGGTTTCACTCTAGCCTAGGCTGAGCTGAAATTCACTGTGTAGTCTCAGGGTGGCCTTGAACTCACAGTGATCCTACCTCTGCCTCCTGAGTGCTGGGATTAAAAGTGTGCTTAAAAGGATTTTATTCCAAGCGCGCTGGGGCCCACAGTCGTACACCTCACAGGGGTAGAGGACTGCAGAACCCCGAATGCAGGAACAGGACAGTTTTTATAGGGTTTCTAACAAAGCCTGTGCATTAGACCAATCATTTTTTTAATATCAGGAGCCCACAGGGTGTTAGCCAGTCAGTTTGTGCCACCCCATAGTTTCTAAGCCTATTAGTTTCATTTGTTCAAGTCCCTCGTGGACCAATCATTCTCTTATGACCTTGGTGGTGAGCATTTGCGCAGGTCCTTGGGTGGGAGTAGCAGAGTGTGGTACCAGTCTCCTATGACCTTGGAGGTCAGCCTTTGCACAATTCCTTAGGTGGGGGTAGCAGAGTATGGTATCAGCCTCCTATGACCTTGGTGGTCTGAGGCAGGCTGCTACAGCTTATGGTGCGAGCTACTAAGGCTTACAGTGTGGGCTATTAAGCCTTATAGCGTAAGGCTTATAGTGCAGGCTATTTACAGAAACCAAATAAGTGGTTCACTTCATTACTCATTTCCCATCCTTGAGGGCTATCTCATGCCCTTTTTACCTAGTTTTATATTAGGAGCGGGCTCTGATATAATGAGAAGAGGGATTCTTTACTTGCTTCCAACAGAGAGTAAAGCCTGGAGTTTGAGGTATGCAGGGGGCCCACTTAAGCTCCCCTTGGAGCATGATAGTATTTCTGAGCTTCTGAATTCTTGGGCCTTTCAGAAGCTCCTCAGAACACAAGAAGCTGGCTCACGTCATACATCCACAACAGAGATAAAACAACAACAACAAAAACAAAACACCACCAGCAAGCAGAAACAGCCAGAGCTTAAACTGTCTGCCTACACACCCTAAGGCTATACTATAAGATCCTGCCCCCAGTGACAGTCCTCCAGCAGGCTGCAGGAAACTCAAGTTGCAAGTTTAATTTAAAAACAAACAACAACAAAAACCTCAGGCTATGGGGGACACAACTTCACATTCAAACTACTGCAACCAATATTTTGGTTCTTGCTCCCATATCAAAAAGGCCACAGTAGATGACATGACACTCCTAGCATGTGGTATAGCTCTGGTAAGCCACTTGTCTTATTTAAAAAAAAAATATTTTTATTTTTATTTGATGTTGTTTTTTTAAAAATATATTTAATTAATTTATTTGATACAGAGAAAGAGAGAGAGAGAGAGAGGAAGGGAGGGAGGGAGAATGGGCACTCCAGGGCCTCCAGCCACTGCAAATGAACTCCAGATGCATGTGCCATCTTGTGCATCTGGCTTATGTGGGTCCTGGATGAGAGACCAGAAAGAAATAACACGTAACTAATTAAACAATGACACTGCCATTGTAGGACAAACCATTGTGAACAAAGGAGGATCCCGGGCTCCGCTCAGATAAGGAACGAACTGATTAAAGTGCCAACCTTTGCTTCTGAAACTCATGCTCGCTTGCTCAACAGGACATTCCAGAAATACTTAGCTCTGGGGGCCTCCGGCCCTTGCAAAAGATAGGATCTGCAAGCAGTCTGCTGACCAGAGATGAGCAACTAGAAATGTTCCCGCGTGTGCCTTCTTGGAACCAATCATTTTAAAAGATGCTATGTGATGTAACCTTTTGCCCCCTTCCCACTCTTTTCCTTTATAAACCCCTACTTTTAGAAGGTCGAGGCTCTCTCCCACTCCCGCTGCGTCGGTCTGTGTGGATTGAGTCCCTGCTTAAGCTTGACATTAAAAGAAACCTGTTGCTTTTACATTCGAGTGTCTCGGCTTCTGTGGCGGTCCTCTAGGTGACTCCTGGGTGACCGGGGGTCTTGGCTCCTGGTCAGGGGTCATGGCACAACATCTTGGGGGCTCGCCCGGGATCCCTAGAGACCCCCAATGAACCCAAGACCCCGAAGGTTTCTTCTCTGACCGGCCGGGTGAGTAACTGAGTGCTCCTTTTCCTTTTCTTTTTCTTCCCTTTTACTTTCAGTTTGCTGGCAAGCCGCATTCATGGCATTTGTAATCCTGTAATTTTGGACAAGTCTTATGTCCCTGGTGGACGCACCGTAAGGGCAGACCTGGAGGAGGCTTGAGACGTCTTGCCCCCTCATTTGAGTAGGGACCCTGTCCTGGAGGACAGAGCCAACCTATTGAGGAGACCAGCTCCCATTCGTACCGTGTTTGGTATTGTTGAGCCATCCCTTAAGGACACAGACTCGTTTGGCCATCACGGATTTGGGGAGACCAGCTCCCATTTGTATTGTGTTTGGTATTGTTGAGCTATCTCTTAAGGACACAGACTCCTTTGGCCATCACGGATTTGAATTTAGCTCTGAAGTGCGCATAACTCTCTATTGGGCCCTCTGTGTTTGTGTTGTACTTGTATGTCTGTGTGTTACATTCATCCTGATCCTACAGACGCTTTTCCCTGGATGTTTATAACATGGGACAGACACCTTCTTCTCCTCTAGGACTCTGTCTGGCACACTGGAAGGATGTCAAAAGTGTCGCCCGAGAGAACAGAATAGCTGTTAAGAAAGGCAAATGGATCATGCTCTGTACCTCTGAGTGGCCCACCTTTAATGTAGGATGGCCACCAGAGGGAACTTTTCACCTGAATACCATATTAGAAGTTGAAAAAATTGGTTTTCGTCCTAGGAGTGGACAACCTGACCAAATTCCTTATATTGCGACCTGGAGAAATTTGATAGAAGAACCTCTTCCTTGGATAAAGCCCTTCCTTCCTCCCCTACCCCTTTCTTCACAGGTGTTGGCCGCCTCCCCTAAAAGAGGTACCAAACCCACTGCAGAGGTGACGGCCCCCATCCTCACAGGAGGAAACGAGGAAATCAACATCTTCCCTCCCCCCTATGTACCTCCTCCCAACCCTAATCCTCCCCAACCTCCATTAGAGGCCCCAGCTCCAGCCAGCCTGCCTCCAAATCCACAGGGACCAGCTCAGGCTACACGGAGCCAGAGGGCAGCTACCCCACAAGTCCCTGACCAGACAGTGGCTCTACCGCTCCGCCCTGCTGGACCCATTGATGCGGATGGGAATCAGCCCTTTCACTATTGGCCTTTTGCCACCAGTGACCTGTACAATTGGCGTTCTCAGAATGCTCCCTTCTCTGAGAATCCTAGGGGACTGACTAATCTGTTAGAAACTGTGCTCTTCACCCACCAACCCACCTGGGATGATTGTCAGCAGCTCCTACAGGTTTTGTTCACTACTGAGGAGCGAGGCAGGATCATTGAAAGTGCCCGCAAACTCGTTCCAGGGCCTACAGGAGATCCCACCACCGACCCTGCCATAATAAATGGCAGTTTCCTGACTACCCGCCCCACCTGGGACTACAATACGGCACAAGGTAGGGAGAGACTCCTGATCTATCGCCGGACTCTGTTAGCGGGTCTCAGGGCAGCAGCAAGAAAGCCTGCCAATATGTCCAAGGTATATGATGTCAGACAGGGACCAGATGAGAGTCCAGCCGCTTACCTAGAAAGACTCCAAGAAGCCTTCCACAGATACACTCCATATGAGCCTGAGTCAGGGGAAGCAGCTACCACTGTCATGTTTGCTTTTATTAATCAGACCGCCCCTGATATTAAGAAAAAGTTACAGTCATTAGAAAGGTTAGGAGAGAAAAATATTAGGGACTTAGTAGCAGTGGCGGAAAAGGTCTTTGATAAAAGAGAAAGCATAGAGGAAAAAGAAATTAAACGAGAAAGGAGACAGGAAAGAAATTTAACTAAGATCTTAGAACTACAACAGACCAAGCATCGTCAAGATCTTAAGGAAATTCTGGCTGCCACTGGAAATCTCACCACCCAGGACACCACTTGCATGAGGAGACCCCATTGGAAGGGAGACAATAAAGGAACAAAATCTAAGGTAAGAAAGAATCAATGTGCATACTGTAAGGAGGAAGGACATTGGGTCCGAGATTGTCCCAAAAATAAACAACGGACTAATATCCTGGCAGCCAGTAAAGAAGACAGTGACTGAGGGGGACAGGGCTCAGTTCCCCTCCCTGAGCCCAGGCTAACCCTTGATGTGGAGGGGAAGAAAATAACTTTTATGGTGGACACTGGGGCAGAGAATTCAGTACTATTACAAGCAGAGGGGCCCATGACAAAGAAAACTATCTGGGTCCAGGGAGCCACAGGCACCAAACCTTACCAATGGACAACTAGGAGGACTGTTAATTTAGGCACCAACCAGGTGACCCACTCCTTCCTGGTCATACCTGAATGTCCATATCCATTGTTGGGACGTGACTTGTTATCTAAAATGAAAGCCCAGATATCCTTTTCAGAACAGGGGGCACAAGTTTCTGCCATGGGTGGATCTTCACCCAAATTAAAGGCTACAATAGCCCAAATTCTTATAACTACCAATCTAACAGAAGAATACAGGCTTTTCCAAAAACATGCAAAGGAGGGGGAACTTTTAGATTCTTCCTGGTTGATGGAATATCTGCAAGCTTGGGCAGAAACTGGTGGGATGGGATATGCACAACACAGGCCCCCCATACTGGTGGAACTAAAACCCGGAGCCACACCAGTTAGGGTACGACAATACCCAATGCCAATGGAGGCCAAACAGGGGATCACCCCCCACATCAGACGGCTCCTCCAGTTGGGGGTCCTAAAGCCAGTCCAGTCAGCTTGGAACACTCCCCTCCTACCAGTGAAAAAGCCTAACTCAAACGACTACCGCCCAGTCCAGGATCTGAGGGAAGTAAATAAAAGAACAATGGATATCCACCCAACAGTTCCTAATCCTTATACTTTGTTGGGAAGCCTAACACCTCAGCTCATTTGGTATATTGTCCTGGACTTAAAAGATGCATTCTTTAGCCTACCCTTAGCCCCACAGAGCCAACCATACTTTGCTTTTGAATGGCATGATCCAGACATTGGAATCAATGGCCAACTCACCTGGACTCGGCTGCCTCAAGGATTCAAAAACTCTCCTACAATCTTCGATGAGGCTTTACATGAAGATCTCTCAAACTTCTGGTACGTAACCCAGGACTTACTCTGTTACAATATGTGGATGATCTTTTAATAGGAGCAGTCAGCCAAGAGATATGCCTGGCGGGAACCAGAGACCTCCTACAGACGTTGGGCAATCTGGGATACTGGGCCTCTGCTAAAAAGGCCCAGATCTGCAAGCAGCAGGTGACATACCTGGGATACATCCTCCAGGATGGGCAACGCTGGCTGTCAGATGCCCGGAAAGAGACTGTTCTCCAGATCCCAACACCAACCTCACCCAGGCAAGTTAGAGAATTCCTTGGCACAGCAGGCTTCTGCCATCTGTGGATCCCTGGATTCGCGGAACTGGCAAAACCTCTATATGAAGCCACCAAGGAAAACCAGCCTTTCCAATGGACAGATCATCACCAACAAGCTTTTGATGACTTAAAGGTACGCCTTCTAGAAGCCCCGGCCCTAAGCCTCCCTGATGTGACTAAGCCATTTATGCTCTTCATAGATGAACATAATGGGATAGCAAAGGGAGTCCTCGCCCAAAGTTTAGGACCCTGGCGGTGCCCTGTTGCCTACTTGTCAAAGAAACTGGACACTGTAGCAGCAGGGTGGCCCCCATGTCTGAGGATTATAGCTGCCACAGCCCTTCTAGTCAAGGATGCAGACAAGCTGACTTTGGGACAAAACCTTACAGTTGCCACCCCTCATGCCATTGAGGGAGTGCTAAAGCAACCGCCGGACCGCTGGCTCAGCAACGCCCACATGGTCCACTATCAGACTCTGCTCCTGAATCCAGCCAGAATAACTTTCCAGACGCCCATTACTCTGAACCCCAATACTCTGTTGCCTGATCCAGACTTGGAGATGCCTCTCCACGACTGTGTGGAGATACTGGCTCACGTGTACAGCGTAAGGCCAGATCTCAAGGACACCCCCCTCAAAGACGCTGAAGTAACCTGGTTTACAGATGGCAGCAGCTTCATCCAGGATGGACACAGGTACGCGGGGGCCGCAGTCACGTCGGGGACAGATGTCATTTGGGCAGAGTCTCTTCTAGCAGGCACATCAGCCCAAAAGGCAGAACTTATAGCCCTCACCAAAGCCTTACAACTAGGGGCTAATAAAAAACTAAACATATATACGGACAGCCATTACGCATTTGCTACGGCACATGTCCATGGAGCAATATACAGAGAGAGGGGGGCTCTTGACAGCTGAAGGAAAAACCATTAAAAACAAGCAAGAGATCCTAGATCTGCTCCAAGCCCTCTGGGGCCCTACACAGGTGGCTATCATTCACTGTTCAGGACACCAAAAAGGGGACAGACTAATTCCCCAAGGAAACAACTTAGCTGACCAGACAGCCAAACGTGTGGCCCTGGCAACTAGGATAGCCCCTGTCCTAGTAGACCCGGGAGGCAGAAAACTTCCAGACGTTCCAAAATACACCTCAGAAGACTTAACATGGATTAAACAATTAAAAGGAGCCCAACAGTCTGATGACTGGTGGAAAACAGAGGATGGCCGCCTGATTCTACCTCAAAGATTGGGATAGAGAATTCTAAAAAAGATCCACCATTCTTCCCATGTAGGAATCAAGCGGATGCAGGAGTTACTGTGTAACTCCCACCTCAAAATAAAAAATGCCAGTCAGATCATTGAGCAAATTGTATCTAATTGCCAGCCTTGCTGTATGACTAATGCTACAGCTCTTCCCTCCAATCCAGGAACCAGACCAGGAGCCTATTGGGAATTAGACTTTACTGAAATTAGGACCGGAAAAACAGCATATAAGTATCTCCTAGTGTTTATAGATACATTTTCAGGCTGGGTAGAAGCCTTCCCTACAAAAACAGAGACTGTGCAGGTGGTTGCTAAGAAGATACTAGAAGAGATATTGCCCAGGTATGGCTTCCCAATCTCTCTAGGTTCAGACAACGGACCAGCTTTCATATCTCAGGTAAGTCAGGGAACAGCCACTGCACTGGGGGCCAATTGGAAGTTGCACTGTGCTTATCGCCCTCAGAGTTCAGGACAGGTAGAAAGCATGAATAGAACTCTAAAAGAGACCTTGACTAAATTAGCTTTAGAGACCGGCGCTGACTGGGTGTCTCTCCTTCCCTTTGCTTTGTTCCGAGTTCGGAACTCCCCATATCATATGTGTCTGACCCCTTTTGAGATAATGTTTGGAGTGCCGCCTCCTATTATCCCAAGCCTCCAAATTGACCTTCTAGAACAAATGGATGACCAAGACCTAATTCGCTCTTTAAAGCGTTTACAGCTCACTCACAAAGAGATCTGGCCACATTTAAGGGCTGTATATGAGACTGTTGCTCCCCCAAAACCCCACAGGTTCCAACCAGGAGACAAAGTACTTGTCAGAAGATACCAACGGAAGTCCTTAGAACCCAGATGGAAAGGCCCCTACATCGTGCTGATGACCACTCCCACAGCCATAAAGGTAGATGGCATCACATCATGGATCCATTGGACCCACGTAAAGCCACTTCCCTGGCAAGCTGGAGACACATGGACGAGCCATCCTGACCCAGAGGACCCACTGAAGCTCTGCCTCCACCGGAAAGACCCAAATTGAAACAAGTACTGATACTGTTATTTACTGTTTGCTTAATTAATAGCCAGGTTTGCTGGGCTGCTAGAAACCCTCATCTCCCACATAACATTTTCTGGCAGACCATCACCCCTAGTTCCAAAAAGGTGGTAATGCAAACTTGGGAAACACATCCCCCTGGAACTTGGTGGCCCAATTTGACTTTAGACTTATGTGCCCTTTTTAAACAGGACCCCCATCACCAAGGCAGGATAGGAATCCCAGGATGTGGAACTCATACTGCCATGCAAACCTTACAGGGCACCTGCTTTTATGTATGTCCAGTCCCCACGGATAGGAGGAAAATCTCAAAATGTGGGGGAGAAGCAGATTTTTGTTTTCTTTTTTATTATTATTTATTTATTTATTTATTTTTATTTATTTGAGAGCAACAGACACAGAGAGAAAGACAGATAGAGGGAGAGAGAGAGAGAATGGGCACGCCAGGGCTTCCAGCCTCTGCGAACGAACTCCAGACACGTGCGCCCCCTTGTGCATCTGGCTAACGTGGGACCTGGGGAACTGAGCCTCGAACCGGGGTCCTTAGGCTTCACAGGCGAGCGCTTAACTGCTAAGCCATCTCTCCAGCCCAGAGAAGCAGATTTTTATTGTAAAGCATGGGGATGTGAACAGACTGGGACTTGTTCTTGGGTAAAGCCATCCCCCTCGAGCCTCATTAAGATCCAAAGGAGCAAGGCCACTCAATGTACCCCGAGACTACCTACATGTAATCCCATTGTTGTTTCCTTTACTGAAGCAGGAAAAAAGGAGACAAAATGGGATACAGGGATTACTTGGGGATTGCGACTCTGCCAGTCAGGATATAACAATGGAGTCCTGTTCACCATTCTCTTAAAAATTACACCCCTACAGCCACCCCAGGCTATAGGGCCCAATAAGGCCTTAACTCAAGCCGTACCAGTCAAACCCCTTGCCCCACATAATAACACCAGGACCCTACCTCCTTCAAAGCCCCATCCCCCCCCCCCATCACAAGCCTATAAAATGACAACACAAAAACTTCCAGGGAGGCCTGCAGAAGACATAGAAAGAAACCCTAGCAGGGATTTGATGCAAGAAGAACACAACCCTCTTCTCTCACTCTTACACTCTACCTATTGTTTCCTTAACTCCTCTAGACCTGATCTCACCGAATCCTGTTGGTTATGCTATAATGCGAGGCCCCCATTTTATGAAGGGGTCGCAGTCTCTGATTCATATAATGTATCATCAGATATAAACAAATGCAGATGGCAACAGCCAAGAAATATAAAACTTACCCTCCAACAGGTATCTGGACAAGGACTATGTGTCCCTGGTGCCCAATCTAACTCAATTCCCTCTCCTTTATGTAATCAGACCATTTTTCTCAATGCCTCTTCCTCCTATCTTATTCCTTCTGAAGACTCTTGGTGGGTTTGCAATACAGGGCTCACACCCTGCATTAATGCAGCTGTGCTAACCACTGCTGAAGATTCCTGTGTTCAGGTACGATTAATCCCTAAAATAACCTACTACTCAGCTGAAGAGATGAACCACTATCTGGGTGTAGACTTAATCAGAACAAAGAGAGAGCCGATTACCGCCCTAACTGTTAGTTTACTACTAGGTTTGGGACTTGCAGGAGCAGGAACGGGAATAGCTTCCATAGTGACTCAGAACCAACAGTACACTGACCTCAGAATAGCAATAGACTCAGACATCCAAGAATTAGAAAAGTCAATCTCCCATTTACAAGAGTCACTTACTTCCCTAGCTGAGGTAGTTCTTCAAAATAGAAGGGGTTTAGATTTACTCCTTCTACAACAAGGGGGACTATGTCAAGCTTTAGGAAAAGAATGTTACTTCTATGTTGATCATTCTGGAGTAATTAAAAAATCAATGACTAAAATAAGGGAGGGATTAGAAAAGCGACAACGTGAACGCATACTTCAAGAAGGATGGTTTGAATCATGGTTCAATTGCTCCCCCTGGTTCACTACCTTGATATCCACCCTCCTAGGACCCCTACTCATCCTACTACTATTGCTTACTTTTGGCCCCTGTATTTTATGTGTTCTTTGACCTCTTTGAACATATTTATAATTATTCTTTTGAACTCTTTCTCAGGCATTTCCTCTAACTCTTTCTCACTGGAGGACATTTCTGATGCATTAATACTTTTAGGTGGATTTATATCATCTTGCTTTTTAGTGTTTCTTGTGTTATAATGTATATATTTTTGCATCTTGGATTAAGTTAATGCTTGGATTTTCTAGCTAGCTGTGTATTCTTAGCTGTATCAATTGATTTGATGTAATATATTTTCAGGGTAGGACCTTAAGGTGTTAGGTGTGGCTCTTAAGACTCTCAGAGTATCTACAAAGATGTTCTTAGGGGTTGAGTTTCCCTGCTATAGGAGTATTCAAGCAGGCTGAGTGGAATAAAATACAGGTAGATTCTAAAATTTAACTAAACACTGTACACATTCAATCAAAAACAGCCCCGAGTATGTATGCAAGAGTAGTTATTATAACGACCAGATCCTCTATCAACAAAGAGGTTAATATTTCTGGTCTGTTGAGGGATCCAAGTCAGCTTGTGAGCAAGTGAGACCCTTCCCTGGTGCAATCCCAGTTAACTTGGATGATTTTGGTCTCAGTCAATTTGCTGCCTGGGTCGTTAGGCTGCTGTTCTGATTTCTGGAGCTGGGCACTTGCTTTTCCTGCGGGGCAAACTGAGCCGCTGCTGCTGCCTCTCCTGCTGCTGTAGCTGCCACTGCTGGAGCCACCACTGCTACTGAAGCTGCTGCTGCTGTGTCCACTGCCGCTGCTCGCCCTGAAGCTGCTGCTGCCGAGTCTGCCGCTGCTGCCACTCCTGGGTCTGCTGCTGCTGGGGCCGCTGTTACCAGTGCTGGAACCACTGATGTTGCTGCCGAACTCTGCTCCTGCTTGGGTCCCGCTGTCAGCCCAAGTTGGCGTGGCTGGGTCCCGGGCCGCTGCTCTGTTCGCCGGAGCTGGGCTCAGGCGGTGGGGGAGGGGAAGGAGCCGCAGCTGCTCTGGTTCTCTCGCTGCTCCACGTGTTCTTCTACCTCGCAGTCTGCTCCTCCGTTGCTCGGTGCCGCTCTCCCCTCACGTTTCCCGAGTTGCGGAGAGCGTGGTGTGAGGGGAAGCACCCGCACCTGGCTTTTCCTGCAGCTCAAGCTGAGTCTGGCGGCTTTCTGCTGCGCCGCAGCCGCAGCGGTTGGCCGAGCTGCCGGAGCCGCTTTTCCCGCCTGTGCAGGCTCTGGATGCTCTGGAACTCTTCTACTTCTCTGCTGCCGCTTCAATTTCCTATACACCTCACTTTTTAGTAAAAGTGTGTATTTTGCTGAGATTTTTGGTCTTTTTCCCCCCTAGGCTGCTTTGGCGTGGTACCTACGCCGCCATCTTAACCGGAAGTGGCCCCTGTATTTTAAATAAGCTGGTAAAGTTTATGAAACAACGGCTAGGCACCATCCAATTGATGGTACAAAGAAATTACTCTTACCAACCAGTGACAACCAACATAGATACAGGAAATATTTAGACACTCAAATAGGGACCTTGGATAGGCTCCCCAAGACACATAGAGAGGGGGAAATGAGAGACCAGAAAGAAATAACACGTAACTAATTAAACAATGACACTGCCATTGTAGGACAAACCATTGTGAACAAAGGAGGATCCCGGGCTCGGCCCAGATAAGGAACGAACTGATTAAAGTGCCAACCTTTGCTTCTGAAACTCATGCTCGCTTGCTCAACAGGACATTCCAGAAATACTTAGCTCTGGGGGCCTCCGGCCCTTGCAAAAGATAGGATCTGCAAGCAGTCTGCTGACCAGAGATGAGCAACTAGAAATGTTCCCGCGTGTGCCTTCTTGGAACCAATCATTTTAAAAGATGCTATGTGATGTAACCTTTTGCCCCCTTCCCACTCTTTTCCTTTATAAACCCCTACTTTTAGAAGGTCGAGGCTCTCTCCCACTCCCGCTGCGTCGGTCTGTGTGGATTGAGTCCCTGCTTAAGCTTGACATTAAAAGAAACCTGTTGTTTTTACATTCGAGTGTCTCGGCTTCTGTGGCAGTCCTCTAGGTGACTCCTGGGTGACCGGGGGTCTTGGCTCCTGATCAGGGGTCGTGGCACAACACTGGGGAATCGAACTGGGATCAAATGCCTTAACTGCTAAGCCATCTCTCCAGTCCTTTTTATTTATTTGAGATAGAGAGGGACAGAGAGAGAGAGCCACATGTATTTTTGATCAGGGAGGACAAAGAGACACAGAGATGGACTCAAAGCTAGTGTACCATCTCTAAGAGGAGAGTCACAACAAATGCTTCCAAAGGATGACACATGGTCAACACAGCCTTGACTTATCCTAGTAGACAACACAATGCTGACAGTCATAGAATTCCTCATAGGTCCCCAAGAATCTCTCCTACAGAGTCACTAGTGACCTTCAAAAATGCAATATATGGTTACTTTTGGCTGCCTACCTAGTCTTAAAAACCATGCAAGTGAGTATAACCACAGAATATAACAATGTAAACAGATGTTCAGGTTAACAGGCTTTCCTATCTGATGCTAAATGTAGACATCCACTTGGTCATTTTTAATTTAATTATTACATTTGTTGAGGGAAGTTTAAAGCCAAGGAAAGGCACTTATGTGGCTAGAGATCCCATGTGGAGGGTCTGGTAAAACTGGAGAGAAAAGAAAGTTTAAAGAATTCCTACAGGGCTGGAGAGATGGTTTAGTGGTTAAGTGCTTGCCTGTGAAGCCTAAGGACCCCCGTTTGAGGCTCGGTTCCCCAGGTCCCACGTTAGCCAGATGCACAAGGGGGTGCACGCGTCTGGAGTTTGTTTGCAGAGGCTGGAAGCCCTGGCATGCCCATTCTCTCTCTCTCCCTCTCTCTGTCTTTCTCTGTGTCTGTCGCTCATAAATAAAAAAATTTAAAAAAAAAAAAGAATTCCTACAATGTGAGCTAAATGGGGGTAAAGAGCCCATGTGGAGAGGAGTAAGGGCTACCCCAGCCTCCCCACCCCCAACCCCGCCTCAGCTCAGCCCTGGTGGGCCTGGGTTGAGCCTAGGTGAAACTCACTAGCAGCTGAAAATTCCCAAGTGGTCAGGCATCTCAGCAAGCATGCCTTCCCCTCATAAATGTGTTTATAAACTTATGGCGGTGGTCCCTGCCTTCTGGCTCAGGTGAACCAAAGGGACAGCTGGTTGGTTAGGGTTAGGGGCTGTTCAGGAAGAGGCTAGTCCTGATGCCAAGTTCTGGGGGCTGAACTTGACCTGCCACAATGTTTCCTAGGAAATACCTCCTTCCCAGGAGGGGGCCCAGGCTGTTTATAGAAAAACAGGTCTAGGTGACTAGGCAAGAGATAAGAAGTGAGATCATCTTTGATTTCTTTTTAAAAATTTTAATTGCTACCTTTTATTATTTTACAATATATTTCAAAAAATGACATTATAGTTGCCTTGATTGCTTTACAAGACCGGGAATAAAAGAACACTTAGAACACACAAACATCAAGCTGAAACGCCTCCTTGTACTGAGCCATAATACCAAAGGGTTTGTTTTTTAAATAAGCAGATGTGTGATAATGCAAAATAGAACTAAAACTTGTTAAAACACAAAGCAAACTTGGCTTTAATGGCATAGAAAAGAGGTGTTTTTTTTTTTTTTTTGTTTTGTTTTTCAACACATCTGGTTCTGGCAGTAAATAGTAGGATGCATTTAAAGCAGCATGTGCCCTGAAAACTTGTGTCTTCTGTGTGTGCATTATCACTTGGACCAGAGACTAGACACATGAAAAAATAATTGTTCTCAATATCCTCAGTACTTTTCCCTCCACAATGTCAGAATGTTAATGAACAGAGCTCAAAATTCTTATGAGTGATGGTATTTTTATAGTTATTTTTCTCCAGTAGCACTGGATGCTGTAACATTTATCTAAAAGAGAAGCAATAAAAATGAAAGGACATCCTCCAGGATCTGATTTTCACTTCACATTCTCCAAGTAGTAAAATAGCAGCTCTCGGGCTGGGGAAATGGCTTAGTGGTTAAGCTGTTTGCCTGAAAAGCCTAAGGATCCCAGTTCAATTCTCCAGGACCCATGTAAGCCAGATGCACAAGGGGGTGCATGCATCTGGAGTTCCTTTGCAGTGGCTGGAGGCCCTGGCACGCTCCTTCTCTCCTTCTCTCTACCTGCCTCTTTCTCTCTCAAATAAATAAAATATTTAAAATAAAATAGCAGCTCTACAGGGTGATGATAATGAACTTCAGTTTCTTTGTATTAGTTTTTAATCATGTTAACATTAAAACAGATTTAGCTGGATTTCCAAAAGGAAAATCTTACTTGCCAAATATTTCAGAACTTTTAAAAAGCATTAAATACATGTAATTTGTACTTATCTACAAAACACTTATGTGTATATATTTATTTATATATCTTACTGTCAATGAAATCCCTTTTATTTGTCTAGATATGAGAAACAAGGTAAGTGACCAATGCTAGGTTTCTTTCTTTATAAGCAATATTTTGGATCTAAAAACAAAACTGAATATTCCTGCAGCATTTTTAAAATAACCTCACAAAATAGAGTAAAAAGAAACCCCTATTGGATAGGCTTCAGCCAGGCAATTCTTGTTAGGTTAGATGCTACCAAAGTGGCATTGCGACATTGGCATTGAAATTTCTGTTTTCTTTCTTCGAGTTTGTCAGTTCTTTACTACAATTACCCTTTTCTAGCAGGACACAGTGTGTAATCACACAGTAAGGCTGACAGACCATTTACATTGCTCATAGTATCACGGTGGATCTAACTCTCAAAAGCTGATCCAAACCAAAGTGAACACTAGGCAACGACAGCCACATTTGGTCACATTCAAGTATTTCCAAAAGCACTCTGCTCCTACACATGTCTTTTTTAACTGATTTTGTGTCAAGTTTATTAAACTTGTATCACATAAAATTGTAATTTTTTAAAGAATTGTATTTTGGGCTGGAGAGATGGCTTAGTGGTTAAGCTGTTGCCTGTGAAGCCTAAGGACCCCGGTTCGAGGCTCGATTCCCCAGGACCCACGTAAGCCAGATGCGCAAGGGGGCGCACGTGTCTGGAGTTTGTTTGCAGTGACTGGAAGCCCTGGCACACCCATCCTCCCTCCCTCCCTCTTTGCCTCCTTCTCTCTGTCACTCTTAAATAAATAAAATAAGCAAAAATAAAAATAAAAAAAAAGAATTGTATTTTAAGGGACTACTCTATACTTCAGTTTGCAAACTGTCATTAGTAATGTCCTTTCTATAAACATGGTTGGCAAAATTAAAAAGGCACAAAAGAGGGGCAAACAAGATATGTTTTCAACTTTTGGTGACGAGTACCAGGGCACATATCGTATAGTTCATGAAGAAAAGCTGACAAACAATTCAGCAATTCAAGCACAACTTGAGCTACGAAAAACTTCTCTTCAGAAATATCCTGAGGCATGAGGCAAAAATTACTTTTCCTTATCACATGCTTTATGTAAAATAAAATGAAAAGCGGCGCATACATTTGGTTTTAACAGTGGACCCATGTTTTTAAAATTGTGAGGCAAATAATCAAAGGAAAACAATACCAAAATAACTTTCATAAACAAACTCCACCTGTAGCCTCTGTTTACCACTCAGTGAGATAAACCTCCAATAAAATGTAAAATGCAAAATGCATGGGCTGGATGGATGGCTTAGCAGTTAAGGCATTTGCCTTCAAAGCCAAAGGACTCAGGTTCAATTCCCCAGATCCCACGTTAGCCAGATGCATAAGGGGATGCACGCATCTTGTGTTCATCTGCAGTGGCTGGAGGCCCTGGCATCCTCTCTCTCTCTCTCCCTCTTTCTCTGTCAAATAAATAAATAAATAAATAAAAATAAAAATATATTTAAAAAAAAATGTAAAATGCAGCAAACACAAACATGTAATCTAAAAACTTTCATGATAATCCCTGTAACGGGCCAATCAAAAAGGAACAAGTAGATGTTATGCATTCCTGTGGCTCTTGAAAATTCCCCTTTTCTTTGTTTAAACCTAATAAAAGCTCCTCCCAGACTCCATTAGGGGCTCTTGGATGGATCCACTGCTTTGGTAAAATCTGGAGCCTGAGCTTAACCCGGAAATAAAGATCTTTGCTGTTGCACACGTGTCTGATTCTGTTGGTGGTCTTTGGGGGACTCCGTGATTTGGGCATCTATGTGTGTAGATTTTTTTTAATTTAATTTAATTTAATTTTTTATCTTTTCATAATTTTTATTAACATTTTCCATGATTATAAAAAATATCCCATGTGTGTGTAGATTTTTTTGAGACACATCATCAAGACTATCTATGTGCAAAATCACTGTTTTTGCATATATTTGTAGTTCCCAGATAAAACTGGGCTTTCCTTTGATGTGAATTCATTTCATTAAAACTATCGCCATCTGCCATGTTGGAAGATTGAAGAACATCACACATTTCAGAGGCCAGAAGTTTTTTTCTCCTGGAGTTGTAGTCTTTTGTATAACATTTTGCAAGCTTAGCATCATACCAACTTCTCCTTTCATTTTGTCTCTGTTTGAATGACATTATGCCAAGTATTGAAGAGCAAGCAAAACTGAGTGCATAACAGGGGGGTTGGGATGGCCCATAAACAAAATCAGGTCAGGCAGACATACTTGATCTTGGACGGTTGCTCTTCCATTTAGTGGAATTTAGTGGAATTTAGCTAAATCCGGTAGCTGGTTAACTATTGACAGAACATCAGGTTCTTCATTCATGGTGGAGGAGGAAGAATTCATCTTCTATCCCACACACTTGAGTAAAATCATCTTAAATTCCTCTAGAGCTTTAGGTGTCCAGGGCCCGCTGCCCCATCAGGACCACTCACACAGCTGAAGTAGAGGTCCCCAGCAGCACCCTCCTACATGTCCTGGTCTAACTCCAGTTTCCACAGAGCCCCGGTGCTGGTCCATCTTTGATTTCTATCAAGTGCAAACTTTCCTGTCTTTTACTTTCAGGGGCCCAGTCACCCTTAACTGCATACTCCCTCTCATTTCTCTCTCTCTCTCTCTTTCTCTTTTGAGGTAGGGTCTCACTCTGGCCCAGGCTGACCTGGAATTCACTATGGAGTCTGAGGGTGGCCTTGAACTCACAGCAATCCTCCTACCTCTGCCTCCTGAATGCTGGGATTAAAGGTGTGTGCCACCAAGCCCAGCACATTCCCCACTGTCTTGAGAAGACACTCTAACTGCTGTTAGAGGAAAGAGGACAATGACTGGTCAGTCTTTACCAGCTTCTGGCTGAATGGGGGTGTATGGCAGTTAGAGAGTCTCTCTCAGGGAGGGGACCTATTCTAAACTATTCTAAAGAACCCTGAAAGTGTATGATGGCATACAGGAAGATAGTCCTGGAAGAAAATGTTGGGGAGAAAGAATAAAAGTAAGGAGTTAATGAGACATGAGCACACAGCAAACTGGTCACCATTAGGGTTGTCCTTGTGGACTTCCAGGTCTTGGGGAGCACTCAAGGAAACCCAGCTAGATGGAGTTGGATTGTCTCAGGACCATCTCAGCATGAGTTGGCGGAGGTTTTCTCCCAAAACTGTTCATAGAATGGTGCAGTAGTGTCTGACATGGTCTGAATCTGTTTTTGTAAGGCTTATAAAACACAAGAGCTATTAGCAGTTATCAGGAATGTATACACAGCATTTAACCTTGATAATGGTAACTATACCATATTGTGTACAATAGCCTCCGAGAGTGCACCTTTTTAAATCTGTCCTACAGGCAGCCAGGGCCAAAGGTTGGCACCAGAGAAGCATTGACTATAATGATATTCTGGCACAAGTTAGAAGGGACTCACAATTGTTTCCAATGAACAATGAAGTTTTTTAAACTAAGCGACCCTTGATCAGAGTCATTCACATATATATTTTTGAATTAAAATAACAATTTTGACATCTATGGTTGTTTTTCTTTATTGTAGAATTAGAAGTATTAGAGAGGGACATGTCTCAAGACCCAAAGATATATTACATGTGTAAGGAGGCCTTACCCCAATCCACATGCTATGGTGATTGTGGGGCATACTGTCCCTCCAAGGGGTGGGATGAAAGACAGGGAACCCAAGGCTCTGACCCATGTCAACATCATGTGGTCCCCATACCCCTAGCCAGATGCTGAGACCTCCTGTGTCTCCTGGCTTAGAGCATCACTGTGCTGCCTGGGCTCTGCACCCAACTAATGATGTGTACCTTCCTCTGCTAGCTCAAAGAAAGCCCATCATTATGAGGAAAGAGAAAACACAATTTTGGCCTTCCTGTGGTATTGACATCTACATCTAACACTGTACCCCTGGATATTGCCTAGTGCCAGCCTGCAGCATGAAGGTCGAAACAGACCCCGAAGGAGGGAGTGGGAATGAATCTGAGACAAGAACACAAGGAATGGAGCTCAGGTTTATTCAGGCAGACACAAGCTTATATACAGAAGACAATGTGCTCGTGCCCAGGGCCATGTGGTAACGCCCCTCTATCAGGTGCCTATGCCTTATGTTAAATGATGCCTGGTGTTATTTCACCTGGGCTGCCTTCTCACCTAGGCTGTAGGATAAGAGATTAAAGACCACCTGTAGCTCCCGAAGTCAAAGAGCAGCTGCAGCTCCCCTGTGGCTTCCAACGTTGCATTCTAGGTCTGAGACCATTTCAGAAAACCCACTGACTCACTCATCAGAACCAACCAATACAATGACAGTGACCAAATTGCAAGTGGCTGGGCAGACGCAGCCAGGCCCTTTTCTTGGGGACCAGAGCTCTGGGGATGTTGAGGACAAAATGTTACCTCTAAACCTGGGCAGGTCCACAGATGAAAGATGAGGTAAGTCTTCTGTGTTTTATTAGAGACTTGTACTGTATATTATGTATATTAAAGGGGTTTTGTAACTCTATTCTTCTATTTACTATCAATTATTTATTTATTTGCAAGCAGAGAGAGAAGAGAGATAGAGATAGATAGATAGGTAGATAGATAAATAGATAGATAGATGATAGATAGATTGCTTTTGGTAAGATTGCCATTTTCACAATACTAATTTTTCCAATCCAGGAACAAGGAATGTTTTTCCATTTCCTAGTGTCTTCTGCAATTTCTTGCTTGAGTGTTTTAAAGTTTTGATTGTACAGATCCTTCACTTCCTTGGTTATGTTTATTCCAAGGTACTTTATTTTTTATTTTTTTGATGCAATTGTGAATGGGAGTGATTCTCTGATTTTCATCCTCTGTGTGTTTGTTGTGTAGGGTTCCCCGGAGGGGTCCCCGCTCAGGGCTGTCTACGGGACCCCAAGAACACTCACGCAGGACGCTCTCAATGCAAACCGCACGAGGTTTATTGATTCCGATGCATCGGGGCTCAACACAGATTCCTCTCGCAGGAGGAAAGGTGAAGAGCCCCTAGCCACGTGTTTGGTCAGCTTATAAAGGCTGAAAACTATAGGTATGCAGAGTCATAGGGGCTTTTCAGCCGTGGGTTCCCCTGATTGGGTGGGGCCCACGAGGCGGGCTCGTGAGGGTCCCTCTGATTGGGTAGGGCGTACAAAGGGCCAGGTCCTCATGGTATACTTTTTACAAAATGGAGGTAGTTGCATACTTTTTACAAAATGGAGGCAGTTGCAAAATGGCAGTTCTGTGATTCAGTGCAGTAGCAAGCAAGCCATATTACAGAAGCTTAAAAAGGCAAGTTAGCAAAGCAGCTAGAAAACAGAGCAGCAGAAATATGGCAACTTTTATCCTTTCAGTTGTTAGGAAGGCTACTGATTTCTCTGTATTTATTTTGTATTCTGCTATATGGCTATAGGTGTTTATCAGCTCTAACAGTTTGCTGGTAAAGTCTTTAGGGTCCTTTATGTACAGAATCATGTCATCTGCAAATAATAATAACTTGATCTCTTCCTTTCCGAGTTGTATCCCTTTTATGTGTGTTCCTTGCCTTATTGCTATGGCTAAGACTTCCAGTACTATGTTAATAAAAGTGGGGACAGTGGAAACCCTTGTCTTGTTCCTGATTTTAGTGGAAAAGCTTCCAGTTTTTCCCCATTTAGTAATATGTTGGCTGTAGGCTTGTCATAAATAGCCTTTATTATATTGAGACATGTTCCTTCTATTCCCAGTCTCTGTAGGACTTTTGTCATGAAGGGATGTTGGGTTTTATCAAATGCTTTCTCTGAATCTAATGAGATGATCATGCGATTTTTCTCCTTCAGTCCATTTATATAATGTATTAAATTTATTGATTTGCATATGTTGAACCATCCCTACATCTCAGGGATAAATCCTACTTGGTCAGAGTGAATGATTTTTCTGATATATTCTTGTATCCTGTTTGCCAATATTTTGTTGAGAATTTTTTTATCTACGTTCATGAGGGAGATTGGTCTGTAATTTTCTTTTTTTTTTTTTGTGCTATCTTTGTCTGATTTTGATATCAGGGTGATGCTGGCTTTGTAGAAGGGGTTTGGTAGTATTCCTTCTTTTTATCTTTTATAGAAAAGCTTAATAAGTAATGAAGGTATGGTAAAATTCCCTGAAGGTCTGGTAAAATTCACTAGTGAATCCATCTGGGCCTGGACGTTTTTTAGTTGGGAGAATTTTGATAACTGCTTGGATCTCCATACTTGTTACAGGTCTATTTAAGTGATTAATCTCATTTGATTTAATTTAAGTAGGTCATATGAATCAAGGAAATCATCTATTTCTTTCAGATTTTCATATTATTGGAGTATATGTTTTTATAGTATGTCCCTATGATTTTTTAAATTTCTCTGGTATCTGTAGTGATGCTGCCTTTTTCATCTCTAATTTTATTAATTTGTGTCTCTTCTCTCTTTCCTTTGGTCAGATTTGCTAAGGGTTTATTAATATTGTTTATCTTTTCAAAGAACCAACTCTTCATTTCATTGATTCTTTGGATTGCTTTTTTTGGTTTCAATGTCATTAGTTTCTGCCTAATCTTTATTATTTCTTCCCATCTACTGATTTTGTTTGCCTTGTTCTTCTTTTTCCAAGGCTTTAAAGTGAAGCATTAGGTCATTTACTTGAGACCTTCCTAATTTCCTAATATAGGCACTTAAATCTATAAATTTCCCTCTTAGGATTGCCTTCATTGTGTCCTAAAAGTTGTGGTATGTTGTATTCTCATTATCATTTGACTCCATGAATTTTTTGATTTCTTTATTGACCCATTCACCATTTAGTAGTGTATTGTTTAGTTTCTATGATTTTGTGTTTCCTCTATAGCTTTTCTTGGTATTGATTTGCAGTTTGATTCCATTGAGGTCAGATAGAATGCAAGGAATTATTTCAGATTTCCTGTATTTGTTAAGATTTGCTTTGTGTCCTAATGTATGGTATATTTTAGACAATGTTCCATGTGCTGATGAAAAGAATGTGAATTCTGCAGCATTTGGATGAAATGTCCTGTACATATCTGTTAGGTCCTTTTGTTCTATGACCTCATTTAATTCAGATGCCTCTCTGTATATTTTTTGCCAGTATGACCTGTCAATTGATGAGAGTGGAGTGTTGAAGTCACCCACTACAACTGTGTTTGGTGTTATCTGTGACCTTAGTTCTAATAGTATTTGTTTGATGCAGTTTGCAGCCCCCATGTTAGGTGCATATATGTTTAGGATTGTAATGTTCTCCTGTTGGAGTGTGCCTTTTAGTAATATAAAGTGACCTTCCTTATCTTTCCTAACTAATGTTGGACTGAAGTCTACCTTGTCAGATATTAGGATAGCAACCCCTGCTTGTTTTCTAGGCCTATTTGCTTGAAACTTGTTTTCCAACCTTTTATTCTAAGATAGTGTCCATCCTTTGTAGAAAGGTGAGTTTCTTGGAGGTAACAAATTGAAGGATCCTGCTTTTTAAAATTTTTTTTTGTTCATTTTTATTTATTTATTTGAGAGTGAGACAGAAAGAGGCAGAGAGAAAAAGAGAGAGAGAATGGGTGCGCCAGGGCTTCCAGCCACTGCAAACAAACTCCAGACACATGCAACCACCTTGTGCATCTGGATAACAAGGGTCCTGGAGAATCAAGCCTTAAACCAGGGTCCTTTGGCTTCACAGGCAAGCACTTAATCACTAAGCCATCTCTCCAGCCGATTCTGCTTTTTAACCCAGTCTGCAAACCTATGTCTTTTGGTTGGGGCATTGAGGCCATTGATATTAAGAGGTATTATTGAAAGGTATCTATTTATTTTTGCCATTTTTTTTTGGTAGTTCTTCTGGTTTTACTTTTGCTCCCTTGTATTAACTAGTATTTCAGTATGTTTTTTTTTTTTCTATGTTCCTTATATGTGTGCTTTTCTTTCTCTTCAGCATGGAGGATTCTTTAAAATATTTTCTGTAGAGTTGGTTTTGTCTTCAAATATTATTTTAGCCTCCTTTTGTTTTGGAATGTCCTTATTTCTCTATTTGAGTGGATAGCTTTGCAGGATAAAGTAACATTGGTTGACAGTTGTTATCTTTCAGAACTTGGAATATATCACTCCAAACCCTTCTTGCTTTTAAAGTTTGTGTTGAGTAAGCTGTTATGATCCTGATGGAATTACCTTTGTATGTAACTTGATTTTTTTCCTCTAACTTATTTCAATATTTTTTGTTTGTTTTGCATATTTGGTAGTTTAATTATAACATGGTGAGGAGAGGTTCTTTACAGGTTTTGTCTGGTTGGTGTTCTAAAGTAGTCCTGTATCTGCATTGGCACCTCTTTCCCAACTTGGGGGAAGTTTTCTTCTGTGATTTTGTTGAAAACACCTACTATGCCTTTGGAGTGAAATTCTTCTCTTTCTACTATACCCTGAATTCTTATGCTTGATATTTTCATACTGTCCCAGATATCTTGAAATTCCCATTCATACTTTCCTATTTGTCTTTTTCTTTTTGGACTGTATTAAATCTGCCACCTGGTCTTTAGTTTAGATATTCTATCCTCTCCTTCATCCATTCTACTGGTGAGATTTTCTACAGAGTTTTTTATGTTGTTGACTGTGTTCTTCATTGCTAGTAATTCTGACTGGTTTTTCTTTATTATTTCTATTTCCTTATTTATGTCTTGTATTGACTTCTTTATTTCATCCAGTTGGTTTCCCATGTCTTCTTTGATTCCATTTATTTTCTCTTTCATTTCTTTGATTTCCTCTTTGACTTCTTTGAGCATATTTATAATCATTTTTTTGAAATCTTTCTCAGGCATTTCTTTTAACTCATTATCACTGGAGGTCATTTCTGATGCATTAATACCTTTTGGTGGATTTATATTGTCTTGGCTTTTGGTGTTTCTTGTGTTATAATGTATATATTTTTGTAACTTGGATTTATTTTAATGCTTGGATTTTCTAGTTATCTGCAGTATTATTAGATGTATCAATCAATCTGATGTTATATTCTTTAGGATAGGATCTTATGGTGCTAGGTGTGGCTCTCAAGACTCTCAGAGTATCTAAAAAAGTGACCCTTGATGTTGGTTTTGTCTGCTGTGGAGAGTATTCATGTAGACTGAGTGGAACAAAATACATGCAGATTCTAAAATTTAACTAAACAATGTACATATTCAATGAAAAACAGCACAGAGTATTTATGCAAGAGTAGGTATTATGGCAACCAGAACCTCTAACAAAGTCACTGTTTCTTAGGGTGTGTGTTGCCCCACATGCTTAATCCTGTCCACTAGGAGACTAAGATTTCTGGTCTGTTGAGTGTCACAAGTCAGTTTATGACCAAGTGCGACCCTTCCCTAATGAACAAGAGAAGAGAAAAGAAAGCACTATAAATCAAGAAGCAACAAATAACAAGCCCAAAATATAGCTTATTCAAGAATAGAAAATCCGACTATCCATCATATTTAAAATATAATTTATCCTGATATGGAAGGTACATTAGCACTTCTCATTCAAATTTATATACCAGGCTTATTTGGCGGGTCCTGACCTGGTGTAATCCCGGTTACCTTTTGGGATGATTTTGGTCTCAGTTATGCTGGCTCCTGCTTGGGTCCCTCCTTGGTGCACTGTGGGTTCAAGTAGGCAGGCTGGGTTGCTGGATTGCTGCTCTGGTCACTGGTGCTGGGTGCTGTTATCTCCCTTCCCCAGGTCTCTGGTACTTGCTCTTGGGCTGGTGGTGGGGGAGTGGAGGCTATGGATGGTGGCTCTAGTTCTCACACTGGTCCACATGATCTTCTACCTCGTGATCTACTTCTCCGTTGTTTGCTGCAGTCCTACCTTCCCAGTTCTTGAGTTTGCAAGGAACTCCAGTGTGAATGGAAAATCCCCTCACCTGGTTTTTCCTGCAGCTCAAGTTGATCTGTGCAGCTGTGGCCTCGTGGACCTGGTGCTGCTGTGGACCTGGTGTTGCCACTGCTGAAGTCATTTCTGCCTGCCTATGTGGGCTCTGGATGTGCTGAATATCTCCTATTTCTCTGCTGCCATTGGTAATTTTTTACACACATCACTTTTTAGTAGAAGAGAGTATTTTGCTGTTTTTTTTTCTTTTTCTCCCTAGGCGGCTTTGGCTTGGTTCCTACTCTGCCATCTTAACCAGAAGTCCAGACCATGTGTTTTGATGCCCTTTGACGCTAAGGGGCTTTCAACTGTCAAAGGTGGCAATGTGGTAGTGATGGGGAGGGATGTGTTAAGGGCCTTCACAGAACAGAGAAGACAGCTTGGTGTCTGTCTGCAAACATATAAGCAAACTTGGTGTCCAGTAGCTTAGAAAGTGCCATGATGCTATGGGGGCAGAGGGGTTAACTGAAGGAAATAAAAACAAGAAACATCTTCAGCACAGTGTGAGCTTCCTTGAGTCGACCTCACCCCACACAACCCTGTTTCCCCTCAGACAGAAGTAATCAATCATTGTCAAATATGTGTTCAGCATTACTGTGTATTGTTTTTATTTATTTATTTTTGTTTTGTTTTGAGATAGTGTCTCACTCTAGCCCAGGCTGACCTGGAATTTACTATGCAGTCTTTCAGGCTGGCCTCAAACTCACAGCTATCCTCCTACCTCTACCTCCTGAGTGCTGGGATTAAAGGTGTGCACCACTACGCCAGGCTCTGTATATTGTTCTTTAGTATACAAGGTGTGAACAACTTTGACTCGAGGTTCAGGTTCTTTGAAGGTGACTGCATCTGTCTCTTAGGTGGCTAATAGAGCTGTTTTCTTGAGCTAGAGGGATGACTTAGCAGTTAAGGAGCTTCAGTTCCCCCCAACCCACATAAGCCAGATGCATAAGGTAGCACATATGTCTGGAATTTGCTTGCAGTGGCCAAAGCTCCTGGCGTGCCCATTCTGTCTTTCTGTGCCTCTTTCTCAAATAAATAAAATATATTTTTTTCAATATTTCAAGGTGGGGTCTCCTCCAAGCCCAGGCTGACCTGGAATTCACTATGTAGTTTCAAGGTGGCCTTGAATTTACAGCAATCCTCCTACCTCTTCCTCCTGAGTGCTGGGATTAAAGGTGTGCGCCACCATGCCCTGCCAAAATAAATAAATAAATATTTTAAAGGTGTGCTCCACCACACCCAGATTATTATTTTTTTTAATCTTATTTTTATTAGAGAGAGAGCCAAGGGGAGAGAAAGATAGAGAGAGGGGAGGGGCCACACCAGGGCCTCTGGTCACTGCAAATGAACACCAGATGCATGCACCATCATGTGCATCTGGCTTACGTGGGATCTAGAGAATCGAACCTGGATGTTCAGGCTATGCAGGTAAGCGTCTTAACCTCTAAGCCATCCTTCCAGCCCCAATTTTTTTTTTTTTTTTTTTCCCCGAGGTAGGGTCTCTGGTCCAGGCTGACCTGGAATTAACTCTGTAGTCTCAGGGTGGCCTTGAACTCACAGCGATCCTCCTACCTCTGCCTCTCGAGTGCTGGGATTAAAGGCGTGCGCCACCACGCCCAGCTCAGCCCAAAATTTTTAAAAAAGCTTTTATGTTGTGATCTCGGGTCCACATCTTGACCTACAATGTTTAGAGATGTAAACCTCTGCTTTCCACTGTTGTTTATTTCTTTATTTATTTAAGAGAGAGAGAGAGCGCGAGATGCAGATATATAGAGAGAATGGCTGACAGTGTAAATGAACTCCAGATGCATGTGCCACCTTGTCCATATAGCTTAAGTAGGCCCTGGGGAATCGAACCTGGGTCTTTTAGCTTTGCAGGGAAGCACCTTAACCACTAAGCCATCCCTCCAGTCCTGCACCGTTAATTGTGTCTTTAAGTGGACTACTGAGGACCACCGGCCACTCCTTTGTTCGTTAGGGCTGCCAGGGTTACAACTCTGAGCAAAACCAGGGCAGAGCCTGGCGAGACAGGCCCCCCGGTGGGCGTGGCCTCCACCGGGGCGGCTGCGCACACTTCCGGCGTCCCTTGGGTTTCCGGAGCGTGCTGTGGGGGGGAGACTCCTAGAGTGGCAGGAAGTGGCTTTTGGCAGCGCAGTTCCGGTGGGGCGTTGAAATCGCCTGGCCGCGGAACCAAGAGATCGTTGCGGATCGGATCACCGGGACGCCCGTGCCCGGCCCCCAGCGGCTGGTGCCCGCCCGCCCGCCCGCCAGCGTGGCTCCCGTCTCGGCCGCGCCCACGCTCGAGCTGGCGGGACTCCGGACGCCCCCGCGGCCTCGGGACGCGCGCAGGCCGGCCCCGGCCGCCCCTCGGGAGGCTCGACCCCCGAGTCCCGCCGAGGACGGCGCCCGGCGCCGCCACATTGCTCAGGTGAGCCCGCGAAGGCCTCGTCGGGCCCGCCCAGGCCGCAGCCCCCAGTCCTCCGCGAACTTTCCCGCTCCGCTCTCGGCCCGGAGGTTCGTGGCTACCGCTGTGATGATCAGATGAGGGCATCTGCACCCGCGCGGCTCGTGGCACCTTTTTAGGCGATTGTGATGCCTGCCCGAGTGTTCTGCCCGTTTTGCTTAAGACGGGGTTTGCCATTGTCGCCCTGGCCGACCTAGAACTCAGTAGGATCCTCCAGCACGCTAGGATTGTTTGCGAGGAGAGAGGAAGTTGAAAATGGGGGAGTGGGCGCTCCAGGGCCTCTTGCCACTGCGAGTGAATTCCAGGTGCATGCAGGCGCCAATTTACATATGGTTTTATGTGGGTACTGTGGCATCAAACCTGGGCCCTCATGCTTGGTTAGCAAGTTCCTTTAACTGACGACAAAGGACGTTTCATGGGCTGGGAAAAGAGAGGGACAGGGCCGCAACTTTACGGCTGTACCTGGGGAGTTGGAGTCTTGATCCCTGAATGGTCATCCAGCATACGTGGTTTTTTTAGAATTTTTATTTATTTATTTGAGAGAGCGAGAGAAGGAAAGAGGCAGAGAGAGAGAGGAGGGGAGAGCGAGCGAGCACCAGGGCCTCCAGCCACCGCAAACGAACTTCATGTGCATGCGTCACCTTGTGCATCTGGCTTACGTGGGTCCTGGAAAATCAAACCGAGGTCCTTTGGCGCAGGCAAACGCCTTAACTGCTAAGCTATCTCTCCAGCCCCAGGATACGTGCTTTTTTTGTTTTATTTTTATTAATTCAGTGGACCTTTATCTCCTGTGCTACCTTTTTTTTTTTTTTTTTAATACTTTGAGGCAGGGTCTCTCCCCAGGCTGATTTGGAGCTCACTCTGTAGCCCTTGAACTCATGATGATTATCCTGTCTCAGCCTCCCAGGGGCTAGGACCTTAAGGCTTGTGCCACCATGCCCAGCTCCTTTTTTGACATTTCTCATCTGCATATTGTCAACCTTTACAGGCTTTGTATTAACTAAGGAAGAGCCAGATCTGGGCTAGAGACCCTCTCTCACAAAACCAAAAAAGCAGGTGTAGCGGGTGGTATTGTACCATTGGCTTCACTTTAGAGTGTAGGATGCTGATGTAATGTCAGGGAGGTCAATGTGGTCTCTCGAATCGCAAGTCGTTCATAAAGTCATGCCTTCTGAATGGTTGATTCCCAGCTGATGGCAATTTGGGAGTTGAGCCTCCTGGGGGAGGTGTGTTGTTGGGACAGGTTTATGGTTGTTACAGCCAGCTTCCCCTTGCAATGTTTGGCACACTGTCCTGCTGTTTGCCAGTCTCTGCTCATGGTATGTTTTCCCTTGCCATCGTGGAGCTTCCCCTCAAGTCTTTAAGCCAAAATAAAGCCTTTCCTCCCACAGCTGCTTTTGTTTGTGCCAGCAACACAAAGCTGACTGGAGTAGGCAAGCACCCTTGCCAAAGGGCACAGGGCGCAGTGACTGTGCTGTCACAGGTAGTTGTGGCATTTCACAGCAGCTGTATTCATCTTATTCAGCTTGTTCATCATGCTGAGCTGTTAGACTACACTCTGTATGCATTTTATCATTAGCCTGTTCTCTGGGGTTTCTCACGCTGAATGTACAGATCACTGGGACAACATTCATAAACATAGGTGAGGTAATTACTTGGTGTTGCAGTCAGGTTTGCATTGCTGGCAGAAATCACCTGACCAAGAGCAGCTTGTGGGGGAAAAAAGGTTTATAAGGCTTACAGCCTAGAGCGGAAGCTCCATGATCGCAGGGGAAAACAATGGCATGAACAGAGGGTGGATATCACCTCCTGACCAACACCAGGTGGACAACAACAACAGGAGAGTGTGCCAAACTGTAGCTTGCTATAACACCCATAAGCCCACCCCCCAGCAATATGCTGCCTCCAGCATAAATTCCTAAATATCCATCAGCTGGGAACTAGCATTCAAAATACCTAAGTTTATGGAGGGACTCCTGAATCAAACCACCACACTTGGTCTTCAACCCTCATTTTGTGGAACACAACTCTAGAAATCCTTGAAATCTCTGAAGTGCCTTGTCTTTTGGTATGCTGACAAATTACTGGTAGTTTGGTGTCCCTTGGTGGCTTTGAAGGTTAGAGGAGGGGCCAAGATAGGATTAGAGAAAAGGTAGATGTAGTAGGAAATTGAGCAAGAGAGAATTCAGTCAAAGTAGAAAAAGACAACTTTATCCTCAAGAACACATTGACTATAATAAAACTTTGTGCACTAAATGTAGTCTGTAGCAGTTTTTATTAGGAAGTAATCCTCTTTTGGGTTTGTGTTCCCATCATGCAGATAAACCCACTCCTGATTGGCCAATGTCTGACTCTGGGCCCAGGCAAGGTTTACAGGACTGCAGCCCTGTAGTACATGGTCATGGTTAACTTGATTGAGTGTGCTCAGAAGTATCAGTTTGGCAGGAGAAACCAGTTTTCTTTTATGGTGTGATTAGGGGCACTTGTGTTTTTTGGTCATACGTGGCCTTCTCTCCACATTCTCCTCTGACTGAGCAGTAAGCCCAGTCTTGGGGCAGTTGAGTCGAGGTCGCTCTGATAATTGGGTAGGGTCAGCACCTGCACACTATTTGCTGTATTTTGCTCTGATGTGAGAAGAGTGCTGCTAACAATGCTGGGCTTAGAGGTGTGTGCCACCACCCCCAGCTGCCACCCGCCATCTTCTCAGATAACAAGTACCGGTCTCTGTCATGGTTGCAACCTCAGTGGGCTGCCGAGTGTTATTGGTAGAGGAGTTGAAAGCAGGAGAGGTGGGTCCAGGGAGAAAGTCAACGATGCTCAGTTTGGTGGGGGTTGGTCTGTATGCATCTGGGTGAGAGAACTTGGAGACAGGCCCCTGTCTCAGGGTTAGAGGGGTCCTGCTGTGGTGAGTAGGGATCTGGCTTAGAGCTGTATGTATCTGTTACAGTTGGCTTCAGTTGCTGGGATGAAACACCAAAACTGAAAGCACCTTGTGGAAGGACACAGTTTTTAGCTTACAGTCTGGCGGGGAAGCCCCACGATGACGGGGAAATGGTAGCATGAGTAGAGGCTGGACATCACCTCATGGAAGGACAGGGTTTTGGATTACCGTCTCGTGGGGAAGCTCCATGATGACAGGGAAAGTGTGGCATGAGTAGAGGCTGGACATCACCTCATGGAAGAACAGGGTTTTGGCTTACAGCATCGCGGGGAAGCTCCATGATGACGGGGAAAGGGTGGCATGAGCAGAGGCTGGACATCACCTCATGGAAGGACAGGGTTTTTGTCTTACAGTCTAGTGGGGAAGCTCCATGATGATGGAGAAAGAGTGGCCTGAGGAGAGGCTGGACATCACCTCATGGAAGGAAGGGTCTTACAGTCTTGTGGGGTAAGCTCCATGATGATGGGGAAAGAGTGGCTTGAGCAGAGGCTGGACATCACCTCGTGGAAGGACAGGGTAGCAGGTTTCTCTAGGCCTGAAGTTGGGTTCTAAGGTTTCCAACATGAAGATCTGGTATTTCTGAATGTGACTGTCAGAAGTCCAGTGAAAAACCTTATAGTTTAACATATCTTAACATCTGGTAGTACATAAAGTGATTTTGACTTGAAGCTCCTCAACAAAGAGGGTGACAGAAGCTAAAGCTTGGACACACTGAGACCGTCCCTGAGCTACCTGGTGTGAGGTTTTTGGCAGGTAGACTAGTGCATGAGTGGCTAATCCCAGTATTTGGGTGAGGACTCAAGCATTTCCCCTTTCGTGAGCATATAAGCAGAACGGTTTTCTTAGGTCTGGTTGGACTAAGGGAAGGGCAGTAGTTAGGCCTATGTGAGGGTTTATGGGGTCTTTTCCATATCAGAAGTTGTGATGGTTAATGTCAAATCTGACAGGATCTAGGATCTCTTAAGAGACAAACCTCTGGGGCTAAAGAGATGCCTCAGAGGTTAAGGTGCTTGCCTACAAAGCCTAACAACCCAGGTTCAATTCCCCAGTACCCATGTAAAGCCAGATGCACAAAGTGGCACATGTACCTGGAGTTCATTTGCAGAGGCTAGAGGCCCTGACACAACCTCCCCCTTCTCCACCCCATTCCCTCTGTGTCTCTGCTTGAAAATTAATAAAATTAAAAATTATTATTATTGTTATTATTATTTGGTTTTTTGAGGTAGGGTTTCACTCTAGCTCAGGCTTTCCTGGAATTCACTATGGAGTCTCAGGGTGGCCTTGAACTCACGGTGATCCTCCTACCTCTGCCTCCCGAGTGCTGGGATTAAAGGCGTGCGCCACCACGCCCGGCTAAAAATTATTATTTTTTTTTTTAAAAAAGACAAACCTCTGGGCATATCTGAGAGGGAGGTTCTAGATTTGGATTGTGGTTGGAAGATCCACTTTTTTTTGTTTTTGTTTTTGTTTTTGTTTTTTGAGGTAGGGTCTCACAGGCATGTGCCACCACGCCTGGCAAGATCCACTCCTAACTGTGGGCAGCACCATTCTTTCGGCAGGAATACCAGATTGAATAATCAGGAGAAAGTAAGCTCAACACCAGCACTCCTCTCTGCTTCCTGGCTGGATGTGACAGGTGCCTCACACTCTTGCTGTCGTGCTTTTCCTTCCTTCCGTGGTAGCCTGCACTTCCAAACTGTGAGCCAAAACAAACCCTGAAGGTGCTTTTGTTAAGGTCTTTTGTCACTGCAGTGACAAGTCCAACTTAAATACTCCTCCATATTCCATAAGGTCTCTAAAGAGGTTTAGCTCTGAGTCCAAACTGGAGTCTCTAGACACCGTAGTACCCCACCAAAACAAACGTAGTTCTTTATTGGTAGGGATGCCCATGTCTAAAATTAATGTTATGTCCCTGGAGTTAGCACCTCTCCTAAAAGTTGTACCTAGTGAGGAAGAGGGATTTATGCCTTGGTTTTGGGTGAGCAGCTCTGTGTCCACTGGAGGCCAGTTTCTGAATACCTGATGATTAGGTTAGAAGTTTCTTTAGCTGGGCTGCAGATAAGCATGTCATCTACGCACTGAAGGAAGATACAGCTGTAAAGGTGAAAGGTCCTTAGCTAAGGCCAGGTCAGACAGGTGGCTATCTTAGAAACTCATATGGGGTAGGCCCATCTAAGATAATTATTGTCTGACCTGGGAGGCAGGGTGTAGTTACTCTAAGGCACAGGAACTGAGTGTTACAATGTACCATTACAGAAGCAAGCATTCTTTGTCTGGGACTGTAAACGAAGAAGTCTTTATAGGGATTTGTCCTGAGAGGGTATAAAAGTTTTGTACAAGGAGTATGGGAACCAAAGCTTTATTAAGGACTCTTTAAAAAAAAAAAAAAATATATATATATATATATGTGTATACATATATATATATATATATATACATATATATATATATATATATATATATATATATATATATATTCATTTATTTGAGAGAGACAGAAGGAAAGAGGCAGATAGAGAATGGGCATGCCAGGGCCTCCAGCCACTGTGAACAAACTCCATACACATGTGCCACCTAGTGCATCTGGCTTATGTGGGTCTTGGGGAATCAAACTCGGGTCTTTTGTCTTTGTTGGCAAGTGTCTTAACTACTAAACCATTTCCCTAGCCCTTGATGACTCTTAAGATCTTTAACCAGGGGTTGGAGAGATGGCTTAGCAGTTAAGGTGCTTGCTTGCAAAACCTAAGGATCCATGTTCAATCTCTGTCCGGGGGCTGGAGAGATGGCTTAGTGGTTAAGGCACATGCCTGCAAAGCCTAAGGACCCAGGTTCAATTCTCCAGGTCCCATGTTAGCCATATGCACAAGGGGGCGCACGTGTCTAGAGTCCATTTGCAGTGGCTGGAGGCCCTGGTGCACTCATTCTCTCTCTCTCTCTCTCTCTCTCAAATAAAAAAATAAAAATAAATATATTAAAAAAATCTCTGTCCAGATCCAGTGTAAGCCAGACACACAAAGGTGATGCAAGCACAAGGTCACACATGTACTAGGTGGAACAAGCACCTGGAGTTCAATTCCAGTGGCTGAGGCCCTGGTGCGCCAACTCTCTCTTAAAAATAAGTAAAAATAAATAATTTAGAGCCAGCTGTGGTGGTACACACCTTTATTTTATTTTATTTTATTTATTTTATTTATTTATTTTTAACCCCTCCTTCCCGAACCTTCCCCGGTACACACCTTTAATCCCAGCACTTGGGAGGCAGAGGTAGATCACCAACAGTTTGAGGCCACCCTGTGACTACAGAGTGAATTCCAGGTCAGCCTGGACTAGAGTGAAACCCTACCTCAAAAAACCAAAAAATATAATTTTTTTTAGAAAGATCTTGAACCAGATTGTAAGTGCAAATGGGCTTGTTTATTTATTTAGTTACTTACTTTTTTTATTTTTGAACCTGAATGTTCTAGGTCACATCAAGAACGGCATATGCAGCTTCAAGTGAGGGCTGCTTCTTGGCTTGCAGTGGCTACCTTTGTACCATGTGCTCTGATGTGGGAAGAGGGCCAAGGAGCTCTCCAGTTTTTCTTTTCTTTTCTTTCTTTCTTTCTTTTTTTTTTGGTTTTTCCAAGGTAGGGTTTCACTCTGGCCCAGGCCGACCGGAATTCACTATGTAGTCTCAAGGTGGCCTCAAACTGAGCCATCCTCCTATCTCTGCCTCCTGAGTGCTGGAACTATAGGTGTGAGCCACCACACCCAGCTTTTCTTATAGAGACTTCCATTTTATGAGTTTGTGGCCCCACCCTGTGAGCTCATTTGCTTAATTGCTTCCTTAGTATCCAGTGTGGCCACACTGGTTAGGACTCCAGCTAGGTTATTTGAGGGAGACAGAAATCCTGTCCATAGCAAGTGTCTTCCCTTAGCTTACCGGTAGGAGGCAGGCTGTCTCCCTTCTCCCTTTTTATTCTGAGACCTTAGCCTGTGGGGTGGTGGAACCCACATTCAGGCTGAGTATTCCCTCGACCTCCTTGGAAGGACCATTGCCGACCCTCACCCCTTTCGGGGCAGTGAGTGGGTTTTAGCTGTCTCACTGTCATTCGGGAACAGGCAACCCTGGAGCCATCTGTGTGTCAGGTGCCAGTGACCTTCGCAGATGTGGCCGTGTACTTTTCCAGAGAAGAATGGGAGTGTCTCAGCCCTGGCCAGCGGGCCCTGTACCGTGATGTGATGCTAGACAACTTCAAGAGCTTGGTCACACTGGGTAAGGCCTGCGTGGCAACCTTTGGAGTGTGGTGGGATCTGGCACTAAGAAAATCTGTGCCATGTGTGGTCAAGGGTGTCTTTCTTGGCTCCCCTGGAGGCAGCCCACTTTCTTTCCTTGGGTCTTAGAGCCAGCATGTGCGTGCTATTGCAGAGTCCTGTCTTTCTCTTGTAACTCTCCAGGGGACCCACAGGGCTGGCCTGACTGCTGGGTTGATCTTATGCTGACCAGAGCTGGTCTGAGCTCTAACCTTTATATTGTCCATTACACAACTGAAACACCATTTCTTGCTTTGAAAAGGATATTACAGCCCCAGGCCGGACCTTGTTTCTCACCTGGAACAGTGGCATGAGCCATGGGTTGAAGACTGGGACAGACCCGAGTTTCTGGGAGCACAGGAAAACGCCTGCCCAGGTAAGTGAGATGCAGGCTGGACTGGGTGTGGTTGGCCCCATCCCTTGATGCCATATTTCTTGGGAATGCCTAACACAGGGCACTGACTAGTGGCCCCTCCCTCCACCACCATATCCATAGGGGAAAAATGGAAACAAAACTGCTTCTAAATTAGGGACATAGTGGTGCCTGAATGACAGCCACACTCCTGCCACTGAGGCCTGCTGGCAGGGGCATGTACATGTGCCATGGGCCTGGTGGTGAGGAGGGGTGATAAAGGAAAGGCGTGCTCAGTCCTCACACTGTCCGTAATTCCTCTGGGCATGAGCTTTGTCTGTGACAGCCCCTTGGGAGTTGTGGGTCTTGCTTCAGGTGTGTCTGTCTGTCCATTTGTAAAATTGTGACTAGAGCCCTGCTTTAAAAGTTAGGTGTTCTCAGCAGGGCTTTTGTTTTCTTTTTGTGGTGTTCAGGGTGGAACCCGTAGCCTTGACCAAGTGCTCTGCGGTGGAGCTACACAGCCAGCTCAGGGCTTTGTTTTTCATTTCAGATCTTTCTGAAGTGAGATCAAGGAGCTGTGAGCCTGGGAGGACCGTGTGGTGCCCAGGCTGGGGTTGTCAGGGCTCTGATCTGAGGAAAGCTTTATAAGTCATGCCTCTTTTCTGCGGCTCCCTAAGTAGATGGAAAGGAGTTGATGTGACACTACACATCGGGTAGCTTTTTTTCATGCTTTGCTGGATGGTTGTTTTAGGACTGGGCCAGACCTGTGTAAGAGTTTTTGTTCCTCCGTAGGAGCCAGGAAGCCCAGTGACCGTAAGAGACACTGTGATCGGCGGAGAGTCCATCCACACACAGGAGCTAAGAGAGGGGCTGCCTTCAGGAAGAGCTTGCTACTGACCTCCAGTAGTGTGCACCTTCCTAGAGCAGCTGCTGGGAGGAAAGCAAATACGCTTGCAACTTTCCAGGACCAAGTGTGTGGAAAGTCCCACAAGAAGCAGCCAGGCCCCAGGGAACAGTGCAAGAGCCACACCGAGGGGCATCCATTTATCTGTGGCATATGTGGGAAGGCACTGAGCTGTCACAGCCGACTGGCTGCTCACCAGACGGTACACACGGGGACCAGGTCCTTCGAGTGCTTTGAATGTGGCCAAACCTTCCGCTGGGTTTCAAACCTCCTGCGTCACCAGAGAAATCACACCAGTGAGAAGCCCTTCTGCTGTGAGCTGTGTGGACAGGCCTTCAGCTTGAAGGATCGCCTGGTGCAGCATCGCAAAATCCACACAGAGCACCGGCCCTATGCCTGTGGTGACTGCGGGAAGGCTTTCAAACAGAAGTCAAACCTGCTACGGCACCAGCTAGTGCACACTGGGGAGAGGCCTTTCTACTGCGCTGAGTGCGGGAAGGCTTTCCGGACCAAGGAGAGTCTGAGCCATCACCAGCGCATTCACAGTGGAGAGAAGCCATACACCTGTGCTGAGTGTGGGAAGTCCTTTAGGTGGCCCAAGGGCTTCAGCATCCATCAGAGACTGCACCTGACAAGGAGGCTGTACGAGTGTGAGCTCTGTGGAAAGGGCTTCCGCCACCTGGGCTTCTTTACGCGGCATCAGAGGACGCATGGACGTGGGGAGGTGTAGAAATGCCTGGACCGGGAAGTCCTGGTCCCTGAAGGCCGCCTGGAGCTCCTAAGTCCACCAGAAAGTTCTGGGAAATTGCCCCTGGGGGAAAGGCAGGGGCCAGAGTATACTGACAGAGCAAGCTGCTGCTGCTCCCCTGGTGCCCTGTGCCCCTGGGTGTGTGAAGCCAGGAGCATACTCTGGCCGGGCTGCAGGGTCACTTGTTCACTTAACTTCCTGGCTGTCATTCTGCCTTTTTTTTTTTTTTTTTTTGACTCTGCTTTTTGTCTGTCTTCTGTCCTGTGTGTGGTAGCATTGAGGTTTGCACAGGTGGGATGCAGAAATGAGCACGTTTGTGATATAACTAGCCCATTAAAGGGCTAGAGAAAGACCTGAATTCACAACTGGGGGTGCCAAGTACCTGGTGCATGTGGGAGAGCAGCCTCTCTGATGACCACATAGGTCTAAGTGGATAGTTAATGAGTTTGTTAGAACCAGGCCCTCGTGACCCTGTTCCTCTGGCATTTTCTTAAACTAAAAATACTGGCTCTTTGTAAAATAGCATTTGTGTCTTGTATGTATGAGAATTAACGTGTTGAAAGGAAGGGAGCACTGCCTGAGACTTGATACCCTTTTGCTGCGGTTGTGACCCTTTGCCCTCCACATCTGCACAGAGCTGTTCATGCTTGGGTGGGGAAGGGGCAGCTTGCACCTCTGCTGGGCTACAGCCGAGTGACTGATGGCACTTCTCACCATTCCTGTTTCTATGCTCAGTACCACAAGTCATGGAGATAACTGCCAAGCTGGGACTATTCTGCTTAGCTCTGAGGTCCCCTACTTTTGAGACCCTTCAGTAAATAAGACCCCACAGCACTGCCATACATAGGTCACAGACTTTTTAAAAAAATACTCTTTATTTGAGAGAAAGAGGCAGATAGACAATGGCACTCCAGGCCTCCAGCCACTGCAAACAAACTCCAGATGCATGTTTCCCCTTGTGCATCTGGCTTACATGGGTCTTGGGGAGTTGAACCTGGGTCCTTTGGCTTTGCAGGCAAATGCCTTAACGGCTAAGCCTTCTCTCCAGCCCTAGGTCACAAACCCTTGATTGCCTTGGCAGCAGTAAATGCCATAGTGCTAGGTAGTGGGTGGTGCTAAGGAACTGGCTGAGTTAGATCCATCTGATCAGCATGGGAAAGTGGGTGGCCTGTCAGTGGCCCCTTGAAAGCTGTGTATACTCCCGGAGTTAATGAGTCTGGGTCTTAGAGCAGGGAAGGGCATTCCATATTCACCACAGGGCATCTTCTGGGACAGGGATGACCTATTCTGAATTACTGCATGGATGCTTTTTTTTGTTTTTAATATTTTATTTACTTATTTATTTTGGCTTTTGGAGGTAAGGTCTTGCTGTAGCCTAGGCTGACCTGGAATTCACTGTGTAGTCTCAGGGTGGCCTCAAACTCATGGCAGTCTTCCTACCTCAGCCTTTGGAGTGCTGGGATTAAAGGCATGTGCCACCATGCCTGGCTTTACTTATTTATTTGCAAGCATAGAGAGACAGAATGGGAGTGCCAAGGCTTCCAGCCTCTGTAATCAAATTCCAAATGCATGTGCCATCCTGTGCCTCTGGCTTTATGTAGGTACTGGGGTATTGAACCAGGTTTGTTAGGCTTTGCAGGCATGCGCCTTAACTGCTGAGCCATATTTCTAGTCACATGTGCTTTTCTAAACACACACACAAGTCTGTCAGGGGAGTTTGTGACTATAGCCTTGCCCTTTGTCTTTGGTTTTTTGAGGTAGGAGCTCACTGTAGTCCAGGCTGACCTAAAATTCACTATGGAGTCTCAGGGTGGCCTTGAACTCACAGTGATCTTCCTACCTCTGCCTCCCGAGTGCTGGGATTAAAGGCGTGTGCCACCACGCCTGGCTAATATTTTTATTTTGGAGTGAGGGCTGGAGACATGGCTTAGAGGTAAGGTGCCTGCCTGTGAAGCCTAAGGACTGAGGTTCGATTCTCTAGGTCCCACATAAGCCATATGCACAAGGTGGTGCATTCACCTGGAGTTTGTTTGCAGTAGCTAGAGTCTCTGGTGTGCCCATTCTGTCTCTTTCTCCCTCTCTGTCTTAAATAAAAATAAATTAAAAAATTAAAAAAGTTTTTATTTAAGGGTGAGTATGGGCATCCCAGGGCCTCTTGCCGCCAAAAACTCTAGATGCATGCACCGTTTTGTGCATCTGGTGTTATGTGAGTAGTTGGGAATTGAACTTGGATCAGCTGGCTTTGCAAGCAAGTGCCTTTAACCATTGAACCACCTCCTTAGTCCCTGCTTTTGGTTTTTAAGAATTCCAGTGGTACACCAGGTGTGGTAGCACACACCTTTCATCCCAGCACTTGGGAGGCAGAGGTAGGAGTGTGGCCGCTAGTTCTAGGCCAGCCTGAGACTATATAGTGGATTCCAGGTTAGCCTGGGCTAGAGTGAGATCCTACCTCAAAAATCCAAAACAAACAAACAAAAAAAACAGCGGTGAGTGCATGTAGGAAATTGCTGAAGAGGTAGAGTAGCAGGAGGGTCAATAATTTTGAGTGAACAAATGGATATGGAATTAGAAGTGTTTGCAGGAAATGAGATGAGGAAGAGCAGGTTCTGCCCACCACGAGGAAGTGCTGGGCCCCCAGGTTAGACAGAACTAGGCAGATGCTTTTCCCTGGAAAATTAGTTGGAGCTGGGGTTGGGGATGACCCTCACCTGGGCTCACCTGCTGAAAGAAGTCTTTTGTTTATGTGACAAAGTCCCACCTAGTCTTAGCTAGACTCAAACTATATAGATAAGGGTGCTATTGACCTCTGGTCCTACCTCTATCTCCCTAGTTCTCAGATTACAGGCATGTGCCATCACACCTGGTTCTATACAGTGCTGAGGTTCAGAAACCTCAGGTCATGTGTGCTAGTCAAACACCAACGTATGCCACCATGCCAGGGTCTCTCTCTAGCCCAGGTTGGCCTCATACAGAGATCCTCCTACTTCAGCCTTCCCAGTGCTGAGACTGAAGGTGTGCACCACCACATCTGGCTTACACCCAGCTTTTCTTTGGGTCCTGGGGTTCCAAACTCTGGTCCTAAGGATGTACCAAGGGCTGGAGAGATGGCTTAGATGTTAAGGTGCTTGTTTGCAAACTCTAAGGACCTATGTTTGACTCTTCAGATCCCACATAAGCCAGATGCACAAAGGTGAGGCAAGTACAAGGCCACACGTGCCCACTAGGTGGCACAAGTGTCTGACATTTGATTTCAGCGGCTGAGGGTCTGGTATGTCAATTCTCTCTTTCCAAAATAAAATAAAATAAAAGAGGTTGTACCAAGTACATTCCCAGCCCTGTAAGAAGTGATTTTATGTGTGATGTATGCCTATGTGTGAGAAGAATATTGCTTTGACTTCTCTTTTCACTGATCCACATGTTTTCTTAAGATGGAGTCTTATTGACCCTGGAGCTGCTGTTTTTGATTGCAATGGCTGACAGTGAGCCCCAACCATTTCTGGTCTCTGCTCCCCATGGGAGTGGGGTTACTGGCATGCATGGCCATGCCCAGCTGTTTATGTGGGTGCTAGGAATCAGGCCCTCATGCTTGCACAGCAATTGCTCATACTCCCTGAGCCCAAGAAAGCATTGTTCAAACAACTTCAGAAGTGTGACCCAGGCCTGGTTATTAGGGAATCAGAAGGAACTTATGATGTCAGTGAGTGGTGTAGACAGCTACACATTACAGGGATGAACATTCAACCACATACAGTTTAGTGGAAGGAAGAATTTATTTCATAAGTACTGGGAAGTTCCCTCAATGGTGGAAAAAGCTGGTTCCCATTCATAAATCCAAGCAGAGACACCACCACCAGCCAGCAAAACCAAAAATCAGCAAGTAGAGACCCTGTCAGAGCCCAAACTTCTCTGCACTCCTTTGGGCTGGAATTCAGATCCACCCTGCATCAGGCATCTGCCTGCTGGGAGCTGAAGCTACAAACTCAAAACTTAAAATACATGTTTGTGAGAGAATGGTCATGCCAGGGCCTCTACTCACTGCGAACAAGTTCCAGATGCATGTGCCACCTTGTGCATCTGGCTTATGTGGGTGCCAGGGAATCAAACCTGGGTCCTTAGGCTTTGCAGGCAAATGCCTTAACTGCTGAACAATCTCTCCAGCCCTCCAATCTTAATAAAACACCTGAATCTATGGAGGCATACATTCAGACTACCATATTCCACCCTTGACCTCCATAGACTCAACCATCTCATTGCAAATTGCATTCAGTCTAACTTCAAAGGACCCCATATAGTCTTTTTGCCAGCTTTAAGACTGTCCTTTAACTGAATCCTATAAAATCAAGTGCAATACTTGCACATACAATGGTACTGAGTAAGCATTGTCATTGCTGTAAGGTCTAACAAGGAGAGACAACCAATGCAGAGTCAGTAACCATTGGGTAAACATCAAATATCTACAGTTCAAGTCCAACATCCACAACCAGTGACGACAGTCCCTGGATTTCTTTCTTTTTTTTTTTAATTTAATTTAATTTTATTTATTTGTTTGAGAGCGACAGACACAGAGAGAAAGACAGATAGAGGGAGAGAGAGAATGGGCGCGCCAGGGCTTCTAGCCTCTGCTAACGAACTCCAGACACGTGCGCCCCCTTGTGCATCTGGCTAACGTGGGACCTGGGGAACCGAGCCTCGAACCGGGGTCCTTAGGCTTCACAGGCAAGTGCTTAACCGCTAAGCCATCTCTCCAGCCCACCTGGGCTGAGTAGTCAGGGAAAATTTCCATCCTGAGCCAACAGTACTTTTAGCCTTTGCCCATCTCTGGTATATCCAATACATCTTCAAGTCTCTGTTGTAAACCATGGTCCATCTTACAATGGCTTCATTGGTCTACAATACATTTACATCTCCCTGCTTCATATGCCACTGCATCTCAACAGCAGCTCCTGGAACTGTGCACTTCATGGCCAATTTCCATTTGTTTTTCTTAATTTCAAAATCAATCATTGGTTGTGCAGTGACAGCCATTTTGTTGATCCAGGGAGGAAATAAATTGTTAACCTTGAAGAGCAGGTTTCTTCCCTTCAGTCCTCTCCTTTCAAGAATTTGTATTCCTACTACTTCAGCTTTCTTGGGTAAAATTTATCTCAGGCAGCTTTCCCATTGTTTGAATGAAAAGCAATTGGCCCATCCTTGATAGTGGCAATCTGCTTGGCAATAGCATTTTCAGTGACCTAAAACCTGATTCTGGCAGTAATTTCAAACTTGAGTTTTTCCCATTCTGTATCTTGCATCTCTTAGTTTTCTATTTTCCACCAAGCACACCATTCCATTTCAAATTCAATTTTGACCAAATTCTGGGCATGGGCAGCCTTTATTTCAGAAGCCCAGTTCCAACAAAGTTCTTTGCAGTCTTTCCTTGCCCTTTGAAAGTTCCAAAGCCAACACAATTCTCTCTGGACTTAGCATTTTACCAGAATAACCCATAAAATTTGGCTTACCATGCTGTAAGGCTTCTGAAGTTACAGATAACCCCATTCCTCCAGCATACAAGTTCCGAGAGACCAAAATCCACATGGTTACATTTCATCTCAGCAAAACCCCACTCTACTGGTACTAAATTCTGTCATAGATAGTTCCACATTCCCAGAATGAACATACAACCATCTAGCTTGGTGGGAAGAAGGGACTTAGTCAAGTTTACAGATCCAGCGGAAGGTCCATCAATAGCAGAAGCAGCTGGCTCCCATTCATAAATCCAAGCAGAGAGGAGAGAGACCACCAGCAGCTAGCAGACAACAAAACACAGCAAGCAGGGACTCTACTGGGGGCTGAAGCTGCAAACTGAATAAAAGAGTCTATGGAGACACATTCAAACTACCACTATTAGCTGAAGATTCCTGACATAGGAATCTACTGTGTGTGGGTCAGAGATTGACATCACGTGTCTTCCTCCATCATTCTCCACCTTATTTTTCAAGCAGGATATCATTCTGCTCCAAGCTAGTTTTGAGCTCTTGGTCATCTTCCTATCTTTGACCCCCTTGTAATGTGGAAGTTGGGGTTCTAGGGTGCTTCTTGGAACCTCAAACCCTGAGTTCATATCTGCAAACTAACCAAAGAAAGGGCAATTCCAGATTCAAGAGAATGATTTATTTTTTATTATTTATTTATTTTTCAAGGTAGTGCCTCACTCTAGCCCAGGCTGACCTGGATTCACTATGTAATCTCAGGGTGGCCTTGAACTCATGGTGATCCTCCTACCTCTGCCTCCCGAGTACTGGGATTAAAGGTGTGCGCCACCACGCCCGGCAAAAGAATGATTTTTTTAAATATTATTTACTTGAGAGCAACAGACTCAGAGAGAAAGACAGATAGAGGAAGAGAGAGAGTGGGCGCGCCAGGGCTTCCAGCCTCTGCAAACAAACTCCAGACGCGTTCGCCCCCTTGTGCATCTGGCTAACGTGGGACCTGGGGAACCGAGCCTTGAACCGGGATCCTTAGGCTTCATAGGCAAGCGCTTAACCGCTAAGCCATCTCTCCAGCCCAAGAATGATTTTTAAAATAACGCATTTTATTCAGATTTTACAAAGGAATGCAGAAAGGGGAAGGCAGGGAGGTAAGGGGAGATAAAATGGGGAGAAAAGTGTACCACATGTGGAACCCAAAAACCCATGTGGTCCACATGTAGCTCAGGAGTCCAGGTGACCAGATAGGAATGGGTAAGAGGAAGTGCAGAAAGAAAAGAGAAATTAAAGTTCAAGTAGCTCCTGTCATGTGGGGAACTGCACAGAGTAAGGGATAAGGGGCCCTCCAGCTCAGCCTGGGCCTGAGCTTAGGCCAAGCCAGCCCAGGCCCAGTCAAAGGGAAAACTCGCCTTCAACTGGAAGTTGCCAAGTGATCAGAGAGCCACTGTCCTCCCCTTGCCAAGGTATTTATGACCTTAGGGTGTTGGGCTGTCTTTTGGCCCAGGTGAACCAGAGGGCCAGCTGGTTGGTTAGGGCTAGGGCCTGTCTCAGGAAGAGATTAGCTCTGGCACCAAGTTCTGGGGACTGAACTTGGCCAACCACAAAGTTTAAAACCTATGCAAGACCTCCCTCTCCCAAGAGGGGTCTTGACTGTCTCTAGGAAACTAGTCAAAAGATAAGTCAGCCTGTATTTTTCACTTTCAATGGTCCAGTCACCCTAACTCTACCCTCCACACCTTATTTTTTTGTTTTTCTTTATTTTTTGAGAGGGGGATAGAGAATGGGCATGCCAGGGTCTCTTGCCATTGCAAACGAACTCCAGACCCATGTATGAGTTTGTATCTGGCTTTGTTGGGGAACTGAATTCGGGCTGGCAAGCTTTTCAAGAATGTGCCTTTATAGAGAAAGGAAGGGAGGAGGATACTTAATAGGTTGATATTATATATATGTAATTACAATGATTGTAATGGGGAGGTAATATGATGGAGAATGGAATTTCAAATGGGAAAGTGTGGGGGTGGGGAAGGAAGGAATTACCATGGGATATATTTTATAATCATGGAAAATGTTAATAAAAAATTAAAAAATAAATAAAAATAAATTAAAAAAAAAGAATGTGCCTTTAGGGCTGGAGACATGACTTAGCAGTTAAGGTGCTTGTCTGCAAAGCCAAAGGACCCAGGTTCAATTCCCCAGGACCCATGTAAGCCAGATGCACAAGGTGGTGCATGCATCTGGAGTTTATTTGCAGTGGCTGGAGGCCCTGGCATGCCTATTCTGTCTGTCTCCCTCCCTCCCTCCCTCCCTCCCTCCCTCCTTTCAAATAAATATTTTTTTAAATTAAAATTTTTTATTAATATTTTCCATGATTATAAAATATATCCCTCAAATAAATATTTTTAAAAAGAAAGTACCTTTAACCCCTGAGCCATCTTCCCAGCCCACTTTTTTATTATTATTATTATTTTTGACACAAGGTCTTAGTAAAGATGAAGCCTACTTACCATTTTGATTAGACTGCTCAGCAAGGCCCCACGACCTGCCTGCATCCTTGAGAGGTGGCCGGTGTGAGTGGAGAATTCCCTCTCCTGGCTTTTTCTGCAGCTCAGGCTGAGTTCCTCTGCTGCTGGAGCCGCTTCTGGGGTCTCTAGATGCTCTGGATCACTCCTACTTCTCTGCTATCATTAATAAAAATTTCTTATATATCTCTCTTTTTAGTAGAAGAGTGTTATTTGGCTGTTTTTGTTTTTGTTTTTTTCTTTTTCTCCCCTAGGCTGCTTTGGCATGGTTCCTATGCCCCATCTTAACCAGAAGTCCTGCTAGCTGGTTTTAATCTTTCACAGTGCATTCACTTCATGATGCAATTGTGGGATTAACTATGCATGGCATAAACGTGGGTATTGAGCTGTGATCTGTTTGATGGTGACCTGTTTATCAAGGTTGGCCATCTAGGTGCTTGGTGGCAGTTTTGTCCAGTTGATGGTCATGGTGAGATTGGGTTGGCCTCCTCTGTCTTGCATAATGAGCTCTCGAGCAGATGGGCATCTACATCCCACCATTTCCCTGGGGTTGTCATGGCAGATGGTGCAGTAATGCCTCCCACCTGCTCTGCAACACTGCTCTGCACCCTGTCACATGGGAAGCTACCCTGAGCCATACTATCAGGAAAGAGGACCTGCAGCCACCTTTTCAGGGCCAAGTGACAGATCTCCTATCTGATGTCCTGTAAGCAGGTGTGTGGCCAGCAGGTGGCAGAGCCATGTCTGTGACTTTTCACCTTGTCCTCAGGCAACTGGCCTAGCCATGTGGCATTTTTATTAGCAACCTTGATCCTGAGAAGACAGCACGGTGGAAGGAAGACTGAAATGTATCCTCAGCAGGGCCAGCTCTCCCTGCCAGAAGCCATGGCCAAGCATGTGTCTTAGGAACAGAATGCCAGATAGATCAGGGTTTGAGCTTGTTCTAGTCACAGTGTCACAAATTACTAATACTTCTGAGTGATGGGACCTGCATTTGTATACGCACATACTCTGCAGAGGTGGGCAGCTCCTTCTAGAAGCAAATCTAGCCTGAGGCTTCATTTGTTCTGTTCAGAATGCTGCAGAAGCCAGGGACCCAGACAGGCAGCCACACTTAGGGGATGTTGGGGGCTGGGGCCACCTCCATAGGTGAGCCAAGTTCATGCTTCACAAGGCTCCCACCGACTCCCTGCATACATGCTAGGATTTGTGACAACCTGTATTAATTTACATTGCAAAGTAACGTGCTCACTCCTCATGGACAGCAAGTATATGGGTTTCTTGACTGGAATCTTTAGGACTTTCTGGGGAATTTGTCACTTTTATCAAATTTGGCTTCCAGGTGCTGTGTCAAGGCTAAAGGTTTCCTCACCAGAGTGCTTGAGAAGAAAGCACTGCACCCTACATTCACTTCCCACCAGCTGTTTTGATCCCCAATCCACTTACCCATCTTCAACTGCAATGCCAGTTTGTTTAGCTTTTTGTTTGAGACAATGTCTTTTTGTGTAGCCCAGCCTGGCCTTGAACTTAAGCCTTCTGATTCAATCTTCTGAGTGATGTGATCACAGGCACATGCCACCATGTCCATCTGCAGTATCCTTAAACTATATCTAGTAATTGCTGTGGGCACACTTTTCCCAGTGCCCTCATGCCATTTTAGTCTCAGACTGGCCTTGAACTTCTGATTCTCATGGCTCTACCTCCTAAAAGTGCTAGTATTATAAATGTTTGCAAGCACTCTACCGGCTAGGATGCAACCCCAACCCTATCTTTTATTTTTTTATTTTCTTATTTGAGAGAGAGCGAGTGCGTGAGAGAGAGCGAGTGCACGCAAGCAAATGGGCATGCTATGGCCTTTGGCTACTGCAAATAAACTCCAGACACGTGCGCCCCCTTGTGCATCTAGCTTATGTGGGTCCTTTGGAACCGAACCTAGGTCCTTTGGTTTTGCAGGCAAGCACCTTAACTCCTAAGCCATCTCTCCAGCTCACCACCCCTATCTTTAAAAAAAAAGGAAATTAAGGGGCTGAAGAGATGACTTAGTGGTTAAGGTGCTTGCCTATGAAGCCTAAGGACCCAGGTTTGATTCCCCAGTACCCATGTAAGCCAAATGCACAAGGTGATGCATATGTCTGGAGTTTGCAGTGGCTGGAGGCCCTGGCGTGCCTATTCTCTCCCTCTCTCTCTCTCCCTCTCCCTCCCTCCCTCCTTCTCTGTGTGTGTGTGTGTGTGTGTGTGTGTGTGTGTGTTTATTCTGCCTCTTTCGGTCTCTTTCAAATACATAAAATATTTTTAAATGAACTTAAGTAAAACAGTAGCTCACCGTTTCATGACTTCCTGAGAAGGTGTGAAAAAATGCCTCTTCACCCCAGATGGTGCACCACCAGTGACCAAAGGGACAATTCCATCCAAGTCCAGCTTGGCAAGCCAATGAGTTTATTAGACTTACAGTATTAGTGACTAGCAGCTGCTCCACTGAAAAGCCTCACCCCAATATGTGTGATTCCTGAAAGCTGCGTATCTGAAGTTCTACGTTCAGTTAACTTTCCATCCCCTAGCACCTTCCCAGATCACCTGCAGGTGGGGTAGAATTAGATGCAGCTGGAGGTGAGGCAAGGCGTGGCTAGCATCTTAGATTTCCGATGGGCAACCACCTACCCCTTCCTACAAGGAATATGAAAAGGCCCAATCATGTGAGGGTGTCTGGGTAGTTAGCATAGATAGCAATAGCCATGTCCTATGCAGCCTGTGTTCCAGACTAAGTTTTCAGTGTCTGTGAACTGTTAGTCCGAGGATGGCAGGCCTAGCTTCTGAATTTGGTCGTGAGGCCATCCTTGGGGATCAGGATATACTCCCTCCCTCACTGCATGTTTCTTCTGTTTATTTAGAAGGCCTGTAATCCCTGGAACTCAACTGCTAGTCTTAGGGCAAGAATATGTTTAGTGGGCTGGTGAGATGGCTTAGTGGTTAAGCACTTGCCTGTGAAGCCTAAGGACCCCAGCTCGAGGATCGATTCCCCAAAACCCATGTAAGCCAGATGCACAAGGTGGCGCATGCATCTGGAGTTCCTTTGCAGTGGCTGGAGGCCCTGGCGCACCCATTCTCTCTCTCTCTGCCTCTGTCGCTCTCAAATAATAAAATAAAATAAACAAAAAAACAGCATGTTAGTTTTGTAAGAAACTCTCAAGCTGTCTTCCAAAGTGACTGCATAATTTTTTACCCACCCTAGCAGTGGGTGAGTGGTCCCATTGTTCACATCGTCAGTATTTGGTGATGGTCTGAACTTTAGCGTCTCTTAGTCTATTAGACTAGTTGGGTTGTTAAAGGCCAAGCTTCCCACACTGGCCTGATGTGGTTCCTCTATCTTTCCAATTCCATCCATTCTTACCCCAGGGCTTGTGTGGGGACAACTGTTCAGCCAGACTACCCTGTTCCACCAGGCTTGGAGAAGGTCCCACCAGAGGCCACATGCCCTCATGGTCCTTCAAGATGGAGGTAGCTGGAGCTTGGCTGGGGACTTGTTCAGTGTGATCTGAGCCCATTGAAACATCGCTTGTCAGAACTCACACATCCCTGAGCATGTGTGCTGGCTGCTCTATCTGAAAGGACCTTGCTATGCACTCCTGGGGATAATGGAGACAGGGCAGGAATCTGGCCTCTATGACTGCATCAACAAAGTTCCAACCTCTGATGAAGGACATTTTAACTCACCTTGCACAATGAGGCACGGCAACGGAATTCAAGATGTGATAGGGCATCTCTATGAAGGACATGGTGAAGCTCCTCCAGACCCCAGAGGACCACATATTATTTCCTAGTCGATTCTGAATCAAGCAAGGAATGGTCTGGCTCCATGGAATCAAGAGCAAAAAGGGAAGCAGCCCAACCCCTGGTGTGTGTCTCTTATTCCCTGTGGCAATCGGGTCCACGTGGAAGGAAAGCCAGGAAGGTGCTGAATGAGGGGTAGGTTGAGCAGGTGCCACCATGCTTGGGGTTGAAGAACACTATGCCAGCAGAATCCCAGCTGACTCAGGAAGAGCCAGGCATGTGCACATGGCACAAGAGCAAAATTCACACTCCTGTTCGTATGGGTGAATAAGAATGGGAGCTCACAAATGATTGTTGGGACTTTCTCTAAACTGGAAAATATATTTTAAAATTATCAAAACAAGGGCTAGAGAGATAGCTTAACAGCTTTAAGGCACTTGCTTGCTGAGCCAAAGGACCCATATAAGCCTGATGCACAAGGTGGCACATGCATGCCCATTCTCTCTCTCTCTCAAATAAATACATAAAAAAATTATCAAAGCAAGGTGTAGTGGCACACACCTTTAATCCCAGCACCCAGGAGGCAGAGGTAGGAGAACTGCTGTGAGTTCAAGGCCAGCATGGGACTACAGAGTGAATTCCAGGTCGACTTGGGCCAGAGTGAGACCCTACCTCAAAAATAACAAGAAATATAAAAAATGTCCAGTAAGTTAGCAATGAAACCTTCACATAGCTGGGGAAGTAAAGCCATCTTTCTCAGACCCACAGACCTCACTCTTCTGGTCGCAGGTACAACCCCAGCACTGCTGGCACCTGCCTGCTGGTTCCCGGCTAAGGCTGATGTGAGTGGAAAGATGGTGAATTCCAGCAAACATGCTGGGGGGAGGGGGAGACACACACAAAGGCTTCTTTGCAACTTAGGAATCCGAGGCTGTCCCAGCTGTCCCTGTGCCCACTGAAAATGTAAGGGCACAAACGAAGCAGGTGCCACGTCTCCATAGGGGGTCACACTTTTATTAGCATCCTCAAGCATCAAGAAAGTGTTCAGCAAACACCTTCCTCACCTCATTATTGGCCTTCCTATGCCTGGATTCAGGTTGGTCCTCAGACCGCGTCTGCTGGACCATCGGTGTTGACCTCTGGTGGTGTGTTGGGAGGGATCCTATCTTGGGACATACCCGAGGGAAGTTTGGAGTTGGACATTGCAAAGGTGACATTATGGTGTGAAGTTTCACGCAAGGAGGGCCCTGCTGACACCCGAGGGCCCTCCTGCGACTGTCCCAGCAACAAAGTTCCTGAGCTCGCTGATGGTGGGTTCAGGGACGCGATCTGAGAACTCTTGCGTGAAGTGTTCAGGGACGGGACAGGGGAGGCTGGGTGGGTCGGAGTCAGGGACGTGACTGGAGAGTTCTGGTGTGACTGGGACAGGGACGAGCCCCGGTGGGTTGGAGTCAGGGATGGAACTCGGGAGACAGAGTGAGATGGAGTCAGGGACTGGGATGGGGAGCCAGTGGTAGATGGAGTCAGGAACTGGGCCCGGGAGCCCCTCAGGGCCGCAAACCTCGAGGCCACCTTTGAAAGAGAAAGTGACATCGTTAATGGTGTGGCTGAAGTCCGAGGTGACTCCTCAGACAAGTTCCTGGAGGCTGAGCATAAAGAGGCCATCGACTGGGCCTGGGAGGACAGGAGCGACGAGGCCCTAGAGTAGGCTTTGGAGGCCGCACGGGACGAGGGCGGAGGATGAGCTTGGGACGGGTCCTTCCCGGCGGCGAAGGAGCCGAAGGGCGAGGCGGCCAGGAGGGACGGCTGCCGGAGGGGCGGGCCGTCGGGGCCCCGGAGCAGCCAGTCGTGCACTCGCGCCAGGTTCCTCACGTCCTCGTGCTCCCGGCGCAGCTTGTCGCGTTGCTCCAGCAGTTGTCCCTGCATGTCGAGCAGTAGCTGGGAGTGGCAGAGGAGCCTCAGCAGCTCCTGCCGCAGTCGCCCGTTGTCCGCCTTGATGGCCTGCGTGTGCTCCATGAGCGCGCGCGCCGCCTCCCGCTCGGCGCGGCGAGTCAGGGTCAGCACGCGTTGGCGCGCATCGCGCTCGAAGGCCGCCTTGTCGTCCAGGAAGCGCCGCTTCGCGCGGTGCAGCAGCTGCGTGTGCTGCACGCGCATGTGCAGCAGCTCCCGCTCCAGCGTCCGGATGCGCGCCAGATGCTCCAGCTGCAGCTCCTGTGGCGGGCCGCAGGTCAGCGCGCGCGCGCACGGCGCGCCCACCCCACTCGGCCCCCGCCCCGTCCGCGGGCGCGAGCCCGCGCGTGCGCACTGGCCTTGTAGGGCTGCAGCCCCTCCACCTGCTGCGTCACGTCCTCCACGCGCGCCGTCATGTCCTGCAGCTGCGCGCGCACGCCCTCCTCGCGCCCCTGGTAGAGCGAGGCCAGCTCGGCCCGCTGCCAGTGGATCTCCGCCAGGTCCATGCGGTTCTTATCCTCCAGCCGCACGACGTTGTTGGCGGAGCGCTGGGCGCGCGCGCTCATGTAGCCGGCGTAGAGCCGGTTCTCTTCGCGGAGGCGCCCCGCCTCGCGCTCCAGGAAGGCGTTGTCTTGCAGCACCTGGTCCATCCGCCGCTCGCAGGCTTCCAGTTGCTCCGAGAGCAGCGCGCACTCGCGCTGCAGGTACTGCGCATGCTCGGAGAGCGGCGCTTCGGCGCCCTCGCCAGCCTGCGCGCGTCCCGCGCTCAGCCCGCTCTTCTTCTTGGGCGCCATGGGTCAGCGCCCGAGGCCCTCGCGTACCCCACCCCGGGCCCGGAAATCCCGACACTACGCTCTAGGTCCCGGACGGGGAATGCGTCTCAGCTCGCGAGGGTTGGGGCAGAAGAACCGGCGTCCAGCACCGAGGCCGGCCTATGCGCTCAGGCTCCCTCCGGCCGTCGGTGCCAGTGCGTGCTACATTAGGAATGTTGGCGTTGCTTCGGCTGCGGCTCCATGGAGACGGGACTTAGTCGCGGTCCCCCGCCGAACCTCGTCGCTCCCGCAACGGCTCGATTCCTTTTCCCGGGCCAGCAGCTGCCTTCGGAGCAGGACCTGCCGCCGGACTTCTTTCCAAATCTAACAGGCCTGCACAGTAGCCCAGGGGCCCTTGGTGCTCCTTTGTCTTCCGCACCTTCTGTTGGAGCTGCATATGCGAACCCTTCCCCGCCTACCTCGGGTAGTCTGTGCTGTCAGGATGAAGCTTCTCCGCACAGCTTTTCACCTCCATGGGGAGGGGTCACTGGGAGACTTTAAGTCCATTTGCGTTCTGTACCATTAGCCTGTTTGGCCAGTGCACCTCTCCTCGACGCCCCTACGCTCACGTGGGTGGCACCTGCTCAGCCTACCCCTCGGTCAGCACCTTCCTGGCTTTCCTTCCGCGTGGACCCAATTGCTGGAGGGAATAAGAGGCACACCAGGGGTTGGGCTGCCTCCCTTTCTGCTCTAGATTCCATGGAGACAGACCATCTCTTGATTCTGTATCAACTAGAAAAAACAGGTCCTCTAGGGTCTGGAGGAGCCTCACCCTTGGGTTGTATGCCTTTTCATGTTGGCCTGGACAACCTTTGTCAGGCAACCTAAATCTGTACCCGTTTTGTATCCTTTCATCATGAGGACCTGAGTTTTGATCCCCAATATCCATGGGAAATGCTGAATGTGGTGGTGCACACCTGTAATTCCAGCACTGGGGAGCCTGAGACAGGAGGATCCCTGGGGCTTGTTAGCCAGTCTAGTCTAACTAATGAGCTTTAGGCCAATGAGAGGTCTTGTCACAAAAACAAAAACAAAACAACAACAAAAAAAAACTGGGTCATGCCGGTCGTGGTGGCGCACTCCCTTAATCACAGCACTCAAGAGGCAGAAGTAGGAGGATCACTGTGAGTTCAAGGCCACTCTGAAACTAGTGAATTCCAGGTCAGCCTGAAACAGAGTGAGACCCTACCTCGAAAAACCCAAAAGAAGAAGAAGAAAAAAAAAAAAACAAAAAACTGGGTCACCTGTGTCTGAAGACCCTGCTAGGATCAGGAGAGAGGAGGAGATTCCCACCAGGTGCATCTCCTTAGGTAGAGGAGAACTAAAATGGGCAGTGATCTTGACTGTGACACGGTAGGGGACAGGGCTGTGGCCTCCCCCACTCAGATGTGACACTGGGACTAGTTGGGGGATCAGACCACACAGTGTGGTCAGGGCTAGGACACAAATGGGAGGGGCAGGGCCAATGCACAGAAACTGACATCTAGGCGATGGGGACTATGTGCAAGTGGACTCCTGAGTCCTGAGAGGCTTCTGAGGGGAACAAGGAGTCCCACCTGTGACTGAAGTTTGGGTTCACATCTTAGTGCATAGCCAAAGCAAGCACACCCAAGACAAAAGGGTGGAGAAAAGTTTATTACCTGCAGTGGCTGAGAGCACAAGCATTATTTTCAAAGCAAATTGAACACAGAAAGGGTCAGAATCTTTTCAGTTAAGTATACATTACTTAATCTGCTCAGCTCAACGTGATAAAGCACATTTTTAAAAGATTAAAGTGATGGACAAGAATGCCTCTGGGCATACTCAGTTGCACCCACAAAGTTTAAGCTGAAATAAAGAATAGGTGAAAGGTGTATTGATACAAGAGTCTGTCCCCGCAGGTGTCTGCCTTGTTTAGTGGTTAACAAATTCTCCCTGATATATTTCATTCCTCATTCTTTTTTTTAAAGATTTTGTTTGTTTATTCTTATTTATTTGAGAGCAACAGAGAGAGAGAGACAGAAAGAGAGAAAATGGGCATGCCAGGGCTTCCAGCCACACTGCAAACGAACTCCAGACGCATGCGCCCCCTTGTGCATCTGACTAACGTGGTCCTGGGGAATTGAACCTGGAACCAGGGTCCTTAGGCTTCACAGGCAAGCGCTTAACCGCTAAGCCATCTGTCCAGCTCCCTCATTCTTTTTATTTATTTATTTATTTATTTATTTATTTATTTATTTATTTATTTATTTGACAGAGAAAGAGGGAGAGAGATGGGCACACCAGGGGTCCTCCAACCACTGCAAACAAACTCCAGATGTGTGCACCCCCTTGTGCATCTTGCTAACGTGGGTCCTGGGCAATCAAACCTGGGTCCTTTGGCTTCGGAGGCAAGTGCCTTAACTGCTAAGCAGTCCCTCCAGCCCCTCATTCCTTTTTTTTTTTCTTTTTTGGTTTTTCGAGGTAGGGTCTCACTCTAGCTCAGGCTGACCTGGAATTCACTATGTAGTCTCAGGGTGCCCTTGAACTCAAAGCGATCCTCCTACCTCTGCCTCCCAAGTTCTGGGATTAAAGGCGTGCGCCACCGCGCCCAGCTCTCATTCTTTTTTTAAAATTAATTTTTTTTTTTTTTTTTTTTACTTGAGAAAGAGACAATGGGCATGTCAAGGCCTCTAGTCAATGCAAATGAACTCCAGACATATGCATCATCTTGTGCATCTGGTTTATCTGGGTCCTGGGGAATCAAACCTGGGGACTTAGGCTTCACAGGCAAGCACCTTAACTGCTAAACCTTCCCTCTAGCCCTCATTCCTCATTCTTGTTTTTTTGGTTGTTCTGTTTTATTTTGAGGTTTCAAGGTAGGGTTTGATTCTAGCCCAGGCTGACTTGAAATTCATTATGCCCTCTCATGGTGGCCTTAAACCCATCACTATCCTCCTACCTCTGCCTCTTGAGTGCTGGGATGAAAGGCATGTACTACCATGCCTGGCTTCATTCCTCATTCTTTTTATTTATTATTATTAACAACGTCCATGATTGTAAACAATATCCCACGGTAATGCCCTCCCTCCCCCCACTTTCCCCTTTGAAACTCCATTCTCAATCATATCCCCTCCCCCTCTCAATCAGTCTCTCTTTTATTTATTTATTTATTTATTTTTAATTTTTATTAACATTTTCCATGATTATAAAATATATCCCATGGTAATTCCCTCCCTCCCCACCCCCACACTTTCCCCTTTGAAATTCCATTCTCCATCATATTACCTCCCCATCACAATCATTGTACTTACATATATACAATATCAACCTATTAAGTACTCTCCTCCCTTCCCTTCTCTTCCCTTTATGTCTCCTTTTTAACTTACTGGCCTCTGCTACTAAGTATTTTTATTCTCATGCGGAAGCCCAATCATCTGTAGCTAGGATCCACATATGAGAGAGAACATGTGGCGCTTGGCTTTCTGGGCCTGGGTTACCTCACTTAGTATAATCCTTTTTTCTGCAAATTTCATAACTTCATTTTTCTTTATCACTGAGTAGAACTCCATTGTATAAATGTGCCACATCTTCATTATCCACTCATCAGTTGAGGGACATCTAGGCTGGTTCCATTTCCCAGCTATTATAAATTGAGCAGCAATAAACATGGTTGAGCACGTACTTCTAAGGAAATGAGATGATTCCTTTGGATATATGCCTAGGAGTGCTATAGTTGGCTCATATGGTAGATCAATCTTTAGCTGTTTTAGGAACCTCCACACTTGTGGGAAGCCATGCTGGCTTCGTCAGGCTTTGCTGTGTCAGCTTGTTTACTGCTTTTGTATCCTAATTGTCTGCGCATGAGCACATGATGTTATTCTAATATGGTTGCTCACCCATCCCGATTGGGTGATGCAAAATCATCTGATGAGACTTAAGCCAATCAGACGACGCTATACAATCACATGACCATAAGTATATAAGCTTGGCGCTCCGTAGGGTCGGGGTCCTTCTCTCTTTCAGTTTGGAGCTCCCAATAAAGTGTGCTTGAGAAGAATCCTGTTGTTGTCGTTCTTCCTGCTGGCGGGAGGGGCGCAACACACACTGATTTCCACAATGGCTGGACCAAATTGCATTCCCACCAGCAATGTAGAAGGGTTCCTCTTTTTCCACATCCCCGCCAACATTTATGATCATCTCTCTTTTATTTTTATGTCATTATCTTTTCCTCCTACTATGATGGTCTTGTGAAGGTAGTATCAGGCACTGTGAGGCCATGGATATCCAAGCCATTTTGTGTCTGGGGGGAGCATGTTATAAGGAGTCCTGTCCTTCCTTTGGCTTTTACATTCTTTCCGCCACCTCTTTCACAGTAGACCCTGAGCCTTGGAAGGTGTGATAGAGATATTGCAGTACTGAACACTCCAGTCACTTCTTTCCAGCACCATGATGCCTTCTGAGTCATCCCAAGGTCACTGCCATCTGAAAAGAGAAGATTCTCTACCAAAAGTGAGAGTAGCATTAATATAAGGGTATGAACATTAACAGAAGTGCTTACTGGGCAGTTTGATAAGCATAGTATATACATTTAGCCAGACAGCAGCAGATGTTACACCCCTAGGGCTCATGATTACCCCTGTTTTAAGTTTTCAGTATCAGGGATGTATTCCCTCCCATGGAGCGGGCCTCCAGTCCAATAAGGGGTCAATTGGTTTCCACCATGACAGATGTGCCACTATTGTACCCGTTGGCTCATTTGGCCTGACTGGCCAAATATAAGGCTTGCAGTGTCCACTGTTGAGTATCTTTACTGGTGTTTTCTCTTTCTCCCATTGAACTGCATGCAGAATGGCTTCTTCCGGCTTTCTGTCAGCTGGTCTACATGGAGGAGGTTATCAGCTCAGTTCCAGCAGGATTTCTCAGTGGCCTTGCAGCCCAAGTATGTGGAGTCTTCAGCAATAGGGTCTTACCTATTATTTATTCCTTGTGGGAAACCAAGGGCCTTGGCAATGGCCTATAATGTTTTGGGGGCCATCAGGGACCTCCCTGGCCAACAACTTACTGGAAGTTATCCCATCCCTAGCACTGAAAATTTTCTAGCAACAATCTACAGCTACTGAGTGTTCCATTGTCCAAAAAGGTAGGTTTCCTTATGATTTATTTATATACTTTTAGATTTTGATTAGCCTCCCTCCACCTTTCCTTTACTCAATCTCTTCCCCTGACCTCACTTGGGCATGTGCCACCACACCCAGCTTCATTCCTCATTCTTTTTAAAATTTTTTTTTAATTATTTATTTATTTATTTGAGAGCAACAGACACAGAGAGAAAGACAGATAGAGGGAGAGAGAGAATGGGCGTGCCAGGGCCTCCAGCCACTGCAAACGAACTCCAGACGTGTGCGCCCCCTTGTGCATCTGGCTAACGTGGGACCTGGGGAACCGAGCCTCGAATGGGGTCCTTAGGCTTCATAGGCAAGCGCTTAACCGCTAAGCCATCTCTCCAGCCCCATTCCTCATTCTTAAGGAGATGAGGGATGGAAGCTTCTTGCTGAGTCTATTTATGGTTAGGTGAGAATATACCTTTTATTTGGGTCCCCAGCACTGATGTAAAATCACACTCAGTGGCACACAGGTCTGAAATTCCAGCACTACTATGACAATGGGAGGCAGCGTCAGGAGAATCCTGAAGCTCTCAGGCAGCTAGTCTGGCCTACCCACAGGACACAAGACAGGGCCTGTCTCAAATGAGGCAGAAGAAGGGGACCAACACCCTGAAGTAATTCTGTGACCTCCACATGCATGCCATGACACAGGCATACACACACACAATTTTAAAATTCAGATTAAACCTATGCAGACCAATAAATTCATTTATAGCTTGGATTTCCTTATTTGACTTATTTTTATTTTTTTTTAAATTTTTATTAACATTTTCCATGATTATAAAATATATCCCATGGTAATTCCCTCCCTCCCCACCCCCACACTTTCCCATTTGAAATTCCATTCTCCATCATATTACCTCCCCATTACAATCATTGTAATTACATATATACAATATCAACCTATTAAGTATCCTCCTCCCTTCCTTTCTCTACCCTTTATGTCTCCTTTTTACCTTACTGGCCTCTGCTACTAAGTATTTTCATTCTCACGCAGAAGCCCAATCATCTGTAGCTAGGATCCACTTATGAGAGAGAATATGTGGCGCTTGGCTTTCTGGGCCTGGGTTACCTCACTTAGTATAATACTTTCCAGGTCCATCCATTTTTCTGCAAATTTCATAACTTCATTTTTCTTTACCGCTGAGTAGAACTCCATTGTATAAATGTGCCACATCTTCATTATCCACTCATCTGTTGAGGGATATCTAGGCTGGTTCCATTTCCTAGTTATTATAAATTGAGCAGCAATAAACATGGTTGAGCATGTACTTCTAAGGAAATGAGATGAGTCCTTTGGATATATGCCTAGGAGTGCTATAGCTGGGTCATATGGTAGATCAATCTTGAGCTGTTTTAGGAACCTCCACCCTGTTTTCCACAATGGCTGGACCAGATTGCATTCCCACCAGCAGTGCAGAAGGGTTCCTTTTTTACCACATCCCCGGCAACATTTATGATCATTTGTTTTCATGATGGTGGCCAATCTGACAGGAGTGAGATGGATCTCAACGTAGTTTTAATCTGCATTTCCCTGATGACTAGTGACGTAGAACATTTTTTTAGATGCTTATATGCCATTCGTATTTCTTCCTTTGAGAACTCTCTATTTAGCTCCATAGCCCATTTTTTGATTGGCTTGTTTGATTCCTCATTATTTAACTTTTTGAGTTCTTTGTATATCCTAGATATTAATCCTCTATCAGATATATAGCTGGCGAAGATTTTTTCCCATTCTGTAGGTTGCCTCTTTGCTTTTTTCACTGTGTCTTTTGCAGTGCAAAATCTTTGTAATTTCATGAGGTCCCAGTGATTAATCTGTGGTTTTATTGCCTGAGCATTTGGGGTTGTATTCAGAAAGTCTTTGCCAAGAACAATATGTTGAAGGGGTTCCCCTACTTTTTCCTCTAGCAGTTTCAGAGTTTCAGGTCTGATGTTAAGGTCTTTAATCCATTTGGACTTAATTCTTGTGCATGGCAAGAGAGAAGAATCTATTTTCATCCTTCTGCAGATATATATCCAGTTTTTCCAACACCATTTGCTGAAGAGGCTGTCTTTTCTCCTTTGAGTATTTTTGGCATTTTTATCGAATATCAGGTGGCTGTAGCTACTTGGGCTTACATCTGGGTCCTCTATTCTGTTCCACTGATCTACATGTCTGTTTTTGTGCCAGTACCATGCTGTTTTTGTTACTATGGCTCTGTAGTATAGGTTAAAATCAGGTATGGTGATACCACCAGCCTCTTTTTTGTTGCTCAGTATTATTTTAGATATTCGAGGTTTTTTGTGATTCCAAATGAATTTTTGGATTGTTTTTTCTATTTCCATGAAGAATGCTTTTGGAATTTTGATAGGGATTGCATTAAATGTGTAGATTGCTTTAGGTAAGATTGCCATTTTCACAATATTTATTCTTCCAATCCAGGAACAAGTGATGTTTCTCCACTTTCTAGTGTCTTCTGCAATTTCTCGCTTGAGTGTTTTAAAGTTCTCATTCTAGAGATTCTTTACTTCCTTGGTTAGGTTTATTCCAAGGTACTTTATTTTTTTATTTATTTTTATTTTTTAAATTTTATTTATTTATTTATTTGAGAGTGACAGACACAGATAGAAAGACAGATAGAGGGAGAGAGAGAATGGGCACGCCAGGGCTTCCAGCCTCTGCAAACGAACTCCAGACGCGTGCGCCCCCTTGTGCATCTGGCTAACGTGGGACCTGGGGAACCGAGCCTCGAACCGGGGTCCTTAGGCTTCACAGGCAAGCGCTTAACCGCTAAGCCATCTCTCCAGCCCTTTATTTTTTTTTGATGTGACTTTTTTTAAAATTGGGGAAATGTTTATTCATTTAGAGAGAACGGGCACACCAGCACCTCGTGCCACTGCAAATAAACTATGAAAATTTATCAATTTATTTGAGAGAGCACAAGACACACACACACAGAGTGCACCAGGGCCTCCAGCCACTGCAAACGGACTTCATATGCATGCACCACCTTGTGCATCTGCCTTACATGAGTGCTTGGGAATCAAACTGAAGTCTTTTGGCTTTGCAGGCAGATGCCTTAACCGCTAAGCCATTTCTCCATCCCTGAGTTTTTATTTTATTTATTTTTTAAAAAATTACTTTTGTGGGGTTGGAGAGATGGCTTGGCAGCTAAGGCTCTTGCCTGCACAGCTTAAGAACCCAGGTTTGATTCCTCAGGACCCACATAAACCTACATCACAATGGGGTGCATGTGTCTGGAGTTTATTTGCAGTGGCTGAAGTCTCTAGCATGCCCATTTCTCTCTCACTCTCTGTCTCTCTCTCTCTCTCTTGGCTTGCAAATAAAATAAATGCAAATACTTAAAAAACTTTAAAAGTTATTTGTGTGTTTTGGCATATGTGCCATGGTGCACCTGTGGAGGTCAGAGGTCAGTTTCCAGGTGTCTGTGTGCCGCCGTCTTTGAGACAGGGTCTTTTGCTACTGCAAATGAGCTGCCAGATTTCAAACAAATGTCAGACCAGCTACATTCTCTTGGCTCTGCCCCCCAGTGTTGTGGCACCTTGGGATCACCGATGCATATGTTACTTTGCACCTGGCCTTTTTTTTTTTTTTTTTTTTGTGAGGGGGCGGGGGAGAGGACAAAGTCATTTTATTCTAATTCACAAACATCACAGTAGTGCAGGAGGCCATACCACACTTGCTCAGCCCATCCTATACACCTCAGAGGGCACAGTCACTCTGAAGTAATGGAGCTGTTTACACAGTGTTTAATTTAGAGATTACACATTCACTATAATTACATTTTTATTCTAAAGCAACTTGATCATCAGAGCAGGTTTTCCATTTCTTCAGGCTGAATAACTTCTTAGATTAGTCTGTTTGCTATTCTGCACTGTTCCAGTACCTTGTTGAAACCCTCACAGAGCTTAACATCACTCTGGTTTTGAGCAAACTCTAGGAACTGTTTGATCTCAGAAAAGGAAGGCTGCTACTCCACTGGCCTGGCTCCCAGGCTCCTGGTAAGTGCTATCAGGCTTTGCGGGCTCGAAATTACCATCTCCACTGAAGCTCCCAGTGGTGGCATGACCCAGGGTGTGCCCACAGCAGAGCCCACTGCCACACTGGCTGCAGTGGTTGCCAACTGGGCCATCAGAACTGGCTGCTCAGGTGCAGCAGCGGGTGAAGCTGGTGGTGGTGGCTGGGACTGCAGCGGCCCCCCGGAAGTGCGGCTTTGGCTTCTGTGCCCTGCTCAGTGTGCTTCTGCTCCTCCTTTAGAAACTCTGAGATGGCTTTTTTATTAGTTCACTAATTAATTTTACTGATAACTTCCATAATTTTAGACAATAAACCATGATAATCCCCTCCCCCGCTTTCCCTTTCACAAATTCAGTCTCCATCATATCCCCTCACCCTCTCAATTAGCCTTTTATTTTAATGTTATCCTCTTTTCCTCTTATTATGCGGTTCCTGTGCAGGTAGAACTGGGCACTGTGAGGTCATGGATATCCAGGCCATTATGTGTCTGAAAGGCTGCATTGTAAGCAGTTCTACCCTTCCTTTGGCTCTTACATTCTTTCTGCCACCTCTTCTGTAACGGACCCTGAGCCTTGGAGGGTGTGATAGAGATATTGCAGTGCTGAGCACTCCTGTGTCACTTCTCAGCACCATGGTGCCTTTTGGGTCATCCCAGAGGTCACCGCCATCTGAAAAGAGAAGCTTCTCTAACCAAAAGTGAGAGTAGCATTAATAATATGAGTATGAACATTAAGACAAGGGCTTACTGGGCAGTTTGGTGAGCATAATGTATGCATTTAGCCAGACACCAACAGCTGTTACTCCCCTAGGGCTCATGGCTCCCCATCATAGGTTTTCAGTCCAAGGCATGTATGCCCTCCCATGGAAGGGGCCTCCATTCCAATTAGTGAGAGGTTGGCTTCTTCCATAACAGACATGCCACTGTGGCTCATTTGGCCTGGTTGGCCAAACTTAAGGCTTGCAGTATCTGCTGTTGAGTATCTCCACTGAGAACTTCTCTCTCTCTCCCATGGAGCTGCATGCAGTGTAGCTTTTACCAGCTTTCTGTCAGCTGCTCTACAGGGAGGAGGTTTTCAGCTCAGCTCCAGCTTGATTTCTCAATGACCTTGCAGCCCAAGCATGTGGGATCTCTATTCCTGGCGGGAAACCAAGAGCCTTGGCAATGGCCTTCAATGTTTTGGAGGCATCAGGGATCACTCTGGCCAACAGTGCACTGGAAGGAACCCAATTCCTGGCACTGAAATTTTTCTAATAACAACCTATGGCTTCTGGGTGCACCATTGTCTAAAGAAAATAAAAGACTTCCATACGGCTATTCATCCCCTCTTAAATTTTGATTAGCCCTTCTCCCACCCTTCTTTACTCAGTCTCTTCCCTTGACCTTACTTAGGCCATTCCATCCCAAGTAATCTGTTCATTTATACATATATACAATACCATCCCCTTAAGTCCTCCACTCCATCCCCCTCCCTTATATCCTCTATCTAGCTTACTGACCTCTGCTACCAATATTTACACTAACTCACATAAAGTAGTTTTTTTTTTTTGTTTGTTTTGTTTTGTTTTTCAAGGTAGGGTCTCACTGTAGCCAAGGCTGACCTGGAATTCACTATGGATTCTCAGGGTGGCCTCGAACTCACGGCGATCCTCCTACCTCTGCCTCCCGAGTGACATAAAGTAGTTTTAATCTGCATTTCCCTTATGGCTCAGGATGTAGAACATTTTTAGATGTTTATATGCCATCTGTATTTCTTCTTTTGAGAATGCTCTATTTAGTTCATAGCCCTTTATTTTTTAAGGTGGGGCGTTTCGAGGTAGGGTCTCACTCTAGCTCAGGCTGACCTGGAATTCACTATGTAGTCTCAGGGTAGCCTTGAACTCAAGGCCATTCTCCTACCTCTGCCATCTTCAGCCCTCAATAGCCCATTTTTTTAATTGGGTTGTTTGGTTTCTTATTATTTAGTTTTTTGACTTCTTTGTATATTATTCTGGATATTAATTCCTGTCAGATGTATAGCTAGCAAACATTTTCTCCCATTCTATAGGTTGCCTCTTTGCTCTGCTCAGTGTCCTTTGCTGTACAAAAGCTTCAATTTCATGAGGTCCCAGTGGTTGATTAGTGGTTTTATTTCCTGAGCAACTGGGTGTATATTTAGAAAGTCATTGCCTATGCCAACATGTTGAAGCGTTTCCCCTACTTTTCCCTCTAGCAGTTTCAGAGTTTTAGGTCTAATATTAAGGTTTTTGATCCACTTGGACTTGATTCTTGTGCCTGGAGAGAAATTTTCATCCTTCTACATTATAGATATCCAGTTTTCCCAGCACCATTTGTTAAAGAGACTATCTTTTCTCCAATGAATATTTTTGCATTTTTGTTGAAAATCAGATGGCTATAGCTTCCCAAGCTTACATCTGGGTCCCCTGTTCTGTTCCATTGATCTACGTGTCTGTCTTTGTGCCAGTACCATGTTATTTCTGTTACTATAGCTCTGTGATATAGGTTAAAATCAGTGTTGCAGTCAGGTTCTCTTTGCTGGTGAAATCACCCAACCAAGAGCAGCTTGTGAGAAAAAGAGGCTTATTTTGGCTTACAGGCTCAAGGGGAAGCTCCACGATGGAAGGGGGAAATGATGGCATGAGCAGAGGGTGGACATCACCCCCTGGCCAACATAAAGTGAATAATAGCAACAGGGTAGTCTGTCAAACGCTGGCAAGGGGATGCTGGCTCTAACACCCATAAGCCCGCCCCCAACAATACACCACCTCTGGGGGCCTTAATTTCCAATTTCCATCAGCTGGGGAACCTAGCACTCAGAACATCTAAATTTATGGGGACACCTGAATCAAACCACCACAATCAGGTGTGGTGATACCACCAGGCTTATTTTTGTTGCTCAAAATTGTTTTGGCTATTCGAGGTTTTTTGTTATTCCAAATGAATTTTTGGATTGTTTTTTCTATTTCCATGAAGAATGCTTTTGGAATTTTGATAGGGATTGCATTAAATGTGTAGATTGCTTTTGGTAAGATTGCCATTTTCACAATATTGATTCTTCCAATCCAGGAACAAGGGATGTTTCTCCACTTTCTAGTGTCTTCTGCAATTTCTCACTTGAGTGTTTTAAAATTCTCATTGTAGAGATCCTTTACTTCCTTGGTTAGGTTTATTCCAAGGTACTTTATTTTTTTTGATGCAATTGTGAATGGAAGTGACTCTCTGATTTCATCCTCTGTGTGTTTGTTGTTAGCATACATGAAGGCTACTGATTTCTGTGTATTTATTTTGTATCCTGCTACATGGCTGTAGGTTTTGAACAGCTCTAACAGTTTGCTAGTAGAGTCTTTAGGATCCTTTATGTATAGAATCATGTCATCTACAAATAATGTAAACTTGATCTCTTCCTTTCCAATTTGTATCCCTTTTATGTGTGTCTCTTGCCTTATTGCTATGGCTAAGACTTCCAAAACTATATTAAATAAAAGTGGGGACAGTGGACACCCTTGTCTTGTTCCTGATTTTAGTGGAAAAGCTTCCAGTTTTTCCCCATTTAGTAATATGTTGGCTGTAGGCTTGTCATAAATAGCCTTTATTATATTGAGATATGTTCCTTCTATTCCCAGTCTCTGTAGGACTTTTATCATGAAGGGATGTTGGATTTTGTCAAACACTTTTTCTGCGTCTCATTAGATGAGATGATCATGTGATTTTTGTCCTTCAATCCATTTATATAATGTATTACATTTATAGATTTGCATATATTGAACCATCCCTGCATCTCTGGGATAAAGCCTACTTGGTCAGGGTGAATGATCTTTTTTATATACTCTTGTATTCTGTTTGGCAATATTTTGTTGAGAATTTTTGCATCTATGTTCATGAGGGAGATTGGTCTGTAATTTTCTTTTTTTGTTCTATATTTGCCTGGTTTTGGTATCAGGGTGCTGCTGGTTTCATAGAAGGAGTTTGGTAGAATTCCTTCTTTTTCTATTTCCTGGAAAAGCTTAAGAAGCAATGGTGTTAGCTCTTCCTTAAAGGTCTGGTAAAATTCATCAGTGAATCCATCCAGGCCTGGGTTTTTTTTAGTTGGGAGATTATTGATAACTGTTCGGATCTCTATGTGTGTTATAGGTCTATTAAAGTGATTAATCTCATCTTGATTTAATTTAGGTAGGTCATATAAATCAAGGAAATCATCCATTTCTTTCAGATTTTCATACTTTGTGGAGTATATGCTTTTGTAGTATGGCCCTATGAGTTTTTTAATTTCTCTGGAATCTGTTGTGATGTTACCTTGTTCATCTCTGATTTTATTAATTTGTGTCTCTTCTCTCTTTCTTTTGGTCAGATTTGCTAAGGGTTTATCAATCTTGTTTATCTTTTCAAAGAACCAACTCTTTGTTTCATTAATTCTTTGGATTGTTTTTTTTGTTGTTGTTGTTGTTGTTGTTTCTATTTCATTAATTTCTGCCATAATCTTTATTATTTCTTCCCATTGTTCTTCTTTTTCCAAGGCTTTAAGGTGAAGCATTAGGTCGTTTATTTGCGACCTTTCTAATTTCTTTTTTTTTTTTCTTTTTTCTTTTTTTTTTTTTTTTTTTTTGGTTTTTCGAGATAGGGTCTCACTCTAGCCCAGGCTGACCTGGAATTCACTGTGGAGTCTCAGGGTGGCCTCAAACTCACAGCGATCCTCCTACCTCTGCCTCCCGAGTGCTGGGATTAAAGGCGTGCGCCACCACGCCCGGCTTTCTAATTTCTTAATATAGGCACTTAAGGCTATAAATTTACCTCTTAGAACTGCCTTCATTGTGTCCCAGAGATTTTGATATGTTGTGTTCTCATTATTATTTGACTCTATAAATTTTTTGATTTCCTTCTTGATTTCTTCATTGACCCATTCATCATTTAGTAGTGTATTGTTTAGTTTCCATGATTTTGTGTATGCTCTATAGCCTTTCTTGCTACTGATTTGTAGTTTAATTCCATTGTGGTCAGACAGAATGCAAGGAATTATTTCAATTTTCCTGAATTTGTTAAGATTTGCTTTGTGTCCTAATATATGGTCTATTTTAGAGAATGTTCCATGTGCTGCTGAAAAGAATGTATATTCTGCAGCCTTTGGATGGAATGTCCTGTATATATCTGTTAAGTCTATTACTTCTATGACCTCATTTAGTCCAGATGCCTCTCTATATTTTCCTGGGATGACCTGTCAATTGATGAGAGTGGGGTGTTAAAGTCACCCACCACCACTGTGTTTGGTGTTATCTGTGACCTTAGTTCTAATAGTGTTTGTTTGATGAAATTGGGAGCCCCCATGTTAGGTGCATATATGTTTAGGATTGTAATGTCCTCCTGTTGGAGTGTGCCCTTAATCAATATAAAGTGACCTTCCTTATCTTTCTTGACTAAGGTTGGACTGAACATATTTACAATCATTATTTTGAAATCTTTCTCAGGCATTTCCTCCAACTCTTTCTCACTGGAGGACATTTCTGATGCATTAATACTTTTAGGTGGATTTATATCGTCTTGCTTTTTAGTGTTTCTTGTGTTATAATGTATATATTTTTGCATCTTGGATTAAGTTAATGCTTGGATTTTCTAGCTAGCTGTGTATTCTTAGCTGTATCAATTGATTTGATGTAATATATTTTCAGGGTAGGAGCTTAAGGTATTAGGTGTGGCTCTTAAGACTCTCAGGATATCTACAAAGGTGCTCCTAGGGGTTGAGTTTCCCTGCTATGGGAGTATTTAAGTAGACTGAGTGGAATAAAATACAGGTAGATTATAAAAGTTAACTAAACATTGTACACATTCAATCATAAACAATCCCAAGTATGTATGCAAGAGTAGTTATTATAACAACCAGATCTTCTATCAACAAAGAGGTTAAGATTTCTGGTCTGTTGAGGGATCCAAGTCAGCTTGTGAGCAAGTGAGACCCTTCCCTGGTGCAATCCCATTTACCTTGGATGATTTTGGTCTCAGTCAAGTTGCTGCCTGGGTTGTCGGGCTGCTGTTCTGATTTCTGGAGCTGGGCACTGGCTTTTCCTGTGGGGCAAACCGAGCCTGGCAACTGTGGTCCTGCAGATCAGCACAGCCGCTGCTGGAACTGCTGCTGCTAAAGCTGCCTCTGCTGGGTCTGTTGCCGCTGCTGCTGAAACTGCTGCTGCTGGGTCCACCACTGCTGTTGCCTCTGTTGCTGCTGCTGCTGTAGCTGCCACTGCTGGAGCCACTGCTGCTGCTGAAGCTGCTACTGCCGGGTCTGTCGCTGCTGCCGTTACTGGATCTGCTGCTGCTGGGGCCACTGTTACCGGTGCCAGAGCCACTGATGTTGCTGCAGACCTCTGCTCCTGCTTGGGTCCCACTGTCGGCTCAAGTTGGCGTGGCTGGGTCCCAGGACCGCTGCTCTGTTCGCTGAAGCTGGGCACAGGCGGTGGGGGAGGGGAGGGAGCAGCATCTGCGCTAGTTCTCTCGCTGTTCCACATGTCCTTCTACCTCGTGGTCTGCTCCTCCATTGCTCACTGCCACTCTCCCTTCATGTTTTTTGAGTTGTGGAGAGCTTTGGTGTGAGTGGAAGCTCCCCTCACCTGGCTTTTCCTGTGGCTGGAGCCGAGCCTGGTGGCTTTCTGGTGCGCCGCCACTGCTGCAGTTGGCAGAGCTGCCGGGGCCGCTTTTGCCGGCCTGTGCAGGCTCTGGATGCTCTGGATCTCTTCTACTTCTCCTGCTGCTTCAATTTACTATACACCTCCCTTTTTAGTAAAAGTGTGTATTTTGCTGAGTTTTTTTTGGTCTTTTTCCCCCCTAGGCTGCTTTGGCGTAGTACCCACGCTGCCATCTTAACTGGAAGAGCCAACATTGCTTCTTACACTTTGCCATAAAATAGAAAAAGAAAGAATTCTACCAAACTCTTTCTATGAAGCCAGTATTACCCTGATGCCAAAACCAGGCAAAGATAGAACAAAAAAAGAAAATTACAAAGAATCAACTCTTTGTTTCATTGTTTCTCTCTCTCTCTTTGTTTCTATTTCATTAACTTGTACACAATCTTTATTATTTCTTCCCATCTACTGAGTTTTGGCTTGCCTTGTTCTTTTTTACAGACAAGTGCCTTAGCTGCTGAGCCATTTCTCCATCCCCCTAGCTATGACATTGCAGTTTGCAGTGCTTGGGGGTTAACCAAGGGCCTTGCACAAGCTAGGCAATTTCTGTACCACTGACTTAAACTCTCAGACTTCACATTTATTATTATTATTTTTTATTAACAACTTCCATGATTATAAACAATATCCCATGGTAATGCCCTCTCCCCCCTCCACTTTCCCCTTTGAAACTCCATTTGCCATCATATCCCCTTCTCCTCTCAATCAGCCTCTCTTTTATTTTGGTGTCATGATTTTTCCTCCTATTATTATGGTCTTGTGTAGGTAGTGTCAGGCACTGACAGACCTCACTTTTGTGTGAGATGGAGCTTTACTATGTAACCCAGGCCTGTTGTGAACTCTGTATCCTCCTGCCTCAGACTTCCAGGTGCTGGGATTGTAGGTTTGTGCTGCCTCCCCAGCTTACTGTTTCTCTTTGGAGTGTGTAAGTTCATTATATTAGTCAATTAAGCTTTTTTTTTTTTTTTTTTTTTTTTGGTTTTCTGAGGTAGGGTCTCACTGTATCCCAGGCTGACCTGGAATTCACTCTGTAGTCTCAGGGTGGCCTTGAACTCACAGCAATCCTCCTACCTCTGCCTCCCGAATGCTGGGATTAAAAGCGTGCACCACCACACCCGGCAAATTAAGCTATTTTTATACCATCGGATACCTTTAATGATGGTTTTCCACATGTATAGGGTGTGGAGCCGTCCAACCTCTATGGCTGGTTTGACACATCAGTAAGCTGTGGCCTGTGTCAGGCCCTCACTCTAAATATTCTGCCAGTCAGCAAGGGCTCCCCACCTTGGCTACTTGGTACTTAACCATGTTGCCCTCCTTTTGCAACCTCTCAGAAGCCAGAGGCTGGTGGGGTTTGATGTCTGTGATGAGCCCACAGGCCTGCACAGCTGGGCCACTACGTGGACAGCTACTTCCTGTGCCCGGCTCAGCTTTCTGTCTGTTCATGTGTTGTGGCCACCTTCTTGCTGTTGGGGTCTCTCCTTGGGGCTGAACAGGATGGTGAGTGTTGACGACCCAGACCCTCTCCTAGGCACTGGAGAAAAACACACTGAGTCAGAGATTTGTCAAGGCAGGATATCACTTTATTGTAACAGGCAGGTGTTTATATAGCATTGAGAATGAAGGCAGGGATCTCAGGAAAGGATGAGGTGTAAGGGCCAATAGCATATCGTGACTGAAATGATTTTGAAATGATTGGTTCTAAGTGCACATGGGAACTTTTTTTGCAGAAGTAGCAGGCCAGATGCAATTTGGCACCCTGCTGAGTCATAGCTGTCCAGAGACAGGTCGCCAAACTTTAGCTAGGCTCAGGAATTTCCACTAGGCCTCACGTCCGGGTCTCTCAAGGCCCAACATCCCCTCTTCTGTTTTGGTAAGAGCATTAGTCACCATGGCCCCTGTCGTAGGTTGTCCCCCTCTGGGGATCTTACCTGTCACTGGGTGCCATATGTTTAGCTCACTGAGAACCCACTCCATGGCCTGTCTTAGGTTGTCTCAGTCAGTTTGAGATCTTACCTGTCATTGGTCACATGGAGGGCAGAGGAGATGGTAGTGGGTCATATGAGGAACTTAATTCCTGAGTTGCCAGCCTGTGGTAATATATCTCAACCTGATGAAGTTTTATTGCCTCTAGCCGTTGGTGAATGAATTGTGTAATTTTAATTACACAAGACCCAACAGTGAGGATAAGGAGAAGGAGAAGTAGTAGAAGGAGTAGGAAGGGTAAGAAGCCATGTAAGCCTGTCCACAGTGGGTTGTCCTGGAGGTCCCACCATCTCCTCTCCAAGTCCTTTTGAAGCCTTTTGATCTTGTCCTGAATGATTCCCGACCTGTTGGCATAGAAACAGCATTTTTCCTGTAAAAACAAGCATATGCCTCCCTTTTTGGCTGTTAATAGGTCTAGTCCCCTCCTGTTTTGTAGGACTACCTCAACCAGGGAATCTAGCTGTTCTTGGAGATCAAGGATTGTTGGGCTCTGAAAGGCCCAGGCGTGAGGCCTAGTGGAACTTCCTGAGCCTAGCTAAAGTTTGGTGACCTGTCTCTGGCCAGCTAGGACTCAGCAAGATGCCTAATGGCTTCTGGCCTGCCACCTCTGCATGGCAATTGTAATTACCATTTCAATAGTTACAGTTTACTACTGGCCCTTACCTCTCCTCCCGTCCTAAAATCCCCGCCTTCATCCCCAACATTATATAGGCAACTGCTCAGAATAATAAAGCAAGTTTTTTCTGTGAGTTCCTGCATCGAAAAGACTCCCGACTCAGTGTGGTTTTTCTCTGGTGTCCAGGAGAGGTTTCTGGGTCGTCCGACACTCATCATCCTCCTCAACCCCTAGGGAGGAACCAGCAGGCCTGGTTCTTCCCTTAGCACTACCTACCTGTCCAGGAAGGAGCCCCGTGAAGGATAGTGTTGGACATGGCTTTTATGTCTCTGATCAACTGGAGAGAGAGCTTTCTGTGGAGATGGACTGCCATACCCATCCCGGCTGTCCTGGTGGCCATGCCTGCGGTTATGCCCAACCCAACAAGTAAAGGTATCATTTGTACAGCCCTCTTAGGTCTCCCTTCGATATAATCAAAAGAGGGTATAGGGAGTGCTTCATCTCCAGGAATGATATCCACATCTGGGATCAAGGTGGCTGGGGCACAAAGGCCCGTCCAATTGGTGGGCAGAAAGTCATAGGCTATCCCGCCTCCACAAACATAAACTATTCCAGAAGGTGGGCAGTGTTGAGCACTGGGCTCAGTTGTGTTAAAAGTACAAAGGAAGGATGAATGTATCCCACATCTATACTGGAATTATCAGGGGAAGGCAGGGCCCAAAAGAAGGAGACATTGAGAAAAGCTGGATGGGGATGGGGAAGGTGGCTGAGCAATTTTTTAGGGTTGTATGGGCAACTGTAGTTGTATCATTGGTGATTACTGCAAGCAGCTGGGGAAGCCCAGATCGGAGGCAAAGCCAGCAATCCTCCACAAGGGAGGGAGTTGTTTGGTTTAGCAGGATGAAGGCCATTTTAGGAACAGTCCTCAGGGGTGGGACACTCCCTGGAGAAGTGATTGTCAGTGTCCCCTTATTGGGACAAATATTTTAGGTCTCTCTGTGGTACCCAAATGGGTTTTTTTTTTCATCTTGAGGGAAGACACATCCAAACCCTCTCCCTGCTGTAAGGAGTGGGTCTGGTCCTCTCCAGTCAATGGGTCCCTCCATCTTACTTAGATAGAACTGTAGGTAATGAATGAGGACCAATATTTTTGAAAAGGGGATAATTGTTCACAGCCTTGAGGGGAAGATTCATGAAGGCAGGAGAAAGCACAGCATGAGCAGAAGCTGGACATTACCTCTGCCACAGCAGGTGGCAGGCAGCAGTCAGAGTGACTGAACTCACTAGCTAGCTAGGGGCTAACAGACCTCCAGGTCAACCCTCAGCAACACATCTCCTCCCAAGATGCCACCATTGCAGGAGGGAGCAAGCATTCAGAACACCTACGTTTATGGGGGGGACACCTGGTTCAAAGCATTCAGAACACCTACTTTTTTTTTTCAAATGTTTATTAACAATTTCCATGGTTATAAAAACTATCCCATGGTAATACCCTCCCTCCCCCACTTTCCCCTTTGAAACTCCATTCTCCATCATATCCCCTCCCCATCTCAATCAGTCTCTCTTTTATTTTGATGTCATGATCTTTTCCTCCTCTTATGATGGTCCTGTGTAGGTAGTGTCAGGCCCTGTGAGGTCATGGATATCCAGGCCATTTTTTGTCTGGGGGCACCCATTGTAAGGAGTCCTACCCTTCATTTGGGTCTTACATTCTTTCCGACACCTCTTCCACTTTAGACCCTGAGCCTTGGAAGGTGTGATAGAGATGTTACAGTACTGAGCACTCCTGTCACTTCTTTCTAGCACCATGATACCTTCTGAGCTATCCCAAGGTTACTGCCATCTGAAAAGAGAAGATTCTCTACCAAAAGTGAGAGTAGCATTAATATAAGGGTATGAACATTAAGAGAAGTACTTACTGGGCAGTTTGATAAGCATAGTATATACATTTAGCCAGACAGCAGCAGATGTTACACCCCTAGGGCTCATGACTACCCCTGTTTTAAGTTTTCAGTATCAGGGATATATTCCCTCCTATGGAGCAGGCATCCAGTCCAATTGGTTTCTACCATGATGTGCCACTATTGCACCCATTGGCTCATTTGGCCTGGCTGACCAAATATAAGGCTTGCAGTGTCCACTGTTGAGTATCTTCACTGTTAATTTCTCTTTCTCCCATTGAACTGCATACAGAATGGCTTCTAGCTTTCTGTCAGCTGGTCTACATGGAGGAGTCTATCAGCTCAGTTCTAGTAGGATTTCTCAGTGGCCTTTCAGCCCAAGTATGTGGAGTCTTCAGCAAGAGGGCCTTACAGTCTATTTCTGGTGGGAAACCAAGGGTGTTTGGGGGGCATCAGGGATCTCCCTGACCAACAACTTACTGGAAGTTTTCCCACCTGTGGCCCTGAAACTTTTCTAGCAACAATCTATGGCTCCTGAGCAGAACACCTACGTTTATGGGGGACTCCTGGTTCAAAGCATTCAGAACACCTACGTTTATGGGGGAACCTGGTTCAAAGCACCACACTATCAATGGAGGGAAGGCCCTGTTACTACAAGTTCTCTCCTTTCTGTTTGCTCTTTTTTTTTTTTTGTCTTCCCAGGTAGGGTCTCACTCTGGCACAGGCTGACCTGGAATTCACTATGTAGTGTCAGAGTGGCCTTAAACTCACAGCAATCCTCCTACCTCTGGCCCAAGTGCGCTACCAGGCCTGACTTCTTTTTGCTTTTTTTTTGGTTTTCTAAGGTAGGGTCTCACTCTAGCTCAGGCTGACTCACTATGTATTCTCAGGGTGGCCTCGAACTCTCAGCGATCCTCCTACCTCTGCCTCCCAAGTGCTGGGATTAAAGGCATGCGCCACCACGCCCGGCTTCTTTTTGCTCTTTTTTAATGATGCATTCTCCACCCTCCAAATCCAAATCTGCATTGCATAAGGAGTACAACCTTCACACATTTAACAAGTGACATCAGCCATACCCTCAAGACAGTTGATCATTTCTGTCACCACTTGCAATCCCTCTCTGTCTCCACCCACTGTCAGTCTCCGCGGACCTGTAGCTGACGTTTTCTAGAAAATTGTAGAATGGAACTCTTCAGTGTGATTCTTCCCAGCTGGCACCTGGCTGGTTTCTGTCAAACTCCTGACTGGGGATGCATCCAGGCTCTTGTATCATTAGTTTCTTCCCTTTCCTTGCCCAGTAGTTCTCCACTGCATGGGTAGGCCCGCTCACTGACCCATTCCCAGTGCAAGTGCTGAGAGCAGGTGGGTTTTTTCCCACTGGTGACAGTTGAATGGGTGCTGGGCACCTGGTCTGAGTGCTTTATATGAACACATGCTTTCGTTTCTCTCAGGGCACTTGAAGTAGACAGGAAAGAACAGGAAAAACTAAGACACTGTTGCTAGAGCAAGGATTTTACCCTTGAATCTAGTAAAAAATAAATCAGGCTTTGTTTGTACATCTGTGATTTAGTTTTTGTCTGCTAATTCATTTTCACTATATGTTACACAATTACAGATCTGCAACAGACTTAATATTTTTACTTGTTTATTTGAGAGAAAGGAAGAGGCAGACAGAATGGGCACTCCAGGGCCTCCAGCCACTGCAAACTCCAGACGCATGCGCCCCCTTGTGCAGCTGGCTTATGTGGATCCCAGGAAATCAAACCTGGGTACTTAGGCTTTGCAGGCAAACTCTTTAACCGCTAAGTCATTTCCCCAGACCCTTTTATTTTTATTTATTTATTTATTGGGTTTTTTTGAGGTAGGGTCTCACTCTATCCCAGGCTGACCTGGAAGTCTTAGGGCAGACTCCAACTCACAGCGATCCTTTTACCTCTGCCTCCCAAGTGCTGGGATTAAAGGCGTGGGCCACCACACCGGTCTTTTAAAAAACTGTTTATTGTTCGCTTGTGTTTTGTTTTTCGATGTAGGGTCTCGCTCTAGCCCAGGCTGACCTGGAATTCACTATGTAGTCTCAGGGTGGCCTTGAACTCAAGGCCATTCTCCTACTTCTGCTTCCCGAGTGCTGGGATTAAGGCCGTACGACACCACGCCCGGCTTTTAAAAAACATTTTTATTTAAGAGAGAGAGAGAGAGGAAGAGGCAGAGAGAAAAAGGATCTACAACAGATTTAAAACTTTCTAAAATGCCTGTGGATGGGCAGTTTGGAATCTGTGAATGGAGGGACTCAAGAGGTCTTCCTGACCCCTCTGTTGCCCTCACATTGGCCCACTGGATCCATATCCCCAGTGTGTCAGCTGGTTTTTCGGGTGTCTAAGATTTCCACTAGGATGTCTAATCTGCATCTTACACTTTGTTGGGCTGTTTGGAGGTGGAATCCTGGGCTTCCTGCCCGCTAGGCATCTCAGGTCGCGTCCTTGGGTCTCTCCACTCGGACCTTTAGGGCGCTGGGCTTCAGCGTGCCAGGCGCGACCTCACCGCCAAGCTGCTGCTAGGCGCGGGTCCCGAAGAGTCGGCCCCGGTGCAACGGATCGGTCCCGATCCTGAACCCGGGGTGTGAGGCGAAGAGGTCCGGGAGGACCTCTGCGAGCGCAGTCCCGGGACCAGCAAGACCCCGCCCACCGGCGCAGGCGCAGCACAGGGCCGCCGCCGCCGCGGGTTCCCAAGCCAACGGATCAACAGGTCTGGCTCGGGAGCGACCCTGGAGCCATCGCCCACCGGTGGTCATGTGCGCCGCGGAGGTGGACCGCCACATTGCCCAGAGATACCTGCTCAAGCGGCGGCTGGGGAAAGGGGTGAGCGCGGGGCACCAGTCGCTCTAAGGGGGCTGCAGCCCGGGGACAAGGCCACCTGTGGGCTGGGCAGCCCCTCTGGGTCGGCTCCCTCTGACAGTGGACACTGGCTCCTGGGCCCACAGCCTCCTCTGAGGATCATCCAGGGACTTCTCCCAGGTGGCCTCAGGAGCGATTCTGGTGCCCACCCGCCCAGTCCAGTGAGCGGGCGGGATGGGTGGAGGAAAGAGAAGCTAAGAATGCCTGGACAGCTGGCGTGGGGCTCCAGGCCCTGCCCGGAAGCGCCCACTTGTGGCTTCATGTTCAAACAAAGACTCCAGCAGAGCCTCTCCCTCTTCTTTGTTGTCCCTTGCCCTCTCTACAGAGGCTCCAGTTGCAGGGTCTGGAGTTCCAGGCCTCATCAAACTCTGACCAATCTAAGGACTCAGAGCTTGACAGGGCAACCCTGGGGGAGGGGGCTGGATGTTGGCCTGTGCCCTGCTAGCTGACCCTGTGCTCCTCAGGCCTACGGCATCGTGTGGAAGGCAGTGGATCGGAGGACTGGTGAGGTGGTAGCCATCAAGAAAATCTTTGATGCCTTTAAGGACCAGACAGATGCCCAGGTAAGCCAGTGGCCAGGCAGTATGGGGAAGGACAGGAGCGAGGAGGCAGGAGGTTCGCTATAACTGGGAATCCCCTCAGTGCAGGTCTCCTGGAATGTCGGCTAATTGGGTGTTTGTGTAACACGCATCAGCCCCTTTGGGTGTTTTTGTCTCTTACAGAGAACTTTCCGGGAAGTCATGCTTCTGCAGGTGAGCAGCCCAGGCCACACTGCCTGGGCCCTCTGCAGATGCACATCCCTGCAGACAAGGGAGAGCCTGCTCCAGCACCCTCTGCACAGCTTTGGCTTCCACAGCAGCCTCTCTTTCCAGGCGTTTGGGGACCATCCCAACATCATCCGTCTGCTCCATGTGATCCCAGCGGAGAATGACAAGGACATTTACCTGGTGTTTGAGTCCATGGGTGAGTGAGGTCTAGACCAGCCCCAAACTCTACATGGTGGCCTGGCTTCCTCGGTGTGTCCCTCTGCTATGGCAAGCACCTTTTCTGTCCTCTGAACCTGAGCACACAGCTGGCAAGGACCAGCATCTGGATACTGGTAGAGACTACCTTGCCTACTGTGGCACAGAACTGTCTTCTTTTGTTCTCTTTACTCATTTTGTAAAACAAGCTCCACATTGCAATAAAGTATAAATACTTCTCCATACTTTTATGGCTGTGCTGACAATGAGCTGGGTGGAGATGATGCCAGGGTGGTCACAAGGACCAGACTCAAAGTCATCCAGACCTATGTTCTTCTCCATCCTCCCTGGATCCCGCCTTCCCCAGACACTGACCTGAATGCAGTCATTCAGAAGGGCAGACTCCTGGAAGACATCCACAAGCGCTGCATCTTCTACCAGCTCCTGCGGGCCACCAAGTTTATCCATTCAGGGCGTGTCATCCACAGGGATCAAAAGGTTGGGCCCACACTGTGCAATCAAGGGCCCAGGCACCCTTGTACACTGGGCCCACTGGGCCTCAGCCCATTCCTCTCTCCAGCCATCCAATGTTCTCCTGGATGCTTCCTGCCGGGTGAAGCTTTGTGACTTTGGCCTGGCCCGCTCCCTGAGTGACCTCCCTGAGGGGCCAGAAGGCCAAGCCCTAACAGAGTATGTGGCCACACGCTGGTACCGAGCTCCAGAGGTGCTACTGTCCTCGAGAAGGTAAAAGCCAGATGTCCACCCTACCTTCTCTCTACAGGTCCCTCAGGGAACTCGGTAACCTGGGCCTGCCTGGGCCCATCTGGGTCCTCAGTGCCCCATCCCATCACCCCCATTCTGCCTCTGTACCTTGCCCCTTGCCCACACCTCTTCCTGCCCCAGGTATACCCCTGGGGTGGACATGTGGAGCCTGGGCTGCATCCTGGGAGAGATGCTGCGAGGGCAGCCACTGTTCCCAGGCACATCCACCCTCCACCAGTTGGAGCTGATTTTGGAGACCATCTCACCGCCCTCCATTGACGGTAAGCATGTGTGCTAGGTTCCCAAACTCAGCAGCTATCCCTAGGTACAGGATGATGAGGGTCAGAAGGACATGTCAGGGCAGGAGGAGGGCCAGGACAAGACTGGCAGGGCCTAGGGGACAGGTTTCAGGGGCCACTGCAAAGAGGCTAACACAGATGCTTCAAGGGAAATAGGACTGGCCACAGAAACCAGAGGAGCAAGCAGCAGAGGGGTGAGAGGATGGGTGATGTCTTGCTGTGCAAGGTGAGGCAGCCCAGGTACTGAGGGAAGAGATGGGGAAAGCAGCAGTTAGGGTGCTGGACGGACCAAAGGGGGACACAGAAGTCTCTGCTTCTTTGAGCAGAGGCAAGGAGGGTGGGGCATGAGCTCCCACGTTTGTGAGCATGCTTAGGTATTAAGAGTCTGTGAGGTTCTCGCAGCTGTGGGCACTCATAGACTCACTGCGGATAATGCTTGGCTTTGACGGGGGTGGACCCCACCAGACCACAAATTCTGAGAGGCTGCAGGTCCTGTGGCCTAAAGAGATGGCTGGCTCTAGTCTCTGCCCCATCACACGCACCCCTACCATGCACCAGCCTTTCCATCCCAGCAGGCCTGTCTGCTCATACCTCCTTCTGCCATCCACCCCCAGAGCTCCAGGCCCTTGGCTCAGGCTACAGTGCCTTGATTCTGCACAGCCTGGGATCCAGGTGAGCAAGAAGCTCAGATGTGTGGAAGGGGTGGTGGGTCGCAGGAGGGAGCCTTCTTGCAGCCGACACAGGAGCCAGTGTGCACCAGTCCAGACTGTGCCCTGCACTCCTGATGTCAGCCCCATCCTCATCCCCAACCTCAGCAAGCTTGATCATGCTAAAGTCCAGGAGACTGGCATAGAAACGGGAGGAGGGAGGGAGGGAGAGAAGGAAGGAAGAAGGGAGAGAGAGAAAAGGAAAAACAAAATAGGAAGACAACCTCAGTCCTGGCAAGGGGGCTGTAGGCAAGAGCCCTGAGCTCTGTGCAGTAAAGCAGGAGGCTGGACAAGTTTGCCTGTGAGTGGGGAGGAAGGGATAGGAAGTGACCACCTACGGGTCTGCGGGGGTGGGGGGGTGGGGGGGAGGGGAAAGGAACGCAGGCAGGAAAGGAGTTGGAAGAGAGCCCAAGCCCTAGTGAGATCTGGAAGAGGCCACGGGTGGGGTCCGTGGCGAGGAGACAACAGTCGGCTGTCCACAGGCCACGGCAGACGCTGGACGCCCTCCTGCCTCCAGACACGCCCACAGAAGCGCTGGATCTGCTAAGGCGACTCCTGGTGTTTGCCCCGGACAAGCGGCTCAGCGCGGCACAGGCGCTGCAGCACCCTTACGTTCAGAGGTGGGGCGGGCGGGGCGAGCCCCCAGTGGGGGCCGGGACGGGCAGGGAACCCCAGCGCCGCATCCGGCTCACCGGCCCCGCAGATTCCACTGCCCCGACCGCGAGTGGACACGGGGCTGCCACGTGCGGCTCCCGGTGGACGAAGGAGCCAGGCTCTCAGCATCGCAGTATCGCAGCCATCTTTACCAGGTGCTGCACCCTCGAGCCCCCTCCCTCGGTGACCCCAGGGCCGCCCCCCTGAACGCCCCTTCCATCCTGCAGATGATCCTGGGGCGCAGGGGGAACCGGCGCAGCCGGCAGGAGGAGAACCCCGGGGACGCCGCCGGGTGCCCAGAGCCTAGGGTCGCCCCGGCCCGCAAGCTTCCGCTCCAGCCCGGATCTCTCCTTCAAGCCTCTGCGCAGACACCTTCCAGGAGGCGTGCGCCCAGGTCTCAGAGCGGCTCCGGGCGTAACCCCGAGCGCGTGGGTGAGCTCTGCGTGCCTCCCTCCCACACGCGGCGACGCTCCCGGCCCCTCCCGGGTGGGGCCATCGACCTGAGCAGTGGGCACTAACCCGGGCTCTTCGGACCCGCAGAGGTTCCCTCGCCGAGCGCAGCCCCCCTGCGCCAGTTTCCTCCAGACAGCGGGGAAAGGCCCCCAGGCGCCATCGCTGACCCTCCCTTGGCACCCTCAGGGGTGAGTCGAGGTGCTGTGAGCGCGGTTGAGCCCTCCCACACTGCCGCATTTTTGAGTCACCTCGTCGTGCGCGCCTTCCAGGTGAAGCCAAGTGTGAAGGTGGTGGAGCCCTCCTTGACCCTGCAGGCTGCGGCCCAGGCGGCCAATCAGGCCCTGGTCCGCAGTGACCCTGGCCGGGGTCGTGGGCCCAAGGCAGCTGCTCTCCGAAGGGTGAGTTCTGGTCCTCCTGGGGTGGGGGGCTGTAGTGCGTTAGTGCCCCCCCTTCATCCTCTCCCTCCGGACATGACCCTTGCCTTCAAGCAGGGGCCTTCCCGCCAGCCCCAGGAGGCTATGGAGCCCAGGCCAGGCAGAAGGATGTTTGGCACCTCCGGCTTACAGGGGGCCCAGGGCGCTGCCAGAGCTGTGCTTGGTGGCTACTCCCAGGCCTATGGGACTGTGTGCCGCTCTGCCCTGGACCACCTGCCCCTGCTTCCTGGACCGCGTGCGTGACCACCACCGACCTGCCCACTGTGACCAGCGCTTTCCCTCAGGCCCCACGGCAACTCCCTCCTTTGCCCCTCTATATTTCCACTCTGGGAAGACTCTTTGAGCCTCACTCCCTCTTGGGGAAGCAGACAGAGGTTCCCACCCCAGATCCAAGAATTACCTCAAATAAAACCTTGTTTGTCCCAGGCCAGGTAGCCCTCTTTCACCCACTCCTGTCTGAGGCTCCCTTCCTAGGCCACAGCCTCCTTTGAGAACCCCCTACCTTACTGCTCTCTTGAGTGCTCATTCCCATGTGTAGGTCCTGTATCCAGTAAAAGTTAAGTGGGTCTGGTCTGCCATTTTCCTGTGGTGTTTGCCCACCTAGCCCACTGCCTACCACTTTCCTCTAGGTGGATGCCACCTAAGCCTGATCTGGGGGGAGCACCTCACACCTCAAAGCCAGTTTCTTCTCTTTTGTCCACAAGTGTCCTGGTGCCTGCCTCCTGGATTGCCATTAGCACCATCAGATCCCGGCCTGAAGCTGCCCCAGGCTGGACCTGTGGGGCAAAGGACAGCAGACCCAATGCCTGCCTGGGTGCAAGGCAGTGCATGAAGAGTGAGGAAGAGGCTGCTACTAGCCAAGGCCACTGCCAGCCCCTTTTTTCATCTGCAGCTTGCCCCCATCCACACAGTGGCCAGTTTTTCTTTGTCTCCAGGTCTTGGTAGTGTGTGTGTGTGTGTGTTGGTGGGGGGAACACCTTAAAGGTCTTGTCAGGCACCACCGATCAAAGATTTGGTGTGGGTTCAGGCAGTGTATGTATGGGGGCTGTGGTGCCACAGGTGTCCCACACAGCATCTGACCCCAGAGTGTAGGAAAGCCACTTCTTCAAGCTGGCTGGAACCACTCGCAGATGAAAGCTGCCGGCCACAGTTGGGGGAGGATGGAAGGACAGGTGAGCATAGGCAGAGCTGAGCAGAGTCCAAACCTGAGAGCAGTGGTGTTGGACCTGGATGACACTGAATCAGAAAGCAAAGAACTGGGCTTGGGAGAGAATGGGTGGGATTTCACCATGACAGGGACCAATAGATGAGCTTCAGTCACAAGGTTGATCTCGTGGGGTGGGGTGGGGCGATAGCTGATTGGGAAAGTGCCAGAGATACAGCCCCAAGGTGCTGACAAGAAGGAACCATGAAGCTGTTGGGGCGAGTGCCAGGGTGGGTTGGGCCAGGGTGAGTAGCCACAGGGTGTCTACATGGAGGACCCAGAGGTAAGAGTCTGCGAGGGGTTGGGTGGTGCAGGAGTGGTGTTAGTACAGGTGTGGAGGTCTCTTGGGTACTCCCCACAGGGATTCATAGCATTCACTAGGAAAGCTGAAACCTATGAAGTTAAAGATTACTATATGAATGAAGTGGTTAGATACATTTTGGGGAAAGATTGAAGTATCTTATGTGATTTTACTGTGAATATCAGGACATACAACACTGTGTTTCAGGAAATGTCCTTCTCAGCAAGGGTTAGAGTCCTGGGACACACTGCCAGCCTCAGTTTCTCCACCGGTAGAGTGCGCTGAGTCTAAGTGCTGTTGCAAGGACACCAGGCCACATGTCCTAGGTCAAGCTAGGAAGTGTTCACAAAATGGGAGACACTCCAGCTCCCATAGAATCTTCCCAGCCTGCTCTCAAGTCCCTGCTGTCACTCAGTGGTGGTTTGAATGTAAAATGTCTCTCATAGCCTCATGTCTTTGAGAAAGTTGTGGGGCCTCTGGGAGGTAGAACCCTGCTGGAGAAGGTGGTCACGGGGGTGGGGGTCTTCAGAATTACCATCTAGCCCCCTTGACAGTGTGAGTTCAGCTTACTCTTGCTGATGTGACAAGATGTGACACCCCTGGCTGTCTGCTCTGCCATGCTTTCCTGGTCATGATGAAGCTTCCTTTCAAAGCTGCAAGGTGAAATAAACTTTACTTCTTCCATGAGCCACTTGTGGTTGGGTTTTGTCTGAGCAAGGTCTCTGCAACAAAAAAACTAGTTCCAGGGACTGGAGAGATGGCTTAGAGGTTAAATCACTTGCCTGAAAAGCCTAAATACCCAGGTTTGATTCCTCAGTATCCATGTAAGCCAGATGCACAAGGTGGCACATGCATATGGTTTGTTTGTAGTGGTTAGTGGCCCTGGTGTGCTCATTTTCTCCCTGTCTCTTTCTCAAATAAATCTTTTTAAAAAAAGTAAAAAGAAAATTGGTTCCAAGAAGTGGGAACATTACTGTGATAAGCCTAACCATAAGGCTTTCTTTTTGTCTTTCAGAACTACTTTGCAAGGGAAACACGGAGGGATTTGTAACTTTGGACTAGAGAAGCCTTGAAGTACTGTAAACAGAGCTTGATGGACTACTCTATTTGCAAGACTACAGTGGGGGCTGGAGAGATGGACCAGTGGTTAAGGCACCTGCTTGCAAAGCCTGACATCTCAAATTTAATTCCCTAGTACCTGCATACAGCCAGACACACAGTGGCACATGTGTTTGCAGCAGAAGGCCATGGCATCCCAATTTTCTCTTTTTCAAATAAATAAATACCTTTAGAAAAACTACAATGTAGAGAGAAGTACAGACTATGGAGACTCAGCTTATAAGACTTCAGAAAGGAGAGAGAACTTTGTCAGAAACTTGGTTACAGACAAATTGTATGACATTCTGGCTGTGTTCTGCCCATGTCCTAAGAACTTGAGCAAAGTAAATACCTTTAGAAAAACTACAATGTAGAGAGAAGTACGGACTATGGAGACACAGCTTATAAGACTTCAGAAAGGAGAGAGAACTTTGTCAGAAACTTGGTTACAGGCAAATTGTATGACATTCTGGCTGTGTTCTGCCCATGTCCTAAGAACTTGAGCAAAGCTGAACTTAAGAGTAATGGACTGGTATGTTTAGTGGAGGAAAATACAGAGCAGAAGGATACAAAAGATGGAAAATTTGGCACAAAAGGGAACATGGGCTAATCTTAGGCAACTTCAGCTGCAACTGTTAAGAGATTACCATCAATGAGGATGGGCCAGCTGCTCTACACTGGGACAATAGGAGTGCTGATCTGCCTGAAAGGAGGGAGCCTGACAAACAAATACTGAAGGAGTTTCCTGTTCCACAAAGTCACAACCCCCCTGGACTTAGAAATTTGGCACTATCACCACTTGGTACTGATTTTGGAAGTATGACAAATGCAGGAGAGGAGGGTCATTGAAGTGTGCATGGTTCTGAGAGAACTGCTAGGTGATGTGAAGCAGGGTGATAGTTTCAACATGGAGGCCATAAGGAGCCATGAAGGATGAAATATGGGTTGCAGTGGAAACTCCAGGCTGTTGGAGATGCCAGGATATGGGAGAGCCACCAAGGAAAGCTTCAGGTTCAGATGGATTCTGCCTGAGTTATGAGCACAGCTGGAGGAATGGAGTTGCCCCAGCCTTTTGGAGCCCAGAGGATTTCATCAAGAATCCCAGGTGCCAGACACGGAGCTGGAGGATCTGATGTCTGGACTGCGCCTTGGTCCAGTCTTTTGTTGCTATGCCCAAATGGTCCCTTTTGAAATGAGGATGTTTACTCTGTGCAGTATGTCTTGGAATCAGTTAACTTGTGCTTTTTTTTTTTTTACAGATTTTTACAGGGCTCACAGTCAAGAAATGGTGAAACTGGCTATAACACCCATAAGCCTGCTCCCAACAATACACTGCCTCCAGAAGGCGTTAATTCTCAATTACTTAATTCTAGTTGGGAACCTAGCATTCAGAACACCTAAGTTTATGGGTATTTAATTCAGGGGGACACCTGAATTAAACCACCGCAGTGGGCTAGAGAAATCACTCAATGTTTTAAGGTTTTTGCTTGTAGAGCTACACACCCTGGGTTGAATTTCCCAGTATGCATGTAAAGCCAGATACACAGTGGTCCATGTATCTGGATTTTACAGGGGTGGGGGTCCCTGATGTGCCCATACATTCTCTTTCTCTTTGACTCTCAATAAATAAAAATATTTTGAAAAAGTAAAAAAAAAAAAAAAAAAAAAAAGGTCTTGAGTTTCAGAAGCAACTTTGAACTTAAGACTATTAAACAATATTGGGATGAATAAAGACTATGGGGACTCTTGGACTGGATGCATTTTGCAATGTGAGATGACTATGAGTCTATGGGGGTGAGGGACAGAATATGGTACTTTGAATATCCTCTGTAGCCTTACATATTTTTAATACTTAGTCCCCAGCTGGTGGCAATTTTGGAAAGTTGTGGGGCCTTTGAGAGGTGGAGGAGGAGGTGCTCATTAGGGGTGGTCTCCAGACTTTGATCATCCAGCCCCCTTAACAGTGTGAATGCAGCTTACTCTTGTTCCTTCTTTCCAGTGGATGAGACCAGAGTTGATGCTCAGCTGTCTGCTCAGCCACGCTCTCCCTGCCGCGGTGAAAGTTGCCCTTAAAGCTGTAAGCCAGAATAAACGCTTTTCTTCCCAGGCTGCTGCTGGCCAGGTGTTCCGTTCCAGCAACAAGACAAATTCTGCACACTCCTACTCTGGGACTCCAACAGTGAACTGACATGATGGAAAAGGGCCACCTCCCAGGACCTAGAGCCCTCCCTTCCCCAGCCGCTGAAGTTGGAAGGAACTGCTTGGTGGCCTTGTTCTCGTCTTTTTCCTCTTGGAGGTCATACACACAATCTGGAAAGAAACAACAGACTACAGAAACACATTTCCCAGTGTCAATACCTAGCAGTGGGAAGTCCTTTTAAACCTTTGGTGGTAGTGTCATTTCAAATCAGTTAAAACCACTCTGGAGGTAAAAGAGTATAGTGTAAGCCAGAGGCCTTGGACGAATTGTATGTGATGGCAGGATAGTACTAAAGACAAGGACGGAACTGGGATGTGCTGGGCAAAAGGCTGTGCTTTATGGTTATGGCTTGAACTCAGGCTGTACCACACCTTGTCCTCTGTCCTTTAACAAGGACAAGCACTCTCCTTGCCTCTTTCCAAGACTTGGCTTTCACCTGTGTGGGAAATGTGTAATGAGGCTGGGCCACAGGGAATCCACCAGACTGCTCATTGTGCTTGTTTATTGTGTTTCAAGGACCAGTATTCTCCATACTGGTTCCTCCACAGATGCCCCCACCCCAGGGATTTGCTGAGGTGGATAGACCTGGCTGAGGCAGCCCCTTCCTCACAAACTGCCTACAACAAGCCCTGCTTCCCCATAGCAAGATGGTAAAGAAGACAGTGCCAGGAGGCCGGGAGGAGACAGGGTTGGAGCAAAGAAACTGAGGCCCAGCAAAGGAGACTGGGATGAAGATGGGGCTCTCAACGGGTAGAGGCAGCAGACCCAGGACGCTGGTGAGAAGATGCATGTCCTGAGAAAAGCAGCCCCGAGGCAAAAGGCTCTGGGAAAAACCGAGGCACCAAGTGAAAGGCCCCCTGGGAAATTGGGTAATAAGGCACACAGAAAGGGGTCCCTGAGGTGAATGAGGGCCCATAGGAGACCTGAGCTCAAGACATGGTGGAGGCAGAAGTGAGGAGGATGCTGAGGAAAAAGCACAGGGCAGAGGAAAGGGCAAAGTTCCCAGGGAAGAGATGCTAAAGGTGAGAGGCAGTTACAGCTGTCAGAGGAGTTCAAGTGTTGCTAAGCTCAGGCGGTATTTAGCCAGGTCTCAAACTGCTTTGACACCAGGGCCTGGCAGTGATCACTCCAAAACACGGGCAGGGAACATCTGGCCAGACAGGTACACTGGGTATAAGGCGGCACTGATGAAGGACCAGGAGACTCATTTCTTGCCTTTGAATGTGCCCAGGATTTTGGGCATGAACTTGCCAATCTTGCTGTCCCTGGTGTCCTCCTCTGCCAGGCTTTCTCCTGCCCCGTTTCCGCCAGCTTCTTCTTTTTTGCAGAAGACCTCGAATCGGCTGTAGACGCGCTTCTCCTTGCGCATGCTCTCCATGCGGCGCAGCAGCCTGTCGCGCTCCTCGGCGCTGGCCGGCAGTGTGCGGCTAAGCCGGCCTTGCGTCCCTAGGCTGTCTGAGCGGAAGATGGCTGAACATTTGTCCTTGTCGGACATGTCTGGAGCCAGGTCTCCTGCAACTGTTGGGCGGCTTAACTCAGGACTGCTGTGGGGTGGGCCCGGGGCAGGGACCACACGGTGCTTCTGGCCATGGGCACTGATTTGCTCCAAAATGGCCTTCGTGTCATCCCGCAGGTTGCTGCTGTACAAGGCATTAGCCGTAGCAGAAGCCAGGCGCGCCCTTGGACCTCGATCATCCGCCGCAGCAGCCTCCGCGCTGTCACCTCGGCCTAGGGACGCTCGCCGGGGGCTTTCAGGCTGCCCGTTCTCTTGCGGGACTGGGAAGCCGCCCTCGTCCTCCCCACGCCGCTCACTCTTGGGGCTCAGCAGCTGCCTGATGCGGAGGGAGCCCTTTCGCAGGACTTCCATGGGGCCGACAGCCACCTCCTCTGCAGACCCAGTCTTTGGAGGCTCCCCCGAGAAGGTGAGACTGCCTCTGCGCTCAGGTACAGGTGGCACAGGGCTGCTCCTGCGCTCTGGCACTGGAGGAACCGGGCTGCCTCTACGGTCCGGGTAGGGCGAAGTGGGGCTCCCCTTCGGTTCAGTAAACCCCGTGGTTGGGCTGCTTCTCCGATTGGGAAGCCCAGGCGTGGGGCTGCCCTTCCGTTCCGGGTAGGTTGAGGTGGGGCTCCCTTTTGGCTCAGAATTAGGCACTTGGTGCGCTCCAGACCCTTCTGGGGGAGGGCTGTCCCGCCCTTGCGGGGACATGGAGCAGCCCTGGGTAGTGAGGAAGCGTGAGGGCAGGCGGTCGGTGCCACTCCGGCCGAGGGTGTCGAGTAGCTGAGCAGCAGTGAGGGAAGCGGCTCCCGGGTGTCGCTCCGCCTCCTGGTGCAGTCGCTGCGCGAAAGAGTCGCGCAGGTCCAGCAGGCAGCTCTCAAGGCTGCGGCGCTCAGTTCCTTTTCCACCTGGTGCTGTCACCTCCTCCCTCCAGGCCTGAGATACGACAGCCTTGCTGTGGCTCGAGACAGTGACGGTCCCCGCTGCCCCGCCAGGGTCCCGGGCCGGGCCCTTGTATTTCTCTAGTAACTCAGCCACTTTGGCGGAGGCCGTGGAGCGCACAGCGTCCCCGCTGGGACCCAGAGTTTCGCTCACGGTCTGCTCCTTGTGCAGCAGCTGCACTTTCTCGGTGGTGGCTGCCGAGGCCCCACTCACACCCTCTGCCTGCGAGGCGAATATGAGCGAGGAGCGCAACCTGGAGCTGCGCTGGATGAGTGGGTTCAGGCGCGAGCGGAACGAATCCTGCTTTAACAGGCCCATCTCCTCGGGGCCCTCGCGCTCGGAGCTGTCCCCGCCGCCACTTCCGGAGCCCGGCATCGGGCCCTTGGCTGGGAGGGCTGCAGGGGTGCGGAAGGCGGAGGGGAGCAGGTCTCGGCCGCCAGAAGCTAGCACGTCGTCTTCGTAGGCTTCGGCCTCCATGGGCAAGCCCTCCTCGCCCCCATCGTCCCCATGGCAGCCACTCAGGTAGGAGGCAAGGCGCCAGTGCCGAAGCCCGGCCCGTCCTTCGGTCCCACCCCGGCGTTCTGCCTCCGCCTCCGGAGCGGTGTCCAGGCCTTGCTTCGCCACTGCTTGGCACGAAAACCGCTGGCCTAGGTTGGCGCGCAAGGCCCCGCTGGGCTCCGGGCCACGGGCGCCAGCTCCGAAGGCGGGGTCCGAGCCGTGGCGCACCTCCCGCGATGCGCTGGACGGCACATACTCCAGCCGTTGGTGCCCGTCGGCGACAAGTTCGGGGAAGCGAGGACCCGCGCCCAGCGCAAAGTCGTCAGGGTCTGCGAAGCCAGGGCGGCCAGCGCGAAGCTTCTCGAACAGGCCCTGTGGGCGCGCAGGTGCAAACTGTGGGTCCCATTGGTAGTGCTGCTGGTAGAGCTGGTCTCGGTGGAAGTGGCTGGTCTGGAAGCGGAAGTCGTCGCCGTGACTAAGGAACGTCTGCCGGGACACTTGCCGCGCTGCTGCGAAGTTCTCCACCGCCCCAGCGCCGTCAGCCCCGTAGCTGTGACGCTTGAAGGCGTCCATCTCCAGGTGCCGAGCCTGGAAGAAGCCCCGTGGGCCCGCGAACTCTCCTCCGGGACCGGGACCCTCCGCTGCACGCAGTGACCGCAGCCCGGCATGTGGCTCCAGAGTACCTCCTGGCATCCTGGACAGCTCCTCCCGGCGGAAGGCAGATAGGAAGTGTCGGTCGGGGTCTAGGAAGGAGGGGAAGCCCAGGCCTTCTTCCCGGGGTGGTGGGAACAAGAGGTGTGCCCGCTTAGGGAAGGAGAAAGGTGGTGGCGCCCCACCACCAGGTATGCCAGCCAGGGGCCCTGCCCCTGAATACGGAGCCAGGGCATAGGCATCCATGCGGGCTAGAGCCCCAGCTGAAGGCACCAGTGGCTCTGACTGTGCAAAAAGGATGCGGAATTCCTCGTCGAAGCTGGAGACCAGCTCTCCCTGGAACACGTGAGCCAGGCTGCGGTGGATTTTCTCGAAGGACCACATGAAGCTGCGAATAGGTTGGCCAAAGTCAGGGGAAGAGAGTAGAGCTACAAAAGCCCGGGGGCTCCCTCTGGACAGGCAGGGTCCCTAGTCTGAAAGGATCTGTGTTGGTGGGCTGTGTTACAGGAGGGGGCTCCTGGAGAGAAGGGTTTTGTGGGAGGGAACTGGGCCAAACGAGAGGGTCTGTGGGAGGGCTAGGGCCGAGGAACCCCCGCCCCCCCCCCCGTCCCAGCCGGGCACACCTGTAGCTCCCGCTCATCACCACAGCGCAGTCCACCAGCAAGAACTTCTCCTTCACATGACCCTTGAACGACTTCCCAGTGCGGCAGTAGTAGGTGGGGCCCGCCACCGTGCGCACCCGTAGGAACTGGGGAGAGGGAGCAGTCAGGTCTTCTCCAAAGCTTCCTCTCCTCCCCCCCACCCCCAGCCCAGTCACTCACATCCACGTGGTGCAGATTGATGCGGCATTTGTCAGCCATGTCCAGGAAGTGCTGTGCGTTCATTTCATCCAGCAGAATGTAGACCGGGACGCGGCGGGCGGCCGCTTCCAGCACCTCACTGAGCAGGTCCACGTCGGTGAACATGTCCATCACTACAGCCACCACCTGGGGAGTGCACTCCGCGTCAGGGGAGCCAGGGCCCCCAGCCACTCCCTTCCCCAACCACACTCCCAGAGATGGGAGGCCACCACTTCACCCACAAGCACTACAGAACAGAACGGCCAGTAGCCCACTCCACAGGAGAGTGGCTGTGAATGGGAAGGTAGGTAGGTGGAAGGGACCTACATGAGGCAGTTGACAGGTGGTGGTCCACAGGGAGCCTGAGGCCCACACCTTTTTGGAGGTGCTTCATTTGCAGGGGAAAGCAAGGGGAGCCCCTGCAATTCCACGGACCCTGAGTTGTCTGAGATGCCTGAACCCCAGGACAGAGATCAGGGCAGAACATCAGGCTGAAAGGGGGTTCACTGCTTGGAGCAGGAGCAGAAGTAGGTTTTCTTTTACTTTTTTTGAGGTGGGGTCTCGCTCTAGCCCAGGCTGACCTGGAATTCACTATGGAGTATCAGGATGATCTGGAACTCATGATGATGCTTCTACCTCTGCCTCCCAAAGGCATGTGCCACCATATCCGGCTTAGAAATGGGCTCTTGGTAAACCGGGCATGGTGGCGTATGCCTTTAATCCCAGCACTGGGGAGGCAGAGGTAGGACGATTGCCATGAGTTCCAGGCCACCCTGGGGTAGAGTGAGACCCTACCTCAAACCCGCCCCCCCCCCCGAAAAAAATGGGCTCTTGGGCTGGAGAGATGGCTTAGCGGCTAAGCGCTTGCCTATGAAGCCTAAGAGCACCGCTTCGAGGCTTGATTCTCCAGTACCCACAATAAAGCAGATGCACAAAGTAGCACATGCACCTGGAGTTCGTTTGCAGTGGCTAGAGGCCCTGGCATGCCCATTCTCTATCTGCTTCTTTCTATGTCTGTTGCTCTCAAATAAAAACAAAAAATTTAGAAATGGGCTCTTTACCACCTGGTTCTGCTACTTTAGTCTAGTCTTCCTAGGTTTTGTAGCCTTTTCTTTTTTTTTTTAAACTTTTATTTATTTATTTATTTATTTGAGAGTGACAGACACAGAGAGAAAGACAGATAGAGGGGGAGAGAGAGAATGGGCACGCCAGGGCTTCCAGCCTCTGCAAACGAACTCCAGACGCGTGCGCCCCCTTGTGCATCTGGCTAACGTGGGACCTGGGGAACGGAGCCTTGAACCGGGGTCCTTAGGCTTCACAGGCAAGCGCTTAACCGCTAAGCCATCTCTCCAGCCCTTCTTTTTTCTTTTGAGATAGGGTCATACTCTACAACCCACACTGGCCTGGAACTGTGAAACTCAGGCTGGCTTCCAACTCCTGGTGATCCTCCTGCCTCAGCCTCTCAAGTGCTAGGATGACAGGCATGAGCCAGTCTTCCAGTTTAACAGGTTTTTTTGTTGTTTACCAACTGTTTGCAGGGGTTGGATGGACAAGGCAGGCCTGGAGAATACCAGTCCCTTAGGAGGATCCCGACATTCCAAAGCCCCTGACTTTCAGACCCTGGGCAGCAAGTGTGTGCAGTCTGCACATACCAACTTCTGGGTGACCATGGAAGAACTCTGCAGGAAGCCTCTCGCGCAGCTGGGACCCTCTGCTGCTGTCCCCAAGGCCTGGCTGGCAGCCATGCCCCTCCCCCACTAGCACCAGCCACACTTGTACTGCTCCTTCACCCTCCTACTCAAGCTTTCAGCTCCAGCTCAGGTTGTCCTCCACTACCCGCCAGGCCCATGACGATGCACCTGCTGGGCAGAACGGATCATCCTTCGAGCTTCATCCTTGATGCTGGGGCTGTCCGGTGGTGGTGGCTGTACAAGTGTGGTGACCTCAGTGCCCTGGAAGCCAAAGGTCAGGGGCCAGCCCAGGTCCAGTTCAGGCACAGCCTGATCTGAGTTTACTGGCCAGTATGTGCCTGAGGAGCCATCCATGTCCACAGGAGGAGGGCTGCCTTCACGAGGCTCCCGAGCCACATGCTGTGGGGGTTGCAGGTGGCGGCTCACGTGTTCCAGTTCCTCAGGGCACAGGAAGTCAGGTGCCCCCTCGGCTTGCAGGAAGCGGCTATAGGCTTCTGGCCCCCCCTCAGTCAGTGCATCTACGGCCAAGCGGTAGTACTCCTTGTAGTGAGGAGGTAGGTACCCTGGTGCCAGTGGGTTGTCCCCCTGAGAAGAGCTCTGGGAACGACGGGCCATGTTGGGGCCAGGGGCCTAGAAGAGTAAAAGATACATGAAGTAGGGCATGCAGGGACCTCTTCCCTATCCTCACTCGTGGAGCTGCTGGAGATCGTGTGTTCATTCAGCCCACGTCTGGGAAGGATGCTCCTAGTGGGACAAAGGCCTTAGGTCCTCAGCCCTGACTCCCCTTCTTGGGAATGGGATAGGACTATTTCACCAGACCCTAGAGACTGCCAGTGCCTGCCTCAGCTTCTGGGCAGGGGCTGTAGCTCCTCGCCTCTTCTTCAGGGTTACAGCATTCATGGCCCCACGTAATTTGTGGGCCCCTAAACCTATAAGAATAAGTAAGTTAGGGCTGGGTATATGGCTCCGTGTTTAAAGGAACTTGCTTTGAATTGCCTGACCACCTGGGTTTGATACTCCAGTAGCCACATAGAGCCAGATTGACACACAGAGTAGCTAGCATGTGTCTGGAGTTCTTTTTTAGTGGCAGGAGGTCCTGGTGCATCCAAAACTCTCAAGTATATTTTTGAAAATAAAAACAGATTTAAAAATGTGTTCGGGGGGGGGGGGCTTGAGAGATGGCTTAGCAGTTAAGTGCTTGCCTGTGAAGCCCAAGGACCCGGGTTTGAGGCTCGATTCCCCAGAACCCATGTTAGCCAGATGCACAAGGGGGTGCACGCGTCTGGAGTTCGTTTGCAGTGGCTAGAGGCCCTGGTGCGCCCATTCTCTCTGTCACTCTCAAATAAATAAATAAAAATGAATTTTAAAAACTTTTAAAAAATGCGTTGAAGGGGCTGACTTAGCAATTAAGGCATTTGACTGCAAAGCCAGAGGACCAAGGTCCACTTCCCCAGGACCCGTTAGCCAGATGCACAAGGGGCCCACGTGTTTGGAGTTCATTTCCAATGGCTGGAAGCACTGGTGTGCCCATTCTCACTCACTCTCTCCCTCTGACTCAAATAAATAAAATTTATATATAGTGTTGGTTGATACACAAATGTAATCCAGTATGATATTCTGCTTTCTCTTATTTTAAAACATTTTTGTTGCCCCTCCTCCTCTTCCTCCCCAGTATTTTTTTCTTATTTATTTGAGAGAAAGAGGCAGGTAGAGAGGAACATGTGCCTCCTTGTGCATCTGGCTTAGATGGGTCCTGGGGAATCAAACTTGAGTCCTTAGGCTTTACAGGCAAGCACCTAAACTTATCAACCATCTCTCCAGCCCATCTCCCCAACATTTTGTCTCCTCCAGAAGTCAGCACTGGGGCTGGGGAGATACCTTAGCAGCTAAAGGTACTTGCTTGCCAAGCCTGCTGATCTTAGTTCAATTCCTTCAGTGCCCAAGTAAACCCTGATGCAAAGTGGTACAAGTAAGTAATTAAATGGAGACACCCCCCACCCCGCCAGCAATGGGACACCACCTAAATAGAAAAAAATGCTGGCACTGTCTCCACCACCTGGGAGACACAGTGAAGGAGTGATGAGACACTCAGACCCAAGGTGAGCACAGCACAGGGCGGAGACTGACTCATCGTGGGGTGATGACTTAAACCCTACCCACAGCCACACCTCCTCCACATCCTTAGGACTTCACACTTGGACCCCCAAACCCTTTCACTGACCTCTCAGCCCTGACCTGTCCATCGTCATCCCTCCTTCCCAGCACCAACCCTCACTTGTCACTGTCATCTTAGCCAAAGCATCCCTGGGCCAGTCCCTGGGGGTCAATACCCCCAGCAGGGCCTGTACTTCACACCCTCTCAGACCTAGCTCCCCTAGAGTCCTGTCCTGCCAAGTTTAGCTCCATGGCACCAGGGACCTTTCCAGTTCCTGGGTCACCACCCTCTCAAGGCTGCATTAAGCATGAAGTCAGAGCCTCTGCTGCAGACAGGTCTCATCCTGAGCTTCATGAGGCCTCCCACCTCCACAGCAAGCACTAGCTACTCCTGTCAGCCCTGGGAACTTCTGCCCTCTAGTGGAATGGCCTCTGTTGGCCGGCGGGGGAGGCTTGCCCCTGGGGAACCCATTAGACTGAATACCTGGAAACTCGCTGCCCTCTGAACCAGGGGAGCAGTGAGGGATGGAGTGAGCCGACCCTAGGGCATTCATTCTCCAGAGTGAGTGGAAGGGATTCCTGCCTATCCTAGCACACAGATTCCCAGATGTTGCTCTGGACTAGGAAGTAGTTCTGCCCAGACAGGAGTGTGCCTCAAGGTGTGGCTGAGTGATACCGACGAGTACGGGCGCTGGCTTGCTCTGCTCACACACTAGCCTGATAAAGTGCGGAGAGGGGGCGAGGGTCCTGCTGTACACCAAGCAAGGAGCCGTGATGCCTGCCTTTCCCAGAGCCGTATGTGACACGTTAACTTATGAGTACAAGCAAAATGGAGAGCTAGGAGGTGAGGATCTCCGTGTCCTCTGGCCCCAGGTGGAGTGGCCCTGACTTTCCACTTGGGGCATTGCCCTGACTGCAGACACTTCTCCTGCCTCCCATGTGCAGCGGGGCACTGTCTTGGATGGATCAAGGCAGCCCAACTGTTAGCTGGGGCAGGCTTCGTACAGCACCCAGCTTGTTCATTTTAAGGGCACTTCCATGGTGGGAGGAAGACGAGCTAAAGGGCACTCGGTAATTCTCAGTCTTTAGGTACTAGGGAGAAGTCTGTGGATTCTGTGGTGAGGAGCCGGCACAGACGCTAATGGTTGGCACCCTGGGCACCTCAGTCCTGAGTGGTCACTATAGGACCTCCTGGCCTCAGAGCTGTCAATCACAACCTGCGATGACCTTATGCTTTACCTATTTTAAGAGTAAGCACCCCTCTGGACTATGGACTGGGAAGTGACCACTCCTGTCAGCGGTGAATCCAGCCTCCACTACCGGATTTGCCTATCCACCTGGGGCCCTGCACGAGAAAGGGTCCCACCCCATCCAAACCAGTGACTTAGCTAGAACCCTCTGCCTATGACCTCCAACCTGAAGAGAGTCAGTGTCTAGGCCCTTCACCTCCACAGCACAGACCCACCCTTCCTACCAGGTAGCTAGTAGACTTCCCGAGTCTGGATGGGGAACACCATGGGACCTGGGTGACTGTGTCCAAGTAGGGGAGGGAATTAGAAAGTGAGGAGGTGGAATGGGCGGTGGGATTCACGGGCGTGGTGCACAGAAGTCATGGTTCATAACTTGCAGGGCAGGCACTAGCAGGCCAGGCCAAAGGGTGCTATTGACCAGGAAAGTAGCCGCTACCCAAGCCAGGTGTTCTGTCCGCCCACCCAGTCCAGGGACATTGGAACAAGGATAAGAGGCCTCTCCCATTCTCTCTGCCCTCCACTCGAGGATCCAGCCCTGGACACTCAAGGCCATGACGGTCCAGGGGGCATGTCCCCAGGAAGGGTCTAGGCCGTGCCCAGCCTCCAGGCAGGCCGCGAGGGCGAAATCAGGGCGGGGCAATCCAGCAGATCCACGTAGGGTCAGGGCCCCCTTTCCCTTTGCCCGTCCTGGGCTGGTGTGCGGAGAAACCTGTCATTCGGAAGTCCGAAGACCCCAGCCCCGGCCACGCAAGCACTCATTTTCACTGCCCCAGCCCCGCGGCCCGACCCAGGTGAGCCCGCGGCCCCCGCCCCGCCGGCCCGGCCACGGGGCCCTACCTGGCCAGGTGCGCGGGGTCTCGGCACAGGGGCAGCAGCAGCCCACCGCCGCCCAGCGGCCTCGCGGTCCCGTCGGTCCGGCAGCCACTCCCCGGCGCGGCGCGCCCGCCCGCCCGGCCTGATTCACGCGCCGCCCCCGCCCCGCCCGCCCGCGCGCTCGGCCTCCTGCCTGCCCGGGCAGCACCTGGGCGGGGCGCCCCACCCCGACGCGCCCGCATTCCGGCGCCGCCGCCGCCCCGTCCCCCGATCCCGCCCGGACCCCCGACCGGTCCCCCGAGCCCCACCGGGACCCCCGCGCGCCCCGCCGGCCGCACCCCGCGCTTCGGCTGGCGCGTCCCCGGACCAAAGGGCCCCCCGTTCCGGGACCTCCGCCCCGGGCACCCTCGAGCCCATCGATGAACAGAACGCTGAAGCCCCTACATGTGACCCTTGACCCTCGCCCCGGAAGTCGGGGTGACTCGGAAGTTCCGGCTCAGTTGCTAGGAAACTGGTCGGCCCCACGCGCGGGGCGTGGCTTCTCGCCTGGGAGCGTTGAGGAGCAGACAGGTGAGGCGTGGGGGCGTTGCCGACGCCCACCAAGAGACGGGCGCGGGCACCCAACGCACACACGAGACCTCCTCACACCTCAGGCTCCCCCAGGCCAGGAGCACGAAGCTCAGCCTTTGATCTGGAAACTACAGGCATTAAGTGAAGAACCCCCACCAAACCCCCTGACGTTCAGGGGGTTCAGCAAACACTGACCGACCGTTAAACACGTGGGACCCCTAGGCACAAGTGGACTCCGAATGACTTACAAACACGGTAGACCGCTCCCACACATAGACCTTGCACACCAAGCTCCACACACCCCGTCATACGGAGGACCACATCTCACACAGACAAGAGCTCTCATACCCACGGATCCTGGGCTCACACAGGGAAGTCCCCTCACACTAGAGTCCCTTATGCACCCAAGATGCTGCAATACTGAACTCAAGCACACACCAGCCCCTCCCATGCCACCCCCAGCTTATGCATTCTAGCACTCAGTTACCGCCCCCCCCCACCCCCGTTCCTAGTCTGCCCAGTTCCTTCTTGGACCCTCACTTAGGGCTGCTTCCCCACTTAGACCTTGCCTGTACTCAACCATCTGTTAAAGCCACCTCCCCTGCCTACCACTCCCACCCCAAGCTACCTTTCCCCACTATCCTGCCTGAGTCTTTTCTTCCAGACAGCCTTCAGTCACCCCTGTCACATTTTCAGGATTACACCATTTTACTAAGTCCTCCAAACACCCAGTAGCATTCTACCGCATCCATGGCGGCTTCGGGGAGCACAGTTGTGGGGTCAGATCTCTACCAAAGCGTTTGCACCGCTTGGGCTTGCTGTACATTGGGCCCTAGTGAAGGGCTGTGGGGCCCTGGAGACCTCTGACCCAGCCAGGAGCAGGCAGGGAGGTTTCCCAGAGGAATGAACTTGGGGTGAGCCTTCAGACTAGGGGGAAACGATATTGCTTCCAGGTGCAGACATCAGCATCTGCCGAGGATAGGAGGAGAGGGGTTGGAGGAAGGACAAGGGTTGGGCTCAGCATCCCTGGCTCTGGAGCAGTGAATGGTATGTGTCTGCAGAGCATTTCTGCTCAGTCCTGTGTGTCACAGTCCAGGCTTTCCAGCTTGCATTGTCCCAACAGTGGTTTGGAGCCTGGAGTCTGGTGCCATAACCCAGACTTGGGGGCCTGGAAGGACAGGCTGAGTCAGGGTTGTGGGGACAAGCACACAAAGATGAAGGGGACACACAGTTGCCATGCATCCCTTTTCAAGCTCATGGGCATATACTCAAATAACCAGGGGCAGGAAAGTGTGCCAGGGAGCTGGTTAAGGAATGTGCCAGAGGGCCTGTGTTCCTGCTATGTGTTCACCCTAGGCCAGGGCAGCATGGCCAGCCCTATGCACTCCTGAGCATACTCTTCCTCGGCCTTTCCTTCCCACTCCTAGGAGAATGAGCAGTAAGAAGGGGGTGGCCAAAGCTGCAACAGGGAAGTGGCAGGCATCCCACCCTCGACCCAAGACACGAGCTACTGCTGGTGAGTGCACCCTCTGCCCTCTAGGGCATTGCCCCAACACTGACCATGAGACCTTCTAGGCAGCTACCCAGGGCTGCCTCTGAGCAGACTTAGGGGATGTCTTCATTGGGCCTGGGCACACCAGACCAGTGGTTCAGAGCTCAGACATCTGCTGCTGCCCAGGACCCTATAGCCGGGTTAGGGGCTGGGCACGGTGTTCAGAGCAGCACAGTTTTAGAGCCTCTGGTGGTAGAAAGGAGACAAGAGGAAGTTGGGGGGGGGGAGGGGAATAGGTGGCTGAAAAAACTTAAGAGTTGGGATAAAAAGCAAAATTTGTGCCCATGCACTCGGCTCCATCCTTCTGCATCATGCCTCCAGCACCTCTCCCTAGTACTTCTAGGTTGGAAGATGCCAATTCATTTGGCCTGCATCCTGCAGAACATCAGGAAGGGACGTCCCCAACACCTACTCTCCTTCAGTCGTTACTACTTCTGTCCTCTGAGCTCCATTTATTGCATCCCAACTGTGAACACTTCCAGGCTGTGTCTCTCAGGCTTTGTGTCCTGCCTGCCTGGAGCCTGTGTCTGCCGCAAGAGACCCACACAGTCCCAATACAGCCCTATAGAATGGAAGTGTGCCTGGCCCAGCTCTTTGTACTCTAGAAAGCTGCCAGATTCCCTGGAGCTGGTGGGGTGGCAGTGACTCCACACCACACCTGTGTGAGATCCTGGTTGCCCAAAATAGCCCCAGCCGTGTCTGAGGCTGGTTTTCCTCCTGGAATGAGGATAATGGGTGCCGGCACGGCGTGCTGCCTCCATGATCTCAAGCCCCAGGCACCACGCTGCAGGAAACAGGGAGCAGAGCAGGAGGACCAGATCAGAAGCCAGCTAGGAGACTGCAGGCAGGGGCTGCTCCTTTGTTCTGCCACTGCCTGCCAACCATGCGCCCAGCCCTTACCCCACACCCTATGTGCACACTCCCAGGACAGCTCCTGCAGCTCTCTGTCCCGGCCCCAGGACACCTTCGTCTCCAAACAAATTTCCTCCCTCAGGGGCTCCTGCCTGCTAAGCATTTGGATGGGCTCAGCAGCATCCTGGGCAGTAGGCACCAGCCTCCCTTGGCAGAAGGGCACACAGAGGTTTCCCACAACTGACCTGCTCTCCTGGCTTCCACACACCTGTAGGATGCTCAGGTGGTCACTGTGCCCAAGCCCCTCCCCACATCCCTCCAAGCCTTACCTGGCCTTGGCTTTGCAGTGCCTCCAGGCCCTCACTCCGGAGCTGCTCCAGGGCCACAGCCAGCTGCAGCCCCTCCATGTGCACCCAGGCCTGCTCCTCCTGCAGCTGCTGCAGCCACAGCTGCTCCTCCTGCAGCTGCTGCAGCCACAGCTGCTCCTCCTGCCACAGCTGCATGTGCATCTGGACCTGCCGCTGCCGGTCCTCCAGCAGCAGCTGCTCCTGAGCCAGGCACAGCTGGACTTCATGGAGTCTCAGCAGTTCAGGGCCCAGGGCTGGTATGAGGCCCCCAGCCTCACAGCCTTCCATGTGCTCAGGGACTGGCACCAGTTTTGAGTCCGCAGCAGTGGCCTGCACTGGCCTCCAGGCTTCCTGTGGCTGCTCTGGCCCGGTATCCCTGAAGTGTCCCTGAGGAGCCAGCTGGGTGCTGGTCACGTGTTGTGTCAGGGCCACCCCCGTCTGGTTCTGACGGCCCCCTGTGTTGGGGGGCGGGGGCTCAGCCTCAGGGCCTTGCTGCCCAGTTGCTCTCTGGGCCCTGCCTGCCCTCCTGCTTCGGGTCTTACGAGCCCGACCTCGTTTCCCAGACATGGCTCTGGAACCAGTGCCTCTTTCACCAGGTTTCTGCTCCTCAGGAGTCGGCCCATCGACTGGCTGCCTTGGGCAGCTCAGCGGGCATCCAAGACGCCACAACTGGCTGCTTGCTCCCCAGCACACTCAGCCCTCTGGTCCTCCTGCCCCTTGCTGGCACCGCACACAATAGCTCAGCTCCAGGCCCTGGCTATGCCTATAGGCCTCATGGGCCCCACTTGGTGGGGCCAGGCTACGCTAGGGAGTTTATAGGGACTTGGCGGCGGCGTGGTGGCTCACCCTGGCAGGCTGAGAAGTCTGACTAACATGCTGACACAGGGCACAGGAGTTTACGGGCCACAGGCCTCTCTGGCCAGACTGGGAGGGAGACTGAGAAACTGTAGGCGGCTCTATGCAGCTAGACCGCCGCAGGAGGACGTGCCCAGTCCTGTCTGGGTGGCACCGAGGCCCCCCACCCCTCGCCCCACCCCTGGTCGCGCGGGAAACTCAAACTGTTACTACAGGGACAGCAGCTGCATCCTGGCCACACCAAATGTAAAGACTCAGTCCCTCGCTGGCGAAAGGCTGTCCCAACCCAACTAGCCACAAAGACCCCCAGCCCACCCTGGCCAAGCCCAGGCAGTCTACTCGGAGGAGTCCTGCTGGGCTTGAATTTGCCTGGGCACCCATAAAGATGAAGGGCCCCATCGCCCCAGTGTGGAGGACTCAAGCCACACTGGGCTGGTGAAGACACTGGGCTTTCAAAGTCCTAAATGGCATTCTGAGGTGAGAAAGGAAGAGTCTAGCCTGCTTGCTGTCCTGACTGGGAGTCCAGCTCCTCTGAACATTGCAATAAAGCTCTCACGAGGCCCTCCTTTGACACTCTGAAATGGGGGTGGGGGTTCAGGACCAACTCCCACCTCAGCCTTCCTTTCCAGGCTTCCTGTTTCAAGGGCGGTGCTCCAGGTGGCCTCCCCAGTGCTTCCCTAGCCTCAGCCACTGACTCACACCCACGCCCAAGGCCTCATCCCAGCTAGTTCTGTTTCACTGGCCAGACTGGTTTGCCTGGCCCAGCCCTACCCAGAGCAGCACCCCCCCCCCATCCTGCTCTTGCCCAGGAGCATATGGAGAGCCACTGTCCTGAGCGTTCAGTTGGACAGAGGCAGAAAGGCATGGAGGATGGACAGAGCACTGTTTGGGTGAAGGACAGTACTGAGGGTGGAGGTCAGGCCTGCAATCAGGACTTCTAAGGGCCAGGCCTTCCAGGAGCCACAACATCCTAAGGGGTTCTGGGTTTCAAGTGCAGGGGCAGGCCTGTCTGCTGGACCTTGGGGTCACGTGGTCCAAGGTATATTTTCTGTTGGAGGACGCTGCCTGGCTGCCCATTAAAGTCATGACCATGCTTCACGGGGGAGTTCCCTAATGGCCTGGACCCAAGCCCCATTGGTGTCCCATAAATGCCTCCTGAAGTAGATGGGATGAGAAGCGTCTCACACCCTAACACCACTACTACTCCCCCTCATCCCCCAGGGAAGCTTCAAGAGAACCGTCAATCACAGAAGAAGACAGGCCCGATAGCCAGGGCACCCTCCAACCCTGAGAACCCAGAGGCCCCTGCAGGTGAGAGCCTGGGCTCCCTTCCTCTGCTGAGGGGTAGACTGTCAGGAAGGGAACTGCCCTGGGTCCGGACACCATGGTATGCAGTGTATGAACACACTGATGTGTATGTGAATGAGTGTGCAAGTGTGTGCATGTAAGTACACACGCGCACATGTGCCCTAGTAGGCTGGGGAGCAGGCCTGCAGCACGCATGCACTACAGCCTTTCCCTGGGCAGGGGCGTCACGGGAGCTCCTGGCTCCCCCATCTCCACTTCCTGCTCCTCTCCCCGGGCCAGCACTGCCTGTGTGGCCTTCAGCGCCCCAGCCCCCTGCCCTCCTGGGGTCAAGCATCACTCGTCCCACCCAGCCCACCATGTCGTCCGCTCTATTCGCGTCGCCCTCTGGTGGCAGTACAGCGTTCCGGCCTGGAGCGGGCACATCCACCACCACCGGATTCCCCAGGGAGTCCCAAGGCCCTGGCCTTTTGTGACTGCGGCCCGTTCCGTCAGCCTCTCCCACCTCTCAGCTGTCCCGCAGGCTGTGCGCACTGTTCCGAGGCGCGCCTAGGTTCAGACCTCACCGCCCGCGCCCTAACCGCGCCTCGAGCGGCCACCTAGCTCCCTGCCCGGTATCCTGCAGCCCGCCAGCACATCCAACCAAGTTTCCCCCGTGCCCCACCTCCAGTTCGCGTTGCTTTCAGTGACCCACACCCTGGCGCCACCCCAGGCCTCCCCCTTCGCGTCTGCGCTTTCCCTCCCTGATTTCCGGTTCTCACCTCACCACAGCTGGCCTGCTCTCACCTGGCCGCCGCCTCCCAGTTTGCTTCTCCCTCCCAGAGTTCTCTGAGCAGCCAGAGGCGGTGTGCTGAACCTTGGGAGACGCTGCGGCCCGCCCCCGTGAAGTCCTGGCACGGCTGTCACCGGTACCAACTCTCTTGCACCATAGTCTCCTGTAACTCCCCCAAGGTGCTGGGCTAAGGAGGCTCAGTTTGTCCTGAGGACAGGATGACCACAGAACGTGTGTGGGTGGTTCTGTGGTTGTGTGTGTCTGATGCATTGACTTGGCTTCTGCTTAGGGAAGGGTCAAACAGTCCAGAGACGCAATCAGACAGATGTGTAGTCATGAAGTCCCGAGCAGAGATTGGGCGCAGAAGGGAAGCCGAATGCCAGGAACAGGGAACGCATGGACCAGAGCCAAGTGTTCAAGCAGGAGCAGCGTCCCAGCGTCGCTCCTGGTCACCTTTACTCACTACATGTCCTGGAGAGACTGCCAGTGGTTGGAGGCTCAGCCTGGGAGCAGTGCTGCTGGGGTGTTAGGACTGTTTTGGGGGCTTGCGGAAGGGACCTGCAAACCCAGCAGGACTTTCAGTTTGGCCAGAGCATTGGTGGCCCCTTCACAGTGGAAGATGCCAAACAGAGCTGCTGGAGTCCAGGCGCAGGCTCAGAACTGTGCACTGGAAGTAGAGGACAGGCAGCTCCATCCCGTACTGCAGCAGCGTGGGGGCTCTGAGTGCTTGGAACAGGGTCTCATGTCCATTTTCTGATTTTGCTTTCATGTGTGTGCGCGCGTGTGTGTATTTGCTTGCACATGTACACCAGGGACTCTTGTTAAACAAGTGCCTGTCTGGCTTTACATGGGTGACTGGGGAATTGAACCCCGGGCAGGCTGACTTTGCAAGCAAGTACCTTTAACCACTGTGCTAGTCTCTTAACTCTGCCTTCTTTAGAAGGGACACCTGTTTACTGTCATATAGGCCTTTCTGTCACCCTTTGGGCTTTCCAAGAGGTCCTCAGAGCATACCTTTCCCTGTCTCCCTGTCACTGCCCCTCAGCCCTGTCCTCTGTGACTTTCTGATTCTCTAATCCATCAGCCAGAGCTGTTCAGCAGGGACAGTCTGAAGGAGTCCTACAAGAGATACTCACGTTGGGCCACGATCTCTGCCACCACCACCACTGTGTTCAAGATCTCCTGGCTGATGTCCACAGAATGGTTGTGGCATCCACCTGGCTGTCAGGTGCCCACCCCTCACATTCTCTCTGAGAATGTCACTCCACATGCCACTGTCCCCACAGGCCAGTCCAAAACCTTCCCTCAGATCTCCATGTCACTGTTGGCCTAAGTTTGTTCATTTCAGGATTCTTATGAGTCAACTTGCCCTTCATTTCTCCAGAGCCACTCAGAACACACTTAGTGCTCACAGCAAATGAATGGCCAGGTGCCCTTTGGGGTGCTGTTCCTCCCTTCTGTCTCTTGGTACCTCCTAGCACAGGACCACCTATACTTGGTGGCAGTCTAGCTGGGGTTGTGTCAAGATATGGACTGACCAAGTGCATACTGCTCCTTTTCTCCACCGTCCACCTCTAGAGGCATCAGCACACTAGAGAGGAAAGTGCCTGTCCTTTCTGCTGCACACGCTGCTGTTGGGCCACTGATGCCAGGAGCTGACAGTTGGCCCTCAAGGGCTGGTTGTGCCACCTCCCAGGAATCCCCCTCTAAAGGGAGAATGGCTTCCCAGAACCTTGGAGCTCTTCAGAGTCCACACAGCCTCCTCCCCACATTCCTTCACATATCACCTGTGAGCATAAGTTCTAAGTGGCTTGGGGTTCACACCTCACTGACCCCTGTATTCCTACAAAGATCTCCAGGTCTCCAGTGGGCCAAAGTGGAATCCATAGCACAGTGTATCTGAGGTATAGAGACCTGCTGGCATTGGGACAGTCTTGCTGGATAGAGACACCAGATACAGTTATTTCTCCTTTACCTCAGTGTGTCTGGGTATGTCCCAGACATACAAACCCCAAAGCTCCACCCTCGACCAGCAGAGTATCAAGATGGTCAAGGTCCTGCACTTGTTTCCTTGTGCTGCTGTGAACATTACTGTAAACTAAGGACCATAAAACAATATGCACTTGGTATCCAGCAGTCCTGGGGGTTAACAGCTGGCCACCACACAAGCAAGTGGCTCAGGGACTGTTACTTCTGAGGTGCTATCGCGGAGTGTGGTCTTTTTGCTCATTTCCAGTGTTATGGTTCTTGCCTCATATGAGACCCCTTCCTTTATCTTCAGAGTCAGCAAATGCCCTCCATTGAACTCCTCTCTTTTGCCTCTTTTCTGCCTCCCTCTTCCCCCCTTTCTGCCCCATGATTATACTAGGTTTTGAATAATGAGGGAGTACCTCCAGTTTTAGTCCATTTTCTCTTTGCTGTAACAAAATAGCCAACAAAAAGCAACATAATGGAGAAAGGTTTGTTTTGGTTTAGAGTTTTAGAAGCAATTCAGTCTATTGTAACAGGACATGGCAGCAGGAGTTTGAGGTGACTGGTCACAAGCCCCATCAAGTTGGCAAGAGCAGCCATCACACCTCCCTGTTTTAGGGTCAGTTGATCAGCAACCTGAGTTTAACTGCAACCTTGATTCCCCCTGACCACATGCCCTAACATAATTAGTGTCCAGGGAGCAAGTCATAGACATAATTGAGAGGACACTGCTCTGCCTGCCTGTCCTGGTCTTTATGAACCATATCAGGATAGAAGACCAGAGTGTAACTCTGGCTCCAGGTAGGAAAGGTATATTGCTGTCTTTGCCACATGAAGATTGGCCACTTTAGCTACCTCAGCAGCTACCTATCAAGTGCCAGGAATATAAGTCACCCCGTTCCACTAGTGGGTTCTGTCACCTGTTTGAGTTCTTGTAGTCATTGGTTTCTGCCATAGTTCTAGCAAAAGCCAGATCAGTCAATGTGATGAGGAAGTGCCAGAGACTGTCCTTACTTCCCTCACCTTCACTGTTGGTATTTGTATCCAAAATCCCTCCAGGAAAACAGTTTCTCTCTCTGTCTCATATGTGGAATGGGAAGCATTCCATAGACCCTCACTTGCCCCTGCCCTCCACAATGACCATTGCTCCATTGACCAGTGCCGAGTTGAGCATCCTGTTAGACACTAAGTCTGTCTACCTTGAGACAGCCCCATAGCTCTGCTGGACCCACGAGAGGTGTATCTGGCCACAGTGCCATCTGCCATGGATCCTGACCTCTATAAACAGGCTGCCGCCGCCACATTATTTATTATTATTGTTGTTGTTGTTTTCCAAGGTAGGGTCTCACTCTAGCTCAGAATGACCTGGAATTCACTATGTAGTCTCAGGGTGACCTCAAACTCATGGCAATTCTCCTACCTCTGCCTCCCAAATGCTGAGATTAAAGATGTGTGCCACCACATCTGGCTTATTTTTTTTTTATAGACAACTTGCTGCCACTTTTTGAATCCATTTATTCTAACAAGGTTTTGTGGCATGTTTAGAGTTTTCTAGATATAAAAATCATGTAATCTATAAACATATCATTTTACTTCTTCCTATACAATTTGGATGTCTTCTATTTCTTGTCCAGCTGCTCTGGTGGGGATTTCCAGTTCTGTGTTAAGCAGAGTAGATGAAAATATGTATTCTTCCCCCTAATGTTAAAGGACAAAACTTTAACTCCCTCACCATCAAGTATAATGTTTACTATGTGGGTTATAAATGCCTCTTATCAGGCTCAGAAAATTTCTTTCTATTTCTAGTGTGTTCAATATTTCTTGTTGTGGAAAGGTATTGAATTTTGTCAAGTGGTTTTTCTTTTTTCTTGTGTATCAGTTGAGATGGTCCTGTGGTTTTTCCTTTATTTTGTTAGTGTGGTATAAGGGGTTAGTCAGTTTTCATGTATTGAGCCATCCTTGTATTCCAGAAGCAAATCTCATGGGTGTGGTGAAGAAACTTCAGGTAGCTGCTGTACTTGGTTTGCTGTTATTCAGTTGAGGATTTCTGTGTCAGTGCTCCTAGGAGGTGCTGATCTGGATTTCTCTCTCTCTCTGTCTCTGTGTGTGTGTGTGTGTGTGTGTGTGTGTGTGTGTGTGTGTGTTTTGGTTTTTTGAGGTAAAGTCTCACTCTAGATCAGGTATCAGGCTGACCTGGAATTCACTATGTAGTCTCAGGGTGGCCTTGAACTCTGTAATCTACCTGCCTCTGCCTCCCAAGTGCCGGGATTAAAGGTGTGTGTTACCATGCCTGGCTTGTGGTGTTTTTTTGTTTTTTTTTTTTTGAGAGAGAGAAAGTGAAAGCAAAAGAGAGAGACAATTGGTGTACTAGGGCTGCAGCCACTGAAATTTAATTCCTCCAGATGCTTGCACTGCCTAGTGTGCATGTGCGACCTTGTGCTTTCATCACCTTGTGTGTCTGGCTTACATGGGATCTGGAGAGAGACCAAACATGGGTCCTTAGGCTTTGCAGGCAAGCACCTTAACCACTAAACCATCTCTCCAGCCCCCTTGTGGTGCTTTTGCTTGACTTTGGTATCAGACAATACTGGTCTTGTAGAATGTCCTCTTTACTATGTTGGAAAAGTTGAGAAGGATTGGTATGACTTCTTTTTCAAATAATATTTTTATTTATTTTTTAAGCAATGGGAGGGGGTTAGAGAGAGAAAGGGAGAAAGAGAGGGAGGGAGGGAGGAAGGGAGAAAATGGGTGCACCAGGGCCTCCAGGCACTGCAAATGATCTCCAGATGCATGTGCCACCTGCTTTATGTAGATACTGGGGAATTGAACATGAGTTGTTAGGGTCTGCAGGCAAGTTCCTTAACCACTGAGCAATCTCTCCAGCCCTGGCATGAGTTCTTTAAGCATTTTCACCATCCTTGTCATCATGCCTACCATATGCAGGGATTTTATTTATTGGCAACGTGTTTTTTTTTTTTTTTTTTTGCCACGTCCATCAACAGTTTATTTCTTGCTCACATTCACAGGTTGTTGGGTACATTTTTGGTTCAGACATCATTTTAGGACCGACATCTGGACCCTCTCTATGATAGCTTAAGACATATTAAAAACGGAAAAAGAACAACAGTTGACATACCTTATAATTTCTGCTAAGGAATGGTACACATAACTTCTACTTAACATTTTTATCGGCCATTACAAATCAGATGGCCAAACCCTTTGTAAGTGTGGTACAGATGTATAATCCTTTGTTTTTTTGAGGTAGGGTCTCACTCTAGCTCAAGCTGACCTGGAATTCACTATGTATTCTCAGGGTGATCGCAAACTCAAGGTAATCCTCTTACCTCTGCATCCTGAGTGCTGGGATTAAAGGAGTGTGCCACCACACCTAGCTAAAAAGTATAATCTTTGTATAGGAATGGAGCTAATAAAATATATATTCTATGATTGTTTCTCTTTTTGCCTCCCCCCCCCTGAGGCAGTCTCTCTCTCTACCCCAGACTGACCTCGAACTCTAGTCCCAGGCTGACCTTGAACTCAGAGTGATTTTCCTACCTCTCCTTCCCAAGTTCTGGGATTAAAGGTGTGAACCAACATGTATTGGCAAATTTTTGATGACTGATTAATCTCTTCACTACTTAGGGGTCTATTTTGAATTTCTATTACTTCCTGTTTTAATTTTTGTGGGCTTTGTGTTTCCAGGAAGTTTTCCACTTCATTTAGCAAATCTAGGTTGTTGTATACAATTGTTCAAACATTAACAGTGTTCCTTTTTTCCTTTTCTTTCTTTTTCCTTGGCTATACTGTATACTGTTGGACCTAGGGCCTCATGCATACAAGACAAGTGCTCTACCACTGATCTTTGCTTGTACCCACCCATTTTTTTTCTTTCTGAAGGCAAGGTCCTACTGTGGCCCTTTGGTGCATATAGTTCTTTTCACTTTTATAGACTCAGTAGAGCTGTCCCTACTTTAATTTCTGATCGTACTAATTCACATCTTTTCTCTCTTTGTCTAGTTAAATTTTGTCAATTTTTAAAAATCTTTTCAAAGTACCAACTTTTGGTCTTATTGACTTTCTCTGTTGTTGTTAATTTCTCTATTTAATTTCTCTCTGCTCTAATCTTTACTTTCTTCTGCTATCCTTTTTATATGTTCCTGTTTGTTTTTTGAGGTAGGGTCTCACTCTAAACCAGGCTGACCTGAAATTCACTATGTAGTCTCAGGATGGCCTCAAACTCATGGTGATCCTCCTACCTCCACTTCCCAAGTGCTGGGACAAAAGGTATGCACCACCATGTCCAGCTCCTCTGACATCTTTAGGTTTAGTTTTATTTTTTCTGGTTCTTTAAAAATATTTTATTTTTATTTATTTGAGAGAGAGAGAGATACAGACAGAGAGACAGAAAGAATGGGTACACTAAGGCCTCTAGCCATTGCAGATGAACTCCATATGCATGAACTACCATGTGTATCTGGCTTATGTGGGTACTGGGGGATTGAATGTGGGTCCTCAGGCTTTGTGGCTAAGAACCTTAATCACTAAGGTATTTCTCCAGCCCTCTGGTTCTTTAAGTTGTGACATTAGGCCAATTTCCCTTTAGGAAAATTTCCCTTTAGGAAAACATAGAAATACTGGCCTTCATCAAGTGCATCTTTATCTACTAAGAGGACCACATAATCTCACTTGTGGGATGTTGTAAGTTTCAGTGGCTTAAAGCTGTGACCATGGTTGGACATGGACAGGGCTACAGAATCCCCCATGTGTGAAGGGGAAGGAGACACAGAATTATCTCCAGGCTGGATTCTGGGTTCTAACGCTGAAGACCTGTTCCATCCCAGAGGACTACACCACACATCTGCTCTTTGCTACCCTTCTAGGCTGAATATCTATCTGTTCTTTCCTTTTCTGTAATATTTTTTTATGAGAGAGGACAGAGAGAGAACAACAGAGGGAGGAAGGCAAAGAACTGGCATGTCAGGGCCTCCAGCCACGGCAGTCGAACTCCAGACATGTGTATCACCTTGTGCACATGTGCAACCTTGCACACTTGTGTCTCTTTGTGTATCTGGATTACGTGGGACCTAGAAAGTCAAACATGGGTCATCAGGATTCACAGGCAAGCACCTTAATGGCTAAGCCATCTCTTTAGTCCACATCCAACACATTTTTATGCATGTGTGTGTTACCTGCTCATGTGTACATATGTGTGTGTGCAAGTTCATGTCACATGTTTGTGCATGTCTGTGTAGGCCAAAGGACAACGCTGGGTGTCATCCTCAAGCACGTCATCTGCTTCCTTTGAGTCAGTGAGACACTGGCCTAGAGCACACCAATTAGGCAAAACTGGCTGGTCAGTGAACCCCAGCGGTCCTCCTGTCTCTGCCTCCCCATTACTGGGATTACAGATATGTTCACCACACCTGGCATTTTTTTTTTTTGTATGGGTTCTGGGGATTGAACTCGGGTCCTCAGGCTTGAAAGGCAAGCACTGAGTTATCTTCCCAGCCTCAACATTTTAAAATTAATTAATTACCTTGCAAGGAGAGAGAGACAAAGAGAAGAGAGACAGAATGGGCATGTCAAGGCCTCCAGCCACTACAAACAAACTCCAGATGCATGTGCCACCTTATGCATCTGGCTTTACATGGCCACTGAGGAATCAAACTCTGGCCATTAGGCTTTGCAGGTAATTTCCACTAAGCCATCTCTCAAGCCTCCCCCCCATCAACATTTTTTTAAATTCTACTTTCTTTTTTTTTCAATTTTTATTAACATTTTCCATGATTATAAAAAATATCCCATGGTAATACACTCCCTCCCCCTCCCCACTTTCCCCTTTGAAATTCCATTCTCCATCATATCCCCTCCCCATCTCAATCATTCTACTTACATATATACAATACCAACCTATTAAGTACCATCCTCCCTTCCTTTCTCTTCCCTTTATATCTCCTTTTTAACTTACTGGCCTCTGCTACTAAGTATTTTCCTTCTCACACAGAAGCCCAATCATCTGTAGCTAGGATCCACATATGAGGGAGAACATGTGGTGCTTGGCTTTCTGGGACTGAGTTACCTCACTTAGTATAATCCTTTCCAGATCCATCCATTTTTCTGCAAATTTCATAACTTCATTTTTCTTTACCGCTGAGTAGAAATCCATTGTATAAATGTGCCATATCTTCATTATCCACTCATCAGTTGAGGGACATCTAGGCTGGTTCCATTTCCCAGCTATTATAAATTGAGCAGCAATAAACATGGTTGAGTACGTACTTCTAAGGAAATGAGATGAGTCCTTAGGATATATGCCTAGGAGTGCTTTAGCTGGGTCATATGGTAGATCAATCTTTAGCTGTTTTAGGAACCTCCACACTGATTTCCACAACCAGATTGCATTCCCACCAGCAGTGTAGGAGGGTTCCTCTTTTTCCACATCCCCACCAACATTTATGATCATTTGTTTTCATGATGGTAGCCAGTCTGACAGGAGTGAGATGGAATCTCAATGTAGTTTTAATCTGCATTTCTCTGATGACTAGTGATGTAGAACATTTTTTTAGATGTTTATATGACATTCGTATTTCTTCCTTTGAGAATGCTCTATTTAGCTCCATAGCCCATTTTTTTTTTGATTGGCTTGTTTGATTCCTCATTATTTAACTTTTTGAGTTCTTTGTATATCCTAGATATTAATCCTCTAGATATATAGCTGGTGAAGATTTTTTCCCATTCTGTAGGTTGCCTCTTTGCTTTTTTCCATTGTGTCCTTTGCAGTGTAAAATCTTTGTAATTTCATGAGGTCCCAGTGATTAATCTGTGGTTTTATTGCCTGAGCAATTGGGGTTGTATTCAGAAAGTCTTTGCCAAGAACAATATGTTGAAGGGTTTCCCCTACTTTTTCCTCTAGCAGTTTCAGAGTTTCCGGTCTGATGTTAAGGTCTTTAATCCATTTGGACTTAATTCTTGTGCATGGCAAGAGAGAAGAATCTATTTTCATCCTTCTGCAGATACATATCCAGTTTTCCCAACACCATTTGCTGAAGAGGCTGTCTTTTCTCCAATGAGTATTTTTGCCATTTTTATTGAATATCAGGTGGCTATAGCTACCTGGACTTACATCTGGGTCCTCTAGTCTGCTCCATTGATCTACATGTCTGCTTTTGTGCCAGTACCATGCTGTTTTTGTTACTATAGCTCTGTAGTATAGGTTAAAATCAGGTATGGTGATACCACCAGCCTCATTTTTGTTGCTTAGTGTTATTTTAGGTATTCGAGGTTTTTTGTGATTCCAAATGAATTTTTGGATTGTTTTTTCTATTTCCATGAAGAATGCCTTTGGAATTTTGATGGGGATTGCATTAAATGTATAGATTGCTTTTGGTAAGATTTCTATTTTCACAATATTGATTTTTCCAATCCAGGAACAATGGATGTTTTTCCACTCCCAGTGTCTTCTGCAATATCTTGCTTCAGTGTTTTAAACTTCTCATTGTAGAGATTCTTTACTTCCTTGGTTAGGTTTATACCAAGATACTTTATTTTTTTAATTTTTATTTATTTTTATTTATTTATTTGAGAGCGACATACAGAGAGAAAGAGGCAGATAGAAATAATGGGTGTGCCAGGGCCTCCAGCCACTGCAAATGAACTCCAGACGCATGCACCCCCTTGTGCATCTGGTTAATGTGGATCCTGGAGAATCGAGCCTCAAACCAGGATCCTTAGGCTTCACAGGCAAGCGCTTAAACACTAAGCCATCTCTCCAACCCTACTTTATTTTATTTTATTTTTTTTGATGCAATTGTGAGTGACAGTGATTCTCTGATTTCATCCTCTGTGTGTTTGCTGTTAGCAAATATGAAGGCTACTGATTTCTGTGTATTTATTTTGTATCCTGCTACATGGCTGTAGGTTTTGATCAGCTCTAACAGTTTGCTAGTAGAGTCTTTAGGATCCTTTATGTATAGAATCATGTCATCTGCAAATAATGATAACTTGATCTCTTCCTTTCCAATTTGTATCCCTTTTATGTGTGTCTCTTGCCTTATTGCTATTGCTAAGACTTCCAGAACTATATTAAAATAAAAATGGGGACAGTGGACACCCTTGTCTTGTTCCTGATTTTAGTGGAAAAGCTTCCAGTTTTTCTCATTTAGTAATATGTTGGCTGTAGGCTTGTCATAAATAGCCTTTATTATATTGAGATATGTTCCTTCTATTCCCAGTCTCTGTAGGACTTTTATCATGAAGGGATGTTGGATTTTGTCAAACACTTTCTCTGCGTCTCATTAGATGAGATGATCATGTGATTTTTGTCCTTCAAATCATTTATATAATGTATTACATTTATAGATTTGCGTATATTGAACCATCCCTGCATCTCTGGGATAAAGCCTACTTGGTCAGGGTGAATGATCTTTCTGATATATTTTTGTATTCTGTTTGCCAATATTTTGTTGAGAATTTTTGCATCTATGTTCATGAGGGAGATTGGTCTGTAATTTTCTTTTTTTGTTCTATCTTTGCCTGGTTTTGGTATCAGGGTGATGCTGGTCTCATAGAAGGAGTTTGGTAGAATTCCTTCTTTTTCTATTTCCTGGAAAAGCTTAAGAAGCAATGGTGTCAGCTCTTCCTTAAAAGTCTGGTAAAATTCAGCAGTGAATCCATCCGGGCCTGGGCTTTTTTTAGTTGGGAGATTATTGATAACTGTTCGGATCTCCATGTGTGTTATAGGTCTATTAAAGTGATTAACCTCATCTTGATTTAATTTAAGTAGGTCATATAAATCAAGGAAGTCATCCATTTCTTTCAGATTTTCATACTTTGTGGAGTATATGCTTTTATGATTTTTTGAATTTCTCTGACATCTGTGTGATGTTCCTTTTTCATCTCTAATTTTATTAATTTGTGTCTCTTCTCTCTTTCTTTTGGTCAGATTTAGTAAGGGTTTATCAATCTTGTTTATCCTTTCAAAGAACCAACTCTTTGTTTCATTAATTCTTTGGATTTTCTCTTTGTTTGTATTTCATTAATTTCTGCCCTAATCTCTATTATTTCTTCCCATCTACTGATTTTTGGTTTGCCTTGTTCTTCTTTTTCCAAGGCTTTAAGGTGAAGCATATGTCATTTACTTGTGACCTTTCTAATTTCTTAATATAGGCACTTAAGGCTATAAATTTACCTCTTAGAACTGCCTCCTTTGTGTCCCACAGATTTTGGTATGTTGTGTACTCAGAATCGTTTGACTATATAAATTTTTTGATTTCCTTCTTGATTTCTTCATTGACCCATTCATCATTTAGCAGTGTATTGTTTAGTTTCCATGATTTTGTGTATGCTCTATAGCCTTTCTTACTGTTTATTTGTAGTTTGATTCCATTGTGGTCAGATAGAATACAAGGAATTATTTCAATTTTCCTGTATGTGTTGAGATTTGCTTTGTGTCCTAATATATGGTCTATTTTAGAGAATGTTCCATGTGCTGCTGAAAAGAATGTATATTCTGCAGCATTTGGATCAAATATCGTGTATATATCTGTTAGGTCCATTCCTTCTATGACCTCATTTAGTCCAGATGCCTCTCTGTTTATTTTTTCCTGGGATGACCTGTCAATTGATGAGAGTGGGGTGTTAAAGTCACCCACTACCATGGTGTTTGGTGTTATCTGTGACCTTAGTTCTAATAGCATTCGTGTGATGAATTTGGGAGCCCCCATGATAGATGCATATATGTTTAGGATTGTAATGTCCTCCTGTTGGCGTGTGCCCTTAATCAACATAAAGTGACCATCCTTATCTTTCTTGACTAACGTTGGACTGAAGTCTACCTTGTCAGATACTAGGATAGCAACCCCTGCTTGTTTTCTAGGCCCATTTGCTTGAAACACCATTTTCCAACCTTTCACCCTAAGATAATGTCCATCCTTTTTAGAAAGCTGAGTTTCTTGGAGACAACAAATTGTAGGATCCTGCTTTTCAACCCATTCTGCAAGCCTATGTCTTTTGGTTGAGGCCGTTGATATTAAGTGATATTTTTGAAAGGTGTGTGTCTATGTTTGCCTTTTTTTGTGTGTGGTTCCGATTCTACCTTTGCTCTCTTGTGTTAATTAGTATTTGAGTATTGATTGTTTTTTCCAGGTTCCTTATATGTGTGCTTTTCCTTTTCTTCAGCATGGAGGATTCTATCTAATATTTTCTGTAGAGCTGGTTTTGTCTTCAAATACTCCTTTAGCCTGCTTTTGTCATGGAATGTCCTTATTTCTCTGTGTATTTGAATGGATAGCTTTGCAGGATAAAATAACCTTGGTTGACAGTTGTTATCTTTCAGAATTTGTAATATATTATTCTAAGCCCTTCTGGCTTTTAAATTTTGTGTTGAGTAATCTGTTGTAATCCTGATGGGCTTGCCTTTGTAGGTAACTTGATTTTTCTCTTTAACTGCTTTCAATATTTTTTCTTTGGACTGGGTGTGGTGGCGCATGCCTTTAATCCCAGCACTCGGGAGGCAGAGATAGGAGGATCACTGAGAGTTCAAGGCCACCCTGAGATTACATAGTGAATTCCAGGTCAGTCTGAGCTAGAGTGAAACCCTAACTTGAAAAACCAAAAAAAAAAAAAAAAAAAAAAAAAAGGTTCTTTGGATTGTGTGTTTGGTAGTTTGATTATAATATGGTGAGGAGAGGTTCTTTTCAGGTTTTGGCTGGCTGGTGTTCTAAAGGCTTCCTGTATCTGCATTGGCACCTCTTTCCCAATTTGGGGGAAGTTTTCTTCTAGGATTTTGTTGAGGACAACTACTATGCCTTTGGAGTGAGATTCTTCTCCTTCTACTATGCCCTGAATTCTTATGTTTGATCTTTTCATAGTGTTCCGAATATCTTGAAATTCCCATTCATACTTTTCTATTAGTTTGTCTTTTTCTTTGTTGGAGTTTATTAGATCTGCCACCTGGTCTTCTAGTTTAGATATTCTGTCCTCTCCTTCATCCATTCTACTGGTGAGATTTTCTGTAGAGTTTTTTATTTCATTAACTGTGTTCTTCATTGCTAGTAATTCTGACTGGTTTTTCTTTATTATTTCTATTCCCTTATTTATGTCTTGTATTGACTTCTTTATTTCATTAAATTGGTGTCCTGTGTCTTCTTTGATTCCTTTGATTTCTTCTTTGATTCCTTTGATTTCTTCTTTGACTTCTTTGAACATATTTACAATCATTCTCTTGAAATCTTTCTCAGGCATTTCCTCTAACTCGTTCTCACCGGAGGTCATTTCTGATGCATTAATACTTTTTGGTAGATTTATATTGTCTTGATTTTTGGTGTTTCTTGTGTTATAATGTATATATTTTGGCATCTTTGATTAAGTTAATGCTTGGATTTTCTAGTTAGCTGTATATTCTTAGCAGTATCAATTGATCTGAAGTTATATATCTTCAGTGTAGGAGATTAAGATGTTAGGTGGACTCTTAATGCTCTCAGAGTATCTAGAAAAGTGTTTCTAGGGGTTGAGTTTGCCTGCTATTGGAGTATTCAAGTAGGCTGAGTGGAACAAAATACAGGTAGATTCTAAAATTTTACTAAACACTGTACACATTCAATCAAAAACAGCACCAAGTATTTATGCAAGAGTAGGTATTATAACAACCAGATCCTCTGTCAACAAAGAAGTTAAGATTCTGGTCTGCTTAGGGTTACAAGTCAGCTTGTGACCAAGTGGGACCCTTCCTTGGTGCAATCCCAGTTACCTTTTTGGATGATTTTAGTCTCAGTCAGTAGGCTGGCTGGGTCACTGGATCGCTGTTCTGTTTTCTGGAGCTGGACACTGGCTTTTCCTGCGGGGCAAACCGAGCCTGGCAACTGTGGCCCTGCATATCGGCACCCCTGCTGCTGGAACTGCTGCTGCCGCTGCTGGATCTGCCACAGCTGCTGCTGAAGCTGCTGCTGCTGGGTCCACCGCTGCTAGAGCCACTGTTGCTGTTGCTGGAGCCACTGCTGTTGCTCCCGGAGCTGGAGCCACTGCTGTTGCTCCTGGATCTGGGGCCGTGGCTTCCACCACTGCTTCTACTGCTGGAGCCAGGGCCACCACTGCCGGAGCTACTTCAGCCTGCCTGTGTGGGCTCTGGATGCTCTGGATCTCTCCTTCTTCTCTGCTGTCATTTTAATTTCTTATACACCTCACTTTTTAGTAAAAGTATGTATTTTTCTGGGTTTTCTTTGGCTTTTTCTCCCATAGGCTGCTTTGGCATGGTTCTTATGCCACCATCTTAACTGGAAGTAACATTTTTTGGGGGGGGGAGACAATAGTCTTGCAATTGAGCCAGGCTGACTTAAGCACACAATCCTCCTGCTTTGGCTTCCTGCATGCTGGGATTATAGGCATGTGAAACCATACCCTGCAGCTCACACCCACTGCTTTAAAGCCAGCACAAGAGTCTGGTCTGACTGGTGTGAAGGCAGTACCTAATTCTGGTACCAGACCACTTCGACTCAGTCGGGGTTGAGGTCCTCTGTATTGGGAACAAAAAGCCTACTCTTCACTCAGTTGCGAGCTCTGCTGCAGTGGCTTAGACCACATCTCACAACTAAATGCCTGATACCATTGCTTTACACGCAGCATTCTCGCTACATTCAGTTCAATACAATTTAGGCTTTATCTGTGATTCCCCTTGGGAGCCATAGACTATTATAAAGTGTCAACCCTATTTTCTAAATATGTATCTCTATCTTATTAAAAATATTTTTATTTATTTTTAAGCAGAGAGAGACAGAGGGAAAAAGAGCAACAAACTCCAGATGCATGCACCACTTTATGCATCTGGCTTTACATGAGTACTAAGGAATCAAACCAGAGTCATTTAGGCTTTGGAAGCAAGTGCCTTAACTGCCAAGCAATTTCTCCAGCCCATTTTTCTTCCCGTTTTTGTTATTTAATTTAAAGCTTAATTTAACTATGTTTTAAAATATTTATTTAAGTGAGAGAGAGAGAGAGAGAGAGAGAGGAGGAGGAGCACCAGGGCTTCCTGCAACTGCAAATGAACTCCAAATGCCTGTGTGTATCTGGCTTTACATGGGTACTGGGAAATTGAACCTGGGCCATCAGGTTTTGTCAGCAAATACCTTTAATCGCTGAACCATCTCTAACTTCTCAAGTGTGTTTTTAAGAAAGTATCCTGCCACTAGATGTGATGGTACAGGCCTATAATCCCAGCTTCTTGGAAGGCTGAGGCAAAGTTATTGAAATTTCAAGATCTGCTTGGACATGTTACTTTACTCATTGCTGTGATAAAATACTTGACAAAAATCAGTTTAGGGGCTAGAGGAATGGCTTAGCAGTTAAGGTGCTTGCTTACAAAGCCAAAGGACCCAGGTTTGACTCTCCAGGATCCACGTAAGCCAGATGCACAAGGGATGCATGCGTCTAGAATTCGTTTGCAGTGGCTGGAGGCCCTGGCATGCTTATTCTATTTCTGTCTATGTGCCTCTTCCTCTCTCAAATAAATAAATTAATTAAAATGTTTTTTTAAAAGATTTTTAAAAAGAAGAAAAAATCAGTTTAGGGCAGGAGAGATGGCTTAGTGGCTAAGGCACTTGCCTACAATGCCTAAGGACCCAGGTTCAATTCCCCAGGACCCACATAAACCAGATGCACAAAGTGGTGCATACATCTGGAGTTTTTTTGCAGTTGTTAGAGACCCTGGTGCACCCATTCTCTCTCTCAATAAATTAAAATAAGTTTAAAGGAGGAAAGATTTATCTATTTTATTTATTTATTTTTTTGCTTTTAAACTTTTTTATTGACAACTTCTAAAATTACAGACGATAAACCATAATTATTTCTTCCCCCCTTCCCTTCACAAATCCACTCTCTATCATATCCCTTCCCTCTCTCAATTAGTCTCTCTTTTATTTTGATGTTTGATCTTGATTGAACCCACACCAGAAAGCTTTGCAATCAAGAGCCTTATCTGCAATCAAGAGCCACCTTCCCAGTTCCTTCCATTTCTCTTTTTTGCTTTTTATTATGAAGCTGGATATCAATAAGTTGCCCAAGATGGTTTTGAACTGACTCTGTAGCCTGATGTTGTGATTTGAATGTAAAATGTCCCCCATAGGCTCACGTGTTTGAACACTTTGTCCCCAACTGGGTGGTGCTATTGAGGGGAGGGCTAATCAAAATCTAAAATGGTATGAATAAGCCATATGGGAACCTCATTTTATTGGACAATGGCACACCCAGAAGCCAGAAAACTTTCAGTGCCAGAGATGGGATACCTTCCAGTGCGTTGTTGGCCAAGAAGGTCCCTGATGTCCCCCAAACATTATAGACCATTGCTAAAGCTCTTGGTGTCCCCATGAGGAATAGATGGTAAGACCCTATTGCTAGAGACACCATGTGCTTGGGCTTCAAGGTCACTGAGAAATCAAGTTGGAGCTAAGCTGAAAACCTCCTCCCTGTAGATCAGCTACAGAAAGCTGGAAAAAGCATGCAGTCCTAAGGGAAAGAAAAGTCATCAGTGGAGATAAAAAAACAGTGGATACAGCCTAGCATGGTGGCACACACCTTTAATCCCAGCACTTGGGAGGCAAAGGTAGGGAGATTGCTGTGAGTTTGAGACCACTCTGAAATTACATAGTGAATTCCATGTCAGCCTAGACTGAAGTGAGACCCTACCTCAAAAAACCAAAAGAATAAATAGTGGACACTACAAGCCTTAAATTTGGCCAGCTAGGCCAAATGAGCCAATGAGTACAATAGTGGCATGTCTGTTATGGGAGAAACCAACCACTCACTAATTGGACTGGAGATCTGTTCAAATCACAACATTGGGCTACAGAGTGAGGCACTTGCTTTCAAAGCTTGTAGGTGTGGGTTCAATTTCCAAACCATCCACATAAGCAGGACACAGAAAGTGGCATAGTCATGTGGTCTTCTTTTGCAGTAGCAAGAGGCTCTAAAGCACCCATACATGTCATCATCACCACCACCACACAAATGAATTTTCAAATATTTAAATATGTTTTATTTATTTGAGAGAAAAAGAGAGATCAAACAAAGCAGAGAGAGAATGGGCATGCCAGGGACTTCCAGCCAACTGTGGATGAACTCCAGGTGCATGCACCCCTTATGCACATGTGATACATTGTGTGATTCCATCACTGTGTGTCTGGCTTAAATGGGACCTGGAGATTCAAATATGAGTTCTTAGGATTCGCAGGCAAGTGTCTTAACCACTAAGCAACCTTTCCATCCCAAATAAAAATTATTTTAAATGTTTTAAAAAGAGGGTTGGAGATGTAGCTCAGTGACAGTGGCTTGCTTGGAATGCATGAAGCCCTGGGTTTAATCCTAGTACTGCAAAAAAAAAAAAAAAAGACTTCTGTACAATTGCAACTATGTAATGCTTGTTAAAATGTACTAGCTCAGCACATAGTCTATTTTGGTAAATATTTCATATGTACTTCAAAATAATCTACTTTCTGCAGTTGTAAGGTTGAATATTCTATATGTCAGGTTAATATGTGAGTTATATAACAAATTTATTGATACTTAGTCTATTACTGAGATGTTAAATTTTCCTATAATTGTAGATTTATCTGCTTTTAAAAAAATATTTTTATTTATTTATTTATTTGAAAGTGACAGAGAGAGAAAGAGGCAGATAGAGACAGAGAGAGAATGGGCACGCCAGGGCCTCCAGCCACTGCAAACGAACTCCAGACGTGTGAGCCCCCTTGTGCATCTGGCTAACGTGGGTCCTGGGGAGTTGAGCCTCAAACCAGTGTCCTTAGGCTTCACAGGCAAGCGCTTAACCACTAAGCCATCTCTCCAGCCCTTTATCTGCTTTTTTGTTTGTTTGCTTTGAGGCAGGATATCACTCTAGCCTAGGCTGACCTGGAACCAACAATATAACCCAAGGCTGGTCTTGAACTCATGGTGATTCTCCTATCTCAACCTTCAGAGTGCTGTGACTAAAGGTTTGCACCACCATATCTGGCTGGTTTATCTGCCTTTTGTTTAAAAAATTGCATTTATTTACTTGCATTTGTATGTGTCTAGGTACTCCAGGGTCTCTTGTCACTGAAAGTACATACTATCTGGCTTTATGTGGGTGGCTAGGGAAGTGAACCCCAGGTTGTCAGAAGTTGTAAGTAAGTGCCTTTAACCTCTGAGCCATCTCCCTAGCTCCAATTTATCTGCTTCGATTTGTATATTTTTTCTTAAAAATATTACTTATTTGTTTATTTTTTCTGTGTGTGTGTGTGTGTGTGCGTGTGTGTGTGTGTATTGGTGTGTTAGGGCCTCTTGTTACTGTAAACAACTCCACATGCATGCACCACGTTTTCTGTCTGGCTTTTTATGGTATTGGGAAATCAAACCCCAGCCAGGAAGCTTTGCAAGCAGGTGCCTTTAAACACCGAGCCATCTCCCCAGCCTGTCATTTTCTTGATATCTTTTTTTTTTGAATTTGCCAATAAAACTTTATTGACAACAAAGTTTGAATTTCAGTTTCCATTTACAAAACACCCTTGTTTTGTCTGCCTAGGACAGGGTCTCATGTAACCCAGGCTAGCCTTGAACTCAGTATGTAGCCAAGGATGATTATAACCTGATCCTTCTGCCTCTACCTCCTGAGTGCTGGGATGACAGACGTGTACCATTACACCCAGCTTCGATTTTTTTTAAAAAGAATGTTTTTATTTGTTTATTTATTTATTTATTTTTGGTTTGTCAAGGTAGGGTCTCACTCTGGCCCAGGCTGACCTGGAATTAATTTATGTAGTCTCAGGTTGATCTCAAACTCACAGTGGTCCTCCTACCTCTACCTCCCGAGTAAAGGGATTAAAGGCATGCACCACAATGCCTGGGTTTGAATGTTATATATTTTTTTATTCAATTATTTTTATTTATTTGCAAGCAGAGAAAGAAAGGCAGAGAAAAGGCATGCTAGGGCCTCTAGCCACTGCAAATAAAGTCCAGATGCATGCACACTTTGTGCATCTGGCTTTACACTGTAGGTATTGGGTTGTTAAGCAAGGATCTCAACTGCTGAGCCATCTCTCCAGCCCTGATCTATCTTTCTTTTTTTCGAGGTAAGGTCTCACTCCAGGCTGACCTGGATTTCACTATGTCATCTCAGGGGGCCCTCGAACTCACGGCAATCCTCCTACCTCTGCCTCCTGAGTGCTAGGATTAAAGGTGTGCACCACCACACCTGGCTCTGATTTTTCTTTTCTTTTTCTTTCTTTGGTTTTCCAAGGTAGGGTCTCGCTCTAGCTCAGGCTGACCTGGAATCCACTATGTAGTCTCAGGGTAGCCTCAAACTCATAGCAACCCTCCTATGCTACTACAGGATTTCACTACGTATCTGGGAGTGGCCTTGAACTTGGGATCCTCTCGCTTGCTAGAGTAACACCCTGGTACCTCTGGGTTCCCTTGGATGCTCCATCCTGCCTCCTCCCATCCTTCTGGACACAAGTGCAGCAGTCTGGGTGATAGCCCAGCTGGCTGGCTTTGTCTAGGACTCAGGCATTGTACAGGTACCCTTCCTGTCCAGTGTCCCCAAAAGCAAGAACTGGGGCTGGGCATGGTGGCACATGCCTTTAATCCCAACACTTGGGAGACAGAGGTAGGAGGATCACCATGAGTTCAAGTCTACCCTGAGACTACATAGTAAATTCAAGGTCAGCCTGAGCTAGTGAAACTGCCTCAAAAAATAAAATAAAATAAATAATAAAAAAGCAAGAATTGGATGCCAGGCCCCAGCCCACCCTGTTGTTGTAAAGTTTTATTTTAGCCACAGTCACATTCATTTGCTCCTCTGTGGCTGTGATGGCAAGAGGAGCTGCTGGGGCAGAAGCCAGGATGCTGCCTGAGCTCAGGTGACACAGGTGGGGTGCCACCTCCCAGGTTAGGTACAATGAAGGTCTGAGATGGGAGTGGGCTTTGGGGAAATTTATCTATTTATTTATTTTAGAGAGAGCAAGGGGTGGGGGATGAACTGGCACACCAGGCTTCAGACAGTGCAGTCAAACTCCACACGCTTGTGTCAACTAGTGAGCATATGTGATCTTGTACTTGCCTCACCTTTGTGCACCTGGCTATTGTGGGATCAGGAGAGTCAACCATGGGTCCTTAGGCTTTTCAGGCAAGTACCTTAACCACTAAATCATCTCTCCAGCCTGGTTTGGGAGAAATTTAAAGGGAGATGACCCTGGGAGGTTTGGCCTCACAGGGAAAGCCCTTCCATGCCTGAGCATTTTCTCAAAGACACTTCCACAATGGCCCATGAACAAAGTTTGCTCAATGTGCCCCTACCCCAAGGAGCTGACTGTCAACTGTGGAGTCTGGAAGCAGAGTGCTTCCAACCAATGGTACTAGATTTAGGCCTGGGTCCATGTGCTCAGCACTGTGCATTCAGACTGATATCACCTACACTTCAGCTTCTGGAGAGGGGCCTGGGTCCCTGTCTCAGGAAGAAAAGAAAGCATTGAGGAGGCTGTAAATCCAAGTGTGTGTGTGTGTGGGGGGGGGGCTTGCCTACCAGCCTAGCTGCTCAGAGGCAGGATTGCTGTGTGAGTCCAGCATGGGCCACGGAGTGAGACTGTGTGCCAAAAGCCAACAAAACCAAACAGTTGGACGTGGTGATGCACACCACTTTAATCCCAGAACTCAGGAGGCAGAGGTAGGAAGATCACCATGTGTTCAAGGCCACTCTAAGACTACACAGTGAATTCCAGGTTGGCCTGAGATAGAGTGAAACCCTACCTCGAAAAACCAAACAACAAAATAGTTGGGAGTACACAAAAAACAGTTGGGAGTATAAATCCAAGGGCCAAGGGAGAGCAAACCCAGGAGAGTGGCTGAGCCTAGGAAGTGACTCTGGATGGTGGTGGTGGGGGTCACCTGCTAAGCATGTTCCGGGCAGAGGTGACAGACACTTCATACATGTATGGAAGTAAAGCACACAGAAAAAGCTAGACTTGCCCCTGGGGCAGGGGAAGCCCTACAGGATTTGAGCAGGGAGTAAAGGCATCCTTCCTTGTCCAGATCTTGTGTCCGGACACTTACAGTTCCCAGTCAAATGTCATTTCAATCTTGGGGGACACTGGGCCATGTCTGGGGACATCTGTGGCTGTTCTGACTCGTGGAGATTTTGGTATGGAGTGGGTGAAGGCCAGGGATGCTACTCAGCACCCTTCAGGGCCCAGGACCCGTGGGACCTGGAGGACAGCCCAGTGATAGAGAGAGCCACAGAAACAGGACAGTTGGAGGTGGTCTTGGCTGCACATATAGAATGCCATGCTCATCCCAGCACCCACGTAAAGCTGGACATTCATTTGTAATGGCAAGAGACTCTGACGTGGCATATACACACACACACAAAAAAAAAAAAAAAAAAAGGAAGAAAGAAAAATCTACAGGAAAATGGTGTGGTTTCCTTCCACACCCCTGCACACACAGCCAGGGAGCCTGTGGACCAACTTACCTTCTCGGCCTCCCTGAAACTTTACCCTGATCGTTTTGTCGATGTACTTGGACAGATCCAAGATGCTCTCCTTCTTCTTCTTCTCCTTGTCCGCCATTTTGCCACCGTGCCCTTTTTTTTTTTTTGAGACAGGATCTCACTATAGCCCAGGCTGACCTTTAACACATGTAACACATGATCCTCCTACCTCTGCCTCCTGAGTGCTGGGACTAAAGGTGTGCACCACCACACCTGGCTTCTTTTCTACTCTTTTTAAAATTCTGGCCTTTTTTTTTGTTTATTTGTTTTTGAGGTAGGGTTTTGCTCTCTAGTCCAGGTTGACCTGGGATTCACTATGTAGTCTCAGGGTAGCCTTAAACTCATGGTGATCCTCCTACCTCTGCCTTCTGAGTGCTGGGATTAAAGGCGTGTGCCACCATGTCTGGCCTTGGCCTTCTTTTGACTCCATTAAGTTATTCTCTTTATAAAAAATTTATTTGCAAGCAGAGAGAGATAGAAAGACGAGAGACAATGAACATGCCAGGACCTCCAGCTGATGCAAACAAACTCCAGATGAATGTGCCACTGTGCATCTTGTTTTACATGGGTACTGGGAAATTGAACCCTAATCTTTGCAGGCAAGCACCTTAACCACTGAGACATCTCTCCAGCCCCCACTAAGTTATTCCTGTTAGTGCAGTTTTTCCTACTATTAGCAGTTATATGTAAACTTGTATTTTCTATTACTGTATGACAAATTACCACAAACCGTTTCCTGTGGGCAGAGTCTGGGCATGACTGATGGGTCCCCTGTCAGGTCTAGTCAGCTGAGGCTGCATATTGTCTGGAGGTGGGGCTGGGTTGCAAATTCACTTTCCAGTCTGTTGAGGTTGTTACAGAATTCATGCTCTCATGGTTTCAGCCCATGGCCCTGGCAATTTGCTGGCAACTGTCCCCTCAGTCTCATTTGTCTTCACTTTCTTGTCATGCAACCTCTCCTAGCACTTTGCAATATGGCCACCTGAATTTCCAAGGCCAGCAGTCAATGAGCTAAGAGGCAACTAGTCTCTCTTGCTGACGCAGTCCAAGGAGTGATGACTCATTGCTTCTGCCATACACTTGGCTAGAAGCAAACCACAGATCTGACACACTACTGCAGAGGGACTGAGATGGCATGAGCTACTGCTGTCACAACAGGGGATGCCAGCCACTGAATTCTGCTGCTAATCTTTTAGTTCAGAAAAATGTTTTATTTAGTTATTTTTAGTGTGTGTGTGTGTGTGTGTGTGTGTGTGTGTGTGTGTGCAGGTACCAGTGTGTGTACCACAGTGTATGTAAGGAGGTCACAGGCAAGGTGGGGTGTCATTCCTTGCTTCCACCTTGTTTGAGACAGGATCTATCATTTCTGCCATGGCAAATGCCCAACTAGCTCGCCCACAAGCTTCAGGGTTCTCCTGACTGCCTCTCACGGATGTAACACTGGGATTGAGGATGTGTGCAATTTATGTGGGTTTGAGGGATTCAAACTCTCAAGTGCTCTTAATCACTGAGCCATCTCCCCAGGCCCCATAAAATGTTTTAACTTCTCCATATTATTGTGCCATTTTCTTTTCTTTCTTTCTTCCTTTTTTTTTTCTTTTTTGAGGCAAGCCCAACAGACTGGCCTTTTTTTTTATGCGAGAGAGAGAGAGAGAGAGAGAGAAAGAGAGTGGGGGGAGGGAAGGAAGAGTGTGGTAGTTTGAATAGATGGCCCCCAATATATTCAGTGTTTTATTAGTTTGTACTTTGCATCTGCAGCCACCTGGCTGGAGGCAGTATCACTGGATAGATCTTAGGATTCAGCCCTAAGGTGTGGTGGTGGGATGTGCAAAGTGCCTAGTTCTACCTGGAGTTCCTGAAGTGTGCTGTGTGGCTTCTGTCTCTCTGCTGGACCTGTGAAAGCAGGCCAGCTTATTCTGCTATCAAGGAACTTCCCCTGGATCTGTAAGCTTCCATAAATACCCCTTCCTCCATAATTGTGCCTGGTCTGGAAGTTCATCTCAGCAAACTTGAAGCTGTTTACTACAAAGGAAGAGAGAGAATTGGTGTACCAGGGCCTCTAGCCACTGCATTCAAACTCCATATGCATGTACCACCTTGTGCACACATGCAACTTTATGTCACTTTGTGTGCCTGGCTTATGTGGGACCTGGAGAGTCCTTAGGCTTCACAGGCAAGCACCTTAACTGCTAAGCCATCTCTCCAACCCTCATTTTCTCTACTTTTTTTTTTTTTGAGGTAGGGTCTCACTCTAGCTCAGGCTGTCCTGGAATTCACTATGTAGTCTCAAGGTGACCTCAAACTCTCAGAGAGATCCTCCTACCACTGCCTCCCAAGTGCTGGGATTAATGGTGTGTGCCACCATGCCCAGCTCACTCATTTTTAAAAATATATTTATTTCTCCATTATTTAAGATACAGAAAAAAGGAGAAGAAGAGAGAGAAAGAGAATGGGCACACCAAAGCCTCTAGCCACTGCAAACAAACTTCAGATGCGTGTACAACCTTGTATATCTGGGGCTATATGGGTATATTGGGGAATTGAACTCTGGTCCTTAGATTTTGTAGGCAAGTGTCTTAACCACTGAGATATCTCTCCAGCCCCTAATGTTTCATTTTCTTGATACTGCAAGGACCTTAGTACTTATGGCTACACTTACTTGTTGATATGTTATTCTTTGTAAATTTTAATTCTTATACAAGATGATGGGGTGCTGCCTTATTCGCATCCACCCACATATTCATCCTTTTTATTGACTTCATGCTGTCCTGAACTTGAGTCCATCTGTCATTGTTCCCGTCTGTCTGAAGAATGCCTTTTGGACTTCCTTCAGCATCTATCTGCTACTACTGTTTATTTTGCCTTTTATAAATGTCATTAAATTTTATCACTTAATCTGATAGTAACATATTTCTTTTTCCCTGTCTTCAGCATGAGGCCATTCCCTGTTTACTTTGGCACATGTCTGCTGGCTTGTTTTGTATCTCTCCTTCTTCAAGTTCCAAATACATAGCAAAGCCTTCGGTTAGCTTTCAAAAATTTTCTTCAAATATTGATATTACATCAATAGTTGGACTCCAGTTGCGTCTGCACTCCACAATTTTTGTCTCTGTGGTTTTTTGGGGGGTGTGGGACAGGGTTTCATGTAGCCCAGGATTCTCTCAGACTCACTACAAGCCAATCCTAACCTTGAACTCCTGATCCTCCTGCCCCCATCTCTGAGTGCTGGGATGACAGGCATGAACTACCATGCCCAGTTGTCTCTCTGACTTTACTCTGGGTATTCTTACTCATTTATGTTGCACATTATTAATTCTACCTTCAGCTGTGTCTACTGTGCTGCTAACCTTGACCACTGGACTCTCAATTTGTTTTGTGAATTTACACTCTAGAATTTCTATTTGATTGTATTTTGTTTTCAGTTTTTTTTTGGGGGGGGGGGTTTCAAGGTAGGGTCTCACTCACCACCATGCCTGGCTTCAAAAAAAATTTTTTTAAGTGGAAACAATAAGCTGGGCATGGTGGCACATGCCTTTAATCCCAGCACTCAGGAGGCAGAGGTAGGAGGATTGCCATGAGTTCGAGACCACCCTGAGACTTCATTGTGAATTCCAGGTCAGCCTGGGCTAGAGTGAGACCCTACCTCGAAAAACCAAACAAAATAAATAAATAAATTTGAGGGCTGGAGGGATGGCTTAGTGGTTAAGGCATTTGCCTGAAAAGCCAAAGGACCTAGGTTCAATTCCCCAGGACCCATGTAAACCAGATGCACAAGCTGATGCATGCATCTGGAGTTTGTTTGCAGTGGCTAGAGGCCCTGGTGTGCCCCCCTCTCTATCTGCCCCTCTCTGTCTTTCTCAGCGAAATGAATAAAATATTTAAAAATAAATAATATTTTTATTTTAAATTACTTTACTATTTTTATTTATTTGAGAGAGAGAGAGAGAGAGAGAGAGAGAGAGAGAGAGAGAGAGAGAAACAGACAGATAGACAGACAGGGCCTCCAGCTGCTGCAAATGAACTCCAGATGCATGTGCCACCTTGTTCATCTGGCTTATGTGGGTCCTGGGGAATCAAACCTGGGTCCTATGGCTTTCCATGCAAGTGCCTTAACTGATAACCCATCCCTCCAGCCCTATTTATTTATTTTAAAGAGAGAGTCAGAGAGAGAGAGAGGTAGATATAGAAAGAGTATGGGCATGTCAGGGCCTCCTGCTACTGTAAACAAACTTCAGATGCATGCACCAGTTTGTGCATCTAGCTTTACATGGGTACTGGGGAATCAAATCTAGGCCTTCAGGCTTTTTAAGCAAGTGCATTTAACTGCTGAATCATCTCTCCAGTCCTATTTCCATTTCTTCCCCCAAATTTTTAAAAATTATTATTTATTTATTATTATTTTTTTAACTTTAAAAAACAAATCATTTTCTCTTTATTTTTTTTAACATTTTTTATTAAAAACTTTCATGATTATAACAATATCCCATGGTAATGCCCTCCCTCCCCCACTTTCCCCTTTGAAACTCCATTCTCCATCATATCCCCTCCCCTTCTCAATCAGTCTCTCTTTTATTTTGATGTCATCATCTTTTCCTCCTATGATGATGGTCTTGTGTAGATAGTGTCAGGCTCTGTGAGGTCATGGATATCCAGGCCATTTTGTGTCTGGGGGCAGCATGATGTAAGGAGTCCTACTCTTCCTTTGGCTCTTACATTCTTTCCGCCACCTCTTTCACAATAGACCCTGAGCCTTGGCAGTATGATAGAGATATTGCAGTGCTGAGCACTCCTGTCACTTCTTTCTAGCACCATGATGCCTTCTGAGTCATCCCAAGATCACTGCCATCTGAAAAGAGAAGGTTCTCTACCAAAAGTGAGAGTAGCATTAATATATGGGTATGAGCATTAAGAGAAGTGCTTGCTGGGCAGTTTGATAAGTATATTTATTTATTTATTTATTTATTTAAGATAGAGAGAGGAGCCAGGCATGGTATCAAATGTCTTTAGCACTTGGGAGGCAGAGATAGGAGGATCGCTGTAAGTTTAAGGCCACCCTTAGACTATATAGTGAATTCCAGGTCAGCGTGGGCTAGAGTGAGACCCTACCATGAACAACCCCCCCCCCAAAAAAAAAGATACAGGGAGGAAAAGAGCAAAAGAGAGAGAGAGAGAGAGAAAGAGAACCAGTATGCCAGGGCCTCTAGCTTCTGCAAATAAACTCTAGATGTATGTGCCATCTTGTACATCTGGCTTATATGGGTCCTGGGGAATCCAACTGGGGTCCTTTGGATTTTAAGTCAAGTGCCATAACTGCTAAGCCATCTCTCCAGCACTGCCAAAATTTTTCAACCTTATTTTCTTAAACTTTTTATTGACAACTTCCATAAATATAGACCATCTACCATGATCAGAATTCCCTACCACCATCCTCTCTGTTTACCTCCCAAATCCTGCCCTATTGAATCCATCTTCTTTTCAACTAGCCTCTTTTCTATTTTTTAAATTTTATTTTATATATAACAGGTTATACACTATTGTCCCCAAATCCCCACTCCTGTTGCCCTGGCAGCCTCCTCAGTGGGGTTATGGTAATCACTGTGGGGTCATGAAGGCCTCAGTAGTCCCTATGGGGTAGCAAAGGACTGCGTTTGAAGGTATTTCTACCCACTCTGTGGCTCTTATAATCTTTCTATCTCCTCTCCCACAAAGTTCCCTGAACCATGGCAGACCCATTGGCAGTCTGTTTTACTGTTGAGTTCTTTTTTGTTGTTGTTGTTGTTGTTTTTCAAAGTGGGGTCTCACTCTGATCCAGGCTGACCTGGAATTAACTCTGTCATCACAGGGTGGCCTTGAACTCATGGTGATCCTCCTACCTCTGCCTCCCAAGTGCTGGGATTAAAGGCGTGAGCCACCACGCCCGGCTTTACTGTTGAGTTCTTTATAGCCTCTGGATTTCTGCTTCCATAGGTTTTTATTATTCTAAGTGTCTGTCATCATCACCTTGGGGCTGGTGTTCAGGCTAGCAGTAAGAGCAGTATTCACGGTGTTGCTTTCTCTGCAATTTCTCCTGGGCTCTGGCAGAAGTGGTAGAGGTAGAAAGTCTCATGGCAGGCAGTCAGCTATCTTCTTATCTTATAGATGGGTCTAGGATCTCCTCATTTTCCCTACCATCTATAAAATAAAACAGATTCTCTAGACAAGTATGAGAGCAATTTAGGTTAAAGGGATGTATAAAGTTGTTTAGGAGATTTTTGGTGTGCCAGACTACTCTTTCCTGACTTTGGGAATCTGACTTGGTTTCTAGTACCAGATATGAGTTCCCTACTACTGAGCGTGCCTCATGTCCAATCAGATCTCTTCTATTTTTAACATTTATTTATTACAGAGAGAGGGAGAGGGAGAGGGAGAGAGAGAAAATGAGCATGCCAGGGCCTCCAGCTACTGCAAACAAACTCCAGATGCATGCATCTGGCTTACATGGGTCCTGGGGAATTGAACCTGTGTCCTTTGGCTTCATAGACAAGCACCTTAAGTACTAAGTAAGCTTTCCAGCCCCAGATCTCTTCTATTTTGATGTCACCATTTTTTTCCTCCTATTATACATATCTTGTATAGGTGGTATCAGCCACTGTGAGGCCATGAGTGTTATGGCACTTTGTCTAGAAGATAGTATTGCAAAGCACTCCTCCCTTCCTTTGGCTCTTACATTCTTTCTTCCACCTCTTCTGCATGGTGATCCTCCTACTTCTGCCTCCCGAGTGCTGGGATCGAAGGCAGGCACCACCACACCCGGCTTTAAAACATTTTTTTATATATCGCTAGCAAAAAACATAGGCTTCCATATAGCTTATTCATAGATCTTAATTTTTTTAATTTTTGTTTATTTGTAAGCAGAGAGAGGGAAAGAGGAAGGGGGGCAAGAATATGGGCACACCAGGGCCTCTACTGCAAATGAACTCCAGATGCATGTGCTACTTTTTTGCATCTGGCTTTACGTGGGTACTGGGGTATCAAATCTGGGTTCTTAGGCTTTAACAAGCAAGTTCTTTAACCACTAAGCCATCTCTCTAGCCCAGTTCTTAAATTTTGATTAACCCTCCTCCCACTCCCTCCTCTCCTCTTTTCTCCTCCACTGACCCCACTTAGACCAGTTCATTCATAGTGCTCTGCCCCTCTACTTACATATCTATTATAGCTTCCCCTCTGCTCCCTCCCTCCCTCCCTCCCTCCTAGCCCCTATCAAGCTTCCTGGCCTTCACTACTTTTACTCCAGCTCACATACAGATCTAAATCTTGGAAGCCAAGCTCCACATATGAGAGAGACATGCAGTGTTTGGCTTTCTGAGCCTGAGTAACCTCACTTAGCATAATATTTTCCAAATCTATCCATTTCTTTGCAAATTTCATTTTTTACAGCTAAATAAAACTCCATGTGTAAATATACCACATCTTCATTATCTATTCATTAGTTGAAGGGCATCTAAGCTGGTTCCATTTTTTAGCTGTTGTAAATAGAGCAGCAATAAACATGGATGAACAAATGTCTCTAAGGTAACTATCAGAGTCCTTAGGGTATGTGCCTAGGAGTGCTATTTCTGGGTCCTATGGTAGATCTGTTTTTAGCTGTCTCAGGAACCTCCACACTGAGTTCCATAATGGCTGTGCCAGTTTAAACCCACCAACAAAGGAGAACACTTGCCTCACATCCTTACAGCATTTATTGTCATTTGATTTCTTTTTACAAATCTATGTTTACTTGTTTGCAAGGAAAGACAGAGAGAGGGACATGCATGTGTCACTTTATGCATCTGGCTTTTATGTAGTTACTGGGGACTCAAACCCAGACTGGCAGGCTTTGCAAGTAAGTGCCTATAACCACTTAGCCATCTTTCCAGCCCCATGATTTCTTTTTTTTTTTTTTGGTTTTTGGTTTTTCGAGGTAGGGTCTCACTCTGGCTCAGGCTGACCTGGAATTCACTATGTAGTCTCAGGGTGGCCTCGAACTCTCGGAGATCCTCCTACCTTTGCCTCCCGAGTGCTGGGATTAAAGGCGTGCGCCACCACACCCGGCCCCCATGATTTCTTGATAATAGCCATTCTGACAGGAGTGAGATGGAATCTCCAAGTAGTTTTGATTTGCATTTTCCTGATGACTAAGGATGTAGAATATGTTTTTAAATGTCTATTAACCATTTTTCTTTTGAGAACTCTTTTTTTTAAGAAAAAAACTTTATTTTTATTTATTTATTTATTTATTTTTAAATTTATTTATTTGAGAGCGACAGACACAGAGAGACAGATAGAGGGAGAGAGAGAGAATGGGCGCACCAGGGCTTCCAGCCTCTGCAAATGAACTCCAGACGCATGCACCCCCTTGTGCATCTGGCTAACGTGGGACCTGGGGAACCAAGCCTCAAACCGGGGTCCTTGGGCTTCACAGGCAAGTGCTTAACCGCTAAGCCATCTCTCCAGCCCTCTTTTGAAAACTCTTTACTCAGTTCTATAGCCTTTTTTTTTTTTTTTTACTGGGTTGTTTAATTTTTTATTATTTAGATTTTTTGACTTCTTTATATATCCTAGATATTTATTCTCTGTCAGAGATATAACTGGCAAAGATTTTCTCCATTTCTATAGGCTGCCTCTTTGCTCTATTCACAGTGTTCTTTGTTATACAAAAGCTTTTTAATTTCATGAGGTTCCAATGTCAACCTCATCCTTTAAGTCTTGAACTATGTTGATCATGATCATGTTGAAGTCTGTGTCTAAGAACACCATTACTGACTCTGTCTGGGTCTGCTTTGAATGTTGTCATTTCTCTTGTTTTCCAGTGACATCATTTTTCTTCAGTTGCCTGATCATTTTGGGGGGTCCTTTGCATCCCATAGGGAACATTTGGAGGTGTACGAACTGTACTAATTACTGGTAATACTGGTCTCCTTGCTGAAGGGAAGAAGGCCCACAGCGCGCCCGGCAGGAAGGCACAGTGTGGAGGCAGGAATGTGAGGGAGCTGGTCACATTGTGTTTTCAGTCAAGAAGCAGACAGCACAGGGACTTCTGGTTAAGATGGCGACGTAGGTACCACGCCAAAGCAGCCTAGGGGGAAAAAGACCAAAAAAACTCAGTAAAATACAAACTTTTACTAAAAAGTGAGGTGTATAGGAAATTGAAGCGGCAGCGGAGAAGTAGAAGAGATCCAGAGTATCCAGAGCCCAAACAGGCCGGCAAAAGCGGCTGCGGTGGCAGCGCACCAGAAAGCCGCCAAGCTCAGCTTTAGCCGCAGGAAAAGCCAGGTGTGGGAGCTTTACCTCACATTGGCGCTCTCCGCAACTCAAGAAACCTGAAGGGAGAGTGACAGTGAGCAATGGAGGAGCAGACCACAAGGTAGAGGAACACGTGGAGCAGTGAGAGAACCAGAGCAGCTGCGGCTCCCTCCCCTCCTCCACCGCCTGAGCCCAGCTCCGGCAAACAGAGCAGTGGTCCCGGGACCCGGCCACGCCAACTTGAGCTGACAGCGGGACCCAAGCAGGAGCAGAGTTTGGCAGCAACATCAGTGGCTCTGGCACCAGTAACAGCGGCCCCAGCAGTAGCAGCTCCAGTCGCAGCAGCAGCGGTAGACCCAGCAGGAGCAGACCCAGGAGCGGCAGCAGTGGCAGACTCAGCAGCAGCAGCTTCAGTGGGAACAGCAGCAGTGGACACAGCAGCAGCAGCTTCAGCAGCAATGGTGGCTCCAGCAGTGGCAGCTCCAGCAGCAGCAGAGGCAGCAGCAGTGGTGGGTCCAGCAGCAGCACCTTTAGCAGCAGTGGCTACAGACCCAGCAGTGGCAGCTTTTGCAGCAGCAATACCAGCAGCAGGGGAGCTGATCTGCAGGGCCACACTTGCCAGGCTCGGTTTGCCCCACAGGAAAAGCAAGTGCCCAGCTCCAGAAATCAGAACAGTAGCCTTACGACCAAGGCAGCAACTTGACTGAGACCAAAATCATCCAAGGTAACTGGGATTGCACCAGGGAAGGGTCTCACTTGGTCACAGGCTGACTTGGATCCCTCAACAGACCAGAAATCTTAACCTCTTTGTTGATAGAGGATCTGGTCGTTATAATAACTACTCTTGCATACATACTTGGGGCTGTTTTTGATTGAATGTGTACAGTGCTTAAATTTTAGAAACTACATGTATTTTATTCCACTCAGCCTGCTTGAATACTCCTATAGCAGGGAAACTCAACCCCTAAGAACATCTTTGTAGATACTCTGAGAGTCTTAAGAGCCGCACCTAACACCTTAAGCTCCTACCCTGAAAATATATTACATCAAATCAATTGATACAGCTAAGAATACACAGCTAGCTAGAAAATCCAAGCATTAACTTAATCCAAGATGCAAAAATATATACATTATAACAAAAGAAACACTAAAAAGCAAGACGATATAAATCCACCTGAAAGTATTAATGCTTCAGAAATGTCCTCCAGTGAGAAAGAGTTAGAGGAAATTCCTGAGAAAGAGTTCAAAAGAATGATTATAAATATGTTCAAAGAGGTCAAAGAACACATCAAAAGAATCAAAGAAGAAATCAAAGAGGAAATCAAAGGAATAAAAGAAGACTCAGGACTCCAATTTAATGAAATAAAGAAGGCAATAGAAGACATAAATAAGGAAATAGAAATAATAAAGAAAAACCAGTCAGAATTACTAGCAATGAAGAACACAGTTAATGAAATAAAAAACTCTACAGAAAATCTCACCAGTAGGATGAATGAGGGAGAGGACAGAGCCATAGTAACAAAAACAGCATGGTACTGGCACAAAAGCAGACATGTAAATCAATGGAGCAGACTAGAGGACCCAGATGTGAGTAGTAGTATAGGTTCTGTAGTATAGGTTAAAATCAGGTATGGTGATACCACCAGCCTCATTTTTGTTGCTCAGTATTATTTTAGATATTCGAGGTTTTTTGAGATTCCAAATGAATGTTTGGATTGCTTTTTCTATTTCCATGAAGAAAGCCTTTGGAATTTTGATAGGGATTGCATTAAATGTGTAGATTGCTTTAGGTAAGATTGCCATTTTCACAATATTGATTCTTCCAATCCAGGAACAAGGGATGTTTCTCCACTTTCTAGTGTCTTCTGCAATTTCTCACTTGAGTGTTTTAAAGTTCTCATTGTAGAGATTCTTTACTTCCTTGGTTAGGTTTATTCCAAGGTACTTTATTTTCTTTGATGCAATTGTGAACGGGAGTGATTCTCTGATTTCATCCTCTGTGTGTTTGTTGTTAGCATATATGAAGGCTACTGATTTATGTGTATTTATTTTGTATCCTGCTACATGGCTGTAGGTTTTGATCAGCTCTAACAGTTTGCTAGTAGAGTCTTTAGGGTCCTTTATGTATAGAATCATGTCATCTACAAATAATGATAACTTGATCTCTTCCTTTCCAATTTGTATCCCTTTTATGTGTGTCTCTTGCCTTATTGCTATGGCTAAGACTTCCAAAACTATATTAAATAAAAGTGGGGACAGTGGATACCCTTGTCTTGTTCCTGATTTTAGTGGAAAAGCTTCCAGTTTTTCCCCATTTAGTAATATGTTGGCTGTAGGCTTGTCATAAATAGCCTTTATTATATTGAGATATGTTCCTTCTATTCCCAGTCTCTGTAGGACTTTTATCATGAAGGGATGTTGGATTTTGTCAAATGCTTTCTCTGCGTCTAATGAGATGATCATGTGATTTTTGTCCTTCAACCCGTTTATGTAATGTATTACATTTATAGATTTGCGTATGTTGAACCATCCCTGCATCTCTGGGATAAAGCCTACTTGGTCAGGGTGAATGATCTTTTTGATATACTCTTGTATTCTGTTTGCCAATATTTTGTTGAGAATTTTTGCATCTATGTTCATGAGGGAGATTGGTCTGTAATTTTCTTTTTTTGTTCTAGCTTTGCCTGGTTTTGGTATCAGGGTGATGCTGGCCTCATAGAAGGAGTTTGGTAGAATTCCTTCTTTTTCTATTTCCTGGAAAAGCTTAAGAAGCAATGGTGTTAGCTCTTCCTTAAAAGTCTGGTAAAATTCAGCAGTGAATCCATCCGGGCCTGGGCTTTTTTTAGTTGGGAGATTATTGATAACTGTTCGGATCTCCATGTTTGTTATAGGTCTATTTAAGTGATTAATCTCATTTTGATTTAATTTAGGTAGGTCATATAGATCAAGGAAGTCATCCATTTCTTTCAGATTTTCATACTTTGTGGAGTATATGCTTTTATAGTATGTCCCTATGATTTTTTGAATTTCTCTGGAATCTGTTGTGATGTTACCTTGTTAATCTCTGATTTTATTAATTTGTGTCTCCTCTCTCTTTCTTTTGGTCAGATTTGCTAAGGGTTTATCAATCTTGTTTATCCTTTCAAAGAGCCAACTCTTTGTTTCATTAATACTTTGGATTGTTCTTTTTGTTTCAATTTCATTAATTTCTGCCCTAATCTTTATTATTTCTTCCCGTCTACTGATTTTTGGTTTGCCTTGTTCTTCTTTTTCCAAGCCTTTAAGGTGAAGCATTAGGTCATTTACTTGTGACCTTTCTAATTTCTTAATATAGGCACTTAAGGCTATAAATTCACCTCTTAGAACTGCCTTCATTGTGTCCCAGAGATTTTGGTATGTTGTGTTCTCATTATCATTTGACTCTATAAATTTTTTGTTTTCCTTCTTGATTTCTTCATTGACCCATTCATCATTTAGTAGTGTATTGTTTAGTTTCCATGATTTTGTGTATGCTCTATAGCCTTTCTTGCTACTGATTTGTAGTTTAATTCCATTGTGGTCAGATAGAATGCAAGGAATTATTTCAATTTTCCTGAATTTGTTAAGATTTGCTTTGTGTCCTAATATATGGTCTATTTTAGAGAATGTTCCATGTGCTACTGAAAAGAATGTATATTCTGCAGCCTTTGGATGGAATGTCCTGTATATATATATCTGTTAAGTCCATTCCTTCTATGACCTCATTTAGTCCAGATGCCTCTCTATATTTTCCCGGGATGACCTGTCAATTGATGAGAGTGGGGTGTTAAAGTCACCCACCACCACTGTGTTTGGTGTTATCTGTGACCTTAGTTCTAATAGTGTTTGTTTGATGAAATTGGGAGCCCCCATGTTAGGTGCATATATGTTTAGGATTGTAATGTCCTCCTGTTGGAGTGTGCCCTTAATCAATATAAAGTGACCTTCCTTATCTTTCTTGACTAACGTTGGACTAAAGTCTACCTTGTCAGATACTAGGATAGCAACCCCTGCTTGTTTTCTAGGCCCATTTGCTTGAAACACCGTCTTCCAACCTTTCACCCTAAGATGATGTCTATCCTTTGTAGAAAGGTGAGTTTCTTGGAGACAACAAATTGTAGGATCCTGCTTTTTAACCCAGTCTGCAAATCTATGTCTTTTCGTTGGGGCATTGAGGCCGTTGATATTAAGAGGTATTATTGAAAGGTGTGTATTTCTGTTTGCCTTTTTTTTTTTTTTTTTTTTTTTTTTGTGTGGTTCTGGTTCTACCTGTGCTCTCTTGTGTTAACTAGTATTTGAGTATTGCTTGTTTTTTCTAGGTTCCTTATATCTGTGCTTTCCTTTTCTTCAGCATGGAGGATTCTATCAAGTATTTTCTGTAGAGCTGGTTTTGTCTTCAAATACTCCTTTAACCTGCTTTTGTCATGGAATGTCCTTATTTCTCCGTCTATTTGAATGGATAACTTTGCAGGATAAAGTAACCTTGGTTGACAGTTGTTATCTTTCAGAACTTGGAATATATCACTCCAAGCCCTTCTGGCTTTAAAAGTTTGTGTTGAATAATCTGCTGTAATCCTGATGGGCTTGCTTTTTAGGTAACTTGATTTTTCTCTCTAACTGCTTTCAATATTTTTTCTTTGGTGTGTGTGTTTGGAAGTTTGATTATAATATGGCGAGGAGAGGTTCTTTCTGGGTTTTGTCTGGCTGGGGTTCTAAAGGCTTCCTGTATCTGCATTGGCACCTCTTTCCCAATTTGGGGGAAATTTTCTTCTATGATTTTGTTGAAGACGCCTACTATGCCTTTGGAGTGGAGTTCTTCTCCTTCTACTATGCCCTGAATTCTTATATTGGATCTTTTCATAGTGTCCCAAATATCTTGAAATTCCCACTCATACTTTTCTATAAGTTTGTCTTTCTCTTTGTTGGACTGTATTAGATATGCCACCTGTCTTCTAGCTTAGATATTCTGTCCTCTCCCTCATCCATCCTACTGGTGAGATTTTCTGTAGAGTTTTTTATTTCATTAACTGTGTTCTTCATTGCTAGTAATTCTGACTGGTTTTTCTTTATTATTTCTATTTCCTTATTTATGTCTTCTATTGCCTTCTTTATTTCATTAAATTGGAGTCCTGAGTCTTCTTTTATTCCTTTGATTTCCTCTTTGATTTCTTCTTTGATTCTTTTTAAATTTTTTTTTTTGCTCATTTTTATTTATTTATTTGAGAGTGACAGACAGAGAGAGAAAGAGGCAGATAGAGAGAGAATGGGCGCGCCAGGGCCTCCAGCCACTGCAAACGAACTCCAGACGTGTGCGCCTCCTTGTGCCTCTGGCTAACGTGGGTCCTGGGAGTTGAGCCTCGAACCGGGGTCCTTAGGCTTCACAGGCAAGCGCTTAACCGCTAAGCCATCTCTCCAGCCCATCTTCTTTGATTCTTTTGATGTGTTCTTTGACCTCTTTGAACATATTTATAATCATTCTTTTGAACTCTTTCTCAGGCATTTCCTCTAACTCTTTCTCACTGGAGGACATTTCTGAAGCATTAATACTTTTAGGTGGATTTATATCGTCTTGCTTTTTAGTGTTTCTTGTGTTATAATGTATATATTTTTGCATCTTGGATTAAGTTAATGCTTGGATTTTCTAGCTAGCTGTGTGTTCTTAGCTGTATTAATTGATTTGGTGTTATATATTTTCAGGGTAAGAGCTTAAGGTGTTAGGTGTGGCTTTTAAGACTCTCAGAGTACCTACAAAGATGTTCTCAGGGGTTGAGTTTCCCTGCTATAGGAGTATTCAAGCAGGCTGAGTGGAATAAAATACACGTAGTTTCTAAAATTTAACTAAACACTGTACACATTCAATCAAAAACAGCCCCAAGTATGTATGCAAGAGTAGTTATTATAACGACCAGATCCTCTATCAACAGAGAGGTTAATATTTCTGGTCTGTTAAGGGATCCAAGTCAGCTTGCGACCAAGTGAGACCCTTCCCTGGTACAATCCCAGTTACCTTGTATGATTTTGGTCTCAGTCAAGTTGCTGCCTGGGTCGTCGGGCTGCTGTTCTGATTTCTGGAGCTGGGCACTGGCTTTTCCTGTGGGGCAAACCGAGCCTGGCAAGTGTGGCCCTGCAGATCAGCACGCCTGCTGCTGGAACTGCTGCTGCTTAAGCTGCAGCTGCTGGGTCTGTAGCTGCTGCTGCTGAAGCTGCTGCTGCTAGACCCACTGCTGCTGCTGCCTCTGCTGCTGCTGGAGCTGCCACTGCTGGAGCCACCACTGCTGCTGAAGCTGCTGCTGCTGTGTCCACTGCCACTGCTGCCACTGAAGCTGCTGCTGCAGAGTCTGCCGCTGCTGCCGCTACTGGGTCTGCTGCTGCCGCCGCGATTGGGTCTGCTGCTTCTGGGGCCGCAGTTACCGGTGCCGGAGCCACTGATGTTGCTGCCGAACTCTGCTCCTGCTTGGGTCCTGCTGTTGGCTCCAGTTGGCATGGCTGGGTCCCGGGACCCCTGCTCTGTTTGCCGGAGCTGGGCTCAGGCAGTGGGGGAGGGGAAGGAGCCACAGCTGCTCTGGTTCTCTCGCTGTTCCACATGTGCTTCTACCTCGTGGTCTGCTCCTCCATTGCTCACTGCCACTCTCCCTTCACGTTTCCTGAGCTGTGGAGAGCGTGGTGTGTGTGGAAGCTCCCACACCTGGCTTTTCCTGCAGCTTGAGCCAAGCCTGGCGGCTTTCTGGTGCGCTGCCGCCGCGGTGGTTGGCCAAGCTGCCCGAGCCGCTTTTCCTGGCCTTTGCGGGCTCTGGATGCTCTGGATCTCTTCTACTTCTCCACTGCCACTTCAATTTCCTATACACCTTACTTTTTAGTAAAAGTGTGTATTTTGCTGAGTTTTTTTGGTCTTTTTCCCCCGTAGGCTGCTTTGGCGTGGTACCCATCTTAACTGGAAGTCCTCAAATATTCTTTTGCCTGCTTTTGTTGTGGAATGTTCTTATTTCTCCATCTATTTGAATGGATAGCTTTGCAGGATAAAGTAACATTGGTTGACAGTTGTTATCTTTCAGGACTTGGAATACATCACTCCAAGCCCTTCTGGCTTTTAAAGTTTGTGTGGAAGCTGGGCATGGTGGCGCACACCTTTAATCCCAGCACTTGGGAGGCAGAGGTAGGAGGATTGCCATGAGTTCAAGGCCACCCTGAGACTCCATAGTGAATTCCAGGTCAGCCTGGGCTAGAGTGAGACTCTACCTCAAAAAAAAAAAAAAAAAGTTTGTGTGGAGTAATCTGCTGTAATCCTCATGGGCTTGCCTTTGTAGGTAACTTGATTTTTCTCTCTAACTGCTTTCAATATTTTTTCTTTGGATTGTGTGTTTGGTAGTTTAATTATAATATGTCGAGGAGAGGTTTTTTTCCAGGTTTTGTCTGGTTGGTGTCTAAAGGATTCCTTTATCTGCATTGGCACCTCTTCCCCAATTTGGGGGAAGTTTTCTTCTATGATTTTATTGGAAACACCTACTATGCCTTTGGAGTGAAATTCTTCTCCTACCATACCCTGAATTCTTATTTTTGATCTTTTCATAGTGTCTGAATATCTTGAAATTCCCATTCATACCTTCCTATTAGTTTGTCCTTCTCTTTGTTGGACTGTATTAAATCTGCCAGCTGGTCTTCTAGTTTAGACATTCTGTCCTCTCCTTCATCCATTCTACTGGTGAGATTTTCTGCAGAGTTTTTTATTTAATTAACTGTGCTCTTCATTGCTAGTAATTCTGACTGGTTTTTCTTTATTATTTCTATTCCCTTATTTATGTCTTGTATTGACCTCTTTATTTCATTAAATTGGTGTCTTCTTGGATTCCTTTGATTTCCTCTTTCATTCCTTTGAGTTCTTCTTTGACTTCTTTGAGCATATTTATAATCATTCTTTTGAAATCTTTCTCAGGCATTTCTTCTAACTCATTCTCACTGGAGGTCATTTCTGATGCATTCATTCTTTTTGGTGGATTGATACTGTCTTGATTTTTGTGTTTCTTATGTTATAATGTATATATTTTTGTATCTTGGATTAATTTAATGCTTGGATTTTCTAGTTAGCTACAGTTATTATTAGATGTATCAATCAATCTGATGTTATATATCTTCAGGATAGGAGCTTAAGGTGCTAGGTGTGGCTCTCAAGACTCTCAGAGCATCTATAAAAGTGATCCTAGATGCTGGGTTTGCCTGCTATGGGATTATTCAAGTAGGCTGAGTGGAACAAAATACATGCAGATTCTAAAATTTAACTAAACAATGTACACTTTCAATGAAAATAAGCACAGAGTATATGTGCAAGAGTAGATATCATGATAACTAGATCCTCTAACAATATCACTGTCCCTTAGGGTGTGTGGCGCCCCACACTCTTAATCCTGTCAACAAGGAGGTTATGATTTCTGGTCTGTTGAGGGTTCCAAGTCAGCTTGTGACCAAGTGAGACCCTTCCCTAATGAACAACAGAAGAGGAAACAAAGCCACTATAAATCAAGAAGCAACAAATTACAAGCCCAAAATATAGCTTATTTAGGAATGGCAAATCTGACCATCAGATTTAACATATAATTTATCCTGATATGGAAGGCACAATTAACACTTCTGGCTCAGGCCTATATACCAGGTTTATTTGGCGGGTACTCACCTGGTGTAATCCCAGTTACCTTTTGGGATGATTTTGGTCTCAGTTATATTACACTCCTGTTTGGGTTCCTCTTTGGTGCATTGTGGGTTCAAGTAGGCTGACTGGGTCATTGGATTCCTGCTCTGGTCACCAGTGTTGGGTGCTGTGATCTCCCTTCCCTTGGTCTCTGCTGCTTGATGGCGCTTGCACTGGTGGTGGAGCAGGGGAGGCTGTGGATGGTGGATCTAGTTCTCCTGCTGGTCCAAGTGATCCTCTACCTCATGAACTGCTCCTCTGTTGTTTGCTGGGTTTTCTACGTTTCTTGTGTTTGTGAAGAGCTCCGGTGTGAGTGGAAAATCTCCTCACCTGGCTTTTCCTGTGCTCAAGCCGAGCCTGGCAGATGTGGCCCCGCGGCCCTGGTGCTGCCGCTGCTCTAGCTGCTTCTGCCTGCCTGTATGGGTTCTGGATGCTCTGCATCTCTCCTTCACTGTTGCTGTTGGTAATTTCTTATACACCTCACTTTTTAGTAGAAGAGTGTATTTTGGTGGCTTTTTTATTTTTATTTTTTGGTTTTTTTCTCCCCTAGGCTGCTTTGGGGTGGTTCCTATGCCACCATCTTAACCAGAAGTCCCTGTCTGATTTTAGGATAGCAACACCTGATCATTTTCTAGTCCCCTTTGCTTGAAATACCATTTTTCATCCTCTCACCCTAAGATTGTATCTGTCTTTTATGGAAAGGTGAATTTCTTAGAGGCAACAAACAGTAGGATCCTGACCATTAATCCAGTTTGCAACCCTGTCTTTTCTTTGGGGCATTGAGGCTATTGATATTAAGAGTTATTATTGAAAGGTATGTATTTATTTTACTATTCTTGTTTTGTAGTTCTTTCTATTTTTCCTTTACTTTCTTGTATAGTTTATTTTTGCCTATTTCCTTATGTGTGTGCTTCCCTTTCACTTCAGCATGAAGGATCCCTTCATGTATTTTCTGTGGTATAGGTTTAGTGGTTATATATTCCTTTAGCCTGTTTTTGTTGTAGAGTGTCCTTATTTCTCCATCAATTTTGATGGGTAGTTTTGCAGGATAAAGTAATCTCCATTGGCAGTTGATATCTTTCACTACTAGGAATACATCATTCTAAGCCCTTCTGACTTTTAAAGTTTGTGTTGAGTAATCTGCTGTTATCCTGATGGGCTTGCTTCTATAAGTGACTTAATGTTTCTAACTGCTTTAAATATATTTTCTTTGGTTTGTGTGTTTAGTAGTTTAATTATAGTATAGCAAGGAGAGGTAATTTCCTGGTTTTGTCTATTTGGTGTTCTAAAGGCTTCCTATATCTGTATTGGCATCTCCTTTCCTATTTGTGGGAAATTTCCCTCTATGATTTTGTTGAAAACACCTGCTATGTCTTTAGAGTGAAATTCTTTGCCTACTATGCCCTGAATTCTTACATTTGATCTCTTCAGTGTCCTGAATGTCTTGAAAATCCCATTCATCCCTTCCTCTTAGCTTGTCTTTCTCTTTGTTGGACTGTATTAGATCTGCCACCTGGTCTTCTAGTTTAGATATTCTGTCCTCTCCTTCATCCATTAAACTGGTGAGACTTATAGAGTTTTTTATTTGACTTACTGTGGCTTTCATTTCTAGTATTTCTAATTGTTTTTAATTCAGTATTTCTATTTCCTTACTCATGTCTTCTATTGATGTTCTTATTACATTAAGTTAGTTTCCTATGTTCTCCTTCAGTAGTTTGTTTTCTTCTTTGATTTTTTTGAACATGTTTATAATCATTTTTTTTGAAAACTTTGTCAGACATTTCTTCTAAATCAGTGTCACTGGAAGTTATTTCTGTTGGATTTATAATTTTTGGAGAATTATATTGTCTTGACTTTTTGTTTTTCTTTTGGTATAATGTAGAGATTTTTGATTCTTAGGTTAGTTTAATGCTTGGGTTTTCTAATTATCTGCACTGTAAATCAGATGTTATATATCTTCAGGGTAGGAGCTTAAGGTGCCGGGTGTGGCTCTTATATTATTCTTAGAGTAGAAGCAGGAATGACCCTAAGTGTCGACTTTGCCCGTTGTGCAAGTATTGTAGTACACTGGGTGGAGCAAAATACAGGCAAATTCTAAAATTCAACTGAGCACTATACACACTCAATCAAAACCAGCATGGAGTACTTATGCAAGAGTGGGCATTAAAACAAACAGATAATCTAACAAAGTCAATGTCCCTAGGGTATATGTTGCCCCACACCCCTAATCCTGTCAACTGGTAGACTGAGATTCCTGGTCTGTAATGGGTTCTAGATCAGCCTGTGGCCAAGTGAGACCCTGCCCCAAGAATGACAGAAAACAATGACAAAGGCACTACAAGTCAAGAAGCAATAAAGAACAACCCCAAAATACAGCGTAATTAAGTTTTATATTTTATTCTTACTTATTTATTTGACAGAGAAAGAGGGACAGAGAGAGAGAGGATGGGTGCGCCAGCATCTGCAGACACTGCAAACAGACTCCAAACACGTACACCCCCTTGTGCATCTGGCTAACATAGGTCATGGGAATTGAACCTGGGTCCTTTGGCCTTGTAGTCAAATGCCTTAACCGCTAAACCATCCCTCCATCCCAAACACAGTGTATTTAAGAATGGCAAAGCTGACCATCAATCAAATCTAATACATAACCTGCCCTGACATGTAAGGTACAATTAGCACTTCCAATGTAGGCCTATATACCAGGTTTTGGAGCAGCGATTGACAGATCTAAGTAGGCCCTGTTACCGTTTTTTTAAATTATTATTTCTTTCACAATTCTTATTAACATTTTCCATGATTATAAAAAATATCCCATGGTAATACCCTCCCTCCCCCCCTCCGCATTTTCCCCTTTGAAATTCCATTCTCTATCATATTATCTCCCCATCTCAATCTAAAATTATTTTTATTTATTTATTTGTGAGAGAGAGAAAGAAGCAAAGAGGAAGAGAGAGAGAGAGAGAGAGAGAGATTGAGAGAGAGAGAGAATGGGCGAGCCAGGGCCTCCAGCCACTGCAAACTCCAGATGCATGTTCTACCCTGTATATCTGGCTACATGGGTCCTGGGGAAAGGAACCTGGGTCGTTTGGCTTTACAGGCAAGCACCTTAACTGCTAATCTCTCTCTCCAGACCCCTGTTACCATTTGGAATGGCTTCCAATCTCACCTATGTGTTGTGCCTGCTTGGGTCCCTCTTTACTGCGCTGTGGGCGTTGCTAGGCTGGCTGGGTCAGTGGGTCCGCTACATTGGTCATCTTTTCTGGGTGCTGGGTGGCTGGTCTCCCTTCCCCATGTCTCCATTGGTTTCCCACACTGGCTGTTGTGGGAGGGGAGGCTGTGGAGGGTGCCTGAAGTTGTACCTGAGGTGTGTAGCTGGTCCCCATGGTCCTCTTCCTCAGGATCCATTCAGCTGGTCCATGCTGTCTTCTCCTTCAGGTTTTTGACTTTGTTAAGAGGCTGGGTGTGAGTGGAGAGTCCCCCCACCTGGGTTCTGCTCCTGTGGCTCAGGCAGGGCTGGGCCTGGCTTGCTTCTTCCCAATGACCCTGATCAGGACCGGTGCCGGGCTCAGATTCTGGCTGGTTGCGTGGTTACTAGAAGCTCTGGGTTTCTTCTGCTTCTCTGCTGTGCTTGTTAATTCCTTATACACCTTCACTTTTTAGTAGAAGAGTGTATTGTGGTGTTTTTCTCCTTAAATTCAGGCTGCTTTGGCCAGCCACTACACCACCATCTTAACAGAAGTCCTACTCTGTCTTTTTTCTCCCTTCAGACCCCTGGATCACTCCAGGGATCCTCTTGTCTCGGCCTGCCCAAGTGCTGGGACTACAGCATTGCCCCTGACTTGCAGGGTTCTGAGTACCATTTTGGTCTTTTGTGTGGCAGAGGTCCCAGCAGTTACATGGATCCTGGCCTGAATAGGGAGCTGGGGTCTGCACCCCATTCTCTCCACCCAGGGCCAGCTGCTGAGGACCGAGCCGCCATTGTTATCCAGTGTGCCTTCCGGCAACACCTGGCGAGAAAGGAACGGGTCCAGCGTGAGCAGGAGCGCCGGGAGTACCTGGAGCAGATGGAGAAGCTGCAACAGGAGGTGAGCAGGACCGGCCAGCAGAGACGCGAGGCCCGGCCCGGCGGGGAGCGGGGAGAGCCACGAGCCAGGATGGACGGACGGGGACCCTAGGCTGTAAGCAGTGGCCTGGGGCTGGGGACCCTGACCTGGGGCCGCAGTGACCTGGCGCGGCCCGTGGCAGGCCTACTTGGCGCTGGTGCGCAGGGAGCAGGAGGCGGCGCGGCGGCAGCGCGAGCAGGAGGAGGCGGCGGAGCGCGCGAGGCGGGAGGAACTGCAGCGCCGCCGCCGCCTGCTGGACGCCGCCTTCGAGGGGGACGTGGGCGAGATCCGCGCCGTGCTGGCCGAGGTCCGTGCAACGGGGCGCGGGGTGCGGGGGGGAACGCGGGGGCAACGCAGCCGCCGGTGACCGCCCCGGGCCGCAGGTGGAGCGGGCGCTGACCCGCGAGGGTGTGGGCCACTACGAGGCGGGCCAGGCGCGGCGGCTGCAGCGGCGCATGGCCACCGTGGAGTGCGAGGACGGGCACGGGAACACGCCGCTGTCCGAGGCGGCCGCGGGCGGGCAGGCCCTGGCCATTCAGCTGCTGGCCGAGCTGGGCGCCAGCCCCAACAGCAAGGTGGGCGGGGCGTGGGCGCTGTTTGCGGGGTGCTGGGTGTGGGGCGTGGACGCTTGCGCGGTGCCAGGCTCCAGGGCCTCTGGGTCCCTCCGCAGTGCTCACCGCCACCGTCTTTCCCACAGGGCTCCTTTGGCAGGACGCCGCTGTACCGAGCCGCCTTCGGGGGTCACCTGGAAGCTGTGGAGGTGCTCCTAAAGCTCGGAGCTGACCCCCGCGTGTATGCAGACGATGGGAGCACTCCAGAGCAGGTGTGGCCCCGGGCACACCGGAAATCTCAGCACCGCAGTCCGAGGCAATCAGACCGGGAGACTAGCCTGGGCTACCCAGGGAGATGCACACCCCTAACTTGTGCATGCCAACCCCACCCAGGCTTTCCTTCTGTGGGTGCTACTCTGGGCCTGACCTTCTTCCCCCCACCCACCGCAGGTGAAGGGATGTGGGCAGAAGTCTGGGGGTGCAGAGAGGACCCACCAGAGCCAGTGCCTGGAGGACATGGAGGGTAGAAGACTGGTGGGCAGCTACAGGGCTGGCAACCGGGAGCAGTGGGAAGTGGTGCCCGCAACATTCCCTATCAAGAAGGATGCCCATGTCAACCCCTGGCACTAGAGCCAAAGACCATCCACAGCCCAAGTAAAGGTCCTTCATATGACCCCCACCACCCATACACACTTAACTCCAATTGGAGATTTCAGCCTAAAATGTAAACTGTCAAACTCTAGACACACTTCAGAGAAAAATCTTTGAGCCCTAGGGAGTAGTGAAAAATTCTTAGATACAATACCAAAAATATAATCCAAAAAGAAAGAAATTGGATTTTATTAAAATGCAAAACTCTTCCTCTACACAAGACCCTGCCAAGGGCAGATAAGCACTGACAAGAAGGAGTATCTGCAACCCTACCTGACAGCAGGCTTGGCTGAGATGTAGAAACACTCAAGCCTCAACAGCAGACAAGCCCACCAGGAAGGAGGGGCAGGAAGAGGACCGTCCTGCACCGCTGAGTCCTAGTCACAACACCTGACCAAAGGCGGGGAGAAACCCGGGACTGGTAGGCAGCTGGCATGCTGGATCTGGTAGACATGTAAAGTGGCTTGCCCTTTCTGCAAATACTTTGACATTTCTTGAAAATCTTAACATGCATTTAGATGCTAACTCAACAGTGGCATCATTCGGCATTCATTCAAGTAAAATGGAAGGATCCACACCACAGCTTTGTTGGTGCTTCAAACTAGAAATTGCCCTGACACCCTTCAGTGCTGAAAGGTGGCCTGCCCATGCCATTGACTGCCTCTTGAGCTGAGGATGGAGCTGGAAATGCGTGCTACTGCTTGGGCAGCTCTCCAGAGACTTGTGTGAGAAAATGCCAGTCTCACAAGTTACATGCAAGACCCCACCTACATAGCATTCTGAAAACGACAAAATTTTGGAAACGGGGAAGAGATTAGAAGAGAGAGGTGTGGCTAGTGAGGAAGAGCAGCTTGGATCAGGGAGGTGACAGGCAGTTCCAAATCTCAATTGTAGTGAGGTTATGTATGTCTGCCTATGGTAAATTGTGCAGGACATACACATGTGTGCATGCATAATCACTGAAATAGCTTGAGCCTGGACGGTCCTGCTGGTGTCCAGCCATGCTTTGTACTAGCTAGGTGAGAGGTCACCCTTGGGGAAACTTGCTAAGGCCCTATGGGAATATTGTATAACTTTTGAAAGACCCTGTCCTATAAAATATAGTCATCTCAAAGTTAAAAAAAAGTTTTCCAAGGTAGGGTCTCACTCTAGCCCAGGCTGACCTGGAATTTACTATGTAGTCTCAGGGTGGCCTCGAACTCACAGTGATCCTCCTACCTTTGCCTCCCAAGTGCTGGGATTAAAGGTGTGCACCACCATGCCCGGCTTCAAAGTAAAAATTTAATAAGGTTACCCAGCGTGCAAAGAAACATCACATACCTAGAAGAGAAACATCAATTAATTTAATTGAAACTGAAATAACAGATGGTGATCTGGCAGACAAGAACGCTGAGAGTATGGGACAGGGACCCAAGCTCCGAGCCATGGGAAGTTGTGTCTGCAATGAAGGCTACTTGGCCACCAATGCAGATTGGACTGAAAAGATGTCAGCCAATCAGAAGAGTTAGTAGTAAAAGTGATCTGAAACGAAATAAGAGAAAAAGGATTGGGACAAAATGACCAGAGATTTCTGCTTTCATGTGGAGCAGTAGGGACCTGATGTACCTGAGACAGGTACAAAGCCTGAATACACAGAAAAACTTCCCCCCAAGACACTGAAGCAGCAAGTCACAAAATGACCCCAGAGGCCAAAAAGTGAAGGGAGTCCTACCATGGGATGTCCAGGCCTCAACATAGAAGGGAGATCATGCAGAGCACATTCTCTGAGTTGAGGTGACAGAAGTAAGAGTCCAGGGCAACTATGGGGGCTTGTGATGGCCAGTGCCAAGGAGAGCTGCAGAGAGAGAGTCCCAGAGATGTTGGGGGTCTGGTGAGTTATTAAGTTGAGCATTCATTGGCTCCTGTGTGTGAGGAATGTACAAAAGGCTGAGAAAGAACCATCTGAATGATGTAGAGGACCCAATGGAGTATTGGTAACAAGCCCTCATGCACACTGAGTAGCGTGTTAAAAGAATATTAGGAACAAGCACTTGTGGGTTTTGAGTAGCATCCTCGATGGAACATTGGTGTTTAGAATTCACAGGCATCATGTATTCAGTTTGGTATTGAGTATTCATAGGTGTTGAACAGAGTACTCAACGGAGTATTGATATTTAGAATTCATGGGCACCAAATATTCAATGGACTGTTGGTATTGAGTACTCGTAGGTGTTGAATGCTCAGTGGAGTGTTGGTGTTGGAGGATTGAGTATTGGAGTATTGAGTAAGGTACTCAGGAGTGAGAAATAATTATTCTTACAACAGGTGCTGCTTTGATCTAGCCCAAAAATCTTGAAGCATGACTCAAATGATAAAACTTTCCAGGTAATTGAAATATTTCCAGCAACATTCAAGGATATTTGCAAAGATATGAACACATGTAGCTTCAAGACACTGGACTGATCAGGCAGTAAGAAAGCAATTCCTAAGAGCCAGAAAATTACACTAGTCAAGGTTGTACATTGGATGTGTAACAAAAGTCACAAGTACTGGGAACAGGAAATGCAAATGTCTTATCGTAAGTGTCCTCAGCTCTGTGAAGTGTGTGATGTCACGGGTTCACTGAAACCCTAAAAAAACTACTAAAAATGTCAAGAGTTGCAGCCAATTAGGGAGATAAAATAAAAATCTAAAAAACATAATGCAAGGTTGGAATGTGGCTTAGTAGCCCTAAACCCACTCCCTATCCTCTGCACCCCAATATCAATTTAAAAGGAATCAAGAGGACTGGGGAGATGGCTCAGCAGCTAATGGCACAGAAAGAAAAACCTTTGGGTGAACTGCTGCCAGTTCAGCTGCAATTGAGAGATTATAACCTTTGAGATTGGGCCAGTTGATCTGCGTTGGGGCAACAGGAAAAATGTAGACTCTTTTGAAGGGACCTGAGTGCTCAAGGAATGTCCTATTCTTCAAAGTCTGCTTTATTCCCAAATTTATAAACAAATTGGCACCCTACCTGGTATTGTGGAGTGTAAGAAATGGAGGAAAGAGAGGGTCATTGAGTTTGCAACACTGTCTTGTGTTTTGGAAATGGCCATGGGCAGTGTGAAGCAGGTTTGCTGGATGCCTGTATGGAGACCCCATGGGGCCATGTGGATGAACCGTGGAGATGGCTGCTAAGGAAAGCTGCTGGGCCTGATGAAGTTTTCCAGGACTGTGAGTAGCCTAGCTGGAGGAGTGGAATTGGAATGCCAGAGACTTGTTGCTGGTTAATCGAACTTGGAGATTTGTCATTGGCTAGAGTTGTTGGACTTGAAGCTACAGAGTTTGATGTTTTCTCTGGTTGTTTTAAATCCTGTGTTAGTTGAATATTTCTTTGCTATGCCCAGTGTCATCTTTTGCAGTATGAATGTTTATTCTGTGCCATTATGAATTTTTTGAGAGTTTTTTTTTTTTGGTGTTATGGCTCAGATAAAAGATCTTGGACTATGGGAATATTTGAACATCATTGTGATTGATAAAAACTATGGGGACTTTAAAAGTTGGATGAATGCATTGCATTTTACATCATGTATGGTTATCAGTTTATGGGGGTCAGGGGCAAAATGTGGTGGTTTGACTCAGGTGTCCCCCATAAAGCTAGGTGTTCTAAATGCTAGCTGATGGGAGATTTGGGAATTAACACCTCCAGGAGGCAGTGCTATTGTTGGGGGTGGGCTCATGGGTATTATAGCCAGTTTCCCCATGCCAGTGTTTGGCACACTCTCCTGTTGCTATGGCCCACCTTATGTTGGTCAGGGGGTGATGTCCACCCTCTGCTCATGTCGTCATTTTCCCTGCCATCATGGAGCTTCCCCTCGAACCTGTAAGCCAAAATAAATCTTTTTCCCACAAACTGCTCTTGGTTGGGTGATTTCTACCAGCAATGCAAACCTGACTGCAACTGTGGTTAGGCACTTGCCTGAGAAACCAAAGGACCTAGGTTCGATCCCTCAGGATCCACATAAGCTAGATGCACAAGGTGGTGCATGCATCTGGAGTTCATTTGCAGCAGCTGGAGTCCCTGGCACACCCATTGTCTTTCTCTCTCCCTAATAAATGAAAATAAAATTGTAAAAAGCCCATGCTAGTGGGAGACAATGGACATTCAGTCAGTCCATAGTATAACATACTAAGGAAAAATGAAAAGTGGGGCAGAACAGGGTCTAAGTCACTAGGGTGAGCAGGACTGTGGTAACAGGGGACAGGATGGATCTCCACAAGGAAGTATCTTGTAGGAGACTGGAATGCAAGGACATGGGTGCTGTGAAGGACAGCAGAGCAGTGGAAGGCCCTGAGAAGAAAGGACAATGTGGCTGTGGGGGATAAGTGTGGGAATTTTCTAGGTCTGCTCAAGGAGACAATAAGGGGTGGTGGGGACCAGTGCCCTCGCTCACTCCATAGCAGAGCTGTGAAGAGCAGGGACAGGCAGCCCTTGGGCTTGTCTTAGCTGTGCCAGCAGGTGCTAGATGCTATTTTAAAACTGGATGTCTAAAAATGTGCTTACTCGAGTATATGTAAAGCACCTCAAAGTATAAACACTGAGTCAGGTTCTGTGGGGCCTTGAGCTAATATCCTGTCTTGGAGTGAATGAAATGGGACCAACAGCCATCTAACTCTTCAGTGTATGAGGAGGCTGGAGACATGTGCTGTCAGCTGTGTTGTCAGCCTTTTGGCAGTCAGCAGCCCTTCCTGAAGCACCTTCTCACCATCTCTGCCTCCAGACCCCATCATGTCCATCCATCCTTATAGTCAGGCACAGGAGTGGCTTGCCTAGGCAGTAGGGATCTGAAACCAACCAGTTGCTGTGCCCTGTTGACTCCAAAGGGACAAGGAGGCTTGAGACCTTTTTGTTTGAGAAAAACTATATAGTCCTGATTGGGCTGGAACTCACTATGTAGACTAGGCTGGCCTCAAACTTGTAGTGATTACTCCTGCTTCTGTCTCCCGAGTGGTGAGATAGAGGTATGAGCACTCACTCTTGGCAGGCTCTGGTCTTGGTGCCTCCAACTGCTCAATTCTAGAGGGTTCATCTGCAGGTGGGTGGCAGAGAAATGAAGCTCCAGGCAGCCTAGAGGCCCATAGTGGCTTTGGATGAGTAGTGGACAGAGGCAAAAGAGGCTGGTGTGGGGGTGAATGGGAGGAAAGCTGGGGCAAAGGTGGCCCTGTCACTGGAGCTTGGACCACTTGGACTTGGACAGTGGGCTCAGGAGAACTTGTGATATAGGGTCATAATGGCCAGGACCTCTGGACCCTAACCTTCCTAAACCCTGAAAAATGGGGAAGTACCTTTATAGGTTATAAACTATCAGAGCACAGGAACTCCATGTGCCAAATGCTCTATCATTAGGTGGCCTCACTGCCCACAGTGGCCAGTGTGCTGCAGTCGTGGGACCTAAGCCTCACAGAGGCCATGCTCCAGAACATGGAGGCTGAGCGGCAGCGCCGGGCCCAGGAGGCCCAGAAGCACAAGGAAGCAGAAGCCAAGCGGTGCGCAGTGGGTACAGTGGTCACCCTAGGTGGGCGCGGAAGGCCTCTGATGGCCCCACTCCCTCCCATTCCAGCATCAACCTCAAGGTACAGCAGCTGACCAAGGAGCAGCAACAGTGTCACAAGGAGGTGAGCTGTGACCTAGGGCCTCCTTCAGGAGCCCCTGGGGAGGGCCCAAGGGCCAAGGGTGGGGCTGGCTGAGGTCTGTGGGTTTTGCCTGCCTACCAGCTGCAGCAGGCCTACTGCGAGCTCAACAGAAGGATCACAGAGCATGACAAATGTGAGCAGAAGTGCATGGGCAAGACCGAACTCACACTGCAGGTGACATGGTGTACCCTGTTTTATGGACCCTCCTTGCTCTGCACCAACCTGAAGCCTCACCTCCCAAGCCTGGTTTTACAGGCCTCCCACCTTGCACCAGCACCTGTGGGCAGGGGTGGGGTCCTGGAGGCCCTGTCAAACATCCACCTGGGGTGTCCAGGCAGCGGATGGGCAAAGCAAGCCTCCAGGTGGGTGGAGGGGACAGGCAGGTGGGAGGTCGTCAGTGTGGCCCCTTCTCCAGGCCATCAAGGATGCAGAGGCCCAAGTGGACAGACTGCGGCAGGAGGCACAGAAGGCTGAGGACATGCTGGCCATGGCCAGGCTGGAGCTGCGGGAGCAGACCCAGGAGGGTGGGGCTAGGGCCCTGGGGAGTCTGGAGGGGAGGCCAGGGAAGGGCCCAGCATTGGAATCGCCCATCTACTGCAAACATCCCCACAGAGGAGGAGGCAGAGCCTGGACTGAAGTGCCAGGTCACTGAACTCCATGATGTGCTAATGAAGGACGTGGGTGACCGAATCCGCGCTGATGGACGGTCAGTATTGCGGATGGGTGTGGGTCACTCAGAGGTGCCTACAGACTGCAGTGACCTAACGGCTGCCCTCAGGTGGCCTCTTGTCATTGACCCTTCCGGCCAGGCAGCCATCTTCTTACGCTATCAGGATACCAACTACGTGGACACCATGAATCCAGAGCACTTGCGGCCAGAGAGGATTCGGCTGGCTCTGCTGGGGGCACTCAGGTGTGGTGGGCAGGGAGGGATCTGGGCAACCACAGGCAGGCCCTGCACGCACCTCACCAGCCATGGGCCCACAGGTACGGGAAGCCGTTGGTGTTTGACCTGCGTGAGGTGAACCTGTTCTCAGCCGTGCAGCAGCAGCTGGAGGCAGTGCAGCCTGGCCTGGCACAGGCGCTGCTGAGCCGCGGGCTGCTGGTACAGGAAGGGTACCTGTCACTGCTGCGGCCCACTGATGGGCCCGAGTACAGCCCCACCCAGTTCCAGGAGGCGCGCCTAGAGCACTTTCGTCTCTTCTTTGTCACCCGGGTACGGTGGCCACCAGCTGACCAGCTGCAGGTCCTACTCCCAGTGCGTGTACAGCTGCCCAGTGGGGGCATCTAGTGCCACCCCTCAATCAATAAAGCATGTGCTACAGGCGCTGCCACCACGACTCTGCACAAGTCCATCCTTCAGTCAGCCCAGACCCCAGTGAGAGGACACTGGCTCTCAGGAAGTAGGGCAAGGCCCCATCCGGGGACAGACACCTTACAAGGGTGGAAGTGTCAGTATGGGCAGGTGGAAGCAGATGGACAGATGGGAATAAAATGTAGTCAACTTTATTCTCCTTAAACCACAAAATAGAGTCTTTGGTTGTACAAACATCACTAGTTACAGTCTTGCCAAGAGATCCTGGCTACAGGGGCAGTTAGTCAGAGGCCAGAACTCCTGAAGGGGGTCTCTTTTAAAATGCTAACACCCAGGCTAAAAGACTCAGGGCAAGGGTGCTGATGGAGCTGGCAGGGCCCCCACCCCTAGGAGGGCACAGGGCCCAGGCCCCGGCGCCCTGGCCGCATGGCCCGACGGCTGCTGCACAGGGTCACGTCGTCAGGGCCCACAGCGCCAGGTGAGGGCTGGCCCAGGAGCACCAGAGCCACCTCTCCATCCTCCTCATGAGGGCCTGGAAGGTCAGGGAAGCTGTGAGCCAAGGGTATCCAGGAACCCTGGGAGGTCACCCCCAGCCACATGCCAACTCACCAGGGCTGGGAGAAGGTTCCAAGGACCTCAGTTCCTCCACGAAGTCTGGTGACTGACAGGAAGAGGAGCTGGTCAGGGTGGGTTCCAGACCTGATTCAACCACCCACGAGGGCTTGGCTGGCTGGGGCTGAGGCCCACAGGGTCTGGGCAGGGTCAGGGCAGGCTGGGCTGAGATGAAGGTGGGGTGGGAAGGCCCCACACCAGAGGAAGAGCAGGAGACAGACGGGCAGAAAAGGCCAGGGTACAGGTACAAGAGGGGGCAGGAGCATGCAAGGACCAGGAGGCCTCCAGTACCTGGATGTCATAGACAGGTCTGGAAGAAGGCAGGGCTGCAAATGCCCTGTAGTCAAACTTCTTTCCAGAAAAGGGCTTGAAAGGACAGCATGAAGGGAGAGGCAGAGTGCAAGGGAGAGGTGAGGCTAGGAGGGGAATCTGGAGTCCTTCCCCATTATGCCACAGTGGTGCCAGGAAGGGCCCCAGATATTGGCTTCTTACCAGGCGTCCAGGGGAGGTGCTGGTCTGGAGGCCAAGGTCTAGGGGGACAAGAAGTGGGTGTTGGGAAAGGTCCTCACAGCTGGCCGAGCCCCGTGCCTGCCCCTGGACACACGGACCTTCTAAGGGAGTGGGTGGTGGGGTAGGTGAGGGTGAAGGGGCTTCGGCCAGCCGCTCCAGTGGCCCTCGCTTGCTGCGGCCCTCCTGGGACTTGCTGAGGACCATCTGTGCACGGAGAGCATCCTGCTCCAGACTCTTCATCCTAAGCACCAGAGGGTGGATGATGAAGGTGGGGTGGGAAGGCCTCACACCAGAGGAACAAAGCAGGAAACAGTGGGCAGTGGGTGGGGCCAGGAAGGGGTAGGGATGGGCTCACCTGGCAGCCCTCCACAGTGCTCGCTTCTCTGCCTCCAGGGCCCTACGCTCTGCAGGGGATAGTGCCCGCTCAGGGACAGGGAGCTCGGGGCTCTGCATGCGTAGCCTTTCCTGATGGCGTCGCTCGGCTTTGGCTGTCCGAACTGGGGCACCACCTCCCAGGGGCAAGGGTGATGAGGGGCTGGGCCTGGAGAATGGGACAGGGCACATTGTGGGAGGGGCATGCACCAGAAGACTGAGTGATGGTGTTCAACTTCCGGTCCTCACCCTCCAGCATGGCCTGGTGCAGCCCAGGGCCGCTCATCCTTTTGCTCCTCCTCATCAGGGAGCTCCTTGTCCAAGGAGAGGCCCACGTCGTCAGGGGCGGAGGCCCCTGCCTCCTCCAGCAGCACCTGTGCCCGCTTCTGCTGCAGCTTGCGGGCTGTTGGGGGGAGGCAGGCAGGCAAGTCAGACCAGGCCAGGCCACAGTCTCATCCAGGACCCCCCCACGTCTAGGCCCCTCACCTTCCTCCTCCTGCATCTTCCGCAGGTCGTCAGCACCCACCAGGGACACCCGTTTGGGAGGGCCTTCTGCCTGGGGCACTCGCACCTCCAGCTCAAAATACTTCTGCCGTTCCCGGAAGGATAGCTGCTCCGGGGAGGCTGTGGGACCAGGTGTGGGGGGCTGGAGGGGGAGCAGGCCCTGAGACTTGGCTGGCATCCCCCTGGGGTACCTCCTTCAGGCACTCTCCCCAGAGCATGCAGCAGCAGAAGGCACTGGGGCACATACCTGGGTGGCACTCTCAGGTGGATGCACAGTGGGCACAGCTGCGAAAGCTCTGTAGGCCTGCTTCACATTGGTGGGTAATTCATCTGGGGAGGGAGGCTTGGGGAGAGGGCACTCATAAGCGGCTGCAGCAGCTGTCCTAGTGCAACTGCCACTTACCCAGGCACCAGCTGTCCCCACTGCTGCCACTGAACCCCACCCATCCTGCTCTGGAAGGAGCTCTGCCACCCTCAAACCCTGTGGAATAGGACACTCACGGAGCAGGGATCACCTCTGCCCCTGGGGGCCGGGGAGCCCCCTGGCCAGGCCTGAGCCAATGGCTGGATCACCCCGGGTTTTGTCTGCAAAGGGCAGGAATGGGGGACCAAAGGAAAGCAGGATCAGAGGTCCGGGAATTAGGGTAGGAAGGGATGGGGGAGAGAGACAGAGATGGAGCCAAGGTGGGCTGTAAGACACTCACCCAAATGCCCCTGCCTTGGAGGTGGCTGGGAGCAGGGCTGAGAGTGGCCCTGGGCCTGTCCATCCCCTAAGGTGAACTATCGGGTAACCAGACCACCTCCATGCAGCAGGCAGGGTGGCTGGGAGCCAGGTTGGTAATGGCCCTGGACCTGCCTGTCCCCTGAGGTGAACTTTCGGGTAACCAGACCACCTCCATGCAGCAGGCAGGTGGGGACTCAGAGGGACCCACAGACAAGGGGTTAGCGTGTCTGTCCCTGGGTCTCCTAACAGCACCTCCCGCAGGGAGCCCCCCACATTATCACCCATTACTGGGGTGCTAACCTGCTGGCTGCCAGGGGAGGAGGGGGATTCAGCCATCTTCCCTCCAGTAGCTCCAGATAGTCCCTGGAGAAACAGGGTGGTATGTGGGGGGGGGGGGGGCAGCAAGCAGTAGTGTCCCAAGGGAGAAGGACTTGGGATGGCTGGGCACTCATCCTGGCAGCATGGGGCTGCTCCTGTGTCTCAACCCAACCACAGATGCCACTCAACAGCGTTGGATGACCATGTGAACACCACAAAGAGTGGCCCCTACCCAATGGCAGGCATGGGTGAGTGTCAGCCAGGCCCTGGCCCTGCCCATAGGCCTGTAGTTTCCTTGGGGCCAGGGCTGGGCAGTGGGCCATTGCTACTGGTGCAGGTCTGAGCAGACAGGGAAAGATCGACACAAGACAGAAACCTGGGGGTTGGGGCCCAGTGAGCCCAGCAGTGTCTGCCACAAGCCTCTGCCCCAGTAGTACACAAGCCAGGGAAGGCCCCCAACCCACACTACACCCTTCTCAATCAAAGGCTGCTTCCTGAGGACCTCTCTTGGAGCTGTTTGCAGTACCTCTAGGCTCCACCCAACCACTCCTCATCCTCCCACTGCTCAGCAGTGTTCTGGCCAAGCCCACTCCTCAAGCACTCACGTTCTGGCGGGGTCTCCCAGAAGGGCTGGCTGAGTGCATGCACCTCTAGGACTGTTGGTTATAAATACCTCTTGGAGTGGAATGAGGATGTCATGTCATTTCTGCCTGGTCACAGGCCCACAACTGTCCTGGAGACTGCCCCTTGCCCACAACCCTGGGGGCCTCTCCCAGCTCAGTTGTCAGTGCCAAACCTGCTCCATTTTTAGGCCTTGTTCCACAGGCTGCAGCTGTCCCAGCCTGCCCGCCCCATGGGGGCCAAGAACACCAAATTCCACCAGAAGCTCTGGATGGCTCAGAGGAATTCCAGCTGCCTTTGCCCCTTAGTAGTATGTTTGCCTGCAAAAGGCTGAACACCCTGACCCCCAGCCCAGCCCTCAAGGGGTGCCTGAGAGGGAGGGGTGAAGGGAAGAGGCCATGACCTTTCTAAGGACTCCCCCTTCTGTACCTATAAGTAAGTAAGTAAAGTAGTAGAATTAGGTTGTTGTTTTTTTTGTTTGTTTGTTTTGAGGAAGGGTCTCATTCTAGGTCATGCTGACCTGGATTTCACTATGTAGTCTCAGGTGGCCTCGAACTCACAGCAATCCTCCTACCTCTGCCTCCCGAGTGCTGTGATTAAAGGCATGCGACACCACAGCTGGCTAAAATAAGTATTTTAAAAAGTCAAAACGTTGCCTGGTTGGGAGGTAGAGCTCTGGCCACCTGCACGCCCCACCCTACCAAAGACTAAGGTTCCCTCTGTGGTGACCTTGGCACTTGAGTTTGTGGCAGTGGCCCCAGGTGAAGGAAGAGACTTGAGATAGGGATGAGACTGATGGCAGGTGGGCAAACAGAGCAGGTGGAGAGTATAACTCGTACATGCCACTCACTCTCTGCATGCTGCCAGCACTGGGCACAGCAGCCAGAGCACGGTAGTCCAGCTTCAGGGGCTCCAGATTCCGGCCCTGGGGAGCAAAGTGGACCAGAGTTCTAGCAGGGGATAATGTGTCTGCCCACTATTTCATGGGTGTGTGCACCTCTGCAGGGTCCTAACAGGAGTAGGCCATTTATGCTCAGAGGCAGGCCTGTGTGAGACTCACCATGGCCTCTGAAGGCTCAGGCCCCCAGGGCTGGGGCTGACCAGCCAGCTCTTTCTCCTGTGAGCAGAAGAGACGCAGTAAGGAGCCAGCACAGCTGACTCTTAGTTCTGGCCTACTGGCTGCCTCGGTTCTGACCTTGCCTGGGCCTTCAGGGCTCAGCTCCCGGTCGATGGATGAGATGCTTTCCAGGCTGTTCCGATGGCCTAGGCCTGCTGCAAAAGGGTTGGCAATGACACCTGGGGACACCTAAAAGGAGAGGAGTGGGCTGAGTGGGGAAACCTGCGTGTGAGGTTCCACCTCCATAGCAGGCTGAGGCCTGGATCCAAGACAAGCTGGTGATGTACAATGGACACAGGAGCACATATCCTGACGATCTGGCCAGCCACTCACCTAAGATGGCCTATGTGAACAAGCTGTTGGGCCACCAAAGATCCATATTGCCTTTACCCAGTCTGCCAGGGACACAGGGTGGCTATGGTACCAGGGACACAGGGTGGCTGCTATGGTACTAGGCTCATGAGGTCTGGTGGACGCAGCACATTTCTACATGTGGCAGGATTGTGAAACAACCATGTTTAGCCATGTTGCTCACTGTGGGGGTAAAACAGGCTGACTGTGGACCCCTGGGAATAAAGAAGGATGGCTAGACGGAACAGTATTGGGAAGAGAACAACCCAAGGGCAACGTGCTTGGTGGCAAACTAATGCTTCCAGATCCAGAACGTGTAGTATGGATGCTAAGAATCTGAAACGGGACACACTGAAAGGGAATATAACCAGTTGTGAACTTCAGAACTGATTGAGTCTGGGAAGGTGGTGTGTGAAGTGGAAGAGGCCCCAGGGGCAGGTTGAGAGCAGGGGAGGGAGAGTGAGAACATGGCCACTGGGCACAACATGTGCTTAGGTTGAGGCACAGAGGTGATGGAAATGTGAAAATTAACTCCCTTTCCTTCAAGCACAAAGGGACCTAGTCAAATCTCTACCAGAGAATGACAGGACAGGTGGCAGCAATGTGGCAAGCACGGCATCGACAGCCACTCTGACCAGAGCAGTCTTTGACTGTAAGTGAGCAATGTGCTCTGAATTACAACCCCACTGCGCATTGCTTCAGGATCCACTGAGACAGTAAGAGAAGCCCACAAACAGAGCGCAGGCACCGAGAGCAGCTGCTCAGTTGGGGAGTGAGGGCTTGAGGTTAGGAATGTCGAGCAGTCACAGGAGGACGCTGTATAGCAAAAGGCCTAGTGAACAAGGATCTGAGGACTATAAACTGTAAGCACTAAAAAGTACGAGCAGCCAAACACAGAAAACAAGGATCACATAGAAATAAGAAAAGTTAGGGGCTGGGAAGATGGTTCAGCAGTTAAAGGTGCTTGCTTACAATACTGCCAGCCAAGCCATCCATATAAGCTAGATGCCAAAAGTGTTCAAGTGGGGCTACAGAGATGGCTTAGCAGTTAAAGCACTGCATGTCTGTGAAGCCTAAGGACCCAGGTTTGATTCCCCCGTACCCATGTAAGCCAGATGCACAAGGTGGCGCATGCCTAAGGAGTTCATTTACAATGGCTAGAGGCCCTGGCACACATATACACACAAGTTTTTTTTTTTTTTTTTTTCGAGGTAGGGTCTCACTCTAGCCCAGGCTGACCTAGAATTCACTATGGAGTCTCAGGGTGGCCTCAAACTCATGGTGATTCTCCTATCTCTGCCTCCCAAGTGCTGGTATTAAAGGCATGCGCCACGATGCCCAGTTTACAAGTATAATTTTTTTTAAAAAGCCAGATTAAAAGAATTTGTAATGGGAGCTATAAACATGAAACACGTCTTCCAGATTCTGACACTAATGGCTTAAACAACAGTAAGTAAGCAAAGTGTCTACCTTCTTAATGTTTGCAATAGTTCAATCAAAATGGCAATGGAGAGAGCCCAAGACAAGCAGGCTCAGTGAGGTGGGAAGGACCGTCATACAGAGTGACAGCACAGAGCAAATTACAGACAAGGAAGCTTGGTTTCCCATGTACCAGACTGGAGTAAGGGCTGGCCTGCAGTGTTGACTGGAAAGATGGGCAATGGCTTGGGCTTCCTATGGATCCAGAGTAATGACTAACTACTCTTACAGTGCCCTAGCTCTGGCTGCCAAGATGCCCAGGGACCACAATATCCCAACAATGCACCTAGAGCTGGGTTTTGAAACATCACTGTCCACTAAAAGGAACCAGAGCTCCTTTTTAGGGCTGGAGAGATGGCTTAGCAGTTAAGGCACTTGCCTGCAAAGCCAAAGGACCCAGGTTCAATTCCCCCAGGACCCATGTAAGCCAGATGCACAAGGTGGATCATGCATCTGAAGTTTGCAGTGGCTAGAGGCTCTGGCACACCTATTCTCCCTCTTTCTTTCTCTCTCACACTAGAAAATAAATTTTAAAAATATTTTTAAAATTAAAAAAAAAAAGATACTGAGGGCTGGAGAGATGGCTTGGTGGTTAAGGCACTTGCCTGAGAAGCCTAAGAACTCACGTTTGAATCTCAGGTCCCACATAGCCAGACTCAAAGTGATGTAAGCATGCAATGTTGCATATGCACACAAGGGGGCGTAGGCATCGAGTTTGTTCACAGCTGCTGAAAGCCCTGATACAGACATTCTATCTCTCAAAATACAATTTAAAAAAATTTTTTTTGTTCATTTTTATTTATTTGAGAGTGACAGAGACAGAAAGAGGCAGAGAGAGAGAGAGAGAGAATGGGCACGCCAGGGCTTCCAGCCACTGCAAATGAACTCCAGATGCGTGCGCCCCCTTGTGCATCTGGCTAACTTGGGTCCTGGAGCATTGAGCCTTGAACCGGGGTCCTTAGGCTTCACAGGCAAGTGCTTAACCGCTAAGCCATCTCTCTAGCCCTCAAAATAAGTTTTTTAAAAATATACTGATTGTGGGGCTGGGGAGATGGCTCAACAGTTAAGGTGCTTGCCTGCAAAACCTAACAACCTGGGTTTAGCTCCCCAGTACCCAGGTACTAAGTGGTACATGCATCTGGAGTTTGTTTGCAGTGGCTGGAGGATCTGGTGTGTCCATTCTTTGTCTCTCTGTGTGTGTGTCTCTGTGCTTGAAAATAAAAATACTGCTTTAAGTCAGGTGTGGTGGTGCACACCTTTAATCCCAGCACTCAGGAGGCAGAGGTAGGAGGATCACCATGAGTTCAAGGTCACCCTGAAACTACATAATAAATTCCAGGTCAGCCTGGGCCAGAATGAGACCCTACCTCAAAAAACAAAACAAAACAAACCCACCTAAACCCAAAATTATAAAATGAAAATGTTCAGTGACACGGAACACAGCTGCATCCCAGGGCAAGGGGAGACTCAGTGGTGGAGCCCCTGCCTAGTGCAAGTAAGGCCCAGGATGCAATCCCCAGTACCAAAGATAAATAGATGGACACTACACTCCATGAAGGTGGGTGGGTACTGGCCTCAAATCCTAGGATGAGACAAACATCCTGAGGAGACAGTGGTCATATGAGATGGCTACTGCAGATAGACCTGCCTCACTCTCCAGCCAGGGAAGAGACCATATGGCTAGGGCAGGTTCTGACCCTCCTGCCACAGCCCTGCCAAGATAACCTGGATTAGACAGCAGGAGCCAGATACAAAGTCATGGGGACCTAGAAACTATGTTGTTGGCAACTTATTTTTCTCAGGGGCTCCCTCTTTCTGAACTAAAAATTTAAATATTTATTTGAGAGAGGGGAGGGGGACAGATTGAGAGAATAGGCATGCCAGGGCCTTCACCCATTATAAACAAACTCTAGATACATGTGCCACCCTGTGCATCTGGCTTACATGAGTCCTGGGTTCTTTTCTTCACAGGCAAACACCTTAACTGCTAAGCCATCCCTCTAGCCTGAACTAAACATGTGTTGGGCAAAGTGCTTTTAGATACATGTGCTGAAGTAACAAAAGGTAAGCCCTCTCTATGGACTAGACCTTCCATGGTGTAAGTCCTAAGCAAAATCTGTCCCCAGGTCAAGCAGGATCTTCTTGGGGTGGAGAATGGGGACAAGAAACAGCCTTGCCTGCCTCAAGTCCCAGGGAGTGGTGCCTCAGCTCATGCAGGTTCCAGCCTAATATCCCACTGTGGGCCAAAAGGATGAAGGCAAACTTGTTTCTGATGAAGTGACATTTGCTGGCAGTCTGGAACAGACTACAGTCTGTGGCTGTTAGCCCTGGGGCATCTTTCTGCCTGCATCTGACAGGAAGTCAGCAAACCCAAGGTCCATTGCAAATGAGAGCCAACTGTGAGGCTGTTGCAAGGACTGGAAGCTATGGAGTGGTGGCATAGCCACCCACACTCTGGGGACCAGCATGGCCATCAAGGATGCCAGAAAAGAGCAGAGCACAACAGCTCAGTGACCAGGGCTCAGAAAAAGTCCTGGCACACACACACTGTCCACACACAGCCATTTCAAAACTGCCAGGCACTTCCCATACTGAGGCAGGAGGGCTGTGTCACCTGGACCCTGAAGGGCACTGCTCAGGCAGTGCCACATACCTGGTGGCGGCTCACTAACCTCCAGAGCTGTGGTGATGCTGGTGTCAAAGCCATCGCAGACAAGCACAGTAAGGGTGTCACCCACACTGCGTAGCAATTGTACAGCCTCAGCATGTGTGAGGCCCAGTAGACTTTGTTGGTTCACCTCCAGCAGCCGCAGCCCCACACGCAGGCGGCCATCACGCCCAGCCGCCCCTGTAGGGCTCACCTGTAGGAAGATGAGCGTGAGTTCTGGGCCTGACCCCTGGCCATGGCCCCAGGAAGGCAGGGTGCTCACCTTGGAGATGAAGATTCCCTCATCTGTGGGATCACAGGGGTTCCCTGCATGGCCCTTGGCACCTCCTCTGATGCTGATGCCCAGCTTCTCCCCAGGGGCCTTCTGGATGCAGAGTTCTCGCATGCCTGGAGGTGGCGGGTCCCTCCGCACAAGCAGAGATAGCTCTAAGCAAGGCCGGAGCAGGGCGCTGACAGCCTCTTGGTGTGTGGCCTCTCGGACATCCTGCCCATTCACTGCTAGGATGCGGTCCCCAACCCGAAGGCCGCAGCGAGCAGCCAGGCCCCGCGGGAGCACCTGCGGGGAAGGGAAGCAACATGCAGTGGACGGCTGCACGGGTCAGTGCCCAGGACAGCAGAGCCCTGCACTGAGCCACCTGCCAAAACCACCTACCTTGGAGATGAACACACCAGGCTCCTGTACACCAAATGGGTGGCTGGAGTGGTCGGAGCCCCCTACAATGCTAAGTCCTAGAGGACCCCCAGCCCTGGGCAGACAGACCTCCTGAGAACACAGAACAGGAAAGAGTCACAATAGTAGATGTATGCAAGGAGGTAGCAAACTGGCTGTGGGCTCCACACCTAGGTGGGATGAGGCCAGGTTGTCCCATGCACCTCAGCCACCCAGATGTGCAATCTGAAGTCTATGTGCTAATGATAGCCATGTGGCAGACGAGGCCACTGGCAGGGAGGTTGTGCTGCCACAGATGGGCCTTACCAAGGAGAAGATAGAACAAGTCCCACCCGGCCTTGGGGCAGAAGCAGAAAGGCTGTGCACTGCTTTCTGCTGAGTGTGCAGGACCACTTGCAGGGTGGGTGAAGCTGGAGCTGAGTGGGTGTCTGAACAAAAGCCAGCATGTGACATCGTGGGTGGCTGTCTCACCTCCACAGGGTAGGGTCCTTCCAAGGCAGTGGCTAGGAAGCTGGGGCCCAGCCTGGGCAGCCCAGGCTCCCCAGGAGTGGCAGTGGTCATGGTAGCAGCAACAGTGGCAGTGGGAGTTGGGGCAGAATGTGGCGGGGAGCTAGGCAGGAGGCACCCCCCGGTCTCCCTTTCCAGTAGCAGGGAGATGGTGGGGGAGGCAGCAGTCAACAGGGAGACAGCATGGTCATGCCTCGCCTCAGTCATGTCCACTCCATTGATCTGCAGGGACATCTCAGGTCAGTAAGGTTGGGCAGGACAAGTAAAAGGCACTGGCCAGCCCCTATTTGCCCCTACTCACTGAGAGGACGCGGTCGCCGACCTGCAGAGAGCCTGCCCGGTGGGCGGCACCCCCCTCCACAATGCGGGAGATGAAGATGCCCTGCAGGGGAGAAGGGACAAGCATGGGCGCCAGAAGGCCTGGAGGCTTCCCACTGCCTGTTCTCCAGGACCATTTCTCCTGCAACCCTAGGCCACACTGTCTTACTGCATCACCAGCCCGGTAGGGTGTAGATCCTTTTCCACCAGCAATGCTGAAGCCCAGCCCCTTGTCACTGCGCACAAGGCAGGCTGCATGGCGCTGGCGGAGGAGACCAGGGGTCTCTGGCTGAAGCAGGGGCAGGCGCAGGCCACCTCCTCGCCATTCCCGGGGACTGTAATCATCCTCAGGCCTCAGAGGTGTGACGGTGACCGCGTTCTCGGGCTCCACCATCCTTTCCCTCCATACTCGCATCTGCACAGCAGCCCCGGCCCCTCGAAGTGCCCCCACAGCTTCATGGTGCTCAGCATCTTGCAAGGCCACACCATTTACCTGTGGGTGGTAAGAGACAGAGTACAAGTCAGCACCCAGCCACAGTGCCCTGGCACTGAATGCTGATGCCCCTTGTGCATGTCCCCATAGCCAGAACTCAAGCTCCCCGAAGCTTTCTGTCACCTGCACAATGAAGAATACTACCTATGAACAGCTACCCTGTTAGCACCTCCCAGATGCTCCTGGGTGGAGCTGGGCTAAGAGCTGAGCAGGAAGGCACCATTGACAGCCAGGGCCCTCCTTGTTCTGAGCGCAATGGCCACATGGGGACCTCTAGGGCTTACACACAGGGACTGCTGGTCCTCACTCCACTCCTGAGGCTTCTAATGTGGCTTGTACTGCCTGACCAGACAAGGGGGTGGGTTTTCTTTTTTTCTTTCCCCTTCCCTTCTCTCACTTCCTTCCTTCAGTAAAAGGACTGAACCCTAGGCTTCAACCATTCTAGGCAAGTGATCTGTAACTGAGCTATATCTCCACAGTCCCATAAGGGGTAGTGGGCACCTCTTAAGCTTCTGGCTCATGGACTCCCCACCCTTACCCAGATGTCCTAGTATGCTGGGCTCTTGGAAGGGGTTGATGGTGTCTCCACTTGCTGATGGAGACAGCCAAACATCTCAACAGCCAGAACTATAGAGTTTGGAGGGCACGCTGTCCCTTGCTAGTAACTGGTCATTCCTTACCTCAAGGAGTTTGTCACCCACTCGGACTCCAGCACGGGCTGCAGGGCCCTCCTCAGACACCCGAGAGATAAAAATGCCCTGGAGGAGAAGCAGGGACTGGTCCACAAGAACACAGGCAGAGGCTGTGCAGACAAGCCATCCTGGCTCCTTCAGGCTGGGAAAGACCCACTCTCCAGACACAAGCCCTGGTCTACTCTCTATGGAGGCTGTTAAGACCCCCAAGTGCATGGAGGGGAACAGCGAACATGGGGGAGGCAAGGTCACAGGGCTGGGCTCAGACCCCTGTGGGGTTGTCCCCAGTGCAGGAACAGAATGAGGAAAGCCAGTCTGCAGAGGGAACAGCTCCAGCCGAAGCGGCTGGTAGGCTCCTTATATCATGTTCGAGCACCTTCCTGGCTCCACCTGGGACCCTGGGAGTTTTCTCCTGGTGGTGGCCAAGCATGCTCAAGCACTAGAGGGTAATTAGCAGCTGTCTAGGATGACTGACACCTCTCAGAGAAACAGGACACCTCTAAGGAGAGTCACAAAAGGCAGCTCAAGGAGGCTGGGTCCTGGTTACCATCCAAGCAGCAGCTCACCTCATCATCTCCCTTGTAGGGGGTAGAGCCCTTGCCCCCTGCGATGCTGATGCCCAGGCCCCCCGTCTGCCGCACGATGGTGAGTGTCAGCTGGAAACAGAGCAGACACGAGTGTCTGGAAAGTCCTGGGGTGCCCATGTGGATCACAGCAGACGAAAGGGATGGCTACTGACAGTCCTGCCTAGCTCCTCCCTGGGCATGTATATGCCCATTAGAGTAGCACAGTCCAGGGAGGTTCCTGGGGCCCTGGGTCAGGCTGGGCAGCTCAGGGCTGGCTCTGCTCCAGAAGACAAAGCCCACCCTTGCTACTGCACCTGAAACCACCTCACGGCTCTGAAACATCCTCACGGCTCTGTGGACATGGGACAGCCCGTACTCAGCCCCGTGCACCAGACTGCCCCGGGTGGAGGTGGGCTTGCCCTGTCAGGAAACCAGCCAGCCCTATGGGGGTGGTTCCAGGACTCCACCAAGAGCTCTTTCAGGAGTGGTCACACACTTGAGCTATGGGGGTGGAGAGAGGAGAACCCGCAGCCCAGGAAGCAAGGTCAGCAGCAGCCCCGGGCCCAGAGCAAAGAGCAGCAGTGAGCAGTACAGACCTCTTCCTCCTCAATGCGAGCAGGCTCTATCAGCAGGTTATTGGCCTGGTCAAACGACACCCCCTGTTAGGACAGGAGCAGCGAGGCATGCAGGTTAGCCACCGCTGGGAACCACCACCTTACCCAGCCCTCACCATGAGCAGACAGGACAGAAGGAAGATCCCACCAAGCTCCTGTTGCCTATGTCAGCCCCCACGTGGGTGTACTCCATTCTATAGGAATGCGAGCAACTCTACGGACAAGCTGCATGGTGGGGCTCAGCTGGCTGGGGTGAAGGCTCCAATGAAGGGGGAGCTAGGCCTGGCTGTGCCTGACTTGACTCCCATGACGTTCCAAGTCCATGTCATTGCCCATGCTCAGTGCACAAGTGTTTTGGGGGCAAAAAAGGTGGGACTTTGGGCAGCTTAGAGGAGGGGGCATTCTCTGGCATGTGAGAGACCCCAGTGAACAGGTGAGCTACTTTGAGAATCATCAAAAGCAAACATAAGGACCAGGAAGGGATAGGCCAGATCCCCAAAGGTTTGCCTGGAGCCCAGGAGGGCCAAACAAAGCAGAAGACCCACCACCAGGCCCACAGCAGGGGCCACAGGACAGCAGCAGGCCTCAGGAAGGCAGGACGATTTCTGGGAACGCCAACAGCTGACCCTGTGCGGGATCTCTACATATAGCCCTGGGGGTGCAGAGGGCCTACCAGCTTCCAGGAACCCTCTTGGGTCTCTGAGCTCATCATGAATTTCAAATAAGGTCAATGACAGGGGGGGCCCTGTGACTAAGCAAAGAGTGTCATAGGGCGACAGTGCTGATTACATGAGAAAGGCTCTTCTCCAGGCAGTCGGGGATCAGTGGACCAAGATCTGACCTGAACTGACAATGCAGTCATCAGAGCAGGGCAAGCCAGCCTGCATAATGCTACTGGCTACAGCAGAGGAGCCTGGACCAGGCAGGGTGCAAAACACACCTTGACAGAGGGAGCAGAAGCCACCGCATCTTCCTTGTCATCATCATCGTCTTCTTCTGCAGTGGCTTCGCCTCCTTCCTCCACTCTGTTCTCCTCTTCTTCCTCCTCTTCCTCCTGGGCCCGAGGCGCCCAGGGCATGTGCGGGCCATTGTGCCAGCCCCCAGAGCCCAGGGGACCCTCCCCGTCTGGCTGCACCCCTTGCAGCAGGGCCACAACAGCCTCAGGCTGTGGGAGCTTAGAGATCTTGAAGTGCTTCTTGTAGTGAGGTGTGTCCTTGCGGATAAGTCTCTGTCGGCCACTGGGGAAGGGCCAGGGGGTTTCAGGCTGCCCCTCTTCACTCTCGCCATCTTCCCTTGGCAGCAGCGTGTCTTCCGCGAAGTGTACTGTGGGCTAAGCAGGTAAAAAGGTGAGGACGGCAGCCTGGCAGAGCCCTGCAGGTAACAGCTGTGAGGTTCCCAGTGGGACTTGCAGAGGCACACAGCAAATTCAGCTCCAAGACCAGAGCTAGGGGCTCTTCCAGACAAACATGGCACCCAAAGTTGAAATGCAAGATACAGAGGCCAGGCGGGGAATAGGGGACCATCTAGAGACAGTACACAGGTAGGAGATACAACACCGCTAGCTTGACTATAGAGTGGAGAACCTATCCCCATTCTAGGGTACCACCTCTCCCAGGACCACTACCTTGTCCCTGCACCTTGCCCAAGCTCTGCTAGGATAAACCCCTGTTGAACACACAACACCCAGAACAGACCAACCAACACTTGCTTGGAAATGGCACGGCGGGGGGGGGGGGGGCAGCCTATACCCCAGAAAGCCTTTACCAAGTGACCACCCAGGTCTGGCCTGCTACCTTCTCCTTGTCTGTCCTCACCTCATCATAGTCCTCCTCTGTCTCTTCCTCATGGCCAGGTGTGGCCTCTTGCTGGCCTAGCCCCTGTGCCTCAGCCAGATGGACCTCAGGCTCACCCTCTGAGGCTGTGCTTGCAGATGGGCCAGAACCTCCACTCAAGCCAGACTCCGTACTCAGCCGTTTGTCCTGTGGCAGGTGGTGGTGTCAGTCTGCATGGGTCCTTGTCCCCCACAGGCCATACCCTATGTGGTAGGTCTTTGCTAGCTTCCCCAACAGGCTTGCTTTTGCAGCCACTCCCTGCCCCAGTCCTGGAGAAGACATTGTTGCCTCCAGAGCTGTTCAAGGCCATGGTTCTAAAGCCCAACCCTTAGAAAAGCCACCCCCCAAACTCAGGAGAACAAGGACCACAGTTCTCAGGAAGATACACACCTGAAGTGAACTTACTCTCCAGACAGGACAGCAAGTGGCTATGCATGGCCAGAACATGTGCTGTCCATCCAACAGCCCAGAAACATCCCAGCCCTGACTGACATGAGAAGCTTGCCGACAAGCAGCCAAGCCTATGCTGCTCTAGCACCACACCTCTCCCTGATACAGAAGGATGAAGGCCACGCTATCAAGCCTCCTCCTAGCCTGCGCCACCAGAAACACCAGGCACCTAGCTCTAGAACCCTCCATCCTGTATTCTGGCCATGGAGGTGAGCCTTAATGAACCCTGTCTACATGTACTCCTTGACCAGCAGAGCCCATAGCTGCTGTCCACCCCACACTCCAGTCCCATCTACATGAACCCCTTGCCCAGCGCAGCCCATAGCTGCTGTCCACCCCACACCCCAGTCCTGTCTATACGTACCCCACACCCAGCGCAGCCCGCAGCTGCTGTCCACCACACATCCTAGTCCTGTCTATACGTACCCCTCACCCAGCGCAGCCTACAGCTGCTGCCCACCACACATCCCAGTCCTGTCTATACGTACCCCTCACCCAGCGCAGCCTACAGCTGCTGCCTACCACACATTCCAGTCCTGTCTATACGTACCCCACACCCAGCGCAGCCCGCAGCTGCTGTCCACCACACATCCTAGTCCTGTCTATACGTACCCCTCACCCAGCGCAGCCTACAGCTGCTGTCCACCACACATCCCAGTCCCGTCTATACGTACCCCTCACCCAGCGCAGCCTACAGCTGCTGCCCACCACACATCCCAGTCCTGTCTATACGTACCCCTCACCCAGCGCAGCCTACAGCTGCTGCCTACCACACATTCCAGTCCTGTCTATACGTACCCCTCACCCAGCACACAGCCTGCAGCTGCTGTCCACCACACATCCCAGTCCTGTCTATACGTACCCCTCACCCAGCACACAGCCTGCAGCTGCTGCCCACCACACATCCCAGTCCTGTCTATACGTACCCCTCACCCAGCACACAGCCTGCAGCTGCTGTCTACCACACATCCCAGTCCTGTCTATACGTACCCCTCACCCAGCACACAGCCTGCAGCTGCTGCCCACCACACATCCCAGTCCTGTCTATACATACCCCTCACCCAGCACACAGCCTGCAGCTGCTGTCCACCACACATCCCAGTCCCGTCTATACGTACCCCTCACCCAGCGCAGCCTACAGCTGCTGCCCACCACACATCCCAGTCCTGTCTATACTTACCCCTCACCCAGCACACAGCCTGCAGCTGCTGCCCACCACACATCCCAGTCCCGTCTATACGTACCCCTCACCCAGCGCAGCCTACAGCTGCGGTCCACCACACATCCCAGTCCTGTCTATACGTACCCCTCACCCAGTGCAGCCTGCAGCTGCTGTCCACCACACATCCCAGTCCTGTCTATACGTACCCCTCACCCAGTGCAGCCTGCAGCTGCTGCCCACCACACATCCTAGTCCTGTCTATACGTACCCCTCACCCAGCGCAGCCTACAGCTCCTGCCCACCACACATCCCAGTCCTGTCTATACGTACCCCTCACCCAGCACACAGCCTGCAGCTGCTGTCTACCACACATCCCAGTCCTGTCTATACGTACCCCTCACCCAGCACACAGCCTGCAGCTGCTGCCCACCACACATCCCAGTCCTGTCTATACGTACCCCTCACCCAGCACACAGCCTGCAGCTGCTGTCCACCACACACCCCACTCCTGTCTATACGTACCCCTCACCCAGCACACAGCCTGCAGCTGCTGGCCACCACACACCCCAGTCCTGTCTATATGTACCCCTTACCCAGCACACAGCCTGCAGCTGCTGTCCACCACACATCCCAGTCCTGTCTATACGTACCCCTTACCCAGCGCAGCCTACAGCTGCTGCCCACCACACATCCCAGTCCCGTCTATACGTACCCCTCACCCAGCGCAGCCTACAGCTGCTGCCCACCACACATCCCAGTCCTGTCTATACGTACCCCTCACCCAGCGCAGCCTACAGCTGCTGCCCACCACACATCCCAGTCCTGCTCCCCAGCCTGTTCCCACCCCTCCCTGTGTAGCCTCAGCCCTCACAACTTTACTCCAGGATGGACAGATATACAGGTTGCCCTGTTCCTTTATGCCCACCTCCTCTGAGGGTGAGGGTGGCTCAGGGTCAGGCTTGCAGGTATAGGGCTCACTGCGGCGCTCCTCAATGCCTTTCTTCATCACTTTGAGCTCGCTGGGGTGGGGTGTGGCCCGACGCTGCAGGCCCTGCAGTGGGGACAGGGATGAGGGACAGAGGCAGGGCAGGGGTCAAGCGGGGTGTGACAGGCGCCCCCCTCCATACCCGCTTCTCAGCAGCAGCCTCTTCAGCGTCCTCACCGCCCGAGACCTCCACGAACTGGATGACACTGACCCGGCTCACAGGGGCATCACTGCAGCTCTCCGAAGGGCTGCCCTGCTGCCCAGGGTCCTCTGTGGGAAGCGAGCATAAGGGACCCAGGCTGGTCTCCTGCCTTACCCAAGACCTCACCCACCCAGTGAAGACTTGCCACCAACAACCTACCAGAGCTGGGCAGCGGCTGCTGGGGTAGCAGGTAGCAGGTGAGCACCTTCTCGCCAGTCTGGGCATCATCCTCAGTCTGGAAGCGGAGCATGGGCTGTGCCTGGTTCTCAGCCAGCCATAGTGCCTTGAGGTTGAGGTGCGTAAGAGCGAACGGCAGACTCCGCAGCCTGGGGGCCAGGCGGGCACCGTCAGCACGCATCGGGGACACAGTCAGGGCCCCAGGAGCCACAAGCACTTACCGGTTCCCAGCCACATCAAGCACGTGCAGCTCAGCTGTGTGCGCAAGCTCGGGGGGCAGGACGGCCAGACGGTTGTCCCTCAAGGAGAGTACACTGAGGGCCACACAGCCACCAATCTCAGGTGGCAGCACTTCAAGGTGATTCCGGTCCACATTAAGGTTAGTCAGTTTGGTCAGCTTGCCCAGAGAGCTGGGTAGAGCCTGGCCAGGAACAGGAGGGGTCAGAGGCTGACAAAGTCCCCCAGAGTAGGAGGAAGAAAAAACAAGCCTCTCAGGTATACAGGGTGAAGAAGATCATGCTGGCTCCCATCAGGTTCCTTATGCCCCTCAGAACCAGGACCAGGACCAGGACCAAGGACCTGGGACCAGGGTGCACAGCCGTCTCTTAATCTCATATCTGTCTAAGACCTCAGACTATCATCTTTGGCCTCTCTTGCAGCCACCAAGGCTTGACCTCAAGCCCACAAGCTCATGGCACCCTCTGCTGTCCAAAGAGCCTCCTACTCTGGCCTGCCACTGCATCCTCAGGGTATGCTCTTAACCCACTCCCGTGTCTGAGGGCATGTCTCTCACCTACAGACACCTCCCAGACACACTGCCCACTGGCAGAGCCTGTCTCCCCAGGCCAAGGCAGACACCACTGTGGCTATCTCTAGTTTTAACTCCTCAGCCTCTGCTTTCCCTGGCTATGATGGGGCAGGGATGCTAAAAACAGCCTCCCCCTCGGCCCCTCATCTTTCCTCGTCATCTTTCTCTAAAAGCAGAGGTTTTCCTCCTCACTTTCCCTGCAGTCCTTGCTTACCTGAGCCCCCAAAGCTCTGCCTACCCAGAGTCCTCTTCCTGAGGGACAATCACCTACCATCTTGTCACTGAGCTCACCCATCTGACCCAGCCACATGTGCTTAATGTGATTGGGACCTGGTGTCTGTGTGATCCCTAGAGACCTGGTTGCATCCCCAGGCATTCATTCCACATGCCTGAAGAAGCACACCCTAAGCTTGACTCCAAAGAGCAGGGTCCTGCCCTACCCTACAGTCCCCATCCCATCTCATCAGCTCCTCTCCTGACTCCAAGGGTGGCTCTCCCAAGCAGTGCCCTTAGGCCAAGCCACCATCCACATGTGACACTGCCAGATGTTTGCACTCCTGCTTTACACTAGCACTGACTGCACTCTGCATTCCTGGTAGGACCTGGCACCTCACGGGTGTCCTACCGTTAGCAGGTTCTCTGTGAGGATCAGTTCAGAGAGGTTCTCGCAGTCCCCAATGGCCTCAGTCACCTCACACAGCCGGTTCTGGTCCACCTTCAGGATAGACAGCTGCTTCAGCTGACCTGGCATCAAGGAAACACAGTGACCAGGGCTGTGTTGGGCCAAGGGTGCTCTTGAGGGTCTGTGTTGTCACAGGGACCACAGACTGACCCTGAGCTACCACCCTTCCCATTGCATATCTTGTGCAGTGTCCCCCAAGGCTCTGCCTACCCATCTACCCTCAAAAGCCCATACCCCCAAGTGCAGCATCATAAAATGCTCCTCAGACCTTTGGGTATAACCTGAGCGTCAACCTTGACCTCCCCCTTCAGGATATCTCTGGCCCAGGTAAAGCAAGCCCTAACCTAAGACACCCTCGTTGGCATTTTACAAGGTCACTAACGGGGGTATATAGCCTCTAAGGCCCTGTGGGCATACTGACCGATGCCATCTGGCAGCCGCTGCAGCAAATTCTGGGAAAGAAGCAGGTCTGTGAGCAGCGCTAGTCCCCCCAGCTCCACGGGCAGCTCCTCCAGCCGGTTCTCTGAAACGTCCAGGCACACCAGGCGCCTCAGGTTGCCGAGCTCCTGAAGACACAGAGGGGTAGCAGCGGAGGCACTGCACAGTCCTGCCCTTATCCACCTTCAACCCGCCCTCACTCACCGGGGGCAGAGACGACAGCTGGTTCCGGTCTAGCCACAACTCCCGCAGGTTAGGTAGAGCCCCCAGAGTATCAGGCTGCAAGAAGAGTAAAGGACAGGAGAGATGAGAGTGACACCCTGCCCTCCAGAAGCAGCTGTTCCACAACCTACCTGCCCTGCCCCCAGGCAGCCCTCACTGCACCAGCACTTCCAGTTCGTTGCCTCCCAGATCCAGCTGTTCCAGCTTGACCAGGAAAGACAAGGACCTGTCAAGAAAGCAGTCTCAGTGTGGTCACACAGCTCAAGCCCCGGCATGGCTCCACCACAGGCTGCATGACCCGGAACTCACGCGGGCAGAGACTTCAGTAGGTTCTCCCGGAGTTCTAGGGTCACCAAATTGGCCAGGCTGAAAGAGACCAGGGACCAAATCTCAGGAAGGCAAGGCCAGGCCAGGCCCTCCTCCACATCCACTCATAAGCGGGCACTCACTTGCCCACATCCCCAGGCAGGGCCTGCAAGGACACGTCATTCAGGGCCAGATGAGCCAGGCTGCGCAGTTGTGTGAATCCATCAGGGAGCCTGTGGAGAGGATGCCGCAGACCAGGACGTCAGATGCCCAAAGAAGGGCTATGGGACCACCCATGGCCAAAGCCACCCATGCCATGCACCCACCTAGACAAGGGGTTCCCACTGAAGTCGGCAATCTCCAGAGCCTTACAGAACTTGATGCTCTCGGGTATCTCTGGAATATCTGTGTGCGGAGAGGGACATTGCCATGGGGATGCCCATAGCCTGAAGAGCTCCTAGGATGCACCTTAGCCACACACCCTCCCCTTGCTTGCCCACCATTCCGGGACACATCCAGCTCCACTAGCTGCATAAAGTTGGCTACTTCAGGGGGCAGCCGCTGGATCTCGTTGTCGCTGAGGCCTAGCTTGCGCAGGTTCAGTAGCCGGAAGAAGGGCTGTGGGGAGGGAATGTAGTCAGGAGAACAGGCTCTGAAGCCCTGAGGTTAGAGAAGAGTTTCCAGACCAGCATGGTCATGGCCACCTAGAGATCTAGCCACGACACCAGTTTGCTGGAAGCAAGGAAACATGTAAAACATAACCCTGACATACACATTCAATGCCTTGCTTGATGCCTTGTCCCCAGAGTCCCATCCCACACGCACCATCACTGTTGTGCACCAGCTAAGAAGTCACCAGCTGCTGCCCGACTGGACAGGGCTCCATCCTCTGTCCTGTGTCTCTCTACAGATTTCACCCACAGGTGAGCCCTTCAGGGGGCCTGCACGGTTTTTCTACTGCACACCGAGTGGCAAGAACTTGACAAAGGCCATCAGGAAAGCAGTTACAAAAGCAGCAGTGTGCCAGTTGCATACACGCACAGTTCACACAAGTAGGTACCATAGGACCACTAAAGAACAGCACTCACAAACAGGCCCAAAGCCGAGCCAAGCCCTCTGTGTGATTGAGCCCCCCACCTCAGCAAAGGAAATCTTTCATAAGCTGCTTCCTTTGGTCATCTTTCTGGAGTAGCCTCAGAAGAAGAAAAACAAAGTGACCGGAAGGAACCCGGCAATGAGAGGCAGCCCTCATCAGAAAGGACAGAGATGATGTCTGACACCTCAGGCACCCTAGGAGGATACTCAGCACAAGACAGGGGCACGGTAGGGCCAGGCCCCTCACCTCTCAAGCAATTTGGCAAGCTTTACCCATCACCACCCCGAGGTCCGCCTTCCACCCGGGTCCAATCTATACCCTGCGCCTCACAAGTTTCTCAGTTCTCTCCTTTTCTAGGCTCAATATCCACCTCATCCCCAGACGGGCTCCCTAAGACCGCTGCCACCTGGTGCCAACGCAAGCGGCTGGGGGAGGGTGGGGCTGGCCGGGGCGGGGCTCTGGCCAGTAGGAACCAGCAGGGCCGGCTGGAGGCTGCGGTGCCCCGCCCGGACGGCCTCTCTGCTGAGGTCTCACCCCAGCCGGCAGTAGGTCGTCTGACTCCGAAGGGTCGGACTCTGAGGGGTGAAGAGAGCGCGGGCTCGGGGCGGCAGGTGCGGCGGCCGCTCACCTTGGGCAGCTCGCGCAGCTGGTTGGCGTCCAGCAGCAGCTCCTCCAGGCTGCGGCTATAGCGGTAGATCTCCTCGGGCACAGTCTGCAGCGAGCAGTGCCGCTTGTCCACCGACTCCACGTGCCGGTTGCAGCGCCACAGCGGGATGCACTTGAGCATGGTGCGGTCGGGCGGCGCGCGCGGGCACCGGCGGCGCTCGGCGGGCTCGGGCCAGGGGGCGGGGCTCGGCCCGCATGAGCTCCGGGCGCGGGCGGAGCGGCGCGCGGGGGGCGGGCCACGGGGACCGGGACGGGCCGCGGGCAGCACTGGGCCCGACCCGCGCGCTGCACTCGGACTGCGGCGCTCGGCCGGGGCGAAGCCCGGTGGTGCTGTTTCTCAGGCAGCGGGATCGCGGTGGCGGCGGCTCCGCATCCCCCCCACCCCCCGGCCTACTCAGCTCGCCGCTCCTCCGCCCGCAGCACCGCAGCCGGAACCGCCGCCGCTGTCCGCGACAACCGCCCAGCCGCGCAGCCCGCCGGGAAGCTGAGGCCCGCCCTCGTCTCCCCAAACTGCAGTCCCCAGAAGGCAATGCGATCCAGCGCCTCCGCTGACCCGCGGCTGCGCGCACAGGCTGCCGGGAGGCACCGCCCCCCCGCTGATGCGGCACAGGCCCCACCCACCAGTGCTTCTCGACCGACCACATACGAGATATCCGCACTCGCTCTGTCCGATATTTAATGTCTCAGAACCGGGAGATACCTTCCCGATTGAGGTCTCTGTCAACGTGAACAGCAGTGGCCCGCAAGGCAGAGAAAACGGGTACAAGCGAGTAGAGTATCGCACCGAGCCCCCAAGGCTCCTCCCCTCTGCGCCTGCGCAGCAGGCTAAACCCTGCTCCCACTGTCTTCCTTGTGCTAGGACGGAGAGTACAGGGCCACGCGCCCACACACAAAGCCTGGCTCAAGGGACCAATTTCAGACACAGGCAATCAGGGCCAGCAGCATCTGCACCTTTATGCACACTACAGGCTGGGCTGGGCAGAGTGCCTGGTCCCAGGGACACCATTGTTATCACTCTATAAAACCCAGAGGAAACAAGGGACATGTACAAGTCCAGAGACGGAGGCCAAAGTCACGCAGAGAGGTCACTGTTATCAAAACGCTCCTGATCATAAACTTCAGCCACCACCTTGCGGCCAGCAAACCAGCGCCCATTGAGAGCCTGGATGGCCTTGTGAGTCTCTGAGGCCATGGAAAACTCCACGAAGATCTTGACAATGATCTCTGCATCCTCCTCCTCGCCTTGCTTTTCTTGATAGATGATGACCCGATTTACAGCACCGAATTTGCCACACTCCTCTGTCACCTCCCCCTCCAGGTCATCGTCGATGTCCTTGGGGTCCACCATGTTTCGGAGAACCATCACCGTGGACTGCAGGGGAGGAAAGAGCTGTGTGATGTAGCTGACTGGACCACACCCACTTTGCCCCACAGAGGACCTGACCACCTACCTCCTGCTTGCGGAGCAGTTTCTGCATGACCATGTGGCGGGCACTGCTCCCCGAGATGCTCATGTGCTCCTGCTCACTCAACATCTCTGGCCGCTCTGACTCAGGGAACAGCTCCTCCTCTTCCTTTTCCTTCTTGGGCTCCAAAAGACCCAATGTTGGAGGGCTAGCCAGGATGGGGTTCACCACTCCCACAGAGGGAATGGTAACCGGAATAGGAGGACGGGCTGGAGTCACACCTGCAGCAAAACCAACCAAGTCCAAGTCACCCCCCCCCCCCCCCGCCACCCTTCTTGGGAAAGAGCAGAGAGCTGGTTGGCCACAGCCAGCCTGTTCTTGGCTCAGAGAGCTACACCCCAATCAATCAATCAATCAATCAAGCATGTGTCAGCAAACTGAAGGCAGAGCCTAGAGATAAAGGGGTAGGAATGGAAGGGAGCCTTGGCTCACTCAGACTCACCTGTGATGACTCCAGGGGCCTGTGCAGCCATGACAGCCTGGGGCAGAGCTCCCAGGGGTTGGGCCAGTGTCAGTGCTGGAGACACCAACCCAGGCGTGGCTAAAGTACCCAGCACTGCTGCTCCGGCCACTGCTTCCTGCAACCCCAAAAGGCATCACATTCAGTTCCTAGTCTGCCTACCTCCCCACACCCCCCACCCACAAAAAAGTCCCCAAAGAACCAACAGGCCTGTGTATCCACTGTCAAATACACACCACTGCACCAGCTCTCACCTGAGCTGTAATCTTGGCAGTGGCTGCAGCTGCGGCCACAGCAGCAGCGGGCGGGAGGCCTCCAGGTGTGGCAGGTGTCAGGAGAGGCATGGGGGGTGTGACGGCCTTGCCCACTCGCAAGTACTGGCCACCCAGATCAAAGAGGTTCATGGAGGACACAGCATCCTGGGACGACTGGGCCTTCTCATACTCTGCAGGGCAGAACAGCAGTGAGAAGGGGCTGGGCTCAGGATCAGCTGGAGCCCCTCTTCTCCTGGGACCCCTCCCCGGAACTCACCAATGAAGCCATAGCCCTTGTGCTTGCCAGTCGTGGGGTCCCGGGCCAGTGTGCAAGACTTGATTTTGCCAAAAGCTTCAAACACACTCTTGATATCATCATCTGAGAGGTCCTGGTGTACAGAGGCCACGTAGATTCGGTTGAAGGCTCGAGCCTCCTCAGCCAGCTGGTCTATGATGGGCTGGGCCTGACCTATGTTGCTGGGCCTGCCCACCTGAGGAAGAGGTAGGGGATGAAAGCTACTATCAGCCCAGGCTTTTGGGATGGCATTCCACACATCTGTGGGGGGCTTGACAAGAGCACTATGTGCTCAGTTTAAGGACCAAGTCCAGATGACCTCACCTTGATGTTCCTGCCACCCAACATCACTGAGTTCATCTGTTCCAAGGCAAGCTGTGCTGCCTCTGGGACTTCATACTCCACGAAGGCAAAGCCCTAGACACAGGGAGGTGCTGTCAGGCTAGAAGAGCAGGGAGGACAAGCCAGGGCATTTGGGGCAGACCAGGCTTGCTTACCTTGTGCTTCATGGTGACTGAGTCCCACGACATATCAATGCTCTTGATGGGGCCAAAGGGGGCAAAGGCCTGGCGAATGGTGTCCTCTCCCAGCTCATAGTAAATGGAGCCCACATAGACACGACACATAATGGCCAGTGCTCGCTGCCGCTGAGCTGCCATCTGCAGCAGGATAGAAGGAGAGAGCCACTGGCTTGTCAGAGGGGCAGAAGGCTCAGCAGCCCTCTCCCCTCCTGGACCACCCACCCAACTCTGCTGTGGGAAGGGCTCCCCATACAGCAGTGAGGTGCAGGCTGAGGCCCTGCAATCAGGGCATGGGGGTCAGCAGGACCCCTCCCTGAGGAAAGAAAGCCAGTCCCAATGGCAGGACATGGAAGAACCCAGTCCACCAAGGTCCCAGGTAGACTGGCAGCAAAGCTGACAGGTGTCAGGAGGCTCAATGACCACCCTGCAGTCTGGTGCCAGGTACCCTGGACTAGGCTGGGAGATCTTCCCAAGAACCTGGCCAAATATTGGGACAGAAGAGGGAAGGAGGAGCTGTCCAAACCAGTGGGACACACTGGCAGGGAGGCCAGAAGAGAGGGTGGCAGAGACAGAGCAGCCACTGCCCAGAAGAGATCCCAGGGAAGGAGCTTGGGAGCCCAGACAGGGGCTCTCTGGAGAGAACAAGGAGCAAGCTGCTCATGCAGGGAGACTCAGGAAGGGATTCAGTGTGCTCTTCATGCTCCCCATCCCAAAATCTCCACCCCCACAAAAGAGCTACTGGGAGCCCATGACCGTAGCCACAAGAGCTGGCCCAGGTAAGAGCATCATGAGGTAGCAGAGAACCCAACAGAGAAGTCTCAGGGCTCCTTGGGAGATGGGGAAGTTGTCAGGCCTGGCAGTGAGCTGGGACTTCCCCAAGTACTCTGAGACAGGATCCCTCCCTGACATTTCACCAGGCAGGGGATTCTATTCCACACAACTCTGGGCAGGCTGCAGAAAGGGCCCCATGGCCAGGGCCCTGGCCCTTAACTCAAAGGGCTCCTCTCACCCTAACACAGGTCCCAGTGGCCAGAGACAAGTTAACTTCTTCAGACATTAGTAGGGCAGCCTCCCTCAGAGGGAACTAAAAACGAGGTGAACATCCCCCCAACATAGGACTCCTCAAGGTGGGGGCCTATCTTCCCACACATTAGGAACTCCCTGAATAAGGGACTGTTCCCTCAAATTGGCTCCTGACAGGCCACAGGCTCCTGCTCAGACCAAGGGCCCTGAGAGTACAGTTACCCCTTCTCCAAGAACCCTGGAGATGTGAAGCCACACCCATCCCTTAAGGTCACAGTTCCAAATAAAGGCCATGTCTCCCCTTCAGGGTGAGGCTACCCAACTACTGGTGGGCAGACAGCACTCTGCTTCAGCACATCTCATAGTCCAGGTCTCCTCAAAGGGTCAATAGCTCCCTTTCAAACGCACACTTCCCAGACAGGACACTGTCTCAAATGTGAGGGCAACTCATCCAGAGATGACCCCTCCGAGTGAACACCCCAGAGAAAGAGCCATGTCTCTCCCTCAGGATCTCCCCAGGATAGGGCCAGGCTGCCTCAACTCGCCTCTGGGCAAGAGTGGGCTATCTCCTTCCCAGACTCCTCTTCTCACTGCAGCCATGGTCTTATGACCTCTACCCCTTGCTGGTGGTCAGCTCCATGACCCAAGTCTTTGTTTGCCCTTCCCTCTCTTGCTCACTCAAGTCCCCCCAGGCCCCACCCCATCCATCCATCCGCCCTCCAGAATTTTATGGGGCCAGTTAGGACCCCTCTCTTCTCAGGGGCCTGACCCCAACCCAAGAGTCCGGGCAGCCTGGAGACTGTCGGACTGGCCCACAGGTGCATCCCCCATGTGGGGGTGCAAGGCGCAGATGAGCCTGGCATTGGCAGCTACCCTCCCTGGCTGGCTGCCGCGGCTGCCCTCCGCAGTTACCTGGCCGGTTAGTTTTAAGGCGGGCCCTCAGAGCAGATGGAGGCCTCCCCAGGGGCGGTCCCGGGGTGAGTGCCCACACCACTGGCCCCGCCATGCCTGGCGCTCTGCTGTGCTCGTCCAGAGCTGGCGGGCAGGGCCGGCCAGGGGAGCAAGGTCCCCAGCAGTGGGCTGCACTGCCCCCCTCTAGCCCTGACTAAGGACATGAGCCCCGGAAGAAGTGAGCATTTCTATTGACCGATTGCAAAGGTGAGAGAGGATCTCCAAAGCCCATTGTCACTGCTGCCATCTGAAAGACAGTAAAGACAGAGTTCAGTCTGTTGGAGCCGAGCAGTCTCCCGCTCTTGTCAACACCTCACGCAGACAGCAGCAAGGCCCGGAGTCCCCGCCCTGCCAGGGAGGCCCACCTGCCTTCCCACACTGCCGGCCACTCTGGCTGGCCACTGGCACCTGCCTAGGGGGGCCTCAGAGCCCCAGGTGCCCTGCCCCGCAGCCTTTGCAGCAGGACTGGCGAGGGCCAAAGGAAGGGAGGGAGGGAGGAAAGGGATGGAAGGAGCACTTAACAGCCAAGAAACTGGCAGCGTGAATGTCTGAGGGCTGGGCCTGGGGACATGGTAGAAGGGGTGGGCACTCAAGGCCCAGGAACCTGTCAGCCTCACAGGCTTCTTCCCAATACTGCAGCCTCCAGCCTACAGCAGGACCCATGGACCTCCCTCTCCTCCCCTCCCAGATTGTCTCCTCAGTTCCCTGGTCCCAGCACAGGTGGTCAGGACTCACTGTAGGGGTGGAGGCCTGATAACAGGGGCAGAGAGGATCACACCCTACATGCTGCCACCATAGCTGTGAACAGCCTGGGGGACAAGGGTGTGGGGGAGTCCGAGAGGCACCAGTGGGAAGACCAAGGAGAACAAGGCAGAACTACAGAGAAGGAGTGGGAAGGGAGTGGAGAAGGGGCCTTATCAAGCAACAGGAGGAAAGGCTAGGCCATTCATGCCTCAGAGGGGACCCTGGGGGTCCAGAAAATGAGTCTTGAGAGTTTGAGAGTCATAACACCTTCTGGGGGCAGTCGGCTGCAGGCACAGGAGGAGGCAGAGAAGAGGAGATGGTGGAGGTGGTGGGGAGGGGCAGTGGAGGCTTCCCGGCCCAGGTTGGGCAGGATGGCCTCCAGCAAAGCCAGTCCCAAGGTGGTGGCAGTGGTGTGCAAGAGGGAGGTGGGGCTCACCTGCAGGTTGGTGAGCTGCTGCTGCTGGTGTGCGATGGTCTGTTTCACCAGCACACTCTTTATACTCTGCTCCATGGCATACTTCTTGGCCTACAAGAGATGGCAGTGAGGAGCACTGGGGGCTCAGCCTGCAGGGAGACAGCCTGACCCACTGACTATGGATGAGCAGTTAAGCCCCCAGTGCCCAGGATGTGTGTTCTCACCTTCTGGAGGGCCTCCTGCTGCTCGGGCGTCAGGGGAGGCAGCCCTAGCTTGGTGCCTGTGCTCTGCCCATTCTCCATCTTGATGGAATCTGTGCCCTGGAGGAGGGAGCAGGACAGCTGTTCTAGAAGGAAACTCAAGGTCTTCCTCATGAGACCCCAGAAACCCTAGACCCTTTCTCCCTAGACCCTTCAAATCAAGGGGCAAACCTCCAGTATAAACTGTCTCCTGCCTAGTTTGGATAAGGTCTGCTCTTCTGACACGGCTGTCCCCAGCCAGGCCTCTTGTCACATGCAGGACCCATGGCTAGGACAATGACTAAACCAGGCAAGTACCTAAGAGGTCCTGGCCAAAATGGCCTCCTCAGGCAGAAAGTATAGGAGTCAGCCCATTATTGAGAATCTGACCCCAGAGTCCCCATCCTAAATCCTGCATTTACTGTCCCCCGGGGCAGAAAGAGCAATAATAGGACTCTGGAAGTTCAGAGACTCCTAATACCTAGGCTGCCTGGCACTCCAGCCTCTTGGCTTCCTCATAAGACACAGGCCACACTGGAACAAGTAAGGGCATCTAGAGACACTCAGCACTTCTCCCAGAGAGCCTGGGTGCTGCCCCACAGCACATGAGCCCTCCAAGAGGCAGTAATCCACCTCTACTACATTCCTGTATGGGCTGTGCTCAGCCCACTGGGAGAAACCAGGCATATAACAGCTTCAAAACAATAGAACCCTAGCCAAGTGCCTACAGAACAGGGAGTGTTGGGCTGCAATGGGCTTGCCACAATGACTGCTTGATGTTACCAGAGTTGTGTTTACATTCCTCCTATCAAAGTTGTTTTCAAGTTTTTTGTTTTTTTTGGGGGGGGGTTGTTGTTGTTGTTTTGTTTTGCAGAAGAAGAACATGGCCATGTCGGCAGGGAGAGAAGCCCAAAGAGAGCAGAGAAGCCCAATGTGAGAGCAGCAGGCCCTGGAGAGCAAAGGGAGCTGGACTGCATGCTGACCAGCTCCAAATACCACTGGTGCTTTTTTCGCCTTCCAGATTCAGCCTGAGAGAGAAAAGTCTGCCGCCTAGGAGTGACACACAGTACTGAAGTACAAAGGAGGCAGACAGGAAACCCTAACCTGACCATGAGTGTTGGAGTTTCCAGACCAAGGTCAAAAGGCAGGAAGCTTAAAGGGCCACTTCATGGGCCATCAGAGCCCAAGAAGACCCCAAAGTCTCTCAAAGGCTGACAGTAGACAGGACCAGTGGTTGTAATCTGGCTCATACGAAGCCTCTCTTCTGACCTCCCAGCTGGCCCCAAGTCTGTTCTTCCTTAGTGGGAGAGGACCTGAGGCTGTAAAGCTAGAGCAGGCTGTCACCATGGAAATCAATGCCAGTTCTTCTCAGCCCCCTAGAAACTTTTCAATCTCCTCTTTGTCTTGGTGAACAAAAGGCCCTTTTCCCACCAACTAGTGGCTGGCTGCCTGGCCAGGACCGGGAACTTCAGCCCCCACAACTTCCCAGGAGCCAGGCTGCATAAAATGTCCCCGTCCAACTCCCCCTTCCCACCAGTGCCAGAGAGGTCAGGAGGGCCTAGCCCAAGAGGCTACCAGGCCACCTTGCTGAGGCCTGCTGGGACCCTGTGGAAGCAAGCAGTGACATGGAGAAGCACAAGGAACCTATCACCTAGCAACAACACTTCCCACAGGACCTGATCCCATGGGCAGGTACCTGAGGAAATAGATTAACCCACACCCATCCTTGGGCTCAGAGAAGGTGGGGAGTTTCCTCACTACACAAAGATGCAAACCTTTGACTTGCATGATGTTTTATTTAAATCAAAATACAGAGCTAAAATGGAAATCCCCATTTCTGGCTCTATACATAATGCTGACATTCTGCAACAGCAGACCCACCATCCTGCACAATGCTGAGAGCCAGCACCAGCGACAGCTAGGCCACAGCTCCCCATCTGGCCAGCCAACTGCTAGGCCCTGCTAGGGACTCAAGACTAGCTGGACTCATTGGGAAGAGGACAGGGCAGAAGCAGGGTTGGGAGGGGGGCAGAAGAGGCACCAGGATAGGCCCAAATCCTGCAGGCACTATCTATCCAGAAGTCAGAGAAAGTTTTCTAGGTTCCTCCCCACCTGCCCCAATCAGGCTTCTCCAAGACCAGGATCCACAGATAGGCAGGCTGGCAGAGGGAGAGAATGCTCAGGGTCAGTACCTGTGGAGGTTTCCATTTGTCTCCTGCTGCCACCACTGCTGCCGCCGCCGCCGCCGCTGTTGGCTCAGACCCCCCTCCTTGCTGGCCATTAACCTGCTGCAGGCAGGAAGGAGATGCAACCAACAGTCACACAAGCTGCCTCCCAGGCCCTCTCATCTTCAAGCTATGGTCAGTCCCCATATGTAGGAGGGAGGCTGGACAGTGCCATAGAAGGGCCCCTGAATATGCATTCCCAGCATTCTTCCTACCTGACATACTGCCCACCCTCAAGCCTGCCAGCACACCTGCCCAAAACCCAGACAGAAAGCAAGCCAGCAGCTGGTGAAGGCCTGAGTTGGGAATCTCCTAGGGAAGGGACCCCAGGTCAAGGAAAGCAGCCTTTCCTGCTGACAGACTGGGTCAGGTTAGATGACAAGGTGAGTTGCTAGTTGTCTCCCTCCCCATCCCCTCCTCAAGCAGAAGAACTGCCTTCTGAACACCCTAGGCCAGTACTCAGCCTGGCATTTGTCCCAGAGTATCAATAGGCTCTGATAAAACCTAGGCCTCCCTTCCCCAGTAGCCAAATTGCAAGGCTGTTTGATTCCTAGAAAGGCATCTGAGAGGCTGGCTTTCTACACTAACAAGACCCATCCCAGAGGGGGCATAGACTATTGCTGCCCAGAGCCAGCCCTCAGGAGGGAACAGCTCCTACCATGGCCGACTGGGGTGGTAGAAGAAACAGGCCTCAGGTGGGGTGGGCAAAGACAGGAGAGGGGGAAGTGAGACTCACTCCACCTTCACAGAGGCTACAATGGGAAGAGGATGGAACATGCATATCCTACTCCAGCTGATGACATGATCCATAGGTATTTAAGGACATGAAGGGATGGCTGTGTCCACTCTTAAGGGCTATGCTCAGACAAAGCCAGAGGCTGGCTGTTGGCCAGGGTGTCTCAGGTCCTTATGCTTCTCAAGAAGGAACAGCAGCAGTGTCATGTACTAAGAGGTGATGGGCTTGGAAGCCGTGCCAACCCAGCCTGCACCTGGAGCTGCTCTTGATGCTACCAACACGAGTACTCCACTGCCCAGCTCATCTCCACAGCTGTTCAGGAATGGAGGGGTTGCTGTGACACAGCCACCTCAGAACAGAGGCTGCTTCTCAACACCCACAGCAAAAGCATGCTTCACGTGCAGCCCTGACACTGGTGAGCAGGGTCAACTTGGGGCATTGGGTCCTGCTTCTCCACATTATTGCACTAGCCAACTCAGAAATAAGGATAAGGGGGCTGGAAAATTGGCTTAGCGGTTAAGGTGCTTGCCTGCAAAGCCTAAGGACCCAGGTTCAATTCTCCAGATCCCACATAAGCCAGATGCACATGGCTAGAAGCTCTGGTGTGCCTATTTCTCTCTCTCTCTCACACACACTGTAATAAATAAAAGTAAAATATTTTAAGAAAAGAAATAAGGATCATGTTGAGACCAGGAGACAGCTCACAGAAGACAAAGTACAGGACACCCCACCTCATTTACCCCATTTACAGCAGAGCAAGTCACACTGAACTAGGGATCTGGTCTAACAGTCACTAGGAAAGCCTGGAGAAAACTCCTTTGCCACCACAGCTGGTCACATACTGTCACTTCTGGCAATGGAAATGGGAATAGTAGGCTTTGTAGTCCCAATGCTCCTGGGTGGAAAGCCTGAGAGATGGTGCTACCAAAAGACTCAGATGCACACGCCTGCTCTGCCCCAGCCCAGAACCAAAGGATTATTTCCATCACAAGACCAAAAAAAAAAAAAAAAAAAAAAATCAACTTGGAGCCAAGTGTAGTGGTGCTTGCCTTTAATTTCAGCACTCAGGAGGCTGAGATAGGAGTGAGACCCTGCCTTTAAAAAAAAAAAAAAGGTGCAGTGGCTAGAGATCCTGCTGTGCCCATTCTCTCTCTCTCTAATAAAATAAAATTTGCTCTTAAAAAAAGAAAAAAATGTGCCTTAAAAAAAAACCCACAAAAATGCAAGCAACAGTAACCCGGGGACACAACACCTAAGGTTCTAGGTCACAGGATCCTTAGCTATGCAGGAGGATCACCTATTTCTCGGGCAACCATTATGATTTACTGAATCATCTTTCATGAGGCCCTTAGTCCCTGCACAGAGAAAGTGAGACACAGGTTCTAGCGGTTGTTAGTACCATCAATAACACCAGCATCAGAGCCCTGCTGCAGGACACTGTCTTCCATCTGTTCAGGTCCCTTCACAGGGTACAGTGTAGCTTCCTGGGTAGCCAGGCTTCTGCTGAGCACTGCAGGAGCAGCAATACAAGAAAGAGAGTGACAACTCTCTTGGGAGCCTCATGGGCAACTGTAGGCAGACAAAGAATATTCCAACTGGAACTTAAGATGATCTCTGTAGTCAGCAAGTGCTAAGTAAACAAAGCACAGGACAACAAGAAAGTGACTGTGAAGCATACACTAGGCCATGGCAGCCAGGGAAGATCCCTTTGTGAAGTAACATGCAAACTAGTTTTTTCAGGAGGCAAGAAAGTATGTCCATGGAAAAGGAAGAAGGGGCAGGTAATGGTCCCAAGTGGCAGCAATTTGAAAAAAGAGAGAAAAGCAATGAGTCAAAGAAAGACTGAACTACTGAGATAGGGCTATTAGGCTGTCTCTGTAGCCACCAGACGAGAGTCCAAGGGAGAGGAGGCCTTTCTATACCTGCCAGTATTTTTCCTCGCCAGACCTGTTCCCAAGATCTGATGTGGGTAGCATGGGTAACGGGATTTGTTATGCCCAGCCAAAACAGATAATACAGCCCTTCTAGACGATACTACTCAAAATTTTGGGGTTGGGATGGATAAATGGCTCAGTTTTAAAGATACTTGTTTGCAAAGTTTGACAGCCTGGTTTTGATTCCCTAGTAATCTGTGTAAAACTTGATGCACAAACTGGCACATGTGTCTAGTTCATTTACAGTGGCAGGAAGCCCTGAAGTATAAATAAGAACATTTAAAAATCAATAAGGGGTAGCTCAATGGTAAATCTTCCCAGCACATTCCAGGCCCTAGGTTTACACCCAACTGGGGAAGGGGGTAAGAATGTTGTAAGACTTCCCAGAGATCATGCTGTGTCAAGACTGGGACTTGACAATTGAGGATTTAAAGAACATGTGTTAACCTTAACATTTGTGTGGTAATGATCACCACACTGAAAACTCCTAATTCCGGGCTCGGGCTTACCGCTCACATTCATCTACCTGGGGCCTTGCCACAGTAGATACGGGCCCCACCTCACTCCTCAGTCCACTTTAGGCACCCACTCTCCTCCAACATCTTCCAAAGTTTCATTTCCCTCTCCTTCATCACCCTTAACTAACCACTTGAGGACAGTCACTAAGTCACTAACTTGGTTTTCTCTTCACAAATATTTGCTCTTGTGGCTTCAAGGAACAGCAGGGGCTGGGCGTGGTGGTGCACGCCTTTAATCCCAGCACTCGGGAGACGGAGGCAGGAGGATCACTGTGAGTTCCAAGCCAGCCTAGACTACAAAGTGAGTCCCAGATCAGCCTGGACTAAGGTGAGATCCTACTTGGGGGGGGGGGGGAAAGAGGCTGGGCGTGGTGGTGCACACCTTAAATCTCAGTACTGGGGAGGCAGCAGCAGGAGGATCACGGTGAGCGCAAGGCCACCCTGAGACTACACAATAATTCCAGGTCAGCCTGGATTAGAGCGAGAACCTACCTCGGAAAAAAAGAAAAGGAAAAAAAAGGTAGCAGATACAGGTGCCACGCACTGGCTGTCCCTCACAAGCTAGGGCATTTTGAGCAAGTGCCCCCTTTCCAATGGAACAGGGTGCAACTGCCGGGTCAAGGCTGAGCAAAGGCAGCCGGTGTACACTACTTGACCTTACCGGTTCAGCCTCCAGCTATCTGACTAAGTCTTCTCAGACCGGACTCCATCCCTCTGGGTGAGGGCTGGGGAAGGGTGGCGGTAATAAAAGGATGAAACGCTGTAGGGTAGGTCCGGGAAGGCTGTGGCCCTCAGCTAGGCGGGGAGGCAGACCTGTGGCAGTCACTGTTCGTGCACTGCAGAGCAGAGCGGGGCAAGGCCCGCCCCTCCGGGCTCTCAAACCACCCTAGCACCGCGGCTCCCTCGGGCACCCGGCACACGGCACCGCAGTGCAAGACAGCCCCTCACACCAAGGCAGGCAGCCTTACTCTAGTTTCCCGTTGTACATCAAGGTTACCGCATAGGGCCGGGGGCAGAGAACCTGCTCGAAAGGTGTGTGCAACAGGACGGGGGTCCCCCGCCTGGCCACGCGGCACTAGCGCGGAGCTAAAGGTTCAGGTCCGCGCGATCCCAGTCCCCTGCAGACGCCGCGGCTCCGGGACTACCCGGCAGGGATCTAGTTAGGTCTCCCCGGCCTCCGGAAGCTGGAATCCTCGAGCCGGAAGCTGCGGCATCGGGCCGCCACCCGCTCCGCCCCCGCCCTGCATGCCCAGGGCTACGAGAGGGTCTGTGCGGGGCCTAGAGAGCCGCTGCGCACTCGGGGGTCCTCCGCACCCAGGCCCGGCAGACGACGCGCTCCGGCCAGCTGGCGGCCGCCCCCAACTGCGGGGGGCTCACTTACGAGAGCTATGGTCGCCGTCGCCATCTTGCGTCCGTCGCGGCCGCTGCGCGCGCCACACGCTCCTGCTCTCTCCGAAGTCTCGCGCGATCTGGGCGCCGGTCTAGGAATTCTCGCGATGTAAGACCTTTTGCCCGCTGCGTGGAAAGAGAAAGGAACGCCTTTCCGGGCTGGGAAGTTAACGCCCCCTACCGGGCGGGGCCGGGAGAGGCCTGCAAAAACAGGGCTGGAGCGCTGGGGACCATCCCCTGGCGAGTTCATTTGTGTCACCTCCCACTCAGGATTTGCTCCAACTCTCTTACCTACTTCACACACACCTGTATTTCAGTCGAACCCATTTTCTGGAAACAAGAAGAGCAGCCGACCCTGAGTAGACAAATGACAAAAGGACCTTGCACCTTCTTCGCTTTGTCAAATCTCTGGAGTTCCTGTTTAATTGGGTACTTGCTATCCTTCTAGTGATTCATAAAACGGTAGTGCTTAAGCCGGGCGTGGTGGCGCACGCCTTTAATCCCAGCACTCAGAGGTAGGAGGATCACCGTGACTTCGAGGCCACCCTGAGACGACATAGAGAATTCCAGGTCAGCCTGGACTAATGAGACCCTACCTTGAAAAAAAAAACATGGTAGTGCTTCTCGGATAATATTCAGCCACTAAACTTCCTTACAAGCCGGTCTTGTGGGAACAGTCTGAAGGCACAGAGTACACACTGGTCCCTAGACTCTGGGCTGTGTTTAAAGGCCCCGTGTGTTCATCAGTGCTGTGGAAGGAACTTCCCTGACCATTGCCATGGCTGCATCCAAGTTTTTAACCCTAACCCCTAACCTAAGGTCTCCCCCTGACTGTATGAGCATTCTGCTGTGAACCCTGGGAAAATATGGAATTGAATACTAGCAAAATATGACAGATTATTTTCCTCCCTCTAATACCACAGGAAAGGAACTTTATGAAGACACAGCCTACAAGGGCAGAGAAATGAAATGCTGTGGAGCTGCCTTAACCAACTGGGCTATGCAGGTAGTGTCTAGGATTGTTTGGGAAAGCAAGCCCAGCTGGAAAAAGCACTCCAGACCTCTAACCCTACCATCTGGTGCTGGCAGGCGCTTACCCTGCCAACAGGGGCTGGAAGTTAGCTCCACTCAGAGAGGAGTACAGAGACCTAGCTCTGTTTCAAAAGTAGGGGAGAAAGCGGCCTCCTCCCCTACCTTAGAGACTGACCTCATACAAGTGCCATCTGGGCTTCTCCAGAGGAAGTCTCTCTGCTGCAACTTTCAGCTCTAAAAAAATTTAAAAAAAAAAAAAAAAAAAAAAAGGTAGCAGTGAGGGGTGCCTGGTAGAAGGGCCCAGCCAGACTCCTGGCGTACAGGCTCACCAAGTGCTAAATCCAAGCCAAGCTCACTCTTTTTTTTTTTTAAATTATTTATTTATTTATTTGAGAGCGACAGACACAGAGAGAAAGACAGATAGAGGGAGAGAGAGAATGGGCGCGCCAGGGCTTCCAGCCTCTGCAAACGAACTCCAGACGCGTGCGCCCCCTTGTGCATCTGGCTAACGTGGGACCTGGGGAACCGACCTCGAACCGGGGTCCTTAGGCTTCACAGGCAAGCGCTTAACCGCTAAGCCATCTCTCCAGCCCCCAAGCTCACTCTTAAGCATAACTGGACAGCCAGGATCACCAAGCACCAGACGATGAGGAAACAAGACTCAGAAGGAACCAAGGCAATCAAGGAAGCAGAGTTTTTTAAAGCTAAAGTGATATGCTTAGAGATATTAGAGATTAAAAAAAAAAAAGGCCGGGAGTGGTGGCGCACACCTTTAATCCCAGCCCTTGGGAGGCAGAGGTAGGAGGAACACCGTGAGTTCGAGGCCACCCTGAGACTACATAGTGAATTCTGGTTCAGCCTGTGCTAGAGTGAGACCCTACCTCGAAAAGCCAAAAACCAAAACAAAACAAAACAAGAGCATTAATTGAACAAGAAAGAATTCTTTTTTTGTTTGTTTGTTTTTGTTTTTTTTAGGTAGGTCCCAGCTTAAGAAAGCATTCTTCCACATGAAAAAGTTGAGAAGAAAATGAGCAGTTCAATAGGCTTGAAAAATAAAGTCGAAATCTCCCAGAAGGCCTACAACAAAAGCAGGTAGCTAGAAAACAGATCGGCCAGTATGATTCCAGAACTCAGGAGGCTGAAGTAGGAAAATCATTGTGAGCTCAAGACCAGCCTGGGACTACAGAGTGAGTTCCATGGCAGCCTAAGCTTCAAAAACAAGGGCTAGAAAAGTGGCTTAGACACCTGCTTGTAAAGCCTAAAGGCCCGGGTTAAATTCCTCAGCACCCGTGTAAAGCCAGATGGATAGAGTGGCACATGCATCTGCAGTTCATTTGCAGTGGTAGGAAGCCCTAGCGTGTTCCTTCTTTGTCTCTCTCTGCTTGCAAATAAATATGTAAAAAAAAAAAAAAGAACTAACCCTATTCCCCAGTACCCATGTAAAGCCAGATGCACAGAGTAGCACATGGTCTGGAGACAGCTTTGCAGTTAAGGCACTTGCCTGTGAAGCCTAAGACCCTAAGGACCCAGGTTTGATTCTCCAGGTCCCACGTAAACCAAATGCACATGGTGGCATATGTGTCTGGAGTTCGTTTGCAGTGGCTAGAGGCCCTGGTGCACTCACTCTCTCTCCCCTCCCCCATCTCTAATAAATAAATATAAATAAAATTCTAAAAAGGCCCTGGTGTGTGTGTGTGTGTGCGCGCACACACACATACACACAAAACTCTCTCTCAAATAAATAAATAAATAGGTCTAGGAAGATGGTTCAACTATTAAAGGTGCTTGCTTGCAAAGCCTGCTGGCCCAGGTTCCATCCCAAAACCACCCACATAAGCTGGATACAAAAACTGACACAGCCAGGCATAGTGGCCTTTAATCCCAACACTTGGAGGCAGAGGGAGAAGGAACGCTGTGCGTTCAAGGCCACTCTAAGACTACATAGTGATTTCTAGATCAGCCTGGACTAGAGTAAGACCCTACCTCAGAAAAAAAATAAAACAAAAAACAAACCAGGCATGGTTGTGCATGCCTTTAATCCCAGTACTTAGGATGCAAAGGTAGGAGGATCACCATGATTTCCAGGCCACCCTGAGACTACATAGTGAATTCCAGATCAGCCTGGACTAGAGTGAGACCCTACCTTGGAAAATCAAAAAAAAAAAATTTTAAGTAAATCAAAAACTCTAACAATCACACCATTTGTATTCTCCAGAACTAAGAACCTGTGCACCTCAAACAGAACCTCTAAATGGAGGGTGGGGGCGGCGGGCGGCAGGGAGCTGAAGCTCACCACCACCACCAGGGGGAGCCAGAAGAACCGCCCTCTGGTGGCAACTTGAGTTAGGAATGTATGTACAACTGCATCCAGGTACTTGGTGCGCAACACTGCGCTGACTTGGCACACAGAAACTCATGCCATCCTTACATAAGTCCTGTACAGCAGTGCTGCCTCCATTGCTCTGGATGAGGAGGTACAGGGAGCAGTAGACCCACTTTAAAGCCCGGCCCTTGGGACACTCAATTACACCTCTCAGAAGACAAGCATAGGTAGAGTCTCACTCTAGCCCTGCTGACCTAGAACTCCCCCTTTAGCCTCCAGGCTGGCCTCAAACCCACAGTAAACCTCCTACTTCATCCTCCTAAGTGCTGGGTTTAAAGGCATGTGTCACCATGACTTGCAAGCACACCTCAATGAATTGTACAGGAAATAAGGAAAGCAGAAATGTCAATACAGAAATAATTCAAGCAAGTTTTTCTTTTCTTTTTAAAAAATATTTTCATTTATTTGAGAGAAAAAGATAGAGTAGGTATGGGCACACAAAGGCCTCTTGCCACTGCAAACGAACTCTAGACACATGCACCACTTTGTGCATCTGGCTTTACATGGGTACTGAGGAATCAAATCTGGGCTGTTGAGCTTTGCAAGCAAGCACTTTTAACCACTGAGCTATCCTTCTAACCCCCTCCCTTTTTTTTTCTTTTTTGACAATGGATGAGTCACTAAGAATTTCCAAACCACAGGGATAAAGAAAAGATCAGAGCTGGGTGTGGTGGCACATGCCTTTAATCCCAGCACTCAGAGACAGAGATAGAACTGCTATGAGTTTGAGGCCAGCCTGGAACTACAGAGTGAGTTCCAGGTCATTCTGGGTTAGAGCAAGAACCTACATCGAAAAACCAAAACAAAGCCTGGCATGGTGGTGTATGCCTTTAATCCCAGTTTGTGGGAGGATTGCTGTAGGTTCGCAGCCACCCTGAAATTACACAATGAATTCCAGGTCAGCCTGGGCTAGAGTGAGACCTTTCCTTGAAAAAGAAAAGAAAAGAAAAACCCAAAGCAAACAAAGCCAAAAAGCAAGAAAGAAAGATCAGGAGAGACTGAAAGAGAAGAACTCATACAAAGGGTCAGAATTTAGAGGCATGACAAGTCTTAGTAGAAAAACATGAAATGACACCCTCAATGTCCTTGAGAGACATGGCTGTCAGCTAAGCCAACCTTCTTGTACCTGGATACACTTTAAAGCACATGTGAGATTAGAATACAGGTGAGCAAACAAAGACACCATAACTTCCCACATACATGTATCTCCGACAGCTTGGGGGTGTTGTTCCTCAAATGGAGTGGGGGAAGAAGGATGGGATCCAGAGAGGAAAAAAAGGAGTGCTCTAAAATGCTAGTTCAGGGTAACTAAGGCTCACTACTGGGCTACAATACAAGCAGCCAGGGGCACAGGACTCACATAGTGGGGCTACAAGAAAAGAAGAAATTGTCACTTATGTCAGTCCTAAGGATTGAGAGGATGGCCATACTTATTGCAGAGAAATCTAAGCTTAATCAGTGGCAGACACATACATCAAACTAAACAAGAGAGGAAAAGACAATTATTAATCCCAGAGAAAACAAAAAGTTATGCAAGGAAGGAAACACAGCCTAGGACCCCTTGTTCTCCACTGAAACCTACAGTAATGAAACTATACTACTACTTGGGAAGCTGTGCTGTCCATCACACTGGGATGACGCTGGATGAGGGTGGCAGGTAGATGTCTCCCCCTAAAGGTTTCCATCTGGGAATACCTCATGTAGAAAAACCAATAAACAGGATTAAAAGCATGCTTGTGGTTTTGAAAAACCAAGATTTTAAGTACCTGAAGATAAAAGAATTCAATTTGCTGAAAATCAGTCTATAAGAGTGCATTTATTATTTGCTATTGCCCCCTCCCCACCAAAAAATTCCACTTTTAAAACTATGCATAGTCAGATGTGGTGGATCATGCCTATAATCCCAGTACTTGGGAGGTAGAATCAGGAGGATCACTGAAAGTATGAGGCCAACTTGGTCTAGATAACCAACTCCAAGCTAGCTAGGGCTACAAAGTGAGGATCTGTCTAAAAAGAAAATAATCAGCTGGGCATGGTGGCACACACCTTTAATCCCAGCACTTGAGGGGCAGAGGTAAGAGGATCATACTGAGTTTGAGGCCACCCTTAGACTACAGAGTGAATCCAGGTCAGCCTGGGATACAGTGAGACCCTACCTCAACCCCCCCACCAAATAAAACCAAACAATATGGGCTGGAGAGATGGCTTAGTGGTTAAGGCACTTGCCTGCAAAGCCAAAAAACCCAGGCTCCATTCTCAGGACCCATTAGACCAGATGCACAAGGTGGCGAATGCATATGGAGTTCATTTGCAGTGGCTGGAGGCCCTGGCATGCCCATTCTTGTATTTTTTCTTTTCCCCCTCTTTCTATCTCTCAAGTTAATAAATCTTAAGAAAAAAATCAAATAATATGCATATAACTCTGAAAACATAAAATCAACAGAGGCATGATAAAGTGCAGCAATGGTAGCTCTCATGCTTTTAACTTCAGTTTAATCACTCATACATTGTTAAGCATTTGTTTCTCCAACTGTGTAAGTCCATGCACAATCAGTTTAGTCTCCTAGAATATGTTCTTTGAGATCTGCAATTTCAAGTCGAAAGGTATGAGAACTTAAAAGCTTGGAAATATTACTGGAATGTTTAAGATTACTTGAAATTCCCCACCATAGTTCATTTATTAGCTGTGCCTTGGCAAATTTGCTTTGATTTTGGCTTTGGTTAAGGTTTTATAGTAGGCAGCATGCCCTTTCTCCTGAGTCCATTCTCTTAACCATGGGAACCCAGGAAAGTTAGTCCCCATGGCAAAAGGTGTGACCTTGAGTTGAACATTATCCTGGATTATCTAGGTGGCTCCAAATTAATCACAGGAGTCCCATGGAGAACCTGTTGGCAGAAAACTAGGCAGCCAATCCATGACAAAAACTGAACCTTATGCTGCTGGCCTGGAAGGTGGAGGGAGGGAAGAGAGGAGAGGCAAGGAAGGTGGTGCCTCTAAAAGCTCAGCTAACAGTCGGTGAGAAAGCAAGGACCCCAGTCCTACCACTGTAAGGAAGTGGACTTCTGCTAACAGCTTAAATGAGGAGCTGGAGACTTAGCTTAGGGGATGAGTGCTTGCCAATTAAATGAAGGGCCCTAGGATGGGTCCTTAGGATCAGTCTAGTTCCGGGGGGGGGGGGAATTACAAAAAGACAAAAGAGGGAACTAGCTTAAATGAGCAGGAAGTAAGTTTCCCCCAGAACCTCCATGAAGTATCTTAGCCCATTGACACCTTGATCTTAGACTACTAGTGAGACCCTGTATCAAATTTCTGACTTACAGAATTATAACACATTTGTGTCATCCCAAGCCTCTGGGTGTGTGATGCTACAGCAGCAATATGGAACTGATATAGTGGTAAGCCTTCCTGGTTTCACATTTGAAATGCTTATAAAGAAACCTGAATGCATTTAATTTATACATACAATTTAAAATGTTTAAGATTATTTAAATTTGAAACTGGAGGACAGTCAGTTTAAGAACCAATAAACCAGGATGGTTGGAAGGAGTGAAGAATCCACTGGGGTACTGAAACCTACAAGATCGAAAAGAGTTGGAGAGAAAAAGACAGAGCCAGCTACATCCTCAGGGCCCCAACATGTAGCTACCACTGGGAGGAGTGGGCCATGCCTCACCTCTGAACACCCTGGCCAGGGAACACAGCAGGGAGACATCCCCTTGGGGGCGGGGCATGAAGGAGAGCACAGGCTCTGGTCTCAAGTGTATGGAAGGTCAGAGACAAGGTTTGGAGCTGGTCTGCATGGGACCTGGGGTGGAATGGTGGGGGAGGCTGGTTGCCCACAGGCTCAACTCTTATTCTCCAGCTTGGTCTAGCCTGCCTGGCGTTTCTGACACCTGCAGGGCTCCTAGCCTGGATTTTCTGTGCCAACAGGGGATGGGGGCTGTTGCCCATCAGATGGAGCAGTTCCCCTAGCAGAGGTCCATCCAGATTGACCCCCACACTCCACTCCAAGTGGAGCTCCCTCAGCCCCTGATGGGCTTCATGACCACCTCAGAGTTCCACACTGCTGCAGGAGACCAGAGGGCCTCACCAGCAGGCCAGTGTTCATCAGCATCCAGGAATGCCAGCCAGGCTGAAGGCATCTCTGGGGAGCAGGGCTCTTCCCCACTGGACAGCCCTGAGCGGCTGCATCTGGCCTGGGCCTCCAGGGCTGAGAGGGTCAGGCTTGGGCTCCTCGGTATTTGAGGAAGGTGGTCTCCAGAAAGGCCCCTAGCTTCATCCGGTCATCCTACAGCGGTCAGGTAGACACGGAGGTAACAGGCAGCCCCACTCAGCCTGCACCCTACAGACCCTCCGCACAGCCCACCCACCTCGTGCAGGAAGCCATAGTGCACCAGCTCAGCTGCGAGATCCTGGGCGCTGTCCGCTGAAGCAAGAACATGGGACAACGGGTGAAGTTGCAGAAGCGGTTGCCACCCCAACCATAGCCTGCCGCCCAGTCCCCAACAAACCTACTTGGAAGCAGGTCATAGGTAAGCTGCCGGTGCAGCCGGTCCTCCAGCACCAAAAGCAGCGTGAGCTGTGGACGAAAGGGCGTGGTCAGGCAGGGCCTAAATCTGCCCCACCCCTTCCCCCCTCGCCCAGGGCACTGCTCACATGCCAGCGAGCCTTGTCCTCACTTCTCTCCAGATTGCACTGCATCTGCACAACCTGGGAGCAGAGAGGCCGTGTCACTCACAAGTGTGGAGCCCAGCAGGGGCAGGGAAAGGAAAGCACATCTACTGTGCCACACTGGGGTGTAAAGAAAACTCCCAGAAAGAAGGCGTCGGGCCTGGCTGGTGGGACAACTAGAGCACCTTGCAAAGGAGGGAACTGTGGGAAGCCCAGAGATCGATGTAACTGAGCTGAAGGGCATGGTGCCAGCAAAAGCAGGTTTGCAGAGGCTGGAGCTCAGGTGGAGGACTCCCCTGCCCCTGTGCATAGTGAGGAGCCAGGCAGCCCCTTGACTGCTGGGATGTGAACTGGGCACTGTGGAAGGGAGGAAGGAGATAGGGGATGGGAAATGGATATGGCCAAAGCTTCTGGTACCCATCCAGTGCAGACATGACCAGGTGAGAAGATACAAGGCGTAGGCAGAAGGCAGAAGACAGCCTGGCTGGAGGGTTTAAGTAACTGTGGTCTCTCTCTGGAGGTCTTGGGGAGAACCCAGGACAATCAGTAAACCAAGGAAATGGGACCAGAAAGCTGGGTTGAATGAGATTTCCAGAGGAAGGCTGTTTGGAGTGCAGACAGATGGAGCATGCAGCAGGGTGGGAGAAGGGCTGCAGGAGCAAGGAGCCTCTGGGAAGAGGGGTGTCCCAGCTTGATCTACAGCCTCCAAGCCTCCACAGAGGAGACAGCAAGGATCGGCCGTCTGGCAGCCTGGAGAATTGGTCCAGAGAACACAGGTCCCCAGAGAAATACACTGGTTACCTGGACGCGGACAGCGCTGAGCGACCGCACAGTGCACAGGAGTGGTATCTCACCTTCCTGGTCTCTGAGTCAAAGGGTTCTGGTGTTGGGGTCTTGGCCTTCTGGGCCTCCTCAGGGGGTGGAGCCAATACCCGGGGCAGCCCCAGGGGCCGAGCAGCCGCAAAATTCATCAGTGGATAAATCCCATTCCTAGGAACACACCAGGGTATGTCTGGGGGCTCAGGCCTGACAGTGCCATCCCCAGTCTCATACCAGCCTCACCTGACATCCTCCAGGAATTTGTCCAGCTCCAAGAAGGACACCTCTGAGTACCTAGCATGGTGTGGTAAGCACATGAGGAGTGGCCAGCCTGGGGCTGGGCTAGGGAACTAAGAGGGGAGGACTCTGGTGACCACTGCTCACCGCCACTGCATGGGGGGGCCTTGGGGTTGGGGCATCTCTGCCAAGATCGCATGCATGTCCATTGCCTTGGTCTTCTCCTCCACCACATTTTCAGGCATAAGGTCTGTAGAACACAGAGGTGGAGCTAGGCCAAGGTCCTGCAGGATCCCTTCCACATTCTGACCCCTAGTTCCTGGCCCACTCAACCCTCTCTGCCTCTCACACTGGTGCTGGATGAAGCAGTGGGCTGCCAGCAACTTCAGTGAGTGCACTTCAAAGAGCACACGGTGGAAGAGGAGGTTGTGGGCAGAGGGTCGATGAGCAGGGTCCCGGGCCAGGCAGGAGAGGATGAATTCCTGGGGAATGGAGAGGAAAGGTTGGTGGTGAAATGGAGGTTCCCTTCTCTAGACCCAGCATGAGAGATGAGGAGACTTCCTGGAAACGCCAGACCCCTAGTCGTGCGGCAGGTACTTTCTCACAGGAATGCACACAGGCTAAGGCATCCCACTAGCAGCCAGGACCTGATTCTGTGAACCTGAGGACAGGCAGACCCAGGCTCATCAGTGCCCTACTTCCCTTCACCTGCACTGAGCTCCAGAGCTCCCCAACCACCTTGAATGCACCCGATCTCGTCTGATCTCCCAGGGAGGCCTCGGGGCAGCAGCCAGCATGCACTCTCAGATGCACTAACCAGCTTAGCACATAACAATCTTGCGCACCTGGAGCCATCCCCAGAGGGGCAGGGCAAGCTGCTCACCCGCATGTTGGGGTCACTCAGCGAGTGCCTGGCTCCAGCTATAGCCTCTTCTGTGACCCGGGTATCCCCGTTGGCCTGGATCTCCAGCACAGCCATCTGGGTACAGACATGCAGGAGAGACTGTGTGGGTGAGATAGTGGCCGAGCCCAGCGGGGGAGGGGCTATGAAGTGTGTGGCCAGTACCTCCAATGCACACATCCCAAAAGAGAAGATGTCCACAGCTGTCCCATTATTGACTTCTGAAAGGGGCAGAATGAGGCAGGATAGGTCAGATGTGTCAGCAGGACACGTACCCCAGGCACCTTCCCGGACTCACCTCCATACTCTGGTGGGAAGAAGTGCAGGTTTCGCAGTTCCTCACGCTCAGCGCGGATGGGGCTCCGGAGGTCATCAGGCAGCGCTACAGGAGAGCAAGGTGCTGAGCAGACCCTCTTTTCCACCGCCCCGGCTCCCCCAGAGACCCTACGCACCATTGGAGAAGATTCGGTACCACACTGCGTCGGCCACCACGGGGAGAAAAGGCGGGCGTCAGCGAGCTGCCCTCAGCTTCCCCGGGGATCCTCAGCCCTGCCCCCCTGCCCCCCTGCCCGCCCTGCCCCGCCAGCACCGGAGCCGATCTTGATGAGGCCGTTGTGCTGGATGAAGATGGTGTCGCTGGTCAGGTTCCCATGGATGATGGGGGGGCTGCAGGCGTGCAGGAAACTGCAGGGAGGGGAACGCAGGAGGAGCGGGGTGGGAGGGCGCCAGTGCGGCGCGCCGGGGCAAGCGCTTGGGCCAGCCCGACTCCTCGCTCACCTGAGTGCCGACAGGATCTGTGTACACCAGCGCTTCCAGGCCTAGCGGCGGACGCGGGGCTCAGTCAGGTGGGCACACAGAGGCGGCTGGCCCGCGGAGTCCACCCCACCGCCCAACTCCTGACCGGAGGCCACTCTGCGCGCCCAAGTCCTTCCTGTCCCTCCCCACCCCCACCGCCCCCCCCCCCCGCGTCCCCAGCCCACTCCCCATACCCGGGCGTTCATGGCCTTGTGGTTCTTCTTGGTCTTTTTGAGGAATTGCTTGAGGCTGCCCGACGACACGTACTCTGTGATGAAGATGACCTGCGGGCAGCGGGCTCTGCCATTGCGGGTGGGTCCTCCCGCCGTCCCACCCAGCCTGTGGCTTCCCCCCTGCCCTGCACCCGGCCCGGCTCACCCTCGCGCGGGCCTCAGAGGCATCCAGCCAGTACTTGTGCAACTTGACGATATTGGGGTGGTCCACCAGCACCAGCTGCTCGAACATGGTCTGGATCTTCTCCTGGGGAGGAGGGCGGTCACGCAGTGCTCACGAGCCGGGACTGGGGTGTGGGGAGGACCACGAGTCTCACCTCATGGGCTGCGAAGGCCCTCCTGTCACCGAAGTGGAGTTCGTTCCACACCACTTCCACCCCCTCCTCCGTGTCCATGGCCAGGAAGGTGCTCTGGATTCCAGGCATGTTCCCCTGGTTCACCTGGGTGGTGGTGGGATGTGTGTCCTGCTACATCAGGGGCGGGTGGGGGACGTGACCCCGTACCGCCATCCCTGACCCACTCGGGGGGAGGGGGCGGGGGACGGGAGGGATCCGGAGGCCGGCCCCAGGAGCACAGGGGGTGGTGTCCAGGGGCTGGACCTGGAGGTGAAGCAGGGTTCAGGGGTCGAGGGATGCTGAGGGGGGGGGGCTGGCGGTGATCCAAAAGGCACCAGGAGGTGGTCTGGAAACACACTAGTCCTCAGGAAATGGGGGTTTCTAACCAGGGCGTGGGGCCAAAGGGGTCCAAGGTCCGACGAGACGCGGTGTCAACGGAGGCCAGGCTGCCCCCCGCCGCGGACTTTGGGCTCCAGGGTGGCGCCACCCCCACCCGTGCCCACCTGCTCGCGCCGCTTCTGCCAGCGGCCGCACGGGCTCTCCTCCAGGATGTCGCTCTCGTCCTCGCTCTCGTCCTCGCGCTCCCGCTCACGGCCCCGCCTCGGCGCCGGCTCTGGGGCCGCCATGGCTCGGCGGGCCCAGGCCGCCGCCCTCCGCGCGATCCGCCGACCGGATCCCGGCGCCCTGGCCCCGCGCCCGGCCGCGCAACCCGAAGCCCGGCGGAGCCGCCGCGGAGCTCGGAATTGGGAGGTGCGGGCGGGCAGAGGGCCCGAGGGAGGAGCCGGCCCGCCCCTCTGGAGCCGCCTCTGCGGGCAAGAGCTGGATACGGTTCCGGGGAGGGGGGCGAGACTCCGCCCCGCTCGCCCAGGTCCCACCCCCGACCGTCCAGACCACGCCCGCGCCTCAAATCCCCTGCTCGGGAGAGACCCTCCCCTGGAAGGCACCGCCCATTCCCACGGAGGCCACGCCCGGGCTTTCCCAAGCTGCCCAGGCTGTTGGGCACCTCTGCTTCAGGGCCTCCTTGGGAACCGCTTCTGCCCAGTTTTTGGTTCTTCCTGCTGGTTCTTACTGCGCCGCATCCTCACCCTCCTACCGCACATAACCCGCACCCGATCTGAGGTGGACCTCTCACACCTGCCCTGCCCACCTTCACCTCCTCTTGCTAGTTGCCCTCCTGCCCTCAGACTCAAACCCTAGCTGTCTGCCTGTGCTGACCAGCTCTGCACCTTCTTCTCCCAGCTGGCATTCTGCACTAGGAGCCTGTTCAGAACCCACTGGCCTGCACTGGTTGCCCATCCTAACTTGAAAACGGCTGCCTCGACGGGTTAGGAGAGGTCAGTCCTTCCTTGACCCACAAATAGGTCCTGGGTCAGTGCTTAGGAGACAGTTTTCAAGCCTGTTGGCACATCATGTGGGCTTTGTGTCTGTTGACTCTATACTAGTAATGAAGGAGGAGGGGCTTCTGGACGGATAGCGACTACAAACAGAACCAACCAAAACCCCTGCCCCAAGCCTGGCACTACCATACATCGCTGCTGTGAGACAGGGGCATCGTGCAAAGTCCACAAGGGAGAGGACACTGAATACTCACACTGGCCTCTATCCTTTGCTATCATAAATTCTAACTGTGCCTATAATAGCTTTGAGAACTGGGAATCATTTTAGTAAATCGCTGGGCCTGACACTGTTGGAGGAACCCTCCAATTGTCCCTTCCCACTCAGCTTGAGGGTCAAATCCTAATTGTGAAGGCCTCACAACTGACCCTGTCTGCCAGTCTCTCCAGTAGAGCCTGCTGTAGGCACCCCGGACCCAGGCTGTTTGCTGAACTTGGCCCGCCTGTCCCAGCAAGCTTTTTGCTATAGCTAGTATCTTTCCCACTGTCCTCCAAGTCCACTTGCTTCAGATCTTGACTGAGGTGTCACCGCTCAGGCAGGCATGCCCTGGTCATCCATCCTAGCACATCACCCTACCAGGCCTCATATTTTTTGTGGCATTTGCTATCTGATCTGCATGTGTTTCGTTGTTCCATCCTCTGTCCCTGCTGAGATTTGAACCTGGGAGGGGTCTGCTGTTGGTGCTCAGGACAGTACCCAGCACACACTGGGTCCTCAGCAGACATGACACACAAGGTGCAGGGTTAAGTCAGTGGCCCCAGAGCCTGCAGAGAAGGCAACATTTGAGCCAAAAATCATTTCATTTTCTTCTGTTGGGATTCTCCACAAGCAAACATATAACTTGTGGAAGATCGAATAGAGGCCTCACAAGTCAAGTGTGCATCCCTGGGTTCCTGTGACATGCCTCATGGGAGAACATTCCTGCCAGATTTAGGGAGGGCCCTGAAACCAACATTTACCTTCTGAGAGTGAGGTCACAGAGAAACCAGGAGGCTGCTGTGCCAAGACAAAGGATGGAGGTGAGTGACAGGCAGACATGGCCTGGTTCTTCAGTCTTCCGTGGTGAGAAGAGAGCCTGAAGCAAATCTTCCCCTGACAGCTTCCAGAACAGATGAGCCCCGCCCACACCTTGGCTGTATACAGCAGGCCTGTAAAACTGTGAGAGTAGAAATCTGTGCTGTTTTAAGCATTGTCACACTAGCCCTTCACTAATAGCATGCCCAATTGCACCCTCAACAGGAAGAGCACACAACAGCAGGATACTACGTGGGTGCTGGACAGCTTGGTCCTGGGTTTCTCAGCCATTTTCCCCTGTGACTCGATGGGTCAGACCGCTGCTGCCAGCTCACAGCTCTGGGGATTGGAGGCTGAGACATGGCACTCAGCCACCTTCCTCAGCCAGTGCTCTGGATCCAGCCACCCTCCAGCCCTTGCCTTGTTCTGTCAGGCTCATGCTGTGTATCAGACATCCTCTGGAGACACCCTTCTCTGGAGTCAGCAGCCACTCCCTGGACAACCTATCCTGTGTCATGGTACCTGGTATCTTTCCACCATTATCCTGTGGCTATGGCAGAGCTCCTTGGATGTCCCCTTGGGGTCTCTCTGAGGTCAGGAAGGTGACCCAATTTCTGAATTCCCTCTTTCTTTCTTTTTTATTTTATTTATTTCAGTGAGAGAGAATTTCGAGAGAGAGAGAGAGAGGGAAGAAGGGAGGGGGGGAGAGAGAGACTGGGCACACCAGGGCCTTCAGCCACTTTAAAAGAAATTCAGATGCATGCGCCACCTTGTGCATCTGGCTTACATGGGTCCTGGGGAGTTGAACCTGGGTCCTTGGCTTGGCAGGCAAATGTCTTAACCACTAAGCCATCTTTCCAGCCCTCTTCTTCTTTTTAAAAATTTTTTTCAAGGCAGGGTTTCACTTCAGCACAGCCTGACCTGGAATTCACTAAGTAGTCTCAGGGTAGCCTCCACTCACAATGATTCTACCTCTGCCTCCTAAGTGCTGGAATTAAAGGTGTGTGCCACCACGCCTGCTGAGAATGGATCTCGTTGCTTAGACAGGCATCCCAGGTGGGAAGAGAGCAGCCTATGAGGTTCATTATTCTGCCTCTTGGCTTTGCACCTGTGTGCATTACACCCCAGAACTGCAGACCAGACTTGGAGACTTGACTCTAAGATTTCACTTTTTATTATTTTATTTATTTATTTATTTGAGAGACAGACAGATGGATAGAGAATGGCACACCAGGGCCACTAGTCACTGCAACTCCAGACACACAGGCTTGCCATCCGACCTCCATACACACGGTAGAATGCACACACCCACATTTACACAGAAGCAGACACAATAAACAAGGAAAAAGAGGAGCCAGTGACGGCTCGGTGGTTAAGGTGCTTGTTTGCAAAGCCAAAGGACCCTGATTGGATTCCCCAGGACCCATGTAAGCCAGATGCACAAGGGGGCATGTGCACCTGGAGTTTGCAGTGGCTGGAGGCCCTGGCATGCCCATTTTCTTTTTTTAAAAAATGCTTTATTTTTATTTATTTGACAGAGAACGAGGAAGGGGGGGGGAGAGAGAGAGAGAGAGAGAGAGAGAGAGAGAGAGAGAATGGGGATGCCAGGGCTCCAGCCATTGCAGAAGAACTCCAGACACGTGCATCCCCTTGTGCATCTGGCTAACGTGGGATCTGGGGAATTGAACCTGGGTTCTTTGGCTTTGAAGGTAAATGCCTTAACCGCTAAGCCATCCCTCCAGCCCATGCCCATTTTCTCTCTCTCCCTCTTTCTCTCTCTCTCTCTCTCTCTCAAATAAATTTAAAAAGGAAAAAATAAAGATAGGATGTCTTTATAAATGCTAACATTAAATGAAGTAGAAAAATTTTAGTTATGCCTTTATTCACTGAGTGTATTAAAATGTACTTTTTTTTTCCTTTGGGTGTGTGTTTTTTCCTTTTTTTTTTTGGTAGGGTTTCACTCTAGCTCAGGCTCAAATTCACTATGTAGTCTCAGGGTGGCCTCGAACCCATGGTGACCCTCCTACCTTTGCCTCTTGAGTGCTGGGATTATAGGCGTGTGCCACCACACCTAGAAAAATGCACTTGCTTCAAAGATCACCCCTCAGCAAGGCATTTTTTAAAATGCATAGTATTATGGTAATATTCTGATCACATTGTAGTTATAAGAATCTTAGAGATGACATGAACAATCTAAAGAACACAGGCTGAATGAGAAGTTACATCATGTCAAACCATCAAAAGTGAGCAGTGACAGGTACTTGCTGTTGGAAGAGGGTGGGGGCACCGTGAGGAGAAGCCAGGGCTCAGAGACAGCCGCATTGCTTTTCCCCCAAGCAGGCAGCTCTCAGCCCCAAACCTGGGTGGCTGATCAGCTGCATGTACAACGTGGCATCGAGTGACATCCCTCTGTGGCATTCCCTTGACTTCCAGGGGACCCCATGCAGGCAGGATCAGCTTACTTCAGTCAGACCGTGAAGGTACTTAACTAAGCACAGATGCTGGTCAAAGCCTGGTTTCGTGTTGGTTTTTAAAATATATTTTATTTATTTATTTGATAGAAAGAGAGAGGGGGGGAGGGAGAATGGGTGCGCCAGGGCCTCCAGCCACTACAAATGAACTCCATGCACGTGTGCACTTTGTGCATCTGGCTTACGAGGGTATAGAGAATTGAACCCTTAGGCTTTGCAGGTAAGCGGCCTTACCGCTAAACCATCTCTCCAGTGTTTCCCGCTGTTTTGTTCACAGTTGACCTGCACGTGGGGTGGGAGGCTCCTGACAGCTGCCTGACTGAACCACACTTAGAACTGTAAGGCCCTTTTTAATAGCATAGCTATATACTTAACATAAATAGATGTGTTTACAAGGGAGGGGATGGAAGAGAGGAGGGGTTGGAAGTAGAGTAATCAAAATTGCAGATGTTATGAATAAGCCATATGGAAACCTACTTCTTCACTAGTTAAATATTATATGTGTTGGCCAGGAGTGGTGGGGCACACCTTTAATCTCACTACTCGGGAGACTGAGGATCGCTATGAGTTTGAGGCCAGTCTGGAGCTACAGAGTGAGTCCCCAGGTCAGTCTGGACTAGAGTGAGACCCTACCCTGAAAAACAAACAAAGCTGGGTGTGTTGGCACATGCCTTTAATCCCAGCACTCAGGAGGCAGAGATAGGAGGATACCTGTGAGTTCAAGGCCACCCTGAGACTACATAGTGAATTCCAGGTCAGCCTGAGCTAGAGTGAGACCCTACCTTGAAAAACCAAAAAGAAAAAAAGAAAAGAAAAGAATGTATATGTTAAAAAAGAGAGAGCTGGAGCTGGGCGTGGTGGTGCAGGACTTTAATCCCAGCATTTAGGATGCTGAAGTAGGAAAACTACTTGAGTTAGAGAACAACCTGGAGCTACAAAGTGAGTTCCAGGTGAGGCTGGCTAGAGTGAGATCTGGCCTTGAAAATAAATAAATTAATAAATTAAAACAGAAAGAGTGTGAAAGAGAAAGAGAGTAAGTGTGTTTGGACAGAAGCACTCTGTGGGAGTGGGTATGCTGGGTCCAGAATCCATAGATTGTTACCAAAAAAATTCAGTGCCAGTGATAGGGGTATCTTCCAGCCAAATATTGTTCTGGGAGGTTGCTGAGGTCCCCCAAAACATTACAGACTATTGCCAAGGCTTTTGGCTGCCCACTAGAGCTAGACGGAAAGACCCTATTTTTACAGACTCTACAAGCTTGGGCTGCAGGTCACTGAGAAATCCATCAGGAGCTGAACTACAAGCCTCCTTCCTGTTGACTAGTTGTCAGGATGCTAGAAAGAGCTATGAGTTGCTGGGTGTGGTGGCGCACACCTTTAATCCCAGCACTCAGGAGGCTGAGGTAGGAGGATTGCTGTGAGTTCGAGGCCACCCTGAGACTACATAGTGAATTCCAGGTCAGCCCGTGCTAGAGTGAGACCCTACCTCAAACCCCCCCCCCCAAAAAAAAAACAGGGCTGGAAAGATTGCTCAGCAGTTAAGATACTTCCCTGCAAATCCTAACAACTTGAGGATCGATTCCCCAGTCCCCATGTAAAGCCAGATGCACAAAGTGGCATATATATATATATGTAGCTCATTTGTAGCAGCTAGAGGCCCTGGGGCCACACCCATTCACTCTCTCTCCCCCCTTCTCTCCTTGTAAGTTAAAAAAAAAGTCATCAATGGTTTTAACCATCAGTAGACCCCACAAGTCTTACAGCTGGCCACCCAGGCCAAATGTACCAGCTGGTACAGTGGTAGCATGTCTGTTTTGAGGAAACCAGCTATTCTCTGATTGGACTTGAGTTCCACTTCCCAGGAGGGAATTCAGACCTGGTAATGAAAACCTAATCAAAACATATGGCTGGAGGGCTGAGAAAATGGCTTAGCGGTTAAGGTACTTGCCTGTGAAGCCTAACGACTCCAATTCTATTCCCCAGGTCCCATATAAGCCAGATGTACAAGCAGATGCATGTATCTGGAGTTCATCTGCAGTGGGTAGAGGCCCTGGCATGCCCATTCTCTCTTACTATCTGCCTCTTTCTCTTTAGCTCTCTCAAATAAATGAATAAATTATATATATATATGCATATATATATTTATTTATTTATAAAAAGAAGAAAAGCCTATGGCTGGGAAGGTCGTAAGCTCTATTTTTTTTTTATTTTTAGGTCGTAAGCTCTAGAAGGGAAACTACGACTGTTGACTGGCTGAATTGATATATTATGCCCACCAAACGGCCCTCTAAACACTTATGTTTATGCCCATATAGTAACACTACTCTCATTTTTGGTTAGAGAAGCTTCAGATGTAACTCAAAACCTATCATAGTGCCGAGAAGAAGTGACAATGGAGTGTTCACCACTATAAGTGAGACCTCTATCACACTTTCTTTGTTCATCTTATTTATTTATTTATTTGAGAGCTACAGACAGAGCAAGAAAGAGAGAGAATGGGCGCGCCAGGGCTTCCAGCCACTGCAAACAAACTCCAGATGCGTGTGCGCCCCCTTGTACATCTGGTTAACATGGGTCCTGGGGAACCCAGCCTCGAACCAGGGTCCTTAGGCTTCACAGGCAAGTGCTTAACTGCTAAGCCATCTCTCCAGCCCTCTATCATACCTTCTTAAGGCTCAGGGACCATTGTCAAAGGAAGGGGAGGACTGTGTACAATACTGTCTTCCAGATACAAAGTGGTCTTAATATCACAGTGGCTGATGGAATAGGAAGAAAAACCTGATGACATCGAAATAGAAGAGACTAGTTGGAAAGAAGAAGGGACTTACTAAAGGGAGGATTTGGGAGGGGAAAAAGAGAGGGTGGGGGAAAGGATTATGATCATGGTATTGTCTATTGGTATAGACATATTGTCTATATGTATAGAGGTTGTCAATAAGTTTTAAAATGTATCTATAGCTATAAACCAAATGGCAGAGGGCATGCCCTTGAACTTCCATGCCCTGGTTTTACCATTTTGATGTTCCACTGCACCCTAAAGGCCAGCACTGCATACCTGCTGGCTTCCTTACCAGACCAAAAGACAATCCAGGCCAGAAGAAATGTACTTTTCTCTAGACCTTTGCCAAGAAACCAGACCCAAACCATCTCTTATTCAATCTACTGACTTCCTTCCTACTGAGCAGGGTGCTTGCTGTGAGACCATCTAGCCAGGCAAACAAATGGGAGCTTTTGTTTTTCAAGGTAGGGTCTCACTCTAGTCCAGGCTGACCTGGAATTCACTATGTAGTCTCAGGGTGGCTTGGAAGTCACAGTGATCCTCCTACCTCTCCCTCCCGAGTGCTGGGATTAAAGGTGTGTGCCATCACACCCAGCCTCAAATAGAAACGTAAAGTAGACTTAAAAAAATTGTTTATTTTTAAATTTATTTATTTGAGAGCAACAGACAGACAGAGAAAGAGGCAGAGAGAGAGACAGAGGGAGAGGGAGAATGGGCACACCAGGGCCTTCAACCACTGCAAACAAACTGCAGATGAATGTGCCATGTGCATCTGGCTTATGTGGATACTGGGGAATTGAGCCTTGAACTGAGGCCCTTAGGCTTCACAGGCAAGCACTTAACCACTAAGCCTAGACCATTTTTTAAAAATAAAGAAAGTACCAGTTGTAAATTCATGATCAGCTGTTTCAAGAGAGACTTCAGAAGAGTCACCATCTATTGAATCATGGATTAATATCAAGAAATAGAGACAGCCCTGACTAAATTAAAGATGATGGATACAAGGCCATCAGTGATGAAACTCCATCATATTGCTTTCAAGACTTGCACATTTACATTTTTATAGTTTTATTTATTTGAGAGCAATAGAGAGAAAGAGGCAGACATATAGAGAGAATGGGCACACCAGGACCTCTAACTGCTACAAATGAACTCCAGATGCATGTACCACCTTGTGCATCTGGCTTATGTGGGTCCTGGGGAATCAAACCTGGGTCCTTTGGCTTTGCAGCCAATTACCTTAACTCTCTCTAGCCATCTCTCTAGCCCTACATTTTAATTTTATTTTATTGAATTTTTTTGGGGGGGGGTTCATTTTAAGCCATTCCAAACACTTGTCAAAAAAAATCAAGCTGGGTGTGGTGGTGCACACCTTTAATCCTAGCACTGGAGTTTGTTTGCAATGGCAGAAGGCCCATACTCCCTTTCCCCCCTCAAATAAGTAAGAATAAAAATAAATAAAACAAACTAACTTGTGTAGTAATTGACACAGTATAACATTGCCCCTATTAAAAACTGTCTACTATATCAGTTTGTTTGGACTGTCAGAATGGATACCACAGACTTAGCGATTTAAACAGCAGAAATTAATTTCATGACAGCCCAGGTTTGGAAGTCCAGGATCTCCACAGGACAGAACTGATCCCCTCAGGCACTGTCTTTAGTATAGATTGCATCTTCTCCCTGGGCCCTTGTAAAGTCACCTCTCTACAGGTGTTTGTGACCCAACCTCTTCCTATAAAGATGTCAATCAGTGCTGGACAAGATGGCACATGCTGGTAATCCTAATACCTGGGAGGCTGAAGGAGGAAGATCATGTGTTTGAGGTTATGTAGTAAGTTCAAGACCACCTTAGTGAGCTCAGTGTAGCTTAACCAGTAAACCTATGATCCTTTCCCCAAATGTTTTGGGGCACAAAGGGTCAGTGCTTCCATATATGAATGTTTTAAAATAAGCTTCAGCCTTTAACAGTCAGTTTTACAATTGTTATTGATTGGCTGGGTGTGGTGGTGCACACCTTTAATCCCAGCACTTGGGAGGCAAAGGTAGGAGGATCACTGTGATTTTGAGACCAGCCTGGGATTACAGAGTGAGTTCTGGGGCAGCCTGGGCTAGAATGAGACTTTACATTGGGGGAAAAAATTATTGGGCTTAGAGAGATGGCTTAGCAGTTAAGGCACTTGCCTTCAAAGCCAAAGGACCCAGGTTTGATTCCCCAGGACCCACATAAACCAGATGCACAGGGTGGCATTTTCATCTGGAGTTCATTTGCAGTGGCTAAAAGCCCTGTACTCTCTCTCTTTATCTGCCTCTTCAGGCATGGTGGTGCACACCTTTATTCCCAGAACTTGGGAGGAGAGGTAGGTGTGAGTTCCAGGCCAGCCTGAGACTGTATAGTGAGTTCCAAGTCAGTCTAGACTATAGCACCCTACCTCACAAAAACAAAACAGAGTCTGGCATGGTGGCGCACACCTTTAATCCCAAGGTAGGAGGATCACCACGAGTTCGAGGCCACCCTGAGGCTACATAGTGAATTCCAGGGCAGCTTGAGACCCTAACTCAAAAAAAAAAAAAAAAAAAAAAGCTGGAGAGATGGCTTAGCAGTCAAGGTGCTTGCCTACCAAGCCAAAGGACCCAGGTTTGATTCCCCAGACCCACATAAGCCACATGCACAAGGTGGCCCATTTGTCTGGAGTTTGTTTACAGCAGCTGAAGGCCCTGACTTGCCCATTCTTTCTACCTGCCCCCTTTCTCTCTCACAAATAAATAAAATAAAATATTTAAAAAAATATTTTAATTTATGAAAGCCAGACATGGTGATGCACACCTTTAATCTCAGCCCTTGGGAGGCAGAGGTAGGAGGATCACCATATGTTCAAGGCCACTTGGAGACTACATCGTGAATTCCAGGTCAGCCTGAGCTAGAGCAAGACCCTACCTTGAAAAACCAAAACAAAAAATATATATTTATTTATTTGAGAGAGTGAGAGAGAGAGAGAGAATGGCATGCCAGAGCCACTAGCCACTGCAAATGAACTCCAGATGCATGCGCCACCTTGTGCATCTGGCTTATGTGGGACCTGGAGAACCGAATCCAGGTCCTTAGGCTTCGCAGGTATGCACCTTAATCACTGAGCAATCTCTCCAGCCCAACATATGTGTGTGTGTGGTGGGTACACACACAAGGAGTCACACCAGCCAAAGCTTTAGTATTCAATGCTCCTTAGTTCATTTCTTGCTTATGAATGAGAGAGCCACACAGAGTGCAAATCTCCCTGAATGCCCAGAAGTGCACATGGAGTGCTTGGAGACCGCATGGGCTAAGAACAGACCCTGCAGACTCAGAGATAGGGCCTTGAGCCTGTGAGCTGGAGTCTGGGAGGGTGTTCTGAATTCACTGTGCCGAGGGACTCCTTCCTCAGCTCCTACTTCCTCTCCATTTGTGAGAACAGTGGAGCACAGGAAAACAAGGACTTCAGAAATCAGCCTGGCTTTTGCTCACAAGCCTTGCCATAGACATCAGGGACCAAGGCCAGGCCTGGCCATGATCCTTGCAATAACCAAAGAGGCACTGGTAGGTGACACCCAGAGTACCAGATTGAGGGCGGGGCCTCTTAGAGGGCCTGGTGCTCACAGCACCCCATTCATGGTCTGCGTTGGCACATGTGGGTCCTTGGTTCTCTGTGGAGCCTCTGTGCCTCTCATCTTGCTGCTCTGGGTCATCCAGCTGCCTGCCAGTCCAGCTGTTGCTCCTCTGAGGCATCCTGCCTTTCTCTTGGCCCTTGGATACCTGCAGATTCACTGTGACTTGGCTAGGACTTTGGGGATTGAGTCCAAGGCCTTGTACACACTAAGCAATTGCTGCTGAGCCACACCCCCAACATAGGGAGTTCTTGAACGTGGACATTAGGGTCTTTAATCTGGTGCATTCCAGGCTGCCACCCTTTCCAGAGTTCCCTCTCCCACTTCCAGACCCCTTCCTTTGAGAACTCGATGGGTATATATATATATTGAGAAATTTTACTGTGCCTCTTGCCTCCTTCCTTCTCTTCTGTGTTGTGACCCCTCATCTTGTGTTGTGTTTCCCATAGCACCTGCTGTACCATCTTGCAATTCACCCACGTTCGCCACCAATTTTTCTGATGTGCTGGCTAAACCTGCCAATGGCTAAACTTACTGATGTTTTTAGTTTGAGATTTTTTTCTCTCCTTAAATATTTTTATTGATTTAGAGAGATGGCTTAGCAGTTAAGGCATTTGCCAGCAAAGCCAAAGGACCCCGGTTCGATTCCCCAGGACCCACACAAACCAGATGCTCAAGGGGACGCACACATTTGGAGTTCATTTGCAGTGGATTGAGGCCCTGGTGTGCCTGTTCTCTCTCTCTCATAAATAAATAAAATATATTTTCTAAAAAAGAAAACATTTTTGTTCATTTATTTGTGAGGAGAGAGAGAGAGAGTAGAATGGGTTAGGGAGCATGGGAAAGGCACTGGTATTGGGCACCTACAAGCTCTATCCTTTTATGGTCCCAGAATAAATAGTTAAGAGTGTTAGAGGCTGGAAAGGAAAGGATGTCATATCTGACCTTCAGGGAGCAAAGCAGCTAGAACCCAGTTTATACTTATCTTTCAGGCCTAAAGCCTTCTGCAAAGTCAGCTTTTAAAAATTATTATTACTATTATTTGTTTATTTTTATTATTTATTATTTTTATTTTTTGAGGTAGAGTCTCATTCTAGCCCAGGATAACCTGGAACTCTCTCTATAGTCCCAGGCTGGCCTCCAATTCACTGTGATCTTCCTATTTCTGCCTCTCCAGTGCTGGGATTAAAGGAATGCGCTGCCATGCCCCGCAAAGTAAGTTTTTTGTTTTGTTTTGCTTTTTAAACTTTCTTTTTTTTTTTTTTCAAGGTAAGGTCTCACTCTAGCTCAGGCTGACCTGGAATTCACTATGTAGTCTCAGAGTGGCCTCGAACTAATGGTGATCCTCCTACCTCTGCCTCCCAGCTTTTGCATTTTTAAATTTTAATATATTTTATTTATTTATTTGAGAGAAAGAAAGAGGGAGAGAGAGAGAGAGAATGGGCACAACAGGGCCTCCAGCCACTGCAGATGAACTCCAGATGTGTGTGCCCCCTTGTGCATCTGGCTTACATGGGTCCTGGAGAGTTGAACCAGGATCCTTTGTCTTTGAAGGCAAAAGCCTTAACCACTAAGTCATCTCTCCAGCCCTTGTTTTGCTTTTTGGAACAGGCTGGATTGAAGCCAGTTTGGCCTCAAACCCATGATCTTCCTGCCTTAGCATCCCAAGTGCTGGGAAATGAGAGATGTGAGCCATTTAGGCCCAGTGTAGTCAGCGTTGAATACAAATACCTGCTTATTAACTAGTGTGTGCCTTTGAATTGTTTCTATAGCAACCCAATTTTCTTCCAGCTAGAAAGATGACTTGTCCTGATTTTGTTGTTGTTGTTTTTGTTTTTGTTTTTTTGTTTTTCCGTGGTAGGGTCTTGCTCTAGCTCTGGCTGACCTTGAATTCACTATGTATTCTCAGGTTGGTTTCGAACTCATGGCAATCCTCCTACCTCTGCCTCCCGAGTGCTGGGATTAAAGGCGTGCGCCACCACGCCCGGCTTTGGCCTGAGTTTTGGAAGGGGGTGTGGTTCATATATTCAGATAAGAAAAGTCACACACATGTTAAAATGCAGCTCATACGGACCCACTCTTGCAGATGTTTCTGAAACACTTCCAGGATGCAGCTTTGATGTGTCTGCACAATTATCTCTGAGTCATTGCTGTTATCATGCCCACTTGACAAAAAAGGAAAGTGAAGCATGCAGAAATCAATAACTAGCCACATAGTATGTGGTGGTCAAGGGTCAAGGGTGCTGGGACCCAAATGCAGCCACTGGAGCCTGAAGCTACCTTTGCATAAACCATATAGGTTTGTGAGCCTGAGACTGGCACACATTTTGCCAAGAAATCTCAGGGACTGTGAAACATGCTCTGGTGGTGAGAGTGCAGCGATAGATGGTGCACAGGGTGGACTGCTGCCTGACTGACCCCTCATGCTCTCAGCCCTGTGTCCCCTTCGCTTCAGACACACAGCAAGGACCTGACAATCCTCATACTTCTCATTATACTCCCAGAATGCACCACACTTGCTGGTCAGTACATTCAGAAGCCATTTGGCACGGCCAGCAGTAGAGGGTACTCCACGTTATCCAGCACTTTGAACATCCATAGGGACCCTCATTTCTCGTGCAGGGTGCAGCCAGCAGTATTCTTGCAGTGGCAGGCACACACTGGCTAGGTGAGAATGCAGCTTGGAGCTAATGGTTGTGAATCCCAGCTTGCCACGGGGATTTAGCCTGCCAGCCTCCAGGACGGTTATCACTTGTCAAGTCAGAATAGTGACTTGGAGGAAGACTCCATAATCTGGTTCTCCCACTAGTTACAGCTCCTGTTTCTGGACAGAACACAGCAGCTACGCCTGTAAGGCTGGAAAGTGCACAGCGCTAGCCAGATGGGAGGGTAAGAGCTCGGAGAACAACTGGTAAGGGGGTGAGTTATTCTGCCCGATCTATGGCCATGACAGGGGATGGTGGAGATTGAGTCCTGCAGTGGGCACAGCCAGCCAAGGCCCTGAAAGAAACCTGCTGTTCTTCTGCAAGTTGGAGAGTGTAGGATGAATTCCCATTCTTCTCTTTTCTCAACCCTGTCCTGGACCTGCCCTGTGGTGGTAGTGAGGGTGCCATTATAAGCAGCTAAAACTCTCAAGAGCTGGGCAGGAGAGCTGGCTCAATAGTGAAAGGTGCTTGCTTGCAAAGCCTGGTGGCCCATGTTCAAATCCCCAGGAAAGTCAGATGCACAAAATGGCATATGCATCTGGAGTTCATTTGCAGTGGCAGGAGGCCCTGGCAAGTCCATTCCCTCAATAATATCTTTTTAAAAATAGGGCTGGAGAGATGGCTTAGCGGTTAAGCACTTGCCTGTGAAGCCTAAGGACCCCGGTTCAAGGCTCGGTTCCCCAGGTCCCATGTTAGCCAGATGTACAAGGGGGCGCACGCGTCTGGAGTTCGTTTGCAGAGGCTGGAAGCCCTCACGCGCCCATTCTCTCTCTCCCTCTATCTGTCTTTCTCTCTGTGTCTGTCGCTCTCAAACAAATAAATTTTTAAAAAAATTTATTTATTTATTTAAGAGAGAGTCAGAGAGAGACACAGAGAGAATGGGTGCACCAGGGCCTCTAGCCACTGCAAATGAACTCCAGATGTATGTGCCACATTGTGCATGTGGCTTATGTGGGATCTGGGGAATTGAACCTGGGTCTTTTGGCTTTGCAGGCAAGTACCTTAACCCCTAAGCCATCTCTCCAAAAAATATTTTGAAGTTATAATGCTGAAAATTTCCCAAATTTGGTAGAAAACATGGCTAGATCAAGACCCTACCTCAGAAAAACAAAACAAATCAAAACAACAAAAAACAGACCCAGGTGTGGTGGTATACACCTTTAATCCCAGCACTTGGGAGGCAGAGGTAGAAGAATCCCCAGGAGTGAATTCCAGGTCAGCCTGGGTTACAGTGAAATCCTACCTCAAAAAACAAAAAAACAAGCCGGGCGGTGCACGCCTTTAATCTTAGCACTCGGGAGGCACAGGTAGGAGGATTACCAAGAGTTCAAGGCCCCCCTGAGACTACATAGTGAATTCCAGGTCAGCCTGGGCTAGAGTGAGACCCTGCCTCGAAAAACAAAACAAAACAAAAAAATTCAATAGTTACCTCAACAAGTGGATGGAGATGACAGATGATTCATTCAGTAAGCATGAAATAGATTATGAATAATTAACATTTGCAAGAAGCTGAGTTTAACCCTTAGCACTGGGGTTTGGAATATAGCTCAGTGGGTATAGTGTTTACATTGCATGCATAATGCCCTGGTCTCAATCTCTAACACACACACACACACTGAGTAGAGGGGAGAGAGAATCCTCACTAACACCAAAAAGCTATTATATTTATAGGTTTGCAGCATGTGTGTGTATCTGTGAGTTCGCCAATCTAAGATGTAGAAATATTTTCAAAAATCAAAGATAAGCAAAGCGTTAGAGACATATAAAACAATACCTGATATCAATGTATTTAGGAAAGAAAGATATGACCATAGGTTTTTTTTTTTTTTTTTTTGTACTTTTGAGGTAAGATCTCACTCTAGCTCAGGCTGACCTGGAAGTAACAATGTAGTCTCAAGGTGGCCTTGAACTCACAGCGATCCTCCTACCTCTGCCTCCTGAGTGCTGCAAAAAATTAACTTAATTAATTTATTTATTTGAGAGAGAGAGAGAAAGACAGATAGAGAGAGAATGGGAGCACCAGGGCCACTATCCCTGCAAATGAACTCCAGATGCATGTGTCATCTTGTACATCTGGCTTACGTGAGTCCTGAGGAATTGAACCTGGGTCCTATGGCTTGGCAGGCAAGCACCTTAACCACTAAGCTATCTCTTCAGTCCCTACAAAAATATTTTGAAGTAATAATGTTGAAAACTTCCCAAATTTGGTAGAAAACATGATTTCATGGAATCAGGAAGCTCAGCACATTGCACGTAGGTCAGCTTAGAGGAAGTCATGTCCACAAGCATGGGCAGGTTCTTCTGCAGTAAAGAAGGCCAGGGCCCTGCAGGTGCCCATGCTGCCAAGTGAGCCAGGCAGGGCCTGCCCCCCTCCACCTGCCCCAGTGAGCCACGTGTTGATGGCTGAGTGCATTTTCAAGTGCTCCTAGAAGTGAGGCTTAACGGCAACCTTGTGGAGACTACCGTATGTCAGGGCTCTTTGCAGCCCATATCTTATATATGTGTATAATTTTTCTTTTTTTTGAGATAGGATGTAAGTCTAGCCCAGACTGACCTGGATCTCACTCTGTATTTCCAGGCTAGCCTTGAGCTCACAGCAATCCTCCTACCTCTGCCTCCCAGATTTAAGATTTTTTTAGATCCTTTGTTTCATCTCTATTACAAAAAAGAATAGGGCTGGGCAAAAGAAATACCTCTGTGGCATCACCATACCTGATCTAAAGCTATACTACAAAGCCATAGTAATAAAAATAGTATGGTACTGGCATAAAAACAGTAGTATAGACCAATGGGATAGACTTGGGACCGGATTTAGGGTCAAGCAACTATAGCTACTTGATATTCGACAAAGGCCCGAACAATATAGGCTGGAAAAAAGATAGCATTGTCAACAAATGGTGCTGGACAAACTGAATAACCACATGCAGGAAACTGAAACTTGATCCACACATTTCACCATGCACTACACTCAAATCCAAATGGACCAAAGACTTCAACATAAGACCAGAAACTTGAATACTACTGGAAGAAAATTTAGGAAGCACTTTCCATGATATAGGAATGGAAAAAGACTTCCTGAACAAAACCCCAATGGCTCACGATCTTAAACAGTCACTCAACCAATGGGATCATATGAAGCTGGAGAGTTTCTTTACAGACAAGCATATAATAAGCAAAGCCAATAGATTACCCACAGAATGGGAGAAAATATTTGCGGGTTATCCAACTGATAGAGGCCTAATCTGTAGAATCTACAAAGAACTCAAAAATCTAAACAATAAGAAGACAAACACCCACTCACAAAATGGAGCAAAGAGATGAACAGGCAGTTCACAGAGGAAGAAATACAAATAGCAAACACACACTTAAGAAAATGTTCATCATCCCTAATCATCACAGAAATGCAAATTACAACAACTATGAGATTCCATCTTACCCCAAGAAGGATAACAAACATCAAAAAATCAAAGGGGAAGGAGACCAACACAGACAAAAATCAACTCCTACCAAATAAGAGAGCCAGAGCCTCAGAGGCCCCCAACACCTCAGCACTGAAGCAGACCAGAAATGAACCCAACATTGCTCAGGGAAATTTTGCGGAAGAGGGGGTGGAAAGAATGTCAGAGCCACATGTTGGGTCATGACATGCAGAGACATTTGTCATACCAATAACTGTGGGTTAACTCCACAATGCATGACCCATTTACATCAACAAGGAGGGGCCATTGGGAGGGTAGGTCATGGATGAGCCTAAACAATGGTACCAAACTGCCTATATTTGCTGAAAACTAATAAATTAAATTTTAAAAAATAGAGCTGGAAAAATGGCCTGGGTTCAATTCCCCAATACCCACACAAAGGTATATATGTCTGGAGTTCATTTATGGTAGCAAGAGGTCTTAGTGTGCCAATATATACAATATATATTCTGTCCCTCTCTCTCTTTCTCTTATAAATAAATAAATCATAATTTAAAGCCCATTTTCCCTTTTCTCTGGAGCTGGCAGCAGTGTTTTCCAATCTTTGGATGGGGAAGAGACCCTTTTTTTTCTTTTATTACTATCTTCACTTTTGGTCCTTCTTGAAAGTGCACATTACTTTTTAAATTCCCTCTCATATTTTTTTCCCCAGATCCATATCTGGTCACATGGACTCCTGAGCTACACATGGCCCACATGGGCTTTTGGCCTCCATGTGGTGAGCTTCTCTTCTCCCCACTCCATCTCCCTTTACCTCCCAGCCTTCCCCTTTCCCCACTCTTTGTAAAAACTGAATAAAATGTGGTTTTTAAAAAATAAAAAAGTTGCCAGGCGTGGTGGCATATGCCTTAATCCCAGCACTTGGAAGGCAGAGGTAGGAGGATCGCCGTGAGTTCGAGGCCACCCTGAGACTCCATAGTGAATTCCAGGTCAGCCAGAGCTAGAGTGATATCCTACCTCTAAAAACAGAAAACAAAAAAAGTTTATAATAGGATCACTGTGAATTTGAGGTCAGTCTGGGACTCCATAGTGAATTCCAGGTCAGCCTGGACTAGAGCAAGACTACTTCAAAAAGAAAAGTTAGAAAACAGAACATAAAGATTGCTTACAAATCCTGACAGGGTTCAACTCCCCAGTCAGATGCTCAAAGTGCTGCATGCTTCTTGTTGGTAGTGGAAGGAGACCCTGTTGTCCATACCCACTATCTTTCTTTCTTTTTTATTTTTTTTGGGGGGGTGGTTTGAGGTAGGGTCTCACTCTAGCCAGGCTGACCTGGAATTCACTATGGAGTCTCAGGGTGGCCTCAAACTCACGGCAATCCTTCTACCTCTGCCCCCCCGAGTGCTGGGATTAAAGGTATACACCACCATGCCTGGAATCACTATCTTTCTGTCTGCTTCTTTCTCTATGTCTGTCTCTCTCTCTCAAATAAACTTTTAAAAAATTAAGAGTTATAGAAGAAAGTCCTCACTCTTCTGCCTCTTTTCACGTGAGGCCTTGTTCTACTTTGGGACACGTCCAGCAAGTAAGCCAGGACCAGGCTGCCGGCCCTGCATCTTCTGAACCTGGAGCCAAGAAAAATCCCTTTCTTTTTAAAACAAAAAGAAGTGCCCCAAACGTTCCGAACAAGAGTTCTGGTTCTACACAAACAAACATTTCCTGGTAAAGTGCCAGCTGGGCACACTCCGAACTGAGCCGGTCAGCCAGTCACTTGCTGGGTGGGGCACACAAGACCGAGCTGCTGGTGGGGGGCAGAGTAAGCTGCGCACTGAGGACAGAGCACTGGGAGCGGGCTTAGCCCAGGCACAGCTACTGAGCTGAAGTCTTCAACTGGTGGGAAACGGCATATGCCAAAACAAGAACCTCATGTTATAACTCATCGAAATGCATACAGTAAAAATTGGACTACAACAAAAAGAAGAGATACTTCATGTAATATGCAGAGAGACAAGGGTAAAAATATTTTTTATATTTTATTTTATCATTATTATTATTTATTTATTTATTTATTTTTGGTTTTTTGAAGTAGGGTCTCACTCTGGCTCAGGCTGACCTGGAATTCACTATGTAGTCCCAGGGTGGCCTTGAACTCATGGCGATCCTCCTACCTCTGCCTCCCAAGTGCTGGGATTAAAGGTGTGCGCCATCACGCCCGGCTATATTTTATTTTTATTTTTATTTATTTTATTTTTATTTTATTTTTTATTTTTATTTATTTATTAGAGAGGGAGGGAGGGAGAAGAGGAGAGGAGAGGAGAGGAGAGGAGAGGAGAGGAGAGGAGAGGAGAGGAGAGGGGAGGGGAGGGGAGGGGAGGGGAGGGGGAGGGGAGGATGTGGACATGCCAGGATCTTTTGCCACTGCAAACAAACTAAAGATGAAAGTGCCACTTTATGGGTCTGAATTTATGTGAACGCTGGGGAATATAACTTAGGCAGCAGACTTTGCAAACAAGCACCTTTAACTGTTGAACCATCTCCCCAGCCCAGAAAATATTGAGGTACAGTTTCATGTTAGCCTAGGCTGACCTGAATTCACTATAGTTCCAGGCTGGTGTGGAACACACAGCAATCATATGCCCTCAACCTCTTCAGTTCTGGGCTTAAAGGCACATACGAACTGGTTTGGCTGGTTAAAAGTATCGAGTCATTGTCATTGTATTGGTGGCTGACACCTGTAATCCCAGTATAAGGAAAGTTGAAGTGAAAGGATAACATGAGATCATACCTGGCTGGAGCTACTTAGTGAGTTCCAGGACAGGGTGGTGTGGCCTACAGAGAGAGCCTGTTTCAAAAAGAAACATTCCCAAATGTCAGAAGAATGTATGGAGAAAGAATGACATAAAAAGACGGAAATCAAACAGCACAGAACAGAAAGAATTACGGGTTGCAGAGATGGCTTAGCAGTAAAAGCACTGGCCTACAAGCCAAAGGACCCAAGTTAAATTACCCGGGACCCACATGAGGCAGGTGCACAATGTGGCCCATGCATCTGGAGTTCATTTACAGCAGCTGGATGCCAAGGCATGACCATTCTCTCCCAATCCCTCCCTCCCTCTCTCTCTCACACACACATATAAATAAATAAATAAATAAATAAATAAATAGGGAAAAAAAGAATTTAAATCCACTATAACTGAAGACGTACAACTGCCAGCCAGTTAAAACACACCAAGACAGACAGCCTGGAGAGATGGCTTAGTGGTTAAGGTGCTTGCCTGCAAAGCCAAAGGACCCATGTACAGCTACCCAAGACCCGCGTAAGCCAGACATATGAGGTGGTGCATGCATATGGAGTTTGACTGCAACAGCACTCTACCTGACTTTCTCTCTAGCTCTCTCTTTCCCTCTCTCTCTCTATCGAATAAATAAAATTCAATAGAATGTTTTCTAAACACTACAAAGACAATAGATGTCCAAGATCAGAATAAGGAAATGATTTTTTAAAAAATGGTGATTCTATTTAGTATAACACTGAATCAGACCTTAGAGACAGACAGAAACAAAAGACCACTCTCAGGTTCCAGAGTAGCCCTCTGCAGCAGCTGCAGGTAGGTGAGGTTCTCGTGTGTGTTGGGGTCGAAGAAGCCCTTGGTGTCGTCGCTGGAGTCAGCCAGCACCTGGTTCATCTCCTGGTCAAAGTAGCCGCGCTGGTAGGCCACGTCCACGGGCACGCGGTGGCTGTGCACGGGGTCGATGACGCCACCCGTGGCGATCTGCGCCTCCAGCAGGCGGATGCCATGGTCCCTGACAATGAGGTCCCTCTGCATGGCCTGGAAGAGCGAGATCTGCTCCCCGGAGTAGGGGTCCGTGTATCCAGTGACGGCGCGCTCGGCCGCCAGCAGCTTCTCTCGGATCTCGCCACCCACCACGCCCGCAGCCACGGCCTCCTCCACGGACAGTCTGCGGTTGTGCACGGGGTCGATGACAAAGCCGGTGGCCGCCTGAGCCTCCAGGAGCACCAGGGCCGTGCCGGGCCGCAGCACGCCCTTCCACATGGCCTGGTAGATGCTCATCTTCTCCTGGCGGCCCGGCTCGCCCTGCACGGGCACCAGGACGCCCGCGATGCAGCTGGTGCCCTCCAGGAACCGTTTCACGGAGTCCATTTCCTTCACCTCCTGCAGGGTCTTGGTGCCCTGGGCCAGGTCACGCAGGGTGTCGGAATCCAAGATCCCAGAAGTGCGCAGCTCGGATGCAGACACCTGGCGCCTCAGACCAGGAAAGGACACCTTGCTGAGCCGCTCCTCGCTCTCCTCGATGATCTGGGTGAGGGTGGCAACGAGCTCGGGCAGCCCCAGGGTGCCAGCCAAGTGCTGGGCAAGGAGCTCCTTTCTGCGGGCCTCGCTCAGGTACGAGGAGAAGAGGACCTCCCATACAGAGACCCGCTGACCGCGGAACTGGCCGCAGCCCACCTCCATGGTGGCCGAGCGCAGCGTCCCCTCCTGCTGGCCCCTGGCGGCCTCAGTGACGTCCACGGCCTCGACCTCCAACCCGACTGTGCCTAGGGAGGAACCCGAGGTGCCGGGCCCTGGGACCCGCTGGCTGGACGAGGCGTGCCCCAGGCTGGGCCGGGCTGCCTCGGTCTCCTCCGCCTCCTCGATGATGCTGGTGAGAGTGTGGGTCAGCGCAGGCAGGGCCAGCTTTCCCGACCTGAGCTGGGCCAGCAGATCCTCACGGATGTGCACGCTCACGTAGCCGGACGTCAGGACATCCCACACGGGCACCGCGTGACCGCGGAGTCGTCCCACCCTGACCTCCATGGTGGCCACACTGAGGGCCCTCTGTGGGTCCGAGCGGGGCCTCCTGTCCTCAGCCTGGGCCAGCTGCGAGACGAGGGTGGTGCTAAGGTCCTGGACGGTCAGCACACCCGCCTGGTACCTGCGCAGCAGATCCTGGCGCGTGCTCTCTGGCACCTCACGGTAGAAGAGAAGCTCCCAGACGGAGATGCTCTGGCCCTGGAAGTCTCCCGAGCCCGGGGTCACGCGGGCTTCACGCAGGGCTCTGCGCAGCTCCTCGCTCAGCTGGTTGACGGCGGAGCCCTTGCCGGCCAGCTGAAGCATGAAGAGCCCGGTGTCCGGGTCACGCACACAGCGGTGCAGCAGCTGCAGGTAGGTGAGGTTCTCGTGTGTGTTGGGGTCGAAGAAGCCCTTGGTGTCGTCGCTGGAGTCAGCCAGCACCTGGTTCATCTCCTGGTCAAAGTAGCCGCGCTGGTAGGCCACGTCCACGGGCACGCGGTGGCTGTGCACGGGGTCGATGACGCCACCCGTGGCGATCTGCGCCTCCAGCAGGCGGATGCCATGGTCCCTGACGATGAGGTCCCTCTGCATGGCCTGGAAGAGCGAGATCTGCTCCCCGGAGTAGGGGTCCGTGTATCCAGTGACGGCGCGCTCGGCCGCCAGCAGCTTCTCTCGGATCTCGCCACCCACCACGCCCGCAGCCACGGCCTCCTCCACGGACAGTCTGCGGTTGTGCACGGGGTCGATGACAAAGCCGGTGGCCGCCTGAGCCTCCAGGAGCACCAGGGCCGTGCCGGGCCGCAGCACGCCCTTCCACATGGCCTGGTAGATGCTCATCTTCTCCTGGCGGCCCGGCTCGCCCTGCACGGGCACCAGGACGCCCGCGATGCAGCTGGTGCCCTCCAGGAACCGTTTCACGGAGTCCATTTCCTTCACCTCCTGCAGGGTCTTGGTGCCCTGGGCCAGGTCACGCAGGGTGTCGGAATCCAAGATCCCAGAAGTGCGCAGCTCGGATGCAGACACCTGGCGCCTCAGACCAGGAAAGGACACCTTGCTGAGCCGCTCCTCGCTCTCCTCGATGATCTGGGTGAGGGTGGCAACGAGCTCGGGCAGCCCCAGGGTGCCAGCCAAGTGCTGGGCAAGGAGCTCCTTTCTGCGGGCCTCGCTCAGGTACGAGGAGAAGAGGACCTCCCATACAGAGACCCGCTGACCGCGGAACTGGCCGCAGCCCACCTCCATGGTGGCCGAGCGCAGCGTCCCCTCCTGCTGGCCCCTGGCGGCCTCAGTGACGTCCACGGCCTCGACCTCCAACCCGACTGTGCCTAGGGAGGAACCCGAGGTGCCGGGCCCTGGGACCCGCTGGCTGGACGAGGCGTGCCCCAGGCTGGGCCGGGCTGCCTCGGTCTCCTCCGCCTCCTCGATGATGCTGGTGAGAGTGTGGGTCAGCGCAGGCAGGGCCAGCTTTCCCGACCTGAGCTGGGCCAGCAGATCCTCACGGATGTGCACGCTCACGTAGCCGGACGTCAGGACATCCCACACGGGCACCGCGTGACCGCGGAGTCGTCCCACCCTGACCTCCATGGTGGCCACACTGAGGGCCCTCTGTGGGTCCGAGCGGGGCCTCCTGTCCTCAGCCTGGGCCAGCTGCGAGACGAGGGTGGTGCTAAGGTCCTGGACGGTCAGCACACCCGCCTGGTACCTGCGCAGCAGATCCTGGCGCGTGCTCTCTGGCACCTCACGGTAGAAGAGAAGCTCCCAGACGGAGATGCTCTGGCCCTGGAAGTCTCCCGAGCCCGGGGTCACGCGGGCTTCACGCAGGGCTCTGCGCAGCTCCTCGCTCAGCTGGTTGACGGCGGAGCCCTTGCCGGCCAGCTGAAGCATGAAGAGCCCGGTGTCCGGGTCACGCACACAGCGGTGCAGCAGCTGCAGGTAGGTGAGGTTCTCGTGTGTGTTGGGGTCGAAGAAGCCCTTGGTGTCGTCGCTGGAGTCAGCCAGCACCTGGTTCATCTCCTGGTCAAAGTAGCCGCGCTGGTAGGCCACGTCCACGGGCACGCGGTGGCTGTGCACGGGGTCGATGACGCCACCCGTGGCGATCTGCGCCTCCAGCAGGCGGATGCCATGGTCCCTGACGATGAGGTCCCTCTGCATGGCCTGGAAGAGCGAGATCTGCTCCCCGGAGTAGGGGTCCGTGTATCCAGTGACGGCGCGCTCGGCCGCCAGCAGCTTCTCTCGGATCTCGCCACCCACCACGCCCGCAGCCACGGCCTCCTCCACGGACAGTCTGCGGTTGTGCACGGGGTCGATGACAAAGCCGGTGGCCGCCTGAGCCTCCAGGAGCACCAGGGCCGTGCCGGGCCGCAGCACGCCCTTCCACATGGCCTGGTAGATGCTCATCTTCTCCTGGCGGCCCGGCTCGCCCTGCACGGGCACCAGGACGCCCGCGATGCAGCTGGTGCCCTCCAGGAACCGTTTCACGGAGTCCATTTCCTTCACCTCCTGCAGGGTCTTGGTGCCCTGGGCCAGGTCACGCAGGGTGTCGGAATCCAAGATCCCAGAAGTGCGCAGCTCGGATGCAGACACCTGGCGCCTCAGACCAGGAAAGGACACCTTGCTGAGCCGCTCCTCGCTCTCCTCGATGATCTGGGTGAGGGTGGCAACGAGCTCGGGCAGCCCCAGGGTGCCAGCCAAGTGCTGGGCAAGGAGCTCCTTTCTGCGGGCCTCGCTCAGGTACGAGGAGAAGAGGACCTCCCATACAGAGACCCGCTGACCGCGGAACTGGCCGCAGCCCACCTCCATGGTGGCCGAGCGCAGCGTCCCCTCCTGCTGGCCCCTGGCGGCCTCAGTGACGTCCACGGCCTCGACCTCCAACCCGACTGTGCCTAGGGAGGAACCCGAGGTGCCGGGCCCTGGGACCCGCTGGCTGGACGAGGCGTGCCCCAGGCTGGGCCGGGCTGCCTCGGTCTCCTCCGCCTCCTCGATGATGCTGGTGAGAGTGTGGGTCAGCGCAGGCAGGGCCAGCTTTCCCGACCTGAGCTGGGCCAGCAGATCCTCACGGATGTGCACGCTCACGTAGCCGGACGTCAGGACATCCCACACGGGCACCGCGTGACCGCGGAGTCGTCCCACCCTGACCTCCATGGTGGCCACACTGAGGGCCCTCTGTGGGTCCGAGCGGGGCCTCCTGTCCTCAGCCTGGGCCAGCTGCGAGACGAGGGTGGTGCTAAGGTCCTGGACGGTCAGCACACCCGCCTGGTACCTGCGCAGCAGATCCTGGCGCGTGCTCTCTGGCACCTCACGGTAGAAGAGAAGCTCCCAGACGGAGATGCTCTGGCCCTGGAAGTCTCCCGAGCCCGGGGTCACGCGGGCTTCACGCAGGGCTCTGCGCAGCTCCTCGCTCAGCTGGTTGACGGCGGAGCCCTTGCCGGCCAGCTGAAGCATGAAGAGCCCGGTGTCCGGGTCACGCACACAGCGGTGCAGCAGCTGCAGGTAGGTGAGGTTCTCGTGTGTGTTGGGGTCGAAGAAGCCCTTGGTGTCGTCGCTGGAGTCAGCCAGCACCTGGTTCATCTCCTGGTCAAAGTAGCCGCGCTGGTAGGCCACGTCCACGGGCACGCGGTGGCTGTGCACGGGGTCGATGACGCCACCCGTGGCGATCTGCGCCTCCAGCAGGCGGATGCCATGGTCCCTGACGATGAGGTCCCTCTGCATGGCCTGGAAGAGCGAGATCTGCTCCCCGGAGTAGGGGTCCGTGTATCCAGTGACGGCGCGCTCGGCCGCCAGCAGCTTCTCTCGGATCTCGCCACCCACCACACCCGCAGCCACGGCCTCCTCCACGGACAGTCTGCGGTTGTGCACGGGGTCGATGACAAAGCCGGTGGCCGCCTGAGCCTCCAGGAGCACCAGGGCCGTGCCGGGCCGCAGCACGCCCTTCCACATGGCCTGGTAGATGCTCATCTTCTCCTGGCGGCCCGGCTCGCCCTGCACGGGCACCAGGACGCCCGCGATGCAGCTGGTGCCCTCCAAGTATCTTTTGACATCTTCATTTCTTTGGATCTGTTCCACGGTGATTCTGCCTTCCTCCAGTTCTGTGTAGGTCTGTTTTGTGATGACTGCTGAGTTGAGGAGCTCTGCCGCTGTGACTTGTGTTCTGATGCCTCGGAACCAGAGATTTTTGCCACCCTCTTCCTTGTCTGCAATCATTTGTAGAATAACCTTGACCACCTTATCAAGGGCTCTTTTGGTGTCTTTTTTGTAGATCCTGACCAGCTCAAGCTTTTTCTCCTTGGTCACATACTCAGAGTTCAGAAGCTCCCATACGGATCGCCTCTGGCCTCTGTATCTCCCCACAGTCACTGCCACCTGCTCTGCCTCCAGTGCCTTCTTAGTTGCCTCATCGACATACTCACTGTCCTTTGTGTCTTTGACCACTGGGAATAGAGCCCAGCCTGAATCCTCCTCCTTCTGGCACCTGTCCTGCAGCTCTTGGTAAGTGACCTTCTCCTGGGTGTTGGGATCCACAAACCTTCTCCTCATGTGCTTCTGATCAGCAACAAGCATGACCATGTCCTTGTGCAGACAGCCACGTCTGAATGCTGTTTCTAGTGGGACTCGGTGGTGGTGCAGTGGATCGATGACTCCCCCAGTCGCCACCTGCACTTCCAGCAGTCTCAGTGCATCCTCCCGCTTAACTAGCTTCTTCTCCATGGCCTGGAACAGTGGGATGGTTTCTCCTGAGCCTGGGTCTTTGAAACCCTTTGCTGCCTTCTCTGCATTCATAAGCCTTTCCTGTAGCTCTTCTCCCACCAGGCCAGCAGCTATAGCCTCATCCACAGACAGCCTCTGGTGGGTGCAGGGGTCCATCAGGAAACCAGTGGCTGCCTGTGCCTCCAGCAGTTGAGCCGCAAACCCTGCAGGGATGAGCTCTTTCTTGCTGGCCTCACTGAAGCACATCACCTCCTGTGTGAGGGGTGTGGTCACCCCAGCAATGCAGCCACTACCTTCTAGGTAGATGTTGACATGCTCAAGTCGGTGTAGGTCCTGACACCCCCTTTTCCCACTGTGCAGCTCATCCAGGGTCTTCTTATCAAGAACCCCAGAGTCAAACAGTTCCATAGCAGTCACATCCCCATGGATGGCAGCCACCTTGATGACTTGGTTTTGCTTTTCCATTTCTTCCACGGAGGTGGTCACCACCTCCAACAGTTTCTCTAGGCCCATGTTCTGGGTTTGGTACTCCTGCATCAGCTTTCTCTTTCTTTCCGCCGTGAAGTACTGAGAAGACAGTAGGTCCCACACAGATACCATCTGACCTGCAAATCTCCCTATGTGCATTTGCACAGTTCTAGATTGCAGAACCTTCCTGATGGTGTCATCCATGTGTATGGAGGGTCTGCCTTTCTCTACAATTTCCAACATGTACAGCCCCGTCTCAGGGTCCTCCACACAGCGCTCCAGCAGCTGCAGGTAGGTGAGGTTCTCGTGCGTGTTGGGGTCAAAGAAACCCTTGGTGTCGTCGCTTGGGTCGGCCAAAATGTGGTTCATCTCTTCACTGAAGTACCCACGTTGGTAGGCCACATCCACGGGCACACGGTGACTATGCACAGGGTCGATGATGCCGCCCGTGGCGATCTGCGCCTCCAGCAGGCGGATGCCGTGGTCCCTGACGATGAGGTCCCGCTGCATGGCCTGGAAGAGCGAGATCTGCTCCCCAGTATTGGGGTCCGTGTATCCAGTGACGGCACGCTCAGCCGCCAGCAGCTTCACGAAGGTTTCTTTGCCAAACATCCCCGCCTGAAACGCCTGTTCCACAGTCATCTTTCGGTTCTCCACAGGGTCAATGATGAAGCCAGTAGCAGCCTGTGCCTCCAGCAGCACTAGGGCTGTGCCAGGCCTCAGGATGTGTCTTCTCAGGGCCTCTGCAATACTCATCTTCTCCTTGGTAGCCTGAATAAGGACCCCAGCGATGAAGCTGCCTCCTTCCAGGGAGCGCCTCACACTGTCCAGCTCTGCCACTTCCTCCACTGTCCTTTTCCCCTGAGTCAGCTCGTCCAGGGTCTGCTTATTAATGAGCTGGGACCTAAACAAATCCCTGGCTGACACCTGCTTGCGGAGCCCTTTGAAGGTGGCCTGCGGGGACTGACTCTCCGTAGCCTCCACCAGGGTGGTAATGGCACTCACTACCTGCCGCAGGGCTGTGGCTCGCCCAGAGGAACAGAGGGCCACCAGTTCCCGCCGCTTTTCAGAACCAACATACTCAGAGTGGAGCAGGTCCCAGAGCGACACACTGTGTCCTTGGAACCTCCCCATGCTGATGGGCACCTTCATAGCCCTCAGTGCCACTGCAGTGTGGTCATCCACCTCAAGGGCAGTGTCCTGGGGCAGTGGCAGCAGCCACAGGCCAGTGTCAGCATCCAGCACACAGCGCTCCCTGAGCTGCTGGTATGTCACCTTCTCACGGGCATTGGGGTCAAAGAAGAACTTGTTCTCCTCAGTAGCAATCAGTACCTGGCTTGTCTGTTCATCCAGGAGGCCAAGTCTACAGGCCACTGACTGAGGCACATGTACACCGTGTACAGGGTCCACCACACCACCAGTGGCCAGCTGTACTTGCAGAAGGGGAAAGCCCTCACTCTGGGGTACAAGCCCCTTCTCCATGGCCTGCCACAGAGAGAGGGAGCCCCCTGAGTAGGGGTCTGAGTAACCTACCACAGCCCGCTCTGCCTGCCTGAGCTGCTCACTCAGTTCCCTGCCCACCAGGCCAGCCTTCACTGCACCCTCCACTGACAGTCTCTGGTTGCTTATTGGGTCAACAAGGGAGCCAGAGGCCACCTGAGCCTCCAGCAGCTGCTGGCCCAGGCCCATGGGCAGGAGGCCATCTCTCATGGCCTGGGTGATGCTCACCTTGGTCCCTGAGGGTTGTAGCCACACACCAGCCACGCAGCCCGTACCCCAGAGGTAGGCCTTCACTGTGGGCTGCTCAACTACTTCAGCAGGTGACTGCATGCCCTGAGCTAGGGCTCCCAGGGTCTCTTGGGTGATGATGCCAGCATCCCTCAGCCAGATGGCAGGGACCTCGCCCCGTGGGCCTGGCACCATGATGCCAGCCTGGGCTAGCTTTGCTGAGTGCACCCAGCTGCGCACAGTGTCCTGCAGCTGCGGCACAGAGGTGTTCCCCTCCCGCACATCCTCTAGGAGACCCCTGCGCTGCTGCTCAGTAAAGTGGCAGGAGGTGAGCAAGTCCCAGAGGGACACACCATCCTCAGTACCCACTGATGCCTGCAGGGTTTCTTGGATCTGGGCGTCAGTGGGGACAGCAGGGGCATCTTCTGTCAGGGGCAAGAAGTGAAGCCCAGAGGCCTCATCCTGGGGACACTGCTCCAGAAGTTGGGCATAGCTGGTGTGCCCTCGGCCATCTGGCATGGGGAAGGTCTTCGGAGATCTGGACAAGGCCACCTCCATCTCTTGGTCGACACAGCCACGCTGGACAGCCACGGGCATGGGCAGGTGGTGATGACTTGTGGGGTCAATGACCCCTCCTGTGGATACTTGGGCCTCTAGTAGACGGGTAGCCTGCTCCACAGGGACAAGGCCCTTCTTCATGGCCTTGAACAAGGACACCCTCTTTCCAGAAAATGGGTCTCTGAAACCAGTGATAGCATCTTCAGCTCGCTTCAGTCTGCCATACACTTCTGGCCCCACCACACCTCTGCGCACAGCCTCGTCCACTGACAGGGTCTCCATACTGCAGAGGTCTCTGATGGCTCCAGTGGCTGCCTGCGCCTCCAGCAGGGCCATAGCCACGCCAGGTGCCAGCAGCTTCTTTTTCATAGCCTGGTACAGGCTTAGCCTTTGGTTCGAGGGCTGCAGGACCACGCCACCAATGGCGCCTGAGCCCTGCAGGTACCTGCGGACGCCTTCCATGTGGAGGAGTGCACCAGGGCTGACTGCTCCCTCCAGCACTTGGTCCAGGAGCTCCTGGCTGATGATGCGGGCCTCCAGGAGCTGATAGGCAGTGACACGACCCTGCAATGCAGGCAGGGTGATATCTGCCCATCTCCTCATCTCTCTCTCCAGCAGCTGAGTAACCCTATCCATTGTGACCTTGTGCTGCCGATAGTGCTGCAGTAGCTGCCTCCGCCAGGCCTCAGTGAAGTATTCTGAATTGATCAGCTCCCACGCAGAAACCCTCTGTCCTTGGAACCGCCCATACCTCACAGATAACAGCGAGTTCTGGAAAGCCTGCCGGGTGGGACCATCTACCAGCTGGGGCCGTGTGCTATTGAGTGGCAGGAGGTACAGGCCTGTCTCAGGGTCACGTACACAGCGCTCCAGCAGCTGCAGGTAGGTGAGGTTTTCATGTGTGTTGGGGTCAAAGAAGCCTTTGGTGTCATCAGAGGGGTCCAACAGGATTGAGTTCAGCATCTGGTCAAAGTATCCGCGCTGGTAGGCCACGTCCACAGGCACACGGTGACTGTGCACGGGGTCAATGACACCGCCTGTGGCAATCTGAGCCTCCAGCAGGCGGATGCCATGGTCCTTGACTATGAGGTCCCTCTGCATGGCCTGGAAAAGTGAGATCTGCTCCCCGGTGTAGGGGTCAGTATAGCCTGTGACGGCGCGCTCGGCCGCCAGCAGCTTCCCATATACATCGGGACCAATGACTCCAGCCCTCAGTGCCTCCTCCACAGAGTACCTCTTGTTTTCTTTTGGGTTGATGATGAAGCCTGTGGCAGCTTGGGCCTCCAGCAGGATGAGGGCAGTGCCAGGCCTGAGGAGCCCCTTGCTGCGGGCCTCATAGATGCTGAGATGCTGCTGGGAATCAGGCAGTAACAGGCCTGCAATGCAGCCTGTGCCCTGTAAATACCTCTGCACCGAGTCCAGGCTACCAATATCCTGTGCTGAGGCCTGCCCACGTTCTAGCTGCTCAAACAGCTCCTGGTCGATAATGTCAGCCTTCAGCAGTTCTCCCGGTGTCACAGTGTCCCTCAGCCCAGCAAAGGTAACTTTGGCCTTGGCTGCAGCCTGTTCAACAGTGGCCTTCAGCTGGGCTGCCAATTCCTCCACTGCCAGAGCCCCTTCCTGGTACTGCTGGGCCAGCTTTGCCCTCTGCTTCATGGGCACTGCCTCAGAGAAGAGCATTTCCCAGAGGGACACAGGCCGGCCCTGGAACCTCCCTGAGGAGACAGAGGTTGTAACCTCACTAAGGGCCTGCCGAGTGCTGTGTTCAATCAATATGGGTCCCTGGGGCTCCTCTCCATGGGTCTCCCTATGCAGGGGCAGGAAGGCGAGCCCCGTCTCTGGGTCAGTGACACTGCGGGCCAGTAACTGCCCGTAGTGCAGGCTGTCATGTGTGCTGGGATCTGAGAAGCCTGCTGTCTGGGAGAGACGTTGCTGAGTCTCCTCATCCAGGCAGCTGAAGCGCAGGGCAGCCTCCAGGGGCAGCCTGAATCTGCGGGCTGGGCAAATTATCCCACCTGTGGCCAACTGGGCATCCAGGAGGCGCAGAGCCAGTGACTGATCCACCAGTTCTTTTTTCATAGCCTGGAAGAGGGGGATGCAGGAGCTGCTGAAAGGGTCGTGGTACCCAGTCACTGCCTGCTCTGCCATCAGGAGCTGCTCATGAAGTTCTGGGCCAACCAGGCCTGCCCTGACTGCCTCGTCCACCCACAGCCGTTGGCCTGTGGCTGGGTTCACTAGGGTACGAGTGGCGGCCTGAGCCTCTAGGAGCTGTAGTGCAGGGCCCTTTGGGAGCAAGTACTCAACGGAGGCCTGGAAGAAGCTCTTCTTTTGGCCTTCAGGCAGTAGGACAACCCCTGCCAAGCCACCAGTACCCTCTAGGTAGCGTTGCACCTCAGGACGTGAGCTCACATCTGACACCACCAGTGTACCCTCCTGCAAACTCTGGACTATCTCCTCCTCCAAGATTCCTGCCTCCAGCAGCTCTGCTGAACTGGCTGCCCCACCCAGAGTGAGGAAGGTGGTCTTGAGGGGCAGCAGGAGGAGCCCTGAGCTGGGGTCTCGCACACACCTGTCCAGCAGCATGTGATATGGCACTTGCTCCAATGTGTTGGGGTCAAAGAAGCCTGGGGCATCCACACTAGACTCTGGCTCCATCAGGCTGTGCCATGTCTCCTGATCTAAGAGCCCCTTTTGACAGGCTAGCTCTGGGGCCACTCGCACACCTCGGTCAGGGTCCACCAGACCACCAGTGGCTAGCTGAGCCTCCAACCAACTCCACCCAAGGGTCTTATCCACAACTTCCTTCTTGATGGCCTGGAAGAGGGACAGCTTTCCATCCCCATAAGGGTCAGGATAGCCAGTCACTGCACGCTCTGCGGTCAGCAACTTCTCCTTCAATTCCAGTCCAACAAGCCCATGCCTCAGGGCCTCGGACACAGGGAGCAGCTGGCCTTGGGCAGGGTTCACAAGACCCCCAGTGGCTGCCTGGGTCTCCAGCAAAGCCAGTCCAAGCCCAGTGGGTAGAAGGCCCTGCTTCATGGCAGCATGAATGCTCTGGGTCTGCCCTGAGGACTCCACATATACCCCGGCGACACACCTGGCTGTGGTGTGTGGTGCAGCCTCTTCCTGGAGGCTGGAAGGGGTGTTGGCTCCCAGCCTGACCTTCATGTTTTGAGGGACACTGGCATGCTCAGTGCCGTTGGCAATCAGGACATGAAGAGGAGAGGAGTGGCCATTCATTGCACACAGCTGGTTGTGCCGAACTTGCCCAAGGTCTCCTTGTATCCTGTAGGGGACAGAAAAACTCAATCAGTCAGGAACAGTGAGTGGCTGGGCAGGTAGGGAAGATATGGTCATAGTATTTATCAGAGGTACATCCTTCTAAGCCAGGTGAGTGCTGGATCCATCTTCTGACTCCAGGACTGACTTTGAGCATCGGTGGTATTGAGCACCCAGAAGCAGCCCTTTTAGGGCACAAGCTCTGCATCGCTGGCAACTCTTCCTGCCCTGTAAGGCCCCTGCAAGAAGCTGTCCAGTGAGCTCAGAAGACACAAGGGATGGTGTGGGCACAGGGACCCAAAGGCCAGCAACTCTTGGGACTCTCTGTTGATCATATTTGACCTCTACCCAGGTTTCCATGGTCCAAGTGCAGAGGAGCTGGAATATTCTTGGCCAGCCCTCTGTCCCTCACCCACTCTGGGTCCCCATCCTAGATTCAAGAGATGTGTGCTCCTCTTTCAGCCCTGCCTGTCTTCAGACATCTGACTCTAGGCCCCTAGCTTCTACCCAGGCCTGTCCCCTTCTAAGCTGGGCTAAACTGATTGCCCAAAAGATAACCCAAAGTCCTATTCTTCAGGACATATGACTATGACCATATTTGGAAGCAGATGTCTATGTTCATAACTATGATGGTATCATAGTTACCATGCTGGCCCCAGGCCAGTGCACCTGGTACTCTTAAAAGACCACAGACTTATACAGGAAGAAGAAAGTCACAGAACAGCCTGGAAGCACCCAGAGCTGGAAGAGGCAGAAAGGGTCATGCCAAGATCCTATGGAGGGAGCACAGCCCTGTGTTACCTTGACCTTCAACTTATGGCCTCTGGTGTAGGTCCCCAGTTTGTGTTACTCAAGCATTCTACCCGTGAACTTGGACTGATCCCTGTCTACTCTTGCTCCACAGCCTTAGTGCTGCTGGAACCTTCTCTCTGCTTGCAAGTATGTCTAGGTTATCTCCACATGAAGTTTGGGAGGTTCACACTTACCCGTGCCCGACCCACAGCTGGACTGCTGAACATAATGCATTTTGGATTGGACCTGACCTTCAGGAACAGACTCCTCCTTTGTGATAGGATTCCACCCACCCCCACCGCCGCCCCCCCACTCCCCAAGTGCCCAGGGAACTGAGAATGTCTGTCCTCAGAGCTCCATGCCTGCAGGCTGTGCAAGCTGGCGCGGCAGCACTGGACACAAGACAGCTGGTGGTCTTCTGTGCCATAGATTGATACTGGGCCTTTGAAGGTTCTCAAAGGGATGCTGATGCAGGCTGCACACAGTTCCACCTCATACCTGTCCAAGTTCTCATGGAATTTCACAGGTTATCCCAGAACCTCAGGGCCAGCATGTTTGCTCCTGCACAGGCTTTGCTATCACATGATCTGGCAGGGAGACAGAAGCTGCCCAGGTCAGGAAGGCTGTGGGCAGATACCTACTTCCAGTCCTTTCAGGAATCAGCACACACAAGGGCCATTGACAGATTCAGTTCATTGACCTAATCTGGGGAAACTTCGAGGGCCATCAAGTCAGTTTTCAAATGCCCACAAAACCACCAATGAGAGGACAATAGCCTTGGTGATGTCCTACCCTTCCATCCCTTCCTTCTACAGATGTTGGTCCAAAGATTTCTGGGTTGACCTGTTGCTTAGAGTCTTAGACAGCAGGACTAGAATTAGATGTCACCTAGGTGAGGACAATGGTGTCCTCCACGACTCTGCAATGGGAGTCAGAGCACAGAGCCCAGACTACAGGCAGCACAGCAAGCCCTGAGGTAGTCCAGATGGGCTATACTCATGGAGCATGGAGAGAAAGGGCTGAGTTAGTCCAGATGGGCTGTACTCATGGGGCATGGAGAGAAAGGGCTGAGCTGGACCAGATGGACTATACTTATGCGGCATGGAGAGAAGGGGCTGAGCTAGACCAGATGGGCTGTAGTCATGGAGCATGGAGAAAAGGGGCTAAGCTGGACCAGACGGAATATACTTATGCAGCATGGAGAAAAGGGGCTGAGCTAGACCAGATGGACTGTACTCATGCAGCATGGAGAGAAGGGGCTGAGCTACACCAGATGGACTGTACTCATGGAGCATGGAGAGAAGGGGCTGAGCTAGTCCAGACGGGCTGTACTCATGGAGCATGGAGAGAAGGGACTGAGCAAGACCAGATGGGCTGTACTCATGGAGCATGGAGAGAAGGGGCTGAGCTAGACCAGATGGGCTGTACTCATGGAGCATGGAGAGAAGTGGCTGAGGTAGACCAGAGGGGCTGTACTCATGGAGCATGGAGAGAAGGGGCTGAGCTAGACCAGATGGGCTGTAGTCATGGAGCATGGAGAAAAGGAGCTGAGCTGGACAGACGGAATATACTTATGCGGCATGGAGAGAAGGGGCTGAGCTAGTCCAGACAGGTTGTACTCATGGGGCATGGAGAGAAGGGGCTGAGCTAGACCAGATGGGCTGTAGTCATGGAGCATGGAGGGAAGGGGCTGAGCTAGACCAGATGGGCTGTAGTCATGGAGCATGGAGAAAAGGGGCTAAGCTGGACCAGACGGAATATACTTATGCAGCATGGAGAGAAGGGGCTGAGCTAGTCCAGACGGGTTGTACTTATGGGGCATGGAGAGAAGGGGCTGAGGTAGACCAGATGGGCTGTACTCATGGAGTATGGAGAGAAGGGGCTGAGGTAGACCAGAGGGGCTGTACTCATGGAGTATGGAGAGAAGGGGCTGAGGTAGACCAGAGGGGCTGTACTCATGGAGCATGGAGAGAAGGGGCTGAGCTAGACCAGATGGACTGTACTCATGAAGCATGGACAGAAGGGGCTGAGGTAGACCAGATGGGCTGTACTCATGGAGTATGGAGAGAAGGGGCTGAGGTAGACCAGAGGGGCTGTACTCATGGAGCATGGAGAGAAGGGGCTGAGGTAGACCAGAGGGGCTGTACTCATGGAGCATGGAGAGAAGGGGCTGAGCTGGACCAGATGGGCTGTACTCATGGAGTATGGAGAGAAGGGGCTGAGGTAGACCAGAGGGGCTGTACTCATGGAGCATGGAGAGAAGAGGCTGAGGTAGACCAGATGGGCTGTACTCATGGAGTATGGAGAGAAGGGGCTGAGGTAGACCAGAGGGGCTGTACTCATGGAGCATGGAGAGAAGGGGCTGAGCTGGACCAGATAGACTATACTTATGAGGCATGGAGAGAAGGGGCTGAGGTGGACCAGATAGGCTGTACTCATGAAGCATGGAGAGAAGTGGCTGAGCTAGACCTGATAGGCTGTACGCATGGAGAGAAGAGGCTGAACTAGACCAGACGGACTGTACTCATGAAGCATAGAGAGAAGGGGCTGAGGTAGACCAGAAGGGCTATGTATGGAGAGAAGGGGCTGAGCTAGTCCAGACAGGCTGTACTCATGGAGCATGGAGAGAAGTGGCTGAGCTAGACCTGATAGGCTGTATTCATGGAGCATTTAGAGAAGGGGCTGAGCTAGACCAGATGGGCTGTACTCATGAATCATGGAGAGAAGGGGCTGAGCTAGACCAGATGGACTGTACTCATGAAGCATGGAGAGAAGGGCCTGAGCTAGTCCAGACTAGCTGTATTCATGAAGCATGGAGAGAAGGGCCTGAGCTAGTCCAGACTAGCTGTATTCATGGAGCATGGAGAGAAGGGGCTGAGGTAGACCAGATGGGCTGTACTCATGGGGCATGGAGAGAAGGAGCTGAACTAGACCAGACGGGTTGTACTCATGGAGCATGGAGAGAAGGGGCTGAGCTAGACCAGATGGGCTGTACTCATGGAGTATGGAGAGAAGGGGCTGAGCTAGACCAGAGGGGCTGTACTCATGGAGCATGGAGAGAAGTGGCTGAGGTAGACCAGAGGGGCTGTACTCATGGAGCATGGAGAGAAGTAGCTGAGGTAGACCAGATGGGCTGTACTCATGGAGCATGGAGAGAAGGGGCTGAGCTAGACCAGACGGGTTTTACTCATGGAGCATGGAGAGAAGGGGCTGAGCTAGACCAGAGGGGCTGTACTCATGGAGCATGGAGAGAAGTGGCTGAGGTAGACCAGAGGGGCTGTACTCATGGAGTATGGAGAGAAGTAGCTGAGGTAGACCAGATGGGCTGTACTCATGGAGCATGGAGAGAAGGGGCTGAGCTAGACCAGACGGGTTTTACTCATGGAGCATGGAGAGAAGGGGCTGAGCTAGACCAGACGGGTTTTACTCATGGAGCATGGAGAGAAGGGGCTGAGCTAGACCTGATAAGGCTGTACTCATGGAGCATGGAGAGAAGGGGCTGAGGTAGACCAGAGGGGCTGTACTCATGGAGCATGGAGAGAAGAGGCTGAGCTAGACCAGTTGGGCTATACTCATGGGGCATGGAGAGAAGGGGCTGAGCTAGATCATAAGTGCTGTATTCATGGAGCATGGAGAGAAGAGGCTGAGCTAGACCAGTTGGGCTATACTCATGGGGCATGGAGAAAAGGTGCTGAGCTAGACCCGATGGACTGTATCCCAGGCATGGAGAGAAGGGGCTGAGCTAGACCATAAGTACTGTATTCATGGAGCATGGAGAGAAGGGGCTGAGGTAGACCAGACGGGCTGTAGTCATGAAGCATGGACAGAAGGGGCTGAGCTAGTCCAGACGGGCTGTACTTATGGAGTGTGGAGAGAAGGCAAAAGAAGAGGACAGTAGAAGGGTTGTTGCTAAGCAACTGAGCTTTGAGAAAAGATCACCAAAGGCTGTGAATCACATGCTCGACAACATGGGTCAGTATAGACCCAGTAACTCTATTGTGAGGGTCTATATATAATATATAAGACTATAAGGGCAGGGGTTAGGGCCCCTCATCAAGATTATGCCAAGATTGTTATGCGGTGGGCAACTCAGGATGGGTATGTCTGGATCAATACATCTCAAAATCTTGAATTTGTAGTCTCCCTTGAAGTTCCTGTACCTGTGGGATGCCCATGGCCCTGTGGGCCTGAGAGTAGTCAGAGGTCTAACCCAAAGGGGATCAGGGTCTTGGCAGAGCATATAGTTGGCTAGTAAGGAGCCTCCCAGGATTTGAAGGACTCTAAGATGCCACTGGAATCTGCAGAAGGCAGCAAGCTCCCCTCCAAGATAGGCTTTGGCAGTGAGCTTGTGATGCAAATTAGCCCAGGGCTTCCAGGTCAGTCCTGACTCAGCCAGCTATTGGGAAGGAAGGGGCAGAGATGCCCCAACAACAGAATTGGGCCCTGGTGTCTATTGGTCAAAGCCTAGTGGAAGGCCACCAAGAGGACCTGTCTATCTACATAGAGTTCCAGAAGTGGTAAGCAGAACATGTGTCTTAGAACAGGTGAAGGGCCCTGTGGTGAACAAGGGTCTGAGAGGGGCTCTCCAGCCTCCAGCCCCTGAGTGGCCAGAGCTTGAGTGAAGCAGGGTTAAGAAAGAAGGACCTGGGCTGGAGAGATGGCTTAGCAGTTAAGCGCTTGCCTGTGAAGGCTAAGGACCCTGGTTTGAGGCTCGATTCTCCAGGACCCACGTTAGCCAGATGTACAGGCGGGCACACATGTCTGGAGTTCGTTTGCAGTGGCTGGAAGCCCTGGCGCACCCATTCATTCTCAATCTCTCTCTCTCCCTCTTTCTGTCTCTGTCATTCTCAAATAAATAAATAAAAATGAACAAAAAAATTTAAAAAATATCTTAAAAAAAAAAAACTAAAAGAAGGACCTGCCAGGCGTGGTGGCACACGCCTTTAATCCCACACTAAGGTAGGATGATGGCTGTGAGGCCAGCCTGAGACTACATAGTGAATTCCAGAGCAGCTGGGCTACAACAAGAAAGACCATACCTAAAAAAAAAAAGAAGGAGGAGGAGGAGAAAGAGGAAGAGAAGGAACCTGACTCCACATGCAAGAACAGCACAACCTTTCTGCAGGAGAGGTCCAGCTCACCACTTGGTGACCATGCCCTGGCAAAGTGACTTAGACTCTGTAGGGCCACCCACCAGACCTTAAAGCCTGAGAGCTCTATGTCAAGGGCCACTCTCTGGTTACCTCAAGTCTTTAAGAGACAAACTCAGGAGTTCTTTGGACTTAGAGGATGAGCTATCCAGTGGTGAAGGCCAAGAGGTCAGTGGAACTAGACATGGGCCCCTGACACATGTCAACTGCCTCACACAAGCTGCTGATCAGATGGGGTTTATGTAAGAACAACTGCTGAAGGCATCTCAGCCTCAGCCCAAGTGACACTCTACAGGCAGGGCATCATGTCAAGGAAGCAAGACTTCTACTATAAAATGTGGTTTGTTCACAGTGCTAGGTTTCAGGAAGGCCACACCAGTCCAGGAACCAAAGCCCAGAAACCACCCCCATAATGCACTAGGAGAACAAGTCCCACAGTCCCTAGAGGAGGACTTGGGAGGGGGTCAGACCTGACCTCCAGGGAGAGGCAGGCCACTGCATAGTGGAGGTGTTGGGGGGGGACCCTAGAGACCATGCAACATCTCACTGTAAAATGTGAATGTGAACCCTGGCCAGAGAGAATAACTGTAGGGAAGCGGGGTCTGGTCACACGCCCCAGTGACCCCAGCCAGCAGATGCACAGTGAGCCAAAGGTGTCTGCTCCGTCTCAGTGGAGGAGGCCGGCCGTGTGATTGAGAGCCTCTACCACGGGCCTGGGTCCATCACACAGACCTTCTCTTGGTGCGCTTCCATGAGAAGACACTGGGACCACCCTGGAGGCTGGTTCTGGGACACAGCGTGACTGATAGGCACAGGGCTATCCCAACCTGCTTGCTTCTAGTCACCAGTGAATTAGCCTGGCAGACCTCCTCCCTCTTCCCCATGGATGTGTCTGAGGACCACCCCCTGATATTTCCCAAACTTCCCTGGGTATCTTTGCTGCCCACTTGCACAGCCTGAGCTGGAAGGAACCGGCCCAGCCCAGGTCAGTCAAGCACAAGCCCTGGGGCTGCGGGGCATGGCACCCGGCCCTCGACATCTGCCCAAAGCCAAGACAAGCGGTCCACTGCCCAGCCAAAGTGGGACACAGGGCACCACAGGATGATGAGGTGGACATGGTCTTGAGCAGCCCTTGACCTGGATGTAGACAGCCTGCACTGACTGGCAGTGTTCCGTGGAGGCGGGCAAGGCCTGGATGAGAAGCCAATATAAGCTCAGGCAAGCATCTCATGTTCCCTGAACAAAGAGGAGATTCATGATGGGAACCCAGAGAGCTAAGAATGGGGGCTGGGGGAGGGAACAGGGCAGAAACTATTGAGTTCTGTTGTGTGAGATGCAGCCTGTGGCTTGTAGCCACTCCCTGTTGGCTTGTGGGTGACCTTGGGCCTGGTATGAGTCTGGGCCCTGCCCCTTCCCAGGCTGCCATGAGGAAGGTGTAGGAGTAGACGCCTGGCGTCTGTGGGTCTGTAGTAGGTGCCTGGGGTGGCAGCCAGACACAGGGGTCAGGACTTGTGGGGGAGGGGCTCTTGGGAGGCATACAGAGCTGGGGGGGAGGGATGCAAGAGAATCAGACAGTGCCAAGAAAGGGAAGAACCAGGATTCTAGCAGGCACAGCAGCATAAGCACACGGTGGCTGGGAGAGGCAGGTGAGCCAGAGCCCAGTGGTAAAGAAAGCGGACCCTCCCTTCCTCTTTGTCACCATAGGCCACCACAGGCTGTACCAGGTGCCAAGCGGTAGGAAGGCCATTTTGGAGGGGGGTAACATCTGTAGGGGGTGGGCCTCCACTCCAGCTGATCATAGGGAGTAGGCAAGGGCTAGTTGCTGTCTCCCTGAGCTGGGCCACAGCAGGACCAGGACACGAGGCAGACTCAGCCCACACAGAAGCAGAGAACTTGGTCTCCATCCCCCCACCCCCGCCGCCCCGAGGACAGAAGGCAGAAAAGCAACCCTTCCCCCCACCCCCCACTGTTCGAGACAGACGAGACAGACAGACTGACAGAAGACAATGACCCCATGCAAGCTCAGCAGGAACTGCAGGTGGGGGTGAGGAAGCAAGGCCCCTCCAGCCTCCGCCCCACAAGGGACCTGACACTATTGGTTGGCCCCACCTCCCTTATCTCAAAAAGATTGCCAAATTGTCAGTTGCCTTGGCCACCGACTCCGTGGGATTGCCAGAAGTCCTACTCGGTGCAAGGTGGGAACAGGGAGGACCCCACCTACAGGACCACCCAGCCCACCACATATCCTGCTGGAAACCTCTGGACCAATAATACCCCCACCCTTGGCCAGGGGCCTCAGTCTCCACCCCACCACCACCAAACCAGGAGGTCAGGGGCTCCAACCTTGGACCTTGAGCTCTGACAGCCCTGCATGGCAAGCACAGCTGGCCAGAGCCCAGAACTCTAAACTACAGTCCTCACTATGCCCACCTGAGGCTCTGGCTCCCACAGCTCTTTTGGTTTCGCTTACCCCACCAGCCCTTATGTCCCCACCTGCCCTCAAGGCGCTGGCGCTGGATCCTCAGTCTCTCTGCTTGCTCTGCACCAGGGCCCGCGCCACCAGCATTTAAACCAGGGAGCCCCTCCCTATAGTGGCCCGCCCTCCTTCTGGGGAAAGCAGGAGGCGGGGCAGAGGCCAGGTAGGGCCTCCAAGGCAGATTGGGTGTGAACCTGTGCAGGGCCAGGCTCCCTGTGAGCACACCTGGGCAAGGAGGGGCTGCTAGCAGCAGGGTCCCTCCCTTCTTCCTTTTCCACTCCAAGTCATTGGAAAAGAATGCAGAGCAGGGGTGGAGGTGGGGAGCAACCCGCATCTGCCCCATGGCTTTTGAATAGATTTGCAAGGGAAATGCAGGCTGGCCAGAGTGAGGTTTCAGTTCCCCAAACTTCACTTTATTGCCGGGCACGCAAACCCGCAGATAACCCCGCGTGCTGGGGTCTGTGTCCACCAGCTCCTGCTCACTTCCCGAGCTGCTCCACAGCTGCTTACTGTCCAGTGTCTGCTGGAGCCTGGGGTCATCAGGGGTTCTCCTCACTGGGGTGCTCCGAGGCCTTGACCTTGTAGGATCTGGGGTCTCTGTGTGTCTGGCCAGTTGGCAATCCTGTCTGAGAAGGATGGCTAGGCCTTACCCCACTATTCAATCCCTCCATCTGGGCTCAGAGAAAGCCCTCTGTCCACCCAGGACAGTCTGGTTCCCAGTACTCACCTTCTGAGACAGAGGTCTGCTAGCTATGCGGATGGAGGTCCAGAGCCTCAGGGCGATGACCTCAGAGGCTGGCCTACTGGGATCCCAGCACAGGAACCTCTCATGGATCTTCTGGCTGGTCCTCCCCTTTGCTACCCAGAGATCCCAGGGGGGGCAGGGCCAGGGTGGATGCCAAGCCTTTCTTACCAGCCCCTACCCAGTCCCTGAGATCTCGCATGCCACTCTACCACCAGCCCTCACCTCTGTTGGGGTCATTCTTGACCAGAAACTCATCCAGAGCTGCCCAACCCCCTCCAACACGAACCATCAGGGCTCCCCGTGCTATCTGTGGAGCACAGGGGTGGCAAGTTTTCTACCCAGAGCTCTAAGGCTCTGTCCTCCCCTTCCCCCCCAGGCCCACTCACACCTGCTCACCGAGGCTCCCTGGACCTTGAGCCTGCCTCTTGCTACTGGAGTACTTGTGCCCTCTATGTCTCTTGATCTGATCCTGCTGTGTGGCTGTTGCTGGCTGTTGGGGACCCCTGGCCCCAAAATGGTGCAGAGCTCAGGAGAGGGCCCATGTTTCCTCCACATGCAGCCTTGTCCACACCTGTCCTGTTCCCCAGAGGTCAGGAGACTGTCCATAAGGTCCTGCTGGGAAGTGTTTAAGTGCTGGCTGGGGCTTGGGGCATAGAACACACCTCAGGCCACTTTGTCCTGTGGCCAAGACAATATGGGTAGTGTCCCCACAAGATCTAGGTTTGAGCTAGTCTTTTGCTCCGAGAAGGAGGTGTGAGACTGGCCGGGCCAAGCCTCTTTCACATGCCTAGGTATGAACGGAGTACCTGTCTGCCCTCACCTGCTCCAGGTGGCCCTGCTGCAGTGGCACCCACTGGTTCTTGTCCTCTTGGCTCCTCTCCCTGGGCTCTGACTTCCCATGGCTCCAGCTGTTTATGGTGGTCTCTGTCCACCAAGGCCTCCAGCTCAGATCTCCTGAGGACATCTTCAGGAGGCAAGCCTGGGCTCTATTCCACAGGTGCCCAGACCCCCCCTGGTCAGGACACCTCAGAGCCAGTGCTTCCCCTAGGCCTCCAGTCTTATGCTTCAGCCCAGGCAGCTTCTCCAGCACCCAATCCCGGGTCTGCAACACCTATTGTGGAGAATGGCGACCCCCATGCCCAATATTGCCTAGTGCTCCACCTGTGGCTGCCTGAGCCAATGCCCCCAAGACTCTCAGGCCTCTCCACAGTCCATACCCAACCTCCCAGCTCCTTCTGGAGGACAAATGGTCTCTCAGAGGGCATAGCCCAAGGACCCCCGCCCCAGCAGTGTCGTCATGCTGACCCTGGGTTGGTCCACATCACTGTGTAGGCCAGAGTCTCTAGCCATCACTCCTGCCTTAGTCTCCAGGGGTTCAGTCTGATACAGCCTGTGGGAGCATGTCAGTAGATTTTCTACAAAGTGGGTCACAAGCAGTAGCATCCCCTCCAGGGTATGCATCCTGGGGAGAAGATGGGCAGATATAAGCAAGTTGGAGGACCAGCAGGGGGGGTGGAGATGGTGGGGGAATAGGCTCACCGCTCCCTGGAGGGGCTGGACATGATGGCCTGACAGCCCAACAGCTCCATCAGCCGAGCCAGGTGGCAGGTGAACTCATAGGTAGCCCCTTCTGTCAGGTCTGGGCCCCTCCTAGGCCAAGACATTGCTAGGGCCTGTTGTCCCCACGGGAGCTCCTGCCAGCAGACGACCCTGGTGTCCTGTCTGCCCTCCAGATGAGGAGGGTGGAAGGGGTCAGACTGTGTTGCTTCCATGCCCCCCCAATCCTGAGCATTCCTCAGCCCCTTCATGCTCTGGGCCTCCTCCGTGGGAGAACTATAGCCCCGCCCAGGGCTGTCCTCTGCTCAGGGCTGAAGGGGAGAAAGCTAGCAGCGTGCTCCCTGTGGGTTGGATTATCCCCCCAGATTTATAACTCGGAGCCCCAGTCCCTAACCATCCCTCAGAATGTGCCTTTATTAGAAGCAGTGTAGATGTAACTGTATAGCATGAGGTCACAGTAGAAGGTTGGTACCAGTGTGGCCAGTGCCCTTAAAAGGGAGAAAGTTTGGACACAGACATGCAGAGGGCACACACTGCCGTTTATGAGGCAGAGAGAAAGGTGGGATCAGAATGGCATCGTGGCTCCCAGGAGCCTGCCCTACCCACTCTCATTCCAAGCTTTCAGTTCCTGGAGCTGTGAGTCAGGGTGTTGCCACAGTTTGATCTAATTCCATGGTGACTGGTGATGGTAGCCAAAGAACGAGAAATGAGAGCAAGTGGAGGAGGAGGCTGGCCTGTGGTGGCCTCAGGCAGGCCCCGCTTCTCCCATTGTACAGAAGAGGGGTCCAAACCCAGGGCAGAGCCCACTCTCGCCTTTGGCAGGCTGGAGAGGCATTCTTCAGCAGTAAGTTTCTCTCTCTCTCTTGTTCCTACATGAATTCTCTAACCAGCTGTTGCGTAGAGGAATTATTTGTGCATGCTGTGACCATGATAAGGAACACTACTTGCTACAATGGATACAGCAAGACACTTGGGCCCTCCCCAGCCCATACAGCTTAATCTGTACAGTTCGGTTCTTGTCTGGCAGCTACGTACCACCTAACATCCAGCCTGACCTAACGTCAGCCTTATCCCACTGAGACGGCTGTGTCCATGTCTAGGAGACTAGAGGCTGTCAGAAGTGTGAGAGCTGAGCCAGGAAGTTGTCACTAAAAGCTGGTCTTGCAGTCCAAACTTCCCTTCCCCATGCCACTCCTTCACCTTCAAGCCCTCTAGCTCAGCCCCAGAGTCCCCAAATTGTCCAGTCTCCCTGTGGTCACCTTTTTCTCCCAAGAGACTAGGTGAGGTCTTCCTTCTCCCAAACTTCCAAAGTACCTGCAAGGCTGTTTTCCGGCCATCCTCAGGCTGTTGTTCCTTCTCCATGGTCACCTGCTCTGTTAGGCCATACCAGATCTGCTCAGCTGTCCCCGGTATAGCCTTCAGCACATCCTGCTCCTCAGTCTCTGACCAGTACCCTACCAGGGGTTCCATCTCTGCCTGAAGCACAACTGGGAAGACATGACCTCCTGGCAACCCATGCCTGGCCCTACCTGGGCCCCAAGTCTACCCCCTATGCCTGAATATGCTCTGTGTCTACCAAGGGCTCCAAGACCCCAGGGTACCTGGTGAGAGGATCCATTTCCAGATGGGCACTGTAGGTGCTGCTGCCTGGCTAGGGGTCTGTGTCCACTGTGCTAGCTGCTCAAGTTGCTCTGCCAGCTGCACAAGCTGGACACTCAGCTAGGGGAGAAAACCAGTATCACCCCAGGCATACCTGGCCAGAGCCAGAAAGCCCACACTAGCCACCCTGGCTCCCTGGCACAGTGGGCTTTAGGCTTGTCAGAGGACATGGGTGGATGAGGGGCCTCTCCTCTATGGTGGCCATGATGGTCCAAACACCTGCTTCTGGTTCGTGAAACCTGGGTGCTCTGAGGCTGACCCTTGCAGGTCAAGCTGGACCTCCAGGGCTGTTGGCGGTGAAGGCTCGAGGGACCTTGTCCTTGGGTCATGTGGCAGCTTGTGGTGCGCGTAGGCCGTTCTGGACACCGTTGGCCTCACCAGCTCCTGGAGCTGGTCCAACTGCTGCTGAACCAGCTGAGCTTGGTCCTCTGCAGCCAGAGAGAAGAGGCCAGAGGCAAGGGCATAGGCATTGGAGAGGAACTTGGACACCAGTCGCAGGGATGAATGAATCAGAAGAACCCTTAGGAGCCAGCAGCAGGGACCTAGACATTGGGCCAGGGCTGGGGGTGGGTGGCAGGCATATCTTGGGTTTGGACCTGAAAACTAGCACAAATGTCTGCCTAGGGGGCATGGTGTATAAGGAGTGAAGGGTAGGCTTTTCTGTAGTCCCCAAAATATAAGCACCAAATGAATCTTAGCTGGAGTGACCAGCCAGCTGAGTAGCTGGACTGAGGTCCACTCACCTGTGAGCAGCTCAGCCAGCCTTCGGCCAGTGTGCAAAACTCTCTCCAGGTCCCCAGCATGAGCCACAGCTCCGTCACACACGAGCTGAGAGCAGACACATGCCCCTGAGCCTGTGCCAACCTGAAGTCCCCACTCCAGGCCTGGGCCATACCTGCAGGTGCTGCAAGGCTCCCTCAAGGCCCGTAGGCCTCAGGTGCAGCTCAGCCAGGAGCCGCCCACCGGGGCTCAGCTGCTTCAGGAAAGCCTCGCGAGCCGCTTCAAAACTCCGCACTGCTGGGACAAGCTGCTCCAGGAGCCCCCACCTGGGGTCAAAGATGAAGCAGTTAGCTGTGCCCTTCCTGCCCTGGAGCCTTCCAGTTCCCCACCTGTGGCCTCACCTGGCTTCTGCCTGCTCTATCAAGCGATGCCACTGTGCACACAGCTCTGCTGGACACCCAGTCTCCTGCAGCCTCGGCTCCACCTGTGGCGTCCGTTCCCTCAGCAGGCGCAGGAGTAGCTGCAGGGTGTGAAGTCAGGGGGCTGGGAAGGGAGTCTGGAAGCCTCTTCCCACCCTCTCACCACAGCCCCATTTTGGGGAGTCACTGGTCGTGGGGATAGTAATAGGTGTCTGTGTTCCGCCCACCCTGCGGCCAGTCTGCTGTGGTCTGGCATGTGGTAGGTACCAGCTTTTGCCAATGGCGTAACCTGAAGTTTAGGTACCTCCACCTAGCCCTGTGCCCCAGCCTCTTTACCTCCTGCTCCCGAAGCTGGGCAGTAGCCAAAGCGGCATCAGTGGATAGGGGCCCCTGGGAGGCTTGCAACTCCTCCATGCCATCCAGCCAGCTACACAGTGTATCCAAGGGTGCTCGAGGTACCTGCAAAATGGACGTACTCAACCTACCTGGCCTCCACCTGGCCTCCCCCACCAGAGCTACCCTGCCTCACCTGGGCTGGCTGTCTTCCTTGACAGCAGGGCGGCACCTCCACAGCCTCAGTCACCACTGTCTCCGTTACTACCGTCTCGGTCACTTCTGTCACCTGGACAGCATGAGGGCCCCACCAGGCCCAGGGGATCCCTGGTGGGAGTGGGCCCTGGGAGGCGATGGGTGAAGGGGGTCCCCCTTGGGCCCTGGGGCCGGTGCCCGAACGGCTTCTCCTGTCCCCCAGGCAGCCCAGTCGCGAGGCAGGATTTCCCATGGTAGATACCACGCAGGATATATAGGGTGGCCAGGACACCACCAGACAGCCCTATAGTGACAGGAGGACCCGGGTCAGGACTAGGGGATGCACAGGCACATCTTCCCCCACCCCTTACTCAGACTAGTTCTAGGGACACACCATGGGACTTACCAATTGGGGTCTCTGCTGCTGGACTCAGCCTGGGCAGGCTGTGGCACGCCTCCGGGAGGAATCCCTCATGCACCTCTACCCAGATCCTTGGCACCCAGCCTTTCTTCCAGACACTGCTCCACCTCCACAGTCATGCAGCCAGTCTGGCCCCAGCAATTTCCTTTCTTTCCTATGTGTTTCCTGGGAAACCAGTGCCCATCCTCAGCCATGTGGGCTGGGGCGGGGCTGGGAAAGGGGCTTCAGACAAGAGCGTCTGGCCTCACTCCCTCAGTTCTTTGTACAGGGTGAGGGGGCCTAGAGAGGAGGTTTCTGGGAGCTCAGTCTTCACTTAGGCCCCAAACAGGCCACCCACATTACCATAGGGCTAAGGTTCCTTAGTAGAAAGCCAGAGAGGAAGTTGCAGGACTCCAGGCTTGCCCTGGGCATGGTTAGGGGTAAGAGGCATCACACTCCCCTGGGAGTAGGGGCTGGGAAGTCACGGCCAATGCAGCCCCCAGGGAGTTCCAGGCTGCACTCTTCCCACCCACATGGCCCTCACACCTATTCTACTTCCAGCAGCTCCCCCCTTGGGACTCAGACACCCTACATCAGGATTTCCTGGCACCCCAGACTGGTTGGCTCTGTTTCTGGGAACCTCAACTTATCACACCTTTTCCCACCTGGGTCTGAAATGAGCTTAGCACTCCCGTGGTCAGACGTGGTGGTGGGCGTGAGGTGGGTGCTCCTGGTCCTGGCAGGAAGGTGTATGGTGTGGGTGGGTCATGATTGCCAACAGAGCCCTTGTAGCCATCACCGTGGCTTCTTTTACCAAGGAGTGAGGACTTTGTGCTCAATGAAAGAGCAGACAGCCCTCTGCTCTCGTGCCTTGTGGGTCCCTTGCTGCTGACAGAGATGCCCTGGGAGCCCCTGGGGCCTGCCAGCCCCACCCATTCGCCCGCCCCCAGCCTGTGACCCCCAGACCCAGCCCTGCCTGGGCTCGTCTTTATCATGGGTTTGTGTCACTGTTGCCCTGGGAACTTTCCATCGAAAACGGGCTGGGCGAGGTGGGCCAACAGGCCAGGGCAGGCTGCAGACGCACTGTGGGTGGATGGCTGGTGGACGCCTCTGCCAGGAGGGCTTGTCTATCCCACACCCGAGGATGGTCCACCCCATCCTGCTTGCTCTCTGTTCTCAGCCCCCACCCCAAGCCCAGAGAGTGCTGAGTGTGTGGGTCCCTGCAGGAAGCCCCAGTGGGTTGGAAGGGTGTGCCCCAGCCTGCCTACACCTGCTGTGCAGACCTTGTCCTCTTGTGTCAACCCTTCCTCCTCACAGGGACCAGGGGGCTACTTGGAACAGCCACACTACTGGGCCTCTCTCTGGCCTTTGCTTAGACAGGCTGTTTAGCCTGGAGTGTCCCCCGGCCATTCTTCCCACTCACACTTGGGCCTCCATGGAAGCGAAGAAAGAATATGTGTCCCCTGCCTCTGATGCTGGTCACTGGCTTGTCTTACTGTCCAAGACTAGACCATGTCATATTTTTGCACAAGGGCCCCTGAGGCTTCCCAGGGCTGAACAGAAGCAGAGGGCTCAGATCCAGGGAGGCATGGGGCCCACTCAGTGCAGTCTGTACCTTTCCCGCCTGACCTGGGCCATGGTCTCGTACTGAGCCAACTCCTTCTGGGCTGGACAAGGCTCCCAGCAGAACTCTCCAGTCACCCCACCTGGTGCCCAAGGACCCTGATGGCCACTCAACAACTCCAGGCAGCTCATTGGTCACATGACTTTCCACAGGGGGCTCCTTCATCATGGTAGATGAATGAGTGTGTGACCAGGAGGGAACAGTGCTGGCCCCAGGCTGCCCAAACTCTTGCCTATCCACAAAGGAGCAGCTGGCTGACAAGAGCCCACAACCATGTGACTTGGGGCCCATCCTTGGGGCTCCTCTCCCTGAACCTCCTTCTTGTGTATGTGTGTATTTGTGTGTGTGTGGTGTATGTGCATATACATATGCATGTGTGGGGTATATATACATATATGGAGGCCATCAAACCTGTGTCACAATCCATCTCCTTTAAGACAGGCTTGGAACTCACCATGTAGCACACACTGGCCCAAAAGCCTCAGTGTTCTGGGTTCTGCCTATCTCTGCCTCCCCAGTACTGGGGTTACAGGAATGTACTACCATGTTGGCATTTTCTGGGGATCAAACTCAAGTCCTCATACTTTAAAGGCAAGCACTTTACCAACTGAGACATCTCCACAGCCTCTGAGTCTCCTTTTCTAACCCCCCCTTGCACACCAATGCCCTGGCACCCTGCCCAGAGCTACCCCTGACTTAGTGCTCCCCCACTGGTCCTGGCTCTCAAGGGACCACAGCCCTGGCCCACCAGGGCAAGCAGTAACAAGTACAGGAATGTGCACAGGGCTCCACTGTGTGCAGAGCCTGGGGGAGGTGTAGATAGTCCAGGACTGCAGAGAGGTATGCAGGCCACAACAGGTCTGCAATGCAGACCAAACCAGTCCTGGGCAGACCGATGCTCACAAATGGACACACATGACATTCCTATCAGGGACTCAAAGGGCAGCCTGGCTGGAGCTGGTGTGGAGAGACTTCTGCTGGCGCGGCTGTGGAGCCCCGGCTTGTGGTGCTCTGTTAGGTGAGAAAGCCGAGGTGGTCTGGGAGGCCAGGAGCCTAGGGCTGGGACCAGCATGGCCACCACAGGAGCTCTTGTGAGTGAGACTTCTCTCTCAAAGGCTCTGAGTCCCTAGAGGAAGAGGTGGTACAGGCAGGAGAGTGGACTCCGACTGAGGCCTCTGCTGTGAGGCTGTACATCAAAGTAAGTGGCTTTTTTTTTTAATTTTTCATTTATTTATTTGAGAGCGACAGACACAGAGAGAAAGACAGATAGAGGGAGAGAGAGAGAATGGGCGCGCCAGGGCTTCCAGCCTCTGCAAACGAACTCCAGACGCGTGCGCCCCCTTGTGCATCTGGCTAACGTGGGACCTGGGGAACCGAGCCTCGAACCGGGGTCCTTAGGCTTCACAGGCAAGCGCTTAACCGCTAAGCCATCTCTCCAGCCCAAGTGGCTTTTCTTCACAAGAGACAAAGCTTTAGTAGGATAGAAAATATGATAAAAGTGATAGAAAAGCCCACTAGAAACTTTGGGTAGCCAAGTCCAAGGAGACTGTACCCACCCTGGGCAGTGGGGACGTCTCAGCTCTTCTGGGAGGGGATCTGGGGGAAGCAGCTACATGGCAGGCCCATGGTACTGTATCCCCAGGGGGGTCGGCAGAGACTAGCTTTAGACCAGCCACAGAAAACCAGCTCAAAGCTGGGCATGGTGACTCACACCTTTACTCTCAGCACACAGGAGGCTAAGGTAGGATGATCTTGGTGAGTTCAAGGCCAGCCTGGGCTAGAGTGGGACCTTGTCTTAAAAAGAAGAAGGAAGAGGAGGAGGAGAAACCGGGTATGGTGGCACACGCCTTTAATCCCAGCACTCACTCAGGAGGCAGAGGTAGGAGGATTGCTCTGAGTTCGAGGCCACCCTGAGACTACATAGTGAATTCCAGGTCAGCCTGAGCTAGAGTGAGATCCTACCTCGAAAAAAAAGGGGGGGGGGCTGGAGAGATGGCTTAGCGGTTAAGGTGTTTGCCTGCCTGCAAAGCCAAAGGACCTTGGTTTGATTCCCTAGGACCCATGTAAGCACAAGGTGGCGCATGTATCTGGAGTTGTGTTTGCAGTAGCTGGAGGCCCTGGCTTGCCCATTCTCTTCCTCTTTCCTCTCTCTCTCTCTGTCTCTGCCTCTTTCTCTCTCACTCTCAAATAAATAAATAAAAATTAAGAAAAAGAAAACCTACTCAAATAAGGATAAGAAATAAAAGCGAGGCATGTAAGGCCGGGTGTGGTGGCACACGCATTTAATCCCAGCACTTGAGAGACAGAAGTAGGAGGATTACCATGAGTTCAAGGCCAACCTGAGACGACATAGTGAAATCCAGGTCAGCCTGGATCAGAATGAGACCCTACCTTAAAAAACCACAATAACAACAACAACAAAAATGAGGCATTTTACCCCTTCCTGCCTTCTCATTGGCAGAAGCTCTCTATACTTTTTTCTCTTTCCTTCTCTTAATCTAACGAAGTAGCTCTAAACACTTTTTTTTTTTTGAGGTAGTAAAAGTGAAGGAGGCAGCTGTCAACATGCAGCCCTGGAAGTGGAGGGGAGGAGAGGGGAGAGGAGAGAGGGGAGGGAGGAGAGAGAGGGAAGAACAAGCACTCCAAAGCAGTGGGCTGCCCAGGTCTAGTGAGCCTTGAAGCTGAGTGACCTTCAGGGTTAGGCTGATGCCAGGACAGGACTCCCATCAACCTTTCTCTCAGAAGTTCTAGAAAAATCACCTTTCCTCTCACCGGCTCTGACTGGGCGCCCTGTTCTTATGGGCCAAACTCTATCCTCCTAAAAGTTATGTTCAAGTCCTAAACCCAAGACCTGTGAGTGCAACCTTATTTAGAAATGTGGCTTTTCCAGGTGTCATCAAGTTAAGATGAAGTCATTAGAATGGGCTCTCATCCAATGTGACTGCCTTCATGAGAGAATGCCATGGGAACATGGGACGTACTTGGGAGGAGCAGTGATGTGGGTGTAGAGATGGAGGATTGCAGCTACAAGCACGGCATGTCAGGCTTGGAAGTGACGACCAGAGATGGGAAGGAGCTCAAGGGCAGCGCATCCCACTGACACCTCCAGCTCAGGCTGCCAGCCTCCGAAACTGAGGGAGAACACGTTTAAGTTGCCTAGTGGTCCTTTGCTATGGTGATCCTAGGATGGCCTGCCTACACAGCTGCTAGCCTGTCATAGTAGTCAGGCAATGATGTCTCTCTGGTCTCAACCGAGTCACACTGTCCTTGCAGCTGGTGTGGCATCACCATCTCTTGGTTCCCAGAGGCCAGGGGAAGATAGTACCTAGGGCCACAGACTTGAGCAGGTCAGGGCTGTGCTCCCCAGGGAGGGCCCAGAGACCAGCAGGGGAGCCACCAACAACAAGAAGGGTTGGGACAGAGATGGTGAGTGCAACCGTCACACTGGGATGAACAGCAGCTCTGGGGCTGTAGCTTGCCTGTATAACCTTCCCCTTACAATCTTTTTTTCTCCCCTTCCCCAAAGGTAGGGTCTGGCTCTCACTCAGGCTGACCTGGAAATCACTCTGTAGTCTCAAGGTGGCCTTGAACTCACAGCGATCCTCCTACCTCTGCCTCCCGAGTGCTGGGATTAAAGGTGTGCGCCACCATGCCTGGCTTCTCTTACATGTTCTAGAAATCATGGCTGCCACAGTTCTGAAGAATCAGAGGACTGAACCTAATGTGAGGAGCGAGTAGATCTGCATTTGCTGAATGGGTCACTGCAGATGCTAGCAGACTACCACAGCCTATGTACACACTGTCCACTGGTACATCTGCCCCCACCAACACTCTTAGGCCCTCTGGACCTGCTTAGCCTGTGAGCAAAGGCATAAAGCATGTCTAAGTTAAAGTTCTCTAGGAGACATAGCTCAGTAGCAAGGTTTTGCTTAGTAAGTATCAGGCCTTGGGTTGACCGCCAGCACAGCTGCTCAGCATGGTGACTAAAGCAGGCAGACGACAAGCTCAATGTCAGTGGAAGCACCTTAAGGGGACCCTGTCTCAAAACAAACAAACGTAGCCGGGCGTGGTGGCTCACGCCTTTAATCCCAGCACTTGGGAGGCAGAGGTAGGAGGATTGCTGTGAGTTTGAGGCCACCCTGAGACTCCATAGTGAATTCCAGGTCAGCCTGGGCTAGAGTGAAACCTTACCTCGAAAAACCAAAAAAATAAAAAAACAAAGGTATGAAAGTGGGCAGAGAGGGGCTGGAAAAATTACTCAGAAGTTAAGGAGTTTACCTGCAAAGCCTAATGACCCAGGTTCAGTTCCCCAGTATCCATGTAAAGCCAGATGAACAAAGTGATGCATGCATCTAGAGTTTGCAGTGGCTGGTGGCCCTGGCATATCCATTCTCTCTGTCTCTCTTCTCTCCTTCTGCTTGTAAATAAATAAAAAATAAAAATATAAAATGAAAATAAAAAGGCTAGGGGTATATAGCTCAGTGATAGAGCATTTGCCTGGCATTTATGAGCCCCAGGTTTAATTTATTTGTTGTTATTTTTGAGGTAGGGTCTCGCTCTAGCCCAGGCTCACCTGGAATTCACTATGTAGTCTCAAGCTGGCCTTGAACTCAACAGTGATCCTCCTACCTCGGCCTCCTGAGTGCTGGGATTAAAGGCGTGTACCACCATGACCAGTGAGCCCCCAGGTTTAATCCCTAGTACCCCAAAAGAAAATAAAAAAAACTCTTTTTTTTTCTTTTGAGGCAAGCCCAACAGATTGGCCCTTTTTTTCGTGTGTGTGTGTGTGTGTGTGTGTGTGTCAGAGACAGAAAGAGAGAATTGGTGCACCAGAGCCTCTAGCCACTGTAATCGAACTCCAGATGCGTGTACCCTCTTGTGTACATGTGCACCACTGTGTGCTTGTGTCACTATGCATCTGGCTTACATGGGACCTGGAGAGTTGAACATGAGTCCTTAGTCTTCGCAGGCAAGCACCTTAACCACTGAGCCATCTCTCCAGTCCAAGAAAGAAATCTTAAAGTAATAGCACTGCATGCTTTTTTTTTTTAATTATTTGTTTATTTATTTGAGAGCGACAGACACAGAGAGAAAGACAGATAGAGGGAGAGAGAGAGAATGGGTGCGCCAGGGCTTCCAGCCTCTGCAAACGACTCCAGACACGTGCGTCCCCTTGTGCATCTGGCTAACGTGGGACCTGGGGAACCGAGCCTCGAACTGGGGTCCTTAGGCTTCACAGGCAAGTGCTTAACTGCTAAGCCATCTCTCCAGCCCACCACTGCATGCTTTTAATCCTGGTATGTGGGAGGCTGAGGCAGAAAGATCCCAAATTTGAGGCCAGATGCAGACTACAGTGCAGACTACATAGGGAGTTCCAGGCCACTATGGATTCCATCTCAAAAACAACAAAGAAAGACTAGAGAGATGGCTTAGTGGTTAAGGCACTCTCCTGAAAAGACTAAGGACCCAGGTTCAATTCCCCTGAACCCATGTAAGCCAGATTCACACAGAGGTACATGCATGTGGAGTTTGTTTGCAGTGGCTAGAGGCCCTGGTGTGCCCATTCTCTCTCTCTCTCTCTCTCTCTCTCTCTCTCTCTCTAGTAAATAAATAAAAAATAAAATATATTTAAAAAAAAACAAAGAATGGCCTGGAAAGATGGCTTAGTGGTTAAGGCGCTTGCCTGCGAAGCCTAAGGACCCATGTTCGACTCTCCAGATCCCACATTAGCCAAATGCACAAAGGTGAGGCAAGCAATAAGGTTGCACAAGGCCACTCGATGGCATAAGCATCTGGAGTTCGATTGTAGTGGCTGAGGTCCTGGCATGCCAATTCTCTATCTCTCCTCTCTTTCTTTTTCTCTCTTTCTCTAAAATTAAAAAAAATAAAGCCAGGCATGGTGGTGCACGCCTTTAATCCCAGCACTTGGGAGGCAGAGGTTGGAGGATCACCGTGAGTTCAAGGCCACCCTGAGACTACATAGTAAATTCCAGGTCAGCCTGGGCTAGAGTGAGACCCTACCTGAAAAAAACGAAAATAAAATAAATAAATAACAAAGAAGATGTAGGCATCAGTGAGATGCCCATCAAAACATCAGCTTCCTGCCTGCAAAACTGAGACTTCAGCTGGGCGTAGTGGCTCATGCCTTTAATCCCAGCACTAGGGAGTCTGAGGTAGGAGAATCTCTTGTGAGTTTGAGGCCGGCCTGAGACTAATTCGAGGTCTGCTTGGGCTGTGAAGCCTAAGGACCTAAGTTCAATTCACTAGTATCCAAGTAAAGCCAGATGAACAAGGTGGCACATACATCTGGAGTTCATTTGCAATGGCTGGAGGCCTTGGAGTGCCCATTCTCTCTCTCTCTCTCTCTGTCTCTTTCTCTTATTCTCTCTCAAATATAAATAAAATACTGTTTTAAAAATCTGAGGCTTCACCTCATGGGGGCTTCACTGGGGCTGGAGGCTGGTGCTGCCGCCACCAATGATACCAGAGTGAGCAGCCCATCTCCAGACTCTTGACTAGAGCCTTGGGCTGACACCAGGCATTGAGAAAAATCATCGGGGAGCCAAACCCCAGTGGTGAGCTTGACCCTGTGGGCAGTGACCCACTGTTAGCTGACTCCTGCCCACCAAACCGTGGGGAGAGAAGGCACTTTCCTGGGGAATAGGTGATACAATGGTGGTGGCAGAGAGGAGTGTGAGGACCCTCCTCTGCCATTCTTGTGTCCTTCCCAAACCAGTAAGAATGAGTGTTTAGCTGCCCCCAAGGCCAAGGGTTCTCCCGTCATTTTACTTTGTCCTTGTCAATGTCCCTAAGGGCCAAGGCCCAAGCCAGACCAGGGGACCCCAGGGATTTTTCATACCAGGGGAACTAACCTCTCTTTTTTCAAGTGAGCCTGGGCAGTTGTAGGTGGCATGAGGAGTGGGTTTGGGGTCCCTGAACAAGCAAGGTCAAGTTTAGATGCTGGTCTCCTGATCTTGCCAGCATAAGCCCAGGAACTGGGGGTTCCAGACCAGGGTTTTCACTCCAGTAGGCGAAAGCAGATCAGTGTGGGCTGGGCTGTGGCCAGCTGTGGACCATTCCCACCCCATGCTGGCTCAGAAGTAGGCCATCCCAGAGGGGTTTGCCAGGGGCTCCTGAGATTTGCAGGAAGCCACCACAGCAGAGAGGCCACCTGTGCCTGGAGCCACTGCAGAAATGAGACAGATAACCCCATACTACAGTACCCATTGTAAACACCCACCTCTCTATGCCCTAAGAAGGAATGCTTGGTCTGGAAAGGGTGCTCTATCAAGCTTATTTTTGGTTCCTGCCAGGGCACTCATTAGTGGGTACAGTTGACCAGCCTCTGAGGGGCAGGTCCCTGTGCTTGAGCCCAAGCAGAGATTGGATACTTAGCACCACAGCTACCAGACGTGACCTCCTGGCATGGAAAGGTGCTATTCCCAGCTCCTTGGGAGTCCCTTGGCGTGGGCCTTCTTCATGTGCAGAAGTGTGTTCTCAGCAGCCTGCTGCCACTAGTCCTGTCCCCGCTGCTCTCTGACCATGTCCCCAAGGACAGGCTGCTGCCAGTGGTCCTCCAGTAGCTGGTGAGCAGCAGAGCTCTCGGCTTCAGATGCTGCCAGCTGGGGGTACCTCGTGGGGCAATGAAGCCATCCTTCCAGCTGGGGCTGACGAGTGAGGTGTAGCTGTCTTGAACCCCCACCTACATCACCTTTCTCACTTGGCTTGCAAATAAATAAATAAATAAAATATCTGAGATGACAGAATTACATGTTATTGTGGCCCTGGAGACCACAGCTCAAAATCAAGGTGTCCTGGCCTGCATTCCCCACCTAGGTTCTGAGGGAGGACCCTTGTTTGTCTTTTCTAGCTTCTGGTGGCTCCAGGAGTTCCTTGGCTCGTGACAGTCAGCTGTGCCTCGTCATACATATGCAGTGTCACACAGGCTACACTGTGTCACTATTATTTAATTATACTTAGTTACACTCCCAAAGATCCTTTTCCCAAATAAGGTCACATTTCTGGGTACCTGAGCAAATATTCGACCTGTTGCAAGGAGGAAATGCAAATAAGTATTTGCTTTTAAGTGCTCAAAAAGAAGGGCTGTGGACATGGCTCAGCAATTAAATGTGCTTGCTGGACAAGCCTTTTTAGTCCCAGCACTCCGGAAGGTATGAGGATTAGTGTGAGTTCAAGGCCACCCCAGACTACATAGTGAATTCCAGGTCAGCCTGAGCTAGAAAGCGATACCCTGCCTCAAAAACCACAAAGAAAAGCCTGTGGGCTGGAGAGATGATTCAGTGGTTAGGGGCACTTGCTTTCAAGGTTTGATGGCCTGGGTTTGATTACCCAGTACCAGATGCATGGGCTGGAGAGATGGCTCAGTTGTTAAATGCACTTGCTTAAAGTCAGAGGCAACATGGTTCATGCAGTGATGGGAGGCTTTGATGCATCTCTCTCTCTCCTATCATCTATCTATCATCTATCTATCTGTGTCTGTCTGTCTCTATCTATCTATCTATAATCTATCAGCTATCTCTCCTTGGAAATAATAAATAAAAATATTTAATTAATTTTTAAATTAAATAAAAGCACATAAAGAGGATGAGGAGATAGCTAAGTGGGAAAAGTGCTTGCCTCCCAAACATGAATACCCGAGTTTGAGCTCCAGAAGGGCAGAGGGATTGTGGAGTGGGCAGACTGTTGAGCTGAGGGCTACCAGCTCTGGTTTGTAGGTGTCTCCCAGGAAGGTGTGGGAAGGTGTACTGCTGGTCCAGATGGGTCAGAGAAAATTTTCTCCCACACTTTGTGGGCAGGAGAGGAAGAGAGAAAAGTGCCTCTGGATTAATGCTGTGATGACAGCATGTACAGGAGCTCACTGAAGTGTCTGGGATCACATGCAGTATATATAGCTTCACCTGCAGTTCTCTGATTACACCTTTGTCAGACTCTGTAACCACTGCTACCTGTGTGTTTGCTATACTGAATGGCTAAAGAGGGTCATCACAGATGTCCTGCCTCCACACAGCTCAGGTCAGTAGTGTGGCCCAGACATTATACCTGCCCTGAGACTGTGGCCCAAACTCCATCTTACTTATGAACCCATGATGACAGTCACATTCCATGTGTCTCCTGGTTGTGAACATTGGGTTAAACTGTGACTCTCCAGAGGATATGAGGTCCCTAGTCCCTTGCACCTCAGAATGGGACCTTATTTGGAAATAGTCATTGTGACTAGCTAGGATCAAGTCACACTGGAATAGGGTGGGTCCCTAATCCAACATGACTGATGTCCTTATAAAAATAATGGTAAGTGCATATGGAGACATACAGGTGAGACAGTGGGTGGTGTATCCTAGGTAGGTCAAGGAATGCCTGGGATTATGCCACCCCCAGGTGGTAAAGAGGCCAGGAAAAGATTCTCCCCATCCTCAGCAGGGCCAGCCACACCCTACCTCTATCTAGATCTTGCCTCTGAGTCTGTGAGACAACATCATGCTCTGGTAGCTGGAAGCCTCCAGATTTTCAGGTTTGGAGGCACCTTAAAATTCCACTGTACCACCAGTCCGAGGTCCTGGACAGGGGGCCACACCATGTGCTCAACCCAGGGAGGAATGTCTTCCCCATCCAAGCCTGGGTTCTCCCTCCAGAGCTCCCTGATGAGGTGGGCATTGGAGGATGTGTTGCACTTTCTCCTCAGAACACATTTCTTAAAACAGGGTCAGGGCTATGACTTACCTCCTGATAATCCTCAGCTCTTAGGAAAATTGAGTCATGCCCCCCAGGGAGGTCTGTCTGTTTTGTCTGCTGGGCCCACATTTTGGGAGCCAACCATAGGGATGAGGGTCTTGAAGCCTCTGAGCAACCCTCTCTGTGGTGGTCAGTGCTGCACTGCCATCCCTGAGCTCATGGCCCAGAACCGGCTGATGGCGACATGGAAGCTTTCCCCCACCAACCACACTCCTGCCTGAGTGCACCCCAAGGGGATGCTGGTGGTCTGGTACTTGGGACATCCTCGCCACCCTTCTCTTGTTTGGCAACCATGCAGGTGCATTGGGATCACAGGTGTGTATGCCACTTTGCTTCCAGCTTTGGGTGGCTCCTGGGTAAGATTGAACTGGGATTATTATACTTGCAACAAGTGCCTGTGACCACTGAGCCATTTCCCCAGCCCTTGACTGGTCTTTCCTGTGCTGGATCTCCTTTTCCTTGTGCCCTGCCTCTGTCACTAACAGGTGTCTTGTGTTCCACACATTAGTTCTCACCATGACATGACCCCCATGCACACACACTCATACATAGAACACACACAAATTACAAGGAAAAGAAAAGAACAGGTAGGCTGGAGAAATGGCTTAGTGATTAAGGCACTTGCCAGCAAAGCCAAAGAACCCAGGTTAATTCCCCAGAACTCACATAAAGTCAGATGCACAAGCAGAAAGACCATGTGTCTGGAGGTCATTTGCAGTGGTTGGAGGTCCTGGCACACCCATTTCCTCTCTCTCTTAAATAAATAAATAAAGTAATTAATTAATTTTTAAAAACATTTAAAAAAAACCAAGCAAACATAATGTAAACTGGAGGAGAGAGGAGACCCGGAGGCAGAACACAGCAATCCACCCTCTCAGTCCCCAGACCTGGGAGCAGGAGAAGGAAAGGAACTGACTTCCCAGTCCTGGAGGAGGAGAGACCTCAGGCCAAGAGGCATGGGGAGGATCGGAGAGGGTGTGGAGCAGCACCCTGGGCCCACAGCGAGGACAAGAGGGAGATTGTAGGGCATGGCAGAGGGGAGGCACTCGGGTGGCGCCATGGAGAACCCAGTTCACAGTAGCTGTGTGGAGCCCAGGACACAATGGCGTGTTGTTCGGAGGCACTGACGGGAAAGAACACGGGTCTTTGGCTTTCACACACCGCCATTCAAACATCATTCAATGAGAGAGATTGTCAAACCCCCAGTCCTCTCGCCGTGAGAGCACTGTGGAGGTGACAGGAGAAGAAAGAAGCAGACATGAGAGACACTGTGTGTTGTGGGAGGGTGTCTCCAGACAGAGAACTGGAGGGAAAAGAGAAGAATTGAACAGCCAGAAGTGAGTGTTCACACAGATTGGCCTGGGGGAGCCAGCGTAGGGGGAGGGAGCTGAGGGGTGTGGTGACCATCTTTCTCCTTAGGGAACATGGATATTGACAGAGATGGCAAGGAAAGATTAAGAATGAGGAGTGTGAGCCTTATGGGCAGCCAGGATACAAACAGAAGGTGGAACTTAACTGAATCTATAAAAGAAACTGTGGTAAGGTCCAAGGAAAGCAGAAAATTGTAGCATGGTAAATTAGATGGCAAAGCTCAGTCCATAATATATAAGAGCAGACACAGAATGTGTGTAAGTGAGTTCCACTTGCTAGTGAGGGGTGGGGACTCAGCTCAATGGATAACAGCATTTTCTGCACAAATATGAGGACCTGAGTTTGACTCCCCAATACCTACAAAAAAGCCAGACAAAGGGGAAAAGTGTCAGGGGGGAGAGGGAATTACCATGGGATATATTTTTATAATCATGGAAAATGTTAATAAAAATTAAAAAAAGAAAAAAAAACAGAAAAAGCCAGACAAGACTCCACATGCCTGTAACCCCAGTGCTGAGGAGGGCAGAGACAGGAGGATCACTGGGGCCCACTGGACAGCCAGTCTGACTGAAAACTGGAGAGCTCCAGATTCAGTGAGAAACTCTGTCCCAAGGAAGCAAAGCAGAAGTGTGACAGAGGAGGACACCTGTGTATGTACACACATCACACAGACATGTGCATTCATCACATGCATGCATATATCATACACATGCATTCATCATACATGCATACATCACACACACATGCATATATCACACAAGTGCATTCATCACACACATACATTCATCACACACATATGCATACATCACACACATGTGCACTCATCACACACATGCATGTATCAAACACATACATTCATCAATGAATACATCACACACATGTGCATACATCACACACACATGCATTCATCATACACATCTGCATACATCACACACATGCATATATCACATACAGAATTCATCACATACACATACATTCATCAATCATGTGCATCCATAACACATGTGCATTTATCACACACATGCATACATCATACACCTGCATATATCACACACATGTATACATCACACACATGTGCATACATTACACACATACATATATCACACACACATACAACAAAAAGAAAAACATGCCAATGAAAATGGTTCTTTTTTTGTTTTTCTTAAAATTTATTTTGTTGTTTATTTTTATTTATTTATTTGAGAGCAACAGACAGAGAAAGAGGCAGAGAGAGAGAAAGAGAGAGGAGAGTGTGTGCGCCAGGGCCTCCAGCCACTGCAAATGAACTCCAGACACATGCGCCCCCTTGTGCACCTGGCTAATGTGGGTCCTGGGGAATCGAGCCTTGAACTGGGGTCCTTAGGCTTCACAGGCAAGCGCTTAACCACTAAGCCATCTCTCCAGCCCAAAAAATGGTTCTTAAATAGAAAGAGATGGAGTGGGGAACTTCATAGGATGGTATTGTATATATGTAAGTAGAAGAACAGATTAATCGTGGTGAAAAGGTCAAGGGAAGAGATTGAGTAAAGGAAAGGTGGAAGGAGGGCTAATCAAAATCTAAGAGGGGCTGGAGGGATGGCTTAGCAGTTGAGGCATTTGTCTACCAAGCCAAAGGACCCAGGTTAGATTCTCCAGGACCCACGTTAGCAAGATGCACAAGGGGGTGCACATGTCTGGAGTTCATTTGCAGTGGCTGGATGCCCTGGCATGCCCATTCTCTCTTTCTCTCAAATAAATAAATAAAATAAAACAAAAATCTAAGAGGATACAAATAAGTCATATTAAAAACCTACTTGTTTGTTTGTTTGTTTTGTTTTGTTGAAAACCTACTTTTTTTGGACAATGGAACACTCAGAAGCCATAGATTGTTACTAGAAAATTTTCAGTGTCAGGGATGGGATACCTTCCAGTGAGTTGTTGGCCAGGGAGGTCCCTGATGCCCCCAAAACATTACGGGATATTGCCGAGGCTCTTGGTTTCCCACCAGGAATAGATGTTAAGGCCCTATTGCTGAAGACTCCACATACTTGGGCTGTAAGGACACTGAGAAATCCTGCTGAAGCTGAGCTGATAACCTCCTCCATGTAGACCAGCTGACAGAAAGCTGGGAAAAGCTATGCTTTATGGAGTGCAATGGAGAGAGAGAGAAATTGCCAGTGAAGATACTCAACAGTGGACCCTGCAAGCCTTAAATTTGGCCAGCCAAGCCAAATAAGCCAATGGGTGCAACAGTGGCACATCTGTTATGGGGGAAACCAACTGTTCTCTAATTGGACTGGAGGCCTGCTCCATGGGTGGGAATACATCCCTGATACTGAAAATCTACAACAGGGGTAGTCATGAGTCCTAGGGATGTAATGTCTGCTGCTGTCTGGCTAAATGTATATACTATGTTCACCAAACTGCCCAGTAAGCACTTCTCTTAATGTTCATACCCATATATTAATGCTACTCTCACTTTTAGCTACAGAAGCTTCTCTTCAGATAGCAGTGACCTTGGGATTCCCCTAAAGGCACCATGGTGCTGGAAGTAAGTGAGAGGAGTGCTCAGCACTGAAATATCTTTATTACACCTTCCAAGGCTCAAGGTCCATTGCAGAAAAGGTGGCAGAAAGAATGTAAGAGCCAAAGGAAGGGTAGGACTCCTTACAATGTGCTCCTCCAGCCACAGAATGGTCTGGATATCCATGACCTCACAGTGCCTAACATTACCTACATACCACCATCATAATAGGAGGAAAGATGATGACATCAAAATAAAAGAGAGACTGATTGAGAGGGGGAGGGGATATGATGGAGAGTGGAATTTCAAAGGGGAAAGTGGGGGGAGAGAGGGAATTACCATGGGATAATTACCATGGGATATTGTTTATAATTATGGAAGTTGTCAATAAAAAAAGAAAAATGGTTCTTAGATTGGATTTGAAAATAAAATGAACAAGACCTATCAATGTGCCAACTATAGGAACCCCCCCCATATATATATATATATATACACATTATATATATATATATACACACATATATATACACATTACATATATATATATATATATAGAGAGAGAGAGAGAGAGAGAGAGAGAGAGTCATTATTTGTAAACATGGTCTCATGTAACCCATGCAAACCTTAAACTCATGTGTAGCCAAGGATGCCCTTGAACATATGATCCTCCTGCCTCTACTTCTGGAGTTCAGGGTAGTATGCACCACCACGCCCAGTTTATGTGGTCCTGGGGTTCAAGCTCCAGATCCTTGTACATACTAGGCAAACACACCAACCTGTACAGAAACACCTTTAAAATGAAAACAAACATATGAACAGAGAGGAAGAGGGCCTCCCCTTTCACCAAGCAGATGGGAGAATTGCTGAAAGTACATTTAAAAATAATAAGTAGGGCTGGAGAGATGGCTTAGTGGTTAAGCACTTGCTTAAGGACCCTGGTTTAAAACTTAATTCCCCAGGACCCACGTTAGCCAGATGCACAAGGGGTGCACGCATCTGGAGTTCGTTTACAGTGGCTGCAGGCCCTGGCATGCCCATCCCCTCTCTCTCTCTCTCTCTCTCTCTGCCTCTTTCTCTCTCTGTTGCTCTCAAATAAATAAATAAAAATAAAAATAATAAGTAAACCAAGAGACCACAAAGGGCAGCCTCACAAGTATTTGACTGACAAGACTCTATCACAAAAACTCTCCAAGGTCCTGGTGGAAACTGCTCTGATGTGAACTATCAAGGAGTTTGCAAACACAAGATTCCAGATACACAGCTCCCATGGAGACAGCACCCAGCAACAGTCTATGTTACTCGTGAGCCCCAGTCCTGCAATGCACCTCTGTGACTGGGATCTTTGTTTCAAATCTGTGGGCAACTATCTCCTTTCTGTCTTTATAAACTTCTTGCCCCGGTTCTTGGATGCCCTACGCCCTACAAACCTTGGGATGCCTCAAAATCCCATGGTAATGCTTATCCTGGGTTTGCACATACCCTGCTGTTCCTAATTAAACTCATTTTCTTTAGAGGAACTATGTTATTTAGTTAACATAAAATTACACACTGGTGTTATAAAGGCAAGGACGAGTGTCCTATTACTGATAAGGGCAGAACAGTGCACATAGCACCCTGAGGCCTTTCCAGATCGCTAAGGAAAAGGAAGCAGCACACGCCCGCACCTCCGGAGCTTTACTGAGCTCCTGAGTAATACACCTGAAACTTTAAGTGGCCAGATGCTGACAAACTCACAAGATAATCTCACAAACACATCACAAATGTTCTGCTCATTTATCAGGCCACAGAGATATGTGGGGCATCCCAAATTGTCAATGCCATAGACTGTCCTTTGATGAAAAGGCAACAAATGAGTTAACATTAATATTAATCACATCTATCAAGAAAATCCTGTGGAGCAATGACCACAACTGCATCTGAGCCCCCCTTATCCTGTTAGCAGGAGTACCCAGCCTGAGTGTGTGAGTAAATGCGCTCCAGATGCATGTGTCACTTTGTGCATCTGACTTTATGTGAGTACTGGGGAATAGAACCTGGATTGTTAGACTCCATACAACATGCTCCCTCCGGACACAAAATAGCCTGGATATCCATGGTCTCGCAGTGCCTGACACTACCTGCACAAGACCATCATAAGAGGAGGAAAAGATCATGACATCAAAATAAGAGAGATTGATGGAGCGGGGGAGGGATATAATGGACAGAGGAGTTTCAAAGGGGCAAGTGAGGGGAGGGAGAACATTACCATGAGACATTTTTTATAATCATGGAAGTTGTTAATAAAAACTTTTTTGAAAAAAATAAAAAAGAAAAGTCCCTGACATTTCTCCAGGGGGCTCCTGGGAAGTCTTCCCCCAATCTGACCCCCTGTCTTCAAGCTTCTTGCCCTTCCTTTCTAATGCTCCTCACTTGTCCCTTGGACATGTTACCTTTACCTGGTGCATGAACAGCATGTGAGCCATGACTCCAGGAGCCTTCCAGATAGTAACTCATTCACTCACTCAACCCACCTGTGGGGGTTTGATTCATGTGTCCCCCCCATAAACTTAGGTATTCTGAATGCTAGGTCCCCAGCTGATGGAGAGTTGGGAACCAACACTTCCTAGAAGCAGTGTATTGTTGGGAGCCAGCATATGGGCATTATAGCCAGTTTCCTCTTGCTAATGTTTGGCACACTGTCTTGTTCCTGTTGTCCACCTGATGTTTACCAGGGGGTGATGTCCACCCTCTGCTCATGCCATCATTTCTCCCTGCCATCATGGGAAGCCCCTCAGGTCGGTAAGCCAAAATAAACCCTTTTCCCACAAAATAAAATAAAACAAAACAAAAGTAAAAAGTGACACAAGCAGCTGGTATTCATTTGCAGCAGCAAGAGACCTAGGCAAATCCCCCCCACCCCACCCCCTCTCTCTCTCACACACATACACACACATTAAAAAACAAGAATTAGGGGCTGGAGAGATGGCTCACTGGTTGAAGGCACTTGCCTAATGGTCCAAGTTCAACTTCCCAGTGCCCATGTAAAGCCAGATGCACAAAGTGATACATGTGCCTAGAGTCTGTTTCTTTTGGGGAGGTTTTTTCAAGGTAGGGTCTCATTCTTGCCCAGGCTGACTTGGAATTCACTATGTAGTCTTAGGGTGGCCTTGAACTCATGGCGATCCTTCTACCCCTGTTTCCCAAGTGCTGGGATTAAAGGTGTATGTCACCACACCCAGCTAGAGTGCCCTACCCCTCCCCCACCTACCCAAGGTAGGGTCTCATTCTAGCCCTGGCTGACCTGGAATTCATTATGTAGTCTGAAGGTGGCCTCAAACTCATGGTGATCCTCCTACCTCTGCTTCCCAAGTTCTGGGATTAAAGGTGTGCGCCACCACACCCAGCTCCAGCTAGAGTTTGTTTCCAGTGGCAGGAGGCCCTGGTGCATCCATACTCCATTCTCTCAAAGTATACTTATTAGAGAGAGAGAGAGCACATGGGTGCATCAGCCACTGCAAATGAACTCCAGACACACGTGTCACTGTGGACGTCTGGCTCACGTGGGTTCTGGAGAGCTGAGCCAAGGTTCTTATGGTTCACAGTCAAGCGCCTTAACCACTAAGCCATCTCTCCAACTTTCCCCCAATAAAAAACCAAGATGGAACTCAATTTTTTCTTAAAAATGAATAAATAGGCCAGGAGATGGTCTAGTGGTTAAAGGCATTCACTTGCAAAAGTCTTCCAGCCTAGGTTCCCAGTACCCATGAAAGTCAAGACCTAACATTTTTGCAGTGGCAAAAAGTCCTGGTGCACCTATGCATGCACGCATGCATTTACACACAAAAATAAATAAATAAATCCAGGCATAGTGTCACATGCCCTCTTTTTTTTATTTTGGGTTTTCAAGGTAGGGTCTCACTCTAGTCCAAGCTGACCTAGAATTCACTATGTAATCTCAGGGTGGCTTCAAACTCATGGTGATCTTCCTACGTCTGCCTCCCAAGTGCTGGGATTAAAGGTGTGTGCCACCACACCAGGCATGGCTCACACCTTTAATCCCAGGAGGTTGAGGTCAGAGAATCACCATGAGTTTGAGCCTTGCCTAAGGTACAGAACGAATTTCAGGTCAGCTTGGGCTAGAGTGAGACCCTGACTCCAAAAACAAAAAATAAAGAAGGGAAAAGGTAGTTATAAGCAAAAATAATGGTTATGCTATCTTATATTTACTTATATGCATAACTATACTAGTGCTCTATATTTATTTTTTAATATTTTATTTATTTTAGATACAGTGAGAACAAGAAAGAGTTGGTGCACCAGGGACTCAGCCACTGCACTAGAACTCCAGATGCTTGTGCCACCTAATGGGCATTGCGACCTTGTACTTGCCTCACCTTTGTGTGTCTGACTTAGATGGGATCTGGAGAGAGATTGAACATGAGTCCTTAGGCTTTGCAGGCAAGTGCCTTAACCACTAAGCCATCTCTGCAGCCCCTACTTACTTTTAATTTTATTATTATTATTATTATTTTTTTGAGGTAGGGTCTCACTCTAGCTCAGGCTGACCTGCAATTCACTATGTAGTCTCAGGGTGGCCTCAAACTCATGGAGATCCTCCTACCTCTGCCTCCTGAGTGCTGGGATTAAAGGCGTGTGCCACCACGCCCAGCACCCTTAATTTTTTTTAAATATTTTATTCATATTTATTTGAAAGAGAGAGAATGAATGGGTATGCCAGGGCCTCCAGCCACTGCAAACAAACTCCAAACACATGTGTCACCTTGTGCATCTGGCTTACATGGGTTCTGGGGAATTGAACCTGGGTCCTTTGCTTTGCAGGCAAGCACCTTAAATGCCAAGCCATCTCTCCAGCTCAATTTATTATTTTATTTTATTCGTTTATTCATTCATTTATTTATTTGAGGGAGGGAAAGAGAAAGAGTGAGAGACATATCAATATTTAAGATAACACAGCAACTTTAGCAGTGAGAGTCCACTCTGTCCCTCAGGCTTGTCCCTGTTGCTTTTTGCTGTAAGTGGGCACAGCTCCCTCAGCTAGTGTCCTGCCCAGGACACGAACACTTTCTCCATGACATGGCTGTCCTGTTATCTTGGATAGTAGCTCTGCCAAATATTTTGCATAACATGGACTGTGTCTTCCTGACCACTGATAGCAGGTACCTGGCAGTGAGTCCCGACCTTAACACCGTCAGTGTCACACTCTGCACACCAAGCTCCACCTCACGAGGATAGGGTTAGCATCGCGTTGGCTGAGGTGCAGCTCTGCCTTCCTCATTCCAAGCAGATGGAAGAGCTGATCATCTGGCTCTTCCTGACTAAAGAGAGAGAGTGGTGGGGTGCGGGGGGAGGAGGCAGACCTAGCTCTGGCATTATGCTGCATAAACATTTCCTCTCTACCACACTGGCCAAGATGGGTCATATGGCCTTGATGACCACAAGGGGGTGAGGCACTGCCATCCTGCCCCATGTGCCTGGGGATGCAGGAATGTTGTTGAGCAATGCTTGTGACCACCCCTCGCCTCATACCAGCCATCACCTTTCCCCATCTGCCAGCACTAATCATAGCAACAGTAAGGGGTGTGTAGATGGTGGATCCTGCAGGAGAGATCTGCTGCCATGTGTTTAGTTCTGCTAGATTTCTGTCAAGTGAAAAATATTCTCCCTGCCTCATAGCTTTGGTTGGTTGGTCTCTTGAATCCTGGATGTCAACTCTCCAAAAGCTGAGCCTGGCACAGGTGCGGCCCATGAGCACTTTCCAGGAATGCTTTTGCTGCTGGGCTGTTCTGGGGTTTCAATGCCAGACATTCAGAGAACATATGTATCTCTCAGTACCCGTTTGGCAAAATTCATATAGGAACATTTATATTAAATCTGCACAAATCAATAAAAGAAATTTTTTGAGAAAGGATCTCACTCTACAGTTGAGGATGACCTTGAACTCCTAATCTTCCTGCCACTGCCCTAGTGCCAAGATTAAAGATATGTGTCGCCACACTTGGTTTATATGGTGCTGCGGATCAAACCCGGGGCTTCGTGCTTGCTAGGCAAGCACTCTACCCCGCTGAGCTCCATCAGGGCTGTGCTCAAACCCACAGCCACATGCACGCATGGGAGCGTTTTAACCACTGAGCTACAGCCCCAACCCCAAAGAGAATTTTAACAAAACCAAGTGTGGGGAAAGCTTTGCATCCTCATCCAGAAGCAGGAAGTCTGCTGTCATCTTCAATACTAGGAGATAGGATCTTCAATAGGAGATGCTGAGGGGCACTACACCGCAGCATGGCGTGGACACTGCTTGAAGTGCTGGCCACCCCAAAGCACAGCTGCTGTCTCCCCCACATGAGCTCCCCTTTCTACTCAGTCTTGCTGCGATGTGCACATCCAGCTGCACACTGGCTGAGACCACAGGCATCTGTCCATACTACCAAGGTTTCCCTCGGCCTCGCTCACCAACTAGTTTCCCCATATCCAAAAGAGTGTAATAAAAACAAAATATACAATCCATTATATATTATGAAGGAGCCGAGATATACATTTAAAAAAACTCCAATTAGAATAACCTGCACTCAATGGATTTCCTACAACTGGGACTACAGTTCTGGTTGTCAGAAATCTCTGTTTGAGGAGGATAAATTTCCAGGCCACTGTCCCGTGATGTCCCCAGAAGGCGATGTGTCTCAAGAGGCCCTGTCAACTGTGTGCCCAAGTGTCGAGGGCACGAGTTGTTTGAGATGATGTTAGGCCCCGAGGCCTTTGGTTCCAGGCCCATCACTCTTCAGAGGGTGCCACCTCACAGATCAAACACAATACCCTCTTTCTTCTGTTGGAAATCCAGACTAAACACCAATTGGTTGGAACAAGGCTCTCTTCTGCCATCTGCTGGACAACATGCATAATTGTTTGTTCTTCACTGTTGGCCTTGCTGACCTTTGTTAAAACATGGGATAGTGGAAATATGAAACAACTGCCTAGACTAAGGGAGACGCTGGCACGAGGGTGCCCTAGAGGTAGCTCCTGCAGCTTCTCCACTGTCCCTCCCTGACTTGGCCCGAACTGGCCTCCCCATCACAGGAGACCAGAGGGGAACAATCATGGCTCTGGCCGACCAGCTCCATCAAGAAGCGACAGGCAGGGCCTCAATTCAGGAGGAGCTGAGGGTGAAGACAGGGGCACGGTCCCCTCCATCCCATGCCCCAACATCCTCAGATCAGCTCCAAGGGAGAAGCCCATCCTGGCAGATCCAGGCATGGGATGTGGGCACGACTTGGGCACCCACGCCCAGAACGGAGAGCAAGAGTCCCAGCAATTCCTAACCATTCTGCCCTGACCCCACCTAGTTTATCCCTTAAATGGCGGTCCCACAGGGGTGGGGTGGCCTTGGGCTCAGGACCAGCAAACAGCAGCTCTGCCTGCTGCACAGACCCTCCCTGGCAGGCAGGCTGCGCAGCACTTGTGACCAGTGCTCCCAGCGAGGGGGTGGGGGCTTTGTCCAGTTCTGCCATGTGCCCAGCATCCCCACTCTGCCACCTTTCCATGAAGGGAAACCCCTGTCTGAGTGTTTGGGTACCCAGAGGTCCAGTTTGTACCAGAAAAGTTGGACATGAGCCAGATGTGGTGGTGCCTGTCTATAATCCCAGCACTTGAGAAGTTGAAGCAGGAAGATTAAGTTCAAGGCCAGCTTGTTCATACTCAGACCTTCTCAGGACAAAGACACACACACACACACACACACACACACACACACACAGAGAGAGAGAGAGAGAGAGAGAGAGAGAGAGAGAGAGAATGAATGAATGAATGGTTTGTTGTTTTTCCTCTGTTGATCGGCTTAAACATTTAGGTTGTATATTAGTTACGTTCTCCTTGCTGTGATCATCAAATACCAGACAATAGGCAACTTCTGGAAAGAAGGGAGGGAGGATTTCAGATTATAGTTTGAGGTTACAGTCAATAAGTCATGGCAGATGCTGCTCAACTCATTTTCTCCTTCATTTTTTTTTCCTCAGTGTAATCCAAGCTAATCTGGAGCTCAACCTCGTAGTCCACGATGGTCTTGAACTGATGATAATTCTCTTATCTCAGCCCCCAGAGTGTTGGAATTACAGGTGTGAACCACCACACTCAGTTTAAGACACCAGCCCATGGACTGGCACCATTCAGTTAGTGTGGGTCATCCTGAAAGAGACTCAGGAGAAAGCCATCTTCTCTCAGGCAGTTTCAGTTAGGGACAAAAGCCCAAAGAGGGAACCAGAAGATGCCACCCTCTCTTAGCAAGAATGGAACTCGTGTCTGATCCAAATTCACCCACAACAGCTGCAGCGACCCCTGCCATCTAGCATACTACCTAGGTGGGCTGGCCTTTGGGGGTCTGCCCTTTGAATCTACAAATCAATCCCCAAGTCGTCCCCTTACATTCCTGAATCTGAAACCCTTGTCAATGGACTATGAAGGCTCTCTCTCTCCTTCTCTCTGCCTTACATCTCTTGCTGGATACATGGAAATCTGGCTCACCCACCCACCCACCTGGCCTGGGGGCGGTTTCATGGCCTAGGTAATTTTCGGCCTGCCTCTGCTTTATGCATGGGGGTGACTTCTCACTTTAATTACATGTATGATTTTCCTCTGATCTCTGAGTCTACCAAGTGTTTCTTTTGCACTCCAGATCCACCACGTGGGTATCACCTCTAAACTCTGGGCTTGATACCTGTGTAAATTCTCTAAAGTCAGGGTAACCATGAGTATAGCTCTTTTTTTCTTTAAGATTTTATTTTCATTTATTTATTATAGTCAGAGAAAGAGAGGGAGAGAGAGAGAGAGAGAGACAGAGAGAGGAGCATAGCTGTCTTTACTACCGTTTTCTCATTGCCTGGCACTCTCTTTCCTACTTACTCGTAACTTTCTTCCATGGGGCGGCTCAGGGTAGATACTGTTCTTTCCACTCGAGTGTGTGTTTCTTCAAATTTCCCTACATCAGCTCCTAGGTCCTGTCTTCCATGTGCTGTTCCAGCCTCTTCCTAAACCTCCATTTCTCTTGACTGAACCTCATAAACTATGCTGTACCTTCCAAATGACAGCATGGTTCTTACCTTCCATGTGCTTGGACTCTGCTCCAGATTTTTCCTAGATCCCAGTTTCCCTTAAATAAACCCCCAAACTTGCGATTTCTCCCAAAATAATCTCAATAATTGATAAAAATAGACTCAAGAAGGATAAATTATCAATTATTTTGTTAAAAATAGAGTAAGAACTCAATATTGGGGTTCATAAATTTGGGGGGCCCTTCCTGAGCCACAAAATTCTGCATCAATCCCACTTCAATTAACCTAATTTAGAAACTTCTCGAGATTGCTCATTCAGCTGAGCTCCATGGCTTTGCTCTGCCTCTTTGCTGGGCCCCAGGGACACATGTGAGTCTGTCTTCTCACTCATGTGGGGAGAACAGCACTGTTTCATGATCTGGGGGAACTTTTCTGCTTGTCTCTGCTTTGTAGTTTGGGGTCACTTTCCACTTTGATCATGTGCATGATTTTCCTCTGGTTTCTGAATGTATCATGTGTGTATTTTCCATATACTCCAGATCCACCACATGGGTGCTCTCACCAACTCTAGGCTTGCTACCTGTGTGATTTCTTTAAACTCGGGGTAACCATGAGTATAACTCTCTTTACTACTTATTTCTCCCCAGAACTTCTTGGTCTCTGCTTTGATATCTGCCCTCTCACTTTTCCTTGAGCCTCACCCTTTGTCTTCTGAACTTCTCTAAATCATGTGGTAGATGCCATGCTGGAATTCATAATTTATCCTTTTTGAGTCCGTCTTTATTAATTCTTTATTAAAGGTAGGACAGAACCCAAAGCTTGGGGTTCATAAGTTCTGGGAGATTCCTCCTGAATTCCAAAATCCTGTATCAGTATGAAGTGGGGAAGAGAATGAATAAGGATAAAGTAATGACAGTTATGTATGATAATATAATTGAAATAGGAATTTTGGGGTTTGACCAACACACCAACAAATTTAGAGTACCCTGTAGGTTCTTGACTTATGAATTTAAAAAATTAAAATCTGTCCTAGACGTGGTGGTGCATGCCTTTAATTCCAACACTGGGAAGGTAGAGGTAGGAGGATTGCCATGAGATCAATCAAGGCCACCCTGAGACTACATAATGAATTCTAGGTCAGCCTGAACTAGAGCGAGACCCTACCGCAAAAAGGGAAGGGAGGAAGGAAGGGAGAAAGGAAGGAAAAAAGGAAGGAAGGAAGGAGAAACTTCTCCACAGATAAACCCAGAGATCTATTTCCATGGTGACTCTGAATCCTGTCCGGCTGACGACCAGAGATTAGCAGTCACAAATTAGTTTCCAGAGTCTTCTAAAGATGAGCAATTACTTAAAAAAAATTTTTTGTTTATTTTTATTGATTTATTTGAGAGTGACAGAGAAAGAGGGAGAGAGAGAGAGAGAGAATGGGTGTGCCAGGGCTTCCAGCCACTGCAAACAAATTCCAGATGCATGCCCTTTGTGTCCTGGGGAATTGAGCCTCAAACCAGGGTCCTTAGGCTTCACAGGCAAGCACTTAACTGCTAAGCTATCTCTCCAGCCCAGCAATTACTTTTTTTTTGAACTCATGAATTTAAGTAATTGAGAAACAGGTAGGGAGCTGTCCCATCTTGCAAGCACGGTTCCAACATGCAAAGTTTCTCATTCTAAGAGAAGACCAGAGCAAGCAGTGACTTCCTGACAAATGACAGATGCCCTCCTTCTGGGGATGGACTCACTGGAAACCAACTGCAGGTCATGTGGCTCTGAGGCAGCCCTGGGCCTACCTTGTGGGTAAGTTACCTGAGTCCTGAGTCCTTTGCATCTGGGAGCAGTGTCTCCGGCCACCCTGCTACAGCAGATGCTAGATACCCTTGAGGCCTGGGGCCCAGTGGTTCCTCCTCAGACCCCTGGAAGCTAATGACTTCTCTGCCCACAGGCTAGCCTCTGTTCCTTCCTCATCTCACACGTTGTTCTGGGGCCTAAAGCACAGTTGACTATGGAAAACATGGTTTCAGTGGGGTTCACGGGACTGTGGGACAGCCAGCAGGGACCAGAAGGGCCCCAGGACCAAGATCAGACCATCCAAGCCTGGGATCAATGAGAACTACTGGGAACAGAGAATTGGCTCTAGTGCATGGGAGCAAGTGTGCCTACAGAGCTGCGGGAGAACCCACCACACATGGTGGGCGGACCCTTCAGGGACAAGGCTGGTACGGTGTAACACAGTAAGCTGCCTCCTGCCCACGGTGGACACAGTCCCTGGTAGACTAGAGCAGGTGGACTCAGCCACATGCTAGCAGACTGTCCCTGAACCATGCATGTGTCCGTTTCTGGGGCACAGCATGTGCCTCTGCTCTCTGCTCCACTTGCTCCTAACAGTAAAGTATTCATTACCTGCCCCACAGTTCAGAGAGCCCAAAGGCCTGGGGCAGTCCCCTCTCTGTCAGACCCAGACCCAGACCCACAGCACATGGGAGACTATCATGTGCTGCTGGGACTTCCAGGTACCATAAGTTTTATGACTGGGGCCAATTGCTTAGACAGTAACTTTTGAACTATTCAATTGTCACCTGGGGCCTTTTTCCAACCAGAAAAATAAACAGTTGATAAAACGCCTTTGGAAACTGGAAAGAGAGAAAGGCCATCTTCACCCTGACAGAGGCAGCAGTTCCCACAGGGTCTGTGTGATGTAACCATTACAAGCTCTGGCAGGTCTGGAACTGCAGGCCATCCTTGCTGGAGCTTGTCTGCCCTGCCCAGGGCTCTGTAAATGCTGCCTTTGTTAAGCTCAACCAGCAGCTTCCTGTCAGTACAGACATGCTGTCCTTCCATTCTTTTAAAAGTTATTCACACTTTTCACATGAATATTTAATAAAATCCAGAGGCAAGCTAGAATCTGCTGCCTCTCTTTTGAAGATCAGACCCAGGCACTTGCGGGTTTTAACTTCGGTGTCTGTCTTGTCACTGTAACCCCTGCTTGTTCCTGTGTGAACAGCTCACCTGCAGAAAGTCACCAGGCTGCGTGGGTGCACAGAGTTCATTCCAACTTACCCCATATCCAAGAATATGGCAAGTGTGGACACATCTAGTGCATGTTTGTTTGTAACATCTCCTCAGAGTAGAGACATTTGTGCAATGCCAGCTACAGGGGTTATCTTTAAATAGGGTTTCTTTTTTTTTTTTTAGTAAGCTTTTTCTCTTACAAAAAGTCACTTCAAACAAATAAATATCAAATATACAAGTCATATTTAGCAGTCACCAAATCTACTTTTTCATTCCTCACAGGAATAAGTCATGAATTTCCAGAAGCTCACTCACCCGATACTACCCACATTCTTTTCTTTTAAAAAGCTATTTTAAAATAACTTAAAAAGGGGTGGAGAGGTGGTTTAGCGGTTAAGGCACTTGCCTATGAAGCCTAAGGATCCAGGTTCGATTCTTCAGGTCCCACGTAAGCCAAATGCACAAAGTGGCACATGCATCTGGAGTTCATTTGCAATGGTTAGAGGCCCTGGTGTGCCCATTCTCTCCCTCCCTCCCTCCCTCTCTCTCTCTCTATCTCTGTCTGTCCCTAATAAATAAATAAAATAAAAATAAATCCTTTAAAAAAACAACTTAAAAAGGCCAGGCGTGGTGGTGCATGCCTTTAATCCCAGCACTCGGGAGGCAGAAATAAGAGGATCACTGTGAGTTTGAGGCCACCCCGAGACTACATAGTAAGATCCAGGTCAGCCCGGACTTGAGTGAAACCCTACCTTAAAAAAAAAAAAACTTAAAAAGGGCTGGAGAAGCCCCTGACCTTTTTAATTTCTTTCTTTGTTTGTTTATTTGTTTTTTCAAGGTAGGGTCTCACTCTAGCCCAGGCTGACCTGGAATTCATTGTGTAGCCTCAGGGTGGCCTCGAACTCACAGTGATCCTCCTACTTCTGCCTCCCAAGTGCTGGGACCAAAGATGGCACCGCCACCACGCCTGGCCTTCTAATTCCTTACTATAGGCACTTAAAAGCTATAAATTTCCCTCTTAGTACTGCCTTCATTGTGTCTCAAAGATTTTGTTATGTTGTATTCTCATTATTATTTGATGTATGAATTTTTAAATTTCCTTCTTGATTTTACACTGACCTATTTGTCTTTTGGTAGTGTATTATTTAGTTTCCATGATTTTGTGTATGCTCTATGGTTTTTCTTGCTATTGTTTTGTAGTTTAACCCCATTGTGATCAAATAGAATTCAAGGAATTATTTCAATTTTCCTTAAAAAGTGGGGGGCTGCAGAGATGGCTCAGTGGCTAAGGCACTTGCCTGTAAAGCCTAAAGACCCAGGTCTGATTCCCCAGTACCCACATAGGCCAGATGTACAAGGTGGTGCATGTACCTGGAGTTCATGTGCAGTGGCTAGAGGTCCTGGCATGCCCGTTCTCTCTACCTGCCTCTCTTTCTGTCTCCAATAAATAAATAAAATATTTTTAAAAATAACTTAAAAGTTAGCTGATGTGGTATCACATACCTTTAATACCAGAACTCAAGAGGTAGGAAGATCACTATGAATTCAAGTCCACCCTGAGATTACATAGTGAATTCCAGGTTAGCCTGCACTAGAGCAAGACCCTCAGAAAAAAAAAAAAAAAAAAAAAAAACCTTAAAAATTATTTTAATTCTCTACTATGTTTATTTTGTAATTTATAATTTATTTGCAAGCAAAGAGAGAAGAGACAGAGAGAGCCAGGGCCTCCAGCCAGTAGAAACAAACTCCAGACTCAATCACCACCCTATGCATCTGACTTTATATGGGTACCGGGGAATCAAACCTGGGTCCTTAGTTTTTGCAAACAAGCACCTTAGCTATTAAGCTATCTTCCCAGCCCCTCTACTATTTTTAGCACTGGATTTTCAAAATTAGTAATCTGAGAAGATTCAAGGACCATGGCATCTAGCAATCCATCCATCCATCTATACATTTTCCTGCCCTAAGAAAACAGCATTATTAAACACAGGTATATTTAATATACAGTGACTATAACATATTTTCATTTTCCTTCTTTCTTTCTTTATTTTTATTTATTTATTTAGTTAGTTTTTCAAGGTAGTGTCTTGCTCTAGCCCAGGATGACCTGGAATTCACTATGTAGTCTCAGGGTGGCTTTAAACTCATGGTGATCCTCTTACCTCTGCCTCCCAAGTGGTTAAAGGCATGCTCCACCATGCCTGGCCCATATATATATACATATATATTTTTCAATTTTTTTTTTTGAGGCAAGCCCAACAGACTGGCCTTTATTTTATGTGAGACAGCAAGAGTGACAGAAAGAGAACTGGCACACCAGGGACTACAGCCATCGCAATCCAACTCCAGCCGCATGCGCCCCCTTGTGTGCATGGGCAACCTTGGGCTCTTGTGTCACCTTGTGCATCTGGCTTATGTGGAACCTAGAGAGTTGAACATGGGTCCTTAGGCTTTGCAGGCAAGTGCCTTAACTGCTAAGTCATCTCTCCAGCCCGCATATATTTTCTTAAAGACAACCAAACTCTGGATGTCATAATTCATGGCTATAATCCCAGCACTAGGGAGGCTGAAGTAGGACTGTCATGAGTTCAAGGCCAGCCTGGGCTACAGAGGGATTTCCAGATCAGCCTGCTCTAGAATGAAACCCTGCCTTAAAAAAAAAGGCAGGGCTGGAGAGATGGCTCAGCAGTTAAGGCTCTTGCCTGCAGAGCCTAGCCACCTGGGTTCAATTCCCCAGTACCCACATAATGCCAGATGCACAAAGTGGATCATGCATCTGGAGTTTATTGGCAGTAACAAGACACTTATTTTTTCTCTCTCTCTGTATAAATAAATATAAAACTGTTAAAACAGTCAACAAAACTCTAATATATGACAGTTATGCAGAAGGCCGACAGAGCCAGTGACCAGATTCAGCTAACTTGCCTGTTTGTCTCGCCACGTGAGGTCTGAGAAATGAAGAACATCCAAGTATCTGCCTCATTGTAATCCATCCTCAGGAGGACACCTGGAGCTTTGCCACTTCATTCTTTCCTGTGCTGGAGCTCAAACTTGAGGCCCTGCGCGTGCTGGGTAAACACTCTGCCACTGAGTTACAACCCCAGGCTGTTTCTTTTGTGAATTTTGAGACAGGATCTTGCTAAATTGCCCAGGCTGGCCTTCAACTTGAGATTGTCATATTGCTGCCTTTAAAGTAACTAGATAGGTTTATGACACCACATCTAGAATTTACTAAAGCTTCAACCATTATTCTCATTATTTTTTTATTATTTATTTGAGAGAGAGAGAATAGGCATGCCAGGGCCTCTAGACACTGCCAATGAACTCCAGGTGCCTGTGCTACCTTGCGCATCTGTTTTATGTGGGTATTGGGGAATTGAACCTGGGTCCTTAGGCTTTGCAGGCAAACACTTTCACTGGTAAGCCATCCCTCCAGCCCCTTATTATCATTATTTTGTAGTAGTACTTGGGGTTGAATCCAGAGCCTCACACATGTTAGTCAAGGGTACTACCACTGACATATATTCCCAGCCTTTTCCTATACTTTAAAAATTTTTTAATTAATTAACTAATTTATTTATTTATTTTACAGAGCAATAGAGGGAAAGAGGCACACACAGAGAGAGAGAGAGAGAACGCCAGGGCTTCCAGCCACTACAAACAAACTCCAGACACATACACCTCCTTGTACACTTGGCTTACATGGGTCCTGGAGAGTCAAACCTGGGTCCTTTGGCTTTGCAGGCAAATGCCTTAAACACTAAGCCATCTCTCCAGCCCTCCTATACTTATTTTTGAGACAGGGCCTCATTAGGTTGCTTAGGCTAGCCTTGAAATCACTGTAATCCAGGTAGGGCTTGCATTTGAGGTCCTCTTGACACCACTTCCTAAGTATTTGGGATTACAAACCTGCACCATCAAACCCAGCTCAATAAAACATTCTTATTTAACAATTTTCTGTGCAGTAGGAATACAAACCGCAGTTATTTCCAGCCAGAACAAAAGGTCATTTTCCCTCCTGCTGCCCTTTAAAAACATTTTTAAAAATCTACTTCAAGCCATTCCTGAGCTGGTGCTTTGTACTTCGTGCCAACATTCCACTTTACTAAGGCAGAAGGAAATATTAACTGTTCACAGGGTCATCCCCCAAATGACTAAGTGGATCAGAAGTTTGCCCTGTTGTGTTTTCTGGGCTACCCAGTATGTTCTGGGCTGACAGTGCTAAGAAGGTTGAAGGCCAACTCCCAGCATTTCTGGGCCCATGATCTATATTCCCATGTGCATAGAGCTCGAATTCTCTGAAACACAGGGTTATTTTGGTTCTATGTGTAAAACGTTCTTTAAATTTTGAAACTAATTTAAAAGTAGAAGTGAGGGGGCTGGAGAGATATCTTAGTGGTTAAGGCTGTGCCTGTGAAGCCTAAGGACCCTGGTTCATTTCCCCAGGTCCCATGTAAACCAGATGCACATGGTGGTGCATGCATCTGGAGTTCATTTGTAGTGGCTAGAGGCCCTGGTGCACCCATTCTCTCTCTCCCTCTCCATCACTCTGTCTCTAATAAATAAATAAATGAAAATAAAATCTTAAATATATAAAGCCAAGCGTGGTGGCACACGCCTTTAATCTGAGCACTCAGAAGGCAGAGGTAGGAGGATCGCCATGAGTTCGAGGCCACCCTGAGACTTCATAGTGAATTCCAGGTCAGCCTGAGCTAAAGTGAGACCCTTCCTGGAATCCCCCCAAATAAAAGTAGAGGTAGGGTTGGGGAGATGGCTCAGCAGTTCAAGGCACTTGTTTGTAAAGCGTTCCAGCACCCACATAAAGCAGGATGCAAAGTAGGGCACACATGTGTGACCCCCCCCCCAGACCACAGGGAGGTGAAACCAGGAGAATCAGAAGCTGGGGTCCAGCTAATCTCACATTCATCTATAGTCTAGCAGAACATTTGCTGCAGCAAGAGACCCTGTCTCAAAGAAGGTGGAGCAGATACTCAAAGTTGTCTCTGACCACCATCTGTGTGCCTACCATGCACATATGAATGAATGAATGAATAAATAAATAGGGGGCTGAAGATATGGCTTCATGCTTAAAGGTTTGCTTGCAAAACCTGCAGGGCTTGGTTCAAATCCCCAGAACCCAGATAAAGCCAGAAGCACAAAGTGGTGCATGTATCTGGAGTTTGTTTGCAGTAGTAAGAGACCCTGGTGTGCCCATTCTCTCATAAATTTTTTTGTTGTTGTTTTGTTTTTGTTTTTTTTTGTTTTTCGAGGTAGGGTCTCACTCTACCTCAGGCTATCTGGAATTCACTATGTAGTCTCAGGGTGGCCTTGAACTCATCTCAGTTCTCCTACCTCTGCCTCCCAAGTGCTGGGATTAAAGGTACATGCCACCATGCCCAGCATAAATTAAATCTTTAAAAATAAATAAATAAGGGCTGGAGAGATGGCTTAGTGGTTAAGGCACTTGCTTATGAAGCCTAAGGACCCAGGTTCGATTCTCCAGGTCCCACATTAGCCAGATGCACATTGTGGCACATGCGTTTGAAGGTTTGCACTGGCTAGAGGCCCTGGCGCATTCATTCTCTCTCTCTGCCTCTGTATCTAATAAATAAGTAAAACAATAAAAAGTATTAAAAATAAATAAATAAAAATGTAGGAACAGAATAGAAGACCCAGATAGAAGTCCAAGTAGCTACAGCCACCTGATATTCGATAAAAAGGCCAAAAGTATTCATTGGAGAAAAGACAGCCTCTTCAGCAAATGGTGAAATGGATATGTATCTGTAGAAAGATGAAAATAGATTCTTCTCTCTCTCCATGCACAAGATTTAAGTCCAAATGGATTCAAGACCTTAACATCAGACCTGAAAGTCTGAAACTGCTAGAGGAAAAGGAGGGGAAACCCTTCAACATATTGGTCTTGGCAAAGACTTTCTGAATATAAGCCCAATTGCTCAGGCAATAAAACCACAGATTAATCACTGGGACCTCATGAAATTACAAAGATTCTGTATAGCAAAGCACACTGTGAATAAAGCAAAGAGGTAATCTACAGAATGGGAAAAAATCTTTGCCAGCTATACATCTGATAGGGGATTAATACCAAGGATATACAAAGAACTCAAAAAATTAAATAATAAGAAATCAAACAAGCCAATTAAAAAATGGGCTATGGAACTAAATAGAGAGTTCTCAAAAGAAGAAATATGAATGGCGTATAAGCATCTTAAAAAATGTTCTACATCAGTAGTCATCAGGGAAATGCAGATTAAAACTATGCTGAGATTCCATCTCACTCCTATCATATTAGCTACCATCATGAAAACAAATGACCATAAATGCTGATGAGGATGTAGAAAAAGAGGAACCCTCCTACACTGTTGGTGGGAATGCAATCTGGTCCAGCCATTGTGGAAATCAGTGTGGAGGTTCCTAAGACAGCTAAAAATTTATCTACCATGTGACCCAGCTATAGCACTCCTAGGCATATATCCTAAGGTCACATCTCATTTCCTTAGAAGTACATGCTCTACCATGTTTATTGCTGTGCAATTCACAATAGCTGGGAAATGGAACCTGCCTAGATGTCCCTCAACTGATGAATGGATAATGAAGATGTGGCACATTTATACAATGGAGTTCTACTCAGCGGTAAAGAAAAATGAAGTTATGATATTTGCAGAAAAATGGATGGATCTGGAAAGGATTATACTAAGTGAGGTAACCCTGACCCAGAAAGCCAAGTGTCAAATGTTCTCTCTCATATGTGGATCTTAGCTACAGATGACTGGGCTTCTGTGTGAGAAGGAAAAATCTCAGTAGCTGAGGCCAGTAAGCTAGAAAAGAGATAGAAAGGGAAGAGAAAGGAAGGGAGGGGGTACTTAATAGGATAGTATCGTATATATGTAAATAGAAGAATAGATTAATGGGGGTGAAAAGGCCTAAAATGAGGTCTGGGGAAGAGATTGAGTAAAGGAAAGATGGAGGGACAGCTAATCAAAATCTAAGAGGATATAAATAAAACATATGTAATCCTACTTTTTTGGACAATGGAACACTGAGGAGCTGTAGATTGTTGCTAGAAAATTTTCAGTGCCAGGGATGGGATACCTTCCAGTGAGTTGTTGGCCAGGGAAATCTCTGATGACCCCAAAACATTATAGGCCATTACCAAGGCCCTTGGTTTCCCACTAGGAATAGATGTTAAGACCCTATTGCTGAAGACATATACTTGGGCTGCAAGGACAATGAGAAATCTTGCTGGAACTGAGCTGATAACCTCCTCCATGTAGACCAGCTGACAGAAAGCTGGAAGAAGCCATTCTGCATGCAGTTCGATGGGAGAAAGAGAAATCACCAGTGAAGATACTCATCAGTGGACACTGCAAACCTTATAATTGGCCAGCCAGGCCAAATGAGCCAATGGGTGCATTAGTGGCACATCTGTTATGGAGGAAACCAACTGCTCTCTAATTGGACTGGAGGCCCACTCCAAGGGAAGGGAATACATCCCTGATACTGAAAACTTAAAACAGGGGTAGTCATGAGCCCAAGGGATGTAACGTCTGCTGTTGTCTGGCCAAATGTATATACTATGTTTATCAAACTGCCCAGTAAGCACTTTTGTTAATGTTCATACCCTTATATTAATGCTACTCTCACTTTTGGTTGAGAATCTTCTCTTTTGATACTCAAAAGGTATCATGGTGATAGAAAGAAATGACCTCAGTGCTCAGTACGGCAATATCTGTATCACACCTTCCAAGGCTCAGGATCTAATGCGGAAGAGGTAGCGGAAAGAATATAAGAGCCAAAGGAAGGGCAGAACTCCATACAACATGTTCCCTCCAGACACAAAATGCCTGGATATCCATGGCTTCACAGTGTCTGACACTACCTGCATAAGACCATCATAAGAGGAGGAATAGATCAAGACATCAAAAAGTAAAAGAGAGACTGATTGAGATGGGAGGGGGTATGATGGAGAGTGTAGTTTCAAAGGGGTAAGTGGGGGGAGGGAGGGTATCACCATGGGTATTTTTTATAATCATGGAAGTTGTTAATAAAAAAATTTTTTTAAATGTAAAGAAGCTGGGTGTGGTGGTCACACCTTTACTCTTAGCACTCGGGAGGCAGAGACAGGAGGATTGCTGTGAGTTTGAGGTTGGCCTGCGATACATGGTCAATTCCTGGGCAGCATGGGCTAGAGTGAGACCCTACCTTGAAAAACAAACAAACAAAAAAACCCTCAAAGACTACAGAAAATCTGCATGGAACTAAGACAGTTAATTCTCAGAGTAGAAACAATGCCTGCAAATGGCCAAGGCACTCACAAGGCAAGTCCGTCCTCACAGCCAGCACATAGTCTCCACACGTGCGATCCCTGAGCACCACACCAAGTCCTCCGGGACATCCCAGCTTTTCCCACGCTGCTTTCTTCTCTGTAGTCACTGCAGCGCTTCGCTGGGTTCCTCAAAACATGAGGACAGTGACAAGTACACCGAGTTAGCAGTTTTGCTTTGGAGATATAAATTCTGCTGTGTGGTGTGGCTTCCTAGTACAGCTTTGAGTCATTCATTCTGGAAAACACCCTATGGAGGGTCAAGAAACCTGCAGGAGAACCTGGAAGGCATGACTCGTGTTCACACCCCGGCTTGGCGCTCCACAGTCCTAGATCACAGTCGTTTTCTGTTGTTTGACACAGGCCTCAGAGAAATCTTTATGAGAGGCAGCTGCGATGGCTCATGAGCGACCTCAGGGACTGGCTCTACTATGTTCCTGGGTAGGAGAAGCAGGGTGGGGAGGATGTCAGACCCTCACCTGACATCTCAGGTTCCCTGTGCCAGCAACATGCTCAGGGAGAAAGAGTATACATAGAGTGGAAGGTCAAGAGATCATCTACAGGGGGATTATCACCGTGCTGTGACATCTTCAATGCTACTCTGGGCCTAGAGCTCACTAATTAGGCTAGACGAGTTGGCCAGTAAGTTCTGTTATTCTAGCCAGGTCCTCATTGCTGGCAGAAATCACCCGAACAAGAGCAGCTTATGGGGAGAAAGGTTAATGTTGGCTTACAGGCTCAAGGGGAAGCTCTGTGATAGCAGGGGAAAACTATGGCATGAGCAGAGGGTGGACATCACCTCACCAACACCAGGTGGACAGTAACAGCAGGAGAGGGTGCCAAACACTGGCAAGAAGAAACTGGCTGTAATACCCATAAGCCTGCCCCCAACATTACACTGCCTCCAGGAGGCGTTAATCTATGAGCTGGGAACCTAGCATTCAGAACACCTATTTATGGGGGATGCCTGAATCAAACCACCACAACTATGGAGCCTCCTGTCTCCACCTCCCCAGTGCTAGGGTGACAAATGTATACTCAGCATTTTACATGGGTTTAGGGGATTGAACTCACACCCTTAGATCTGCAAGGCAAGCACTTTACCTACTGAATCATCTCACTAGCTCCTTGGCAGTATATTTGAAGAACATTGTCAATTTTAAATTATTATTTGAGTGTGTGTGTGCGTGTGTGTGGAGGAGGGTGGCGCACCAGGCTCTCTTGCTACTGCAAATGAATGAACAGCTGTCCAGCTTTATATAGGTGGCTGGGGAATTGAACTCAGGCTGGCAGGCTTTGCAAGCAAGTGCCTTTAACTGCTGAGCCATCACCTCAGCCCCAAGTTCCTAATTTTGGTGAAATCTGATTGATCCATAATCTTGTATAGACCACACTTTCAATGTTCAAACAGAAGGGGTTTCTGTTTTCCCTTTGGTTCCAATTATGATCCATTTTGAGATAATTTCAGACATTTCTTACACATAAACATCCAGATATTCTAGCATCGTTTGTTGCAAAGATCGTTGTCACCTCACTGGGTTGCCTTGTACCCTATTTAAAACCAGATGGCAGCGCTGCACAGGCCACTGCTGGATGTTGTGGACATACGTGTCTTTGTATGACCACACTAAGGATCTCCTCAGTGAAAATTTGTGCTGCCTTCCAGTTGATGGTAGAAGTTCTCTGAATTTACTCTTCTCCTTCAAGGTTGTTTTGTCTGTTCTTGGCACTTTACGTTTCCATGTTCTATCTTTTTCAAAAATATTCAGCCGGGCATGGTAGCACACGCCTTTAAACTCAGCAGAGGTAGGAGGATTGCCATGAGTTCAAGGCCACCCTGAGACTACATAGTGAATTCCAGGTCAGCCTAAGCTAGAGCAAGACCCTGCCTCAAAAAAACAAAACAAAAAAAATTATTTATTTGTGAGATAGAGGGAGAGGGAGGGAGAGAATGGGCACACCAGGGCCTGCTCTCACTGCAAGGGAATTCCAAATGCATGTGCCACTTTGTGCATCTGGCTTTACATGGGTACTGGGAAATCAAATCCAGGTTGGCAGGCTTTGCAAGCAAGCACTTTTAATAGCGCAGCCATCTTTACAGTTCAACATTTTAAATTGTGCTGATAGTACAGACAGGAGTCCCTATACCTGGCAGGGTTATAATTGAGCTTGGTATTTTAATCTTGCATCCCACAATTTTGCAAAACTCAACAATTCCAGTAACTGTTTTATAGATAGTATCACATTTTTTACATAGCTAATCATGTCACTGGTGAATAGTTTTACCTCTTTCTTTTCAATATGTATGCCTTTTATTTATCTTTTCTTTCTTCCACTGACTAGAACTCCTATGCAGTGCGGCCTTGGCATTTCATGGTGTTAGCTATAATTTTTCAAAGATGTCCTTTATCTGGTGAGGAAGTCCTGTCCTCTCCAACATCCTGAAAGAGTTTGTATGGAATTGGCACTTTTTTTTCAAGGTAGGGTCTCCCTCTATCCCAGGCTGACCTGGAATTCACTATGTAGTCTCAGGGTGGGCTTGAACCCATGGCAATCCTTCTCCCTTGAATTCCCAAGTGCTGGGATTAAAGGTGTGTGCCACCACACCTGGCAGCATTATTCTTTCTTAAATATTTATTCATGTTCTCCAGAGAAGCCATCTGGGCTGGATCTTGTTTTGTGGAAAGGGTTTTAGACCACATAGACCTAGAAGAATATTCAGGTTATCTACTTTTCCTTGGGTGAGCTTTGATAATGTCATTTAATAATCTTTTCCTTCCAGGTATGGTGACACTACCCTGTATTCTCAGCACTTGGAAGGTAGGAGAAGGAGGATCAGGGCTTCAAGCTCATCTTCAGCTACATAGCAAGTTTGAGGCCAGCCTGGGCTACATAACCCCTGTCTTGAACAGAGTGATGTCTTGACTTTCATCTAGGTTGCTGAGCTATCACAGAAGTGGGGACAATGCCATGCCATGAGGCCCTCAGATCAATCCCCAGAACTGAAAAAAGGTGTTCATGACATCTGTTTTGTTTTCTAATATCTGAGGGATATGCACAGATGGTGACTCTCTTCCTGATACTGGCTTTTTTGCTGATTTACTAATGTCTCAAAATTACTTTTCAGTTTACTGATCTTTTCCCCATTGCTTTTCTGATTCCTGTTTCATGTTACCTGTGCTGATCTTTGTTATATCTTCTTTTAGTTTCTTCTTTTTCTAGCTTATTTTTTATAGAGGGGTGGGAAGAGGCAGGGTCTCACTCTAGGCCAGTCTGACCTGGAATTCACTTTGTAGTTCAGAGACACCTCAAACTCATGGTGAAACTCTTACCTCACCTCCTGAGTGCTGGGAATAAAGGGGAGAGCCACCTACTCAGCTCTGTTTTGTTTGTTGATACAGGATCTCACATCTCACTCACTATGTGGTTGTGTATGACTTTGAACTGGCTTCTCTGCCTCTGCCTCCCAAGTGCTGGGGTTACAAGCATGGACCACTATGCTCAGCCCCAAACTGTAGCCCAGGCTGGCTTCAAATTCATGTTCTCCTTACCTCATCCTCTTTAGCTTCTTAAGATAAAGTCAAGATCATTGCTTCAAGACCTTTCTTCCTTCATTTTATTAAATGCTACAAAATTCTAAGCACTGTCTCTAACTTCAATGTGTTGTACTTTTATCTTAATTCACTTTGAAATCCTCTTTGAGTTCCTTTTGATTTCTTCTCTCACCAGAATTACATAGAAATATTCTACTTAGTTTCCAGATACTGGAAGATTTCCCAAGTATTTTTCTATCTATTTATAACTTAATCCAACACATCAGATAACAAACATTTTGTTTTTTAAATATATTTTATTTATTTGAGAGAGAGAAAGAGGCAGAGAGAGAGTGGGGGGTCATGCCAGGGCTGCCAGCTACTGCAAATGAACTCCAGATACATACACCACCTTGTGCATCTAGCTTATGTGGGCCCTAGAGAATCAAATCAGGATCCTTCAGTTAAGGCAAACACCTTAACCGCTAAGCCATCCCTCCAGCTCACAACAAACCACTTGTGACCTGCATTTTTTTTGCTTTTTTTCAAAGTAGGGTCTCACTCTAGGCCAGGCTGACTTGGACTTCACTATGTAGTCTCAGGGTGTCCTTGAACTCTTGGCGATCCCCCTACCTCTGCCTCCCAAGTGCTGGGATTAAAGGTGTGTGCCACCATGCCTGTTGTGACCTGTGTTTTAAAAGTTGCCGAGACTTATTTTACAACCTAAATTATGGTCTGGCTTAGTACATGTTTTATTTCCTTTCAGGTACACAAGTACAAAAGAATACATAAGACATGATCAGGACTTCCATGTCCTAACTTAGTAACTGTCTACTTAGTAGTTGAAGGGCTCTTCCACATTGTGTTTTATCCATTTGACTTTGAAGTCATAGCATTTTTGCTTTGTGTGTAGCTTTCTGAAGCACTACTTTATTCATAAAACATTTAGTTTTGATGACTATCTGCTTTGCAATTATGAAATAATATTCTTTATCCCTGACAAATTTTGTTTGCTTGTATTTTATAAGATATTAATTAATTTATTTGGCCACACTAATGCCTCTTGCCACTGCAAATGGACACCGGACACTTGGACCACATTTCTGGGTCAGCTTCTGGGTGGCTGGGGATTGAACCCAGGCCAACAGGCTTTGCAAGCAGGCACCTTTAACTGCTAAGCCATTTCCCCAGCCCCTTTACTTATTTTTTAAATATTTTATTTTTATTTATTTATTTGGGATATATATATATATATGTATATGTATGTATATATATATACATATATATATCCCAAATAAATGTGTATATATATATACACATACATACATACATACATATACATACACATACAGAAATAGGAGAGAGACAGAATAGGCACACCAGGGCCTCCAGCCACTGCAAACGAACTCCAGATGTCTGCAGCCCCTTGTGCATCTGGCTTATGTGGGTCCTGAGGAGTCAAACCTAGGTCCTTTGGCTTTGCAGGCAGGTGCCTTAACCACTAAGCCATCTTTCCAGCCCCTACTTATTTTTTTTAAATAGTCTCATGTAGCCAAGGATGGCCTCAAACTTGCCATATAGCCAAGTTATTCTTCAATTTCTGATCTTCCTGACTCCACCTCCTGATGACTGCTGCAATTACAGTTGTGTGTCAGAGCTCTCGACTTGGTAATATTCTTTACTCTAATATCTCTATTGTCCAATATTAACCAGAACAAGCCAAAGCAATCTTGAGGGAAAAAAACTCAAACAGTAGGCATCACACTGACTTCAAAACACAATACTAAGTTATAGTCATCAAAATGGAGTGATAACGACATAAAAATAGTCATACAACCCAATGGGAAAAAAACAGACAGCCTAAAAGCCAACACACACTCTACAGCCAACTGATTTTTGACAAAGGTGTGAGGAGTACCCATTGGGAAAAGAACAGTATTTTCAATAAATGATGCTGAGGACACTGGGCACATACACAGAAAAACAAAACTAGACCCTCCCTCATCTCACCTGTTACAAAAATAAAGTGAAAGTAGATTGAGGACTTACACGTGGGGCTGGGGAGATGGCTCAGTGGGTAACGTGTTTGCCACGGAAGCATGGGACCTGAGTTCTGATCGCAGGACCACGTAAATGGCAGGTGTGGTGATTTCCTCTAGTGATCCCAGCACCAGGGAGTCAGAGACAGGTATCCCCAGGGTACGCTGGCTAGCCAGTCTGGACAAATTAGGCTCTCCAGGTTCAGTAAGAATATCTGTCCCAAATACTAAGGTAGAGGGCTGGGGAGGTGACCCAGCAGCTAAGGGCACTTGCCTGCAAAGCCAAAGGACCCAGGTTTGATTCCGCAGTACCCAGGTAAAACCAAAGGTGGTACATGCATCTGGAGTTCATTTGGGGCAGCAAGAGGCCCTGGTATGCCTATACTCTGTCTCTCCCTCCCTGTCAGTCTTTCAAATAAATAAATAAAAATATTTTAAAATGAAAAAATAAAGCAGAAAGTATCTGAGAAAGACATTTGGCCTCCACATACACAAGCACACATGTGCACATACATATGTAGCCACACACAAACATGCATACAGACAATAACACATACTACACATATATATACCTGAAATAAAACAATAAATAAATATTTAGAAAAAGGCATGATGTACACACATTTAATCCCAGAACTTGGGTGGCTGAGATAGAAGGATCATTGTGACTTTGAGGCCAGCCTGAGACTACAAAGTAAATACTAGGCCAGCCTGGACTAGCACAAAAACCTACCTCAAAAAAAAAAAAAAGACTTAAAATGGAGCCAGGCAAGATGGTACACACTTATAATCACAGTACTTGGGAGGCTGAGGCAAGAGAACTGCTGTGAGTTCAAGGCCAACCAAAGCTACATGATGAGACTCTGTCTCAAACCAAAAAAAACCCAAAAAACAAAAAGCTTATTGCCATCACCACCAACAACAAAAAAAGAGATTTGCCAGGCATGGTGGCACACACCTTTCATCCCAACACCTGGGAGGCAGAAGTAGGAGGACTGCCATGAGTTCGAGGCTACCCTGAGAGTACATAGTGAATCCCAGGTCAGCTTGGGCTAGAGCGAAACCCTACCTCAAAAAAAAAAAAAAAAAAAAAAGAAAAGAAAAAAGAAAGAAAGAAAAAAAGAGATTTAAATGTTAAATGTAGGACAAAGCCAAAGGACCCAGGTTCAGTTCCCCAGGACCCACATAGGCCAGATGCATAAGGTGGCTCATGTATCTGGAGTTTGTTTGCAGCAGCTGAAAGCCCTGGTGTGCACAATCTCTCTCTCTCTCTCAAATAAATAAAATAATAAATTTGAAAAAACTTAAAAATTAAATGTAGACCCAAAAGAAACTGGGTACAGAGGTGCTTGCCTGTAATCCCCCCTAAGAAGGCTGAGGTAAAAGGATCACTTGAGCCAAGAGTTCAAGGCTAGCCTGGGCAACACAAGGAGACCTCCATCTCATAAAAGGAAGAAGACCCGGACGATGTGCAGGAGGAAGAGCACCCTCGGCCGCCGCTGCCGCCGCGACCCATGAGCGCGCGGCCGGAGAGAGACCAGATTTGATAATGGGCTGCATAAAAAGTAAAGAAAATAAAAGTCCAGCCATCAGGTACACGACTGAAAACCCTCCAGAGCCCATCAGTCCAAGCGTCAGCCGTTACGCAGCAGAGCCCTCCGCAGCCTCTCCATCGTCTGCCACCGAGGGAGCACCCGCTACCTTCAGCAGTCTGTCCATGAGGCCATTTGGAGGATCCTCGGGAATGACTCCTTTTGGAGGAACATCTTCCATGTTCTCAGTGGTGCCAAGTTCATATCCACCTGGTTTAACAGGTGGTGGTACTATATTTGTGGCCTTATATGATTATGAAGCTAGAACTACAGAAGACCTTTCATTCGACAAGGGTGAAAGATTTCAAATAATTAACAATACGGAAGGAGACTGGTGGGAAGCAAGATTGATCACTACGGGAAAGAACGGTTATATCACCAGCAACTATGTAGTGCCTGCTGATTCCATTCAGGCAGAAGAGTAGTATTTTGGCAAAATGGGGAGAAAAGATGCTGAAAGACTACTTCTGAATCCTGGGAATCAGCACGGTATATTCTTAGTAAGAGAAAGCGAAACTACTAAAGGTGCTTATTCCCTCTCTATTCGTGATTGGGATGAGGTAAGGGGGGACAATGTGAAACACTACAAAATCAGGAAACTCGACAACAGTGGATATTATATCACAACCAGAGCACAATTCGATACGCTGCAGAAATTGGTGAAGCACTACACAGAACATGCTGATGGTTTGTGTCACAAGTTAACAACTGTGTGTCCAACTGTGAAACCCCAGACTCAAGGTCTAGCCAAAGATGCTTGGGAAATCCCTCGAGAGTCGTTGCGGCTAGAGGTTAAACTAGGCCAAGGATGTTCTGGTGAAGTATGGATGGGAACATGGAATGGAACTACGAAGGTGGCCATCAAAACACTCAAACCAGGTACAATGATGCCCAAAGCTTTTCTTCAAGAAGCTCAGATAATGAAAAAGTTAAGACATGATAAGCTTGTTCTGCTGTATGCTGTTGTTTCTGAAGAGCCAATTTACATTGTCACTGAATTTATGTCCAAAGGAAGCTTGCTAGATTTCCTTAAGGAAGGAGATAGAAAATACTTGAAGCTTCCACAGCTGGTCGATATGGCTGCTCAGATTGCTGATGGTATGGCATATATTGAAAGAATGAACTATATTCACCGAGATCTTCGGGCTGCTAATATTCTTGTAGGAGAAAACCTTATATGCAAAATAGCAGATTTTGGCTTAGCAAGATTAATAGAAGACAATGAACACACGGCAAGACAAGGTGCAAAGTTCCCAATCAAATGGACAGCTCCTGAGGCTGCACTGTATGGTCAATTTACAATAAAGTCAGATGTCTAGTCATTTGGAATTCTGCAGACAGAACTGGTAACAAAGGGGAGAGTGCCGTATCCAGGGATGATGAACCGTGAAGTGCTGGAACAGGTGGAATGAGGCTACAGGATGCCCTGCCCTCAGGGCTGTCCAGAGTCCCTCCACGAGTTAATGAATCTTTGTTGGAAGAAGGACCCCGATGAAAGACCAACATTTGAATATATTCAGTCCTCCTTGGAAGACTACTTCACTGCGACAGAGCCACAGTACCAACCAGGAGAAAACTTATAAGCCAAGTAGCCTGTTGTGTGCACAAATCTGCTAAAACATACTGAACGTGTGTGGGGTTCCTCACAGACAGGAATCAGGAGAAGATAATCTTCACTCTGCATGTTTTTAATGGTAAACTGGAATTACAGACATGGTTGCACAAAACCACTTTCCCCCCAAGTGTTAAACTCTATAAAGTACCAGTGAGGCATTTTCCAACTTCTTTCAGGGTCCAAAGACAACAGAGGTAAGACTCTGCTGGTGTGGTTGCGAGCATGGCAAGGACGAACAAGACCACTGTTGGTTGACAAGCCACTTACTTCTCTTCTTCCCCAAACTCAGAATCCTTACAGAAAACTGTTCATTGTTAGTGACAAAATTTAGGAGGTTATACCACAGTAAAATCTAAAATTAGGATTCTTGATGGGACCAAATAATTCCATTCCAGGTTTTTAAAATGTCTTGCATCGATCTTGAAGGTTTTTCTGTGTTGAACAGTCAACATGCAATCTTAGCATATGCCTCCTTCTGTGTGGAAATGGGCCAGGCCTTTCTAAAGCAAAACATGGATTATAAACAGCATTTAAATGTGATTAAATGTTAGACCACAGCTGTGGTATTTGAAAGTATAATGCACTGTTCATACTCATATTAATAGAACTGGAAAGTAGAAAAAGAAATTTTTTTCACTTCAGTGAAATTGTTCAATTTATTGTTAAATTAATTGTTCAATGTAAAATAATGAAGGCAACTAGTAAGTGAGTTAATCTCTTGTAAGGTTGCATTGATTTTCCTAAAGGCAGTATGTAATTGAAAATATACTATCTAGGGCTGGAGAGATGGCTTAGCGGTTAAGCGCTTGCCTGTGAAGCCTAAGGACTCCGGTTCGAGGCTCGGTTCCCCAGGTCCCACGTTAGCCAGATGCACAAGGGGGCGCACGCGTCTGGAGTTCGTTTGCAGAGGCTGGAAGCCCTGGCGTGCCCATTCCCTCTCTCTCCCTCTATCTGTCTTTCTCTCTGTGTCTGTCGCTCTCAAATAAATAAATAAAAATTTTTTTAAAAAAAATATACTATCTAATCTGAGGACATCTCTTAATTTTTAGATAGCATGAAAGATAAAACCCAGCATTTAAGCAGTCCATTAAAAAAAATAGACTTGGTACTGTGAGATGTTGCTGATAGGTTCTTCTGGTGATGGGTGCCACACATAGAAAGTGTCACTAGATCAGGGACTTGAATGCACTTTGAGCTTGTTTTTGAATATAGAGTAGGAGAAAGGAAAATGTATTTAAAAGAATTATGAGAAAAGAAAATGTGAAAGTTTTACAGGCAGAGGGATGGGTGGAATACAATGTTTGGTGTTGATATGGACAGGCAGCATGGCCTTGCTGGCACGCAAAGCTCCCTCCTCACATGGCGGTTTGCTTAGACTTTAAGAGCTATCAGGTACGACTGCCACACTAAGTTTTGTTAACATACAAACTACATGAATGTTACATCCTCAAAATAGTGAAGAGAAGTCTTTACTAATTCCAGTTGACCCAGCTTTTATACAGAACCTTCTTTGAACTCCACTTTTCAAAACCCCATTTGAGTCTTCCCTTCTATCTTAATGGTTGTCATTTTTCCCTTTTGGAATGGAGTTGATGTGAGGAGGTAACCGTACTCTGAGAAACTAACTTAGAAGGGGGAAGTATTGGCCAATTTAAAATTCACAAGTAAAACATACAAAAAAAAAAAAACTGGTTTTTCAGACTAAAATTCTGAAATGAATTTGAATAGCAGCATTAGTGTTTTAAGATTTTAGCAAAGTACAAAATCAAGTCTAGTATTTATGTTTAAATGCAGTGTTTATAGCCACACTTAAAAACATTGTGTAAAGTGCCTGTGTTCTCAACATATGATTTTTCTAAAATTTTTATTTTTTTAAATTTTTTTTAATTTATTTATTTGAGAGTGACAGACACAGAGAGAAAGACAGATAGAGGGAGAGAGAGAGAATGGGCACGCCAGGGCCTCCGGCCTCTGCAAACGAATTCCAGATGCATGCAGCCCCTTGTGCATCTGGCTAACATGGGACCTGGGGAACGGAGCCTCGAACCGCAGTCCTTAGGCTTCACAGGCAAGCACTTAACCGCTAAGCCATCTCTCCAGCCCACAACATATGATTTTTAACTACCATCACTTTAATCCTTAAATTTAAAATAGCTGTGCCATGGTATATATGTTCAAATTTAAACCTTTTTAAAAGTGTGACACAAGCCGGGCGTGGTGGCGCATGCCTTTAATCCCAGCACTCGGGAGGCAGAGGTAGGAGGATCGCCATGAGTTCAAGGCCACCCTGAGATGACAGAGTTAATTCCAGGTCAGCCTGGACCAGAGTGAGACCCTACCTCGAAAAACCAAAAAAAAAAAAAAAAAAAAAAATTTGTTTGCAGTGGGTGGAGGCCCTGGCATGCCTATTTCTCTCTCTCTGCCTCTTTCTCTGTCTGTCACTCTCAAACAAATAAGCAAATAATAATAATAACAATAATCAATAAATAAATTACTTTAAAATTTAAAATAAAACAAAGTGTGACACATGAACTTCATCCAAGTTGGCAAAAGTTCTGGTACTAAAGATTATACTTGTTTCTTCTTTTTACGTAACGTGTTTAGTATTGCATCCTCTACCAGGAGAGGCTTCCTAAGGTGAGTGACGTCATTATTTGTCCTAATGTCTACAACCTGTGATAGGAGTTTTTTAAAGGGCTTCATGTGAACTATATTGTAGTGTTTTTCTAAGTATTTTTAAAAAGGTAACAAAGTTATGTTTATGTACTAATTGTGATCAGAAAAGCCAGGAAAAGTTGATGGTATTCATTAGGTTTTGATGAAATTGATCAGTTCCTTTTAACCATTGTATACTAAGGATAAAACACTAACTTGTGTATTCAATTTAAATTGTTACGTATTTTTTAATTGCCAAGAAAATAAACAGTTTTTGTACATTTGAGGATTTTTTTTTCCCCAGCAGCCTCCATCTGTATTATTTTACTGTGGAGCTTTCCTGTACCAAAAAGAATGTTGGCAAAAGCAGCTTTCAGCACAAACACTTTTTTAAATGAATAATGGTAGCCTAAAACTTAATATTTTTATAAAGTGTTATAATATTGTGGATAATTGAAATAAAAATCTCATTGAATGCAAAAAGAAAAAGAAGAAGAGGATACTCAAAACAATGAAACTACTAGAAGAGAAAGAGAGAGAAAGAAGGGAAGAGAAAGAAAAGGGCAATAGATCAAAGTAGACATCTCTCAAAAGAAGGCATATGGGCTGGAGAGATGGCTTAGCGGTTAAGCGCTTGCCTGTGAAGCCTAAGGACCCTGGTTCGAGGCTCAGTTCCCCAGGTCCCACGTTAGCCAGATGCACAAGGGGGCGCACGCGTCTGGAGTTCGTTTGCAGAGGCTGGAGGCCCTGGCGCGCCCATTCTCTCTCTCTCCCTCTATCTGTCTTTCTCTCTGTGTCTGTTGCTCTCAAATAAATAAATAAATAATTTAAAAAAAAAATTAAAAAAGAAGGCATATAACTGGCCAATGGGTGTTTGAGAAAAGGATCAGAAGAGTACATCAGGCAGACAGACTCAGCTTCCAGCAGCCTAGCAGCTAGTACCATCAATACCAGGCCTGCTGGGAAGATGCTTGTTACTAATGACCCTAATGTGCCACCATTACAAAAAAATACAGGCTTGAACTTCTGGTTAAGATGACGGCTTAGGTACCACACCAAAGCAGCCTAGGGGGAAAAAAGACCAAAAAAACTCAGCAAAATACACACTTTTACTAAAAAGTGAGGTGTATAGGAAATCAAAATGGCAGTGGAGAAGTAGAAGAGATCCAGAGCCCGCACAGGCCAGCAGAAGCGGCCCTGGCAGGTCCGCCGACTGTGGTGGTGGCAGTGCACCAGGAAGCCGCCAGACTCGGCTCCAGCCGCAGGAAAAGCCAGGTGTGGGAGCTTCCACTCACACCGCGCTCTCCACAACTCAGGAAACGTGAAGGGAGAGCGGCAGTGAGCAACGGAGGAGCAGACCACGAGGTAAAAGAACATGTGGAACAGCGAGAGAACTAGAGCAGCTGTGGCTCCCTCCCCTACCCCACCACCTGTGCCCAGCTCCAGCGAACAGCGGTCCCGACCTGGCCACACCAACTTGAGCAAACAGCGGGACCCAAGCAGGAGCAGGGTCCCGCAGCAACATCAGCGGCTCTGGCCCCAGCAGTGGCAGATCCAGCAGCAGCAGCTTCAGAGGCACCAGGTGCAGATCCAGCAGCAGCAGCAGTGGAGGATCCAGCAGTGGCAGCTAAAGCAGCAGCAGCAGGAGCAGCAGCAGTGGTGGACCCAGCAGAGGTGACAGACCCAGCAGCGGCAGCATTAGCAGCAGTTTAGCGGTTCCAGCAGCAGGGGTGCCGATCTGCAGGGCCACAGCTTCCAGGCTTGGTTTGCACTGCAGGAAAAGCCAGTGCCCAGCTCCAGAAATCAGAACAGCAGCCCAACAACCCAGCCAGCAACTTGACTGAGGCCAAAATCATCCAAAAAGGTAACTGGGACTGATTGTACCAGGGAAGGGTCTCACTTGGTCACAAGCTGACTTGGATCCCTCAACAGACCAGAAATCTTAACCTCTTTGTTGCTAGAGGATCTGGTTGTTATAATAACTACTCTTGCATAAATATTCAGTGCTGTTTTTGATTGAATGCGTACAGTGTTTAGTTAAATTTTAGAATCTACCTATATTTTATTCCACTCAGCCTACTTGAATACTCCCATAGCAGGGAAACTCAACCCCTAGGAACACCTTTGTAGATACTCTGAGAGCCTTAAGAGCCACACCTAACACCTTAAGCTCCTATCCTGAAGATATATAACATCAAATCCATTGATACAGCTAAGAATACCTATCTAGCTAGAAAATCCAAGCATTAACTTAATCCCAGAAGCAAATATATATACACATTATAACACAAGAAACACTAAAAAGCAAGACAATATAAATCCACCTAACAGTATTAATGCATCAGAAATGACCTCCAGTGAGAACAAGTTAGAGGAAATGCCTGAGAAAGATTTCAAAAGAATGATTACCATGGGATATATTTTATAATCATGGAAAATGTTAATAAAAATTAAAAAAATAAATAAATAAAAAGAATGATTATAAATATATTCAAAGAGGTCAGAGAACAAATCAAAGGAGTCAAAGAGGAATTCAAAGAGGAAATCAAAGGAATCAAAGAAAAAAATTCAAAGAGGAAATCAAAGGAATCAAAGAGGAAATCAAAGAAGACGCAGGACACCAATTTCATGAAATAAAGAAGGCAATACAAGACATAAATAAGGAAATAGAAATAATAAAGAAAAACCAGTCAGAATTACTAGCAATGAAGAACACAGTTAATGAAAGAAAAAACTCTGTAGAAAATCTCACCAGTAGAATGGATGAAGGAGAGGACAGAATATCTAAGCTAGAAGACCAGGTGGCAGATCTAATACAGTCCAACAAAGAGAAAGACAAACTTATAGAAAAGTATGAGTGGGAATTTCAAGATATTTAGGACACTATGAAAAGATCAAATATAAGAATTCAGGGAATAGTAGAAGGAGAAGAATTCTACTCCAAAGGCATAGTAGGCATCTGCAACAAAATCACAGAAGAAAACTTACCCCAAATTGGGAAAGAGGTGCCAATGCAGATACAGGAAGCCTTGAGAACCCCAGCCAGACAAAGCCTGGAAAGAACCTCTCTTGTCATATTATAATCAAACTACCAAACACACAAACCAAGGAACAAATATTGAAAGCAGTTAGAGAGAAAAATCAAGTTACCTACAAAAGCAAGCCCATCAGGATTACAGCAGATTATTCAACACAAACAAAAGCCAGAAGGACTTGGAGTGATGTATTCCAAGTTCTGAAAGATAACAACTGTCAACCACGGTTACTTTATCCTGCAAAGCTATCCATTCAAATAGACAGAGAAATAAGGACATTCCATGACAAAAGCAGGTTAAAGGAGTACTTGAAGACAAAACCAGCTCTACAGAAAATACTTGATAGGATCCTCCATGCTAAAGAAAAGGAAAAGCACACATATAAGGAACCTGGAAAAAACAAGCAATACTCAAAAACTAGTTAACACAAGAAAGCAAAGGTAGAACCAGAACCACAAAAAAAAAAAAAAAAAACACATAAATATGCACCTTTCAATAATATCTCTTAATATCAACGGCCTCAATGCCCCAACCAAAAGACATAGGTTTGCAGACTGGGTTAAAAAGCAGGATCCTACAATTTGTTGTCTCCAAGAAACTCACCTTTCTACAAAGAATAGACATTATCTTAGGGTGAAAGGTTGGAAAACGGTGTTTCAAGAAAATGGGCCTAGAAAACAAGCAGGGGATACTATCCTAATATCTGACAGGGTAGAGTTCAGTCCAACGTTGGTCAAGAAAGATAAGGAAGGTCACTTTATATTGATTAAGGGTACACTCCAACAGGAGGACATTACAATCCTAAACATATATGCATCTAACATGGGGGCTCCCAAATTCGTCAAACAAACACTATTAGAACTAAGGTCACAGATAACACCAAACACAGTGGTGGTGGGTGACTTTAACACCCCACTCTCATCAATTGACAGGTCATCCCGGGAAAAAATAAATAGAGAGGCATCTGGACTAAATGAGGTCATAGAAGGAATGGACCTAACAGATATATACAGGACATTTCATCCAAATGCTGCAGAATATACATTCTTTTCAGCAGCACATGGAACATTCTCTAAAATAGACCATATATCAGGACATAAAGCAAATCTTAACAAATTCAGGAAAATTGAAATAATTCCTTGCATTCTCTATGACCACAGTGGAATTAAACTACAAATCAGTAGCAAGAAAGGCTATAGAGCATACACAAAATCATGGAAACTAAACAATACACTATTAAATGATGAATGGGTCAATGAAGAAATCAAGAAGGAAATCAAAAAATTTATAGAGTCAAACGATAATGAGAACACAACATACCAAAATCTCTGGGACACAATGAAGGCAGTTCTAAGAGGTAAATTGATAGCCTTAAGTGCCTATATTAAGAAATTAGAGGGCTGGAGAGATGGCTTAGCGGTTAAGCGCTTGCCTGTGAAGCCTAAGGACCCCAGTTCGAGGCTCAGCTCCCCAGGACCCACGTTAGCCAGATGCACAAGGGGGCACATGTGTCTGGAGTTTGTTTGGAGTGGCTGGAGGCCCTGGCACGCCCATTCTCTCTCTCTCTTTCCCCCTCTTTCTCTCTCTGTCGCTCTCAAATAAAAAGTAACAAAAAAGATTAAAAAAAAAAAAGAAATTAGAAAGGTCGCAAGTAAACAACCTAATGCTTCACCTTAAAGCTTTGGAAAAAGAAGAACAAGGCAAACCAAAAATCAGTAGATGGGAAGAAATAACAAAGATTAGGGCAGAAATTAATGAAATAGAAACAACAACAACAAAAAAAAGCAATCCAAAGAATTAATGAAACAAAGAGTTGGTTCTTTGAAAGGATAAACAAGATTGATAAACCCTTAGCAAACCTGACCGAAAGAGAGAAGAGACACAAATTAATAAAATCAGAGATGAAAAAGGTAACATCACAACAGATTCCAGAGAAATTCAAAAAATCATAGGGACATACTATAAAAGCATATACTCCACAAAGTATGAAAATCTGAAAGAAATGGATGATTTCCTTGATTTATATGACCTACCTAAATTAAATCAAGAAGAGATTAATCAAATAGACCTATAACAAACATGGAGATCTGAACAGTTATCAATAATCTCCCAACTAAAAAAAGCCCAGGCCCAGATGGATTCACTGCTGAATTTTACCAGACCTTTAAGGAAGAACTAACACCATTGTTTCTTAAGCTTTTCCAGGAAACAGAAAAAGAAGGAATTCTATCAAACTCCTTCTCTGAGGCCAGCATCACCCTGATACCAAAACTAGGCAAAGATAGAAAAAAAAAAAGAAAATTACAGACCAATCTCCCTTATGAGCATAGTTGCAAACATTCTCAACAAAATATTGGCAAACAGAATACAAGAGTATATCAGAAAGATCATTCACCCTGACCAAGTAGGCTTTATCCCAGAGATGCAGGGATGGTTCAATATACACAAATCTATAAATGTAATACATTATATAAATGGGTTGAAGGACAAAAATCACATGATCATCTCATTGGATGCAGAGAAAGAATTTCACAAAATCTAACATCCCTTCATGATAAAAGTCCTACAGAGACTGGGAATAGAAGGAACATATCTCAATATAATAAAAGCTATGTATGACAAGCCTACAGCCAACATATTACTAAGTGGGGAAAAACTGGAAGCTTTTCCACTAAAATCAGGAACAAGACAAGGGTGTCCACTGTCCCCACTTTTATTTAACATAGTTTTGGAAGTCTTAGCCATAGCAAGAAGGCAAGAGACACACATAAAAGGGATACAAATTGGAAAGGAAGAGATCAAGTTATCATTATTTGCAGATGACATGATTCTATATATAAAGGACCCTAAAGACTCTACTAGCAAACTGTTAGAGCTGACAAAAACCTACAGCCATGTAACAGGATATAAAATAAATACACAGAAATCAGTAGCCTTCATATATGCTAACAACAAACACACAGAGGATGAAATCAGAGATTCACTCCCATTCACAATTGCATCAAAAAAATAAAGTACCTTGGAATAAGCCTAACCAAGGAAGTAAAGATTCTCTACAATGAAAACTTTAAAACACTCAAGCGAGAAATTGCAGAAGACACTAGGAAATGGAAAAGCATCCCTTGTTCCTGGATTGGAAGAATCAATATTTTGAAAATGGCAATCTTACCAAAAGCAATCTACACATTTAATGCAATCCCTATCAAAATTCCAAAGGCATTCTTCACGGAAATAGAAAAAACAATCCAAATATTTATTTGGAATCACAAAAAACCTTGAATATCTAAAATAATACTGAGCAACAAAAATAAGGCTGGTGGTATCACCTACCTGATTTTAACCTATACTACAGAGCTATAGTAACAAAAACAGCATGGTACTGGCACAAAAACAGACATGTAGATCAGTGGAACAGAATAGAGGACCCAGATGTAAGTTCAGGTAGCTATAGCCACCTGACATTCGATAAAAATGCCAAAAATACTCATTGGAGAAAAGACAGCCTCTTCAGCAAATGGTGTTGGGAAAACTGGATATATATCTGCAGAAGGATGAAAATAGATTCTTCTCTCTCGCCATGCACAAGAATTAAGTCCAAATGGATTAAAGACCTTAACATCACACCTGAAAGTCTGAAACTGCTAGAGGAAAAAGTAGGGGAAACCCTTCAACATACTGGTCTCGGCAAAGACTTTCTGAATACAACCCCGATTGCTCAGGTAATAAAACCACAGATTAATCACTGGGACCTCATGAAATTACAAAGATTTTGCACTGCAAAGGACACAGTGAAAAAGGCAAAGAGGCAACCTACAGAATGGGAAAAAATCTTTGCCAGCTATATATCTGATAGAGGATTAATATCTAGGATATACATAGAACTCAAAAAGTTAAATAAGGAATCAAACAAGCCAATCAAAAAATGGACTTTGGAGCTAAATAGAGCATTCTCAAAGGAAGAAATACGAATGGCATATAAGCACCTAAAAAAATGTTCTACGTCACTAGTCATCAGGGAAATGCAGATTAAAACTACATTGAGATTCCATCTCACTCCTGTCAGATTGGCTACCAGCATGAAAACAAATGATCATAAATGTTGGCAGGGATGTGGAAAAAGAGGAACCCTTCTACACTGCTGGTGGGAATGCAATCTGGTCCAGCCATTGTGGAAATCAGTGTGGAGGTTCCTAAAACAGCTAAAGATTGACCTACCATATGACCCAGCTATAGCACTCCTAGGCATATATCCTAAGGACTCATCTCATTTCCTTAGAAGTACATGCTCAACCATTTTTATTGCTGCTCAATTTATAATAGCTGGGAAATGGAACCAGCCTAGATGTCCCTCAACTGATGAGTGGATAATGAAGATGTGGCACATTTATACAATGGAGTTCTACTCAGCAGTAAAGAAAAATGAAGTTATGAAATTTGCAGAAAAATGGATGGATCTGGAAAGGAGTATACTAAGTGAGGTAACCCAGTCCCAGAAAGCCAAGCACCACATGTTCTCCCTCATATGTGGATCCTAGCTACAGATGATTGGGCTTCTGCGTGAGAAGGAAAATACTTCGTAGCAGAGGCCAGTAAGTTAAAAAGGAGATATAAAGGGAAGAGAAAGGAAGGGAGGAGGACACTTAATAGGTTGATATTGTATATATGTAAGCACAATGATTGAGATGGGGAGGTAATATGATGAAGAATGGAATGTCAAGGGGAAAGTGGGGGGAAGGGTATTGCCATGGGATTTTTTTATAATCATGGAAGATGTTAATAAAAATTAAATAAAATTTTAAAAAGATTAAAAAATACAGGCTTGTCATCACGGTAATATTTACAACGGTAATATTTCCAAAAAGCCTTCCAGCCCCAAGCGGTATGAAAGAAAATGAAAATAGATCATTTTACAAATGTTAAACATTCGTTTAAACCACTTAACTCAGAATCTCACTGTCTCCAAAGACAGCTCCCCTGCTAAACTCTAACTACAAGACATATCAAGCAGGGAGAAGGCAGCCTTGGCCAGCCTGTGTTCGTGCCCTGCCCGTTCTTCTTCACTGATCATGGCTGAGCGGCCAGGGAAGGAGCAGATGGGGATGGGGCAGGGAGAAGAGAGCTGATTTCCCCCAGGGGAAGCCTGGTAGGACAGCAGAACTGGTGACTTGAGGGGAGGGTCCAGGCCCCAAATCCAGTCACTGCTGGAGGAGGAGGAGAAGGAAACGGGGGTACTTGCTGTCCATGTGGTGCTTATTTATCTTGAAGAACTTTCCTCCTTTTCTTCTTCTTGTCTATCATCCTTCTTGGGCCTACCATGTCAGGAGCAGGCACAGGGGCCATGGGGGAGGTGGTGGGTATGGGGGAGTGTAGGGCTCTAAAGGTTGGCATCCTGCCAGCTGCGGCACAGGATAAGGGGCCTAGCTGGAGGGAAACCTGGACCCCTCCCCCACTGCCAGAGCTCCTGAGTGATTCACAGGTGGTAGACAGGCATGACTGGAATCTCCCAGGCACCTGACATGGGGGCACGGTGTGAATTTGGCCCTGGATGTTTGGCATTGGGATTCCATATTTGGATGTTTACCAAAGTCCTTCAAAGACCACCTGGGGTTGGTCTGTCCTTACAATATATTCCTTTTTAAAAAATATTTATTTCCAAGCAGAAAGAGACAGAGAAGAGAGACATAAGAGAATGAACGTGCCAGGGCCTCCAGCCACTGCAAAAGAACTCCAGATGTGTGTGCTACTTTGTGCATCTGGCTTTATGTGGGCACTGGGAAATTGAACTTGGGTACTCAGGCTTTTTAGGAAAGCACCTTAACCACTCGGTTGTCTCCAGCCCCCACAGTATATTCTTTATTGAATAGTCCTAGAACCCTAGGTCCTTGTGGTCAAATTCGGCTTCTGTCCTTTGTAATGCTTGTGAAGCTTGTTTTCCAGTGTGTGGTGAATGAGAATCTTGAGAGGGGGCTGGAGAGATGGCTTAGAGGTTAAGGCGCTTGCCTGCGAAGCCTGAGGACCCACATTCCACTCTCCAGATCCCACATAAGCCAGATGCATGAAGGTGAGGCTAGCACAAGGTCGCATATGCCCACTAGGTGGCGTAAATGTATGGAGTTCAATTGCAATGGCTGAGGTCCTAGCACGCCAACTCGCTCTATCTTCTGTAAAATAAAGAGGGGGGGGAGAGGGTCCTGGAGGTATTGGTTGGGGGTAAGACCTCCAGATAACACTGATGGTTCATGCCATCAACCAATATCAATGTGGGACCATGTGAACTCAATTTCACTGAAGACAGTGCTCTGTCCCCCTTGCTGCCTGTCAATCAGTGGTGGTTTGATCCTAGGCGCCTCTAAGCAGGGTGCTCTCCAGAGCCACACCTGAGATTATAAATGCTCAAGGGAGGCAAAGCCCACGCAGTACACTTCCTTCCTGGCACCAATGCCTGCCACTGAGTAGTTTCTGTGGACCCACATTCCATGTAGCATCTTCCTACTCAGCTCCAAGTCCTCACTTGCAGCTCCCAAGGATCTGTTAAAAATCCAAGGTTTGGCCAGGCATGGTGGCACATACCTTTAATCCCAACACTTGGGAGGCAGAGGTAGGAGGATCGCTGCAAGTTCGAGGCCACCTTGAGACTACATAGTGAATTCCAGGTCAGCCTGGGCAAGAGTGAGACCCTACCTCAAAAAACAAGAACAAACAAAACCCACAAATTTTCCGGATTTTTTAAAAATTGAATTCTTTTTTGTAAAATTTATTTATTTCAGAGGGGAGAGAAGAGAGAGAATAGGCACATCAGAGCCTTCAGCCACTGTAACTGAACTCCAGATGCATGTGCCACCTTGTGCAGCTGGCTTACATGGGTCCTGGGGAACCAAACCTGGGTCCTTTGGCTTGTCAGGCAAATGCCCTAACCACTAAGCCATCTCTCCAGCCAAATTTTCAGTATTTTTGTTTGCTTATTTATTTATTTATTTGCAAACAGAGAATTAGAGAAGGAATGTGCATGCCAGGGCCTCTTGACACTGCAAGCAAATGCACTCCAGATGCATGTGCCACTTTCTTTTTTTGTGTGTGAAAATGAAAAATATTTAATGCACAAGAGCATGTGCCACTTTCTGTATCTGGCTTTATGTGGGTACTGGGGACTTGAACCCAGGCGGTCAGGCTTGTTTGCAAGCAAGTGCCTTTAACCACTGAGGTATCTCCTTAACCCTAATTTAACAGATTTTTAAAGGGTGCCTATAGGATTCCAGGTTCTGTGCTAAGGACTTTGTATACATAATCATGTTTAAGATGTTGTGAAGGAATGAAGTTGTAGCTCAAAAGCGACACTCTTGCCAGGTGTGGTAGTGCACACCTTTAATCTCAGCCCTCAGGAGGCAGAGAGGCCACCCTGAGAATACATAGTGAATTCCAGCTTGGGCCAGAGTGAGACCCTACCTCGGGGCAGGGGGGAGGGAGTGACACTTTTGCCTAACAATCACAATGTCATAGGTTCAGTTCTAGACAATGGGAATTAAAAACACTGGAGAGAGCTGGGCATGGTGGCTCATGCCTTTCATCTCAGCACTGAGGAGAGACAGGAGAGTCGCTGTGAGTTGCAGGCTAGCCTGAGACTACATAGTGAATTCTACATCAGCCAGGGCTAAAGTGAGACCTGACCTCAGGGAAAACAAACAAACAAACAAAACCACCAAGGTTTGGGGCTGGAGAGAAGACTTAGCAATTTAGGCACTTGCCTGCAAAGTCTAAGGACCCAGGTTAGATTCCCCAGTACCCACAAAAGCCAGTTGTACAAGGTAGCATATGTGTCTGGAGTTCAATTGCAAGTAGTTAGAGACCCTGATGTGTCCATTTTATCTGCCTCTTTCTCTCCCAAAATAAATGTGTGTGTGTGTGTGTGTGTGTGTGTTGTTTTCCAAGGTAGGGTTTCACTCTAGTCCAGGCTGACCTGGAATTCACTATGTCGTCTCAGGGTGGCCTTGGAACTCATGGCGATCCTCCTACCTCTGCCTCCCAAGTGCTGGGATTAAAGGCGTGTGCCACCATGCCTGGCTAATAAATATATTTTTAAAATCCAAGGTCTCAGCATCTTCCTCAGGGACAAGTCAGCCACTGCACTCAAAGATTTCCTTTTCCTTTGTGACACAGGTAAGCTTCTGAGAAGGCACCTTTCTTAGGGTGTGCTCAGGTTATCTGGAGCTGTCATTTGGTTATCACAGAGCTGTCACTAGGGAAAGTGTGGCTGAGGATCCACCTGCTGCAGAGGTGGGACTCCTTTCCCTGGCTGCTTACTGGACACTCACCTTGCCCTTCTCCAGACAACTGCCCTGGACTGGCAAGTGTGGCTTCATCCACAGATGCCTGGGAGCCACTTGTATGGCCCCACATCAGCCAGTGGACACTTGCTGGCTGATGTAGAGGTGTTAGCCCAGATGCCTTTTTTTGTTCTTTTGGTAACTTTTTGATTTTTTTTTTTTTTTTTTTTTGGTTTTCTAAGGTAGGGTCTCACTCTAGCTCAGGCTGACCTGGAATTCACTATATATTCTCAGGGTGGCCTCGAACTCTCGGCAATCCTCCTACCTCTGCCTCCCGAGTGCTGGGATTAAAGGCGTGCACCACCACACCCAGCTTGGTAACTTTTTGAGAGTGAGCAAGTGAGAGAGATTGAAAGGGAGAAAATTGGTGCACCAGGGCCTCCAGCCACTAAAATCAAACTCCAAACATGTGTGCCACTTTGTGCACATGTGACATTGCACGCTTGCATCACTTTGTGAATCTGGCTAACGTGGTACCTGGAGAGTTGAACATGGATCCTTAGGCTTCGCAGGCAAGCGCCTTAACCACTAGGCAATCTCTCCAGGCCCCAGGTGCCATTTCTGCATAGGACCGCCTGGGGAGCAGCCCACTCCTGCGGGCTATGGAGTCTGTCTACAAGAAACTACATCTTGAGGGCTGGAGAGATGGTTTGCCTTACCAGTTAAGGTGCTTGCCTATGAATCCAGGTTCAAGTACTCAGTGCCCACATAAGCCAGATGCATAAGGTAGTGCATGCATATGGACTTCATTTGCAGTGGAAGCCCTGATTCACCCTTTCTATTTGCCTTTGCCTCTTTCTCTCCCCCTCTCTCAAATAAAGAAAAATTTAAAAGAAGGAAAAAAAAGAAAGAAACCAACCACATCTTGAGCTGGGTGCAGTGGCACACACCTTTAGTACCAGCTCTTGGGAGGCTGAGGTAGGAAGATCAATATGAGTCTGAGGCCAACTTGCGCTACAGAGAAAGTTCCAGGCTAGCCTGGGCTACAGTGAGACCATGCCTCAAAAAAAAAAAAAATTGTGGCAGACTTTTTGCCCTCACCTTCCTCACATGAGCACCTCCTCAGTTCCACCTCTAGGGGCCTGGCTTGAGTAAAGTTAGATCCAGTATCACCCTGGAGAGCCCAGTCCTTAGGAGGGGGACTGGGGTCAGGATGCATTCTGGTTGGCAGGTAGTAAAGAATTCACCTCTGGAGCCATCTAAGACAATGCAATGACAGTAATGCAGACTGGGAAGAGGGTGGGGCCCACAGGGACTAGATGGACCAGTGTTCTGCTCCAGCAAAGGGATTCTTTTTTGGTTTAATTTATTTGACAGAGAAAAGGGAGGGAGGGAAAGAGGGAGAGGGGGAGCGGGGGAGAGAATGGGCATGCCAGGGCCTCCAGCCACTGCAAACAAACTCCAAATGCATGCGCCATCACTGGGAGTCAAACCTGGGTCCTTTGGCTTTGGCCAAAGGCAAACGCCTTAAGTGCTAAGCCATCTCTCCAGCCCAAAGGGATTCTTGAAACTGTGGTTCTCAACCTCTAGCATTGGCAAGTACCTAAGGGGCTTCTTAAATATGAACTGCTGCCCAAAGGCTGGGCTAGTACATGCTGGCAACTCAGAGGCTGACAACCGAGGCTTTCCCTAGGTAGGTCCAGTCCTCAAGGCAGCACACCCTGCAATGGCCTCCAAACAGAGGGTAAGGCAGCTGGCAGGAGTGACCCTAAGCACCAAGAGCGTATAGATTCTAACAAGCACATGCTAACTAGAACTCGGCTGCCCAGGCTGGATAGGCATGCCCCAGACGAAGGAGGGCTCCACCCAGTAATGTTCCTGGAGCCAGGGGCTGCAGCAGGTTTTCCCACTCCTGCAAGTATTCCCAGACAGTACTACCAACGCAAATCCTGGCACAGTTGAATCCAGAACCCACTGACCTTTGCCTGTGAAGCAGGTGGCCTGAAGGAGAGACAGATGCAGTAGAGGCTGGCAGTGCTTGGCCCCTGGCTGCTACAGGTGCTGGCTGCTGAGGCTCCCTTCCTGTGGCCAATGGGCACCAACTTGCTCTGCTCCTTCCCCTGGGGACATAGCCACTGACTAACATGGAAGTATGTAAGTACCCACCTGCGAGAACCACGAGTGCCAATCACGTGACTTAGTGACGGACAGGTTATCTCCTGGAGCACAGGCATGCCTCAGCTGGCCCACCTCAGTGCAGGTTGCCCATCTTCCACTGCATCCTCTGCCTGGGGCAGCTCCAGTCAGCACCTCGGTTTTCTAACTTGTGATGTCCACCCTTAGGCCAGTGTCATAGGGTACCATGCCTCCACCCTACCCAGGACCCAGTTGCTGAGCTCAGAGCCTGGAGTCTGTGGTGGCTGCAGCCTCTACACTTGCGTGAACACACAGAAGACCTCGAACCAAAAGACTAGCCAAGACCCACAAGAAGGTTGGAATTGCTTTTATTGAGGGGCGGACACTGCAGGGCCCCGCCCATGGTCAGGTTAGTGTTCTGCCTGGTGCCCCTACTGCCGCCAGCCCAAGGTTAGTGGGACATGCAAAGCTCATCAGAGGGTGGAGGTGGGGTGGGAGCCACCATGGCCGGGGGAGGCCAGACTGGAGGGGTGCTTTCAGCAGTCCCTGGGCCATGGAGGGGTAGGAGCTCCCTGGCAGCGAAGTGAGCAGTAGCATCCATGGAAGGGTTCCACAGGCTTGAGGGGCCACTGGGCCCATGGAGAAGGAGAGATCTGAGACACCCCCCCAAGCCCTACCCAACCAGATGTCCATCTCCCACCCTGGGTCTGGGTCCTTAGGGCCGGAGCACAAGGAAGGACACAGAAGGCACTTACAAGGGGAGCTGAGGCTGAAGGCTGAAGCCAGAGGCTGGGGTCTTGGGAGAGTGTCAGGGGCAGTAAGCCATGAAGCTGAGCTCCAACAACTACAGGAGCTGGGCAGGAGGCTGGGTCAGGCCCGGGCCTCATCTTCCCATGGGGAAGGGGCTTCTCTGGGCAGGCTGGAAAAGATGGTTGGCCCGGGACCCTACCCTTGCCAGCAAGACTGAGCAGGCCATTCAGGGAAACACTATGGGAAGAAGCCAGCCCAGGCCCCAAGAGGACTGAGGACTGAGAACTGTCTGATGGGACTGACCCCAGCTGCCCTCAGTGGCCATCCAATGGGATTGGCTTGAGGAACTGAGGCCTTTCCCAGATAGAACCCTCTTAGGGGAATCAGGGGCAGTAGGCTGGGTACCCAGCTCTGGACCCTCCAAGGCACCTGGCTATGGTGAGTAGCAAGTAGAAGGGAGTGGGGAATCTGAAGGAAGTGAGGTGGTCAGTGGAGCTGGGCCAACCCCATTAAGACACAGGCTATCTAGACAATAGATATAGATATGTAGATATAGATATATATTAATGTGTTAGTCTGGTCTTTTTGGTTAAACTTTAGGCACCGCTTGGGAGGAAGACACCTTTACACTTTAGAGAAAGACCCCAGCGCCATGGTGGGGAGCCTGGCCACATGCAGAGCGGGAAGACAGGGTGCAGGTAGGGGGTCAGGCCACCGCAGATTCAGGGCCCCCCAGGGAGGCTGAGGGTCCTGAGGCATAACGACGGCCATAACCCGAGGAAGAGTAGGAGGAAGAAGAGAAGGTCATGGAGAAGCCAGAGCCAGTGGCGTCAAAGCTGCCACGCCGAGATCCGGCCCGGGAGCCGGTGCGTGAGCCAGTGCGTGAGCCAGTGGTGGAACCCGAGCCACTGACACTGTAAGGGCTATAGTATCCCTTGCTGGACTGGGCAGAAGCCTCTAGCAGCCGTAGCCCGGTGCCCTCCTCCACCATGCTGCGGTCCAGCGCATCCTTGTAGGAGATCTTGAGCTTGGTCTTGGGACATGTGAGGTATTTGGAATAGGCGCTGACATCACGCAGCTTCTGGGCTGTGCGGGCATCCACAGTGCCACGCTGCAGAGCCTCATCAAGGGTCACACGGCCAGGCGTGTCAGGCTCTATCAGGCCACCAGTCAGGTACTGCACCTCCAGGAAGCGCTGGCCCGCCTCATAGTACAGCCAGCCCTTCTTCAGGGCCTGGGCAGCCGACATCTTGGTTTTGGTGCGTGGGTCCTCAAACCCACAGAAGGCCTTCTGGGCCAGGTTGATGCGGTCTACCATGATCTTGTCCACCAGCCCCTTGTTGACAGCCTCGGTGACTGGGAAGCGCTCGCCAGTGCTGGGGTCAATGATACCCCCGGTGCAGGCCTGTGCCTCCAGCAGCCGCTGCCCCGTGATGTTGTCCACCAGGTTGCGGTGCATGGCCTCTGTGATGGACACCTTCTCTAGCGTCTCTGTGTCCAGGATGCCAGCCACTGGGCCTGTCTCCTCAGTGGGGTCAGACCATGAGGTCAGCTGGGTCCTGGAGACAGCAGGGCTGATGGGGTAAGAGGAAGAAGACCCCACCGAGGAGGAACGGGAGCGGAAGCCGCCAGCATTGCCAGACAGCATGTCAGCAAACTCGGTGATGGAAAGCGTGCCGGCACGGTACTGATCCAGTGCCGAGCGGTCAATGAGGTTCTTGGTGATGGCATCGTCGATGTCATACTGGCGGCCTGAGCGGCGGTCGATGATCATGGACTTGACCACGCCGTCCGAGGAGGAGATGGTGATCTCCTCCCACTCGCACTCCTGCTCCGACAGCTCCAGGTACGTCTGGTGGTCAATGAGGCCCTTGCGGTAGGCCTCGTACACGGACATTTCCTTGCCTGTCTCCGGGTCCACAATGACCACTCGGCGCTTACGCACCGATGACTTGGAGGATGTCTTCCGCTCCCGCTTCTTCTCTTTCAGTGGCAGGAGGCACAAGCCAGTCTGGGGGTCAGTGACACAGCGCTCCATCAACTGCAGGTAGGTGAGGTTCTCTTCGGTGTTGGGGTCAAAGAAGCCCTTGGTGTCATCTGAGGGGTCAGTCAGGATTTCGTTCATCTCTTCATCGAAAAGGCCACGCTTATAGGCCACCTCCACAGGGAGCCGGTGGCTCTCCTCAGGGTCGATGATGCCACCTGTGGCGATCTGAGCCTCCAGCAGGCGGATACCATGGTCCTTCAGGATTAGGCCCTTCTTCATGGCCTGGAAGAGGGAAATGAGCTTCCCTGAGTAGGGATCCTTATAGCCAGTGACGGCACGCTCAGCTGACAGCAGCTTGTCCTTGAACTCAGGGCCCACAATACCCATCCGCACAGCCTCCTCCACAGTCAGTTTGAGCCCTTTAATGGGATCGATGACATAGCCAGTGGCTGCCTGGGCTTCTAGGAGCTCAAAGGCTGTACCAGGGCGGATGATGCCCTTCTTCATGGCCTGGTACACTGAGAGCCGCTCCTTGGTGGCATCAACAAAGACACCAGCGATGCAACTGGTGCCCTCAAGGAACTTCTGCAGGTTCTTAGTGACTTCCTCAACGGAGGTCAGGCCCTCCTGCAGCTGCAGCGCCGTGGCCTCGTCCAGGACCTGTGAGCGCACTAGTTCCTCCACAGTGATCTGCTTGCGCAGGCCACGGAAAGTCAGTTTGCGGGTGTCCGAGAGTGGCAGGAGCATCTGGCCACTCTTCTCATCACGGCGGCACCGCTTGAGCAGCTGAGTATAGCTGAGACGCTCGTCAGTGGAGGGGTCCACATAACTGCGCACCTCACTGGGCTCTGAAAGCTGGTCATGAGTGTCCTTGTTGAGGTAGCCCCGCTGGTAGGCCACCTCCAGAGGGAGGTGGAAGCCCAGGCGGGGATCCACAATGCCCCCTGTGGCCAGCTGGGCATCCAGCAGCCGAAGGGCCTCCTCAGCAGGAATTAGCTCCTTCTTCATGGCCTGGAAGAGAGAAATGGTCTGCTCGGTGTAGGGGTCTCGATAGCCAGTAACAGCCCGTTCTGCAGAGAGCAGCCGGTCATGCAGCTCAGGACCCACCAGGCCCTTCCTCACAGCCTCATCCACAGTCAGTCGTTCACCCTTCACCGGGTCCAGCAGGAAGCCTGTGGCTGCCTGTGCCTCCAGCAACAAGCGGGCCACCTCAGCATTCAGAAGCCCCTTCTTGAGGGCTTGGTAGATAGTCAGTGTCTGCCTGGAGCCAGGCAGGTAGACACCAGCCACTGAACCTGTGCCATAAAGGTAGCGCCAGGCAGACTCCATCTCCAAAACCTCACGGAGGTTCTTGGTGCCCTCCCGGAGCAGGTTGTACATCTCCAGGGAGATGATCCGGGCCTCGTACAGGTCCTCGGCAGTGAGGCGGCGGCGCACGTAGTCGTAGGAGGCCACGTTCTGCTGGCGGATGATCTCCGTCTTCTCAATGATCTCGATGATGATGATGATCATGCGTTCCTTTGTCACACGGCCAGCCTGGAAGTCAGCCATGAGGCGGGACCGCTGGTCCTCAGGGATCAAGTTTGACTGCATCACCTCCCAGAGGGACATGGTGGAGCCTCCGTGGCTGCCACCACCAGGGATCTCGATCTGCGTCTCCTCAAATGCCTTCCGGGTCTCCTCCTCAGTATACACCTGTGTCGTCGCCACCACCTCTGCCTTTTCCTCCTCCTCTGCTCCTTTTAGCGGCAGGAGGCGCAGACCCGTCTCAGGGTCCTCCACACAGCGCCGCAACAGCTCAAGGTAGGTGAGGTTCTCGTGCGTGTTGGGGTCAAAGAAGCCCTTGGTGTCATCGCTTGGATCTGCCAGGACACGGCTCATCTCCTCATCAAAGTAGCCACGCTGGTAGGCCACATCCACGGGAAGGCGGTGGCTATGTACAGGGTCAATGATGCCACCTGTGGCGATCTGGGCCTCCAGCAGGCGGATGGCATGCTCCCTGAGAACCAGGCCTTTCTTCATGGCCTGGAAGAGCGAGACGGTGGTACCTGAGTAGGGGTCCTTATAGCCAGTGACTGCCTTTTCAGCTGACAACAGCTTCTCATGGAGCTCAGGACCTACCACTCCTGCCTTCACGGCCTCATGGACGTACAGGCGTTGATTACGCACAGGGTCCACCAGAAAACCAGTGGCAGCCTGAGCTTCCAGAAGGAGTGTGGCTGTGCTGGGTCTGAGCAGGCCCCGGCGCATGGCCTCATAAATGGTCACTTTCTCCTTGGAGTCCTCCAGGTAGATGCCAGCCAGGCAGCCACTCCCCTGCAGCAGCGTCCGCACCGAGGCCACCTCGGAGAGATCCTTGACTGATGTCTTTCCATCCCTGAGCTGATCAAACTGGGCTCTGCTGAGGATTTTAGCATCTAGGAGCTCACTGGCAGGCACAGGGGCACGGAGGCCACTGAAGGACAGCCGCTCCTGCCGTTTGGTCTCCACTTCCTCCACAATAGTGATGAGGATCTTGATGACCTTCTCCACAGTGACTTTACCAGTTCGGAACTGCCTCAGCAGCTCTTGCCGCTGCTCCTCTGTGAAATACTCAGAGCTGATGAGCTCCCACACAGTCATTGTCCTGCCCTTAAAGCCACCCACGGGGACCTCAACTGTGGCCTGCTCAAAGGTCTCACGGGCCTGCAGCTCAGAGTAGACCTCCTCCTGCCGGGCCCTGGCAGCCTGCTCTGAGAGTGGCAGCAGATGTAACCCGGTCAGCTGGTCAGGCCGGCACTGCTGCTGGAGCTGGCTATAGGTGACTGGTGCCCGTGTGCTGGGGTCGAGGTAGGCTCTAGCATCGTCCTTGGGGGCTGACAAGGCCCTACTAGTCTCTTTGTCCAGATAGCCCCGGGCACAGGCAACGTCCAATGGCACACGATGGCTCTTGCTAGGGTCCACAATGCCACCAGTGGACACCTGGGCATCTAGCAGGCGCAGGCCCTGCTCTCGAGGAATGAGACCCTTCTTCAGGGCCTGGAACAAGGAGACGCTTTGTCCTGAGTACGGGTCCCTGTAGCCTGTTACAGCTTTCTCAGCTGACAGGAGCTTCTCGTGCAGCTCAGGGCCCACCAGACCAGCACACACAGCCTCGTCCACAGTCAGTCGGGCACTAGTGGTGGGATCAATGATGTGTCCAGTACCAGCCTGGGCCTCCAGCAGGGCCACAGCCACGTCTGGTTGGAGCAGGTCTTTCTTCAAAGCCTCATAGATGCTCAACCTCTGACATGCTTCCTCCAGCCACACACCTGCAATGACGTTGGCACCCCTCAGAGACCGTCGCACACTGTCTGCCTCAGCCACCTCCTGCACAGAGCACTCACCCCGCTGCAACTTCTGGTAGAGGTCATGGTTGATGACCCCACTCTCCAGAAGCTCAACAGCAGGCACGAGGGCACGAAGGCCCTCAAAGCAGAGCTGGCCCTTGCGCTCATGCTCCTCCACCACGGTGATAACGATCTTAATGATCTTCTCCACTGTGATTCGGCCTGTACGGAACTGCCGTAGCAGGTCCCGCCGCTGCTCTGCTGTGAAGTACTCTGAGTTGATGATCTCCCAGATGGTCACAGTCTTGCCCTGGAACTTGCCAAATGGTGCAGACACAGTAGCCTTCTCAAAGACATCACGGGCTTCCGAGTCAGTGTAGACCAGCTCACCACCTCTGGCTGCCTTGTCTGTGAGCGGCAGGAGGCGCAGGCCCGTCTCAGGGTCCTCCACACAGCGCTCCAGCAGCTGCAGGTAGGTGAGGTTCTCGTGCGTGTTGGGGTCAAAGAAACCCTTGGTGTCATCACTTGGGTCGGCCAACACATGGTTCATTTCCTCATCAAAGTACCCACGTTGGTAGGCCACATCCACGGGCACACGGTGACTATGCACAGGGTCGATGATGCCGCCCGTGGCGATCTGCGCCTCTAGCAGGCGAATGCCGTGGTCCCGGACGATGAGGTCCTTCTTCATGGCCTGGAAGAGCGAGATCTGCTCCCCAGTGTAGGGGTCCTTATAGCCAGTGACGGCACGCTCGGCCGCCAGCAATTTGTGGTGCAGCTCAGGGCCCACAACGCCCTCCTTCACCGCTTCATTGACAGTCAGCCGCCGGTTCCGCACAGGGTCCAGCAGGAAGCCGGAAGCTGCCTGGGCCTCCAGCAAGATGACAGCTGTGCCAGGGCTCAGCAGCTGTCTCTGAAGGGCTGTGTAGATACTCAGCTTCTCATTGGTGGGCTTCAATAGAAGCCCTGCAATGCTACTGTGGCCTTTCAGATACTGACGCACATCTTCCCGCCGTGTGAGTTCAGCCACTGTCGTGTGGCCCTGTGCCAGCCGCTGCAGTTCCTCTGTACTTAGGATGCCTGCCTCCTGCAGCCTCTGGGCTGGGACCCTCTGACGTATGCCCTCAAAGGTATGCTCGGGCTCCACCTCTGCAGCTGGGCCATCAGGTGCATCACGCCCGTTAGGCAGGGCCTTTGTGGCAGCAGCCTGAGTGGTGGCAAGCTCCTCTGAGTGTGCCAGTGCAGCCCGGTGCTCTTCCTCCAGGCGCTGCAGCCGCTCCCGCAGCCTCTGGTTCTCCTCAGCCAGTAGCTTCTCTTGCTGTTGCCGCTGCTGTTCCAAACGCTGCAGTTCCTCTTGCTTGCGCCGCACACCCTCTTCTGCCTCATGCTGCCGTCGCCGGGCCTCCTCCATGCTGGCCACCAGTTCCTGCTTCTCCCGCTCCATCTGCTGCTGCCGCCGCTGCTGTTCTTCACGCAGCTGCTGCGCCTTAGCCACCTCATCCTGGAAAAGCTGCTCCAGCTTGGCCTTTTCCTGCTCAATGAAGCGCTCCCGCTGTAGCAGGCTGTCCTTCTCAGAGAGGAAGCTCTGCTGCAGGGCCTGTGTCTCCTGCAGCATCTGCTCCTGCTGCACTGTCTGCATCTGTGGGAGGTAGGGAAGGAGAGCAGCCGTCAAAGAGGGTGGAAACCCTGAAGTACCCAGCACCCCACCCGAGGGAAGATTCCCCCAACCCAGGCCTGCCCGCCTGCGAGGACGGAGGGCGGTACCTCCTCAGACTTGAGCTGTAGCAACTTGGCCTCCTGCTTGAGCTTCTCCTTCTCACGCTCCAGTTCTGCAATGGCCTCCCTCAGGCGCTCAGCATCATGGTCGCTCTGCTGCCGCTGTATCTCCAGCGTCTGCACCAATGTCACCTTCTCCTGGGTGGCGAGTTCAGTACGGTGCAGCTTCTCACCAATCTCCTCCGCCTGCTTCCGGAAGCGCTGGGCATCCTCCTCGGCACGGGCCTGTGCTCTGCTCATCTCGGCCATACGCAGCTTGAGGCGCTCGGCCTCGGCGCTCATCTCCAGCTGTCGCTGCCGCTCAGCCTCCAGTGTCCGCTGGAAACCCTGAGTCTCCTGTGCCAACTGCTGTGCCATTTGCTCTCGGTCCTCCTGCAGCCTCCGGGCCTGCTCCTGTGCAAGCTCCTTCTGCTGCTGCAGCAGCTCAGCCTCGGCCTTGAGCCGTGTGGCCTCCTGGACTGCCTGCATCTTTTCCTTGAGCATCTTCTCAGCCAGAGCCCGCTGCTGTGCCAGGCCCTCCTCAGCCAGCTGCCGCTGCCGCGCTGCCTCCTGAGCGGCCACACTCAGCCGGGCGGCCTCCTCCGCCACCTGTTTCATCTTCTCAGCTTCTTCCTCCAGGAAACGCTGTGTGTTGTCCTTGTCACGCAAGATGAGGGCACGGTTCTCAGCCTCAATGCGTGCTTTCAGCTTGCCCAGCTCTTCCATTTGCACACGCACAGAGAAGAGCTCCTCCTCTACCTGGCTGCGCTGCCGGGCTGCCTCGGTCACCTCGGCTTTTAGCCGCTGCAGCTCCTCGTCCAGGATGCTCTTCTGATGGTCAGTCTCCTCCAGCTTCAGCCTCAGTGTTGTCAGCTCCTGCTCTACCTGGGCCTTTTGCCGCAACGTTTGCTCGGCGAACTTCTTGTGTTTTTCCATCTCTGCATCAGCGGCTTGCTTCTGCTTCAATGCAGCCTGCTCAGCTTGCGCCCGTCGTGCTGCCTCCTGCTCGGCATCCTTGCGCAGCTTCTCGGCGGCAGCCTGTGCCTGAGCCCTGGCCTGTGCCTGCTCCTCCGCAGACTGCTTCAGCCGCTCAGCCTCTTCCACTTGGCGCCGAGACTGTGCCGCCTCACGCTCAGCCTGCTCCCGAGCCTCCTCGGCCTCCTCGGCAGCCCGCCGCGCTGCCTCTGCCTCACCGCGCAAGCGCTCTAGCATGCTCTGCTCCTGCTGCAGTGTCTGCTGCAGCTCCTCCTCCCGCTGCTGCACCGCGAAGGCATGTGCCTTCTCCTCCGCCTGCAGCCGCTTCTGGGCAGCCTCCTGTGCCAGCTGCAGCTGCCGTGCCGACTCCTGCTCGGCTCGCTCCCGCAGGCGCCGTGCCTCCTCTACTTTGGCCTTGAGCCTCTCAACCTCCTCCAGTGCAGCCTTGCGCTGCCTTGCGGCTTCCTCCTCAGCTGCCAGGCTCTTCTGCACGCGTTCCTCAGCCTCGCGGCGCCGCTGCTCCTCCTCAGCCGCAAGCTGCCGCTGCCGCGCCGCCTCAAGCTCAGCCTGCTCCTTGCTGCGCAGGGTGTCCTCGGCATCGCTACGAATGCGCCCCAGCTCCAGCTCCAGCTCCGCCTTGCCGGCCGCAGCCTTCTCAAAGCTCACCTTCAGCGCCATGATCTCTTCCTCCACCTGGCGCCGCTGCCGCAGTGTGTCTTCCACCAGCCCCTTCTGCCGCTCCAGCTCAGTCTCCGATGCCTTGCGGAGCTGAGCCAAGCGCTCCTCGATGTCAGCCTTGTGCAAAGCAGCCTGCTCCTCAAGCCGCCGCCGCTGGAAGGCCTCGTCCTCAGCCAGCCGCCGCAGGCGCTCATTCTCCGCCTCCTTCTCTTTGAGGGCGATCTCCGCCTCAGTCTTGAGCCTTGTGGCCTCACTGATGGCAGCCAGCTTCTCAGTGAGCACCCGTTCCGCCTCAGCCCGCTGGCGGGCCGCATCCTCCTCGGCCAGCTGCCGCTGCCGCTTGGCCTCCTCAGCCAGGGCACGCAGACGGGCAGCTTCCTCAGCCAGCTCACGAAAACGGCCCGCCTCAGCCTCCAGCCTCTGCTTGGACTTCTCGCTGGTGGAGCGAGACTCTTCCTCAGCTCGCGCCTTGCTGGCCAGCAGCACCTCCATCTCGGCCCGCACCTTGGCCAACTCCGCCTCCAGTTCCTGGCGCTTCTGCGTGGCTGCAGTGGCCTCACGCTGTAGCCGGGCCAGCTCCTCCTCCAGCAGCTGTCGCTGCTGTTCCCCCTGCTCTGTCTCGGCCCGCAGGCGGATCAGCTCCTGCTCTGCTGCCAGGCGCTGCTGTGCAGTGCCTTCCGCCAGCTGCCGCTGCCTCTCGAGCTCCTGCTCGGCCAGCTCTCGCTGCCGCACAGCCTGCTCCTCGGCCTTGCCGCGGCGCCGGGCCTCGCGCTCGGCCTCTTCCTTCTGTTTCTCGGCCTCGGCCTGAGCCAGGCTCTTCTGCTGTGCCACCTCTTCTGCCTGCAGCCGCAGGCGCAGCGCCTCGTTGGCCTTTAGCTGCCAGCGCTCCAGCTCTCGCTCGGCCTCCTCCCGAGCACGCTCCGCCTCGGCTTGCTGCTGCGCCCGCCGCTCGGCCTCCTCTCGCAGCTGGGCCACGGCCACATGTTCCTCCTGCAGGGTGCGCTCCAACTGGGCGGTCTTCTCCGCGAAGGAGGCACGCTTGCTCTGCAGCTCTACCTCTGCACTGCGCTGAGCTGTCTCCAGAGCCACCTGCACTTGGCGCGCCCGCTCAGCCTCAGCCTGTCGCAGCCGCCGTTCAGCCTCCTCGGCTTGCAGCTTCAGCTCCTCCAGAGCCTGTAGGGCCCGCTGCTTCTCACGAGCCGCCTCAGCCTCGGCCTTCACGCGCAGGGCCAGCTCTGCTTCAGCCTGCCGTTTGCGCTGGCTCTCGTCCTGCACCTGCCTCCGCAAGCGCTCAGCTTCCTCCTGAGCCTGCCGCTTCTGTGCTTCCGCCTCCTCAGCCCGGGCTCGGAGAGCCTGCAGCTCGCCCTCAGCCCCACCACGCTGACGCTCAGTGGTCTCCAGCTGCAGCCGCACCACACGGATCTCCTCTTCGATGCGCAGCCGGCTGCGCTCGGCTGCCTCCACCTGCTGGGCCTTGGCCTGGATCTCTGCCTCGGAGCTCTGCCGCAGTTGCTGCAGCTCCTCCTGAATGCTGCGCTTCTGCTGCTGTGCATCCACTGCTGCTTCCTCACGACGCGCCACCTCCTCCTGCATACGTCGCTGCAGCTCCTGTGCCTCTAGCTCTGCCTGTGCCTTGGCCTGGGCATGCGCCTCAGCTAGCTGCCGCTGCTTCTCAAGCGCAGCTTCCACCTCAGCCAGTCGTTCCCGCTCCTCTGCCCGCTGTTGCTCAGCCAGCCTCTGCGGCCACGGCAGAGAGAGGAAGAGAACCAGAGACAGTGTGAGCATGGGGCAGGTGCCAAGTGCTCACATGACATGGTACCACCACAGTTCACTTGGACGGCACAGTTTGGGGGACAAGGGAGAACAGAGGTCCCAGCCCGGCCAAGGAGCGTGCACCCGCCCAGGGCAGCGAGCAGAGCCAGACCCAGTGTGCTCACCAGCCTGGGGAAGGAGGCCCAGACATCCTCCCCTCTTCCCACAGACAGGCAGTGGAGACGATAGACCAGGAGGAAGAGAGCACAAAGCAGGAGGCTTGTAGGCCCTGACCACCACCATCCTGCCTGGGTTCTGTAGACCCCACATGGCCCAGTCCCCGACGAGGAACCCCTCTTCTCCCACAGGGGGCTGTTCCCAAAGCCCAGTGGGGTGGGGCAAGGTGAGACAGCCAGAGTGGTGATAGCAGTGGAGACCCCAGCCAACTCAGAAGGTCTCTCAAGCTGGCAATCCCTAGCAGAAAGGAGGCAGGGTGGCAGACGAACCAGTAACATGACCAAGGAGGCAGAGAGGAACTAGACAGGTGGCATCTTGCCTGGCAGAGGTATCCCGGAATGTCTCTCTGTAGCCCCTGTAACCCAACATCCCAATTCTTCCCAGAGCAAGAGGCCAAGTGACACCAACATAGAATCCCCAGGAGGAACACATGTGAGAGCCAGGGGGACGCAGGTATGGACGCTCGCCAACAGGACAGGGGGCACCAGCCACCATGGGGAGAGCAGTGCAGTGCCAGGTCAAGGTGGGGGCCACAGCATTGTGCAGACAGCTCGGGCAGCCGTGCTGGGGGGCAGCACCAGGCAGGAGGAAGTGGGGTGAATCACAACAAGTGGTCTCACACAGGTTCCTAGGAGCTGCATTTGGGGTGGGGTGGGAGGAGCTCCCTCACCCAGCCCACATGGCCCAGCCATACCTCCTCCTCCTCCATGCGGCGCAGCGTCTCGCTGATGAACTTGATGTACTGACTGGTGAGCGTGGTCAGCTCACTGTAGCGTGTACGCAGGTCCACGTACTAGTGGGGGAAAGGAAGCTGGTCAGTCCTTCCATAAGCTGAAGCCCAGTGTGGCCCACCCAGCCCCACATCTTCTTTAGGATTGGCCCAGTCTCACCCTACCTCCTGGATGACACTCTCCGACCCAGACTGGACCTTGGGCTTCTTAGCTGGGGAGGCCACGGGCTCCAGCTGCGCCTTGTAAGTGACCAGCTGGAGCTCATAATCCTGTGGGCAAACTCTCGTTAGCTACTGGCTCCACCCTCTGCATGCCCAGGCCTGCCCCAGGCTCACTTACAGGCTTTTCCTGGCCCAATCCCAGACTCCAATGCCACCACACTGGGCAAGTGTGCCTAGGTTATTGTGTTGGCAGCAGGGAAGCCTCACCTTGATGGCATTGATGTACTGCTTGGCAAACCTCTGGCACTCCTCAACCTTCTCACCATGGCGCTCGATCTCCTCCAGTAGAGCCTGAGAGGGGAGAGTGGTCAGCACAGGACTACAGGGCCACACCATGACACCTGCCCTACCTACCCCAGGCCTACCTTCTCTTCCCGCAGTTGCTCCCGCGCAGCCTGGCTGTTGGCCATGGGCACAGCCTGGATCTTCTCCTGCCGCTGCTTGGCATCCTGGAGCCAGGCACTCAGTGGGTCTGCGCTTTCACGGTAGTAGCGCAATTGGCGGCCCAGCTGATCGAGCTCACGCTGCCGCAAGTCGGCCTGGGCCAGCACGGCTTGCCAGCGCTCCAGCAGCTGGGTGATGCGCTCTCGCCAGCGGTCGACTTCCACATCCCTCTCTCCATGTCGCTGTTGCAGCCGCTCACCCACCTCCTGCGCACCCCGCAGCTCATCTCTCAGAGTGTCGAACACAGACTGCTGAGCCTCTGCCTGGGCCCGCAGCTTCTGTTGGGTGCAGTAAGGTGGGTGCCATTTCAGTAGGGGCCCCTACTGCCCGCAGCCCTCGGTGAGGCACAAGCCCCGTTACAGTACCTTCAGTGAAGCCTTGGTGGCCTCGAGCTCTGGGAGGGTGGCCGGCACAGTCTGGGCTTCTTTGAGATGGTCTTCATGGGCCTTCAGTACTTCCTCAGCCCCCTGAGTGCTACGGATCACCAGGCTGATGGTCTTGAGCCTGTGGGGGAGAGCAAAGCTTAGGGCCAGGGTGCATGGGAGCTCAAGCAGCAGCCCTTGGTCACGAAACTAGAGCCACTGAGTGACTCATACCAAGTCCAGACCCGCCCTGGCCAGAATCGCAATGGGCAGCTGGCCCCCATGATCACAGGAGTCAGGTGGAATGTCAGACTTGAAAAGGTGGTCAGAGCCTCTTGGGGTGCTTAGGCTCTGGCTTGAAGACTTGGAAGGAGCATGCTCCAAGCAGGAACAACTACCCCAAAGCCCTGGGGCAGAGTGGAGCTCTCAGAGTTCCAGGTCAAGACCAACCAAGCAAACCCCAGGCAGAAGGACACCATGTGCCCGACAGTGGTGCTTCTCTCAAATGGTGAGTGGCATTTGTGAACAAAGAGGTGGATATACTATTTGTGACAAATAGAAAAATGCCAGAAATAAATGCTAGGGGTCTTGGAGCCAACACCAAGTCAGGAATGGCTCAACAACTCAGGGAGACTCTTCAATATGCTCTGAAAATCAGCTCTCTGACTACAATAAAACCAGCACAACTTTGCCCCTCAAATCACTGAAGCTGGGCACGGGCAGAAAGGATTGTGCCCTGGAAGAGACCTCATACCACCAACACTCAGGTGAGGGAAGAGTCTAGGTGGGGGGAAGCCTGGAGAGCCTCTTCTGACCCCGTCCCTCCATGATCTCACTCACCGCTGCCCCCCTGCCTGCTCTTTGCAGGTCTTTGTCATTCCCCCACCCAGAAGCTCCTCTAAGGCTCTCTGAACCTACTGGGCTGGTTACTGCCTCCTGACATCCCTGCCATATCTGTGCTCCCTTCTGCCCACAGCCACCTTCTGCTCCAACCCATGCTCTTCCCTGGCTCCTCACTGGGATGGCTGTCTGCTGGGACCCTCAAGTCCATGGCTCCTAAGTCTTGGCTCGCAGAGAGCAGCACCCACGTCTCCCTACTTACCACACCTCACATTCCCATCATTTGGATGCTCTCCAGACATGACCTTCCAAACACACCAGCTTAGAGATGCCCATAGGTCCGAGCCTATTCTCTCTTGGCCAGATCACTCAACAGCCCCCAACTCCCTCAGCAACCCTCCTCAGCTCAGAACGTGCCGAAGATCAATCCCTTCTCCATAGCCTGGCCTACACAGGCCCTTACCCTGCACAGAGGCACTCACTTCTCCAGGTAGATGGCAGACAAGCTGCGGACTTGCTCCAGCTTGCCCAGGGTCAGTTCCAGCTCCGAGCGAAGAGTGGGAGCAGCAAGTGACGGTTCAGGAAGGGCCAGGACCTTCTCAGCCTCTGTAGAAAGCCGGGCAACGCCCTTGCCCAGTCCCTCCACCTCAGCTTGCGCTTTCTGAAGAGAGACCAAGCAGGAACACACTGAGTACCAGTGCCCAACATCCAGCAGCCCTTGAAGAAGAGGGGGGTGAGGGTGCATGGAGGACTGAGATGGGAACGGGGATGGCGCCTGCCTGCTGCTCAGCAATGCGCTGGGCGCACTCCCGCGCAGGCTCTTTGTCCAGTGGCAGACGCAGACGGTGCACAGTGCGAGTCTCACAGGCCTCCAGCTGAAGCCGGATGTCTTTGAGTTCTGAGATGCAGCGCTGACAACGAGACTCTTCCTGCTCACCTACAGGAATAGCCCAGTCATTCAGCTGTTTGCCTACAGCATGCTCACCTGCCACCCCACCAGACCCTGCCTGCCCCATACCCTGCTCCAGGCTTTGCAGAAGCTGCTGGTAGTGGCGGCTACAGGATCCGTACTCGCGCTCTGCTGCCAAGCGGTCCTCTGGCCCAAAGCCACCAGCATCCTGGCTATCGCGGAGGAAGGCCTGGTAGTGCAGCTCCAGGTTGCGCAGGGCCTGACGCTGCTCCTCCGGCTTCAGAGTCCGGAACTGGGGGTGGCATACAGACCTCAGACTGGGCCAGGCCATCTGGTGGCCACAAAACATCACCTTCCCTCCTTCCCCAGTGCCTATGGCAAGCAGCACACAGTCTTACCGTGACCAGGGACCAGGAGCGGATTAGCTGCACGTCACGGGTGAGGCTCTGCCAAGCCAAAAGACTCTTCATGTCCACATGCAGCTGGTGCCACAGAGCAACCAAGGCCTGGTGCTGGGCCTCCAGCCTGGTATGTAAAAGCCACAGTCAGGGTGTCTAAAGCACTCCCCACTGTCTGCAGATCCCTTCCAACCATGAATCCCTTGAGCCATCTACCTGGTGACGGCTTCCTGGGCTTCCTGGTTGGGCGGTGGCACAAGAAAGCACACAGAAGGCACGGCGGCCTCACTGCCGGAGCTGCTGAGCACCTTCCAGTTGGATGGCTGTGCACGACCCACCAGCTGGCACTGGTCACCCTTGTGCACGGTCACCTGAGATAGCCAGAGCAGGTGTTGATGTGGCCATGCCTATACCCTTACCTAGCCAGCCCCCACCTGCTTGAGTGCAGCCTGGCTCAGCCCTTACCTCCACCTGCTTGTAGTCACACACAGCCTGCAGGGGCACATGGCCTCGAACAGGGTGGGTGGGGTTACGGGGCTTTAACTGCACAATGGCCTTGGCTCGCTTGGCCAGGCCTGAGAGGTGTCCCTTGTACTCGTTGAGCTGCTCCTTCTCGTCCTGTGAGGGGAGAGGCTCAGGGCTAGCTCATCCAGGTGTCCAGTGATGCCCGGCCCAGCCAGCAGCAGCACCCCTAGCTCCCAGGACAGGTGGGGGGTCCTAACTAATAGTGGGAGTGGAAGGGCACTTGAAGGCAGGTGTGACTGGGACAGGGCACAGGGCTCTACCACAAGGAGGGCTCACCTTCCTATCCACCCCACAGCCTCTAGAGAAGGGGTTAGGGCACCTATCTCTCCCCTAACTACAGAAGACTGTCCTCCTCCACTTGGCACAGGGCCAGTCCCCACCAAGGACTGTGGAAGGCAAGGTGGTCAAAGTCCACCCTGGGGCACCAGCCTCTCCAGCAGGTGCTATAGCTGAGGAACCTGCCTTTGCCAACCACAGACCCAACTTCCTCTCCCTTAGTGACTTCTGCAACCCTCCTGGGTGCCCCTTAGTTCTGCCCCAGGGCATATTAACATCACATCTAGCTGCCAATCTGCCCCTAGAGTGCTGGAGTCTGTGCCTTCTATAGACTTTAGGAAGGAAGCCAATGCCCGTCCACAACCAAAGGGCTGGTAACTCCAGCTGACTCAGGCAGGCTCCAAGGTTGGGGATCATGCCAGCCAAGGACCTGCTGTCAGCCTGTTTGCCACTTATCCCAATGTGCCTTCCTAGCCCCTGCTGGCCCTCCGTCCCACCCACTGGCACCAGCCCACCCCATGCTCTAGCCAGTCTGCCCCCACGCTCCTGCTCACGTTTGCCTCACCTGGGCATCCTGCAGCAGGTCCTCAAGCCGGGTGACAGTGATAGAGCGGTCACAGCTGTACTTCCTGCGCAGCGTCTCCTGCAGCTTCTGCAAATGTTCCTCCGCCTCCCGGACATCTGAGAAGAACTGGGGAATGGGAGGGGGGCGTGGTTACACAGGGCTGACTAGGCTGGACGTCTAGGCTAGTGCCCCAGGAGAGGTCTGAGGGTGTGGTGGAGCCCCAACACACAGAGTACTGGGAAGGCCCAGTGCCTGGCGATCAGGGCCACACATCTGCCAGGCCCACTGGGGGTTCTTCCAGGGTGCTTTAGCTGAGTACAGGGGAGGAGAGGCCTCAGCCCTCACCTGGAAGTAGGCTGTGTTCTCCTTCAGGTGAGCCTCGATGCAGCAACACAGCTGCAGCATCCAACTCCACTGGGTCTGCAAGGCGGCCTGGAAGGACTGCAGGACAGCACCATCCTCAGGTGCCAAGCCCACCCTCAATGGTCCCCGAGGCCTCACCCGTACTGTGGCCCACAGTGGCTCTCCAGGCCTTGCCTCACCTCTACCGTGGGCCGTGCAGGGTGGTCTTCCCGCAGCAGCCGGTCCCCAGTGCTCTGGATCTCCTTGATTCTCCTTTCCTTCAGCTCCAGCTCCCGCATCAGGGCCTGACACGGGGCAGAGAGCTTCAGGAGTGGTGTCATAGAGCTGGCACATGCAACCCAAATACTGTGCCAGTCTCCATGGAACCTGGAGCAGGACCTGACCAGCCACCCAAGGGGCTCCCAAGAGTGGGGGACAATAGAGAAATGGTGGAAAGGGCAGGGGGTCCAGGCTATGAGAGTACTATAATGGGGCAGGCTAGCTCACCGAGTAGCTCTCCTTCTTGGCAGCCATGTTGGTATTGCGGTCACTCCAGTCGAAACCCACCTCCTCCTCCTCTTTCTCATTCAGCCACATCAGCTCCTTGGTGGCAGCTGCCACAAAACCATGCAGGCTCTCCAGGGACCGGAGACGGGCCTTGGAGGAGTTCTGTGGGCAGGCAGGAAACCAGTCAGCAGGCTACTGCCACCCACCTTTCCTACCCCCTCCAGGTCCCAACTCACCAACAGCTTAGCATACTGCAGGTCAAGTCGACCCAGGCAGTCCCGATAGGCACCCCGGGTGGCAGGAGAAAGCTGGCCCTTCAACAAATGAAGAGGAGTGAGACCTATAGTAGCCATGGCTGAGCCCACAACGCACTGAAAATCCCACAGGTGCTGCCCACCTCATCACTCCGTGCCCGCTCAATCTTGGCCCGAAATTCCTCAATGGACTGGTGCAAGCCTCGGTGGCTGCCCAGCTGTGCCTCCACACTGGGCAAGTCCACGCCCCACTCAGCGCTGTCCACCCGGCGCTGATTCTCCTCCACCCAGGCCAACAGGTCCTGCAGGTAGCGTAGAGTGGAGTCCTCTAGCTCTGGGCGCCTCTGTGTGCTTTGCAGAGTCACTTGGGTCACAGTGGTGGTCACTCCAGCCTTTAGCCTCAGGTTATATTCAGTGCGGATGGCTACCAGGCGCTCATGTAGACGATACACCCTGAGGCAGCAGAGCAATCAAAGGGGTGAGACAGGCACCAGGCGTGTAGGCCCAGACTGCTCAAGGTATGATACATACCTCCGGTACATCTGCTCACCCTGCGGGTGCCGCCCATCCTTAAGGGTCTGAACATCATTGAACAGCAGCCGGATCATCCCATCTGCCTTGTCTAGGTCTCGCTCCACTTCCCCAGCCCGCTGTGCCACCTTGCCTGAGGCCAGCAGCCGAATATCCTGGAAGACAGTAATGTGTGACTGGGCCAGGCTGAACCTCCTGCTTACCACTCAGGGTCCTCCAGCAAGGCTGCTTCACATCCACTGCCCTGGTCTGAGAACACGGCTGGCTTGCAGCTTTGGGTTTGTCTTTCCCTTTTCTCCTTGAAAACCTTGAGAGTCTTCCTGGCATGCTTCTGGATAAATCTGTAACAGGTAGCTCTGGAGGACCAGGATCCCATCCACAGGAATCCCACAAGGTCCGAGAACAGAGATCTTCAAAAACATGTCACTGGGGACCCGGGTCCTCACCTTCCATCATCTATCCTACAACTTCTTCCCTCAGCAAGCTCTTGTCCAAACCTACACAGCCCCGTGTATTTTGCCCTCTGGGCCCCACCAATAGCACTCAGCCAGCAGCAGGTCACCCACTCCCCAGTGAGTGAGGATCTTTGGAGAAGAATGCCATGCTGGGATGAGGGAGGGGAAGCAGGGAGTCCTGCCAGGTGCCCAAAGGCCAGCTCAGGCCACATCAGGAGGTCAGAATTGGCAGCACAGCAGAGAGGAGGCACCCCTGCCAGATTTTCCAAACCACAGTGCCACACACTGCCCACTAGCAGGCCACACCCCTGGCCACTGAGTAAGCAACTCAGGGCTCCTCCCACCTCCCTCAAGCCTGGAGGGGGGCCCATTCCAGCCCCTTGTCCTGCTACCCCGCCCCTCGCCCCGCCTCTCCCCCTCCCCCTCACCGACTGCAGCAGGGCGTCGGCCTGGTTCAGCTGCTCCTCACACAGCCCAGACTCCATCTGCAGCTTGCTCACAATGCGCTGAAGACACTCCAGCCTATGGCCCCCAGCACCCAAGAGACGCGTAGTGAGCAGCTGAGCTCATCACCCTACAGGACCTGAGAGTGGTTTCCTCTGCTCCACTCTCACTGCCTGACTGGGGCCCACTGTCCTGCTGGCTGAGCACTAAAGCTTGGGTTCCTCAGCCTGAAGGAGGGGGGATTTCCTCCTCAGCAGTGACTCACCCTCGGGTGGCTCCCCTGCCACCACAGGGCCCCACCCGTCTGCTGCCTCCCACACCGCCTGCTACCCTTTACACTGCCCACCTCTCAAACTCGCTCCGGAGCTGCTTCTCCCGCTCCAGGATGGCCACGTGCAACTTGCCCCATTCCTTCTCCACATCCAGAGGGTGGTAGCCAGGAGGAACCTTGAGCTGGCCTGCTTGTACTGGCCCCTGTAGGGGTGAAGTCAGGTGCAGGCCACTGGGAGTCCCCAGTTCTCCCCTACCTGAAATAATCCTGGCCCCTGAGCTTTAGGCAGGGAAAGTCATACTCTGGAGGAGGGATCCTGGAACTCAGGAGGCCTAACTCACCTGCCCAGGCGAAACCAGAGAACCCCCCCTCTGGAAGACAGCCCACAAACCTCCCCAGGGACACCCCACTTGCTTTGCTAAGGAACACCTTATTTCCCTAGGGCACACTCCACTGACCTCCAGGGACTGGTAGATGCCCTTAGACCGGTTCTTGTCTGCCTCCTTGGCAGGAAGCTCTGTCTCCTTGAACTTCAAGAATTGGCACCATAGAATCTACAGGGACAAGCAGTATGAGCAACCACACCGGGGCAGGCAGAGGACGGACGGCCTGAGCGGGGAGGCCCACCTCAATCTCTTCAAAGCTGGAGGGGAACTTGCGCTCCTCGAAGGCAGCTGTGTGGTGCCGGATCCACTGCAGCAACAGCAGCACAAGCTCCCGGTACTCCTGCCAGCGAAGCTGCAGCTCCTAGGACATGAGTGAGAGTCAGCCAACAGCCCTGAAAGGCCAGGCCAGGGCCAAGGCCAAGACCGCTATCCACCCTCCTCAGGCCACCACTCACATTGGCTCTCACCCCATCCTGCGCGCCGGGCACCCGGGGCATGGCGTCATACAGGGACGAGACATAGGTAATGATGGACTTCTCATCAGGCTGAGGCACATCCACATCTGCAAGGAAGAACTGGGTCAGCGGAGCCTGAGCAGCAAGGCTAGCATGGCGGGGAGGGCCAGTGGCACAGACCTTCTGGGTCCAGGAGCCGTGTCACTCCCAGGTCTCGCTCTGCCACAGAGAAGGCCTGGTCCAGGTTCTCCAGGTTGCTCTGACGGTACACCTTGTTCATATCAATGAGCATGGGCCTGCAGACAAGGGAGCAGTGAGGTGCACTGAGCAGACCACATGGGCAATCTCCTCCACACAACCTGGCACTTGGAACCCCACCCCACACTGTCTGAGATGCACCACCCACTCCCCCAACACCTTCAATCCTGCCACGAGGACATAAGTAAAAACACAGCTGTCCCACCTCCCAGGACCTCAAGGGGCCTGCAGTGGGCGCTGGCACAGGAGCAGTGCACTAAGGGCAGGCGCCGTCAACCTGCGCTCCTGCAGTGGGCGCTGGCACAGGAGCGGTGCACTAAGGGCGGGCGCCGTCAACCTGCGCTCCTGCAGTGGGCGCTGGCACAGGAGCGGTGCACTAAGGGCGGGCGCCGTCAACCTGCGCTCCTGCTGTGGGCGCTGGCACAGGAGCGGTGCACTAAGGGCGGGCGCCGTCAACCTGCGCTCCTGCAGTGGGCGCTGGCACAGGAGCGGTGCACTAAGGGCGGGCGCCGTCAACCTGCGCTCCTGCAGTGGGCGCTGGCACAGGAGCGGTGCACTAAGGGCGGGCGCCGTCAACCTGCGCTCCTGCAGTGGGCGCTGGCACAGGAGCGGTGCACTAAGGGCGGGCGCCGTCAACCTGCGCTCCTGCAGTGGGCGCTGGCACAGGAGCGGTGCACTAAGGGCGGGCAGGAGCGGTGCACTAAGGACGGGCGCCGTCAACCTGCGCTCCTGCAGTGGGCGCTGGCACAGGAGCGGTGCACTAAGGACGGGCGCCGTCAACCTGCGCTCCTGCAGCCTCTGTCCATCAAGCAGGCCCACGTCAGGGGTTCAAACAGACAAGACCAGCAGCTTAACCACCCTCTCTCTAGAAGAACACAAGTGTTTCTGAAAGGTCCAGGCAGAAGTGGGTGAGGCCCTGCCGTTGCACCTCCCAGAGGAGGCTACTGGTGCTCAGCTCATCCCTGCAGGAGCCAGGTTCCTGCAGGACACTCTTCCTGCCACCTCGCTGCCCTGTTTGAGGTTGCCTGGCAGAGGTGCTCCCGCTCTGAAGCCCCCTCTGGCCCCTTGGAACCACATACTTGTGCCGATGGATGATGGCATTGAAGAGGCGGCCGTCACGCCAGCTGGAGGAGAAGTTGTCACAGCGCAGACCCTGGTAGCCCTCCACCATGCGCTGTGACCACAGAAGCAGCTTCTCCTTGGCTGTCATGTCCTCAGATTGCCCGCTCACCTGGATGTCTGAGATCTGCCACACAGGAGCTCAGCTGTGACCTCCAGACCACCACAGCACCAGGCACCTGACCACTTCAATGATGCTTGAGTATCCCCGCACCCTAGAGTCCCAAGGCTGCCTGGGGCACAGTGATGCTCGGGGGCTGGGACTTTCCACATCTCTGTTTCAAACCTGCTTGCTCCAGCTGGCAGTTGCCATAGGACAAGTTTAAGTTCCTAGCCCCTACTGCTACATAGTATGTGCTCGAGGCTCCCCTGAATCTCCAGAGGCCATCACACAGCAAAGATGGTGGACAGTGGGCACAAGAAGGGTACGTGCAAAACTGACCCAGCTACAGCAGGGTGGGGTATAGGGGTGGGGGCCAAAGTCTCTCTCTGGATGCAGGCCAAAATGGAATCTCAGGCCTGGATCTGCCAGTCTGCCTGCCTGGCCCTGTGTATCTGTTGGCCTGCCATCCCATGTGACTTGGACACTGTGCCAGCCTGGCTTTTAGGCTCGAGATCTCAGATTTGTGGCTTCCTGTGCAGCTAGCACAGGCAATGGGTGAGTAAGCCAGAGCTGCCCTGAAGCTCCAGAAACTTCGCCAGGCAGCCATCGGAAAATGCACTCCTCTACAAGGAGGCTCTGCTGGCCCTACCCACGGAGGCCAGAGGGCATGGGACAGGAAGGCCTTGGGGAGAGGCTTGCACATTCGGGCCACAGAGCCAGCACAGGCTGGCAGGAAGAGTCAAGGGTGCCACCTTCTAGGCCACACCCCAGCCAGAACTGCCAGCCATGGGCCAGTCCACCAGCCCAGGTGGGACAGCCACCCACCTGGAAGTGCAGGATGATTGTCCAGATGAGGCCAAGGGTCAGCTTGGGATTGCCGTCAGCAATGTCATCATTCCTGATGTTCACCAACTTTACCTGAGAGTGAACAGCCAGCCAGTCACATCCCTGGGGCTGCGGGAAGGGGCTGGGAGGCCTGGGCCCTGAGGGTCAGTGAACAGCCTTACCTGGCGGTGCCGGAGGTAGTCCAGGGCAATCTGGACATTCTGCAGCTTGTGGAACCGCATTCTCCCCTTCTCCCGGGGCTGAAAGGAGGCAAGAAATAGTGAGGTCCACAAGGCAGCTGTAGCTCCTAGCCCCCCCCCCCAGTTTCCCTAAAGCAGCAGCAGTAGCAAATGAAGCAAGGATCTCCCCCAGTGTGACAGAAGTCCCTCCCACATCCTGGGTTTCCCCTCCCCAGCTGGATGACCATCAGTCCAGGGACCAGGCCCAGCAGTGGCTTGGAAAGCCAGCAGCACAGGCTATAGGAGGAAGGAAGGAAAGGGGTGGGAGGAGACAGTAGCCAGGAAGCCATGGCTGAAGGCACTGGCTCTGGAGGTGGTCCTCTGCGGTTGCCACTGCAGCTTCTGCTGGGTCCCAGGTCTAGCCCCAGGCAGGCAGCAGGGGCTCGAGATCTCACAGCAAGCAGCTTGCTGCACAGCCGTCCGCCCACCCAGAAGCCAGATGTGGACCAGACTGGATGGGCCGCCAGCCCGAGGTGAGCTGGGTGGGTGGGCTCCATGGTCTCGGGGAGCTCACATGCCATCATACCAATGGGCACAACCACTCACCAGGCGCAAGCTCCTGATTAGGTCCCGCTCCCTCGGCTGCCCAGCCAGAGCAGGACAAAGGGTAAAGGGCAGAGGTCAAGATTCAGAGTCCAAGCAGCAGAGAAACCAGAGCAGAGCAGAGCATGAGGTTACTGTGTTAGGCTCCACTTCGGAGGACAACAGGGCTGATGGCCACTCACAGGCCAGGCCCTCAGAGGTGATGCTGACCCCCTGACCTGAGTGGAGCAGTTGGGGATGGGTGGCAGAGTCGCAAGAGGGAGCGGAGCTGGACACTGAGTGGACAATCAGGAAAGGCCCCAAGGAAGGAAGCCAGGCAGGGACATCCAGGGAGAGGCAGACTAGGCTGTAGGGAAGGGCAGGGGTACACATACCAGGCTGTCCCCCGAGAGGACCTCCAGCAGGGAGATGAGGTTGTGGCCATCGCGGAGGTCTTCATACAAGTCACTGATGTGCCTCTGGGCCTGTGGAAATAGAAGGGCCAGGATGGCCACAGATTCCCCAGAGCCACTAGGGGCAAGGGACAGGGCAAAATGCTGGGCACTGCCCAGGGGCAAAGAGGCAGGGGCACAGGGCACACCCCTGCCCCCTGCATGCACCTACCTCTGCCCTCCAATGCTACACCAGAGCCCAGGAGAGACCAGAAAGAAGAAAAAGACAGGCGCAAGCGTGGGAGGAAAAGGACAGAAAATAACAGATTTCAGAGATGAAAGAGGAGTTTAGCCAGTGTGAGAATATCCTGGGAATAGGTGAGCTAAGGTACCCCCTCACACACAAATTACAAACAGGTGGCACTCACCTTGATGAGGTGTTTGTTGACCCACTTGGTGAAGGTTTTCTTCTGCACACGGTCCCGTTCATCTGGGGGAGACAAGGTCATCTTACCTGGAGCCTGGGAGAAGCCCAGGGGACAGCCCAGGGGTGAGCACCTTACAGACAGCAGCCTGGTAGGCCAAACCTAAGAAACTTCCCCAGAGCAGACTTGAGCCTTTTCTAGATCATACAGACCCAGGTTCCCCAGAAACTAGCCCCACCAAAGTACCCTCAGACCCAGCCAGCCCTACTCCAAGGAGGGAACAAGGCCCAGCAATATGCTGCTGTTCAAGATCTCTATTGTCTCCAGAGCAGACGTGAGGTCCAGAGCCACCGCACCCAGAGCCACAGTGCACAAGTCCCAGCCTGCCCCACCCCACATGCTGCCTCCTGGGCTGAGCAGCAGAATGGCAGAGCTGTTGGAGGGGGAAGGCAAGTCCTCCTGACAGGTTAGTGGGCCTTCTTAGAGGCAAACATGAAGCTCAAAGGCTAAATGGTGCTGGGCACGGGTTACTGGCCCCCATCTCCAAGTCTGCCCCCCAAACCCAGACCCTCAGAGCTAGGGCCCCATCCCTACCCCATGCCAAGGCTTTCTGCCACTGGAAGGGCCCTTCCTGTAGCAGAGGCCCTGCCCAGCAGGGGTGCCAGCTACCTTTCTTGCCCTCAGAAGCCCTAAGCACAGCCAGGTAGAGGTTGTCCTCCGAGCTGGTTCTCTTGCCACCCAGGCCTTCAGGCTCTGGCACACGGAGCCGGTGCTGAGACATGGTGCTGTCCCTGCTCCTTCGTCACCCTGTCCCTCAAGCCTCAGGTGCTGTGCTCAATTTGAGTCGCCCCTCGTGGCACACACTGCTGAAGGCTGGCAACTGTCCTGGACACTAACTCCGCACAGGCTCAACTCAGAGCTGGAGTCCCAACAGTCAGCCACTCCCTGCCTGCAGTATTCCCCAGCAAGGTTGGCCCGCCTCAGGAGTCTTACCCCGCCCTACCCGCCCCCCAGAGGGGAGTGTCAAGGCGGGAAGGAGGAAGGCAACCCCTCCCCCAGGGCCACACCCTTAGCCACCAGAAACAGGAAACTGGGGTTTCCTCACCCACCCTAGCAGCAGGGGTAGAGCCTGAGCCTAGCTATGGGGGAGAACCTAGCCCTGGAACCAGAACCACAGGGGAATACATACTATTTACATGCCCACCCAGAAGAATCCATCACACAGCGAGAGGGCAGGAGGCCCCTTCCATAAAGGGGTACCAGGATGTAGCAGGAGCCAGGTTCAAGGCCACACCTATATCTTCAAAACACACCTCTTCAGCATGCCTACCTCCTCTTGGAGTTTGATTCTAGAAGAAACCTCTAACCTATGGAACACCTGGGTAAGGGTTGGACAATACCAGCTGCCTATTGCGTGTAGGCTCCCTAAATCAGACCCCAAACTGGCACAGAACAGGGACCATAACCTACCCAGTTGTCCCCACAGCTGCTAGGTTCTCAGGGTCTGCTGAAGAGCCCCTGACTTTGGCAGGACCCCCTCAGAGTCCCTTACAGCCCAGCCCAGCCAGACAAAGCACACCTTGGGGCAAAAGCGGCCCATAGCTGAGCTGTGACTCATCTCACATGGCCGCCCAGCCTGAGCTGAAGACACCTCCCCAGGGTGGGAGTGGCAGAGGGGAGCACACCACGGGAGCACATCCAGTGAGTCAGGGCTGAGGAAGGGGCCTGGATGCTGTGACTCACTGGAAAGGAAGCCGCACCTTGGGGCAGGCAGGATGGGGCTGTTCGAGGCAGGGTAGGGCTGGCAGATAGCAGCTGTTCAAGGTTGTAAAGGTGGAAGACCCGGACAAAGGGCACTAGGGCCCCTGTGACCAGACCTGTCTCTCAGGGACTCTTACTCCCTCAGGCCAAACAGATGGAGCCACCTATGTCCAGCATCTGGGACCAGGCTGCAGTGGGGGGAGGGTAGAAGTACCACCCTGCCACAAGAATTTTCCAGCCCTGCACTTGGCTTGATGCAATCCAGCTGTGAGCTGCTGAGGACTAACTCCCTTCCCACAGGGCCTCTGGCGTTTCTATTCCAGGAAAAGCTCACCCCATCCTGTCCTTGCCGCTGCCCTCTATGGCCACAAGAGGGCACCAAAACCCTCTGGGGCAGGGGAGGGGCCCTGAGCCAGGAAGGAGGCATTAGGCCCTGTCTCTACAGAAAGACCCACCTGCCTCTACCAAATCTTAAACTTGGGCCTCCAATGCAAGACCTTCCTGCTCTGCCTCCTCCAGCCCAACAGACACCACAATCCACTAGGCACGACTCTTCGCCCTCCAGAGTCCCAAAGCTAAGCCCACACTGGTCAGTGCTGAGGACAGTTTGCCTGAGAGCATCTAATGTGCCAACACAAGCCAGACCAGTGGCCCTCCCAGTCAGGACGACCGTCCTTCAGAGAAGAAACCTGTGCAATAAAAGGGGGACTGGGTCCTGGTGAAGCAGGCTGTCACTCTGCAGAGTAGACAACACAGGGTAATGGTAGTGGGCCAGGAAGTGGACACGGGAAACCCTCAGACCTACCACAACTTGGGGGAACCAGGGCCTGACTTTCAGAACATATACAGGCCCTATCAAAGACTCCAACCCTGCCACCATGAGCCTCTAGTGATGCTACTGGGCAGAGCTCCAGGCGGAGGCCTCCACCTCTCTAGGCCAGCTACAGCATCCCTCCCTCCATCAGCACACGAGCCTTTCAGGGTCTCAAAGCGCATGCTCCCTCTCATCTCTTGCAATCCTGCAAGTCCCTTGCTCCTGGCTGAAGACGGCCTCATCCCTGGGCCATCCTAGTAACACTCAAGCGCTACTCCAAAGCTGGCTCCAAGTGGGCCAGGCCCACTCCTCAAACGCTGCTGCACACCTCGGGGATCTTTCCCACCTGACTGACCCACCCCGAGGCACCAACCTCCAGTACTGCATTGCACACCTCTAGAAGGCAGCTGGCCCCCAGCACCAGCTCAGTCCCTCAGGGGAGGGAAGTAACTATGGCCCACTTAAAAGCGTCATCACACACTTCTATAGACGTGCAAACAGGCTAGCCAGCACTGTCCAGGGATGGACACCTCCAACACTGAGAAAGAGTACGAGTGGGAGGGCCTAAGAGTCCACCCTCAACACCTTCCCACCTACTCCTTCCTCCCTCCTGGACTGACGGCTGGCGACCAAAAAAAAAAAAAAAAAAAAAAAAACCTCTGCCCCGCCCACCTACCATCCTCCTCTTAAGGAAAGGCTACCCCGGAGGGAGCCAACCCCAGCCTAGGAAACCCCGTGTTTACTGAGCTTGGAGGCGGAGCTGTACCTGGAGCAGGTAGCACCCCACCCGGCCCTGCCCGGGGTGAGCGGCACCCACCTACGCAGCACAGCTGCCCGTAGAGGTAGCCCCTGCGGGCCTGCGCGCAGCCCCCGTCCAGCCAGCACGGCCGTTCCAGCACCAGCTCCCTGTGGGAGGCGAAGGCGCCCCCCGCTGCCCACGCGCCGGCCATCCCCGAGCCCCGGGCTCTGCCGGAGGCACCGCCGCCCTGCGCGGAGAGCCGAAAGCCCAGGCTCTTCCCCGCCCGCCAGACGAGAGGCCCAGACCCGAAGAACCTGCCCCGGGTGCGCCCCGCCCAGCGCGGGCCAGGAAGCCGCGCCCCAGCCCACGGGGCGACTCGCTGGCTGGCGGTAGCTCGCAGGGTGGGGGTGCCCGCTGGGACACAGAGCCCTGGGAACTCTCCAGCGGGCTGAGCTCCCCGCTGGCGGGGGGACCCCGGACGCCCACGCAGCATGGGGAAACTCCCTGCACTGGCGGAGGGAAGCTCACCAGCGGGACACGGAAGGGCCACGGGCCCAGGGGCGGGGAACACAGCCCAGAGCTACTAGGCCTTGTCTGGCACGGGCGCCCCTTCCTCATCTGGTCCCAAACCAAAAACTGTGCCAGGGGAAGAAAGCCCTCAGCTTGTGCATTTGGATGTTCTTCCCCATGGCTGAGTCACTGGCTGCTGGGAACCCACGCCTGGAAGGCCAGTCAGGACTCAGACCTAGCACTCTCGCACGGGGGCCAGGATCAAGCAGGCCCACTAGAGGGCACCCGTCCCGCCCCTCCCACACCCGGGGTAAGGTAGGCTCCATTAGGACAGTCCCTCTGGCCAGAAGCGCTGGTGCAGAACTGCCCAATCCCCAGGATCCGTTCACTCGGCCCCACCCTATCCTGTGGTGGCACGGCCACCTGGGACTACAGCCCAGGAGCTGGTGACTTTGAGGAAGACGGGGCAGGGCACAGCCTAGCTGTCTACTTCACAGCTGCTTCTGCCTCCAGCGACCTGTCACAGGACACTGGGGCACCTGCCTTACGTCTGTGTACGACTCATGCCACACACTGGTGTGCAGGAGGGCCCCTGGGCAGGCCTCATGCTGCCCTCATCCAGCCCTGGATAGAGACCTTTCATCAGAGGCCAGGCTTTCCCAGAGACCCACCCCTCAGCCAATCCAGAGTTCACCCCTAACCCTCCTTCCACCCACCTAGTCTTCAGGCTAAGTAAAGGCGCAGGCTCCGCCCCTGCCACGCCCCAGGAAATGTTGGGGTCTTCAATGCAGGGTAAGCCCCCCGGAGCCAAGCACTTTCACAAGTGTGGTGTGTAGCGAGGAACGGGAAGAGGCGGCAGCCAGGGAGGCAAGGGGCGGGAGGGAGGCGGACCCTCCGCCCCGCCCCGCCCCCGGCTGCTGGCAGGGGTGGTGGCGGTGACAGTGGCAGAGGCAATGGTTCTTACCTTGCTCATCCCGTGCCTGCCGATGCCCCCTGCGCCAGTGCCACACGGCAGCCAGGGTGACGACATGACCCACGACCACCAGGGAGGGAAACAGGCCGCCGGATGGCTCCATGGCTGCCATGCAGAGCAAGCAGAGCCGGCCTCTCTACACCAAGGCTCTGCTGCTGCAGCCAGCACCTCCCCCGGTGGAGTATGGATGAGGAGGTGCCCCAGGAACTAGAGCAGACCCTGTCTGTAGCTGCCCTGCTTTCAGGGACAGCCCTACCACCCCATCTGCCCGGCAACTGGGGACAACATACAGTCCCCTCGGCACCAACTGCGCTCCTGCCCAGCCTCCTCCCAGCCTCCTCCCTCTGTGGCTCTTGGCCGCTCCCCACTCACACTCTGCACGGCCCAGCTCAGCTGTCCCTACGTAGAGCTGCCTGCGCTCAAGGTTAGCTGGAGCCTTAACCCCTGCCTACCCACAGCCACACCCGCCAGGAGGAGGGGCCTGCAGCTAAAGGGGCCAAGCTGCAGCCCCCAAGCATAGCCTGGGCAGACTGAACACAGGTCCTCCCTCCCAAGTAAGCTTATCCAGCAACCCCTACCCTCACCAGAAGGAGGGTCCCAGCCCCCATTCTACCTCCAAGGGTGCCCTCTGGGGACAGCTGCCTGGCACAGTGTCCTGTCCCTCACTGCCCTCTCCACTTGGGACTGCAACAGACCCCACCATGTTCAAAGACATATGGGCTCCTCACAAGCCCCAAGCTCCCATGGGGGCCTTGAGTAGTGTCCCAGGAGAGGCAGGGCAGCTGGCTGTGTACAGAGGAAGGACAGCGGCCCTTGCCTCCAGCCTGGCTGCGCTCACAAAACATTCTCAAGGGATGCCCCACCTACCGGGCACGATCTTCATTAGGGACAGCGACAGGAGCCCACAGGGCAGACAGGGAGCGGGTAAGGGGTGTGGGGAGGGTCACAGGCCCTTCGGAGGTGGCAAGCCCAGCAGCGGCGGCGGCGGTGAGGCGGGAGGAGGGCACGGCAGAGCGAGTCCTGTCAGCAGTAGTTGGGGGGAGGGGAGCAGTGGGCAGGGGGCCCAGGGGGATATAAATATCTGAGGAGGGCAAGCAAGGCCCGTCACTTGTCCAGACTTAGAACATGACGTGTGGAGCCCAGGCTCACTGGAGTCCCCTCTGGCTGGGCGGCCCCACAATATGCACATCCCTGGCTCCCATGGGTGATGCTATAATAAGGAGCCTCCTGGCATCTGGATCTATCATGGAAAAAGGCAGAAGGCATTTATATTCATGTCCCCTTGGGAGGGGATGCTGCCCACACCCTGACCATCTCCTGGGGTGCTCTTGGGAAATGCCACATGGGTCAAGGAGATGCCACTCCTCTTTCTCCCAGAAAGCCCTGCGCAAGTCAGTCAACACAACACCTGGCCCAGGGTGGACAGGACAGCCTCAAGGTCACATTGCTGGACAAAGACCCAGGCAGCCCCAAACTGGGGACCAAGCCATATAAGCACTCACCCACTCCCACAGCACCAGGCTCTGCGTCCAGGCCCGGACCTCCTGGTATCCCCAGGAGTGCTGGGATAGGGAAGCCCCCACCATGCCCTGGGCCCCAACAACCCTGGTCTGTGGAGGCACAGGGTCCGAGGTCAGCAGGCAGGCCCATAACACATCCGCTGCATCCGGTGCTGACCAGAACCCCAGTGTTCCCTGGGAAAACAGGATGCGTGTGTACATGCATCTGCGTAATGGAAGACACAATCCCATCGCTCTCCTCCCATAGAACCCAACCACAATGGACCAAACTGTTGGACCCTGGTAGACAGGCAGCTGAGGAGTTGGAGTCTATGCTCCACTCTGTAGCACTTCCTGTGCCACACACGATTCCATCATAATCCTATAAAGTCGTGTACTGTGAACACACTCTCCAGATGAGGAAACCAAGGCATGGTAATAGTGAGGAGCTGGCCTGCAGGACTACAAGGTCATGTGACTCTTCGATGTTGGGTCATAACAGCAAACCAGCCTTGGCCCCCAAATGCTGGGGTGGGGCACCCTGACCACACTGGGCAGATGAGTGCATGATGAGAAGGCTGGCCACAGCCTCCTGCTCTCCAGTGCCACGTTCCAGAAACTTATTTCTGAATAAAACTAGCCTGCAGCGGCCAGCTCAGGGCAACCAAGGGTTGGACTAAGGGACATTGGCTTATCCAAAGTCAGGCCAGAGAAAGACCAGCTAGCCAGCAGTGGACAAGGGCTCAGCCAAGCAGGCACAGTTCATCATGGGCACAGGAGTCTCGGAGGAGCCTGGGTCCCCACAGCCTAGGTGAAAACTAGCCCCCAGAGGCAGAAGTGTCCTGGCTATGAGCAATCCCTCCACCACCTAGGCAGGCCTTGGCCTCTGGGTAATGCCATCTCTACATCCTGGGTTCTGACATATGAGGTCATGGGAACTGCAGGCAGGGGACACTCAGGCCCCTTACACATGCATATGCATGCGCACACATACATGCACACATACAAGACAGGCAGATGCAACAGGGAGAGCCCAACCCCAGCTAGAGACCTTGCTCCTGCCCCCCATTTCCCTTCCTCTGCCGCCCAAAGCCTCCACTACTGCTGTGCCCTACCTTGGCCCAGCTGGATCAGCTCCTCCATGCTATACCTGTCCATAGCTACGGGTCAGGCTGGGCTGCTCCAGAGCCGGCAGAGGGAAGCATGGCAGGAAGGAGGGAAGAGGCGGGAGGCAGGCGGAGGGAGGGTTCACTTGGGCTCTAGTCTCCACACCCAGCTCTGAGAATGGAGGCTCCTCCTCTCTGCTGACTAAAGGGTCCCCACAGTTGTCCTGCCCAGGAGAGCCCAAGCCTGGGGACCAGTACCAATGGGTCAGAGCAGCCTAGGTGGACCAGTCTAGTGCTACAGGAGATAGGCCTGCCTCAGTCCCTGAACTTTGCAGTTCCAGCCACTAGTCTTCTCTACTGACCTTCCAGAGGCCAGTCTACCCTACCTCACAGTCTCCCCTTCCCTCCACAGGCCTCACTAGTCCCACCCTGTCACTCCACCCACTCACATTCCAGGCATCCATGTGCCTAGCACATTCCACATAGCCATGGGGAAGCAAGAATTGTGCACCCCTCTCCCCATAGTGCTGGGGACAAACTCAGGACCTCAAATGTGATGGACAAGTGCTCTACTACTGAGCCACATTCCTATAACCCCAGCTCTTGCACTCCCCCACCCCTTGTACATACTGACCTTTTTCTCAGTGTCCAAAGCTGACCCCTTCCCTTGCCTAAGTCCCCCACAGCCTCAAGCAGTGCTCTCTAGTCTGGGCAAACTTGATACCTACTAGGGTGCAGATAACTGTACACAAGCTGGAAAATGCAAACCTAATCACACCAAACCTCATTCAAAAATCGCCACAGTTCTTCAGACTTCCGCCAGCAAGCAAAGAGATCCATGTGCAGAGCTGGTGGTCACCCCTAAAACCTACCAAGACTCTCAGCACACCTGAGCAGGCACTGCACAGCTATGAGGAAAACAAGGCTCCCTCCCAACCCCCCTACACACAGCAGGGCCACAGCCATGTGTCCTCATGAAAACTGGAGAATCAGCTAGGCATGGTGGTGCACACCTTTCATCCCAGCACTTGGGAGGCAGAGGTAGCAGGATCACCAAGTGTTCGAGGCCACCCTGAGACACATAGTAAATTCTAAAAAACAAAAAACAAAGAAAAAAAAAAAACCAAAAAAAGAGCCAGGTGTGGTGGCAGCTCACACCTTTAATCCCAGCACTTAGGAAGCCGAGGTAGGAGGATCGCTGTGAGTTCAAGGCCATCCTGAGACTACACAGTGGGCTAGAGTGAGATCCTACCTCAAAATAAAAATAAACTGGAGAATCGATGGTTTCTTGCCTGGTAGATATCCCTCTGCCAGCACATATTTGTTCAGAGACATTTTCTCCACACACTTTTGGGTCCATTCTGAATTGTGAGCCAGACAAAACATTATCTTTTGGAGTGCAAATGAAATTCACATACAAAAGCAAACTCAGAAGCTGGACACGGTGGCACACTTGGGAAGCTAAGGTAGGCAGATCACCCGGAGTGCTAGGCCAGCCTGGCTCTACAGAATGAGTTCCAGGTCAGCCTGACTAGAGTGAGACCCTGCCTCAGGGGGGAAAAAAATCAACAATTTAGCAGCTTTACCAGGCAAGGAATTTCCATGTCCTCACCTCTGACCCACTGCCCTCTACAGAGCTTCTCTGGACAGGTCAGATCCTCCTCACCGGTCAGACACAGCTCCCTGACTGCTCCTGAAGCCACCTCCCATCCCATGTTCCTCACCTAGTTGGTTCCCATGTCTGGGGAGGAGGAAGGAAGGCTGGAGCAGTCACTGGAGACTGACAGGTGCTGATGTCCTCAACATGGGTGTGCTAACTGGAGTGCAGGGAAGGCTACTCCATAGACAACAGACCACCAGGGCATGAGATCTTAGGGGCCTCATAGGCCAGCAGGCACTCCCCAGTCCCCTTGTCATATTTCTGGTTCCCTGGCCAGGTCTGGATAGACAGAGATAACACACCTGACCAGGGCCATGCTATGGCCAGCACTGCTATACCATAGATTCCTGCAGGCCACTGAAGGAGCTGTGCTATGGAGAGAACAGGTGAGTGTGGCTCATTACTTGTTCACTAGATAGATGAAAAAGAGGCAGAGAAAATGGGCACACCAGGGCCTCCAGTCACTGAAAACACACTCCAGATGCATGTGCCCTTGTGCATCTGGCTTACGTGGGTCCTGGAGAATCAAACCAGGATCCTTCAGCTTTGCAGGCAAACACCTTAACCACTAAGCCATCTCTCCAGCCCCTACTTATTTACTTTTAAAAAATTTACTTATTTATTTATTTGACAGAGAAAGAGGGAGAGAGAGAGAGAGAGAGAGAATGGGCACGCCAGGCCTCCAGCCACTGCAAACAAACTCCAGACGCATGTGCCCCCTTGTGCATCTGGCTAACATGGGTCCTGAGGAGTCGGAACCTGGGTCTTTGGCTTTGCAGACAAACGCCTTAACTACAAAGCCATCCCTCCAGCTCCAACATCCCTCCAGCCCCACTTTTTAATAAGTGAGATGCTGGGGCTGCAGGGATGGCTCAGTGGTTAAGGTGCCTGCTTGCAAAACCTAATGACCCACGTACAGCCAAATGCACAAAGTCGTACATGCATCTGGAGTCATTTGCAGTGGCTGGATGCCCTGGCATGCCCATTCTGTCTATCTCTCTCTCTGCTTGCAAATACAAATACTTTTTAAAAGAATGGTCTTAGGTGGCATTAGAACAGCCTCAGCCTGTGTGGGGCACCATCATGCCCCTGGCCCCGCAGCCACACCCAGCAACCAAGGCTCCAGGCTCCAGCCCTGAGGGTCACTGGAAGGGAGGGGGCCCGCCTGGGGCACTGACTCAGCCTGAAGCTGGGGCTCATTTCCTGTTGGAAACTCTGAGCTGCTGCAGGCGGCTTTGGCTCAGAAGGGAAGACTGAGTCACCTCCGTCAGGGATGGGGTGCCCCCCTCTCTGCCCACTGCAGCCACACCCAGAACCCCTCCTTGGCCTGATGCCAACTACCCGCTAAACTGGCCCAGCCTGGACTCAGACAAGGAAGGAAGGCTAAAAAAGAAGGGGAAGCCTCCCTCCCACTCACCACACCCAAACCAGAACCAGGCTGAGACAGTCATGGTCACAGGGAAGCTAGAGAACCCCCGACCTGCCAGAGGCCACCTTCCATATGGCAACCTATCAATACACATACACTCATTCAGCAAGGCCTTAGCAGTCCCACCCAGAAAGGCCAGAACTGATGCTCCTGCCCAGGCAGCTATGCACAACACCCCCTAGAGAATGGGCTGCTCCCTAGGGACTAAGCTACAGAGAGGGAGGTGGGAGTCATGCCTGCCTGGTGCTGAGGTCCTGGGATGACCTAAGCAGGCACTGAAGGGCAGTATGCCCCAGGAGAGTCTACATGAGCCCACTCACTTCCTGCAGGTACAGGTAGGGGTTTCGGGCAGCCCTTGGGCTTAGGATCATGTCCTATCCTCTAAGATCTGGTTCCCTACTAGAAAGATCTTTGCTCAGACCACAGGCCAGGCCATTAACCCCATGGCCTGACCTTTCCCTGCCAAGGGATGCTCCTGGCTTCTGCCCTTCTCATCATCCTGCCTAGAGACAGCCCCACTCTAGGCCATGGCCAGCCCACTTATGGGGAAGCCGCTCTCCATGTAATGCAGAATCTGAGCCACAGGAAGGGTGCACATGTCACACACAACATGCAGACTCCAGCCTCAGTGGCTAAGCAGCTTGCCTGGGCCACAGTACTGGAAAGTCCCATGCCATCAACAGCTCTACACAGATGCCCACTACTGAGCAGAGTGGTCTCCAAAGAGACCACTGGGATGGGTAGAGGAGAGGCGGGGGTGAAGGCAAGGACAGTGCTGGAGAGACAGGCCCAAGTAGGACTATGCCAACAGCTGGCCCTGCCAGTCCAGGGCCCGCAGGCACCACCCCCACCAGGATGAGCCTGGAGGAGGAGGAGGAGCCCTGTGGGTCTATTGGCCAGAGCACCCAGCACCCTCTAGCAGAGAGGGCGCCACCTGCTGGTATGAGCAGAGCCCCCTTACTCCTGCTGCCCACCAAACCCCACCAGACCTAAGCCTGGACACCTAAACATCCACATCCCCTTCCCACCCATCTTGACCTGGAGCCAGAATGCAGCTGACCTGTGGCTGGGGCAGGCTCTGGGCCTGGCCTTGCCAGGGTCCCCACAGTGGTGGCAGACACCAGAAGGGTTTCGGGTGTCCCCTCCTCACGCTCCTTCCGTCGGTAGACTTTCCGCTCCTCACGGGCAGGGTCCTCAGCTGGCAGAGACCCTCGCTTTGGCGGGCAGCTCAAGGGACCCTGTACAGCCTGGACATGAGGGGAACGACGTGCAGGCATCACCATGGCAACAGGACGGCGTACACGCTGCAGAGAGGCAGGCACAATCTCTGGCGGCAGGTGCAGATACTGGCGTAGGTGAGCAATGCCCTCATTGGTAAGGTACCAGTAGAAGTGGCGCCAGGCAAAGGTCTCCCGCACCAGGCCCCGAGCCCGTAGGGAGGCCATGGCGCGCATGACCTGTAGGTTGGTGACGCCAGGCACATGTGGATGCATGCTGCGGGGCCTCCGGTCCTTCTTGGCCACCATCACCCCCTCACGAAAGAGCACCTCGTAGATGGCCCGCAGCTGGTCCAGTGGCATAAGCATGCCAGCCACCATGGCTGCTGGGAGCTGGCTTGTCAGCACAGGGGTGAGGGCAACAGGCGGCACACAGCCAGGAGGCTGATGAGGCTCCCTTGGCACAGGGGTGACAGGGGCCACTGGCAAGCAGGCAGGAAGGCCCTGGCTCTAAGCACAAGGGTACAGGCTCAGGGGCAATGTGGCTCTGGCGCCTGGCTCTGAGGATTCCTTGCCGGCACTGTCGCCTGCCCAAGCCTCCCGCCTGCCCGCCCTCCAGGACGCCTGGGCCGGCCCCCTCTGACTCAGCAGCAGGCCGGCCCCTCCCACCCACAGCCCACAGGGCCCCTTGCAGAGTGGGGGGCACTTTCAGGCAGCAGCCGCTGCTAGGATGCCCCCGCCCCTCCTAGGCCACACAGCTCCAATGTCAGAAATTATATCGGTTTCTAAAACATTTCTTCAAGGTTCCCAAGACTGTGTAGGGAAGGGCGGGGTGCAGTATAATATGGATAAGAATCAAAAAAGAAAAGAAAAAGTGACAGAATGGGTAGAAAGTAGAGAGCTGGCAGGACAGGAATGGTCCTCAGGAGCCTACTTGGGTGTGGCTCCAGGGGTCTTGGACTCTCAATGATCTGAAAAGAGGGTTGCTGGGTTTCCTGGAATTGGGGGACTGGAGGGGAGATAGCTAGGGCCCAGGGAAGAATTTGGGATCTTGGGAAACAACCTAAAGAGGAACACTAGGGGCAACTGACGGAGCCCATGGACAGGTAGCTACCGGAACTACTGCTACTGTCTCTCAGGCAGGCAGAAGGGCTGAGCCCCCACCTCCAAATGCCTGGCCTGAAGGCCACAAGATTTAACACGTCCATGCCAGGCTACATTCAGGGCAGTCCAGTAACAGCCACTCCCAGCCCAGAATACTCTGAGTACAGCACAGGATGAAGGGGCTCTGGGTGGGGCTTCTATCCACCCACATTTCTGGGACAGCTGTTAGAGGCCAGGGACTCCCAGCTGCCACAGGGAATCAAAGTCACCAAGTCCCTGCTGCCACCCCAAGCGTGGTAGCTCTGCCTCCCACAGACTCCCTATCCTAGGCAGCTTGAGTGTCCGCCTGTGACCAGAGGAGCAGAAGCTGGGAAAGAGAGTGCCAGGGACACAAAGGAAAGGAAGAGGAAACTGCCACGAGAAGCCCTGAGGGCGCAGCCATGGACAGCCTGTACCTAGAGGGAAACAGCAAGGACAGCTCCCAGAGCACATGGCACCCCAACCCCATGCTGTGCCCCATCAAACTCCCATGGGATGCAGGCTCTCCCTAAGCTGACACACCCATTCCTACCAAGCACTCTAAACCCAGGGACTGATTATAAGTAGGGCCGGGGTGGGGACCCTGCAGTGGGAGGCTCTGGCCAGCGGCAGGCAGGCAGCCAACCAACAAAGCAGTGCGTGGGGCGGGTTTATAGACTGTCACCATGGCGCTCCAAGCAGGCTCCAAACACAGACACACACAGGGCGCTGTGGCTGGTGGAAACTCCAAAGGCCCAGCCAACAGTTCCTGAAGCCAGCTCACTGCGGCAGGGCAGGGCTCTCCCGACACCCCGCCCCTCGCAAGCCCCGATGAGAAAGCCACCTTGGTCTCTAGGAGCCCAGCCTTCAGAGCTGTGGACAGTGGGGCAGCACCGGAGGGGGCAGCACCACAAGGCCTCTCCACACCCCCGGACTATGTCTTTGGAACCAGAGCCAACCTAGTCCTGTGCCCATACAAGTTCCTACTCTCTTGGTCTGTCAAACACTCAGAAACCCCAGCCCTCAAGTAACCGCCTAAGCTCACTCTATCTTCCTGGCATGATTTTCTAACCTAATACCCTGCAAATCTTCAGGCCCTCCCCCAACCAAACCAACTCATGCTACCCCCATACTCACCACAAAGAAGCCCCAGCATGTCACACCCAAGGCTTCTGTTTCTAAACCCATGGACCTAAAGTCTCTACTGCATAGACTCACATGAACTTGAATGTCTGACCACCCTCTACAGTGGCCAACTCACCCAGCCTATCACCCCCATGCCAACCCTAGGCAGGAGAGGGCAGTCGTTTCCGGCTTCAGGGCAAGGGGGCGGGGCTACCAGTCCAGCACCTGCGAGCATGGGGCCACAGAGAGGAGCCTGGAGCAATGTGCTAGCTCACACCTGCTCCCACGTGCTCAGGCACAGACATCTCCCTGGTCTGGATCTGGTGTCGCCAAGGTCCCTGGGCTTGGGAGGACACCCCCGGCCCACACAGCACTCAGCACCTCAGAGAAGCTGCTGATTCAGCACTGGGAGGGTCCAGCAGCTCTCTCGGCCAGCCCCTCTCCAGGCCCCTTTGGGTTTCCAGGGAAACCAATCAGGCCTTTGGGCAGCCCCTAGCACCCCCCACACCCTGGACAAAGAGCTGCAGTGTGGCCTTCCCTGAAGCCAGCCCGCCTGGCGCCTTTGCATGGCGATCCCCACGGCCCTACCCTGCCCCCTCAAACGCCAGGCTGCAGGGCATCTGGCCCAGGCGGAGGAGTGGACGGCAGGCCGCCCTCGGGCACAAGCTCTCATCCTCCTACTGGTACTGCCCCGCCCCTGCTTCAGCCCGCCCTGTCCCCCAACACTCACTGCAGGGCTGCAGGAAACCCCTGCAACTGGTCTGGGGAACCTCAGCACGAGGAGGAGCCCTGGCAGGGGAGTACGGGTCCCAGGTCTCCAGGTCAGCACCCCTCCATGTTACCGTGAAGACAGCCAACCCGTGATTGTGGTGGGTGGGATGCTGCACCCAGCAGAGGTCACTGCCTGACCTGAGCCTCCAGGCCGTACCTTTGAGAGAGCTGATCTCATGCTGGATGGCTCTAGAAGGGTCCATGTCTTCATGGGGAAGGGGGGCCCGAGGACAGTGTCGCTGGGGCCCCAGAGCCTCCAGCCCCCCGCACAGCACCGCACTGCCCAAGGACAGCGCCGCAGCCGAGGGAGGAGCAGGGAGGTGTGGGGCGGAGCTTGCCTGCCGGAGGAGGGGTTTCGGCTGATCAATGCTCTGGACACTGCTGCCCCAGCGCATGCTCGGGGCCACGCACCGCCCCTCCAGTCCCTCACAGCCTACATGAGTGGTTGACTAACTCCAGCCACAATACAGGGCCACAAGACCGGAAGCCACTTCATGGTATCTGCTCAGCCACCTGGAAGCCGCAGTAGGAATGATATGGGTCACACCTGCACAGGTGCTGTCCAGAGCACTGAAGCCTCTCCACCTACCCACTCCCCACAGGAGGCACATGGGGCTAGATCGCACCTCCAGCAGGGTCTTAGAAGTACGTTCCTTCCCCGCCCGGCCCATGCCCAAGCTCTCCAGTGTGCTCTTGGATCACCCCACCATCCCCACTTCTACGTCCAGGTGGAGCCCAGCCTACCCCAGGCTCTGCCTCTCCAGCCAAACTGTTCGAATATTCTGTCTGCCCAGCTCTGTGGAGCCAAAATCTTGAGGTCATTGACCCTCACAGCAAGTCCCACAGGGCCTGCTGGCTCTGCCATTCTATCTGTTCGCTCATCACCGTCTCTACTGCCACGGGCATGATGTGCATCTTGAAATTGCCACATCCAACACCCCTGCTCCTGACCCACCACCAAGAACCCAAACGCCACAGCCTGACATAGTGGAGTGTTTATAACTGACCACCTCCTGGGGGGAGGTGACCCCATTACCAAGTGAGGTCAGCTCTGCCTCCCAGTGTGCCACAGGAAGTCACAAGAGAACATGCAAGCCATGCCACTGGTGTGCATCCTGGGCCCTCAGTGTTAGGTGAGCAGTGAGGCAAAGGACTGTGTCCAAGCCTGCCTCAGGATCCCACCAGACCCAAGTATGCATCCTTCCTTTGTCCTCAACCCAGACTCCCTACTGACCTCTCAAGTCCACTTACTGTCAAGCTGGCCGTCTCCTAGCGTACTAACCCTTTCTGCAGGCAGGCCTGCAGAGAGCCAGGCCAGAGACAGCAGCACCCACAGGTACAAACTAAGAAGGAGCCACATGCCAGTTGACCTGGGCTCTGGAGCCCCTCAGCCTCCATTCCTACCACCCCCCCCATATTCAGCTAGTGCAGGGCATGCGTGTGTCTCAGGAAATACTGGTTGCCAAACTTGAGGAAAATGGTGAAGAACTGCAACATAACTGTGAATACTAAAATTTCTGCTTTTTACTAAGTTATACTTGGCTGGACAAGCCTAGATTTGGCCTGTAAGTAAAATGACTTTTTACAAAACAGACTTTCAGTATGTAGCCCCAGCTGCCTTGAACTGTTCTTCTACCTCAGTTTCCCACATACTCCAATTACAAGTCTATTACAGAAGGGCACCACACTTCTAGCCCAGTACTTCCTCATTAAACCTCAAACAAAACTGATAAAAATTCACAAACAGGGACTGGAGAGATGGCTTAGTGCTTAAGGTGCTTGCCTACAAAGCCTAAGGACCTATATTCGACCCCTGTAAGCCAGATGCACAAAGTCACATGTGCACAAGATCACATGTGGGCACAAGGTGGTGTACACATCTGGAATTACAGCGGCTGGAGGCCCTGTCTTGCCAATTCTCTTTCTCTTTCTTCTTCTTCTTCTTCTTTTTTTTTTTTCCTGGTTTTTCGAGGTAGAGTCTCACTCTAGCCAAGGCTGACCTAGAATTCACTCTGTATTCTCACGGTGATCCTCCCATCTCTGCCTCCCAAGTGCTGGGATTAAAAACGTGTGCCACCATGCCTGGCTTCTTTCTCTTTCTCTCTCACTTGCTTTCACTCTCTCTTATTAAAAAAAAAAAAAAAAAAGGCTAGTCTATGGCCGGGCATGGTAGTGTATGCCTTTAATCCCAGCACTCAGGAGGCAGAGGTAGGAGAATAGAGTGAATTCCAGATCAGCCTGGGCTAGAGTGAGACCCTACCTCAAAAAACCAAAACAAATAAACAACAACAATAACAAAAAGACTAGTATATTGGGCTTGCTGCAAAAAAAAATATATTACAAACAGGTTTGAAATCTATAGGGAAGTTTACATGTACAATCACTCTAATGCATAAAATTAAATTTTATGAAATCAAACTTTTAAGCTAATGCAAGGTGAAGGCAGACAACAGCTTTGAGAAGGAACATCTCAAGCATCTACCTGTACCAACTCTGCTCTTAACTTCCACTCTCAAGTCACACGGCTCAGCTGTGTGTGGCCACCTGAAGCTATGGGGCTTGTGGCCTACAATCTCAGTGTTGGGAAGAGGGCGGATGTAGTAAGATCTCAAATTCAAGGCCAGCATGGGCTGTACAGCCAGTTCAACGAGGCCAGCCTGAGCCATGTACACAGTGAGACCCTGTGTTGCTGGACATTCAGAGAAAAAAACCTCATCAGCCTGCCCTGTCCAGGTGGCACATAGCAGCAGCCACATGGTGCACACTTGGAGGTCAAGGCCACATGACCCTTGGGAAAGGTTCCATAGGTCATATGAAAACAGGCTTCTTAGTTTCTTGCTGGTAGGTAGGAAGGGGCCAACTAAGTGGGGAAGAAAGTTAGGTTGCAGCTGGCCAGCAAAGGAAAGAGACACTGTGTGCAGAGGCTCTGAGGTAAGAAGCAGCCCCCAAGCATGTAGGAGTGAGTGGCTAAGGTCCAAAGTGGGTGCCACAGGTACAGTTTTAGAAGGACAGGCAGATCCTGTGGTTGGCAGCAGAGAAGTCTAGGAGCAAGACAGGTGACAGAGGGCTGGGGAGATGGCTTGGCAGTTCAAAAACTCTTGCTTGCAAAGCCTGATAACCTGGGTTTGAATCCCCCATTACCCACATAAAACCAGATGCACAATGTAGTGCACATGTCTAGAGTTCATTTGCAGTGGCAAGAGGCCCTGGCATTCCCATTCTCCCTCTCTTTCTCAAATAAATAAACAAGCAAACCTCTTTACTTAAAAAAGTTAAAAGGGAAAGTTGGGGGGGAGGGTATTGCCATGGGATATTTTCTATAATCATGGAAAATGTTAATAAAAACAGAAAGAAATTAAAAGGGCTAGGAAGATGGCTCAGAGGCTAAAAGTGCTTGTTTGCAAAGTCTGGCAAACTGGGTTCAATTTTTCAGCACTCATGTAAAACCATGACATACATCTAGAGTTCATTTGTAGTAGCAGAAGGCCCCAGCATGCCTATACACCCTCTCTCCTCACAAATATATAAATAAAAATGTTTTCTAAACAGAGAAGTGGCAGACAAAGCTGAACAGGGAGAGACATTTTCTTTAGTCATGTAGCCCTGCTTAGCTGCCCATGCTCCAATAATCATCCCCATGCACACTCAGGCAAACGATCTAGTTAAATTCAGTAGGTCACACACACAAAAAGAAACAAAGCCATCCAAGTAGAAGGACTACTTGAGAAGTAGAAGTTAAGCAGGAGAGGGAGGAGGACAAGAGAGACAGTAATGGGAGGTAAATATGATTAAACTTGATGATAGGGCTGGAGAGATGGCTTAGCAGTTAAAGCACTTACCTGCAAAGACAAATGACCTTTTCAATTCTCCAGGACCCACGTAAGCCAGATGCGCAAGGTAGCACATGCATCTGGAGTTTGTCTACAGTGGCTGAAGGCCCTGGCGCACCCATATTCTCTATCTCTCTGTCTGTCTCTTTCTCTTTCTCTCAAATAAATAAAATAAAGTAAGTCAGGTGTGGTGGCACACACCTTTAATCCAGCACTCAGGAGGAAGAGGTAGGAGGATCACTGTGAGTTCAAAGCCACTCTGAGACTACATAATTAATTCCAGGTCAACCTGGGCCAGACTGAGACCCTCCCTCAAAAAAAAAAAAAAAAAAAAACCCAAAAGCTAGAAAAAAATAAATTTTAAAAACTGATGATAGACATTATACAAACTGCCAGTAATTTTTTAAAAAAGAAAATACTGTGGCCAGGTGTGATGGCACATGCCTTTAATCCCTGCACTTGGGAGGCAGAGAGGTAGGAGGATCACTGTGAGGTCAAGGCCACCCAGACTAGTGAATTCCAGGTCAGCCTGGGCTACAGTGAGATGCTACCTCAAAAACAAACAAACAACAACAAGAAAAGAAAATGCTGGACACCCCTGTTTACCTAGCTATGGCTGAAGAGAAGCCAGCCTGGCCCCTCGCCACAGTGCTCAGCTTTTACCGCCTGACTGCCCAGATCTCTTGGCTCTGGATTCCTGGCAACCTACCAGTGAATTACAAAGAGTTTAACTGACAAAGCCATGGGTCGGTAAGTCCATGGACACCCAGTGAAGCTGGACTCCACAGCACCAGATGCATCAGGAAACCCTCAACCTCTACCCGTGGAGGCCTCCAGAGGGTAGATTAACCTGACCTGACACAGTTTACCGAAGGTCCCATCACATTCCCTGGTCTGAGGACTCATGTCCTGAGCAAAGCAAAGTCCTCTTGAAGCTTTCTGCCAATCCCAGAAGACAGTGCAGAGCCCAGGGGACTTCTAGGACCCAGGTCAAGCAAAGCCCTCCTTCCTGGGAACACAGAACCTTTCCCCACGTGTCCCACATCCCAGGCAGGCTGAGCCAGAGGGATTCCTGCTATTGCCCACACACATACATCCATCAACACATCAGATGGTTCCCCCTGAAGATACCCACTGCCTGCCATCAGTCTGGTGCTCCCCTCAGGGCCACCCATCTTTAACCTGGCCCATCCCCAGAGGCAGCCTCCTCTACAGGGCTCAGTGATGATGGAAGGGGTCAGTGAGAGGGGCCCAGGTGTTGTAGTGGAGGGTCGTAAACTGTGACCACTGTTGCTGAAGCAGCCATCATCTATCCAGGGAGACTGGACACAGTGAAACTCACTACAGACTAGCTGCAAGTGACATCCCCACAGACAGCTCCCTGTTGAACCCACCACCCTGACCACAGTCTACCTCTGAGGTGCCATGGCACCTGGGTGGAAAAGAGTTTCCTACATGTGGAGGGACATCCCTGTGCTGGACAGGAATGCTGAACTCTGATGAGCCAGGCCCACCCACTGCCCTGTGGGGCTCCAGAACCTGTGCAATCCAGCACACTTCTGGGTGGGTGCCCACCAAGGATCCTGAAGTGCCCAGAAGACACAGAGATTACCCCTCCACATGCTGCCCACCTCTTTCCCCAATAGCCCAACCTGTACCGGGTCCACCAGAAACAAAACTGGAGGGAAGGCCTGGATGTTAGCCACTTGTCCTGTCCTTCCAAGTCTCTCCAATTTGTCCTCTTCCCACTGTCTTCATTGCCAGCCTGGGCCTGCCTGCCGATCATCTTTCTCACCACCAGCCCTGTCCATGTTCAAGCTCTGAGCCCATGGCAGTCAGGGGGGGATTTCAAGCCTAAGCCAGGTAATGCCACCCACCACCCTCCTCAGGGACTGCCCCTCCTGCAGGCATCTGCTTCACTGAAGCCTAGAGGACCCATCTCCAGGCCTCTGCAGAAAGCTATCATTGTCCTGGCCCATTACACTTGATGACTACCTTGTTCAATTCGAGAATGTGTCACCACAGGATTCATGGCCCAATAAAGAAATGAATTCTTGGAGTCCAAGAAGGGCGCACTTCTAAAGAACCCCACTAATAACCTATGACTTTACTAGTAGATTAAAGAAAACTTGCAGATGATCAATCTCAAGGAGAGTGACAATTCATAAGTTTTCTGGTCTGTTTTCGTTCTTGTTTGTTTTTCTTTTCTTTTTTCTGGTTTTTTTGAAGTAGAGTCTCCCTCTAGCCCAGGATGACCCGGAATTCAGTATGTAGTCTCAAGCTGGCCTCAAACCCACAGTGATACTCCTACCTCTGCCTCCCAAGGGCTGTGATTAAAGGCATGTGCCACCATGCCTGGCCCTCATTCTTGGTTTGTGTGTGTAGTATTAGGGGTGAACAACCAGGACCTCGCCCACACTATGCAAGAGCTCTACCACCAAGCTACTCCCTAATTGTCTATCAGCTCATCTGGTAACAGTCAATCAGTATTTGTTTGTTTTATTGTTTTGTTTTAAATGTTTTATTTGAGAGAGAGAGAATGGGTGTTCCAGGGCCACTAGCTATTGCAAACAAACTCCAGATGCATGTGTCACCTTTTTTATCTGGCTTTATGTGGGTACTGGGGAATTGAACCTGAGTCCTTTGGCTTTGCAAGCAAGCATCTTAACCACTAAACCATCTCTCTAGCCCCTTTATTCTGTTTTGTTTTGGTTTGGTTTGGTTTTTTTAGGTAGGTTTCACTCTAGCTCAGGCTGACCTGGAATTCACTGTGTAGTCTCAGGGTGGCTTCGAGTTCATGGCGCTCCAACTACCTCTGCCTCCTTAGTGCTGGGATTAAAGCCGTGTGTCACCATGCCCAGCTCCCATATTCTGTTTTTTAAGGCAGTTAAAGGCCCTTGTTTGCAAAGCCTGATGGCCCGGGGTTCAATTTCCCAGCACCCACATAAAGCCAACCGCACAAAGTGGTACAGTAGTCTGGAGTTCACCTGTAGTGGCAGGAGACCCTGGTGCATCCATTCTCTCTCTCTCTCTCCCTCCCTCTCTCTCTTTCTGTGTCACATAAATCAATAAGTAAATATTAAAAAAAAAAAAAGGTCAAGGTCCAGTAAGTTAGAGATCCTAGCAGCAACCAAGGCTGAGGCAGAAGGACCATAGTTTGGGCCCATCTTGACTACACCATGAGACCAAAGGAAGGAAGATGGAGAGCGAGAGAGGAGGGAAGGAGTCCAGTTAACTTGGAAAGACAGTAAGTATGTTGTTATTAAGGAGAATGTTCTTTTGAAATCACAAACACAGTCCCAGATGTCTCCCCACCACACAATTTCTGGAGGCTGCTAGCAGGAGGGTATGTGACTAAAAGGAGTCAGATAAGTGTGGTTCTTGCCCCTCCCACACCCAAACTCACCCCACCACTGACCAGAACAAGTCACACTGGAGCGGCTGACTTCAAACCCATTTTGAAAAGACAAGAGTCAGGCAAAGTAGCATACACTGTAATCCCAGCACCGGGGAGCTGGAGGCAGAAGGACTGGGAGTACAAGGCCATCCTCTATTACATGAGCAAGTCTGAGGCCAGCCTGGGCTACATAAGACCATGTCTCCAAAACAAACCCAAGAGATTTTTCTTCTTTCCTTTTTTTTTTTTTCTGGAGGGAGGTTTGAGGTAGTGTCTCACTGTAGCCCAGTCTGATCCGAAATTACCTATGTAGTCTCAGGATGGCCTCGAACTCACAGTGATCCTCCTACCTCTCTCCCAAGTGCTAGGATTAAAGGTGTACACCACCACACCCATCTTATGCCCCCCCCCTTTTTTTTCTTCTGTATTTTTTTTTCCTTTTTTTGCGGTAGGTTCTCACTCTAGTCCGGGTGACCTGGAACTCAACTCTATAGTCCCAGGCTGGCTTCAAACTAATGAGGACCCTACTATCTCAGCCTCCTAAGTACTGGGATTAAAGATGTGTGCCACCACTCCAGGCTTCTTTAGATTTTTAATTTTTTTTATTTGTTTGTTATGTGGGGCAGGGAAGGGCATGTCACTGTGTCTTACCACTACAAATGAATGCCAGACACATGGACCACTTTTGTGTCCAGCTTTCTCTGGGTGATGCAGAGCTGACCCCGGCTGGCAGGCTTTACAAGCAAGCACCTTTAACTCTCTCAGCCATCTCCCTGGCCCCTCTGTTTTTGTTTTTATGTTTTTTGTTTTATTTATTTATTTTTGTTTTTGTTTTTTGAGGCCAGGTTTCACTCTAGCCCAGGATGATCTAAGACTTGTTCTACAGCCCAGCTGGCCTTGAACTTACAGCAACCTGCCTGTCTCAACCTCCCCTGGTCACAAGAGATTTCTTATAGGCCACAGAAATTAGTAAGCAAAATACAACGGGAAAAAAACCTGCATCAACAATGTAAAAATAAAACATTCTGGGATAAGATAAATAAAAATCAGAACTTGAGGGCTGGAGAGATGGCTTAGTGGTTAAGACACTTGCCTGCGAAGCATGAGGACCCAGGTCCAATTCCCCAGTATCTACGGAAGCCAGATGCACATGGTGGTGCATGCGTCTGGAATTCATTTGCAGTGGCTAGAGGCCCTGGTGCACACATTTTCTCTCTCTCATAAGTAAACAAAATAAAACATATAAAATATGATAAATAGGGTTGGAGATATTGCTCAGTGGTTAAGATGCTTGCCTGTAAAACCTAAGTACCCGGGTTCAATTTCCCAGTATTCACATAAAGCCAGATGCACAAGGTGGTGCATGCATCTGGAATTCATTTGCAGTGGCTAGAGGCCCTAGCATGCCCATTCTATCTGCCCCATCCTCTCCCTCTCTTTCTCTCTCTCTCTCAAATAAATAAATAAAAATTTTAAAAATGAGAAATCACCAGGCATGGTGGTACATGCCTTTAATCCCAGCACTTCGGAGGCAGAGGATTGCTGTGAGTTCAAGGCCAGCCTGAGACTACATAGTGAATTCCAGATCAGCCTGAGACCCTACCTCAAAAATAAAAGTAAAAGATAAAGTAAACAAAAAATCAGACCTTAAGCACAGAGACCCTGAGTCACTAAACCCTCCTCCAGATGCAATGGCCCCACCTCCCAGACTCCTCCACTTCGCAGGCTGACCTAAGTGCAAACCCTAACTGCAGCTCTGGCCGCCCCTCCAGCTGTTTTAGAGAGAAGACTGAAGTAGTACTGCCCCATTCACTCTCTTACGCCATGGTAAGGCCGCCCTCTTTCTGTGAAACTGCAACCCTGTGTGTTGGGCAGGTGTGAGGAGTCCATCCTTTCAGCACTGCTGGGGAGAAAAACTGTAATTCCAGAAAGCATCTTAGAAATGAGTTAAAACAGTCCAACAGAGGGCTGGGGATGTAGCTAAGTGGCGGAGCATTTACCTAACATGCACAAGGCCCTGGCTTCAAGCCCCAGCCCTGGCCGGGGAGGGGTTGTTTGGGTAGAAAACTCCTAGTACTGCAGAGGTGGGTTATCAAAACTTCAAGGTCATTCTCAGCTACACAGGGAGCTGGAGGCCAGCCTGGGGTAGAGACCCTCTCCAGGGAGGGAGAATACTCACCTGAACGGAACATGGCATAGGCCGTGGATAATCTTCTTCCTGTCCTGCCCCTCCCTGCCTCAAACACTGTATGAAAATCACTTTGCTTACTATTTATTCCTTATTAAGAAAAATCAGGTAAATTCAAATGTATTCTTGGTTTTTCCTCCCTACCTCAGCCTGTTTTTTGGTATGTACGCGTGTAAGTGTAGGGGATACTCACACATATGTGTGCCTGTGTATGTGGGAGCTAGAGTTGAATGTTAGGTGTTTCATCTTATTTTTATTTATTTATTTTGGTTTTTTGAAGTAATGTCTTGCTCTTGTCCAGGCGGACCTGAAATTTACTATGTAGTCTCAAGGTGGCCTTGAACTCACAGTGATCCTCCTACCTCGGCCTCCCAGTGCTGGGATTAAAGGTGTATGCCACCACACCTGGCTTTCACCTTATTTTTTTGTTTTTCAAAGTAGGGTCTCACTCTAGCCCAGGCTGACCTGGAATTCATTCTATAGTCCCAGGTTGGCCTTGAATTCATATCAATTCTACTACCTCAGCCTCCTGGGTTCTGGGATTAAAGATGTGAGCCACCATGCCCAGCTCCAACTTAGTTTTTTAAATATTTTATTTTATTTAAGAGGGAGGGAAGAAGAGAATGGGCGCGCCAGGGCCATCAGCTGCTGCAAACGAACTCCAAACACATGTGCCACCTCGTGCATCTGGCTTACATGGGTCCTGGAGAATGTGAACATGGGTTCTTTGGATTTCCAGGCAAGTGCCTTAATCACTAAACCATCTCTCTAGTCCTACAACTTATTTTTTAATTAATTAATTAATTTTCAAGGAGAGAGAGAAGAGAGACAGACAGAATGGGTGCATCAGGGCCTCCAGCCACTGTAAAACTCCAGATGCATGTCCCACCTTGTGCATCTGGCTGTATATGGGCACTAGGGAATGGAACTCAGGTTGTTAGGCCTTTCAGGCAAGTGCCTTAACTGCTAATCCATCCCTCCAGCTCTCCACCTTATTTTTAAAAACAGGGTCTTTCAATGAACCAATTTGGCTAAACTAGTTGGCTAGCAAGTCCCAGAGACCCTGTCTTTGCCTCCCCCATGCTGGGATTACAGCTTTTACAAGGATTCTGGGGAATCAAAACTCAGGTCCTGAGCTAGAGAGATGGCTTAGTGGTTAAGGTACATGCCACAAAGCCCAAGGACTCAGGCTTGATTCTCCAAGTCTCACATAATCCAGATTCATACGGTGGTACATGTGTCTGGAGTTCATTTTCAGTGACTGGAGGCCCTGGCACACCCCTTCTCACTCTATCTCTCTGTCTCCCTCTCTGTCTGTAATAAATAAATAAAAATAAATCTGGGACTGGAGAGATGGCTTAGCGGTTAAAGCGTTTGCCTGTGAAGCCTAAGGACCCAGGTTTGAGGCTCGGTTCCCCAGGACCCACGTTAGCCAGATGCACAAGGGGGCGTCTGCATCTGGAATTCGTTTGCAGTGGCTGGAGGCCCTGGTGCACCCATTCTCTCTCACTCCCTCTCTCTCTCTCTCTATCTGCTTCTTTCTCTGTCACTCTAAAATAAATAAATAAATAAAAATAAACAACAACAAAAAAAATTAAAAATAAATCTTTGAAAAAAAACTCATGTCCTCCTGTTTATGTAGCTAGGGCTTTCCCAACTGAGCCATCTTCCCAACCCTTGGTTTCCCCTCCTCCTTTTTTTTTTTTTTTTTTTTTTTTTTTGTTTTTCAAGGTAGAGTCTCACTCTAGCTCAGGCTGACTTGGAATTCACACTGTTATCTCAGGGTGGCCTCAAACTCACAGCAATCCTCCTACCTCTGCCTCCCAAGTGCTGGGATTAAAGGCGTGTGCCACCACGCCCAGCTCCCCTCCTTCTTAATTATTATTATTATTATTTATACTTATTTGAGAGTGACTGACAGAGAGAGAGAGAATGGGTGTGTCAGAGCCTCCAGCCACTGCAAACAAACTCTAGACGCATGCACCCGCTCCCTTGTGCATGGTCCTGGGGAATCAAGCCTCTAACCAGGGTCCTTAGGCTTCAAAGGCAAGCGCTTAACCACTAAGCCATCTCTTCAGCCCATTATTTTGTTTTTTTTTTTGAAGGTAGGGTCTTACTCTAATCCTCTACTCTAGGCTGACCAGGGAAATCCTTCCATAGTCCCAGGCTAGCCTCAAATTAACAGCACTCCTCTACTTCTGCACTCCAAGTGCTGGGTATAAAGGTGTGTGCCACCATGACCAGCTGGTCCCCCCCTTTTGGGGGGATTGAGGTAGGGTCTCCCTCTAGTTTAGGCTGACCTGGAATTCACTATGTAGTCTCAGGGTGGCCTCAAACGGTCATCCTCCTATCTCTGCCTCCCAAGTACTGGGATTAAAGGCGTGTGCCACCACATCCAGCTCATGATTTTCTCCTTTTTAACATGAAAGGTGAGGTCTTACATACACAGTTCTGCCCCCGGCTTTTCCACAAACCCTATATTTGGCAGTCTCCCTACGTTACCCTATGTTACCCTACGTACATGAGTAGACACACAGATGGTAACTTCTGTTTTCTACCCCTACACATATTGCACTGGATAGATACCTTCACAGACCTGGTTCCCATGGCCTCATCAGGTCAAAGAAGTCCAGAGTCTTGGATATTCACCAACATTACAGTTGAAGTTTTGTGTAAATCCTAAATTTTGAAAACCAGAAACTCTAACAGTAGTCACATGCTGTTCATGTAATGAGAACCTTAATGCTCTGAGGGAGGGAACTGGTTTAAATCTGATGTTTACTACTATGGCTTGTCTCCACCAAAATTCGATTTGAGGCTTGTCTCTTCCTCACTGTAAGGTTCTGAGGTAGCTGTAGAAATGGATTAATGCTGTTGCATAGGAGTGCTAACTCTCATAGGCCAGCGCCGACTGTTCTAAATAAGCCTAGACCTTCCCAGATTCTCTCTTTCAAAGTCACTCCCCGCTCTGCCACATGCTCCTGCTATGTGATGCTATTAACCAGGCTGTACTGCAGCCCCAGGCTCCTCACCAGAGGTTGACCAGATGGGGCCACCTGATGCTAAACTTTCGACTTTGAACACGTCTCTTTTCTTCATCAAAATAACCAGTCTAGGGCTGGAGGGGTTGCTTAGTGGTTAAGGCACTTGCCTGCAAAGCCAAAGGACCTAGGCTCGATTCCCCAGGACCCACATTAGCCAGATGCACAAGGTGGTGCATGCATCTGGAGTTCATTTGCAGTAGCTGAAGGCCCTGGTGTGTCCATTATCTCTCTCTCTGGGCTAGAGTAAGAACCTACATCAAAAAAAGTTACAAAGACCTAAAATACTTTATAACACTAAATTATGAAATTATAAGTAAAACACATCAAAAACCACTGTGTGCACTCTTTAAAACTAGGACATAATAAAGATGTCTAAGTTTGACATCAATCAACCACTGGATGGAGTAGGGGCCAAGTGACAGAACCCCCAAAAGATACATTCATGTCCATGAAATTCATAAATATGCCCTTACTTGGGGGCTGGAGAGATGGCTTAGTGGTTAAGGCACTTGCTTATGAAGACTAAGGACCCAGGTTCGACTCCCCAGAACCCATGTAAGCCAGATATACATGGTAGTGCATGTGTCTGGAGTTTGTTTGCAGCAGCTAAAGTCCTTGTTGCACCCATTCTCTATCTCCCTCACTTTTATAAAGAAATAAATAAATTAAGCCAGGCGTAGTGGCGCATGCCTTTAATCCCAGCACTCGGGAGGCAGAGATAGAAGGATCGCTGTGAGTTTGAGGCCACCCTGAGACTACATAGTGAATCCAGGTCAGCCTGAGCTAGAGTGAGACCCTACCTCGAAAAATAAAAATAAAATAAAATAAAATAAAAAGAAATAAATAAATTAAGAAACTGGGTGTGGTGATGCACGCCTATAATCCCAGCACTCGGGAGGCAGAGGAAGGAGGATTGCCGTAAATTTGAGGCCACCCTGAGACTACATAGTGAATTCCAGGTCAGCCTGGACCAGAATGACACCCTACCTCGAAAAAAAACAAAATCTAAATATAAAGTCACCCTGGACTAGCTGAGTGGGTCCTAGATCCTTATATGTCCTTATAAGATATGAAGAAAGGTAAAAATTGGAGGGATACAGTGCAAGCCCAGGACCAGGCATCTGGAGAGGCAGAACAGGTGCTACCAAGTGTCTCCAGAGGAAGCACAGCCCATTAATTCTTGGACTTTGGACTTCTGGCCTTCAGAGCTGTAGAAGGATAGGTTCCTATTGTTTTGGACCACACTATCTGTGGTAATTTGTTCCAGCAACCACAGGAAATTAATACACTGTAAATGTTACCAGGTATGGAGTGCTATTGTGACAAGTATCTAAAAATGTGGAAATGGCTTTGGCATTAGATAATGCATAGAGACTGAAGAATTCTGAAGAACATGATAGAAAAAGTCAAGATGGTCCACCCAGGTGTTGCAGGGTTGGGGTTGAAGTTATATGCAGGGACATGCAGATACAATCCTAGCTACTTGCAAGGCTGAGGCAAGGAGGACTGTTGAGCCCAGGGATTTGAAGCCCTTGTGAGCAACACAGTGAAGCCCTTGCTGACAAGGAAGAAGAAGAGGAAGAAGAAATACAGGGCTTAATGATGTTGCTGGTAAGGAAATGAGATGCTGGTGATGTATCCGAGTTGGCAGAATGCTTGCCTAGCATGCATGAAGCCTTAAATTCAATCCTAGCACTGTATAAACAGGGACATAGTGGTATATGCCTGTAATCCCATCACTGGGGGAAGAAGGCTGAGGCAGAAGGATCGGAAATTCAAGGTCATCCTCAGCTACACAGGACTCTGGTTCAATAATAAAAAACAAATAACAAATTAATTAATTAAACTAGAACTGAGCTGAAAGCCTCCTTCATTCTTGCTGATTAGCTGTCATAATGCTAGAAAGTGCTATGCAGCCTGCTGGGGAGGGGGGAATTATCAACAGTCAACCAGCAGTGAATCCTGAAAGCTACACAACTGATTAGATCTAAGACTTGTTCCACAGGAGAGAATTCATGCCTGGTATTGAAAATCAAGTCAAAAGCCTATGGCTGGGGCAGTTATAAGCCCTAGTGGGAAAGTTACAACTGTTGTCTGGCTACATAGATATATTATGCCCACAAAATTGTCCTCTAAATATTTATGTTTATGGGCTGGATAGATGATTTAGCAGTTAAGGTGCTCGCCTGTGAAACCTAAGGACCCATGTTCCACTCCCCAGATCCCACGTGAGCCAGATGCATAAGGTGATGCACACAAGGTGGCTACACATCTGGAATTTGATTATAGTGGCTGGAGGCCTTGACGCACCAATTCTCTCTCTCTCTCATTCTCTCATAAAAGAAAAAAAAAAGGCCAGTCAGGCATGGTGGTGCACACCTTTAATCATAGCACTTGGGAGGCAGAGGTAAGAAGATCGCCATGAGTTCAAGGCCATCCTGAGACTACAAAGTGAATTCCAGGTCAGTCTGAGTTACAGTGAGACCCTACCTCAGAAAACCAAAAAAAAAAAGGTCAGTTGTCAGTCTTTTGCACTTGCCTCAAAAAACAATTTATTTTTATGCCCATATATTAGTACTGCTCTCACTTTTGATTAGAGAACATTTTTTTTCAGATGGCAGTGACTACTAGGGAAACTCAAAACTCATCAACGTGCTGAGAAGTGACATTAGGGGCCTGGAGAGATGGCTCAACAGTTAAGGCACTTGCTTATAAAGCCTAACAACCTGGTTCCAATTCCCCAGCATGCATGTAAAGCCAGATGTACAGTGGCACATGCATCTGGAGTTTGTTTCCAGTGGCTGAAGGCCCTGGTGTACCCATTCTCTCTCTGTGTCTCTTTTGTTTTTATCTCTCTCTGCTCTCAAATAAAGACATGGAAATGGCCAGGTATGGTGGCACACGCCCTTTAATCCTAGTACTTGGGAGGCAGAGGTAGGAGGATCACTATGAGTTCGAGGCCACCCTGAGACTACATAGTAAATTCCAGGTCAGCCTGGGCTAGAGTTAGACCCTACCTTGAAAAAATAAATTAAAAAAATGTTTTTTAAAAGAAAAAGAAGGGCTGGAGGGATGACTTAGTGGTTGAGGCATTTGCCTGTGAAGACAAAGGACCCAGGTTCAATCCACCAGGACCCACATCAGCCAGATGCACAAGGGGGTGCACGCATGCATCTGGAGTTCATTTGTACTGACTGAAGGCCCTGGCACACCCATTCTCTTTCTCTCTTTCTCTGTCAAATAAATAAGCCCAGCATGGTGGCACATACCTTTAATCCCACCACTCAGGAGACAGAGGTAAGAGGATCACCATGAGTCTGAGGCCACCCTGAGACTACAAAGTGAATTCCAGGTCAGCCTGGACTAGAGTGAGACCCTACCTGAAAATAAATAAATAAATAAATAAATAAATAAATAAATAAATAAATAAATGTGTGTGTGTGTGTATGTGTGTGTGTGCATATATATATGTGGTGTATATATATACATACATATACATATATATAAAGAAGTAACAGTAGAGTGCTCTGCACTAAATGAGACATCTCTATCACACTCTCCAAGGATCAGGGTCCACTGCAGCAGAGGTAGAGGACAAGAGGTTGGGAAGGAAGCTCTGGAAGGTTGTCCTCCCAGACACAAAGCCGCCACTGCATTCAGTCCCCACAACAGTTGTTACCTGCCCAAGACCTGCATAATATTGAGCCCATTAACCTGTTATCATGGATGATACAGGAAAGAAAAAAATGACATTAAAAAATAAGAGGGACTAGTTGGAAAGAAGGGGCTTGGTGGAAAGGGAATGGGAAAGGGGGTACATGAGAATGTAACATGATGAAGGAATTATGATCAAAATATACTACATTTATATCTGAAAAAAAAATTAAACTTTTTTTATATTTATTAGAGATGGGGAGGAGCCAGAGAGAGGGAGGGAGAATGGGCGCACTAGGGCCTCCAGCCACTAGAAACAACATCCAGATGCTTGCATTACCATGTGCATCTGGCTTACATGGGACATGGAGAATCAAACCTGGGTCCTTAGGCTTCACAGGCAAGCCCCTTAATTGCTGACACATTTCTCCAGCCCAAAAATATTTTTTTCTCAATTTTTATTAACATTTTCCATGATTATGAAAAATATTTCATGGTAATTCCTTCCCCCCCCCCCACTTTCCACTTGACATTCCATTCTCCTTCATATCCCTTCTCCATCTCAATCATTCTACTTACATATATACAATACCAACCTATTAAGTACCCTCCTCCCTTCCTTTCTCTTCCCTTTATATCTCCTTTTTAACTTACTGGCCTCTGCTACTGAGATTTTTCCTTCTCACACAGAAGCCCAATCATCTGTAGCTAATATCCACATATGAGAGAGAACATGTGGCGCTTGGCTTTCTGGGCCTGGGTTACCTCACTTAGGATAATCCTTTCCAGATCCATCCATTTTTCTGCAAATTTCATAACTTCATTTTTCTTTACCTCTGAGTAGAACTCCATTGTATAAATGTGCCATATCTTTATTATCCACTCATCAGTTGAGGGACATCTAGGCTGGTTCCATTTCCCAGCTATTATAAATTGAGTGGCAATAAACATGGTTGAGCACGTACTTCTAAGGAAATGAGATGAGTCCTTAGGATATATGCCTAGGAGTGCTATAATTGGGTCATATGGTAGATCAATCTTTAGCTGTTTTAGGAACCTCCACACTGATTTCCACAATGGCTGGACGAGATTGCATTCCCATCAACAGTGTAGAAGGGTTCCTCTTTTTCCACATGCCCGCCAACATTTATGATCATTTGTTTTCATGCTGGTAGCCAATCTGACAGGAGTGAGATGGAATCTCAATGTGGTTTTCATCTGCATTTCCCTGATGACTAGTGACGTAGAACTTTTTTTTAGATGCTTATACGCCATTAGTATTTTTTCCTTTGAGAACTCTCTATTTAGCTCCATAGCCTATTTTTTGATTGGCTTGTTTGATTCCTTATTAGTTAGCTTTTTGAGTTCTTTGTATATCCTAGACATTAATCCTCTATCAGATATATAGCTGGCGTAGATTTTTTCCCATTCGGTAGGTTGCCTCTTTGCTTTATTCACAATGTCCTTTGCAGTGCAAAATCTTTGTAATTTCATGAGGTCCCAGGGATTAATCTGTGGTTTTATTGCCTGAGCAATTGGGGTTGTATTCAGAAAGTCTTTGCCAAGACCATAATGTTGAAGGGTTTCCCCTACTTTTTCCTCTAGCAATTTTAGAGTTTCCGGTCTAATGTTAAGGTCTTTAATCCATTTGGACTTAATTCTTGTATATGGAGAGATAGAAGGATCTGTTTTCATCCTTCTACAAATACATATCCAGTTTTCCCAACACCATTTGCTAAAGAGGCTGTCTTTTCTCCAATGAGTATTTTTGGCATTTTTATCGAATATCAGTTGCCTATAGCTACCTGGACTTACATCTGTGTCCTCTATTCTGTTCCATTGATCTACATGTCTGCTTTTGTGCCAGTACCACACTGTTTTTGTTACTATGGCTCTGTAGTATAGGTTAAAATCAGGTAGGTGATACCACCAGCCTTATTTTTGTTGCTCAGTATTATTTTAGGTATTTGAGGTTTTTTATAATTCCAAATGAATTTTTGGATTTTTTTTTATTTCTGTGAAGAATGCCTTTGGAAGTTTGATAGGGATTGCATTAAATGTGTAGATTGCTTTTGGTAAGATTGCCATTTTCAAAATATTGATTCTTCCAAACCAGGAACAAGGGATGTTTTTCGACTTCCTAGTGTCTTCTGCAATTTCTTGCTTGTGTGTTTTAAAGTTCTCATTGTAGAGATTCTTTATTTCCTTGGTTAGGTTTATTCCAAGGTACTTTATTTTTTTTGATGCATTTGTGAATGGGAGTTATTCTCTGATTTCATCCTCTATGTGTTGTTAGCATATATGAAGGCTACTGATTTCTGTGTATTTATTTTGTATCCTGCTACATGGCTGTAGGTTTTGATCAGCTCTCACAGTTTGTTAGTAGAGTCTTTAGGGTCCTTTACATATAGAATCATGTCATCTGCAAATAATGATAACTTGATCTCTTCCTTTCCAATTTGTATCCCTTTTATGTGTGTCTCTTGCCTTATTGCTATGGCTAAGACTTCCAGTGCTATATTAAATAAAAGTGGGGACAGTGGACACCCTTGTCTTGTTCCTGATTTTAGTGGAAAAGCTTCCAGTTTTTCCCCATTTAGTAATATGTTGGCTGTAGGCTTGTCATAAATAGCCTTTATTATATATATTGAGATATGTTCCTTCTATTTCCAGTCTCTGTAGGACTTTTATCATGAAGGGATGTTGGATTTTGTCAAACGTTTTCTCTGCATCTAATGAGATGATCATGTGACTTTTGTCCTTCAACCCATTTATATGATGTATTACATTTATAGATTTGCGTATATTGAACCATCCCTGCATCTCTAGGATTAAAGCCTACCAAAAATATTTTTTTAATGTCACACATGGGCTGGAGAGATGGCTCAGCAGTTAAGATGCTTGCCTGCAGAGCCTAAAGACTCACATTCAAGTTCGACTACCTACATGGAGCCAGATGCACAAAGAGGCACATGCATCTGGAGTTTATGGGCAGTGGCTAGATGCCCTGCTGTGCCCATTCTCTCTGTCTCTCTTCTCTCTTTACTTGCAAATAAATAATATTTTAAAAATGTGACGCGGCAGAGGTATGTAGCTGCAGGTGACAAGATCCCAACAGCCTCAAGACTGTGACACCTGGAACCACAGTCAGTATCAGCAACTTCAGAGATGAATTCCATGGATTTTAGGCCACATTCCTTCCCCCCACCCTTTTTTTCTTCCTAGGCAGGGTCTCACTCTAGCCCAGACTGACCTGGAATTCACTCTATTTTCAGGTGGCCTCAAACTCACGGGGATCCTCCTACCTCTGCCTCCAGAGTGCTGGGATTAAAGGTGTGTGCCACCATGCCTGGCTTCCCTCCCTCGTTTTGCTACCTCAGCCTTAAGGGAAGCAATAGCATTCTGCAGTTATTGAGCACTGACTGTCCCTTTGAGATGCCAGGCAGGAGAGCACAATGGTGATGACATAAAAGACAAGGGCATCTACAAGCAAATGATCTGGGTTGCCACCAGCACTGCCAACTACTGCTGTGTAAGGTTAAGGAAACTCCTCAATGACTCATAGTCCCAATTTTGTCTTCTGACTGAGGGAGACAATAATAGTCTCTGTTCAGCAAAGTTAATATAAGAGGAAGTGCTTAACATGGTGCCTCAGAAAATGACAGGCATCCCTGTAGACCAGCTAAGAGGAAGCTGGAAAAAGCTATGCTGCATACAGTCCTATGGGAAAGAGAAGTCATCAGTGAAAGTAAACAACAGTGGACACTGCAAGCCTTAAGTTTGGCCAGCCAGGCCACATGAGCCAACGGGTGTAATAGTGACATGTCTGTTATGGGGGAACCAACCACTCAATTGGACAGAAGGCCTGCTCCACAGGAGGGAATACATGCCTGGTACTGAAAACCTATGATGGGGGAGGTCATGAGCCCTAGGGGTATAACACTTGCTGGTGTCTGGATAAATGCATATATTATGTTTACCAAACTTCCCAGTAAGCACTTCTCTTAATGTTCATACCCACATATTACTACTCTCACTTTTGGTTAGAGAAGCATCTCTTCTCAGATTGCAGTGACCTTGGGATGACTCAAAAGGCACCATAGTGCTGAAATGAAGTGACAGAGAAGTGCTCAGCCCTGAAACATCTCTATCACACCCTCCAAGGCTCAGGGTCCACTGTGGAAGAGGTGGTGGGAAGAATGTAAGAGCCAAAGGAAGGGTAGAATTGCTTTCTTTTTTTTAAAATTTTTTTGTTATTTTTTATTTATTTATTTGAGAGCAACACAGAGAGAGAAGCAGAGAGAGAGAAAGAGAATGGCACACCAGGGCTTCCAGCCACTGCCAACGAACTCCAGACACATGAGCCCCCTTGTGCATCTGGCTAACGTGGGTCCTAGGGAATCTAGTCTTGAACCGGGTTCCTTAGGCTTCACAGGCAAGCACTTAACCACTAAGCCATCTCTCCAGCCCTAGAATTGATTTCATTGCAATCTTTCAGATACAAAATGGCCTAGATACCCATGACCTCGCAATGGCTGGTGCCACCTACACAAGACCAGTATAATAGGAGGAAAATATGATGGCATCAAAATAAAAGAAACTTATTGAGAGGGGGAGTGGATATGATGGAGAGTGGAATTGTGAAAGGAAAAGTAGGGTAGGGGAGGGAAGGGAATTATCATGGTTTATTGTCTATAATTACCGAAGCTGTCAATAAAATAAGTGAAAAGAAAGAAGATGGGTGTGGTGGCACATGCTTTGAATCCCAGCACTTGGGAGGCGGAGGCAGGAGGATCACTGAGAGTTCGAGGCCACCCTGAGACTACATAGTGCATTCCAGGGTAGCCTGGGCTAGAGTGAAACCCTACCTTGAAAAATTTTAAATAAAAAAAAAGAAAATGACAGGCATTATTTTAGTCATGCTCCTTCATTTTTTTTTTTTTAATTTGAGAGAGAGAGAGAGAGGATGGCAGGCCAGGGCCTCAGCCACTGAAATTAAACTCTAAACACTTCAGCCAGCTAGTGTGCATGTGCAATCTTGTGCTTGCCTTTGTGCATCTGGCTTATGTGGGATCTGGAGAGTTGAACATGAGTCTTTAGGCTTTGCAAGCAAGCACCTTAACCTCTAAGCCATCTCTCCAGCCTGCTCCTTCATATTTTATAGCCCATCACCCATAAGGGCTGGGGTAATGACTCAGTGCATAAAGCACTTTCCATGCAAGTAGACCAGAGTTCAGATCCCCACTATAAAGTTCAGGTGGATTTGGTGGCCTCCTGTAACCCTGGTACTCAGGAAGTGGAGACAGGGGATCCTAGGGCAAGCTAGCTTGCTAGACCAGCTGAATTGGTAAGCTCAAGTGAGAGACCTGCCTCAAAGAAGATAAATATCAACACTCCAAAGATAAATAAAATAAAGAAAATGAAGAAACAAGGAAACAAAGAACCTATCCTTGGACACTGGAAACAGCTGACCCTTGCCACGTGGCAGCAAGCGCTGACTTGACTGTGCCCTACCGTTGGGTGCAGAACTCCTCCACTGTGAACATGGACACTTAACGGAAGAGCTTTCCAAGCAAGCTGTGGCTCAGCTTCCACTTGCTGCTTACCCTTAATTTTTTTTTATTTTTGGGCAGAGGGATGGCTTAGCACTTAAGGCACTTGTCTGCAAAGCCTAAGGTTCAATTCCCCAGGACCCATGTAAGCCAGATACACAGAGGCACACATGCTGCAGTTCATCTGCAGTGGCTGGAGCCCTGGCGTACCCATTTTCTCTTCCTCCCTCTTTCTCTCTGTCAAACAAATAAATAAAAATATTTTAAATATATATTTTTAGGGGCAGAGAGATGGCTTAGTAGTTAAAGTGCTTGCCTGCAAAGCCAAAGGACCCGGGTTTGATTTCCTAGTACCCATGTAAACCAGATATACAAGGTGGCACATGCATCTGGTATTCATTTGCAGTGGCTGGAAGCCCTGGCGTGCCCATTCTTTCTCTCTATCTGCCTCTCTCTCTCTCTCTCTCTCTCTCTCTCTTTCTCAAATATATAAATAAATTTTATTTAGTGCATGTGTGAGAGCGGAGAGAGTGTGGTACGTGTGCAGGAGTGCACATGCCATGGCATGCATGTGGAGGCCAAAGAATGAAGAAAGCTCAGTCCTCCACTTCCACCTTGCTTGAGGAAGGGTCTCTCGTTGTGGGTTACTGATCCTAGGAAACTCTTCTGTTTCTAACCCCCCACCACACATACACTGAAATCACAGAAGCCTACCAGGGTTTCCAAGTTTTATGTGGGGTCTTAGAAGATAAACTCAGAATTACATGGCAAGTACTGAACCATTTCCCCAGCCCCTTGGTTGCTTATCTTAAAGTACAGAAAGAAATTGAGGAAGGAATTGTTAAGCAAAAAGGAACCAGAGGGGCTAGGGAGATGGCTCAGCAGTTAAAGGTGCTTGCTTGCAAAGCCTACAAGCCTAGGTTCAATTCCCCATCACCCACATAAATCCAGATGTACAATGTGGAACATGTGTTTGAAGTTTGCAGAAGCAAGAGACCCTGTCATACTCATGTACTCTCTTTTTACACATACACATACACAAATAAATAATTTTTTTAAAAAAGAAACTCAGAAGGAGCTAGAGATTGTTGCAGTTAGCAAGACACTTGACCCATAAGCACAAGTGCCTGAGTTCAGACCCCAACACCCTCATGTAATGCTGGGCATAGCAGCATGAGGGCCTGAGTTCAGACCCCAACACCCTCATGTAATGCTGGGCATAGCAGCATAAGTGTCTGAGTTCAGACCCCCAATACCCTCATCAAATGTTAAGCTTAGAAGCCCAGACTCCACATAAAAAGCTAGATTTAGCGGTTAAAGGCACTTGTTTGCAAAGCCTGTCAGCCCAGGGTTCAATTCCCCATTGCCCACATAAAGCCAGATGTACAAAGTGGCACATAGATTTGAAGTTCATTTGCAGTGGCAAGAGGCACTGATGTCACCATTCTCTCTCTTTCAAATAAATATAAATAAGTATTTTTAAACGCTGGGTGTGGCAGTTTGATTCAGGTGTCCCCCATTAACTTAGGTGTTCTGAATGCTAGGTTCCCAGCTGATGGAGATTTGGGAATTAACGCTTCCTGGAGGGAGTGTATTGTTGGGGGCGGTCTTATGGGGGTTATAGCCAGTTTCCCCCTGCCAGTGTTTGGCATACTCTCCTCTTGCTATGGCTCACCTTATGTTGCCCAGGGGGTGAAGTCTACCCTCTGCTCATGCCATCACTTTCCCCTGCCATCGTGGAGCTTCCCCCTTGAGCCTGTAAGACAAAATAAACCACTTCTTCCCACAAGCTGCTCTTGGTTGGGTGAGTTCTACCAGCAACGTGTACCTGACTGCAACAGTAAAGCGGTACTGAGTGGGATTGCTGCTAGACACCTGACTGTGTGGCTTTGGCCTTTTGGAGCTGATTTTCAAGAGGAATGTGGAAGGATTTGAAACTCTGGCCTAAGAGACACCTTCCAGTGCTATAAGTACAGCTTGATGAACTATTCTGGTCAGAGTTGAAAGACCTGAATGCAGTAAGAGCTATGGACTATGAGGTTTGATTTATGAGGGTGAGAAAGAGCTTTGCCTGGACTGGGCTGACAGTTTGTGTGAGAAGCTTGCTCTTATGCCCATGTCCTGAGAAGTTGTGCAGGGCTGGGTTTGCCTAGAAATGAACTGGTGTGAGCAGAGGGATATGGCACAGAAAAAATAAAATCTTTGGGTGAACTGCTGCCCATTCAGCTGCAATTAAGAGATTACAACCTTTGAGATTGGGCCAGCTGACCTGCACTAGGCCAACAGGAAGAATGTAGATTCTTTTGAAGGGGACTGAGTGCTCAAGGAGTGTCCTGTTTTTCAAAGTCTGCTCTATTTTCCCCCTGGATTAACAAATCGGCACCATACCTAATATTGTGGAGTTTAAGAAATTAAGGAAAGAGAGGATCACTGAGTTTGCCACAGAGTCTTGTGTTTTGGAAATGGCCATGGGTAGTGTGAAGCAGGTTTGCTGGATGCCTGCATGGAGATACCATGGAGCCACGAGGATGAACCATGGATTGCAGTGGAGACCCAGTGGAGCTGCCGGGACCACAAGATGGCTGCCAAGGAGAGCTGCCAGCCCAAATGAAGTTTTCCAGGACTGTGAGTAGTCTAACTGGAGGGGCAGAGTTGGAATGCCAGACACTTGTTGCTGGTTAGAATTACTGGACTTGGAAATTTGTCACCTACTACAGTCGTTGGACTTGAAGCTACAGAGTTTGATGTTTGCCCTGTTTAAATCCTGTATTGGTTGAATATTTCTTTGCCCAGTGCCATCTTTTGCAGTGTGAGTATTTATTCTGTGCCATTATGAGTTTTGGGGGGAATTTTTGTTATTATGGCTCAGTTAGAAGATCTTGGACTATGGTGATATATGAACATCATTGGAATTGATAAAAACTATGGGGACTTTTAAAGGTGGATGAATGCACTGCATTTTACATCATGTATGGTTATCAGTTTATGGGTCCAGGGGTGGAATGTGGCAGTTTGATCCAGTGTCTCCCATAAACTTGGGTATTCTGAATGCTAGGTTCCCAAGTGATGGAGATGTAGGAATTAATGCCTCCTGGAGGGAGTGTATTGTCAGGGTTGGGCTTATGGGTGTTATAGCCAGTTTTCCCCTGCCAGGGTTTGGTATACTCTCCTGCTGCTATGGTCCACCTTGTGTTGGCCAGTGGGTGATGTCCACCCTCTGCTCATACCATCATTTTCCCTGCCATCACGGAGCTTCTCCCTTGAGCCTATAAGCCAAAATAAACCCTTTTTTTCCACAAGCTGCTCTTGGTCAGGTGTTTTCTACCAGCAATGCAAACCTGATTGCAACACTGGGTTTGGCCACACATGCCCCAGTCCATGGTAGGCACAGACCAGAGAATCACTGGGGCTCGCTGACACATGGGGTAAAAAAATAAGGCAGGGGGCTGGAGAGATGGCTTAGTAGTTAAGGCGCTTGTCTGTGATGTTTAAGGACCCAGGTTTGATTCCCCAGTACCCATGTAAGCCAGATATACAAAATAGTACATGTGTCTGAAGTTAATTTGCGGTGGCTGGAGGCCCTGGCATGCCTGTTCTCTTTCTCTCTCTCAAACACATAACTAAATAAAAATAGTTTAAAAATAAGGCAGGGAGCAATTGAGGAAGCTCGATCTCTGGCCTCCACCTGCAAATGCACATGCATCCACATATGGATGCACATGTGCATATGAACAAATATACACAATCAGAAAACAAAGGATCCAGCAATAGTGAGTGGGGCAAGCCAGTCTATTCAGACCGCAAAAAGATGTGAATGTTGGGAGATTCACTGTCTGGACAGAGAGCCCTGGAAAGCCCCATGTGACTGGACAGGCCTTTGCTGGAGATTAGGAGTATGACTCATGGGTCCATTCAACTGTCTCTGCAGAGCCAGTAGAGATTACCCAGAGAAGCCCTGGGGTGAGCACTCTTAGTGGCCTGGCTTCCTATGACACAGAAGGGAAACTCACCGATTTATGAAAATACTATACCAGAAACAAGCCTGGACTAAAGGGACAGAGATGGAAGGAAAAAGAGGTACTGAATTGTCAAAACTAAAGCTAGGAACAGGATGGTGTACCCAATTAGCTGCAAGCATGCTACCTTTCAAAAAACAAGGCAACAGGGCTAGAGAGAGATCTTAGCCTAGCCGTTAAGGTGCTTGCCTGTGAAACCTAAGAACCCAGATTCAATTCCCCAGGATCCATGTAATCCAGATGCACAGGATGGCACATGCTTTTGGATTTTGTTTGCATTGTCTAGAGGTCCTGGTGTGCCCTCTCTCCCACCCCCCTCTACCTCTCACTCTCTCAAATTTTAAAAAGTAAAATAAATAAATAAGAAGGCAACAAAGTGGCCTCCCTCCTCCTGAGCTTGGGTTCCCCTTTGCCTCAAGAAAGCAGTAGACCTCCCTGTCAAAAGCCAACTACCCAACTGAAAAGCCCTTCCATACACAGATTAAACCACAGTCCAAGTTCTATGAAGATGAGGAGAAAGGAAGGACTCACCACATCTTTCTCCTGCACTGTCCTCCACAGCTTCCCACATAATCCTTAGCCCCAGGAATCTGACTGCACCCCAGGATTGCCTGTCTGAGGTCCCAGATGTTCCTCATCTACTTTTTCCAGGTACTCTTCAGGCCTTTGTCTGCTCTCAAATCTCACATCTAGACAGCCATCTCCTGCCCCTTCCTCCTTCATGAGGCCACTAGCACCAGTGATATGGCTCTGCCCTGCCCAGTCCCCTGCTCTGTGTTCTCCCAGCCCCTAAACTTGGAAGGGCTCAGGCTCACAGCACAAGCCTGTGGCCTTCCCTACTGGTGTGCCTCCCAAGGACTGTCTCTCACTCTGCTTCACCCTGGCATTCTCCAGCTTCCAGCCTCTGTGCAGACATGTCCATCTGTCTGTCTTCCATCTTATACATGCAGCACCAGATCCTGTTCTAGCTTTCCTGACAGACATACCACCTCCATCCCCAGCTGCTTTCATCTCTATTGCCACCTTGGCAGTTTCTTGGGGGAACCAAAGGCCTTTCCAAGAAAGATAGGATGCCTGTGAAGTCCATCTCAGAGTCCACTTGTCCTTCCCAGCTCTCCCGGAAGGGCTCAGAGCTACAGAGTTGCAGGAAGATAAAGACCCTGCTCTCATAAAGTTGAGTTTGGTAAGAGAAAAGATAATTAAAATCTTCCTGTCCCCTATAAGCCTACCTCTAGATCCCAAAGACAGAACACTCAGAGTCTTCTAACAAAGTTAAAAGTAGAGCTTTTGGGCTGGATAGATTGCTTGGCGGTTAAGGTGTTTGCCTGCAAAGCCTAAGGACCCATGTTCTACTCTTCAGATCCCACATAAGCCAGATGCACAAAAGGTAAAGCAAGCGCAAGGTTGCATACGCCCACTAGGTGGTGCAAGTGTCTGGAGTTCAACTTCAGTGGCTGAGGCCTTGGCGCACCAATTCTCAGTGTGTCTCAGTCACTCTAAAATAATTTTTAAGAAAATTTTTTAAGTATAGCTATTCCCAGGTATGTTGGTAGATGCCTTTAATCCCAGCACTCCAGAAGCAGAGGTAGGGGGATCACTGTGAGCTTGAGGCTACCCTGAGACTACATGGTGAATTCCAGGTCAGCCTACCTTGGAAAAAAAAAAAAAGAAAAAGAAAAAAAGTAGAGCTGTTTTTAAAAAAAGGACATACCAGTACTGGGAGAAATTCTACATGTTTGTTGTTTGTTGTGGCAGTTGTTTTATTTAAAAAAAAAAAAAGCCATTCAAAGCATAGCACAGAATCAAAAGGTCAGAGAATAAGGGTCTGGCCAGGCATGGTGGTACACACTTGTAGTCTCAGCTGCTCGGAGGCTGAGGCAATCACTTGGACCCAAGAGTCTGAGATCAGCGTGGGCAACATAGCAAGACTCTTTAGTGCCAGCCTTTTATTCTGTGACCTTTGGAGTCTATGAAACTGCCCAGGGTAGACGGAGACCTGTCCCAAAAAACAAACAAACAAAACTAACCAGGGGCTGAAGAGATGGCTTAGTGGTTGGAGCATCTGCCTGCAAAGCCAAAGGACCTCAGTTCAATTCCCTAGGACCCTCATAAGCCAGGTGCACAAGGTGGACCATGTGTCTGGAATTCATTTGCAGTGGCTGGAGGCCCTGGTGCACCCATTCTCTCTCTCTCTCTCTCTCTCTCTCTCTCTCTCACTGCCTTTTTCCCTCTCTCAAATAAATAAATAAAAAATTTTTAAAGCAATCAGAAAAAAAAATGTGGAGCTTACATAATGCAATAGGATATAAACAGTATCCTCACAAGTTAATAAGATATTTTTAAAAATCTTAACACAGAGGGCTGGAGAGGTGGCTGAGCAGTTAAGACACTTGCCTGCAAAGTCAAAGGACCCAGGTTCAATTCCCCAGGACCCACCTAAGTCAGAATCACAAGGTGGCACATATGTCTGGAGTTTGTTTTCACTGGCTGGAGGCCCTGATGTGCTCATTCTCTCTATCTGTCTCTCTCTTTCTCTCGAATAAATAAAAATATTTAAATTCTTACACAGAAATGAACACTTTGGGGGTTGGAGAGATGGCTCAGCAGTTAAGGTGCTTGCCCATAAAGCCTGACAACTGGCATTCGATTCCCCAGTACCCACGTAAAGCCTGACAACTGGCATTCGATTCCCCAGTACCCACGTAAAGCCTGGCAACTGGCATTCAATTCCCCAGTACCCACATAAAGCCTGGCAACTGGCATTCAATTCCCCAGTACCCGCATAAAGCCTGGCAACTGGCATTCGATTCCCCAGTACCCATGTAAAGCAGATACAGAAATGAACACTTTTGAACAAATGGCTCATAAAAAAGCAAATGATCAGGAACTTGGAAGCTTGCCTTCATTTATGATCAAAGACTACAGACTAAGTCAAATTAGACTATTTTCAAGACTGAGGAAAGTCTGTCTTATATTTTCAGGGCTTATCTATACTGGAGAGCAATCTACAAGTACGGCCTTCATAGACAAGTCAGTGCTCATCTAAAAGGGTCAAGTAAGTAAGTGGTGGTACTTCCAAGGAGTGGAGTGTTTGGAGCCTTTGAAAAGCATGAGTTGGGCTAAAGAGATGGCTTAGTGGTTTAGGCACCTGCCTGTGAAGCCTAAGAACGCTTGTTTGACTCTCCAGGTGCCACACATCTGGAGTTCATTCACAGTGGCTGAAAGGCCCTGGCGCCCACATTCATTCTCCCTCTCTCTCTCTCTCTCTCCCTCTCTCTCTCTCTCTCTCTCTCTCTCTCTGCCTCTTTCTCTCTGTTAATAATAATAATAAACTTTTTTTTTTTTTTTTGGTTTTTCAACGTAGGGTCTCGCTCTAGCCCAGGCTGACCTGGAATTCACTGTCGTCTCAGGGTGACTTCGAACTCATGGCGATCCTCCTATCTCTGCCTCCCGAGTGCCTTTAATCCTGGGATTAAAGGCGTGCGCCAGTACACCCAGTTGATGCTTTTTTAAAGTTTTTTTAAAATGTTTTTTATAGCCAGGTGTGGTGGCGCACGTCTTTAATCCCAGCACTCGGGAGGCAGAGATAGGAGGATCGCCATGATTTCAAGGTCACCCTGAGACGACATAGTGAATTCCAGGTCAGCCTGGGCTAGAGTGAGACTCTACCTCAAAAAAACAAAACAAATAAAAGCATGAGTCTGTTAATACCATTCAATAGGGAAAGAATCTTTTCAACAAATAGTGCTGGGACAAATGAGTATCTACATGCTTAAGAATGGGTTGGGCCTCTACCATATGCATATACAAAATTAACTCAAAATGAATCAAAGACATCAACGTACGAGCTAAACAGATAGGAAATGTAATGCCACTGTGGTAATGTGAATGCATGGCCCCATGGACTCAGGTGTTTTATTAAGATTGAACTTGCAGCTTCAGTGCCCAGCAGGCAGACTCCTGCTGGGGTGGGGGAGCATCACTGGGGGCCAATCTGAATTCCAGCCCAGAGGTGTGCAGAGGTGTGCTCTAGAGGTCCTCGCTTGTGGTGCTGGCTGTTTGATGGTGTCTCTCTGCTTGGATTTATGACTGGAAGCAGCTTCTTCCACCACGGATAGAACTCCCTGGATCTGTGAGCTTGATATAAGCCCCTTCCTCCATGAACTGTGTCTGGTTTGGATGTGCATCCCAGCAACATGAAACTGACTACAACAGTCACTCAGTAGCAGAGCACTTCCTTCCTACAAATACACCCTGGGTTGGATCCCCAGCACCCCCCCACCCCCACACATACACACAAAAGAAGAAAAAAAGGCATAAATCTTTGTAGCTTAGGCAATAGCTCCGTCTTCTTTCTCATATGTGTGTGTATGGAATATGCACACATGTGCGCTTGTGGAGGCCAGAGGAGAATGCTGGGTGTCTTCTTCTATTCCTCTTCTGCCTTATTTCCTGGAGACAGTTTCTCACTGAACCTGGTGCTTCCCTTTTTTTTTTTTTTTTTTTTTTCAGTTAGAGCAATCCTCCTTCCTCCACTCCTCACCCAGTGATGGGGTTACAGGCATATGCAGTGACACAAGACATTTTTCATGGTGTTGAGGATCAACTCAGGACCTATGCCTGTGCAGTAACCACTCTTACCCACTGAGCCATGCCCCCAGCCCAGGCAACGGTTTCTATATGACATCAAAAACTCAAGCAAACAAGGGGGAAAAAGGGAAAAGAAATCAGCTTCAAAGTATGCTATCAAGAAAATAAAAAGCCATGTAATGGGCAAGGTAGCATGGTCAAGATCTAAATGTGCCAGCATCCTTCAGGCCCTGGGTTCCAACTGCCACTGTACCTCTCAAAAAAAAAAAAAAAAAAAAAAGGAAAGGAAAGGAAAAATTGAGAGAAAGCAGGAAGAAGAAGATGGGCTGAGGGGCAAGGAATAAGCTGGAAACACTTAATACATTAATATTTGGAATGCAGACTACTGCAGCTACTTTAAAAAACAAGCTACTATTCTTCAAATGGTTAAATATAGAACTCCCACACGACCCAGCAATTCCACTTCTAGGTGTCTACCCAAGGGAAAGGTATTTGTCCACACAAAAACCTGTATGTAAATATTCATGAGTGGCATTAGTCATAAAAGCCAAAAAGCAGTTACAACTCAAATATTCATCAACTGTGAGCATCTTTAATCTCAGCATTCAGGAGGCTGAGACAGGAGGATCACTATGAGTTCAAGGACATCCTGGCCTACATAGTGGGTGGTGGTTTGAATTAGGTGTTGTCCCAATAAGAACCTAGAGGTGTTCTGAATGCTAGGTCCCCAGCTGGTAGCAATTTTGGAATTGGAACCTCCAGGAGAAGGTGTGTTGTTGGGAGGGGGGGTCTTATGAGTGTTACAGCCAGCTTTCCCTTGCCAGTATTTGGCACACTCTCCTGCTGCTATTGCCCACCTGATGTTGGCTAGGAGGTGATGTCCAGCCTCTGCTCATGCCATGGTTTCCCTGTCATCATGCAGTGTCCCCTTGAGTCTGTAATCCAAAATGAATAGCTTTCCTCCCATTGGCTGTGTTTGTCCAGCACTGTAAAAGTAACTGCAACATAGTGAGTGAGACCCTATCTCAAAAGCTCAAAAACTACTGACATGTGTGTCCATATGACACATCTGTGAATCCCGAAACACTACACTAAGCAAAACAAGGCAGATGTAAAACTACAGATGACTCTAAGACTATAAATAGTCCAAAAGTATACATGTGAGTCTTATTTTTTTATTTATTAGATTTTTTTTTTTGAGGTAAGGTCTCACTCTAGCTCAGGCTGACCTGGAATTCACTCAGTAGTCTCACAGTGGCCTTGAACTCACAACAATCCTCCTACCTCTGCCTCCCAAGTGCTGGGATTAAAGGTGTATGCCACCATGCCTGGCTCAATGAGTCCATGTTTTGATGAAATATCCAAATCCAGGGCAATCTATAAGGAGTGAATACAGATCAGTGTTGCCAGGGGCTAGGTGACAATGATGTTCTGGAATTGACTGTGATGACTGTATAACTCCAAACACATTAAAACGCACTGGACAACTGTAGAGATGCCCAGGCACTTGCCTGTAAAGCCTAACAACGCAGGTTTGATTCCCAAGTACCCCATAAAGGCAGATGCACAAAGTGGCGCACGTGTCTGAAGCTCACTTGCAGCACCTTCCTCCCATCTACTGTGTCTGGCACAACCATTCTATCCTCTCTCTGCTTGCAAGTAAATAAAGTATTTGAAAAAATTTCAACCAATTAGATTGCACACTATTTTAAAGTTTTTAAAAATACTTTATTTATTTGAGAGAGGCAGATAGAGAGAATGAATATGGGTGCACCAGGGCCTCCAGATGTATGCAGCACCCTGTGCATCTGGCTTACATGGGTACTGGGGAAGCAAACTTGGGTCCCTAGACTTTGCAGGCAAGTGCCTTAACCACTAAGCCATATCTCCAGCCTGCATGTACACTTCAGATGAGTTAATTATATTATGGCATGCGAATTACATCTCAATAATAATAAGCATGAGGTCAGCTTAACTAGGGTTGGAGTGGAAAGCCAGAAGCTCCAAAGGAAACCAAGGTCTGAGAGCTAGTATCCACTCTGCCTTTCTCTCTTTCAATGTGACTTTTACCACTTTTTATTTAGGTAGTTCCATAATGTTTGACTTTTTTTTAATTTTTTTATTTATTTATTTGAGAGCGACAGACACAGAGAGAAAGACAGATAGAGGGAGAGAGAGAGAATGGGCGCGCCAGGGCTTCCAGCCTCTGCAAACGAACTCCAGACACATGCGCCCCCTTGTGCATCTGGCTAATGTGGGACCTGGGGAACCGAGCCTTGAACCGGGGTCCTTAAAGCATGTTTTACTTTTGGTAGCAAATGCAGACCATAAGCCCTCTCTAAAGAACCTCAAGCCACTGCCTGCCTCCACCCCTGCCCGCTGGGCCCTAGCCCCTGCAGAGGACATCCTTCACATAGCCACTGTCATCCATGCAAACACTGCAAGTGTTCGCTGGGGGGAGGGGGAACACGCGAGTTCCAGGGACACAAATAACGGAGCTCAGAGTCCAATGTAGGAGAGGAACGCAGAAGAGAGGGATCACCCACAACAGCACCGGGCAGGCACGGCCTTGGAGGGAGGTGGGGTCCCTGGCCAGTTCTTCTTTTGGACACACTGGCACACCTTCCAGACCTTCTCCAGCCTGCCTTTTCCCAGCCCACTGTGGACTGCCCACATAGGTGCTTTCTGCAGACTTTCAATCCCAATCCCACCCACTCACCAGAAGTACTCATCTCCCATACCTACTGCCCCCACTGGGATTGCCTAGCGGTCTGATCAATACCCCCAAGCCTCACTTTCTGCCATCTATGCTGTCTGTTGCTAGCAGGTGCCCATCCCTGACAGAGCAGCCTTGAAAGGCTCTACTCCTGGCTGCCCTGGCCATCAGTTCCTGCCTTGCTTCTTATGCCATGGCCCTGTGGAGGCCCCTGGCCCACAGGGAGGGACTCAAGCTATTCCTTCTCCACTTAACATCCTACCTCCCTCAACTCTTCCCACCTGCTTCAGGACCTCAGGTCTCTCTAGCCTCTGTGAGCTGTCGCAGCCCAGGCCTGGGGAACCAGAGGTCAAGATACCCCTCACCAGTAGATCAGCTGTCAGTAAGTCACCAGCCCACAGCTCCACAGCAAGGGAGGTCTCCTCCCTTAGTGAGACACCCAGAGCTCTCTAGCCACAGACCCCAGAAGTCTCAGCCCTGCGGGGATCTCCATGGATAGAAGGGAGGGTAGATGGAAGGGCTTAGGGGGTCAGGCAGACAGGAAGTTTGGAAACTTCTGAAAGAAGCAGCGTCCTATAGCGAAGAGCGGGGATTTCCAGGAAAGCACTGGGAATGACTGCCCATCAAGAGCCTGAGAAGTTGTAAGGGAGAGGGTGAAAGTTAGTTAGTTAGTGGGGTGAGAGTCAGAGAGCAAGGGTAGCATCTCTGTGAGGGAGGGGTTCGGGACAAGAGCCAACACGAGGACGAGGTCAGAGCCTTTCCTCAGTTCAGGCATGGTTGGGCAGGGGTTCCTGAGGGCAGGTGGGCCTCTCTGCCCTTCACAGAGCCAGCTGATGCTGAGCTCCACCCAGAAGATGGGTCCATCCACCTCTTGTGCCCTAAATGGCTAATGTTAGGCACCATGCCCTCTGTCTTCCTCACTGGGGACAATCCCCTTGCACCCCAGGGACAGTCCAAGGGGCTCACTGGGGTGGAGTTTCAAAGAGAAACAGGACACAAAGGGCACCTCTGGCCTCTTCTAGGCTATTTCTGGTCTCCAGACATGGTTCCCAGCCCTCTCCTGTCCCTGCCTCAGCTACAGCCAAGGAAAGTTGGCTATCTAACATGCTCAAAAGCTTGTTTGTTTAGGTTTGGGTTTTTTGTTTTGTTTTACTATTTTTTTTTAATTTTTTTCTTTTTTCCAAGGTAGGATCTTGCTCTAGTCCAGGTAGATGTGGAATTCACGATGTAGTCTCAGGGTGGCCTTGAATTCTGCCTCCCCGAGTGCTGGGATTAATGCACCACCATGCCTGGCTTTAAAAAAAAAATTTTTTTTTTTTTGAGGTAGAGTCTCAGTCTCTCTAGCTCAGGCTTACCTGCAATTCACTATGTATTCTCAGGGTAGCCTTGAACTCACAGTGATCCTCCTACTTCTGCCTCCTGAGTACTGGGATTAAAGCCGTGTACCACCACGCCCGGCTTTTTAAAATATTTTAATTATTAATTTATTTAAGAAAAAAAGAGGGAGAAAGAGAAAGAATGGGCACACCAGGCCTCCAGCTGCTGCAAACAAACTCCAGATGCAGGTGCCACCTTGCACATCTGGCTTACATGGGTACTGGGGAATCGAACCTGGGTCCTTAGGTTTTGCAGGCAAGCACCTTAAACTGCTAAGCCATAACTCCAGCCCTGTTTTATTTTTTTAAAGCAGGATCTCACTGTAGCCCAGGCTGAACTGGAACTCACACTGTTGCCCAGGCTGGCTATGAACTCACGGGGTTCCTCCTGCCTCGGTCTCCACAGCATGGTGATTAAAGGCAGGCGCCCCCATGCCCAACTACAGAAGCTTCTGCTCTGGGACCCCAGCACCTGCTGTCCTGCTTAGCCACTCAGCTACTCTGAGGCTGGTGGGGCGCATGTGCACAGGCAGCTGCACCATCACATGACAGCCCACTCCAGGCAGCACTCCCACACCCACAGCCCTCTCACCAACCTCTAGCACCCAGCCAGAAGCATGGGCCAATACAGTCCAGTATGTCCAACAGCAACCTCAGCCTCCAGTGAAGCTGGGTTGTGAGATGACACAGTTGAGTCCCAGGAACCTCAGGATCTGTCAATCCGCACCTGCGTGAGCAGGAGGCCCCTAAGCCCACAGAGGAGAGACAGCCTCTCAGGGCAGGATGGGTAGGCTCTGACACTGCACTTCACAGCCTAGTGGACCCGGCCAGCCTGAAGAGGATCTGAGGGGGAGCGCTCGTTTGCACAGCCAGCTCCAATTTAGACAGTGCATAAACAGTGCTGTTCTGGGGTTTTCCAGGAGTGCTGGGGCCCAAGTAGGTGGCCACCTCCCTGCCCTGCACTGTCCTTGTAGAGGCTCTAAGGGTGGTAGCACAGGAGCATCAGGACTCTCCAGGGTTACAATGGTCAGGCTCAGAAGCACACTGTCACCAGTTGACCCAGGTGAACTGGTCACATGCAAAGAGGCCAGTCACAGCACTGGCAAAGGTCCACACAGCACATTCACTGTGCCTATAGCACTGTGAAACCTACCCGCCTGGATGAGGTACAGAGTGGAGAGCAGCCCCACCCGCTCCAGGCAAAGCCCTCCCAGGACTTCTCTCCCTGAGCTGCCCTTGGGGGCAGAGCCAGCAAAACCAACGGGGTGGAGCTGGAGCCTGCTCTGCCTGGGGCCACCACATTGACCATGCCCAGTGGCATGCACCCAGGCCTCTAAGCCTTAGAGGGCTGGGAACCAGGGCCATATATCCATGTCTACTCAGAACTCAGAGAACTGGACTGGAGAGAAGGCTTAGCAGTTAACGTGTTTGCCTGCAAAGCCAAAGGACCTCGGTTCAATTCCCCAGGAGCCACAAAGGCCAGACACACAAGGGGGCTCATGAGTCTGAAGTTCATTTGCAGTGGCTGGAGGCTCGGGTGCACCCTTTCTTTCTTCCTTTCTTTCTTTCTTTCTTTCTTTCTTCCTCTCTCTCTCTCTCTTTCTCTCTCTCTCCTTTCTCTCAAGGAAAGAAGGAGGAAGGAAAGAAGGAAGGAAGGAGGGAAGGAAGGAGGGAAGGAAGGAGAGAAGGAAGGAGGGAAGGAAGGAAGGAAAAACTCAAGACCCAACCTCCAAACCAGGGGCTCTGGTGTTTGAGCTTTGAGTAGCAGACAGTGTCCAGGGCCTGGGTGGGTTCAGGGTTCCAGAAGCACATGGAGCAGTCAAGGGGGTCTGTCAAAGCCATAGACAGAGCTGGAGGGGCACTCTGGGGTTCCTCTAGAAAAGTGGAAGGGCTGTACCAGGGAACAAAAGGCAGGGTGCAGTGAAACTCCCTGCCAAGGGAGGGTGCAGCCCAGCCCTGGCCAGTTTGGGGAGGTGAGGAGAGGCTGCAGCTATGTGACCCACTGCCAGGCAACAGCAGCCACCCCGACCCACAGGCAGGCGCCTTAGAGAGGCAGTGGATGGCTCAGCCTTGACCCACGTGTCTTCTGGACATTAACAGGGACACTGTCCCAGACTGCAGGACCCTGACAAACCTTGTGCGCCCCTGCCCCCGCTAGGGGCCACCCCACCCACCCGTGCGTCGCGAATGTCCTATTAAGGTCATGGACGCGGGGGGCTCAGCGGAGCGCACCCGACCGTTCTCTGGGTGCCCAGGACCGCAGGGGGCGAGACAGGCTGGCAAAGCCAGCAGATGTCCGGGCTCTGTCCGGTCAAGACAGCAGCTGTGGGCACAGTCGTCAGCGACGGGCTATCTGGCTCGCCGACCTGGTGAGGCCTCGCGCGCCCAGTCGGTGAGCGAGGGTCAGGGCGCATACCTTTGTACTTCTCCCGCACCTCCTCGTAGGCCTGGATGAAGTCCTGCTCGTCGGGCGCCGGGCCCGACGTCAGCAGACCGGCCATGCCAACAGAAGCCGAACGCCGCCGGCCGGGAGCGCAAGGCCAGCCTCCAGCCCGGCAGCCGCTCTGCCCCCGCCGCCGCGTGCGGCGCTTAAAGAGGCCGCCCCCGCCCCGCCCCGCACCCAGGATGCCCCACGGGCCGGGCGGGGCGGGGCCGGGCCGCCGGCGGGCCTGGGAGCTGCCTGGGGAACTGTGCCTGCTCACAAGCTCCCCTGGGGGAGATCAGTCTTGTTCCCACGCGCTACCAGGCCGGAGTACCCCGCTTCCCTGTTTCTGACCCGGACACTGCCATTCCTCCTCACCTAGGCTTCAGTCCCGAGGTGACCGCCTTCAGCGTCCTAGCCCTGGACAACTTCACCTGGCCCCCTCCCTTCGCGTTACTTAGAACTCTCCCGTGGCCACAGTGGAGACTGAGTTGGTATCGCCAATATATAAAGAGGCTTTAACACCCACACCCACGCTGCACATAAGAGATACAGAATTGATCATTTACAGGAGAAAAATGCTCAATAACCTCCTGCTCCATGAAGAGAAGTCCTGCTTCTTGAAGTCAAGAGTCATCCGCGAACACAAAGACCTGCAAAGAGCGGCACAGCCACAGCAAGGTACCAGCAGAGGACCCTGCAGCTCCTACCCCACCCCTCCTGTCCAGCCCAGGGGTGGGGCTGGGGAAATGGCTTAACGGTTAAGGCCGTTTGCCTGCAAAACCAAAGGACCCTGGTTCAATTCCCCAGGACCCACGTAAGTCAGATACAGAGGGTGGCACACACGTCTGTAGTTCGTTTGCAGGGCTGAGGGTCCTGACGCGCCCATTCTCTTTATCTGCCTCTTCCCCTCTGTCTTAAATAAGATATTATTAAGGCCCAGGGATGAGGAAAGACATGCATAGATCCAAACGGGGAAATGACCCCATTCTTTAAAATGCTATGCGATGTGAAAAAAAGCACAGGGTGCCAGGTGTGTTGGCACATGCCTTTAATCCCAGCACTTGGGAGGCAGAGGTAGGAGGATTGCTGAGAGAGTTCGAGGCCACCCTGAGACTACATAGTGAATTCCAGGTCAGCCTGAGCTAGAGTGAGACTTTACATACAAAAACAAAAAGCACAGGTAGTGAGAGCCTGTCCCTTGTCGGCCCCCATCTCCACAAGCTGCTGCTGTGCTTCTAACAAAGTTCCTCACTACACTACCTCCATGCAGAGCAGCCAGCCTCTCCACCCGCCCCCCACGCCTTGGTTCACCCTTCCAGCCTCCAGCATCACCCCACCCCGTCTTTACTATGTCTCACCATCCCCCAGGAAACCCTCGTGGGTGAAATGGGCTCAGTACCTTTCCCAGCACATCCTGCCTCATGGTCTTCAGTCCTGGGTGACCCACCTGCCAAAGGGTCACCTGCCCTCCAACTAGCCACCCTTCAACTACCTGCTTGTCTCCCGCCGTGCCTTTCAATGGGTGCCATTATCATCAAGGAGCTCCTGGAAGGCACCAGCCGAACCCTGACTTAGGGGAAGGTCTGGCTCTATCAAAGACCAAGCATCCCTTCATGTTCTGCTCCTATGCGCTCCCCAGCCTTAGGTGGCAGCCAAGACTAAGGGAAGCAGTTTGACCTCAGGAGCCTGAAAAATTATCCCCATCGCATCTGGGACCCAAGCCATGAAAGCCATTGATCCGTGGCCCAGCAAGATGGCCAAACCTCAGACTTCCTGCGGCTGCCTGGGCAGGGCCAGCAGGTGGCGCTGTGCTGTCTGAGCGCACCTGAGACAGGAGAAGCCCTCCCTGAGGGCACATGGCCACTGACCTCTCTCACCCAGTCCAAACACCTGCACACCACACACAGCAGATGCTCAATCAACAGCTGTGCTAATGGGTGAGGAGTCCGGACCCTTTCCCATTACCTGCAATGCGGATCACTGCCCGCTCTGCGGGATCCAAGACACTACCATTGCCCCCAGAGCCACCTCCACTCCGCCGGCTTCGCTGTGTTTTCCCAAGATTCCAGGGCAGCGTGTCCCCTGGGCTGGGAGAACCGCTGCTTCCATTGGAGCTACCTTCAGCCACTGGCCGCACCTCAGCATCCTCCCCCGACATGGCTTCCTGGAGGGAGAACAGAAATGGCTCATGCCTCTGCCTGTGGGGAGAGTGGATGCTGCACACTGGCCCTCCATCTCCTTAACCTAGACACTGATAGCACACCCTGTCTCACCCACATACTGACCTCTGCCACTTGCTTAGCTCAGACTTCTACCCCATTCCTCTCTAGCCTCACCCCGCTCCAGCTCCACACGCTTCCACCACCTTCTCTTAGTTACCCAAACACTGACCCTCCTTCCATCCCCCTCACAGGACACTTACTCCATCTTCCCCCATGTCAAATGGGGAAAAAAGGTCACTTATAACCTTCACGCAGACAATGAGACAGACTCCCTCATACCCTGTCACTGGCTCCGACTCCCTGCATTCCAGTCCTGGACTCCCCCGCCTTTAAACCCTTCAGCGGGCAAACACTGGCCAGGGCCCCTACTGTCCCCATCTTCAGAAAAGGTCCCCAGCCCCCCATGCCCTGGACGCTACACTCTACCTCCAACCGATTTCAGTCTCTAGGATTCCCCCATCACCCCACCCCACCTCCAGCCCCGCACGGTCCCACCTCGATCTCTGCAGCGAAGGCCTATAAATAGCTGGAGCCGCAGCGGCGTGGGCCGCGGGAGCTCGGCTGCAGCAAGGCCTGGAGGAGCCCGGCGGCCACTGCAGCAGCCCACCCAGCTCGCCACAGACGCAGCCGAGGAGCACATAAACCCACGCCCGTACACGCCCCATCTCCCCGCCTCCAAGAGCCCTGGCGTGCGAGAGGTGAATGGGGCTCTGTCTCAGCGGGGGTGGAGTGGTGTGGGGGCACAATGTGGGTTCTGTGCCTCCACCCTCGGCCAAGGACTGGGAAGGAGTCAGCGGGCACTGAGCACCCGCACCCCGCAGGCTTAAACCCGCTCCACCACGGGCCCCTCCGCGGGCCGTCTCTGCTCTGGCCCCAGCCCGGAGCGCCGCGGTCCGCCGCGCCCTCGCAGCAGCCTCTCCACCCACGGACCCCGGCACCTCTAGTCCAGTTCCGCAATCTCCGGCGCGCGGGGAGGTGTTCTCCCGACTGGGTGGGCTGCGATGCGATGCAGCGCCTAGTTCCGGGTGGCCTAAGGCCGAAACCCCGCCGCATCTCAACCCCGCAGCTCGCGCTCGCCTGGAGCCGGTCCTTACCCTCCCAAACCCCTAAGTGCCGGGCGGCTCCGCTCGCCTCCTCTCGGGCCGACGCAGCCGGACTGCCGGGACTGGGAGAGCCGCGGAGGCAGCGCAGGCGGGGCGAACCCGGAGCCCCGCCCCGGCCCCCCAGCCCGAGCGGCGCTGCGCGGGCACCGCGGAGATTCCTGCGTGACTGGGGCCCGCGCGTCCAGGGCCCCGGAGGATAGAGCGGGAGCCCTGGGGTGAGGAAGAGCCCGACGCGTGCGCACACCTCTGCGGGGCGCCGCCGCTCCCCTAGCGCGCCCGGTCGACCGGGAATCGTTGCAGGTGATCGTGCGTGAGGTCGCTGGACTGCGCGGGGTTCCGCCCCGCGCCCGGGTGCCAGGTAGTCTGAGTCAGCCGCCCACCACTTCGGGCGGCCAGCCCAGCTCCGAGCACGTGGAGACCCCGCACGCCCCAAACAGGTCGGACTCGGAGTAGCAGCAGCCCCACAGGTTTATTCCCCGGCAGAACCGCGCCCCGGCAAGGTCCCACCCAGGCGGGTGTGTCTGCCCAGCGAACCTCCCGCTGTGCTCTGCTGACCCCTGCTGGTGGCGCTGGGCCCGATCTGGGCCTCCTGGGGAGCTGCGGTCCAGGCCCTCTAGCTAAACGCAGGGCGACAGTCTGCGGAGTCAGGACCCAGAGGCTGACCTCTGGGGTTAGGTGTCCAGGGAAGGGTCAACGAAACCAAAGGAGCTCTCGGGGGAAGCCCGGGGCATGTTCTTGCAGGTGATGAGGTGAGTGGGCAGGGCCTGGGTGTCATGAAAGATCACGAAGATGCTGGGCTGGTGGAGGCAATCCACAGCGCTGTCGTAGCGCAGGAGCTGGCCAGAGGGCCGCAGAGGAGGCGCCCGAAGACTGCGGCTGCCCTGCCCGTAGTCGCCGGTCAGCACCCGCGCCACGAACACCGCCTTGTGGCCATCTGCGTCAGGGGGCGAGTAGCGATCCTGCACTGACAGGGAGGCGCGCTTGGCGAAGTACACGCCCTTCCCATAGAGTGTGCCTGCAGGACAGGACAGGTGTGCCACGTCAGGATGGTCAGAGTCAACACAACCCAAGCCCCTGCCCTCATCAGGCCTTACCATTGCGGCCACAGTAGCTGCGGTTGAAGCCGTGGGCGCAGATGTCAGACACAGCGGCTGCTGATGTGCCATGGTACAGTACCTGCTCTGCCTGGCGTTGCTCGCAGCGCTGTACCATGAGCTCCCGATGCAGCTGGTACTGTTGCTGCAGCAGCGGGTTCAAAACCCGCTCCACCTGCCAAGGTGCACGATAGTCAGGACACAGTTATATGGAGTCTCTCTCCTTACACCCATATGGGCTAGCCCAGGAAAGAGCTGAGCTCAGCAATCAAGAGCTCTCTGGTGAAGAACTTGCAACCCCATCGAGCTCTATTCAGCGACAGACATTAGTCATCCTTGTGGACTAAGTGGTATGGAGGGCTGGCTTCCAGGGAGGCCTCTAGGAATCTCTGCAGTGGGTGGGCAAACCCTATCCACTCACTAGACTTTAAGACCCTCAGCCAGGCCTCTGCAGTAAAAATAAATAAATAAATAAAGCAAGCAAGCAAGCCAGGAGCCTCACTGCCCTCAGGACTTCACTCCCAACACCCACAGAGGAGCACAGGCCTCTCAGTGATGGAAGACTCGGAAGGGAGAGGAGGCCTCCAGGACCAGTCCAACAAACTCAGGATCCCAAACAGAGCTTCTAAAATCCTTTTTTTAATGATATTTTGATTTATTTTCAAGCAGAAAGAATAAGAATGAATGCACCAGGACCTAGTGCTACTGCAAACAAACTATAAACACATGTGCCACTTTGTGCATCTGATTTTGCATGAATACTGAGAGACTTAAACCCAGACCATATGGCTTTGCCAGCTATTAACTGCTGAGCTATCTCTCCAGCCCTTATTTTATTATTTATTTATAAGACAGATAGGGAGAGAAGCAGATATAGACACAGAGAATAAATAGGCATACCAGGGCCTCCAGCCATGCAAACACACTCCAGACGCATGTGCCCCCATGTGCATCTGGCTTACATGGGACCTGGAGAATCAAACTTAGGTTCTTAAGCTTCGCAGGCATGTGCCTTAACCGCTAAGCCATTTCTCCAGCCCGCATTTTTTATAATTAAATTTTAAAAATATTTATTTTTATTTATTTATTTGAGAGAGAAAGAGAGGAAGAAGCAACGAGAGGGAGAGAGAAGAGAGAATGAGTGTGCCATGCCAGGACATCCAGCCATTGCAAACAAACTCCAGATGTATATGCCACCTTGTGCATCTGGCTTATGTGAGTCCTTTGGCTTTTCAGGCTTAACTGCTAAGACATCTCTCCGGCCCCCATTTGTTTTGTTTTGTTTTGTTTTTTCAAGGTAAGTTCTCACTCTGACCTGGAACTCACTCTATATTCCCAGGCTGGCCTCGAACTCACAATGATTCTTCTACCTCTCCTTCCCAAAGGCTGGGATTAGAGGCATGTGTCACCATACCTGGCTAGTCCCCATTTAAAAAAAAAAAAATTTTTTTTTTCAAGGTACAGTCTCACTCCAGCCCAGGCTGAGCTGGAACTCACTATATAGTCTCAGGGTGGCCTTGAACTCACAGCCATCCTCCTACCTCTGCCTCCCAAGTGCTGGGATTAAAAGTATATACCACCAAACCCAGCTTTTAAAAATATATATATATATATTTTTTGCAAGCAGAGAGAGAGAATTTTCATTTTTTTGTTTGTTTGTTTATTAAGAAATTCTAAGCTGAGGTTGATGGAGCACACCTTTGGTTCCAGCACTGGGGAGGCAGAGGTAGGAGGATGGCTGTGGATTTGAGGCCAGTTTGGAACAACAAAATGAGTTCCAGGTCAGCCTGGGCTAGAGTGAGACCTTAACTTGGAAAAAAGAAAAGAAACTGGCCTGTAGACATGTAATGAAAGCATAATGAAATATATCTAGATACTGTGATACTATATAATAAATATGTATTGTATCTTTTTAAAAAAAGAGACAGAGAGAGAAGAGGGCTGGAGAGATGGTGCTTGCCTGGGAAGCCTAAGGACCCATGTTCCACTCTCCATATCCCACTTAAGCCAGACGCACAAAGTGCAAGGTACATGCCCACTAGGTGGTGCAAGCATCTGGAATTTGACTGCAGTGGCTATGGCCCTGGCATGCCAATTCTTTCTCTCTCTCTCTCTAAAATAAAATAAATTATATGAAAAAGAGAAGAAATTCTAATTAGTCTCATCAAAGGGATGCAGAATAATATTATAGCCATAAAATAAGACTAACTGCTATGAAAACACTTGAATGTAAGAAACAGTATACCAAGACTGGGATTGCTGGGGAAGGGGACAAGAGAAGATAGATGGAATGGACTAGGATCAAAATACATGATATACGTGGATAAAAATTGTCAAAAAAGAACAGGATCACTGGGCAGGAGGTGCAGCTCAGTGGTAGAGTGTTTGCCTAGCAAATGTGTTAGATCCCCAGTACAAAAAAGAAGGGAGGGAAGTTGAGGAGGGACAAAGAAGATGAGGAGGAGAGGACTGTAGGATTGCTGGCTTGAATTCTGTAAGCAGGCATATAATGAAATGTTAAAGCTTAAGGTCCAACTAAATGGTCTAGATAGGCTTAGAAATTGGCACACGGGACTAAAAGAAAAAAGAGCCGGGCATGGTGGCACACACCTTCAGTGCCAGCACTCGGAAGGCAGAGATAGTAGGATGGCCATGAGTTCAAGACCAGCCTGGGACTACAGAGTGAATTTCAGGTCAGCCTGGCTAGAATGAGACCCTACCTTTAAAAAAGTAAGAGGGAAAAAGAGAGCTGGGGATATTGCTCAGTGGTTAAAGGCACTTGCTTACAAACCTTGATGGCCTGGGTTCACACGATGTGCAAAGTGGCACAGGCATTTGGATTTTACTTGCAATGGCAAGAGACCCTGGCACTCCCATAGTCTGTCTGTCTCCTTCATGTAATATGTATCTATATTGTCGTGTGTGTGTGTGTGTGTGTGTGTGTGTGTGTGTGTGTGTGTGTAGTTATATATATATATATACAGTTTTTGTTTTTGTTTTTTGAGGTAGGGTCACACTCTAGCTCAGGCTGACCTGGGATTCACTATGTAGTCTCAGGGTGGCCTCAAACTCATGGCAATCTTCCTACCTCTGCCTCCCAAGTTCTGGAATTAAAGGTGTGTGCCACCATGCCTGGCAATAAAAATATTTTTTAAAAAGAAGCCATGAGAGGACAAGTGAGAACCTGAGGCAGATGGAGTGTAAGCTGTGCATCACAGACACAGCACAGGAAGATGACAGACATGGGTGGGGCAACTGGGGACACATGGGAAGATACTTTCCTGAGCTGAGGGCAGTATCATCAGATGAAGAGACCCATGAAATGCCAAGACAGTGTGAGAGACATGTCCTTGGCACAGATCTAAAAGGAAAATGTCTACTTTTTTTTTTTTTTGACATAGGGTCTCACTCTAGCTCAGGCTGACCTGGAATCCACTATGTAGTCTCAGGGTGGCCTTGAACTCACAGTGATCTTCCTACTTCTGCCTCCCAAGTGCTGGGATTAAAGGCATGTGCCACCATGCCCGGCTTGAAGAAATCTTATATTGGATTTCTCACTACCAATACTGGACATTAGAAACCATCAAGCAGCCTTACGTGGTGGTGCACACCTTTAATCCTAGCACTAAGGAGACAGAGGTAAGAGGAGTGCCATGAGCTCAAAACTGCCCTGAGACTACACTGTGAATTCAGCCTAGGTTAGAGTGAGACCCTACCTTGAAACACTTAAAGAAAAAAGAAACCATCAAGAAATTAACTTTTCAATAAAAAAAAAATTAAGAGGGTCTGGAGAAATGGCTTAGCGGTTAAGGTGTTTGCCTGCAAAGCCAAAGGACCCAGGTTCGATATGCCAGGACCCACGTAAGCCAGATGCACAAGGGGCACATGCATCTGGAATTCGTTTGCTGCAGCTGGAGGCCGTGGTGTGCCCATTCTCTCTCTGTCTACCTCTCTTCTCTCTCTCTCTCTTTCTCTTTCTCTCTCTCTCTCTCTCTCTTCCTCTCTCTCTCTCTGCTTGCAAGTGAATAATTAATTTTTTTTTAATTTAAGAGGGACGAAAAAGAGCAATGCCATAAAAAATCCAAGGAAAAATATATTTTGAATCTAAATGGTGTATCTCAGTCAAGCCATAAGTAAAGACATTATCACATGAAAAAACATACCAGCCCATACAGATTCACTAACACAGCTTGGTCCCCACAAATAATACCAGTAATCCCACCAATGAAGATGCTCAGTAGAATTGGGGCAGGTGAGAGGGGATCTAAGACTGCAAACTTTTGCTGGGCCTGGAGGTACATGCCTTTAATCTCAGCACTCGGGAGGCAGAAGTAGGAGGATCACTGAATTCGAGGACAACCTGAGACTACATAGTGAATTCCAAGTCAGCCTACCTCAAAAAAAAGAAAAGAAAAGAAAAAAGAAGTACAAACTTTTTTTTTTTTTTCAAGGTAAGGCCTCACTCTAGCTCAGGCTGACCTGGATTTCATATGTAGTCTCAGAGTGGCCTTGAACTCATGGCAATCCTCTTACCTCTGCCTCCTGAGTGCTGGGATTAAAGGTATATACCACCACACCTGACTAAGTACAAACTTTTTATTAAAAAATCAGTACATTTAAAAAAGAAAAAAAAAGAACACATCAATATTACAGTTGCAAAACCCTTCTAATTATAAAAGGCATACACTTTATTTATTTCTGAGTGGAGGATGCACCAGGATCTCTTGCTGCTGCAAACAAACTCCAAGCACATGTGCCACTTTTGGTGTCTAGCTTTATGTGGGTATTGGGGGATGGAACCTGGGCTGGCAGGCTTTGCAAGCAAACACTTCTAACCACTGAGCATCTTCACAGCCCCTACTTTTTTATTATTATTTTTTTGACATATAGCTTACTATGTAGCCCAGGCTAGCTTTGAACTCATGTAGACCAGGCTTACCTCACAACTTCAGCAAGTCTCGTGCTTCAACCTCCAAAGTACTGGGGTTGCCAGCATAGGTCGCTATAGTAGTTGGCAATATAAACTTAGTAGCCAGAGGTGCTCACTGCCCATTCATAGATACCCCTGCTCAATGGAAGAATCTACACAGCAGGCTGTCAGGGGGCAGCACAGCCCAGGAGTGAAGCATGGCTCAGACAGAAAAAAGGAAAGGCAACAGTACAAGACACGCGTTAAGCCTGGAATCCACAACACTCTCCTTCGTGCAGTGTAGCTATGATGAGTCGCATTCACCTGGCTACGCAGCAAGGGTGGGTACTTATTTCAGTTACATAGTACCTATCGGCCTACAGCCAAAGTACCGACGCTACAGTATGAAGTTTGTTTATGTACCTTCCCTACGCAGTAAAAGCGGTGTGACTGATCACACTGGGAAAGGGAAGAAGGAGGGAAAGGTGAAAGAAAAAGAAAAGAGGTCCATTCTCATCCTTGTACAGGCAAGACAAAAGTCTCTAAAGTGATAAAATACCCTCAAAGGGCTGGAGAGAAGACTCTGCAATTAAGGCACTTGCTTACAAAGCCTAACAACCTGGGTTCAATTCTCCAGTACCCACATAAGGCCAGATGCACAAAGTGGTGCATGTGTCTGGAGTTTGTCTACAGAGGCGGGAGGCCCGGAGTGCCCATACTTACACTCTCCTTTCTTTCTTTTTTTTTTTTTAAATTTATTTATTTGAGAGCGACAGACACAGAGAGAAAGACAGAGGGAGAGAGAGAGAATGGGCGCGCCAGGGCTTCCAGCCTCTGCAAACGAACTCCAGACGCGTGCGCCCCCTTGTGCATCTGGCTAACGTGGGACCTGGGGAACCGAGCCTCGAACTGGGGTCCTTAGGCTTCACAGGCAAGCACTTAACCACTAAGCCATCTCTCCAGCCCTCTCTTTCTTAAATAAGAAATAAACCCTCAAATGTGACATCTAAAGCCATACAGGCATTCTCTAGAAGAACCAAACCAGGAAACCTAACTAACAAAATCAGCAGGTATGGTCACTGTGCTTTTGGACAGTGGTATTATGGCTGGTGGTGCTGGTGGTATTAAATGGTGGTGGCAGTGGAAAGTGTGGTTGTAGTGGGAATGATAGGAATTATGGTGAGTGGTGACTGTTGGTGAGACCAGGTGATGGAAAACTTTCCTAACCTCTGGAAAAGAGCAGAGCTAGTGCATTTCCAAGTGACTATGTGGAGGCTAATACTGCTGGCCCACCCGTGAGCATCAAAACTGGAGAGTGCCCTGCCCAGTCTCAGGGATCCTGGCTTTCCTGGACACGTGACCTGTCATGGCTGTCCTGGGGAGTCCTTCCTCGTCTATAAGCACACTCAGTCTTCTGGGTGAGAGGCTGCCATCTATCCTGTACCCCCTATAGCTTACTTGCCATCTCTTTGCCAGGCTATTCTCAAGAGCTGTCCCTATTGTTGCCTCTCTTTTACTCGTTGTTCCCTTGCCACACACAACAGCAGACCAGCCTGACTGATCCTACCTCCTCGGTCCTTCTTTTAGAGAGGACAGAGCCTGTATTCCCTATTCCCCTAGCACACTACCTTGGCCTGTGTCTCCTGTGACTTGAGGTGCCCTCACTTCCCTGGCTTCCCTAGCTCCTCAGCTCTTCTTTTCTTACCTACCTGGACAGACTGGGGCCTCCTAGGGCTTCACTCTGGCTCCCAACTAGTCATTCTCAGCATTTATTTGACATGTTCAATTTTATGGTTTGCCCAATTTAACAAGAGTACAGGACAAGCAGCCTTCATGGATATATGTATATAACATGTATGTATATTTTTTCTCAGGGCTGTGGATTGAACATGTCTGAGCCAAGGCAAATGATCTACCACTGACCTACATCCACAACCCCACAGATGCAAACACTTTTAGAAAGACAGAGAGAGTGTGTGTGACTCTGCCACGCTGCAGTTTGCCCTAGGTATTGCCCAGCTCAAGAGATAGATGACCCTCCGGATTACAAATTTTGCTTTTATAGGGCTATGTAATCCACACAGTAGCCACAAGAGGGCATTACCACTCTATGTGCCAACAAGGAAACTGAGGCATAGACATACAGTTCCTGGTAGGAGACTTATCAGATCCCAAACTTCACCAACCTCTATGCCTTTCTGTTTCCCCTACTCAATTTACTTATTTATTTATTTAGTCAGTTAGTTAGTTAGTTAGTTGACAGTGATAGAAAGAAGCAGATAGAAAGAGAATGGACGTGTCAGGGCCTCCAGCCACTGCAAATAAACTCCAGATGCGTGCGCTCCCTTGTGCATCTGGCTAATGTGGGCCCTGGGAAATGGAGCCTTGAACCGGAGTCCTTAGGCTTCATAGGCAAGTGCTTAACCACTAAGCCATCTCTCCAGCCCTCTCCTACTCAAATTTTGTGAATGCCCTGGGCAGAGACGGGGGCTCTCCCATCCCATCAGCTTTCAGCCTGCTGCATCCAGCAGCTCTAGACTCACCCTGATGATGCAGATTCTGCCGTGGGAAGTATCCAGGGTGTTGTAAAAGGCCTGTACCACTTCCTGGAACTCCTCAGTGCTCTGTGCCAGGCCCTCTAGCCTGCCCATGGGCCCCTTTGGACTCTGTCCTGACACTGACATGCAGGGAGAGAGGGCATTAGGGTCATGCTTGGGGCACTAGACCAATACCCAGTCCATTCCACCCTCTGCAAGCCCAAGGCACAGACTCACAGGTGTTGCTTGAGGGAAAGGCCAAACTCTGATCCTTGGGGCCAAGAAGGAGTGCAGTTAAGTGGCGGGCTGCACGGGCAGGCTGGGCCCCAAAGCCATGGAGGACAATGCAGTCACCGTGCAGGGCAACACTCACACCATGGCATTGTTCTAGGCGAGCCCAAAGCTCAGCAGGCAGCACACGGCCCTGAAGATTCACTGTCTCCTCCCGAAAATGTGCCTCCAAGGCAGTTGCTAGGGCCTTGTCCAGTTCATCCATATCCTGCTCAAAGGGTGCGTGTACCACCAGCTGGGCCCTGCCACCAATACTCCCATCCAGAGGCTCTTTGGCCTCTAGCAGGGGCTGCTCCAATAGGGAGAGGGCCAGGGCTTGCCTGAGTGCAGTAGCCTCTTCCTGCTCAGCCACCTGGCCTTGAGGATCCAGTGACTGGTGGATGGCCAGCTGCAGTGTGACTTCCTCCTCTAGCCACCCAGAAGCTCTGGTGCTGGGAGCCACAGGTTCCTCCCCAAACTCAGGTGTGGGCTTTTCCTTCTCCAGCCCTGGCAGGGCCTCCTCCTCTGGCTGTTCCTCAGGGTCCTTCTCCCCTAGCTCTGGAGGCATGCAGTCCTCCCCATCTAGGACCTCTAGGGTGGTCAGCAGCTTTCTGACTTCCTCTGGGGGCAGAGAGAAGCTACTGGGTCAGGGATCAGGCCTAGTCAGTGGGCTGGTGGGAAGGACAGGATAAACTGGAATGGATGGAAGATGAAGGTTGAGTCTGTGGATACAGGGTAGGCCTGGGAAGGTCACAAGAATAGGTGGGAATGCAGGGCAGGCAGAGGATTGTCAAAGTCAAGACCTCAGGACATCCCCGGGGAGTCCTACCTAGACTCGTGTTCTCCTGGTCACTGTGGCTGGAGAGGACTTGAAACGCCTCAGTGAGATCTACCTATGGGAAGAGAGTGTCAGGGTCATAGTCTCAGGGAGGGGGTAGAGGCGGCATCTGGGACTGGGTATGAGAAAGGCACTCCATGTCTACCTTTGCAGAGTCTGTGTTCAGTATAGCACTGGCCAGATGGTCTGTCACAAAGACACACTGGAACTGAGCCTCCAGCCCTTGGAGAAGGTGCTGCCCTTCCATGCCCAGCAGGAACCTGGCACTGCCTGGGTGCTTCAGTCTCAGCATGTGACAGCTAATGCTGCCCAGCAGACTCTGTAGCAACTCCTGGGCTGCCTGGCATGGGACTCTGGCTCCACAGAGCTGCAGAACAATAGGGGAGGTTCAATCCACAGGAAAAGTGCCCACCCAGATCCCCAGTGACAGAAGGGGCAAAGTGAGGAAACCTGAGGTGTCACTCACCTGAAAGCCAGCCACATCCATTCCTTCAAGTGGGAAGAGGGCAATGTCATCTAGGCTGGTGAGAAGGTCCTCGTGATAAAGCTGTAGAAAGCGCATGGCGCCTGGCTCCATGGAAACCACCATTTCCACCAGGCCCTCCTGCCCCGGCACTTCTGGGGATCCTGGACCCATGACTTGCCCCAGCAATTCTGTAAAGCTTTCTACTGGGCCCACTGAGTCTGCAGACTCCATGAGACCCTGGCTCATGAACACAGACTGCTCTGGAGATCCAATACCCAGACTTATGGGTCTGTCTTGCTCCAGAGACCCCATGGACCCTGAGTCAACTGGCACAGCTTGCCCTGAAGTCCCCACAAGATTTGCTCTTAGAGAGGCTCCTAATTGTTCTGGTGCCTCTTCAGGGTCCACAGGCAGAGTCTCTACATCTATCAGGACTTCTGCCAGCCCTCCAGCTCCCTGGAGAGTATGCTCAATGGCCCCAGGGCTCTGCGTGGTTGGGTGGTCCCCTGCACCACTGCCCTCGGCAAGCTCCTCTGGTTCCAAGACATCGTAGTGGGGGACAAGGCTTAGCTGGAAGCCGTTCAGCCAATGGTCCTGTTGTAGCACCCGTTCAGCCACTTGGAGGAAGGGAGAAGACAGAAGGCTTGTCAGGTTTCTGGAAGGGAGGTCAGGTCCTACTGGACCCGTCCAGCCCACTCACCCTGCCACTGCTGGAAGGAGACAACTGTGCCCAGTTGCCTGGGCAGGTTGCGCAGGCCCTCCAAGGTGCCGCCACCGCTGCGGCGCTCACTCTCCATGTACAGCTCCAGCAGCAGCATGTCCACAGGAGGGGTACTTGCCACCACACGCACTGCTTGGGTTTGGGGCACCCAGGTCACAGACACTGAGGCCCCATCCAGTCCCACATTCCGGGCCTGCTCCTCCAGGAAATGGACCTCTGTGGGTAGTGTGTGAGTCAGCTCAGGCACCTTCCCTAATTAGCACCTAAGCCCCAGCCCCACCTCTCACCTGCCTCAGAAAGGGGCATTGACAGCTGGACCAGGGCACGATCCTGCCGGGGGCTGTCCAAGGCACGGCAAGCCTGTATTGGGTGCCCCGTGGCACGCAGCAGGGTCTGGACATGCTGCTCCAGGCTCAGGGGTGAAGTGCCAGGTGGCAGTCCTTGGAGAAGCACACGTGCAGGGGCGCGTGGTGGGGCTGATCGCAGACTCAGCCTGGCACCATGTAGCCTATGTTCTGCCTGGGCCAGGACCCTCTCTGCGTCTGTGAGTGGGCACAGCATGTCAGGACTATCAAAGCTGCAGAGCGCTCAGGCTGCCCCTTGGGCCAGCCTTCTCACCTGCAGGCTCTTGAAAGGTAAGGATGCCCCCACAGCCAAGTCTCTGCCAGCTCAACACAGGCCCCCCACCAGAGCGTCGGCGGTTCTCAAAGTAGAGAGTGAGCAGTTCATCCGGCACGTCAGGGGGCAGCCCCTGGAGCTCTACAGCAGCCCCTGTCTCCACCTTCGCCATCACAGCCCTGAGGTGGGACACGTGGGAAGGGAAGAGGCCCACTCCACCCCTTCTGCTCTGCCCGCTCACACTCCTCTAGATGCTCCCCGGCTGTGGCTCACCTACATTCCACACTTAAGCTCCCTCTCTGCCCAGACTAGGACTCCTGCTCCTGCTGGGCAGAAGGCCTGGGACAGGAAAACAAAAGTGAAACTGAAGGGAGGGGAGGAGGAGGGGGGAGGGAGGGGCTAAGCCAGTAGCTGCAGTGAGGTGCTTCCTGCCCAGCTCTAGCCTTTGACCCTTAGGCCACAGGAAATTTCTCAGGCCCTCCTGTGAGCCCAGCCGGCCTAGCATGATGGATGGGTATCCCTTGGCCAGCCTCCATTTCCTCAGCTGATCCCTGTCAATCACTGTACCAGTCGGTGCTTTGCCACTGAGCTATTTCCCCCACTAGATGCTGAGACATCTCGCTGAATGCACGAGGGGTCCAAATCATTGTCCCTCACCCAGGGTCTGCAGACTTCTGAGCAGCAAAGATGCCTCATGGCCGGCCGTCTGTGGCTTCCTCCAGCTCTAACACTCACCAGTCCTTGCATCAAGTTCTACCTCGGCTCTTCTTAGTCATCACCATAACAAAGGCACAGAAGATATGCCTTGCTGACATGCATCCTTGCCACAGAAGGGGAAGTAGAGGCACAGTCAGGACCTAGTAGGTCTCACACCAAGGCTGTGCCTTTTTAAAATTTTATGTTTATTCTGAAATAAATATCACTAGGCTAGTCTTGAATTAGTGGTGATCCTCCCGACTCAGCCTGATGGGTGGGATTACAGGCATAAGCCACCATGCCATGCTGTTTTCTTTTTTCTTTTTAATAATTTTTTGTTTATTTTATTTATTTATTTAAGAGCGACAAAGAGGCAGATAAAGAGAGAGAGGGAGAGAGAGAGAATGGGCACACCGGGCCCTCTAGCCACTGCAAACGAACTCCAGACGTGTGTGCTACCTTGTGCATCTGGCTAATGTGGGACCTGGGGAATCAAGCCTCGAACCGGGGACCTTAGGCTTCACAGGCAAGCACTTAACTGCTAAGCCATCTCTCCAGCCCTATTTCTTTCTGTCTTTCTTTTTTTGTTAAAGACATTTTAGGGCTGGAGAGATGGCTTAGCGGTTAAGGCACATGTCTGTGAAGCCTAAGGACCCAGGTTCAATTCTCCATGTCCCAGGTAAGCCCGATGCACATGGTGGCACATGCATCTGGAGTTCGTTTGTAGTGGCTAGAGGGCCTGGTGTACCCATTCTCTCTCTCTCTCTCTCTCTCCCCCCTTCTCTGTCTCTAATAAATAAATAATAAAATCTTTTTGTAAAAGACATTTTATTTGAGAGAGAGGCACAGAGAAAGAAGCAGAGTGGGTATGGGCATACCAGGGCCTCTTGCCACTACAAAGAAACTCCATACTGGGAGCGAGGGGCATACGCATCTGGCTTTTTGTTGGTACTGGGGAATCGAACTCGGGCTGTCAGGCTTTGCAAGCAAGTGCCTTTAACATCTGAGCCATCTCTCCAGCCCCAGGCTGCTGTTTTCTTCTGACAGGACTCATCACCTTCTAACATACTTGGGCCAATTCCTGCTATAAAGGGCCGGCCATAAATGAGCTGTTAACATGGTCACAGCTTGAAATCAACCATGGTTGGAGTGTTTAAATTAAGGGCCTGTATACAAGCTACATACAGGTCAAGCTGGGCATGGTGGGAATGCTTTTAATCCCAGCACTGGGGAGGCAGAAGTAGGAGGATCGTCATGAGTTTGAGGCCACCCTGAGACTTACAGGTCAGCCTGAGCTAGAGTGAAGCCCTACCTCAAAAACAAAAAAAAACAAAAAAAAACCAACAAAAAAAAAAAACCCTACAGATCAAAGATTTCCTTCCCTAGATGTGCTTGTGGGTACAGGAGAGAGCCTTTTCCCAAACACTGCCCACCCTGGGGAAGGCCAGGGAGGCACTGGAAGGGCCCCAGAAACCCAGGAAACCATCAAGGAGACACCCTTTCTTCTGAATTTAGGAATTAACTCCCTTCCCGGAATAGCGAGCCGAACTGACCAGCACGGGCCAGTGCCTCCGGAGGTCTCCAGGTCCCAGACCCCACCCCAACCTTCAGCCAACGCTGCAGCGACGCGGAGCCCGCCCGGGCCGCAGCACGCCGCCGCCGAGGCCTAGCTGGAGGTCTGCGCAGAAGCTGCCCGCGCCCCGCCCGCCGCAGCCCCACCCGCCGCAGCCCCGCCCCGTCACAAGGCCCGGCCGCGTCTCCCGCTGCAGGCGCCAGCGAACTAGCCGGCCGCCGGCGGGTGCAGGTGCGGACGCCCGGCCATCACCGCGCGGCCGCGCAGCGACGCCGACGCCCCGGCCTGCGGCTCCTCGGCAGCGGTGAGTGCCCGGCCCGTCGCCCGGAGCAAGCCTCCCCTCCGCAGCCCCGCAGCCCCTCGCAGGGTCAGCCCGCCCAGTCGTGCGTAACCGGGGCCGTCTTCGGTCATTCGGTCCGGCCAGGGCGCGCGGCCGGGGTTGGCAGCGGCGGTGGGGGTGGGGAGCCGCGGCGGCCGGGACCGGGAGGGAGGGAGGAGGGGGCGGCGCACTGCGGCGGGTCAGGACCTGACCTCGGCCCGGAGCCCCCGACCCGACCCGGCAGCAGGGCCCCCAGCCCTAGGCGTGCGTTCTGTGGCCGCCGCCCCCTTCCCTTGTCACCCCCACCCTTGCTTTGTTCCTTGCACGCCCTCTGGTCGCTTCCATCCCCCACACACCCCCGCACCCCGCTGTTCCTGGCGTACCCCACTAGCAGACACCCTAGCAGCCAATCCGGGCCTGCCCCTCGCACTGGGAGCGAGGGACATTCGGGCCTCGCGCTTGGGAGGAGGGTCAGGACTCCCGTTGGTCACAGATGGCCTGCGGATTTCCTGGGATAGAAATAGCCGCTAGCGCTGGTCCCGTCAAGCTGCTTAAGGGGCGGGATGTGAAAGGGAGGGCCCGGGCACATCTCCGCGCTCCCCCAGCCCCCTCCTGGCTGAGCTGTGACCCGAAGGGTGCCCTCGGCGGTGAGAAGGCAACTCCAAAGCCCCAGACCCCGGGCTAACAGCCATCAGCCCTTCCCCTCCCTTCCTCCATCCCTAGGTCGGCCTACAGGGGTCCACGCCACTTACTGGTCCCCACCCATCTCTCCTGGCCTCCTTGCTCAGGGACTCCCGCAGCCTAGAACAAAGGTCACAGTCCCCATTTACTGCTGGGTGTCTTAGCAGGTAGGGCAGTCACTGGTCCTCTGAGGGCTAACTGTTCTCTGTTTCTCCTCTAGGGGCAGCTGGCAGAACCTGAGGCCATGTCCCATGAAAAGAGTTTCTTGGTGTCTGGAGACAACTACCCTCCTCCAAACCCTGGATATCCTGTGGGGCCCCAGCCCCCCATGCCTCCTTATGTTCAGCCTCCCTATCCTGGGGCCCCTTACCCACAGCCCCCTTTTCAGCCCTCCCCCTATGTTCAGCCAGGGTATCCCCATGGTCCTAGCCCCTACCCCCAAGGGGGCTACCCTCAAGGCCCTTACCCCCAAGGAAGCTACCCACAGGGGCCTTACCCACAGAGCCCCTTTCCCCCAAATCCCTATGGACAGCCATCACCCTTCCAGGCACAGGACCCTGACTGTGAGTGTGGGAAAAGGTGGGATGGGGCAGGGGTACAACTGCCCTCAAGAACCATTAAACGCAGTCCCTGTGCCCCCAGCACCACGGCATGGGAACTACCAGGAAGAGGGGCCACCTTCCTACTATGACAACCAGGATTTCCCCTCTACCAACTGGGATGACAAGAACATCCGGCAGGCCTTCATCCGAAAGGTGGGGTCCTTGTGCAAGTGGGAGGGACTGGGGGGCAGCAAAGATGGGAGCTCTGAATCGCCCCTTTTCCAGGTGTTTCTGGTGCTAACCCTGCAGCTGTCAGTGACTCTGTCTACGGTGGCTGTGTTCACTTTTGTCCGGGAAGTGAAAGGTTTTGTCCGGGAGAACGTCTGGACCTACTATGTCTCCTACGCTATCTTCTTCATCTCCCTCATTGCCCTCAGCTGTTGTGGGGACTTCCGGAGAAAGCATCCTTGGAACCTTGTGGCACTGGTAACCCCTGAACATGAGGCCAGTTCCCCCCGGGCCAGTGGAACAGGGAAGGGTGTGGGGGGGGGCACAGGGTAGGAGCAGCTCTGCACATCCAGGGCCTGGCGTGGTCCTCTTCTCCCACAGTCAATTCTGACCATCAGCTTGTCCTACATGGTGGGCATGATCGCCAGCTTCTACAACACAGAGGCGGTCATCATGGCTGTAGGCATCACCACAGTCGTCTGCTTCACAGTGGTCATCTTCTCCATGCAGGTGAGCCCCACCCCCACCCCAGGCAGAGCTGCAGCCCCAGGGCCCCTAGCCTGTCCCAGGCCTGGGCACCCACATCCTCTGCTGCTCCTGCTTCTCATTCCAGACCCGTTATGACTTCACCTCGTGTATGGGCGTGCTCCTGGTCAGTGTGGTCGTGCTCTTGATCTTTGCCATTCTCTGCATCTTCATCCGGAACCGCATCCTGGAGATCGTGTACGCCTCACTTGGCGCCCTGCTCTTCACCTGCGTGAGTGACGGGTGGCAGGCCTTTTCCAGGGAGATGCTGGGGTGAGTGGGTATGCTCTTTCCTGGCACTGCCATGTTTTCACCCCCCAGTTCCTGGCAGTGGACACCCAATTGCTGCTGGGGAACAAACAGCTGTCCCTGAGCCCAGAGGAGTATGTGTTTGCAGCACTGAACCTGTACACGGACATCATCAACATCTTCCTATATATTCTTACCATCATTGGCCGTGCCAAGGAGTAGTGCCAGCTCCCCAATGAGGTGGCATGGCTGGTCCGGACCCTGCCCCTGGCATGGCAGTGCCATCTGTACTTCCCTCTCTCTGGTCCGCAGGCATGGCCTGGGACAGAAGGAGCCCCTGTCCCACCCTTGTGTATGTACACTGCAAATACTTAATTTGAACCTGCTGTGGTCACAGCATGGCCCCTTTTAGCCTTCTTGCCCCTGACGAGGGGCAATGGGACTGCATTTGTGTGACACCACCTGTCCAGTCATTGTTGCATGAGCCCTGTCTGCCAGCCCACCCCAGAGTCTGGGAGCACCACCAGGTCTTAGAAGATAGGGATCGAGCCAAGAGCCGAGGGTGCACGTTTTTCCTCCAGTCCCAGCTCCCCCGGCATAGAGTACCCTCTTTTCCTCCCCACCTTGCCCTCTGGGGGGACATGCAGGGTGGAGTCTCACTCCTGTGCTGAGCCCTGAGAGCAGAGGGGATGGCATGTTTCAGGGGAGGAGCTGTCTTCTCATGCTGTTGGAATTAAAATTCCAATAAAGGGTACCTTCTGCTCTCTGTTCTCGTCTCACTTCACTGCCACTTTTTGTTGTTGTAATTTTTTGGTTTTTTTGAGGTAGGATCTTGCTCTAGCCCCAGAATTCACTATGTAGTCTCAGAGTGGCCTCGAACGCATGGCGATCCTCCTACCTCTGCCTCCCACATGCTGGGAGTAAAGGCGTGCGCCACCATGCCCTGCTCGCTGCCTTTGTCTCTGTGAGGTGTAAAGGCTGCAAACCCTTCACCCTGGCTGCACATGAGCCCAGGACGGGCACTGACATTGGAGCTTAATGACAGGAGCTAACCCTTTCTCTATGCTTCCATCACCTCCCTTGCCATCTTACCAGCAGCATTTCTTTCTTTCTTTGTTTTTCGAGGTAGGGTCTCGCTCTAGCTCAGGCTGACTTGGAATTCACTATGTAGTCTCAGGGTGATCTTGAACTCACAGTGATCTTCCTACCTCTGCCTTCCAAGTGCTGGGATTAAAAGTGTGTGCCACCACACACAACTTACATTTCAAAATGTGTATTGGGATCTGAGCGGGTGGACAGAGACCTGAGATACCTGGGCATGGTGCCAGCCATATGATGGGAAGTAGCCTGGCGCCATGTACCACTCCATCTTGAGGATGACATAGTATAACAATTGGTCTTGTGAGCTCCTTACATCTCTGCCCAGAGGCCACCAACATGGCTCATTGACATAACCCTGACAGAGATAAGGCTCTGCCAGGCAAGCTCCTTGGCCTCCCCCTGACACATGGTACCAGACCCTCAGGCCTAGGCTCAGCCTGTTCTGCAACCCTCTCTTTGCTCTTGCCACATCCCTGGAGCCTCACCCACTCAGCCCCCTGGCTATGTAACCCACTGTCTGAATCCTCACCCTCCTGTCAAAGGTCCCTTGATGCCTAGAGCACAATTCTGTCTGACCCTCCAGGCTCCTGTACCTCAGGGTCAGGCCAGTCTTGACCCTGTGCCCTGCCTTCCTGAGGATGCTACATCCAGCTTGACATGGGAACCTCCCCAGGGCTCCTGCTCCCCTCCAGTCTATGTGTGTATGCTTGCTTAACTGGCACCAGGACCTCACATACATGAATATGAATGTACTTGCACCCACACCCCACAGACCATCCAATGTCCACGGGCCCCTCAGCTGTAAAGCCACAAGTACCTTCCCCAAACCTGGGGCTCTGTGAATGTACTTGCACCCACACCCCACAGACCATCCAATGTCCACGGGCCCCTCAGCTGTAAAGCCACAAGTACCTTCCCCAAACCTGGGGCTCTGCATTATCTTCCCCAGGCCAGAAGTGGCTGTCCCCTTCATCTTACCTCTTCCCCCATCCACCCTCCTCTGCCTCTTTTAGACCAATTCATGACTACCAACCCTCCACCAAACTGTGAGGTGTGAGCTACCAGTCACGTAGCCCACCTACCTAAGACCCTCTTACCTGGTACCCACAGGATGAAGCCCACATTCCTTAGTATGTCCCCAGCTGTCATCTGCCCACTGGCTGTTCCAGCTGCCCTCCTACTTTCAGCTCCAGCCCTGACCTCATACAACTAAAGTCACAAGAAGGCTTCACCTTGCAGGGCTGTCACTATTCACAGCCCTCCTCCAGGGACAGGGATGCACTATCAGGGGCCCCTTCAAGTTCACCTGACTCTGCAACAGCTAACAGTCAACTGCTGAGTACCACCCAGGTGATATCCCCCGCCTCCTTCTATCATATCCTTGAACAGGTCCAGTTTCTAGTACAAAATGCTGTGCCAAGTCTTTGTAAGCATGCTGACTAGAAGGGGCCAGCATAAGGGTGGGGATCTTGCTCAATGGATAAGATTTTGCCTAACATGTGCAAGGCCCTGGGTTTGATCCTCATAACAGAAAAAAAGGAAGGGAAGAGGGGGTGGGGAAATTATTAGAGAGGAGAGGAGAGGGAGGAGTGGGGGAAAGGACATGAGATTCCTCAGAGTTTCATACCAAAGAGGAAAGACCATGACATGGTCAGGAACGTCCTGGTAGGAGGAGGAGACCAGGCAAAATCACAAAGGATAGTCAACAGGCCAGCGTTTCCTGAGAACATCCAAAGACAAACTTGACTGACAGATGGGGTTTCCTGGGGACAGCTAGGGTCTGGAGGTGAAAGCCAGGGCCAGGGGAACGGAAGCAAAGGCCCTACTCCAAGAAAATAGTCCAGGGCCAAACAGAAGGGATTGGACATGTTTTGGAAGTGAAGGTCTCTCAGTAGGTGCCACTGGCTGGGTTTGTATTCAAGAAAATAAACCCAGAAAGGGGGGTGCAGGAGGTCTGTGGCTGGGTCAAGGGAAGAAAGCAGGAGAGAAGCTACTGAGATGTGCCAGAGAGAACTGTAAACAGAGAACAGATCAGTGCTACAGAGTGTACTTTGGTAGGACCTCCACCCACTGAGAAAGGCAAGTGAAATGAGCTCCTGAGGCTAGGTGGTTGAATAGGTAGGAGTGCTCACATGGGTACATGAAGCTGTATGAACTCAGGTCACAGTAGGGATTTTTCAGGTAAGAAAGATGAGGAGGTCCAACACTTGAGAGACAGCCTACCCTATCTGCAAGGCCTTGGTGCAGCTAGGAGTTGGCCTGGCACTCATAGATAGAGGGATTGGTGTTTTTAGGAGCTGGCCTGGAGCTCACAGATAGAGGTCTCAATGTGCTGTCTAGAAGTCAAAACAATTTCACAGAACATTGACAGCAGGCCTGGTCACTCTGTTACCATAATGGAAAAGACAAAAACAAGGCCCCTCTGTAATCATGTCTAAACACAGACAAAAGATAGGTATTGCTCCAGCCTTAAAAAGGACCAAGCTGACCCTGTCCTGTGTCTATAATCCATGTATTCACTCTTGCCTAGGTGGGCAGTAATCCAACGTGGCCAACCATTGGGGTGCCAGGGTGTGTTCCAGGAAACAAGCACTGACAGGGTTAACTATACTAAGACCAAAGAAGGTGATCCATTTTTCAATTAAAAACACTTATTTGCATAAGTAATAATTTAATCCACTTGTTTTCAAGATTAAACAACATGACTGGAATGTGTGGAATAATATGTTCACATGTCTACCACAGCCCCACCCTGCCATTGGTACCTGCTGAAAAGCACAGTGAGGGGTAAGCTCTGGACCCACATCCTTGAGGCTAGCACAGGTGCCTCAGGTATGTGCTGCCTGTGGCTCACCAGGGCTACTGATCAGCATCTATGGGTTGGAAGTACCTTCAGAGCAAGAACTGTGATCTGAGTTTTAACACAGTCCAGCACCTGGTACAGACAGACCTGGCAAGTCACAGCATCACATATGGAAGTAATGTTTACACTGCATGAACAATAGATCAGTCATTTGTCCATCTTGCATAAAGATATTATAGGAGTTTATATACAATATCTGTCATGCATTAAGAGCTACTGAGGGGTCTGGAGAGACGGCAGTTAAGGCACTTGCCTGCAAAGCCTTAAGGGCTCTTGTTTGACTCTCCAGGTCCCACATAAGCCAGACACAGAGTGACGCAAGCGCACAAGGTCGCACATGTGCACAAGGGGGCACACACTTCTGGAGTTCGATTGCAGTGGCTGGAGGCCCTGGCCTGCCAATTCTCTCACTCTCATTCTTGCTTTCTCACATTAAGAAAAGGGGGGGCATGGGCTGGAGGGATGGTTTAGCAGTTAAGGCACTTGCCTGCAAAGCCAAAGGACTCAGATTCGATTCCCCAGGACCCACATAAGCCAGATGTACAAGGTGGCTCATGCATCCGGAGTTCATCTGCAGTGGCTACAGGCCCTGGTGCACCCCTTCTTTCTCTCTCTCTTTCTCTCTCTCCCTACCTATTTCTGTATCTCTCTTTCAAATAAATAAATAAAAATAAAATGTTTTTTAAAAAAGGGGGAGCCAATCTGTTGGGCTTGCCTCAAGGAAAAAAAAAAGCTACTAGGGGGCTGGAGAGATGGCTCAGCAGTTACAGACACTGGCTTGCAAAGCCTGACACCACAGGTTTGATTCCCTAGTTCCCATGTAAAACCATAAGTGGCACATGCATCTGGAGTTTATTTGCAGTGGCCAGAGGCCTTAGCACACCCATTCTCTCTGCATGCAAATAAGTAAAAAAAAAAATGTTAAGTGACTAAGCATTTCAAAATATAGGTCTATATGACTAGACACCAAGAGGAAAAATGTCATTAATAGTCCTGGAGATGACTCAAATTGGATATAAAACAAGGTCTTTAATATAAATATGATTATTCTGAGCATGGTGGCACACACCTTTAAGCCCAGCATTGGGAGGCAGAAGTAGGAGGATTGTTATGAGTTCGAGGCCACTCAGGTCAGCCTGGAGTAGAGCAAGACCCTACCTCAAAATAATTTTTTAAAAATCAGATTAAGCCTTTTTTCAGTTGGGGAAGCAAGGTCTCAATATGTAGGCCAGGCTGGCCTTAAACTCATGATCCTCCTGCCTTAGCCTCAACTGAGCATTCTCTTTAAAAAAAAAATGTTTTTATTGCTGGGCATGGTAGCACATGCCTTTAATCCCAGCACTCAGGAAGCAGAAGTAGGAGGATTGCCATGAGTTCAAGGCCAGCTTGAGATTACATAGTGAATTCCAGGTCAACCTGGGCTAGAGTGAGACCTTACCTTGAAAAATATATATATCTTTGTATATAATTTTTACATAGTTGTAGATATTTGCAAAATTTTTATATAGATATAGATATTTGCAAGCAGAGAGAGACAGATATATAACAAGGGCATGCCAGGACCTCCAGCCACTACAAATGAACTCCAGATGCATATATCACCCTAAGTCTGGCTTTTCGTGGGCACTAGGGAATTGAGCCTGAGTCATCAGGCCTTGTATGCAAATGCCTTAACCACTTAGCCATGTCTCCAGCCCTCAACTGAGCTTTGGCTTTTTTATTTTGTGGTGCAGGGAATTGAACTTACAGACTCATACATACTAAACAAGTACTCTATCACTGAATTACATTCCCAAGGCCTCTTTTCACTTAAAAAAATTATTTGTTGGCTTAGCAGTTAAAGCATTTGCTTGCAAAGCCTAAGTACCCCGGTTTGATTCCCCAGGACCCACGTAAGCCAGATGCACAAGAGGGTGCGTGCATCTGGAGTTTGTTTGCAGTGGCTAGAGGCCCTGGCGCACCCATTGTCTCTCTCTCTGCTTCTCTGTCTCAAATAACTAAATAAGTAAAATATTAAAAAAATAAAAAAAATTATTTGTGGGGCTGGAAAGATTGCTTAATGGTTAGGGCACTTGCGTGCAAAGCCAAAGGACCCAGGTTCAACTCCCCAGGACCCACATAAGCCAGATGCACAAGGTGACACATGCGTCCGGAGTTGGTTTACAGTGGCTGAAGGCCCTGGTATACATTCTTTCTCTGCCTCTGTCATCTCCCCCCAACCCCGGTACAATCTAAAATTTATTTGTACGTGGAGGGGTGTGCACACATGCCATGGCAAGGATGTGGAGGTCAGATAACAACCTCAAGGTGTCTGTCCCTCCTTCTACCTTATTAATATTTTATTTTTATTATGAAAGAAAGAGAGAAAATGGGCACACTAGGGACTGTAGCTACTGCTAACGGACTCCAGACAGATGCACCATGTTCATCTGGCTTATATGGTTTCTGGGGAATCTAACCTGGGTCCTTAGGCTTCGCAGGCAAATGCCTTAACTGCTAAGTCATCTCTCCAGTACTGCTTCTACCTTTTTAGAGACAGTGTCTGTCTTGTTCTTTTCTGTGTGGGCCATTGTGAGCTTATGGATTCTCCTGGCTCCATCTCCTACTGCAGCAGGTGCCTTGGGGTCACAATGACCACGTGGCATCGCTCCACTTTGGCTTTATGAGGACACTGGAGAGGAGCAAACTTGGGTCAGCAGGTTTGCAAGTTAAGCAATGTTAACCACTAGGCCATCTCCCTGGCTTTCTTTTATTTTATTTTTTGAAATAAGGTCTCACTTATGTGTGCCCAAGCAGGCTTTGAGCTCACTTTATAGCCCAGGCAGGCCATCAACTTGTAATCCTCCTGTGTTGGCCTCCCAGAAGCTGAGATTATGGCATGCACCATGAGACCAGTGGCAATCCTCCTACCTCTGCCTCCCGAGTGCAACACCATGCCTGGCTATGTTTGTTTGTTTGTTTGTTTGTTTGTTTGTTTGTTTTGTAGGGTTTCACTCTAGTCCAAGCTGACCTGTAATTCACTATGTAGTCTTTGGGTGGCCTCGAACTCATGGAGATCCTCCTACCTCTGCCTCACGAGTGCTGGGATTAAAGGTGTGTGCCACCATGCCTGGCTCAAATTAAGCTTCTTTAATGAAAAAAAGTATAATTAACTAGAGTTGGGGAGCATGGCTCATCTCTGATGTTTTTTTGTTTGTTTGTTTTTTGTTTTTTGTTTTGTGAGGTAGGGTCTCATTCTAGCCCAGGCTGACCTGGAATTTACTATGTAGACTCAAGGTAGCCTTGAACTCCTGCACAAGGTAACACATACATCTGGAGTTCATTTGTAGTGGCTGGAGGCCCTGTTGCACTCTTTCTCTCTGCCTCTTTATCTCTCCAATAAATAAATAAAATTATTTTTTTAAAGATAGCCAGCAAGCCCTAGGGATCCTCATGTCTTTTTTTTTTTTTTCCTCATGTCTTCTTTACTCCCCAGCACTGGGGTTACAGGTGTGTGTCACCACTGCCACCCAGCATCTTCATTTTGTAAAAATGTATTTATTTATTTAAGAAAGAGTGAGAGAGAGAAAGGGAGAAGCAGATACATAGAGAGAGAATAGGCATGCTAGGGCCTTCAGCCATTGCAAACTCCAGATACATGCACCACCTTATGCATCTGGTTTACATGGGTACTGGGGACTTGAACCTGCATCTCTCAGCCAGCATTTGTTTGTTTTTTGGTTTTTTAAGGTAGGATCTCACTCTAGGCCAGGCTGACCTGGAATTCACTAGGTAGTCTCAGGGTGGCCTCACACTCATGGTGATCCTCCTACCTCTGCCTCCCAAGTGCTGGGACTAAAGACACCCCGCTTCACCAGTATGTTTTAGCTGAGCTCCTGGGATCCAAACTCAAGTCCTCATGCTTGCACAGCAGACATTTTACTGACTGAGCCATCTCCCCAGCCCCTTCTTGTTGCTTTTCACAAAGCATTTTTAAGAAACATTTTATTTGCCGGGCATGGTGGTGCATGCCTTTAACCTCAGCACTCGGGAAGCAGAGATAGGAGGATTGCCATGAATTTGAGGCCACCCTGGGTCAGCCTGAGCTAGAGTGAGACCCTACCTCGAAAAACAAAAACAAACAAACAAAAAAACATCAGAGATGAGCCATGCTCCCCAACTCTAGTTAATTATACTTTTTTTCATTAAATAAATAAAATTATTTATTTATTTATTTGAGAGATAGTGAAAGATATAGACAGAGAGTAAATATGGGCATGCCAGAGCCTCCAGCCACTGCAAATGAACTCCAGATGCATGTGCCACCTTGCGCATCTGGCTTTATGTGAGTACTGGGGAATTGAACCAGGACCATATGGCTTTACAAGCCAGTGCCTTTAACTGCTGAGCCATCTCTCCAGCTCCTCACAGAACATTGTTTAGAGGGCAGCAAGGATGGGAAGAGCTGGGGAGATAGTACCTATGCCAGCAGGGTAGTAGTCAGCCAGAAGAAAGCAGGCTCACACTAGGACCTGTTAAAAGTGTGTGGTTAGGATTCCAGAATTTGAGGCTCTGTCTTAGTCAGTTCAAGACTTTATAACAAATTGCCACACACTAGGCAGCTTAAATAACATACCTTTGTTTCTTACAGTTCTTGAGGCCACTGGAGACAGAAAGACCGTTGGGGCTTGTTGGTTAGCCATTGTAGCCCTCTCAGGAAGCTCCAGGCCAGTGAGAGACCCTGTCTCCACAAAGGTGGACAAGGGCTGGAGAGATGTCCTAGCAGTTAAGGTGCTTGCCTACAAAGCCTAAGGACCCAGGCTCAATTCCCCAGGACTCACGTAAGCCAGATGCACAAGGTGGCACATGCATCTGGAGTTCATTTGCAGTGGCCTGTTGTGCCCATTCTCTCTCTCTTTCTCTCTCTCTCTCTCCCTCCCTCTCTCTCAAACAAATAAATTAATTAAACTTAAAAATTTTTTAAAAGCTGGCCATGGTGACGCATGCCTTTAATCCCAGCACTCAGCAGGCAGAGGTAGGAGGATCACCGTGAGTTCGAGACCACCCTGAGAATACAGAGTGAATTCCAAGTCAGCCTGGGACAGAGTGAGACCCTGCCTCAAAAAACTAAATTAATAAATAAATAAATTTTAAAAATTAAAAATAATGGTGGATGGTACCTGAGAGAAACCACCGAAGGTTGTCCTCTGGCCTCCACATGTAAGTGCACCTGCACATACATATGCACCCAGCCACCCATACACACATGCATGCATACACACACACGTTTCTGTGAGTGTGTGTGCACACATGCAGAAGTCAAAGGACAGCTTGAGGCGTCCATCTTTGCCTTCCACCTAGTTTGAAGCAGGGTTTTTAGATGTTTACCATTGTGTGTGCCAAGCTAGCTCTATGTGCCACGCTAGCTGGCCTACAAGTTTCCAGGATTCTCCTGCCTCTTCTCCCATCTTGCTGTAGGAAGGCTGGGATTACAGATGCTGGATATAGTGTCCAGCTTTTTTTCGAATATTTTATTTATTTATTTTAGAAAAAGAGGCAGAAAGAGAAAGAGAGAAAGAATGGGCATGCCAGGGCCTCCAGCCACTGCAAATGAACTCCAGGTACATGTGCCACCTTGTGCATCTGGCTTACATGGGTCCTGGAGAATCGAACCTGGATCCTTTGGCTTTGCAGGCAAGCACCAACTGCTAAGCCATCTCTCCAGCCCCTGGTGTCCAGCTTTTATTTGGGACCTAGGGATCTGAACTCTAGTTCTCACTGAGCCCTCTCCTCAACCCTGAAATTTAAAAAAGAAGAAAAAAAAAAAACTGTGGACAAGAGAACACTTCTACTGGAGAAGTGAAGAAACCTCATTGTTATAGGCCTAGTACTGAGGTAGTCTCAATAGACACTATCATAAATCCAGGGAACTTCTGATTTGCAAACTCCCCCTGTAGTATCTGGTGTAAGAAATTGGTCAGGACTTCAAAGTTCAACTGTGCTGGGGGCTGGAGAGATGGATCAGTACTTACAAATCTGTCAGCTTGGGTTTAATTCCCCCAACACCCATGAAAAGCCAGATGCAAAGTGGTACAAGCATCTGGCATTCGTTTGTTTGTAGGAAGGGACCCTGGATGTGTCCATGTACACACTCACACACAAATAAATCAATAAAATAAAACAAAACCACAAGCATAAGCACAGCTATTGGCCCTTTGCAGGAGGCAACCATCTGGTTGGCCTTTGAAAATATACCAACCTGTATGCTATCTATGCCAAACATATACCAAATATGCCAAAAGACATCTGCATACGTAGAGAATGTGCTTCAGAATCCATCATGGCGTATGTGGCGGTGCCTGCCTGTAATCCCAGCATTCTGGAGGCATAGGGAAGGAGCTCAGGAGCTCAAAGTTATTCTCAGCTACATATTGAGGTCAACCACCGTATCTAGCATACAACAGTCAATACATGTCAGCTGTGACCTTCTCACTGTCTGCACAATAATGCAACACCAGAGAGGCATTTCCACCACATCCAGTGGAGCACTGACAGTCAAGGGCCCACTGAGTCTGCAGAAGCACAAGCTGGATGAATCCCTCCAAGGAGCTCCTGTCAGCAGCAGGGAATGACAGATAGTGAGGATCACAGAGCAGACGGACTGAGGTGGTCACACGACCGGCATGGCTTGTATTGTGTTGGTCATGCACATGTCCCAGGGGACACCTCTCGGCACAGCACGGCCCAGCCATGGAAAGGGAAGGAAGGGGACAGGCATGAAGGCAGTGCTCCAGTTCCTCAGCAACTTCATGCCTTGAAGGGATGGCTTAAGAAGCTTGCTAAACCTGCCAAGAATTTCAAGCCAAAAGGGGAGCAAAGATCCCTGAAGGATCGCCAAGCTAGAATGCTGAACTGAATCCAATGAAGCAAATTTGAATGGGGACAAACTGTGCAAAGCCAGTGACCCGAGACCAGGGAAAACAGATCTGACTCAGCATTTGAGAGTGGGACAGCACTGAGGTCTGTTCACACTGACTTCCTATAGTGCCCATGAGGAAAGCAAATCCTGGTTGGACGCTGAGAGGTTCTTCTTACTCCTGCAGGTCCCACCTCCCTGCGGTTGACACCCCTGGCCTATTCTCAGACAACACGTCCAAGAGCCCAAATGAGCCAGATTGAAAACAACACAGAAGAACAGCTATCACCTCACTCCTTGGACTCTTGCCCCCAAATGTGTCATCAAAAGGGATATGGATAAACTTTCAGATAAATTCCTTACTCCAAACCTCCATTTTTCTCTGCCCCAAATTCAAACCCACTAGATTTGGATACCAAAGGTGATTTTGAATATACTCAGTAATAGAAATAATAAGGTAGGCTGGGGAGATTGCTCAACAGTTAAGGGCTTGCTTGCAAAGCCTGCGGTTTGATAGCCCAGTACCTACCTAAAACCATATGCCCAAGGTGAAGCATACATTTGGAATTTGTGTGCAATGGCAAGAGGCATGCCCATGCTCTCTTCCTCCCTCCCTCTCCCTTTCTTCCTCTTTGGATAGGAGAGAGGGCAGATGGTCACAAGTACAGAAAGGAGACCAGAGGGCAGCTCAATGCCAGGAGAAACCTAGATACTTGTTGAGGCCCTCCACTGTAAACTGAAACTCTAAGGAGAGGCTGGCTAGAGGCTGGGGCAAGCACTATAGTCTTTCCTGGCACTAGGCTGCAAGAAGGAAGGGCCTTGGGAATGAAGCTCCACCACAGCTTTGCCCACACCCTTTTCATGTAGGTGACCACTGAAAAGGCGTCTCTGTTCCTGTCTCCTTTTTACCTTCCCACTCAACTTGCCAGAACCATTGAATCTAGAGTTGCTCAATGAGCCATCCAAGTAGCCTTCCACACACCATTAATGACTTTCAAATTGTCAGAGCAGGTGTACTGTTTGATCTTCTCTCCTTATCCCAGAAGCAATTAGGTAACATTTCTACTTCATAACCGTGAAATGCCTTCTGCATGTGGCTTTGCTGGCCCAGCTTGCTCAGGTCTTCTGTAGGGGCTTGCCCCTCAATGTCTTTTTAAAAATTTTATTTATCTGGGAGAAGAGAACATATGGGTGTGCCAAAGCCTCTTGTCACTGCAAACAACTCCAAGTGCCTACATCCCTTTGTCCATCTGGCTTTACAGGGGCACTAGGGAATCAAACCAGGGCTTTACACCCAAATGCTAAACCAGCTCCCCAGCCCCTGACCCCAACCATGCAGCCTTTTTCTGGCTCTTCTAAGTACAAGGGGCTTCTCATTCATGACTGCTTCTGGCTGGTCTCATCCTTCAAACAGCTTCGCTTGCTGTCTAGAAGTCAGCGTTCCTAAAATGTATCTTCCCAGCTCATACAGCAAGTTCTAACCATCTGCTTCCTTGACATATCTTCTGACCTCACGATCTCACAGCACATTTAAACTTAATCTAGACTTGGTCTTCCTCCCTCTTTGGGTTGGCATAGCTGCTGTCCTTCTACCCATGCCAGAAACTGCAAGGCCATTGTGCCCTCACCTTCACCTTCATTCCAAAGGACATCCCATCCAATGCCTCCATTTCTAATCTTTTCCCACTTTCCTCACCTCCAGAGAACTGCCCACATCCAAGCTACCCTCACTGCTCGTTTGGATGGCTGCTGTAGCCTCCTTTCTACGCACCATTCACTAGTTCTTTCCTCCTTAGTGTGCTCTCACACTCCCTTCCTTAAAGCCTTTCTAGGTCAACATCAGTCTCTGTCATGCCCTTTGCCCCCGTCCTCCTCCAGCATGTAGGTCCACCCTCCTCACCCACAGTTCCAGCATTCCTGCTATCCCTGTTGCATAGCATTCTCCCCCACAGCCTCTGCAATAGCTGTTCCTTCTGCTAGAAAACTCTTCCTACATCTGATACTCATCATCTCCATCTCAATTGTCGCTTCCTCGGGGAAGGCTGCCCTGATCCAATTGGATCCAACCCACCCACCACATTATCTCCCAGCATTCATCACAGGGGTGACTCAACATTTACATGTGTTCATTATGAACATCCAGCTCACAGAGCCTCCCAAGTATGCATAAGGTTGATAAGGCAGGGCCCGTGACTGCTATGACTGGCACAGAACCCCCAGTTCCCAGCACAATGCCTGCCACAGATGGAGAAGCACCAGCACAAGAGGAAGCAGAGATTATTTATTCATCCCAGAGTATTCATATTAAGGATTTTGCTAAGTCCTTCAACTGCTTGGATGAGGCTCACTTTATGATTGGAGGTGATCTCTACTTAAAGTCAACATTGTGTAGATGTGAACTACAACTACAAAATCTCTTCACAGAAATCTAGACCAGCTTCTGCCCTAGATTACCAAAACTGACACAGAAAATGTAACCATCATAGATGGCATCAACTCAAGAAGATGCCAACTGTGGGATGAAACTGTGATAAGCTAATTTCCACATGCTGGAGGGAAGCCCAGCCCAGCAGAGGTTTTTTATCAAGGTGGAGGGTAGAATGAAGAGAACGTGAGCTTGGTCCTCAGGCACTCTAATCTCTGAAGCCAGAGTGCCTCAGGATTACTGCCTAGAGTGTCAGAGGCAGGGGCTGACCCCCCCATTGTGAGGTCCAGATAGAATGCTCAGCTCAGACGCCCCCCTCCCCCGTTGGTCTCTTCTTCCTCATCTTCACTCTCTACCAGAGTCTGCTCACTGGACTCTGGCCTGGGCCTGGACTTCACACTCCTCTGTGATCCATGAAGAAGAGACTTGAGAGAAGATGGTCCCAGAGCCAGTGGAGGTCATGAGGATCCCTAGACTCCTAAGGTCGGCCACAGAGTTTTCTGATGACGGACTTAAGAAGAGGGAGTTCCATAAGGACTTAGACCTGAGTTCCTGAAATTAGAAGAGGGGGAGCTGTCTTGAGTTCTTGATTGGTGGTTCTAGCAGGAGAAGTCAGCTACTTACATGTCCTTGCCTGAAGAGCAGTCCTCCTCTATCAGGGAACATTGCCCTCTTCTACCAAGTGCAAACCTTCGGGAGAGACACATGTGGAACAGTGAAGGAGGGGACACCCTCCTAGCCAGTCACATCAACCCAATCGACCCTGGCAATCAATGGATGGCAGATGTCTCTGCCCTAGCACTTGCACATCTGTTTGGATTCTTGTAGGGCTGAGGTCAGATTCAAGGCACAGAGGTCCAGGTGCAAATGGGTCATCAGAACTGGAAACACCAAGCTCTGGAAAGTGAGTGCTTGGATGATGGGATCCCTGCGGTCCAACAAGGGAAAGGGCCAGAGCTCCTGTGGCCAGAAGAAAACAAGGGCCAATGTCCAGGCATCCAAGATACAGCCTCCTCAGGAGCAGTCAACAGGTTAAGTCTAGGGATGCCCAGTATCACAAGGAAAGGTCTCCCTGCCCAGGAAGGTAGAGTGGTGAGTTCTTACTCAGCAAATATTCATGGTTACCCACCTACATCAAATTGATCCCCCTGCTGGACGCTGCAGGAAAGAGGCATGGCCGTCACTGTGAAGCCAATGAACTGCATTGAGAGGACTGTAAGAAACGAGGTCAAATGCTGTGACAGAGGACTCCTCTGCTGCGGAAGCCCAGCGACAGCAATTAGCTAGAGCTAGGAAGGGAGCTTTGCAGAGGAGGAGCCTTGACAGTGAAACTGTCCAGACAGAAGGGATCAGGACGTTCCGAACAAAGCAAAGCCTGTGCACAGGCCTGGAGCACAGAGAACTGAGCCTGCCTGAGCAGAGGGGAAGGAGGAGGGCACAACCTCTGACCTCACAATACCCAGGGCCCGCTGGGCCACCCTTGCAGACTCTGGTACCCTCTTCTAGCCCGGGCAAGGCCCGGGGCCCTGGGCAGCCTCCAGGTGCAGTGCCCTCTTGGGCCGTGCCCTCTCCACTGCCCTGGGGTATGTCTCTACTCACCAATTATGAGGGACTTCGGCATCAGATAGAGAGGCTGGTGCGGGAAAACGAGGAACTGAAGAAGCTGGTGCGGCTCATTCGGGAGAATCACGAGCTCAAGTCTGCCATCAAGACGCAGGCAGGCAACTTCAGCATCAGCGGGTTTTCCAGCGGGCTTGGTGAGGCGGCGGCGGGCCCCTCCCCACACCAGGGTAACTACCAGGCCGGGTCTAAGCCCCCACACACACACCAGGGTAACTACCACACTGGGTCTAAGCACCCACACACACACCAGGGTAACTACCAGGCCGGGTCTAAGCCCCCACACACACACCAGGGTAACTACCAGGCCGGGTCTAAGCCCCCACACACACACCAGGGTAACTACCACACTGGGTCTAAGCACCCACACACACACCAGGGTAACTACCAGGCCGGGTCTAAGCACCCCCACACATCAGGGTAACTACCAGGCCAGGTCTAAGCCCCCACACACACACCAGGGTAACTACCAGGCTGGGTCTAAGCCCACACACACACCAGGATAACTACGAGGCCAGCTGCTCTAAGGCCAGTGGGGAGGGGAGGGTGAAGTTGAATAGAGAGAGGGAAAATCGGTGTGGCAGTTTCTGGAAATCAGGAAGGGAGAGTTCAGATCCTAACAAACATGGAGGACAATGGCCCCAGCAGGTGAAGGCAGGAAGAGACTTACCTGATGAGAGAAACCCCTGCCCACATTCCTACCCTTAACCTAGCAGCACCAGAGACTGAAACTGCCCAGGTCTGGAATCCATACCCTGCCCTGGAGGGTCTAATATGTTACCACCCTTTAGTCTTCCTACCCCTGTCTCCCATCCCTTGCCTTCAGCCTCCTCCAAACCCTATCTTTCTCCACATTACTCTCCAGTTGGAGCTATCCGAATGCTGAGTGGAGAAACCAGGACTGAAACTAGAGGTTTGGCATTTGTTAGTGGTGACAGAAGCTCTGGGGCTGGAGATGGTCAGAGCAGAGACAAACAAACAAAGAGGTTACAGGTGTGCACAGCTGAACATCAGTTGGAGTGATCGACACTATGTCAGTGCAGGATTGGGAGTTGATGTGGAGTGCATTCAAAGACACAGAAGTGACACAAGCCACAGTACTGAGAGTGACAACAGGAAGGAAAGGCTGAAAGAATGGAAAGTTGCAGGCAGAGTGGTCACCATGGACGAGAATGGGAGAGGAAGTTCTTAGAGCAGCAAGAGTGTGGTCATAGGAGCCTGGCTGACACAGATTAGCAGTGTGTATACAAGTGAGGAAACACTGGTTGCATAATATTCGCTACCCTCCCTAAACAGTCTTCCCTTTGTAGAGAAGGTTGCAATCCTTCCTGTTCATGGTGAACTTTTTTAAAAAATATTTTATTTTTATTTATTTATTTATTAGAGACAGAGAGAGTGAGAATGTGCACGCCAAGGCCTCTAGCCACTGCAAACAAACTCCAGACACATGTGCCACCATGTGCATCTGGCTTAGATGGGTCCTAGAGAATCAAACCGGGGTCCTTAGGCTTTGCAGACATGCTCCTTAACCTCTATCTATCCAGCGCCCATGGTGAACTTTCCCTTGTGTGTTCACAGCCATCCACCCCTCCAGCAACCTCCACCCTCTGACACAGACCTGCATCTCACTCTCCCTACCTGTCCTCTCCTCTGTTCATTGTTGGGCACAACAGTCTCCTTACCTAGAAGTATGGCCTCACTCCCTGGTCTCTGTTTAAGCGTCTACAGCTTGGCAACAAACTGCTGTTCTGGAAAGGGTGCAGGTGGCTTCCTAAGTGCTTCATGTCTCCTGTCACCTCTGCATGGCATTGGGACTGATGGCTCTGGTGAGCCTTTCTTCTGGAGTTCACAAGCCAGCTCCAGTTTCTGCCTCTTGACCCATGGTGACCCCTGTGCTCCCAGGTTCAAGATTGAGGCCCTGCCCCTCCACCTTCAGCCAACCCACCCACGGCACTACTTCAACACTCCATTAAAAATAATGATTCTTGCCGGGCATGGTGGCACACATCTTTAATCACAGCACTCGGGAGGCAGAGGTAGAATTGCTGTGAGTTCATGGCCACCCTGAGACTACATAGTGAATTCCAGGTCAGCCTGAGCTAGAGTGAGGCCCTACCTCAGAAAACCAAATAAATAAATAAATATGATTCTTGCTGGGCATGGTAGTGCACGTCTTTAATCCCAGCACTTGGGAGGCACAGGTAGGAGGATCACCATAATTTCAAGGCCACCCTGAGACTACATAGTGAATTACAGGTCAGCCTGGGCTAGAGTGAGACCCTATCTTGAAAAACCAGGAAAAAAAGAGAGAGAGAGAGAGAGATTGGACTTGCTCCTTAAGGTTATAAGCAGAAACTGGTGATTTCTTTTTTTGCTTATTTATTATTTTTTCAAGGTAGAGTCTTACTGTAGTCCAGGTTGACCTGGAATTCACTATGCAGCCCCAGTAATCATGTTTATGCTCAGAAAAATCATCCTAATTGCTACAGGAGGACACAACTAAAGCAGGGAGATAAATTAGTTTAAAGCTGTTACAGTCACTGAGGTAGATGATAGGGTTAGGGTCCAACTACAGATGGACAGAAGTTCATTCAAGTTATTTTATAAATAACCTTAATTTTAAAAAAGAAACCATGACTGCTTGGATGTGAGTGATGAAAACTACAGCATCCTGAACATGTCTGCTCATCCTGGCTGAAGTGACTAGGTGACTGATGGTGTCACTTCCTGACAACGCAGAATTTGCCATTACCAGGCCCAACCAAGGAAGACCCTTTGTAATTACCTCAGAAGGTCTTTATTCTACCTCTCCTCACCCTGTCTTTTTCTACAACCTACTTCTTTTATTGGATTTGAGGCAGAATTTTATATAGCTCAGGTTGGCCTTTGTTGTAGGGCAAATTTCCTCCACATTAAAAGGTGTAAACTATTACCGGATTTATCAAAAGCTTCTGGGTCACCTCACAAGAGACAGTGTGAGAGGGTCATTAGACCCCCACCTGAGATTTAGACACCCCCTGAACCAGCTGTATACAATAATATACAAGATCTCATGACCTCAGGGTGGAGATAGAATATATAGAGAGAAGATCTAGGAACAGTGAGCTCCATTGAGGAAGCACCTCTGGAGTCTCCATGCTCTTAAGTAAGCTCACCCCCAGGCTGAGGAAGGAGCATCTGCGGGGGTCACCTCAGTATAGTGAGCCCCACTGAGGAGCTACTCTGAGGTCCCATACTCCTGGACAGGAACAAGGAGCTTCTAGAAGCAGTCACAGGGAAATTATCATTCAGGGTGGAATGGCTGCTCTGGGTCCTGATGCTCTGTAAGGAAGCCCTCATCCTGGGGCTGAGGGAAGAGCACCCAAGGAGTAATTCTGACACAGGAATCTCCATCAGAGCAGCTGTTTGGGGGCCCACATTCTTATAAGTAACCCTTTTGATGTTGGATAAGTGATGCCCCAATAAACTCATTGGTTCACCAAATTGATAGTGGTACAATCAGAGTTTGGTCTGCCATCTAAGCCCTATTTGGGGTGAAGATGTGTGTCTGCATCTCCCCAAGTGTTGCAGTCAGGTTAACATTACTGGTAGAAATCACCCAACCAAGAGCATCTTGTGGAAAAAGAGGTTTATTTTGGCCTAATGGCTCAAGGGGAAGCCCCACAATGGCAGGGGGGAAATGATGGCATGAGCAGAGGATGGACATCACCCCCTGGCCAACATAAAGTGGACAATAGCAACAGGAGATTGTGCCAAACACTGGCATAGGGAAACTGGCTATAACACCCATAAACCCACCCCAACAATACACCGCCTCCAGGAGATGTTAATCCTCAAAGCTCCATCAGCTGGAAACCTAGAATTCAGAACACCTAAGTTTATAGGGGACACCTGAATCAAACCACCACATTCTGCCCCTGGCCTAGTCCAAGCAAAGTTCTTTCTCACCCTCATAAGCCAAACCTCACAGTCTGTAGTTCAACTCTGACCAGAATAGTCCATGAAGCTGTACTTACAGCACTCCAAGGCATCTCTTGAGCCAAGGTTTCAAATCCTTCCACATTCCTCTTGAAAATCAGCTCCAAAAGGCCAAAGCCACACAGTCAGGTGTCTAGCAGCAACCCCACTCCTGGTACCACTTTACTGTTGCAGTCAGGTTCACATTGCTGGTAGAAATCACCCAACCAAGAGCAGCTTGTGGGAAAAAGAGGTTTATTTTTGTTTACAGGCTCAAGGGGGAAGCTCAATGATGGCAGGGGAAAATGATGGCATGAGCAGAGAGTGAACATCACCCCCTGGCCAACATAAAATGGACAATAGCAACAGCAGAATGTGCCAAATACTGACATGGGGAAACTGGCTATAACATCCATTAGCCTACCCCCAACAATACACTCCCTCAGGAGGCATTAATTTCCAAATCTCCATCAGCTGGGAACCTAGATTTCAGAATACCTAAGTTTATAGGGGACACCTGAATCAAACCACCACACCAAGGGAAAAGTTTCCCACAACAGCCTTAAACTCCTGATGCTCTACCCAAGTGCTGGGAATACAGAAGTGTGCCACCACACCTGGCTTCCCCAGCCTATTTTTGAGTAGCCTTCATGAGGTCAGCCTATTATTTGCCTCCATGAATTCAAGTTTTATTCCTCTTTCTAGGCCTATCCATCTCCCATATGCTCTGATCCAGGGCTCTAACCCAACTCCATTCATGAGAAAGACAAAAGGAAATATAGCTGGGGAAGGATGAGCAGAGCTTAATTCCATGGGATATGGGTACTTAAAATTATGTGTACCAGGCCCTTGTAGTGCAGGACCAAGACCAGATAGACAAAGAAGGAATATAGAATGATGGTTGGGACCAAAGCTACATCTCAGGCCAGTACTCTACAGAAGTACAAGAGTTCTACAGGGAACTATGATATTGCATGTCATTACATAGTTTCTTTTTTTAAGGCTGGAGAGATGGATCAGCAGATAAGGTACTTGCTTGCAAAGCATAACAGCTGAGATTCAACTCCCCAGTACCCACAGAAAGCCAACTGGACAAAAAAAAAAAAAAAAAGGAGTTTGTTTTTTCACAATAAGACAACAAAATGTAACTTAACAGTTGGCCTGAGTGATAATTTTCAACTACTCTGACATATGGTATGTGGGCTTTCATTTGTACTCCTGCCCAAAGCCCTTCAAATGTTAGAGGTGATCCTGGAGAAAGGAAATTAAGATTTGGGGAAAGACAGCAAGCTGAATTTTGGACAAACTAATTTTAAAACATTCACACAACATCCACATAGAGTATCTGGGAGACAGTGGCAATATGAATCCTGAAGCCCAGGTCAGGGCTGGCCAGAAAAAAACTTAAGATTTGTTAAGAACCACAGGCAGGGGTGAGACCACCTGGAAAGAGAGTATACAGTAAGAGATGGAGGGGCAAGTACTGAGTAAAGACAGGTGAAATTGGCAAAGTAACATTCCAAGAAGCAAAGGATATATCAAAAGTTTAATGCCAGCTGGGTAAAGTGGCTCATGTCTATCATGCCAAACTTCAGAAAGCTAAAGTAGAAAATCACCATGAGTTCCAGGTCAGCCTCAACTACATAATGAGTTTGAGGTCAGTCTAGGCTAGAGTGAGACCCTGCCTCAAAAAAGAAAAAGAAAAAGGGTGGGTGTGGTGGCACACACCTTTAATCCCAGCACTCAGGAGGCACTTGCTTGTGAAACTTAAGAACTCATGTTCAAATCTCCAGGTTCCATGTAGACAGGCGCACAGTGACACAAGTGCACAATGTTGCACATGATCCACAAGGGGGTACAAGCATTTGGAGTTCGCTTGCAGCAGGCTGAGGGTCCTGGTGCACCCATTCCCTCTCTCTCACTCTCTCTCAAAAAAAGTTTAGCTGAAGTCAGGTGTGGTGGCACATCCCTTAACCCCAGCACACAAGAGGCAGAGGTAGGAGGATTGCCGAGAGTTCGAGGCCACCCTGAGACTACATAGTGAATTCCAGGTCAGCCTGAGCTAGAGTGAGACCCTACCTGGAAAAAAAAGTGTTTAGCTGGGTATAGTGATGCACACCTTTAATCCCAGCACTCTGGAGGCAGAGGTAGTATCCCCCCCCCCCATGAGTTCCAGGCCACCCTGAGACTACATAGTGAATTCCAGGTCAGCTTGGGCTAGAGCAAGACCCTACTTTGAACCCCCCTCCAACAAAAAAGTTTAATGCCTTGCAAGCCAAGAGGCAACTTCAGAGGCGACAATGGTGATGGAGTAAGGGGCTATCAAAAGACCAAGAAAGGGACTGGAAAGATGGCTCAGCAGTTAAGGCATTTGCCCACAAAGCCCAATGACCCAGGTTCAATTCCCCAGTTCCCACATTAAACCAGATGCAGAAAGTAAAGGATGCATCTGGAGTTCCTCTGCAGGGGCTAGAATTCCTGGCATGCCCATTCTTCCCCCCCCCCTCCTCCCTCCCTCCTTCCCTCCCTCCCTCCCTCTCTCTCTGTCTCTCTCTCTCTCTCCCTTAACACTCCTGCCTCCATTTCCCAAGTGCTATACGAATATAGTTGTGTGTTACCATACCCAACTCCTCTAGGTGTCAATCTACCAAGTTGACAATTGTGTCTTTTTTGAGGTAGGGTCACAATCTAGCCCAGGCTGACCCAGAATTGTTAAGTAGTCTTAGGCTGGTCTCAAACTCACAGTAATCCTCCTACCTCTCAAACTGACAATTAGAATTAACCATCACAATGTGCATGGGAGGAGTTGGGTATAGATGACTGTAGCTGGAGAGAGGCATGGAGTCTTCTAGATGGTAAAGACCTGAATTCTTTTTGTTGTTGTTTTTCAAGGTCGAGTCTCGCTCTAGCCCAGGCTGACCTAGAATTCATTATGTAGGGTGGCCTTGAATTCCCAGCAACCCTCATCTCTGTCTCCTGAGTGCTAGGATTAAAGGCATGTGCCATCACACCCAGCAATATTTTTTGTTTTTTTTTCTTTTTCTTTTTTTCTTTTAATTTTTCTCAATTTTTATTAACATTTTCCATGATTATAAAAAATATTCCATGGTAATACCTTCCCTTCCCTTCCCCCCTCCCTTGCCCTTTTGAAATTCCATTCTCCTTCATATCCCCTCCACATCTCAATCATTCTACTTACATATATACATTACCAACCTATTAAGTACCCTCCTCCCTTCCTTTCTCTTATCTTTATATCTCCTCTTTAACTTACTGGCCTCTGCTGCTGAGTTTTTTCCTTCTCACGCAGAAGCCCAATCATCTGTAGCTAGGATACACATATAAGGGAGAACATGTGGCACTTGGCTTTCTGGGCCTGGGTTACCCCACTTAGTATAATCCTTTCCAGATCTATCCATTTTTCTGCAAATTTCATAACTTCATTTTTCTTTATCGCTGAGTAGAACTCCATTGTATAAATGTGTCATATCTTCTTTATCCATTCATCAGTTGAGGGACATCTAGGCTGGTTCCATTTCCCAGCTATTGTGAATTGAGTGGCAATAAACATGATTGAGCATGTACTTCTAAGGAAATGAGATGAGTCCTTAGGATATATGCCTAGGAATGCTATAGCTGGGTCATATGGTAGATCAATCTTTAGCTGTTTTAGGAACCTCCACACTGATTTCCACAATGGCTGGACCAGAATGCCTTCCCACCAGCAGTGTAGAAGGGTCCCTCTTTTCCACATCCCCGCCAACATTTATGATCATTTGTTTTCATGCTGGTAGCCAATCTGACAGGAGTGAGATGGAATCTCAATGTAGTTTTAATCTGCATTTTCCTGATGACTAGCGACATAGAACATTTTTTAGATGCTTATATGCCATTCATATTTCTTCCTTTGAGAACTCTCTATTTAGCTCCATAGCCCATTTTTTGATTGGCTTGTTTGATTGCTTATTAGTTAGCTTTTTGAGTTCTTTGTATATCCTAGATATTAATCCTCTATCAGATATATAGCTGGTGAAGAGTTTTTCTCATTCTGTCGGTTGCCTCTTTGCTTTATTCACAGTGTCCTTTGCAGTGCAAAATCTTTGTAATTTCATGAGGTCCCAGTGGTTTTATTGCCTGAGCAATTGGAGTTGTATTCAGAAAGTCTTTGCCAAGGCCAATATGTTGAAGGGTTTCCCTTACTTTTTCCTCTAGCAGTTTCAGAGTTTCAGATCTGATGTTAAGGTCTTTAATCCATTTGGACTTAATTTTTGTGCATGGAGAGAGAGAAGAATCTATTTTCATCTTTCTACAGATACATATCCAGTTTTCCCAACTTTCCTGAAGAGGCTGTCTTTTCTCCAATGAGTATTTTTGGCATTTTTATCAAATATCAGGTGGCTATAGCTACCTGGACTTACATCTGGGTCCTCTATTCTGTTCCATTGATCTATATGTCTGCTTTTGTGCCAGTACCACACTGTTTTTGTTACTATGGCTCTGTAGTATAGGTTAAAATCACATATGGTGATAACACTAGCCTTATTTTGTTGCTCAGTATTATTTTAGATATTCAAGATTTTTTTCGTGATTCCAAATAAATTTTTTATTGTTTTTTTCTATTTCCATGAAGAATGCCTTTGGAATTTTGAAGGGGATTGCATTAAATGTGTAGATTGCTTTTGGTAAGATTGCCATTTTCACAATATTGATTCTTCCAATCCAGGAACAAGGGATGTTTTTCCACTTCCTAGTGTCTTCTGCAATTTCTCGCTTGAGTGTCTTAAAGTTCTCATTGTAGAGATTCTTTACATCCTTGGTTAGGTTTATTCCAAGGTACTTTATTTATTTATTTTTTTGATGCAATTGTGAATGGGAATGATTCTCTGATTTCATCCTCTGTGTGTTTGTTGTTAGCATATATGAAGGCTACTGATTTCTGTGTATTTATTTTGTATCCTGTTACATGGCTATAGGTTTTGATCAACTCTAACAGTTTGCTAGTAGAGTCTTTAGGGTCCTTTATATATAGAATCATGTCATCTGCAAATAATGATAACTTGATCTCTTCCTTTCCAATTTGTATCCCTTTTATGTGTGTCTCTTGCCTTATTGCTATAGCTAAGACTTCCAAAACTATATTAAATAAAAGTGGGGAGAGTGGACAACCTTGTCTTGTTCCTGATTTTAGTGGAAAAGCTTCCAGTTTTTCACCATTTAGTAATATGTTGGCTATAGGCTTGTCATAAATAGCCTTTATTATATTGAGATATATTCCTTCTATTCCCAGTCTCTGTAGGACTTTTATCATGAAGGGATGTTAGATTTTGTCTCTGCGTCTAATGAGATGATCATGTGATTTTTTGTCCTTCAATCCATTTATATAATGTATTACATTTATAGATTTGCGTATATTGAACCATCCCTGCATCTCTGGGATAAAGCCTATTTGGTCAGGGTGAATGATCTTTCTGATATATTCTTGTATTCTGTTTGCCAATATTTTGTTGAGAATTTTTTCATCTATGTTCCATGAGAGAGATTGGTCTGTAATTTTCTTTTTTTTGTTCTATCTTTGTCTGGTTTTGGTATCAGGGTGATGCTGGCTTCATAGAAGGAGTTTGATAGAATTCCTTCTTTTTCTATTTTATGGAAAAGCTTAAGAAGCAATGGTGTTAGCTCTTCCTTGAACGTCTGGTAAAATTCAGCAGTGAATCCATCTGGGTCTGACGCCCAGCAATATTTTTTAAAGATTTTTATTGTAAGGCCGGGTGTGGTGGTGCACACCTTTAATCCCAGCCCTTGGGAGGCAGAGGTAGAAGGATCACTGTGAGTTCAAGGCCACCCTGAGACTCCATAGTGAATTCCAGGTCAGCCTGGGCTAGAGTGAGACCCTACCTCGAAAAAAAAAAAAAAGAAAGAAAAGAAAAGAATTTTATTTTAGAGCCAGACATGGTGGTGCATGCCTTTAATCCCAGCACTAGGAAGGCAGAGGTAGAAGGATCGTTGTGAGTTTGAGGCCACCTTGAGACTATATAATGAATTCCAGGTCAGCCTGGGACAGAGTGAGACTCTACCTCGAAAAACCAAAAAATATATTTTTTTTTGTTTATTTATTTGAGAGAGAGAGACAGATAAGACAGACAGAATGGGCACACCACTGTAAACAAATTCTAAATGTATGTGTCACACCATGTGCATCTGGCTTACATGGGTTCTGGGGAGTTGAACCTGGGTCCTTAGGCTTCACAGGCAAGTGCCCTAACTGCTAAGCCATCTCTCCAGCCCAATAAATATACTTTTAACTAAAAAATGTGTTGTACTTCCAGCTGAGGGAGGTGGCTCACACCTTTAATCTCAGCACTCAGAAGGCTGAGGTAGGAGGATCATCATAAGTTCATTCAGTTTGGGCTATAGAGAGTTCCAGGTCACTTCAGGCTGCAGCAAAACACTGCCTCCAAAAAGAAAAAGTTAGGGTTGGAGAGATGGCTCAGCAGTTAAGGCACTTGACTGCAAAGCCTAAGGACCCACATTTGACTCTCCAGATCCCATGTAAGCCATGTGCAAGCACAAGGTCACACATGCACACTAGGTGGTATAAGCGCCTAGAGTTTGATTACAGTGGCTGAGGCCCTGGTGTGCCAAATCCCTCCTCTCTCTTTCTCTCTTGCTCTCTCTAAACAAACAAACAAAAAAATAGAAAAGAAAAACATTTATACTTCAAAGAGGTTAAGTGGGGAAGGTTGAAATAGAATGAAGATGGGAGTAGTCACTGAAAGGGGAACCTGAAAGTTCTGTTTGACTACATAGTGGGCTAAATACTACTAGCAATCTATGGGATTTACATAGGCAGAAGCCACCAACTTTATGCCCTCTTTTTTTTTTTTAACATATTTTATATTTATTTATTTATTTGAGAGAGAGAAAAAGACACAGGAGGAGAGAGAGAGAGAGGGAGATAGAGAGAGAATGGGCGCACCAGGGCCTCCAGCCATTGCAAAGGAACTCCAGATGCATGCACCTCCTTGTGCATCTGGCTTACATGGGACCTGGGGAATTGTACCAATGTCCTTTGGCTTTGCAGGCAAGTGCCTTAACCGCTAAGCCATCTCTCCATCCCTTATGCCCTCTCTTGTAGTGATTTTTAGCCTGGGGGTCCAGACTGACCTGGAATTCACTATATAGTCATCTCAGGGTTACCTTGAACTCATGGCCATCTTCCTACCTCTGTGGAGATCTCAAGTGCTGGGATTAAAGGTGTGCACCACCACATCTGGCCACTCATAGGAAGAAAATAGAGAGTATTTGAGAGACATGGAAAAGCTCACAGACTAGGTTAGCAGAGCTATCTTCCAAGCAAGCCAGAAGGCACAAGTGTGGTACAAGTAGACAATCAGAGCAACAGGAAATTAGTGAACGTTGGCTGGTAGCTGGTGCCAAGAGATTTCAAATCTTGGCTCACACACAGGGCAGATGGGAGATAGAGCCAGGCCAGGATTCAAATTGCAGGGCCTCTCGCTCCTAAGAACTCCAGGACTTTCTCAGGACCCTGCACTGAGATGGGAGAAAGGGATGGATAGGAAGCAGAACTGTTGCAAGTAGCAGAGGAGAAAGGAAATAACTGCTAAACTGAGTGCCCAAGATTTGAAAACAGTAAGTGATCACAAAAGTGGCTCCTTCTCCACAAACAAGTGGTAAAAGCCAGGCAGGGTAGTGTGTCCCCACAATCCTAGCACAAAGGAACCTGAAGCAGGAGACTCCCAATTTTAAGGCCAGACTGGATCACATAGCAAGACCCTGTCTCAAAGAGAGGGGAAGAGTCAACAGAGAGGTGATCAGAGTGGCACAACCTGACAAGACCAGACAGTCCTCAGCCCAGGATAGACAGCAGGAGTAAAATGGTAAGGGAAGCCAGGTGTGGTGGTGCACACATTTAATCCTAGAACTTGGAAAACAGAGGTAGAAGGATCACTATGAGTTTGAGACTACACAGTGAATTCCAGGTCAGCCTGGGCTACAGGAAGATCTTACATTCAAATCCCTCCCCCCCAAAAACAAAGATAAGCAGGGAAGTCTATGCTACTGTAGCCACCTGGCACCTCACTTCCATTCCTCTATCCTCTTCCCTCCTCCCTCACTTAAGCCCATCCTTGTGCCAACTGCCTTTCCTGTTGTCTATTGGGGGCTGCAGGCTGATGGATACTTTCTCCAGCAGAGAACAGTCTTCCTCTTTATTTCAAAAGGACTTTTAAGCTGGGTGTGGTGGTGCCCGCCTTTAATCCCAGCACTAGGGAGGGGAGGCAGAAGGAGGATCATCAGGAGTTTGAGGCCACCCTGAGACTACACAGTAGTTCCAGGTCAGCCTGGGCTACAATGAGATCCTTCCTCAAAAAACAAAAAACAAAAAAAAACAAAACAACAACAACAAAAAAAAAAAAAACCTGGGGGTGGGGAGGGAGGGAATTACCATGGGATATATTTTATAATCATGGAAAATGTTAATAAAAATTAAAAAAAAAAACCAAAAGGACTTTTAGCATGCAAGCCTTCTCCCATAGCCTCCCAACCCACTTCTGTGATCATCCAAGGACTTTGCCTTAAGCACAAGATCTGTCTATGCAGTTAAGGATTCCTTATTTCTCCAGGAGCCTGTCCCTGGATCACCCTGTCTCTTTGGCACTCGGCTTAGACTCCCCATGCAGAACAGCTCCACAGGACTGGGAAGATGGCTTAGCAGTTAAAGGCACTTGATTGCAAAGCCTGTCTGCCCAGTACCCACATAAAGCCAACAGGTATGTGTTTGGAGTTTGTTTGCAATGGAAAGATGCCCTGGTGTGCACACACTTACTCTCTTGCTTTGTTTCTGTCTCTCTTTCCCTTCCCCTTTCATAATGTTTTTAAAATAGCTTATCTATTTAAGAGAGAAGGGCAGAGACAGAAAAAAGAATGTCTTTTTCTCCAACCCCTTCTCTCATAAATAAGTTTTTAATTTTTTTTGTTTTTTTAAATATGTTCTTATTTATTTGTTTGAGAGGGAGAAAGGAGCAGACAGAGAGAGAGAAAGAAAGATAATAGGCACGCCAGGGCCTCCAGCCATTGTAAACAAACTCCAGATGCATGTGCTCCCTTGTGCATCTGGCTTCCGTGGGTCCTGGAAAGTCAAACCAGAATCCTCTGACTTTTCAGTCAAATGCCTTAACCACTAAGCCATCTCTCCAGCCCCCAACCCCCACCCCTTTTTTTTTTTTTTTTTGGTTTTTCGAGGTACAGTCTTACTCTAGTCCAGGCTGACCTGGAATTAACTATACAGTCTCAGGGTGGCCTTGAACTCATGGCGATCCTCCTACCTCTGCCTCCCAAGAACTGGGATTAAAGGCGTGTGCCACCATATCCTGTTTTTTTTTGTTTGTTTGTTTGTTTGTTTTGTTTTGTTTTTTGAGGCAGGTTCTCACTCTAGCCCAGTCTGACCTAGAATTCACTATGGAGTCTTAGACTGGTCTCAAACTCACAGTGATCCTCCTACCTCTGCCTCCCAAGTGCTGGAATTAAAGTTTTAAAATATTTTATCTATTTAAGAGAGAAAGTGTGCACCAGGGCCTCTAGCCACTGCAAATGAAGTCCAGACATATGCACCATTTTGTGCATCTGTCTTATGTGGGTCCTGGGAATCAAACCTGGGTCCTTTGGCTTTGCAGATAAGTGCCTTAACTGCTAAACCATCTCTGCAGTCCTAAATTAGTTTTGTTTGTGCTTTTTTTTTAAACAGCCCACATCACCCTCTCTCCATCAGGACCCTTCTAAGCCCTCCCCCCCTCCATCAGGAATCTCTTCTTCTCAGGACTTTCCTTCAAGACCCTCCTCCCCTCAGTACTTCTCTCTCTCCAAGACCCACTGTCATCCTTTCCCTCAGTCTCTACAGCCCTCTCTCCCGCCCTCTCCACAGTACTCTATTGGAACCTTTGTATTTAAAGCCATGGATCCTGGCGGGGTAGTGGTGCATGCCAGCACTTGGGAGGCAGAGGTAGGAGGATTGCCATGAGTGCGAGGCCACCCTGAGACTATATAGTAAATTCCAGGTCAGCCAGGGTTAGGGCGGGACCCTACCTCAAAAACCCCGGCCCCAAAAAAATATTTTTAAAAATAGTAAGTCCATGGGTCTCAATCCTTCTTCTCACTCTCAGCCTCCAGCACTAGTACAAGGTCCCAACCCTCCGCTCCACCACCTACCCTGTGGCCCCGCCTCATGAGCCCCACCCCTGCTGTGGCCCCGCCCCATCCCATCAGCTCCTCCCCACGCTGTGGCCCCGCCTCATCCCGTCAGCCCCACCCCCGCGCTGTGGCCCCGCCCCATCCCATCAGCCCCACCCCCGCGCTGTGGCCCCGCCCCGTCCTGTCAGCTCCTCCCCGCGCTGTGGCCCCGCCTCGTCCCGTCAGCCCCACCCCCGCGCTGTGGCCCCGCCTCGTCCCGTCAGCCCCACCCCCGCACTGTGGCCCCGCCTCGTCCCATCAGCCCCACCCCCGCGCTGTGGCCCCGCCCCATCCCATCAGCCCCACCCCCGCGCTGTGGCCCCGCCCCGTCCTGTCAGCTCCTCCCCGCGCTGTGGCCCCGCCTCGTCCCGTCAGCCCCTCCCCGCGCTGTGGCCCCGCCCCGCCCCGTCAGCCCCTCCCCGCGCTGTGGCCCCGCCTCGTCCCATCAGCCCCACCCCCGCGCTGTGGCCCCGCCTCATCCCGTCAGCCCCACCCCCGCGCTGTGGCCCCGCCCCGCCCCGTCAGCCCCTCCCCGCGCTGTGGCCCCGCCTCGTCCCGTCAGCCCCTCCCCGCGCTGTGGCCCCGCCTCGTCCCGTCAGCTCCTCCCCGCGCTGTGGCCCCGCCTCGTCCCGTCAGCCCCACCCCCGCACTGTGGCCCCGCCTCGTCCCGTCAGCCCCACCCCCGCGCTGTGGCCCCGCCCCGCCCCGTCAGCCCCTCCCCGCGCTGTGGCCCCGCCTCGTCCCATCAGCCCCACCCCCGCGCTGTGGCCCCGCCCCGCCCCGTCAGCCCCTCCCCGCGCTGTGGCCCCGCCTCGTCCCGTCAGCCCCTCCCCGCGCTGTGGCCCCGCCCCGCCCCGTCAGCCCCACCCCCGCGCTGTGGCCCCGCCTCGTCCCGTCAGCCCCTCCCCGCGCTGTGGCCCCGCCTCGTCCCGTCAGCCCCTCCCCGCGCTGTGGCCCCGCCCCGCCCCATCAGCTCCTCCCCGCGCTGTGGCCCCGCCTCGTCCCGTCAGCCCCACCCCCCCGCGGTGGCCCCGCCCCGCCCCATCAGCTCCTCCCCGCGCTGTGGCCCCGCCTCGTCCCGTCAGCCCCACCCCCGCGCTGTGGCCCCGCCCCGCCCCGTCAGCCCCTCCCCGCGCTGTGGCCCCGCCTCGTCCCGTCAGCCCCTCCCCCGCGCTGTGGCCCCGCCTCGTCCCGTCAGCCCCACCCCCGCGCTGTGGCCCCGCCCCACCCCATCAGCTCCTCCCCGCGCTGTGGCCCCGCCTCGTCCCGTCAGCCCCACCCCCGCGCTGTGGCCCCGCCCCGCCCCATCAGCTCCTCCCCGCGCTGTGGCCCCGCCTCGTCCCGTCAGCCCCACCCCCGCGCTGTGGCCCCGCCCCGCCCCGTCAGCCCCTCCCCGCGCTGTGGCCCCGCCTCGTCCCGTCAGCCCCTCCCCGCGCTGTGGCCCCGCCTCGTCCCGTCAGCCCCTCCCCGCGCTGTGGCCCCGCCCCGCCCCATCAGCTCCTCCCCGCGCTGTGGCCCCGCCTCGTCCCATCAGCCCCACCCCCGCGCTGTGGCCCCGCCTCGTCCCGTCAGCCCCACCCCGCTCTCCTGCCCCGGCCGGGAGGTAGAGGCGGAGCAAACCTGGGGTTGCAGGCGGGCGGGCTTCCGGCGGAGGCGACTGCTGTCGGTGTGCGAGTGGGGAACCGCGGAACAGAGCACCGAGCAGCCCCGGGCAGACCGACCGCAGTCTCTCACCCTGCCATTTGCTCGCCTTTTTTTTGGGCGGGGAGGGGGTTTCGAGGTAGGGTGTCGCCCTAGCCCAGGCTGATTTGCTCGCCTCTTTAACCCCGTCCGCTCTCTGACATTTTCTGATTCCAAACAATTAAGGAACATACGCTCAGAGAAAATGAAATTTTCCTCAGGGTACTAGCAAGATTTTGAACTCAAATCAAAATCGACTAAATTCAAATTCCAAAAATGTTGGAGCACCATAGTGGCCTGCACGTTTTGCCTAGACTCAAAGGTGAAAGCTGTTAAAGGTAGTCAGACAGCTAGTCTACCCTAGGTGGGAGCACCCGGCACACATGTTCCCCAAAGTCAAGTGTGGGTCAGGCCTTCGCAGTGTGCATGGTCTGTGCATGCAAAGCCGGCAGGGTGGCATGTAATTGGCCCGAGCCATGCTTGTGATCTACTGAAGCCTTCTTTTTAAATCATTTTTTAGAAATACAATTCACTTATTGTACAATTCACCCACTTAAAACATGCAATTTAATGGTGTTCGAATGTTCACCTGCATGTACAAGCATCACCACAATCCATTTGAGAACACTTTAATCACTTGAAAGAAAACTCACGTGGTGGCGCACGCCTTTAGTCCCAGCACTCGGGAGGCAGAAGTAGGAGGATCGCCGTGAGGTCACCCTGAGACTACAGAATGAATCGCAGGTCAGCCTGAATTAGAGTAAGACCCTATCTCGGAAAAAAAAAAAAAAGTCGGAGCCGGACATGGTGGTGCATGACTATTTTAATCCCAGCACTCGGGAGGCAGAGGTAGGAGGATGGCAGTGAGTTCGATTCCACCCTAAGACTACATAGTGAATTCCAGGTCAGCCTGGAATAGAGCAAGAACCTACCTTGAAAAAAAGTAAAAATAAAAATAAACTACTATGAATATAATTCTGCTACAAATGTTCATGTACAAAGGTGCTTTTTTGTTTGTTTGGTACTGGGAACCAGGTTCAGGGCTTTGCTCATACTAAGCAGGTGTCCATCCATTGTCTGCGGAGCTGTATTCCCAGTCCCATGTACAAGCCTTTGTGCAGGTATATTTGCTGCTTTTTTTTTTTTTCTTTAGGTAAGGTCTCACTCTATAACAGGCTGATAGATTTTGTTTGTTTGTTTAGCTGGAATTTTTGAAACAGGATCTCACTCTAGTCCAGATTGACATGGGGATCCTTCTACCTCAGCCTCCAAGTCCAGGGATTAAAGGTATATGCCACCACACTGGACCTTAATAATTTAATACACCCAGCCTTTTTTTTTTTTTTTTTGAGACTCAAATATCCCAGCCTGACGTCAAACTCAATATGTCCCTGAGGATTGATTACCTTTAAAAAAAAAAAAAAAAAAAAAAAAACAGGGCTGGAGAGATGGCTTAGTGGTTAAGTGCTTGCCTGTGAAGCCTAAGGACCCCAGTTCGAGGCTCGGTTCCCCAGGTCCCACGTTAGCCAGATGCACAAGGGGGAGCACACGTCTGGAGTTCGTTTGCAGAGGCTGGAAGCCCTGGCGCGCCCATTCTCTCTCTCTCCCTCTGTCTTTCTCTCTGTGTCTGTCGTTCTCAAATAAATAAATAAATTAATTAATTAAAAAAAAAGGAGGTCTGGATAGATGGCTTAGTGGTTAAGTGCTTGCCTGTGAAGCCTAAGGACCCCAGTTCGAGGCTCGGTTCCCCAGGTCCCACGTTAGCCAGATGCACAAGGGGGCGCACATGTCTGGAGTTTGTTTGCAGTGGCTGGAAGCCCTGGTGCGCCCATTCTCTCCCTCTCCCTCTATCTGTCTTTCTCTCTGTGTCTGTCGCTCTCAAATAAATAAATAAAAAATGAACAAAAAAATTTAAAAAAAACAACTATATGTGTATATGAGTACATGACGCATGTGTGTGTATGAGAGAGAGCGCGAAGAAAGAGAGAGAGAGAGGGTTCAGGTGTATGTGTGCCACAGTTCCCATGTGGAACTTGGGAGGTCAGTCTTCCTCTTCCACCTAGCTTGATTGAGGCAGGATCCTTTGTTCACCTCTGCATACAGCAGGCTGGTGGCCTGAAAGTGTCTGGGAAATCTGTCTTGGTCTCCCGTCTTTCCATAGGCCCGCTGGAATTACAGACATGCACTACCACAGCAAGCTTTACCTGGGTTCTAAGAATTCAAACTCAGGGCCACTGACCCATCTCCCCAGCTCAGCCTTGAGCTTCTGATCCTCCTACCTCCACCTCCCAAGTGCTTATATTACAGGTGTGCACATCCAGTTTGATTCACTTAAAAGCCAAACACAATGGAATTTCAAAGGGGAAAGTGTGGGGGTGGGGAGGGAGAGAATTGCCATGGGATATTTTTTTATAATCATGGAAAATGTTAATAAAAATTCAAAAATTAAAAAAAAAAAAGCCAAAACACACAAAGTGGCCCAGGCATCTGGAGTTTATTTGCAAAAGACCCTGGTGTGCTTGCTCTCGCTTGCTCCTGCCATCCACTTTCTATTTCTCTCTCATATAAAAAAAAAATTCCTGATACAAAAGGACAAATCTCTGGCATTTTTCTGTTTCTTTTCTTTTCTTCTCCTTTTTCTTTCTCTCTCTCCCTCCCTCCCTCCCTCCCTCCCCCCTTTCTTTCTTTCTGTTAGTTTCTCCAGGTAGGGTTTCACTGTAGCCCAGGCTGCCCTGGAATTCACTGTGTAGTATCAGGCTGGCCTTGAACTCACAATGATCTTCCTACCTCTGCCTCCTGAGTGCTGGAATTAAAGGCGTGTGCTACCACACCCAGCTCTTTTCTTATTTTTAGGCAGGGTTAGCCTAAACTGACCTGGAACTCATTCGTAGACCCAGGCTGGCCTCGAACTCACAGTGATTCTCCTACCTCATCCTAAAGTCTGAGGCTTTATGTCTCATGTTATTATTTGTTTCTCAGTTTCTCCTTTATTGCCTTCTATGCTTAATTATGCTTTTTCTATGTCTCATGTTTTTTTCTGTTTTATTTTTTAATTTTTTTTTTTTTTTTTCGAGGTAGGGTCTCACTCTGGCTCAGGCTGACCTGGAATTCGCCATGGAGTCTCAGGGTGGCCTCGAACTCTCGGTGATCCTCCTACCTCTGCCTCCCGAGTGCTGGGATTAAAGGCGTGCGCCACCACGCCCGGCTATTTTTTAATTTTTGTAATAACATATAACATCTGAAATTTAAAACAATCTAGTTTGAATTAATAGTAACATCAATAGTGTGAAAATATATATATACTGCACATAATATGTAGCTTTGGCCTCTCTTATTATTAAAAGTTACATCCTGCTGGATGTGGTGGTGCACACCTTTAATCCCAACACTCGGGAGGCAGAGGTAGGAGGATCATCATGAGTTCAAGGCCGACTACACAGTGAATTCCAGGTCAACCTGGGTTAGAGTGAGACCCTACCTCAGAAAAAATAAAGTAATTCTTTTGGGCATGGTGGTGCTTGCTTGTGACCCCAGCACTTGGGAGCTGAAGTCAGGAGGATTCCTATTTCAAGGTCATCCTTAGCTGCATAGTGAGTTCCATGCCAATCCAGGGCTACATGGTGGTGCACATCTTTAATCCCAGCTCCGGAAGCAAAGGTGGGAGGATCGCCATAAATTCGAGACCACCCTGAGACTACACAGTGACTTCCAGGACAGCCTGGGCTATAGTGAGACCCTACCTCAAAACAAACAAACAAAAAAAAAAAAAAAAAAAAAAAACAGCTTGGGACTGGAGAGCTGGCTCAGCACTTATCTTTACTTATCAGCAAAACCTAAAAACTGGGGCTCAATTCCACAATACCCATTTAAACCCAGATGCTCGAAGTTGTACATGCATCTGGAATTCCTTTTCAGTGGCTAGAGGCCTGGTACACCCATTTCCCTTTCTCTCTCCCTCCTTGAAAATAAAAAATAATTATTTTTAAAGTTGGGTGTGGTGGTGCACACCTTTAATCCCAGCACTCAGGGAGCAGAGGTAGGAGGATCACTGTGAATTCAAAGGCCAGCCTGGAGCTATACAGTGAGTTCCAGGTTAGCTTGGACGAATGTGAGACCTCTGTACAAACAAAACAAAAAAGTTACGTCTTTAAACCCAGGCACGATGGCATGTCTGCAATCCCAGCATATTTGGAAGGTGAGGACAAGAAGATCAGGAGTTCAAAGTCATGCTTACCTCCATAGAGATTCAAGGCCAGCCAGGGTTATAAGAGACCCTATTCCAAACATGGAAACAAACAAATCTACCTCTCTGTACATTGGGTCTGTACATTTGCACATTATTAGCATATATTTTATAATCATTGTTTTACATATTTGTATTTTAGTTTAGTTTTTGTTTTGTTGGTTTTTAAATTTATTATTTATTTATTTATTTATTTATTTATTTATTTATTTGAGAATGACAGACAGAGAAAGAGGCATACAGAGACAGACAGAGAATGGGTGCACCAGGGCTTCCAGCCACTGCAAACAAACTACAGATGCGTGTACCCCCTTGTGCATCTGGCTAACATGAGTCCTGGGGAATCGAGCCTGGAACAGGGGTCCTTAGGCTTCACAGGCAAGCGCTTAACTGCTAAGCCATCTCTCCAGCCCAGGTTTAGTTTTTCAAGGTAGGGTTTCACTAGCCCAGGCTGACCTGGAATTCACTATGTGGTCTCAGGCTGGTCTTGAACTCAGTCATGCTCCTACCTCTGCTTCTTGAGTGCTGTGATCAAAGATATGCACCACCACTCCTGGCCTATTTGTCTTTTAAATTACATAGAGAAGGGGATCAAAACCACACACTATTGGCTTTTACACATGTTTACATAGCTACCTACCTTCACTGATCTTCATTTCTTATGTGGCTTCCAGTTACTGTCTGGTGTCATTTCAGCCAAAAGAACTTCCTTTAGAGTTTCTTGTGAGCAGGTCAACTTGTAATGCAATCCCTCAAGGTTGTTTGTTTTTTTTTTTTCTCATATTTTATTTATTTGAGAGACACAGAGAGAGAATGAGAAGGTGTCCCAGGGCCTCTAGCCACTGGAAATGAACTCCAGATGAATGTACCACCTTGTGTATCTGGTTTTACATGGTTACTGGGGAATTGAAATCTGGTCCTTAGGCTTTTCAGGCAAGCACCTTACCTATTGAGCCATCTCTTCAGCTTTTGTTTAACTAGGAATGTCTCAACCTTCCCCCAAAAGATAGCCTTGTAGAGCACAGAATTGATTGTTTTTTTAGTTTTTCTTTCAGCACCCTGCCAATAACTTCATTTTCTGATTAAAGTGTTGCTGTTAGTTGTTTGTATTTAAGAAAAAAAATCTCACTTTGTAGCCCAGCCTGGCCTCAAATTCATGATCTTCCTGCTGCCTCGCCAGGTGGGGATTGTCATCGCTTATTTTCAAGGTTTTACTTATTTATATATTTATTGCAATGCTGGAGATTGAATACAGGGCCTTTTGAATGCTAGGAAAGTGCTGTACCGCTGAACTGCATCCCCGGACCTCTGTATTCAACAGGTTGATAATGTGGGTATTTCTTTGATTTTATACTACTTAAAGGATATTGGGTTTGGAGGATGTGTAGACTTGTTTCTCACTGCATCTGAAAAATTTACAGGCATTATTATTATTATTATTATTATTATTATTATTATTATTTGATTTTCAAGGGAGGGTCACACTCTAGCTCAGGGTAATCTTGGAGTTCACTATGTAGCCTCAGGGTGGCCTCGAATTCATGGCGATCCTCCTACCTCTGCCTCCTGAGTGCTGGGTTTAAAGGCATGCGCCACCATGCCTGGTTTACAGGCATTTTCTTCAAATATTTTTTCTACTCCTTTGTCTTTCCTCTGTGTTTCCAGAAATCCCATTATATGTTGTTGGCATACTTAATGGATGGGGTCCATTAGTCCTTTAGGCTCTATTTGTTTTTCACTTCATTTCTTTCTTTCTTTTTTTTTTTTTTTTCATTATTTAAGATCTTTATTAACAGGTGCTTGCAGTTTGTGGGTTGTTTTTTTTTTTTTTTTTTGAAAAAATCAAGTTGTAAACTTTTAAAATTTTTTTTGTTTTATCTTTATTTATTTAAGAGCGACAGACAGAGAAAGAGGTAGAGGGAGAGAGAGAGAGAGAGAGAAGGAGAGAGAATGGGAGCACCAGGGCCTCCAGCCACTGCAAATGAACTCCAGATGCGTGCGCCCCCTTGCGCATCTGGCTAACGTGGGTCCAAGGGAGTCGAGCCTTGAACCGGGGTCCTTAGGCTTCACAGGCAAGTGCTTAACCGTTAAGCCATCTCTCCAGCTCAACTTTTAATTACAAATTAAAAATGAAGTTCTTAAAAATCTCAACTTGACCAGATATGAAACAATTTAAAAACCTTTAAAGGTATATTGAGAAAAACCAGGCTTTTTTAAAAAACACGTTTGTCATTACCAAAAAGAGACATCTTTGGGTAAAAATAATAAAAACCCTATGCTGCATAGTCAATGCAGATAGTTCTAGTTTATCTGGTCAATGGGCAAAAAGCAAGCACTTAAGGTCTTCAGCTCCAATCTTTTGTTCATTTCTTATTGCTGGAATTTCATATTCATTTCTTCTTGTTGGATGACTAAGCCGGATGATGGTAAAGATGGTCAGCCGGTATTTACTCAGCCCCGCCCTGCTCAGCCTCGGGAGCCGACCAATTTTCAGCTGGCGGATCGGCTGCTTTTGTCTCTTTGCCATCTTGTGGTTTAGGGTTCCCTGGGCGTCTGCGTCGGTAATTGAAGTTGCGGCGGTACCGACGTTGAGCTGGCTGCTGATCTCGGGTGTCATCTCCTTGATTTTCCTTGTCCTCTTCATTGCCATCCTCTCTGGGCTGTCTTTGGCGAGGAGGACCCCTGCGGAATCGTGGTGTGTAGCCCCGATACATGTTCTGTCTCACTGGTCCACCTTGCTCTCCTGCACCCTGGTTGTCAGCACTCTCCATCTCTTCTCCCTGCACGGGAGGTTGGAATACCGTGGTCCGCGCCCTAGGGCCTCACGTGGTCAGGTGGGCGCCTTCGCCGTGGAAGGGCCGGCGTCGTTGGGCCTGTCCTTCAGGAGCGCTCTCCATCCTTCATTCTTCTCCCCACTCTCACTACTACGTGGAGGACCCTACCACTTGGACAGCGACCTGGACCTCCGCCAGGGCCCGCGGCATGGCCGCCTCCGCACCCTTTTCTCCTTCAGCATCAGACTCCACGGTCTCCCCATCTCCCACACTGCGCAGGTGCTTCCCGGGGTTACTCTTCTTTATGGCAGGCTGATGTACAAATACATCTTCCTTGGTGTCATTCCTGTGGATGAAACCATATCCGTTCCTTACACTGAACCATTCCACTGTTCCCAAAACCTTCGTTGGGAAGACCTTCTTGTCCCCGCCCGCAGGCGCCGCCGACGTGAGGCCGCCCTGGCCGCGGCTCCCTGCGCCCGTGGTGCCCGGCTTGGGGTGGGCGGCGCTGAGGGCGGGGCGGCGGCGGCTGGGCCTCGGCCTCGCTGCTCGAGGTCGCGGTGACGGTGACTGCGGCCGGCGGCGCCAGCTGCGGCTCCTCCCGGGTGGGATGGGTAACTAGGCCTGCTGCGGCGGTGGAGCTGCTCAGGGCTCTCTGGGGTCCGCTCTCCGCTCCCGATCGAACTCTTGTTTTTCTTTATATCCCCAGACTGGCTACTCTTAATAGACTAAGTTCCAAGATTGCTGTACCCCTTTGAAACTCCATTCTCCATCCTATTCCCTCCCCATCTCAGTCTCTCTTTTATTTTGAGGTCATGATCTTTTCCTCCTCTTATGATGGTCTTGTGTAGGTAGTGTCAGGCACTGTGAGGTCATGGATATCCAGGCCATTTTGTGTCTAGCGGTGGGGGCAGGGGTTGCTATTCTTTAGCCTGCTTAAATGTGCTGTCAAATCCCTGGTGTATGTTACATGGACTTCATTCATTACATCAGTCAGGTCTCTATGTCACTGTTTCTTCAGTCCAGGATCTGTATATCATAGCCATCCAGAACCTCCTGATTCCCTGGGACTTTGTCTTATATATTTTGATATTGTGTCTTCTGTGAATTGCATACATAGTGGTCATAAAAGTACCTTATTATATATATGCTGGTTACGGATTTTACCTGGAATTCAACTAGGTCCAAAGATTAGATATGGACTATTTTCCTCTGAGAAGGTTGCTGAGATCCAACCAGCTTTCCTTACCTTTGTGACCCTGATTGGCCCAGTCCCTCCACAGCAGGCATCTTTCCAGAGGAATGTTATCACCAAAATCAACAACATATTTTACACTTGTAAATAGTTGAAAGAAAATAAGACTGGGCACATATGTGTAATCCTAGTATTTGGGAGGCTGAGAGGTAGGAGAATCATGAGTTCAAGCTTCAAGCCCAGCCTGAGCTACACAGCAAGACTCTATCTCAAAAAATAAACTGGGCATGGTGGCACACACCTTTAATCCCAGCAGAGGTAGGAGTATCGCCATGAGTTCAAGGCCACCCTGAGACTACATAGAGAATTCCAGGTCAGGGCTGGAGAGATGGCTTAGCGGTTAAGCGCTTGCCTGTGAAGCCTAAGGACCCCGGTTCGAGAATTCCAGGTCAGCCTAGGCTAGAGCAAGACCCTACCTCAAAAAAACAAAATAAATAAATAAACAAACATAAAAGCAACAAACAACACAAAGGAGAATACTATTTTATGACCCATAGAAATTACATGAAATTTGAAAATTAGTATTCATAATTAGGGTTCTATTGTCACACTTTCTTGGTCATTCACTTCTCAGTTGACAAGAGGACAGAATGACAGACTTGCGTAGTCGCAACAGAGGCTATGTGTGGCTGGCAAAACAGAAAATATTTACAACCTGGTCCTTCTCAGGAAATTCTTGCCAACACCTGACCTGTGTAAAACTGTAGATGGCCTCTGGGGCAACAAGAGCTCTTCAGTTGTGACTAACCATGGGACCATTAGTGGTTCATATTTTTTACTTTTCTCTATCTCCATTCTTTGACAAAAACATCATCAAGTCCTGGAGAGATGGCTTAGCGGTTAAGGCACTTGCCTACAAAGTCTAAGGACCCAGGTTCAACTTCCCAGAAACCATGTAAGCCAGATACACAAGGTGACGCATGTGTCTGGAGTTAGTTTGCATGGGCTGGAGGCCCTGGCATGCCCATTCTCTCTATCTGCCTGTTCCTCTGTTTGTCTCCTCCCCCTCAAATAAATAAATAAATACATATAATATTTTAAAAATCATCAAAGTAGAAGTTTTCAGGGGCTGAAAATGTAGCACAGTGGGAGAGTGCTTACCTAGAATGTGTGAACCCCAGATTCAATCTCCAGCCCCCTAAGTTTTGTTAAAGCAGGGTGGAAGAGATTTCAAAGCATAAGTTGTCAATTAAATTGCATACTGGGCTGGAGAAATAGCTTAGCAGTTAAGGCATTTGCCTGCAAAGCCAAAGGACCCAGGTTTAATTCCCCAGGACCCACGTGAGCCAGATGCACCAGGGAAACATGTATCTAGAGTTCATTTACAGTGGCTAGAGGGCCTGGCATGCCCAGTCTTTCTCTTTCTGTCTCTCTTCTCTCTTCTCTTTTCTCTCTCCCTCCCTCTCCCCCCCCCCCGTCACTCTCTCCTTGCAAATAGATAAATAAAATATTTAAAAATCAAAATGCAGTGATATGGCCATACCCTTTGTTGCACTCAAGTTCGCATTGCTGGCAGAATTACCTAACCAAAAGCAGCTTGTAAGAAAAAGGTCTGTATTGGCTTACATGCTCAAGGGGGAAGCTTCATAATGGCAGGGGGAAATGATGGCATGAGCAGAGGGTGGACATCACTCCCTGACCAACATAAAGTGGACAACAGCAACAGGAGAGTGTGCCAAACACTGGCATGGGGAAACTGGCTATAACACCCATAAGCCCGCCCCCAACAATACACTGCCTCCAGAAGGCGTTAATTCCCAAATCTCCATCAGCTGGGAACCTAGCATCCAGAACACCTAAGTTTATGGGGGACACCTGAATCAAACCACCACACCCTACATTAAAATATTTAAATAAAGCTGAGCATGGTGGCATATACCTTTAAAAAAAAAGTAAATTGTATACTCACAAAACTGTCCTACACACTGCCCCTGCTAGCAACTGTGTCTCCAAGTAGTTTATCCTCCAAAAGCAGTCACTAAAGGAAGTCTCTTCCAGAATGCATAGGCTCACAAGCCCACACCCAAAGGGGTCCAGGAGTAGCAAGCAGGAGTTTGGACCCCTTGGGTACACAGCTGGGCCCAACCAGCTTTCATGTACCTACGTCCCTATTCATGTAGACTGTGTGACCCTGGGCTGTGTGAAGCACTGCCCTTTGAAATTCTGGAGGAGCCCTACACAGTGGGGTGCATTTCTCCCCACAAGGATGAGGCCCAGAACCACTGCTGCCACCAGAGAACAGAGGGCCAAGTTGGCTACCTGGGCAGTCTCGATGCTGGGAGCCATGCTGTTCTGGGGAAGGGGTCAGAAGCTTGGCGCACTGGTGTGGCGGGCACACCTTAAGGAAAGGCAGTGGTACATCCAGAGGCTCAAAGGCAGCTGGTCAGAGCAGTGAGGCTAGACCTGGAGAGCTAGAGAACTCGGGCTGGACAGCAGGCCCACAAGAGCCTCCTGTTTGCTACTGGCAGGGCTCACCTAAGTCTCCATGCTTTCTCTTTGTCCACAGGAGTCTTCCTTCCCGCATCCCCAGTGGCAGCAAAGGAGCCAGTCGTGGAAGAAATGGGGGTGATGGCTCTGGCTGAAATGCTGAACAGCCCACAGCTCAGCTCCGCAGCTGGCTCGCTTGTGGCCCCACTGACAGGCCCTGTGCCAATTGCTATGCCTCAGAGCAACCAATTCACCGGCCTCATGCCCCTGAGCAGCCACCTAACTACCCCCATTGCAGTTTCCCCTGGAGCCACCCTGGCCAGCTCCCTGGGTCTACCTTCAACTGGCCCCCTGAGCAGCCACCTGGCCAGTCCCATGGCCTTAACCCCTGGGGCCACCCTGGCCAGCTCCTTGGGTCTGTCAACTGGCTCTCTGACACCAAGCAGCCCTCTAGCAGGGCCCCTGGCTATGTCTCAGAGCAGCCCCCTCATGGCTCCCCTGGCGGGCACAGTGGCCGTCTCTCTGAGCAGCCCCCTGCTCTCCTCCACAGCTGCCCCTCTAGGTGTTTCTCAGAACCTTCTGACCAACCCCATGAACAACTTGGGGTTGTCAGAGGCCCCGAGGATACGACTAGCAGAGCCACCCCGAGGAAACCCCTCTGGACCCCATTCCTCAGCTGGTACAGGGTTGGCTGCCACCTCCAAAGGTAATGGGTAAACAGTGGGCCTGCAGGGTGACTGGGAAGGCCAGTTTCTGCTTCTATTATGTCTCTAATCCCTCCTCTCATTTCCACCCCTCCACATCACCAGTCACTAGTGAGCACCCTCAGCCGACCCAGGACCAAGAGTCCCTCAACATGGTGTTTGTGGGTGCACCCCTTCAGACCTCCACTCCCATGGGCACCATGGCCCCATCCAGCCCCGCCACGAATTTTTATGGTGCCTCGGATGCCCGGACCCAGTCCAGTGCTCCCCAGGGCCAAATAGCCCCCACATCTGTCCCCATATCCCCAAACACCTCTCCTGCTGGCACAGTCGCTAACCCTGCCCCCACTCCTGCACCCCAAGCTGCTGCCAATTACACTCCCTCAAAAATATCCCACTCCCCCTCCCGGGTGCAGAACTCCTCCTCCCGGCCCTTGCCCACACCCCATTCTCCTCCACGAAACCCCCACTCCCCGCCTCGGACCTCGTCGTCTCCGGCTTCAGTCAATGACACCAGGAGTGTACGTACAGAACCATCTCGCAAAAGTGCCCTAGAGATGGAGCGGAAGATGACCCACCGTAAGACTAGCAAGTTCTCTGACAGTGCCCGAGGTTAGTAACACCAAAGGCTCAGCATGAGTCTGGTAAATCCCTTGCCCATCCATCGGGACTACTGCGTGCCCCTACCACTCCCCTCACATATGGCTCAGTGGAGACCCTCTGTTGTCCCCAGAGTCAAAGCAACCAGCCTGGGAGCGGTTGGTGGGCGAGATCGCCTTCCAGCTGGACCGCAGGATCCTGTCCGGCATCTTCCCAGAGCGGGTGCGCCTCTATGGCTTCACAGTCTCCAACATTCCAGAGAAGATAATCCAGGTGTGTGGCATCCACCTCCCACTCATCGCCGGGGGAGGGGGGAAGGGCTGCAGGAATGAGGCAGGATGCTGAACCCTGAGGGACCGCTGGGGGGGCTGCACTGAGGCTGAGCATGTTGGAATTCAAGGGGACCATGGGATGGAGGGAGCCCAGGGCTCAGTCTAAGCAGCCAACAGGGCAGCTGTCAGTGGGAACCCAATAGTCCAGAGGGCATAAGCAGGTGATTCCCTCTTTGCCACCAAGATGATCTCTGGATAGGCAGCCTTAACCCGGAGAGTTGAGCCACAAGCCTGCAGAATGCTGTGGTCCTGTCTCAATCTGGACTTCTGTTAGCATCCTCAGTGTTTACTGGGGACCATAGGGAATCAGAGCTTAGATGCCCAGCGTGGTCAGGGAAAAGGGGAGCTGCCCAGTGCCTGCCTACAGCCCTCCTAGAACAGCACCTGTGTGGACTTCCTGGTCTGTCCTGCCCCAATCCACATGACCCTTACCACGGGAGGTGAACAGAGCCTACCTTGAGCCAGGACCTTCCTTGCTCTTCTCCTACATCATATTGGCTCTTGACTCTTCAACTTGCTAAGAAACTTCATCAGATTACAGAAAAAAAACGGTCCAAATTTTGAGTAGACTTATGGATTAAACTGTGCTGATTTCCAGAATATACATCCCGATGATCTTGGTTGTTCCACAGAACCATGTGATCACTGTTGCTCATGCCATGGGCCCTCTGGTCTAGTTTCTGGCTGACGACTGTCCACTGGCATATGAGAGCTCTGATGACCCATGATCATGAAGACTGGACAGGGTGATTTAAACCCAGCAGACCCAGTGCAGAAACTCGGCGCTCTTGTCCTGAGTTCAGGCAGATCAGCATGTCAGGACGGCATGGCTGGGTACAGTCTTTACATCTCTAGGTGCTGATAGCTTGTGTCTAGTTGCCAAGATGACATTTCTCTTATAGACAAAAATCTGGACATCCAGATAGAAAATGAATATTAAAGCCAGGCGTGATGACGCACGCCTTTAACCCTAGCACTCAGGAGACAGAGGTAGGAGGATTGCCATGAGTTTGAGGCCAGCCTGAGAATACATAGTAAATTCCAGGTCAGCCTGGGCTAGAGTGAGACCCTACCTCAAAAAACCAATATATATATGGAGAGGGAGGGAATGAGCATGCAGTGCCTCCAGCCACTGCAAACAAACTTCATACACTTGTGCCAGCTTGTGCAGTTGGTTTATGTGGGTACTGGGAATCGAACCTGGGTCCTTAGGCTTCGCAGGCAAGCGCCTTAACCTATAAGCTATCTCTCCAGCCCCTAAGAAAAGAGATTTCTTATTGCTTACAAATGACAACTTCAACCTGGTGATGTGGCTGAGGAAATACAGAACTTGTGTAGCCCTGGGTTTGATCCCAGCATTGCATACAATGGGTATGGTAGAGCATGTTTATAATCTCAGCACTTGAAAGGTGGAGTCAGGTAGTTTAGGACAAGTTTAAAGCAAGCCTGGGATACATAAGGTCCTGTCTCAGAAAAAGTACAGAGGTCCAGGTGTGGTGGCGTGCGCTTTTAATCTCAGCACTCAGGAGGCAGAGGTAGGAGGATCACCTCGAGTTCGAGGCCACCTTGAAACTACATAGTGAATTCCAGGTCAGCCTGGGCTAGAGTGAGACCCTACCTCAAAAAACCACAAAAAAAAAGGAAAGGAAAAGTAAAGAGATGGCTGAGTCAGATAAAACTTGCCATTGCAAGGGTGAGGACCAGAGTTCAGATTCCCAGCACCCACGTAAATGCCAAGTGGGTGTGGCAGTCCGCCTGTAATCCCAGCACTCAGGAGGTGGAAATGGGATCCTTGGGGCAAACTGGCTACCAAGACTAGCCAAATTGGGAAGTCCTGGGTTCAAATGAGACCCTACCTCAGAAAATAAGGTGGAGAGCCATCGAGGAAGACATCTGATATCAACCTCTGGCCTTCACACAGACACACATGCATGTTCACATATGTGCTCCCACACACATGTAAGTACACACATATACGATGTAAAAATTGTAAATTTGGGGGGGGCTGAAGAGATTGCTTAATGGTTAAGGCATTTGCCTGTGTAGCTTAAGGACCCAGGTTCAATTCTCCAGTACCCACATAAACTAGATGCACAAGGTGATACATGTGTCTGAAGTTTGTTTGCAGTGGCTAGAGGCCCTGGCATGCCCATTTTCTCCATGTGCCTCTTTCTCTCTCAAAATAAATACATAAATAATAGTTTTCTTAGACAGCATGGCTCTTTTCAGTTTCTTGCATGAAGTTACACTAGTCCAAGTTAAAAGCAGACCCCAAATGGTTACATTATACAAGCTGTGAGGTTTTTAAGCTTGTGACAAGGGACAGAAGGGACATTCTACTCATTGCAAGGAAATCCTCACTTATACTTCAGAGAGCCACAAGCACTTAAAACCCATGAACCTTCAGCTGATCATCCTTAGCCAGTCCAATCTCTATTAGGAACTGGCATATGTTCTTGTGCTGGTCACCCTGTAGCTGAATCACTTCTCCATATTCTGGATGTTCAATTACAGTACTATTGCAGGCAAATTTCTTCTTGAACGCCTTCACTAGTTTCTTTTTATCATAATCATCAGCGCTCCCTTGGACAGTAGCCAGGGTCTTCCTGCCGTTCCTCTGTTGAACTCTTATATGGATATAATCCTCAGTGCCGGCAGGAAGCAGGTCATCACCCTTACTTGCATCAGCAAAGGGGTCAAAAGGGTGGAGGTTCTGGATAGCAGACATACAATACAATTCCTTTTTCTCAGTGGAAACAGCCTGTGGAAGGCAGGTGCGGGAGAAGGCGGGCAGGAGGAACGGAGTGTCGGGAAGTGAGGGGGGTCGAGGGGAAGGCAGATGAGTCCTCAGCGGCGGCTCACTGACTGGGGCCTAAATAGTTTTTAAATTGTATTTTGTTTGTTTGTTTTTTTTTTTAATTTTTATTAACATTTTCCATGATTATAAAATATATCCCATGGTAATTCCCTCCCTCCCCACCCCCACACTTTCCCATTTGAAATTCCATTCTCAATCATATTACCTCCCCATTACAATCATTGTAATTACATATATACAATATCAACCTATTAAGTATCCTCCTCCCTTCCTTTCTCCACCCTTTATGTCTCCTTTTCAACTTACTGGCCTCTGCTACTAAGTATTTTCATTCTCACACAGAAGCCCAGTCATCTGTAGCTAGGATCCCCATATGAGAGAGAACATGTGGTGCTTGGCTTTCTGGGCCTGGGTTACCTGACTTAGTATAATACTTTCCAGGTCCATCCATTTTTCTGCAAATTTCATAACTTCATTTTTCTTTACCGCTGAGTAGAACTCCATTGTATAAATGTACCACATCTTCATTATCCACTCATCTGTTGAGGGACATCTAGGCTGGTTCCATTTCCCAGCTATTATAAATTGAGCAGCAATAAACATGGTTGAGCATGTACTTCTAAGGAAATGAGATGAGTCCTTTGGATATATGCCTAGGAGTGCTATAGCTGGGTCATATGGTAGATCAATCTCTAGCTGCTTTAGGAACCTCCACACTGTTTTCCACAACGGCTGGACCAGATTGCATTCCCACCAGCAGTGCAGAAGGGTTCCTTTTTTTCCACATCCCCGCCAACATTTATGATCATTTGTTTTCATGATGGTGGCCAATCTGACAGGAGTGAGATGGAATCTCAATGTAGTTTTAATCTGCATTTCCCTGATGACTAGTGACGTAGAACATTTTTTTAGGTGCTTATATGCCATTCGTATTTCTTCCTTTGAGAACTCTCTATTTAGCTCCTTAGCCCATTTTTTGATTGGCTTGTTTGATTCCTTATTGGTTAACTTTTTGAGTTCTTTGTATATCCTAGATATTAATCCTCTATCTGATATATAGCTGGCGAAGATTTTTTCCCATTCTGTAGGTTGCCTCTTTGCTTTTTTCACTGTGTCCTTTGCGGTGCAAAATCTCTGTAATTTCATTAGGTCCCAGTGGTTAATCTGTGGTTTTATTGCCTGAGCAATTGGGGTTGTATTCAGAAAGTCTTTGCCAAGACCAATATGTTGAAGGGTTTCCCCTACTTTTTCCTCTAGCAGTTTCAAAGTTTCCGGTCTGATGTTAAGGTCTTTAATCCATTTGGACTTAATTCTTGTGCATGGCGAGAGAGAAGAATCTATTTTCATCCTTCTGCAGATATTTATCCAGTTTTCAAAACACCATTTGCTGAAGAGGCTGTCTCTTCTCCAATGAGTATTTTTGGCATTTTTATCCAATATCAGGTGGCTATAGCTACTTGGGCTTACATCTGGGTCCTCTATTCTGTTCCACTGATCTACATGTCTGTTTTTGTGCCAGTACCATGCTGGTTTTGTTACTATGGCTCTGTAGTATAGGTTAAAATCAGGTATGGTGATACCACCAGCCTCTTTTTTGTTGCTCAGTATTATTTTAGATATTCGAGGTTTTTTGTGATTCCAAATGAATTTTTGGATTGTTTTTTCTATTTCCATGAAGAAAGCCTTTGGAATTTTGATAGGGATTGCATTAAATGTGTAGATTGCTTTAGGTAAGATTGCCATTTTCACGATATTGATTCTTCCAAGCCAGGAACAAGGGATGTTTCTCCACTTTCTAGTGTCTTCTGCAATTTCTCGCTTGAGTGTTTTAAAGTTCTCATTGTATAGATTCTTTACTTCCTTGGTTAGGTTTATTCCAAGGTATTTTATTTTTTTTGATGCAATTGTGAATGGGAGTGATTCTCTGATTTCATCCTCTTTGTGTTTGTTGTTAGCATATACGAAGGCTACTGATTTCTGTGTATTTATTTTGTATCCTGCTACATTGCTGTAGGTTTTGATCAGCTCTAACAGCTTGCTAGTAGAGTCTTTAGGGTCCTTTATGTATAGAATCATGTCATCTGCAAATAATGATAACTTGATTTCTTCCTTTCCAATTTGTATCCCTTTTATGTGTGTCTCTTGCCTTACTGCTATGGCTAAGACTTCCAAAACTATATTAAATAGAAGTGGAGACAGTGGACACCCTTGTCTTGTTCCTGATTCTAGTGGAAAAGCTTCCAGTTTTTCCCCATTTAGTAATATGTTGGCTGTAGGCTTGTCATAAATAGCCTTTATTATATTGAGATATGTTTCTTCTATTCCCAGTCTCTGTAGGACTTTTATCATGAAGGGATGTTGGATTTTGTCAAATGCTTTCTCTGCATCTAATGAGATGATCATGTGATTTTTGTCCTTCAACCCATTTATGTAATGTATTACATTTATAGATTTGCGTATGTTGAACCATCCCTGCATCTCTGGGATAAAGCCTACTTGGTCAGGGTGAATGATCTTTTTGATATACTCTTGTATTCTGTTTGCCAATATTTTGTTGAGAATTTTTGCATCTATGTTCATGAGGGAGATTGGTCTGTAATTTTCTTTTTTTGTTCTATCTTTGCCTGGTTTTGGTATCAGGGTGATGCTGGCCTCATAGAAGGAGTTTGGTAGGATTCCTTCTTTTTCTATTTCCTGGAAAAGCTTAAGAAGCAATGGTGTTAGCTCTTCCTTAAAAGTCTGGTAAAATTCAGCAGTGAATCCATCCGGGCCTGGGCTTTTTTTAGTTGGGAGATTATTGATAACTGCTCGGATCTCCATGTTTGTTATAGGTCTATTTAAGTGATTAATCTCATTTTGATTTAATTTAGGTAGGTCATATAGATCAAGGAAATCATCCATTTCTTTCAGATTTTCATACTTTGTGGAGTATATGCTTTTATAGTATGTCCCTATAATTTTTTGAATTTCTCTGGAATCTGTTGTGATGTTACCTTGTTCATCTCTGATTTTATTAATTTGTGTCTCTTCTCTCTTTCTTTTGGTCAGATTTGCTAAGGGTTTATCAATCTTGTTTATCCTTTCAAAGAACCAACTCTTTGTTTCATTAATTCTTTGGATTGTTCTTTTTGTTTCTATTTCATTAATTTCTGCCCTAATCTTTATTATTTCTTCCCGTCTACTACTTTTTGGTTTGCCTTGTTCTTCTTTTTCCAAGGCTTTAAGGCGAAGCATTAGGTCGTTTACTTGCGACCTTTCTAATTTCTTAATATAGGCACTTAAGGCTATAAATTTACCTCTTAGAACTGCCTTCATTGTGTCCCAGAGATTTTGGTATGTTGTGTTCTCATTATCATTTGACTCTATAAATTTTTTGATTTCCTTTTTGATTTCTTCATTGACCCACTCATCATTTAGTAGTGTATTGTTTAGTTTCCATGATTTTGTGTATGCTCTATAGCCTTTCTTGCTACTGATTTTTAGTTTAATTCCATTGTGGTCAGATAGAATGCAAGGAATTATTTCAATTTTCCTGAATTTGTTAAGATTTGCTTTGTGTCCTAATATATGGTCTATTTTAGAGAATGTTCCATGTGCTGCTGAAAAGAATGTATATTCTGCAGCCTTTGGATGAAATGTCCTGTATATATCTGTTAGGTCCATTCCTTCTATGACCTCATTTAGTCCAGATGCCTCTCTGTTTATTCTTTCCCTGGATGACCTGTCAATTGATGAGAGTGGGGTGTTAAAGTCACCCACCACCACTGTGTTTGGTGTTATCTGTGACCTTAGTTCTAATAGTGTTTGTTTGACGAATTTGGGAGCCCCCATGTTAGGTGCATATATGTTTAGGATTGTAATGTCCTCCTGTTGGAGTGTGCCCTTAATCAATATAAAGTGACCTTCCTTATCTTTTTTGACTAACGTCGGACTAAAGTCTACCCTGTCTGATATTAGGATAGCAACCCCTGCTTGTTTTCTAGGCCCATTTGCTTGAAACACCGTCTTCCAACCTTTCACCCTAAGATAATGTCTATCCTTTGTAGAAAGGTGAGTTTCTTGGAGACAACAAATTGTAGGATCCTGCTTTTTAACCCAGTCTGCAAATCTATGTCTTTTCGTTGGGGCATTGAGACCGTTGATATTAAGAGATATTATTGAAAGGTGTGTATTTATGTTTGCCATTTGTGTGTGTGTGTGTGTGTGTGTTACTTGTTCTACCTGTGCTCTCTTCTGTTAACTGGTATTTGAGTATAGCTTGTTTTTTCTAGGTTCCTTATATGTGTGCTTTTCCTTTTGTTCAGCATGGAGGATTCTATCAAGTATTTTCTGTAGAGCTGGTTTTGTCTTCAGATACTCCTTTAACCTGCTTTTGTCATGGAATGTCTTTATTTCTCCATCTATTTGGATGGATAACTTTGCAGGATAAAGTAACCTTGGTTGACAGTTGTTATCTTTCAGAACTTGGAATATATCACTCCAAGCCCTTCTGGCTTTAAAAGTTTGTGTTGAATAATCTGCTGTAATCCTGATGGGCTTGCTTTTGTAGGTAACTTGATTTTTCTCTCTAACTGCTTGCAATATTTTTTCTTTGGTTTGTGTGTTTGGAAGTTTGAGTATAATGTGGCGAGGAGAGTTTCTTTCTGGGTTTTGTCTGGCTGGGGTTCTAAAGGCTTCCTGTATCTGTATTGGCACCTCTTTCCCAATTTGGGGGAAATTTTCCTCTATGATTTTGTTGAAGATGCCTACTATGCCTCTGGAGTGGAGTTCTTCTCCTTCTACTATGCCCTGAATTCTTATATTGAATCTTTTCATAGTGTCCCGAATATCTTGAAATTCCCACTCATACTTTTCTATAAGTTTGTCTTTCTCTTTGTTGGACTGCATTAGGTCTGCCACCTGATCTTCTAGCTTAGATATTCTGTCCTCTCACTCATCCATCCTACTGGTGAGATTTTCTACAGAGTTTTTTATTTCATTAACTGTGTTCTTCATTGCTAGTAATTCTGACTGGTTTTTCTTTATTATTTCTATTTCCCTATTTATGTCTTGTATTGCCTTCTTTATTTCATTAAATTGGTGTCCTGCCTCTTCTTTGATTCCTTTGATTTCCTCTTTGATTTCTTCTTTGATTGTTTTCATGTGTTCTTTGACCTCTTTGAACATATTTATAATTATTCTTTTGAACTCTTTCTCAGGCATTTCCTCTAACTCTTTCTCACTGGAGGACATTTCTGATGCATTAATACTTTTAGGCGGATTTATATCGTCTTGCTTTTTAGTGTTTCTTGTGTTATAATGTATATATTTTTGCATCATGGATTAAGTTAATGCTTGGATTTTCTAGCTAGCTGTGTATTCTTAGCTGTATCAATTGATTTGATGTAATATATTTTCAGGGTAGGACCTTAAGGTATTAGGTGTGGCTCTTAAGACTCTCAGAGTATCTACAAAGATGTTCTTAGGGGTTGAGTTTCCCTGCTATAGGAGTATTCAAGCAGGCTGAGTGGAATAAAATACTGGTAGATTCTAAAATTTAACTAAACACTGTACACATTCAATCAAAAACAGCCCCGAGTATGTATGCAAGAGTAGTTATTATAATGACCAGATCCTCTATCAACAAAGAGGTTTAGATTTCTGGTCTGTTGAGGTATCCAAGTCAGCTTGTGACCAAGTGAGACCCTTCCCTGGTGCAATCCCAGTTACCTTGGGTGATTGTGGTCTCAGTCAAGTTGCTGCCTGGGTCGTCGGGCTGCTGTTCTGATTTCTGGAGCTGGGCACTTGCTTTTCCTATGGGGCAAACTGAGCCGCTGCTGCTGCCTCTGCTGCTGTTGTAGCTGCCACCCCCGGAGCCACCACTGCTGCTGAAGCTGCCGCTGCCGTGTCCACCGCCGCTGCTCACCCCGAAGCCGCTGCTGCGGGATCTGCCGCCGCTGCCGCTCCTGGGTCCGCTGCTGCTGGGGCCACTGGTACCGGTGCTGGAGCCGCTGAAGTTGCTGCCGAACTCTGCTCCTGCTTGGGTCCTGCTGTCAGCCCAAGTTGGCGTGGCCGGGTCCCAGGCTGCTGCTGTGTTCGCTGGAGCTGGGTTCAGGTGGTGGGGGAGGGGAGGGAGCCGTGGCTGCTCTTGTTGTATCGCTGTTCCACGTGTGCTTCTACCTCGCGGTCTGCTCTTCCCTCCGTTGCTCGCTGCCGCTCTCCCCTCACGTTTCCCGAGTTGCGGAGAGCGCGGTGTGAGGGGAAAATCCCGCACCTGGCTTGTCCTGCGGCTCGAGCCGAGAGTCCGGCGGCTTTCTGCCGCTCCGCAGCTGCGGCGGGTGGCCGAGCCGCCCCGGAGCCGCTGTTCCCGCCTGTGCAGGCTCTGGATGCTCTGGAACTCTTCTACTTCTCCGCTGCCGCCTCAATTTCCTATACACCTCACTTTTTAGTAAAAGTGTGTATTTTGCTGAGTTTTTTTGGTCTTTTTCCCCCCTAGGCTGCTTTGGCGTTGTACCTACGCCGCCATCTTAACCGGAAGTCCTGTTTGTTTATTTTTTGAGGTAGGGTCTCACTCTAGCTCAGGCTGACCTGGAACTCACTATGTAGTCTCAGGGTGGCCTCAAACTCACTGTGATCCTCCTACCTCTGCCTCCCAAGTGCTGGGATTAAAGGCGTGTGCCACCATGCCCGGCTTCATTAAATTGTATTTTTTAATGAATACCTAAAACTTTAGTCTGTATTTGACATCCATATACTGATATCTGTGTGTATGTGATGTGATGCTTTGTCAGGCTATTAAATTTGTTGAAAAGAGGGAGGTCTGGGGAAATTGCTCAGTGGTTAAAGACAGTTGTTTGCAAAGCCTGATGATAGACCAGGTTCATGTCCCCTGGTACCCACCTAAAGCCAGATAGGCATTCATTTGCAATGGCATGAGACCCATGGTATGCACGCATGCGCACATGAGTGCCCACACACTAAAAATTTTAAATCGAGGTTTATTGATCACAGCTCCATATTGAGGGAGAGACCCCATCCCAAGGAAGGAAGTATGCAGGTGAGCCATCAGAGGACACCTGACCCTCTTCTCTGGCCTCTATTCGCATGCCATAGGGTACACACACACCATGGAACACACACAGTCAATCTTTCTAAGAGAAAGAAAGTGGCAGTTTAAATGAAAGATAAAACCACAGACATTTAGGGATTGGCTGTGCCAGTCTGCCACACTGACCCTCTACTTTTGCTTAGGCTGCAGAATTAGGTCACAACACTAAGATGGACCTCTTTAGGAAAGAGGCAGAGAAAGCTAAGAGCAATGTAAAGCTATACGTGATTTCACACCTGAGGAAGTCAAAGCCAGTGTGGCCCACTGAGCCATGTTGGCAGCCTCTGGGTCCCTAGACTTCATCATACCATGCCAATCATTCTGCCCAAGAGCCTCCATCACCACTTTTAGACCCATTGGCCCATTCAACTCATAGTGATCCTCTTACCTCTGTCTCCCTAGTGCTAGCATTAAAGGTGTGTGCCACCATGTCCAGATAAGCTTTATTTCTTTTTTGAATGTAAGGTTTTATTTATTGTTAGAGAGGGAGAAGGAGGCACATAGAGACAGAGGTAGAATGGGCATGCCAGGGCCTCTTGCCAGTGCAAATGAACTCCAAGACACAAGCACCACCTTGTGCATCTGGCTTATGTGGGTCCTGGAGAATCAAACCTGGGTCTTAGGCTTTGCAGGCAAAGTTTTTTTTTTAAATATATTTATTTATTTACTTGACAGAGAGAGAGAGAGAGAATGGGCAAGCCAGGACCTCCAGCCACTGCAAACGAACTCCAGACACATGTGCCGCCTTGTGCATCTGGCTAATGTGGGTCTTGGGGAATCGAGCCTGGGTCCTTTGGCTTTGCAGGCAAACGTCTTATCACTAAGCCATCCCTCTAGCCCTTTGTTTTGCCTTTTTGTTTGTTTAGCCCAGGCTGACCTGGAATTTATTATGTAGTCTCAGGCTGGCCTCAAACCCACAACCATTCTCCTGCCTCTGCCTCCAGAGTGCTGGGACCTTGCTTTTCTTCACTCCAGTTGCCAACCGTTGTTAGAATTCCTAAATTCTACCCAGACTGGCCAACCTGGTATTGTCCCAACCAGGCCTATTCATTCTACAAACTGAAAAGCATTAGTTGAGCTCTACTCTTCCTTGAGGACACAGTGACTCCCCACTGAACCTGGCTATCTTGTTTGTTTCAAGGTAGGGTCTCACTCTAGTCCAGGCTGACCTGGAATTCAATATGTAGTCTTGAACTCACAGTGATCCACCTGCCTGTGTCTCTTGAGGGCTGGGATTAAAGGCATGCACCACCATGCCTAGTCGGCTGTCTTTTTAACAAGATCATGAAGTAATTTATTTTATTTTATTTATTTTTGGTTTTTCGAGGTAGGGTCTCACTCTAGCTCAGACTGACCTGGAATTAACTTTTTTAAAAATTTTATTCTGGGCTGGAGAGATGGCTTAGCAGTTAAGTGCTTGCCTGTGAAGCCTAAGGACCCCGGTTTGAGGCTCGGTTCCCCAGGTCCCACGTTAGCCAGATGCACAAGGGCGCACATGTCTGGAGTTCGTTAGCAGAGGCTGGAAGCCCTGGCACGCCCATTCTCTCTCTCTCCCTCTATCTGTCTTTCTCTCTGTGTTTGTCGCTCTCAAACAAACAAATAAATAAATAAATAAAAATTAAAAAAAATTATTCTGATTTTTAAATGTTTTTTTAAAAATATTTTATTTATTTGAGAGACAGAAAGAGGCAAATAGAGAGCATGGATGCACCAGGGCCTCTAGCCACTGCAAATGAACTTCAAACATATGTACCACCTTGTGCATCTGGCTTATGTGGGTACTATGGAATGGAACCTGGGTCCTTAGGGTTCATAAGCAAGCACTTAAGCACTAAGCAATCTCTTCAGCCCCTATGTGGTTTTTATTTTAATGATTTTTGAAACAGGGTCTTACTCTAGCCCAGGCTGGCCTCAAACTCATGGTGAGTCTTCCTACTTCAGCACCTTAAATGCTGGAATTAAAAACATGCACCACCACAACCTGCTGGTTTTTTGAGACAAGGTTTTATTGTGTGTCCTTGGATGGCTTGGAGCTCACTATGTAGACTAGGTTGGCCTCAAACTTGTGGTGATCTCCTGCCTCTGCCTCCTGTGTGAGAGATCTCAGGCATGTGCCACCATGTCAAGCTACTTATCCTGTTTCTGGTCTTGTTATTGGTGGTGGTAGTGTGTGTTTCTATGTGAGGTGAGCATGTGGGGTGGGACATATGCTGTGTGTACACATGTAGAGACTGAGGTTGGGTGTCTTCTTCAATCACTCTCCACTTTATTGAGACAAGGGTCTCTTGCTAGACTTAGAACTCAACATGGCTTGACTAGGCAGCCAGTGAGCCCCAAGGACTCCCTGTCTCTGTTTCCCCAGCACTGGGATTATAAACACATATCACCACACCTAACCTTTTTATTTTTTATATGGGTGCTGGGAATCTGAACCCAGTTCCTCACCCTTATACTACAAGCATTTTAGCCATTAAGCTATCTTCCTAGCCCTGTGCCTATTATTTTTTATTTTATTTTATTTATTTTTATTTTATTTTAGTTGAGGTAGGGTCTCACTCTAGCCCAGGCTGACCTGGAATTCACTGTGTAGTCTCAGGCTGGCCTTAAACTTACAGCTATTCTCCTACCTCTGCTTCCTGAATGCTGGGATTAAAGGCATGGCTCAGTATTTCTCATGTATATACCTTATTTTTAATCTCTTTGAAAGAGAGAGAATGGGCACAACAGGGCCTTTAGCCCCTGTACACAAACTCTAGATGCATGCGCTACCTTGTGCATTTGGCTGACACGGATCCTGAGGAATCGAACCTGGTTCCTCTGGCTGTGTAGGAAGCATCTTAACCGCTAAGCCATATCTGTAGTACTTATTTAGCAGAGAGAGAGGAGAAACAGATGGGCAAGCACTTAACCACTAAGACATCTCTCCAACCCTTTTGTTTTTTGAGGTAAGGTTTCACTCTAGCCCAGGCTGACCTGGAATTTACTATGTAGTCTTAGGCTGGGCTCAAACTCACAGTGATCATCCTACCTCTGCCTCCCCAGTGCTAGGATTAAAGGCATGTACCACCATGCCCAGACTGAAAATGAAAATATTCATTCTTATTTATTTGAGAGTGACAGAGAAAGAGGAAGAGAGAGAGAGAGAGAGAGAGAGAATAGGCATGCCAGGGCCTCCAGCCACTGCAAATGAACTCCAGATGCGTGTGCTCCCTTGTGCATCTGGCTAACATTGGTCCTGGGGAACTGAGCCTCGAACCGGGGTCCTTAAGCTTCACAGACAAGCGCTTAACCACTAAGCCATCTCCCCAGCCCTCAGCTTTTTAACTTTTTTTGGTTTTTCAAGGTAGGGTCTCACTCTAGCCCAGGCTGACCTAGAATTCACTATGCAGATTCAGGGTGGCCTTAAAATCATGGTGATTCTCCTAGCTCTGCCTCCCAAGTGCTGGGATTAAAGGTGTGCACTACCATGCCCAGCTCAACTAATTTATTTACTTATTTATTTAATTTACTTATTTTTAGTTTTTCAAGGTAGGGTCTCACTCTAGTCCAGGCTGATCTGGAATTCACTATGTAGTCTCAGGGTGGCCTCAAACTCACAGTGATCTTCCTACCTCTGCCTCCTGAGTGCTGGGATTAAAGGCATGTGCCACCACACCTGGCTCAGCCCTATTTCTTTAATTTTTAAAGTTATACTTTTGGGCTGTCGAGATGGCTTAGCAGTTAAGGTGCTTGCCTGTGGAGCCTAAAGACCCAGGTTTGACTCCCCAGTGACCACATAAGCCAAATGCACAAGATGGTGCATGCATCTGGAGTTTGTTTGCAATGGCTAGAGGCCCTGGTGCATTCAGTCTCTCTCTCTCAAATAAATAAAATATAAAATTACACTTTTTTGTTTGCTTGTTTTTTCGAGGTAGGGTTTCACTCTATCCCAAGCTGACCTGGAACTCGATATCTAGTCTCACTGTGATTCTCCTACCTCTGCCTCCCAAGTACTGGGATTAAAGGTGTGCACTACCATGCCCAGCTTCTTTAATTTTTAACATGCTAATATATAAAAACATAAAATCACACCTATTAATGGGGTGCCATGTGAAGTGTTTGGCACATTTACACAATGTATAGTCAGGTTAAGCATATTTGCTGAGATCTTTTACATTTTTCTTTTTTTCTTAGTGCTAGGGGACAAGCCCATTCTCTCTCTCTCTCTCTCTCTCTCTCTCCCTCTCTCCCTTTCTGCAACTTTCTATCTCTCTACCTCTTTCTATCTCTCAATAACTGAAATTTTCTTTAAAAGAGAGAATGCATATTCCAGGGCCTCTAGCCAATGAAAATGAACTCCAGATGCATGTACCACCTTGTGTATTTGGCTTTATGTGGGTACTGGAAATCAAATCTGGCTCCTTAGGCTTTGTAGGCCTGAACCATCTCTCCAGCCCCATATCCATCTTTTTTTTTTTTTTTTTTTTGGTTTTTCGAGGTAGGGTCTCACTCTGGTCCAGGCTGACCTGGAATTAACTCTGTAGTCTCAGGGTGGCCTTGAACTCAAGGCGATCCTCCTACCTCTGCCTCCCGGGTGCTGGGATATCCATCTTTTTGATCAAAGGTCAGGTACCATGGCTGTAGGGAGTCTGTGAAAAGTGATGTTCAAAAAGGTCGCAGGCACTGTTAGTAGCTGGGTGAGCCATTGTCTGTCACTCCATGTTAAGAGCTCTCCACACCCAGGTATGGTGGGCCACACAGATTCTCAGCATTCAGCAAGCTGAAGCAGGTTAATTGCCTTAAATTCAAGGCCAGCTAGGCTACATGGATCACCAAGTGAGACCCTGTCCTACCTCAAAAAAAGGAAGGAAGGAAGGAAGAAGGAAGGAGGGAGGGAAGAGAAAATATAAAAATAGAACTTTCCCTCAACTCTTGGGGAAACCTCACAAACTGGGATCAGATGACCCTGAGAGTATGAACAGCCCCCTCATTTTTCCTGTGCCTCCAGATTCCCAGTCACACTCCCCATTCTTAGTCCTTGGTGGTGTCAGCTGAGTCCTATACCCCTGGTGGATAGAACAAACAACAGGGATAGGTGTTCTGGAAGCTTTGAAGGAACACTGCCCTTCCCATCCTGATCAGGCCTTGGTGACCTTTCATCAGGCTCAGTCCTCTGGATTCCCCTACCTCTTGGGCACCCCAAAAATCTCCCCATGTATCCCCTTGGATGGTGGTCAGCTGTGTTTGGTGGCCTCCCTCAATCAGCGTCTCCTGCCCCTCTCTTTCTCCTGTGTGCCACAGTGGTAGGGGAAGGTCCCTGATGGCCACTCTCCCAACAGGCCTCCCTGAACCCCAGTAACCACAAGCTGGATGAAGACCTCTGCCAGACACTCACACAGCGCTACGTGAGCATCATGAACAGGCTTCAGAGTCTGGGCTACAACGGACGGGTTCACCCGGCGCTGACAGAGCAGCTGGTGAATGCCTACGGCATCTTGCGAGAGCGGCCCGAACTGGCAGCGTCTGAGGGCGGTTCCTACACTGTGGACTTCCTGCAGCGAGTGCTGGTAGAGACTGTGCACCCCAGCATGCTCACGGATGCCCTCTTGCTGCTCTCATGCCTCAACCAGTTGTCACATGATGATGGCAAACCCATGTTCATTTGGTAACATTCATGCCCAGCTGGCCCAGGTTCACTCTGCCCAGTACCCTGCGCATGGCCATTAAAGCTTCCTACAGACACTATCCACTGGGCCCACGCCACATTTCTGGGTGTTGCTGCCTCCTCCTGTGGGGTGCCTCACTAGGCATCTTCAGTCCTGCCTGTCATGGGAGTTCACACCCACATGGGGCCCCTGCAGAACCCCCCAGAACAAGGCTCAACATATGTCTGAATGAGGAGACTGAACTAAAGGCTTCCAGGTCCCTTCCACTTAGTGGCAGAAGCAGAGGGAATTCTGAGTCTTGGAGGAAGAAGAGCGGGGGTGAGGAGGGGCACAGGAAGGAAGGGACAGCCTTTGTGCAATGCAGGGGACAAAGAACTTCAGGGTCTTGGAGCAAGAGGGGAGGAGGGGGAGGAGGGCCAAAGACCACCTTATTCAAACCAGGGCAGGGCAGCTGCAGAGAAAGCAACCCCATACCAAGAGGCCCAAAGTGTGGGGAGAAGAATCTTCCTCCCAAGGGTTCTGCAGACCTGGGGCACAGACCCAGAGCTGCCAGAGGCTAGGGGACATGGGCTGGATAAGGGAGTAGGATGGGGAGGACAAAGGTAGAGGCGTGTAGACCAGGGTGGGCTGCGGTGAGTGAGAAGGGCAGCACTGGGAAGCCCAGAGAGTGTCCTCTGTCCACGAGATGGAAGAGGACAGTGACTGCCTGGAGGAAGGTGCAGAGGTCAGGGCTGTGATGAGAAGGGAGAGCACACATTAAAACTAACCAAGGCCCCAAAACACCAGTGCCTGACAGTCAGGAAATGGAAGAGCCACAGGGTCTGGATTCAAACAGCGATCCTGTCAGTAGCCATTGAGTCTAGAAACAAGAGAGGTTGTGGGGTGTGCTGACTGGGAAGTAAAGAGACTCCACTCAGAGCCAACTTTGGGGTTAACTAGCTAGATAAGGCTCAGAACACCCCCGACACCCCACCCCCTGACTAGCTGGGAGGACAGCCTTGACAGCAGGGCAGGGATGGAGATGGTTCAGTTGGTAGGAGTGCTTGACTAGCATGCAAGAAACACTGGGATTGGTCCCAAATATAACACACACCCGCGGGTGTGATGGCACACGCGTGTCATCCTGCTACACAGTTCCAGGCTAGCCTAGGCTGCATGAGATGCTATGTCAAAAATCACCGTTTTTAACTTTTTTAAAAAGGTTGCACTAAGGAGGCACTTGTAGATGCAGACAGCAAGGATGGGTGCTCGCTTCCTCTCCGCTCACGTGCCCAGGCAAGCGACCTCAAAGGTATAACTAATGCCTTTCCCCAACTGGAAGCTCCTTGGGGTAGTAGCAACAGGGCCACAACCTTCTGTAGGTCATTGGTATTGAGCCTTTGCACACTGGCACCGGGCACCCGACAGAAAGGGAGGAGGGTGCCTGCCTCTCTGGAGTGCTCTGGCCGAGAGGTGAGGAGCCGGAAGTAGTGCGCACTGCAGTATTAGCACCACGCAGTTGCACGCTCAGAAAGTGCGCCAACACCCCACATCTCCCCTGCGTAGGGCGGGGCTCTAAGCTCCCCGCCCCCCTCCGCGGCCTAAGAGAACTGGGCGGAGCAAGGAGGAGCTGGGGCGGAGCTGCGAGGCCCGGGTCCCTTCCATTTCCTTTTTGTTCTTCCCAAAGTTCTAAGCGGGTGCGAACCAGCGTCCGGAACTCAGGCCTGCCCGACCCAGCTCCTTACCGGCTCTGCGCACAGGTTGTGCCACCAGTCCTTGCCCTCTGGAACATTCCTGCAGCTCACACGGACTCGTGGGCGACTCGACTAGCACACTGGAAGCGAATGAGTCTCCGCGTCCCTTCCCCGCCCAAGAGCCAGCCCTGTGTGCCATGCAATCCCCGCCCGACTGGCCGCCGGCCCCCGACGCCCTACGGCCCTCGCCCTTCCCACACCCGGTGCTGAACGCGGTCCACAGCATGGCCCGTGTGATGCTCTTTCCCACCTACTGGTCTCTGGACCTGTTGCTGGGCTTCTGGGCACCGATGGCGCACCCCAGCAGCCTGGGGTGTCTGAAAGCCGTGGCGGGAAGCGGGGTGGCACTGCTGCTGGTGGTGGCCAGCATACCCCTGGCGCTGTCAGGCCTGCTTCTGTGGCTGCCCCTACAAGCCTGGCGTCGCCCCTTTTGCTACCAGACCCCTCCACTGTGCTGGGTGCCGCCCGAGCCCTGGCACCCAACTGCTGAGCCCATGCGCTGCTTCGTCTTCCTCACTGCCAATCTGTGCCTTCTTCCTGACGGGCTGGCGCGCTTCAGCAACCTGTCGCACAGCCAGCAGCGCGCGAAGGCCATTGGCGCCGTGCTGGCAGACAGCCTAAGAGCGTCACTCTACGGGGCTACCGGGAGCAGCCAGCCGCTGCCCGGGGCGCTGGGTGGGGTGCTGATGGCCACGGTGCCTGCGGATTTGGACTTCGTGTGCTTGCAGGAAGTATTCGATCTCCGCGCAGGTCGACGCCTGGTGCGCCTCTTAGCGACCAATCTGGGCCCGGTGTTGTACGACGTGGGCACGCTTGGCCTACAGCGGGGGCCTTACATCAAGCTGCTGGGTAGTGGGCTCCTACTGGCCTCGCGATACCCGCTGCTGCGTGCCAACTTCCGTTGCTTCCCTAACGCTTGTCGCGAGGACGCCTTGGCTTCCAAAGGCTTACTGTCCGTCCAGGTACCAACCCCGGGCTAATAGGCCCTAGCAGGGAGAGGTGTACTGCGCTACAACCAGCAAGGAGAGCTGGGACTGTGGTATTGCAGGCGCAGTTGGGCATCCTGGACGAGCGCCGCGTGGTAGGATATGTGCATTGCACACACTTACAAGCACCCGTTGGTGAGCCCTGCAGGGGGGGGTGTTGGAATGTAGCCAGGCTCTCTCCTCTCTTTAGTGAACAGTGGATCCCTTACTCTCACCAGTACCTTTGCTTGCCCATTTCTCAATGTCTGTTCAATGCCCAGCTATCCCATATTTCCAGGAGTGTGTGTGTTGGTTCACAAACCACAGCCCAAGACCCGGTGTGGGGGGAAGGGTGCGGATCCCCTCACTGGACTAAAGCCTGCTTCCTCCCCAACACCCAGAGGATGGGCTTTTGCGCTGCAAACAGCTGACATTGCTGCTGGACTGGGCCAAGCAGTTTGAGGCTGAGAGCCAGCAGAGTGGTGAGGTGGTGGCCTTCAGCGTGCTCCTGGGTGACCTAAACTTTGACAACTGTTCACCAGGTGAGAAGTAGTAGTACAGGACTGCCCAAGAGGCCTGGCCCTGCCCACCAAGATCTGTTTTTCCTCTGCAGACCATGCAAAGGAACAGAGGCACAAGCTCTTCAGCTGTTTCCAGGACCCCTGCAGGCTTGGACAGCGGCAGGAGCAGCCCTGGGCCCTGGGTCTGTGGAGTGGAAGGGAGGAAGTGTAGCCTGGGGCAGGCCCATCACCAAGGTGACCACTTACTCCAACCTCCCTGGCCCCTCACAGGCACTATGCTGAGCACCTCCATGCTCCACCAATCGGTAGCGAGATCCCCGGAGAGACTGAAGAGGTGAGCTGGTGGAGCCCTTGAAGCAAGGGGCTGGCTATTTGAGCAGGTCAGCTCGGATGCGTAGCCTTGGCCTTAGTGACAATCTCCTTCCCCCAGGGCCTTGGAGCAGGAGGAAGGGCGGCGACGCTACTTGGCAGGACCCCTTTGTAGAGGCTGCTCAGCTAACCCCTGGCAGGGCAGGCGCCTGGACTACATCACATACAGGGGAGTGCCCGGGGGCCTGCTGAACCCAGTAAGTACCAACGCTTGGGACTGCTGTGCCTGTCTGCAGAGACCGGGCTGATCCTGACTCCTGCCCCCAGCAGGTGGAGCAGGTGATGTTCAGTACGGCCCTGGCAGGGCTCACAGACCACCTGGCCGTAGGGCTGAAGCTCCGAGTTTCCTTGCGCCCTGACATTAGCGCATAGAAGATGGCACAGCAGGTGACACAGACCACCACGAGCCCAGCTGCAGGAGCTTGGCCTTGCAGTCCTAACCCGATTCAGAACTGGACTGGACGACTCAAAGGATCTTTATTGTGGAGAACTCACACCGCCTCCTGGGCACGCCGGTACTCATAAACACTGCCCCGCTGGGGGAAGGCAGGCGGTTGAGGGGGCGAGCCTGGCGGTGGGGCAGGGTCCTCCCGGTCCCCGTAGCCCCCGCCACCAGGTGTGTGAAGACAAAACACATCCTGTGGAATAAAGGAGGGGATTCAGAGCAGATGTGGCTGTCCCCAGCAAAGAGACATCTGTCAACCACTCCTCTGGTCCACAGAGGCCAGTATGCCTCTTTCCCTTCGGGAGCCAAATTAAACTCCGTCTCTGATATTTCTGCATCTCTGCTTACATTCTATGGGATGAGTATGGGGTGAGCAGCACAGGATGCATTCTTACCCCGGGGTACACGGTCACAGATGTCTTCCCACCCAGATTCACCGTACGGCCGCCCTTGCGGATCAGGAGGTTTAAACCACGAGCACCGGGTTCACCCCCTACAGGCAAGGGATGGGATGTCAGGGAGGCAGTGAGGAGACCGAGATAGAGGAGCAGCGGGGAGCAGCAAGGCAGAGGTTCAGCTGGGGAGCTACCCACCCTGGAGGCCATAGGGCTGGAAGGCGCGGCGCTCGGTAAGCACGGACAGCAGGGCCTCCTCCCGAAAGAGCAGCTCACGGACCACACCGTCGCCTCCTCGAAAGCGGCCTCGGCCTCCGGAGCCCCGCCGCAGCTCAAAACGGCGCAGGATGACCGGGTACCTGCAGGGGTGCGGCGCCCTGCATGGGTGAGCGATCCCGCCCCCAGCCCACTGGCCCGGCCCAGGCTCCACTCACCGGCTCTCCAGGATCTCTGGGTCTGTGATGCGCGTGTTGGTCATGTGACTGTGCACCCCGCTGCGCCCGTGCCAGCCTGGGCCTGCGCCCGCTCCTCCAGCCACCGTCTCATAGTAGCCCATGCGGGCGTTACCCAGGGTCACATTGTTCATGCAGCCCTGACAGGAGCAGGTGGCTAACATGGGTACCTGCTCCGGCCTGCCTGCGCCCACCCGGCCTCCTAGCAGCCCCTAGGGCCAGGCACACCCTTCCCTGCGCACCTGGGAAGCAGCGCAGGCCCCGAAGGCTCCCAGGATGACATCCACCACACGCTGCGACGTGAGCACATTGCCGCCCACCACCGCCGCCTCTGGGGAGGGATCCAAGATGGAACCTCTGGGAATCACCACACTCACTGGAGCCAGGCAGCCCTGTGTACAGGCAGACGACTCTGAGGACCACTGAGGTTGGATTCCACTCCTCCCCAGCCCCATCAGCGCTCAGCCCATGTGAGGTTGGCTTCTCCCTTATGCACACCGCTGGGTTTTTCTATTGGCCTCGCAGCACGCCATACGAACCTGGTTGAGTGGAATGTCACGACCCACTAGACAGCGCAAGCAGTAGATGAGCGCCGACAGCGTTATGGCTCGTGGGGCATTGAGATTGCCAAACACCTCGGGCCCAGAGCCACTGAAGTCGAACACAGCGCTGCCCTGTCGGAGGCAGAGGCCTAACCATCAGCAACAGCCCAGCGAGCACTCTTGAAGCCACCGCGCTGTTGCTGTGCGAGCCCTCCAGACCTGGCTCAAGTTGATCTGCACACGCAGGCGAATGGGTGAGCCATCATCCATGTGGTCCTCCGCAGACACCTCAAGGGGCAGACCCCGCGCCTGCCTTGAGGTTCCAAAGGCCCGTAGCATGTCTCTCACTGCCAATTCAGCGTTTGCCTAGCAGGGAGAACGGTTAGCCATAACCTTCAGGGTGGCCCAACTACCTGGGGGTAGACAATGGCTGCCTCGTGCACCTCTGTTCCCAGTCTCACCTGAATATGGCCCATGTAGGCCTGTACCACGTCCAGACCATACTGCCCAATTAGCTCTCCCACCAGCTGGATGCCTTTCTGGTTGGCTGCCACCTGGGCACGGAGATCTGACAGGTTGTCATGCAGGTTCCTGGTTCCACTACAGCCAGAGATCTTGCCTGGCGCCTGCAGGGCCTCTGTGACAGCTAGATGGACAGAACCACCACTGGGCTGCCCTCCACACACTCAGCCATCCAGTGATCTTTCCACGCCCACTACACCCCTGCTGAGCACCGAGTGCGCACACTGGCCTTCCACTGGCTCCCCACCTCCCCTGCTGACTCCTGTATGCTGAAGACCCCTGTACTGCGAAGACTGCAGACTCAGTCCTTCTGCTCAGCCTTCTCTCTCCTGTGGCCCAGCATGTTAGGGCACACTTGGCCATGACCTCACTGGAGCTGGAGGTGCCTTGAGGGAGGGGTGGCTCATTCTTTAGCAAACTCATCTACTGCCCTCTCTGGGCTCCTCTTCCCTTCTCCCATAAGAAAAAGCAGCAGCAGCAGCAGCACCACCACTACCACCAACCTCCCCCCAACACACACACACACACACACACACACAGGCACACCGCTTGCCCCCAGTCCAGCCCACTATCATTGGCTTTCATTACTTCAAGCAGCCAGGCATGGTGGTGCATGTCTTTAATTCCAGCACTTGGGAGGTTGAGGTAGGAGGATAGCTGTGAGTTTGAGGCCAGCCTGAGACTAATTCCAGGTCAGTCTGGGCTAAAGAAAGACCCTACCTTGAAAACCCAAAATAAATAAGAGTATCAAGCAGCTGTCTGGGCCACCATAACTGTCTCCCTGTATTTTCCCAGATCTGAGCAAAGCTCCTCTCCTACTGCAAGCAGTGCTGCCTAGCCCAGGGCCTTACCCTACCCTCCAGTCAGGGTCATGGTCTTCTCTGAGGCATCCTGCACTTTCTGCCATATATTTGTGTTTGTCTATGACCCACCCTCCCTGCCTTAGCTCCAACTGATCACGAGCGTCCCATTTGTGTCTGTGGCACCCAGAGTAGCTCACGACTCTTGTTACCCTCATTCTGTGCACTGTCATGTCCTCTACCTTGCCCGATGATGCCTCTCTGAGCTCTCAGACCCCGCCATGCCTCTGCCCCTACCTTGACTCAGCTGGTCTGTGCCACTCAATACAGAGCGTCCATCCTCCAGCTGTCCAAATTTGGCCCCGCAGCTCCCCCCGGTTCCATCAGCTGACTATCCTCAGTTCCCAGAGTGTTTCTTCCATTCATGTTCAGCATCATCCCAACTATCACTGCCCCACCTGGCCACCTTGTCCAGCCTCTGCCTCACTCTGCAGGTGCACAGACAGCCCAGGCCCAGCTGAAAGCCCCTCACAGCTACCCCACTGCCTGCTGACTCGGATCCAGGCCTAGAAGGCTCTGTAGGATCCTGCAATCCCTAAACTCAATGTGGATTTCACCTACTTGAAATAGATCCTTTCCCCTTTCTGTACTCTGCCTTTTGGAGGTCCTGGTCAATTCCCCACCACAAAACCACCTGAGCCCAGGTAGACACCTCTGCACTTCTGAAGTAATCTATAACTGCTAAGATGAGTTATCATTTACCTCCTCCTCACCTCAGCGTAGGTCCGGGCTGACAGATAAACTGTAGCTCAGGATCCTGCCTAGGCTAGTTCCTGGCTGTGGTCATGCAATCCAGCCTGTTGGATCCTTGCCATGACCTCACTCCCACTCACCATCCTCCTGGAAGACGCCTCCCTGGACCAGTTTGAAGGACAGGAAGACAGCACCCTCCTGTTGTAGTGTAGTAGAGTTGGGGGGCATAGATCCTGGAGTGATGCCTCCAATGTCTGCATGGTGCCCTCGGCTGGCCACATAGAACACAGGCCTAGCCTGCCCTGGCCAAAACACCTAGAGTAGACAGTAACCATCAGCTGCACCAGCCACCTCTGTGCCCCTAGCTACAACCAAAGCAGTGTTCCTTACTGGTGTAATGACAGTCAGGTCTGGAAGATGGCTGCCCCCTGCGCTGGGATGGTTGCTCAGTAGCACATCACCCGGGTGGAGGTCAGCCCCCAAATGTTGGATCTGAAACCAGGAAGACAGGTGCCTTGGAGACAAAAGCAAGGTCACAGACAAGGGGGGGGGTAGGAGAGAGGATCTCACCGTACCTGGAACTGTACAGTCTCCTGCATGGCACCCAGGTGCACAGGGATGTGGGGAGCATTGGAGACCAGCCCCCCATCAGGCCCAAAGAGGGCACAGGAGAAATCGAGGCGTTCCTTGATGTTCGTGGAGATAGCTGTGCGCTGTAGGATGCGGCCCATCTGCTCTGGGGGCACACAGTGACCAGGCACCCGCTGGCCCCACCACTCACATACATGGCCCCAGAAAAAAAAAATACAGGACCAAGCCCAGGACCCAGCAGTTTTTCCTGTGCCCTTAGGAAGACCAGGGTGGCAGCATGTCTGCCTGGGCAATAAGGCTGCAGACAGGTATGTCTCAACCTTCGGGAAGTATACCACCTTTCAGCCTGCCTGGGGCTCCCAAAAAGAGCCTGAGGCCTCCCTTGACCCTCTATCCTTGTGCAACAAGACCGGGTCCCCAGGCAAGGCCCCTGGGTTCTCCAGAATCCATGGTCTGAACCATGGTCTGCACAATAGGTTCACAGCGGTGGCATGGGTTCTATCCCTAGATAGCTTCAGATCACATGGCTCCTGATGAGAAGGTGCTTGCTCTATTGAGGACCTGCTCCTGCACCAGGGGTGTCATCCCAGGGCCAAGGCCACACTGCCCACCCATCACCAAAAGTTCACCCACCTGGTCACACCGACCACATGTGGCAAGAGCCAATGCTGGCAGCCACCCCACCTGTGCTTACCTTTGCCCAGAATTCAGATATTCTAATTCCCCAGTCCTATACTACAAGAGTCAGGTGTGCAAGGAGGACAGTGGAAACCACTCACCGGCGATACTCATGAAGCGGTGTGAGAAGATAGATAGCTGAATGGGGTCGAGATTGGTGCCTGCCATGCTGGGGGCCTCAGCGCCCACAGAGATACGGATGTCTCCTGTGTCAGTCACTTCTGCCTGGCAACCTGGCTCTACCAGGATGGTGCTAGGAACAGGGGACACAGAGGGGTTGCAAGGGGCTAGGCCAGAACCACCTCCCAAACAGGGACCCCCCCATAGCCCCAAGCCAATACCTCCAATGGTGAAACCCTGAGTCCTTCCGGCCCTTACAACTTGGGCCAGAAAAACCCCTGCGAAGGGCCCCATAGTTCACCCCTCCAAGGCTGTACCCAAGCCAGGCTTTAGCCTACCTATTGTTGTCGATGATGAGGCAGGGCCCCTGGAGCTGGTGCCCATAACCCAGCTCTCCTAACAGATACACGGGGGTCTCCTGGTAGCCCCCCTCAAAGTAGCACTGGGTCACCTGCAGAGAGTGTGGGATGAACTAGGTTCATAGGGCAGCTTTCCCGGGGCCCCTCAACATATAGCAGGTACATGGGGAGCTCCTGGTAGCTCCCTCAAAGCAGCACTGGGTCACCTGCAGAGAGTGCAGGTGAGCTGGGTTTATAGAGTTCCTTTCCCAGGGTCCCTCAATAGGTTACGGCATCCCCATCTACTCCTGTCCCCAGGTTCCATGTATGTGGGTGGAACAGCATGGCAGAGCCACCAACCTTGTCCACCCGAGGAGGCCCGGTCTGGGCTTTAGGGGTGTCCTCCAGCTGAAGACCACTGCGACCAGTGCCCCTCACTCGCACGTCATCCACCACCACTGGCCGCTCAGGAATAACAAAACCAAACTCTCTCATGTACCTGTAGCCACCCATCCAAGGGAGCAATCAGGACAAGGCAACCAGACCAGCAGGTCATGTGCCGAGGTCCCAGGAGAAGGCACACATACCTCTCCACAAAGGCTGCCCCAAAGTCACCAGCACGGGGTGACCGGGCCGTGGCTGGGTGCTGGTGGGCAGACACCATCAGGGCACAGTCAGTATCCTGGTAACGCAGGTGCAAGAAGCTCTCAGTACTGATCTGGGACCTGCAGCAGGCAGAGGAGGACACTCAACTAGTGCCCCAAGGATGTCTGTCACACTTTCTCAGGCACCCTGAGTCCAGAGGTCCCACCCCAACCATTGCCCTAAAAACTCCAGGCCCATCTGCAGAGTTGTCCAGTGGGAAGCCTTCCAAGGGGGTGTTGAGTCTAATGCAAGCCCTGTGTTTGGTGGCCTGCGAGCCCACCTATTGAAGCCCTGGGCCTGCAAGGCACTGACACACTGTTCCTCCAGCCGGCTCAGCCTCTGGTCCAGCTGCATAAAGGTCTCAGGCGTGTAAGACAGGGAGCAGGGCTCCTGTGCCTCATGTACTGTGTCTGCCAGGGCCAGCCCCAGTGCAGACAGCAGCCCACTGTGCCTACAGAGAGGAGAGTGGCACAACAGTGAGGGGACATCCCCCAAAGCCAAAGTTCATATGCCCACTTATGTACCCACACTCAGACCCACCTGTGAATGTGCACAGTGTCCATGCCCAGGGCCCGGGCAATGGCACAAGCATGCTGCCCGCCAGCTCCCCCAAAGCAGGCCAGCACATGGGCTGAGGGGTCATGGCCTCGTGCCTGATGATTCAGGAAGGATCAGTGTATAGTCTTTCCTACCCTACCCTGGCCAGACCCCACCTCCCGCCTCTACTGGGATGACTGAACAGGAGGGGTGGGGCAGGAAGCAGGGCTGGGGTAGGACAGACAGGCGGAGGTTAGTCAAGGTGGACATACCTGTGTGAGTGCACGGATAGGCCTGCACATGGCTTCGTTGGCCACACGCACAAATCCCATGGCCACCTCCTCCAAACTCAGTGGGGAAGCCGGGGGAGACCCACTGGTCAGAAAGCTGTTGACCTCAGCGGCCACAGCCTCCAAGGCCTTGCGGGAGGCCTCAGGAGATAGTGGCTGGTCCTCTCTTGGCCCAAAAATGCAGGGGAAAGAGGCAGGCAGGAGGCGACCCAGGACCAGATTAGCATCTGTCACTGTCACAGGACCCCCTGGGAGGTAGGCACAGTGCATGGGTTGAAGGCTGGAGGCAGGGCCAGAAGTGGGCATCAGGGATGGGGCTGAAGGAGTGGGTTGACCTGGGGCAGTATGAAGAGACCTGGCAAGGCAGGTGCTGGTTCTTACCTTTGCGGTAGCAGGCAGGACCTGGGTGGGCACCTGCTGACTCTGGCCCAACCACAAAGAGGCCAGACCTTGGGAGATAAAGGACTGGAATTAGAGGTGGATGGCGAGGGGGAATAGTGAAAACTGGAGGGTCCCACAGGAGGCATGGAAGCTGACCTGAAGAAGAGGCGAGAACCCCCACCAGCAGCTACTGTGTTGATGTCCAGCTGCGGGGCCTGGAGGGTGACACCAGCTGTGCTGGCCTCAAAGACATGCTCAAATTCTCCGGCATAGCGGCTCACATCTGTGGATGTGCCTGGAGGGGGATAAGATGCAGGGAGTCACTTGACAACCCACATGGCCAGCTTCACCTAGCCTGGTGGACAGGTCTTCTCCAGACACTTCATTTAGGCCCTCATACCTCCCATGTCAAAGCCAATGACAGGCTGGCCACTCTCCAGTTGGTAGGTGGTAGCTGAGTAGCCGACCACACCACCAGCAGGGCCAGAGAGCACGGCCCGGGAGCCACTGAAGGCATTCATGGGTGCCAGGCCACCATCGGAACGCATGAAGAGCACTTGCACATCCTGTAAGTGGGAAAGTGGCAGTGAGGGGCCGGGCAGTAGGGCAGCCATGGCCTGGAGCAAGTGGTGGAGAGGCCTCACCTTGAGCTGGCCCTGGAAGCCACGGCGGAAGCTCTGCACATAGCGCTGGATGGTGGGCGTGAGGTAGGCGTCAGCACAGGCTGTGTGTCCCCGAGGAACAATGCGTACCATGGGCATGGCCTCCGAGGACAGGGACACGTGTGTGAAACCCAGCTCCTGGGCCAGCGTGCCCACCTGCTGCTCATGCTGGGCCCACCTACAATGAGAACCCAAGGCCACTGGCCTCTCATCCAGGTTCTAGACCTCCCACCAGGACTCACAGCAGGTAGCCCTCACTCACGTGTAGGAGTGCATTAGCACCACAGCCAGACTGCGGATACCCCGGGACAGGAGTCCCTCCAGTTTTCCACGCAGGTCCCCTAGGTCCACAGGCTGCTGCACCTCTAGTAGGTCCCCTGTTCGGCCTACAGGACAAGGTCCCCCACCACCACCAGTCAAAAGTTGTTGGAGGAGCTAGAAAGATGGCTTAGTGGTTAAGGCACCTGCCTGCTAAGCCAAAGGGCCCAGGTTCGATTCCCCAGTACCCACATAAACCCAGATGTACAAGATGAAACATGTGTCAAGTTTGTTTGCAGTAGCTAGGAGCCTTGGAGCACCAATTCTCTCTATCTGCCTGTATTTCTCTCTCAAATAAATAAATAAAATATTTTTTAAAAGTTGTTGGGGACTGGAGAGGTGGCTTAGTGGTTAAGGCATTTGCCTGCAAAGCCAAAGAGCCCAGGTTTGATTCCCCAGAACCCACGTAAGCCAGATGCACAGGGTGGCACTTGCACCTGGAGTTTGTTTGCAGTGGCTGAAGGCCCTGGCATGCCCATTCTCTCCCTCCCTCCCTCTCTCTCAAATAAATAAATAAAAATTTTGTTGGGATCCGCCCACCCCCAGAACATCATGCTACATGTCACGAGCATCTTCACCTTTGACAGGAGAGCCGGCGCCTGGCTCGCCACGGTACAGCACCACACGTTCTTCCACCTCCAGCACCTCCTCATACAACACTTCTGGCATGGGCACAGCCTGGGGGTGGGCAGAGGCTCAGAAGAGGTCTATGCCTGAGCATCCTGTGGGGTTCTGCATAAGTAGGACAGTGCAGGCAAGGGGATGTGTACCAACAAGAGTCAGGAAATAATCAAGATGGTCCAGCAAGGCCCACCCAGGGGGCTGAGTGGAGGAGGGCCAATGACTCCACACCTACAAGGCAGCTTCTTCCATGAACCCAACAGGAGTGGGCATAGTCTTGGACAAGGCTGGCTTGGACTGGCAAGGATCCAAGATAGGGGATGGTATTAGCAGGAATAGGGCACCACATGCCCACTCTGAGGATGGGGGCACAAATAATGTCCAGAGACTTTCTGTTTATCCAACTGGTGGCCTTGGTCATCACTGCTTCACAGCCCTCCCCATAGGGCCTTGGCAAGTCTGAGGGGTGGGGTGCAAGCTCATCTAAAACCTGGATGGAACAGGAGCTCACCAGATCAAAGAGGTCTGCGCGGGCCTGGGTGCCAATGTGCAGCAGGTCTCGGAAGCCCCGTGTCACCAGCAGTGCCACTCTTTCCCCCCGTCGTTCCAGCAGTGCATTGGTAGCCACTGTGGTGCCCATGCGGATGCTGGCAATGCGACTGGTATCCAGTGGCCGATCTCGAGGCAGCAGCACACCACCCTCCTGGGGACCACAAGGTCAGTGTCAGGCCTGACTGAGGTCCCCCACCCATCCCGCTCTTCCACCCTGGTCCACCTGCTCCAGGATGCGACGGATGCCCTCTGTGGGTGCATCTGCATAGTTGGCAGGATCCTCTGAGAGCAACTTCAGGACCCGCACATGCCCTCCTGGGCACTGGGCAAAGACATCTGTGAAGGTGCCACCACGGTCTATAGCAAAATGGAAGCGCCCCTCTGGGCTGCCCATGGTGGTGAGTCTGGAGTCCTGCAGGGGCTCTTCAGCCGGTAGCACTGGGAGAACTGGATAGGAGAAGCTGTTACTGGGGTGGCCTGGGGATCACGTGTAAGGAGGGCTTCTCTGGGAAAAGGCTGGGATGGGAAGAAGGGAGTGGGTGAGTTCCAAGTCTAGGAGGGACACTGGGGAAGAGCCATGTGGTAGCTCTGGGCTGGGCAGGTGCTGCACAACCCGGCTCACAGGACAGTCAGAGTTGGGCGAGAGCAAGATAGGCAAGCCTGTCAGCCCTGGGCTCCCATGACCTAAGTTTCCAGAGCCCAGGGGCAGCCAAGGCCCAGAGTGGGGCTGCAGGGATAGCTGGACACGGGAGCTCTTGGGCTGCCGAAGCCTGGGTTCGTCTGGCATGAAAAGGCACGTGAGGGCCGACAGTGGTGGCACACGCCTTTAAACCCAGCACTCAGGAGGCAGAGGTAGGAGGACTGCCGTGAGTTCGAGGCCACCCTAAGACAACATAGTGAATTCCAGGTCAGTCTGAGCTAGCGTGAGACCCTACCTCCGAAAACCACCCCGCCCCAAAAAGGCACCTGAGTTGGAGTGGGCAGGTAAGAAGAGTTCCCCTTCCCGCTTTGCACAACCTACCCGCAAAGGCCCTATGGCCACCGGGACCAGGCAGAGCCTATGCAACCACCGGGAGCCGAAGCCAGGAAACAAGGACCGGATCCTTGGGAGGGAAGTGAGGAGAGCCGGCAGCAGTGCGGGGTGCGGGGCGCTCAGCGGAGCCCACTAGTGCAAGCTGCTCCAGGTCCCTCGGTCTCCTCCCGCAGGCCCTGCCCTCACCTGGGGAGGAGCTTGCTGTGTCCGCCCTCTCGCAGGACTGGTCCCAGCCCGTCTGGCCCTCTGGGTTGCGTAAGAGTTAGCTTGTCCCGGGTACCTCCTTCCTTGCAGGCCAATGGCTGCAGGACCAAGTGATCCGGCCAGCTAAGGGCGGACCCAGCGCTTTGCATCAAGGGCACCTTGGCTCTGCCAGCCACCGCACTCTGGCACAGGTCCTGGGTCACCGGGCGCGGGCGCCCGCGACATCTACCTCCATGTGCCCCAAGGCAACGTAATGGTTGCACCCCACAGTAACAATATTTCTGATATATTCAGGACTCCCCCCTGGTTCTGACAGTTTGGGGACGGGGAAACCATACCCAGAATAATAAAAGAAGAATAAAAGGATGTGGAGGAGTGGGGGCTAGGGCCTCGCACACCGTGGAAAAACACCCTCCTTTCAGCGTTCTGGATGGCTGCTGTAGCAGGGGCCCCTGCACACACACCCCACACAAGCCCCCCATGATCAACACACCTAACCTGAAGCTGACGTTCCCCACTCCCCAGGCTGTTGTCAGGGAGCCTCACAAGATAAGAGCACGGGGTCCTGGGCTGGAGAGAGGGCTTAGAGGTTAAGGTACTTCACTTGCGTGCAAAGCCTAAGGACCCAGGTACAACTCCCCAGAACTCATGTAAGCCAGATGCACATGTGGCACATGCATCTGGAGTGGCTGGAGGCCCTGGTGTGCCCATTTCCCCCCCCCTCAATTAAATAAGTAAAAATCAAATTAAATTTTAAAAAAAGATGGGTTCTTCCCCATCACTTCCTCCCTCTAGTGTGTCTGCCCAGGACTGAAGTGGCCACAGCCCAAAGGAAGGGAAAGTGGGCTTTCAGTGGAGGGAGCTCCAGGACAAGGAGAACCACAGCTGAAGAGGGCAGAAAGAGATCAGGGCTGGTTTCTTAGGTAGTTGGTTCTCTGCTGTTCCTCTGTAGAGCTCGAATCACAGTAAAGCAGACCCTGGGATGGAGAGATGGCCCAAGTGGTTATGTGGGCTTCCTATGCAAGCAAGAGAGCACCAAAGTTGATTCTCGAGATCTCATGTAAATAGCTGGGCATAAGTGTGGGGTGGGGAGGGAGGGAATTACCACAGGATATATTTTATAATCATGGAAAATGTTAATAAAAATTAAAAAAATAAAATTAAATTAAATTAAAAAGCCAAAAAAAATAAAAAATAAATAGCTGGGCATGACCACACGTGCCTGTAACCCCCAGTCCACATGAGAGCAGAGACCCAGTAATCATATAATCATCAGAGCCCTCCAGCTGTGGAATCAGGCTCATAACAAAGATGAGGTTGGAGAGATGGTGCTTACTTGAAAAGCCTGTTAACTTGAGTTAGATTCCCCCATACCCAGATGCACAAAGTGGTACATGTGTTTGGAGTTATTTGCAGTGGCAAGAGCCCCTAGCATGGCCATTCTTTCTCTCTCTTCCTCCCTCCTTCAGATAAATAGATATTTTAAAAGGGGCTGGAAAGATGGCTTAGTGGTTAAGGCGCTTGCCTGCAAAGCCAAAGAACCTCGATTCAATTCCCAGGACCCACGTAAGCCAGATGCACAAGGTGGTACATGAGTCTGGAGTTCATTTGCAGTGGCTAGAGGCCCTGGAGTGCCCATTATCCCTCTCTCTGCCCCTCTCTCTCTCTCAAATAAATAAATAGATACATAAATAAGACTAAAACAATTTTTAAAAATTAAAATATGTAGCCGGGCGTGGTGGCACATGCCTTTAATCCCAGCACTCGGGAGGCAGAGGTAGGAGGATCGCCGTGAGTTCAAGGCCACCCTGAGATTACAGAGTTAATTCCAGGTCAGCCTGGACCAGAGTGAGACCCTACCTCGAAAAACCAAAAAAAAAAAAAAATTAAAATATGTGTTTTTTTAAAAAAGATGGGAAGCTGGACATGGTGGTATATGCCTTTAATCCCCAGCACTGGAAAGGTGCATTCCAGGTCAGCATGGGACCTTGAAAAATATTTAAAAGTAAATAAATATAAAAGGATGGGACAGAAAGGCAATAGAGCAGGACATGTGGTATTTCACCCTGGCCACTATAGGGGCACACTGGCTGCAGAGGAGCAAATGAGATGCCATACGACATCACACATCACACACCATGCCACAAGTACTTATGCACAGGAAAACACACACACACACACACACAAAACAGACTCTTGTTAGGCCAGCATCGCTCAGACAGATTCCAAGGAGCTTCAGTTGTAACTTCTAGTTGGAAGTGAGGGTATTTGCAAGGTGGGCCATAACTGAACTTGGGTCAGCCCCAGCAGAAGACCTCATCTGGAGCCTTGTAGCGCCTTGTAGCACCGGGAGGAGGAGGCCCGGGCACTGTTGGCCCTGTGATGTGGCGATGCGCCTCCACAAACGCGGCTCCAAAGGAGCTGCTGGAAGCTGGGAAGACAGTTGAGCCCATGGGCCTCACCTAGTGCACCAAGCCAGATGTGAGCCCCACTGGTTCTCAAAGCTTCCTTGGGCCTAGGAGGCCATGATGCTGATGAACTGGCTGTGTGTTGGGGTCATAGGCTCAGAACTACACCTCAGGCTACAACAGGACTCCCCACTTCCCAATTGGTGCCTAGGTCATGGAACCCCACCCCACCCCTACCCACTACTGTCTTTACTACCCACAGGCACCATTCTGGCTTCCCCTTTTCTCCCATTTTCATTCCCAAAGATGGTTTCTGTCAGCTCATAAAGATATCCTCAAGAGGACTGAAGAAATGGCTTAGCAGTTAAGGCACTTGCCTGCAAAGCCTAAGGACCCATATTCAACTCCCCAGTATCCATCTAAGTCAGATGCACAAGGTAGCACATGTGTCTGGAGTTCATTTGCAGTTGCTAGAGGCCCTGGCACACCCATTCTCTATCTGCCTCTCTCTTTCTCTCAAATAAATTAATTAATTAAATAAAATAAAAAGATATCCTTCAGAGGCCCTGTGATGGTTTGAATCAGATGTCCCCTGAAAGCTCATGTGTTCTGAACACTGGGTTCCTAGCTGATGGCAATTTGGGAGGTGTGTTGTTGGAGATGGGCCTAGGGGTGTTATAGCCAACTCCCCTTTGCTAGAACCCAGCTCACTCTACTGCTTGCTGTGGCAAATAGGTGATGTCCAGCCTCTAATCTACCATCTTTCCCCTGCCATCATGGAGCTTGCCATTGAGACGGTAAGCCAAAATAAACTGCTTCTCTCCTATGAGCTGCTTTTGGTCAGGTGCTTTGCCCCAGCATGCAAAGGGAACTTGCAACAGGCCCTATACCTACACCCCTGCAGCACCACCCCAGTGGCTCTTCTACCTAGGGACCCCCCCAGGGTGTTCATCTCCCACTTCTTCCCAAAGTCTCCTGACCCCTCCCCACCAAAGCTGCTCCAAGGCAGAACAGCACAGGCTGACCACCCAGTGCTTGGTCCCACGTGCAGCCCTCCAGCACCAGCCTGATCCCCACTCCTGCCTCTGGTTAACACCGTGCCATATGCCTTACCAAATCTTCATCGCTGTTTCTGGGTGCTGGTATGCCGGGTGGCTCCCTTCTGTGGTTACAGGCTTCCCCTTGGTAACGTCACACAGTCCCATTGCATTTATGAAAGACAGGGCCAGGGATGGAGAGATGCACCCTATCTGCCCCTTCATCTCCCCTGGGTTCTGCATGGCCGGATCCTTCCCAAAGCCCCAACAGTCAGCTCCAAATATGCCCATTCCAGAAACAACTCTCCCCTCCAGAGCTGCAATACGTATGTAAAATATATATACAAGTTATGCTCGTGTCTTTCTCTCTTTTTTTGTATTTTTGTTTTTGTTTTTGGAGGTAGGGTTTCACTCTAGTCCAGGCTGAATTCACTATATACTCTCAGGATGGCCTTGAACTCACGGTGTTCCTCCTACCTCTGCCGAGTGCTGGGATTAAAGGCATGTGCCACCACGCACTGCTTTTTTTTTTTTTTTTTTTAAATAAGAGAACTAGAGAGGGAGAGAATTGGCACACCAGGGCCTCCAGCCACCACAACTGAACTCAAGATGCATGTGCTATCTTGTGTGCATGTGCGACCTTGCACACTTGCATCACCTTGTGCATCTGGCTTACATGGGATCTGGAGAATAGAACATGGGTCCTTAGGTTTCTCAGGCAAGTGCCTTAACTGCTAAGCCATCTCTCCAGTCCCTCACATCTTTCTTATCTTGTAGATGTCCAAATGCCAGAAGCCCTGTTACTTCAACTTTCAAAATACACCCAGAGGCTGTAATCCCAGCTACTCAGGAGGCCAAAGATCACAAGCTCAAGGCCTGCTTGGGCTACAGAATTGAAGGCTAGCATGGTAGCTTAGAGACTGTCTCGAAATAAAGAATAGGGTTGGAGATTTAGCTCAGTGGAAGAGCACTTGCCTAGCAAGCACAAAGCCCTGTGGTTGGTGCTCAGTGCCAAAAGGGGGGGGTATTAATGTAGTTCAAGGGAGGTAGAATACTTCATTAGCAGATATAAGACCCTGGGTTCTATCTCTAGTAATGAGAAAAAAAATTATATTTCATATATATATATGTATGTATATATATATGTATGTATGTATGTATGTGTGTATGTGTGTGTGTGTGTGTATGTATGTATATATATGTATGTATGTATATATATATATAAATTTTTTTTTGGCTTGTTGAGGTAGGGTCTTGTTCTAGCACAGGCTGACCTAGAATTCACTACATAGTCTCAGCATGGCCTCAAACTCACAGCGATCCTCCTACCTCTGCCTCCCAAGTACTGGGATTAAAGGCATGTGCAACCACAGCCGACCAAACCTGCACTCTTTTATCTGCCCTATGTTGGCCAAGATTTTAGCCACTTCTGTACCAAAGTGGAACTATTCACCACCTTGTCAGCTCAGCAAGCCCAGAGTATGGGCCAGGAAAGAGTCTGCTCTCAACACTCCCTCACCCTGTAAAGCACGGCTGGTTCTCTGCGTCAGACCGCAGCCTTAGAGCAGAATGCTACTTCAAGGGCTTCCTGCCAATTACAAGACATTCCCCCCCCCCCCAGGCGGCTCTCATTCACCCCAGCTCTGCTCGATGTTACTGTCTCAGAGATGTCACTTTTTCCCTGCCGCACAGGTTGCCAAGAGTACCAAGAGTCCCCACTCCACCCCCTACCCTTCACCCACCAGCAGCACCTGGCAAAGACTTCGTCCAATCCGGGCACAAGCTGGATGAGGGTGGCCAGTGCTCACCTCTCTCGGCATCTTTGAATTTGATGGTCCTGCGCCTGGGCAACCGGGGACCAGCAGTCACCTCTGCCAGGAAGCTGGAGCTGCAGAAGCCCAGGCTACTGCTCCTGTTCCTAAGGACCAGCTTCAGCTCTTGGTTCTCCTGGATGAGCTGCACCAGCCGCCGCAACTCCTCATTCTCCTGTGCCAGCCGCCGGATCTCCTGCCGCAGACCCTCATAGCTGCTGAGGAGGGACATACCCAGCAGCAGGCACGGTGGCTGGCCAGTGGCTAGCAGGCTGGCAAGCAATGGCAGATTCTATCATTGTGAGGTCAGCAGCTGTTCCTGCCCCTGCATTCCATGACTTCAGGGCCAAGGTCAGCCATCCTGATGGACTGCAATGAGCCTCAGCCAACCTCTGATTTTCAGTGCTGAGGCCTGAATTTACCAGTAGTGCTTAGACATGCCTCAAGCCTCTGGTTCCTTCCAGGAAGCCGCTCCTGGAAGACAGAAGCTACCCCCACCCGACTCAGGTATGTCACAGGCAGATTCAGGCACTCCGCCACCCACCTAGCCCCTGGCCATAGCCCCTGGAGTCCATGACAGGTAATGGATCTGGGCAACTGAGCCCAGTGGACATGCAGCACCAAGGGGCTCAGGGAGAGTGGACACTGGCCCTTCCACGCATGGTAGGAGTGCTTCTTCCCCAGTGGCAGCAGTGACCAGGCAGGTCAGTGCACAGGAGGCAGCTAAGCCAATAATCACATTGGAAATCACAGAAATGGGCTGCAAGCAGAGGTGAACCAGTCAGCAGTGACCTGATCCAACACGGCCTGCTGGGAGGGGAATAGAATTATCACTTGGAGGGTGCAGCTAGCACCCTCATACCAGGTACCTTAGAGGAGACACCCCACCAACACCACAAAAAATACCTGGCCACTTTTTGTTTGTTTGTTTTTCTTTTTTTTTTTTTTTCTGGTTTTTTGAGGTAGGGTCTCACTCTAGCCCAGGCTGACCTGGAATTCACTATGTAGTCTCTCAGGGTGGCCTTGAACTCACTGCAATCCTTTACCTCTGCCTCCCGAGTGCTGAGATTAAACGTGTGCACCACCATGCCTGGCTGCTTTGGTTTTTGGTGGTAGGGATCACTCTAGTTCAGGCTAACTTGGACTTCACAATGTAGTGTTAGGGTGGCCTTGAACTCCTGGCAATCCTTCTACCTCCATGTCCAGAGTGCTGGAACTAAAGGCATGTGCCACTATGCCCGGCTGCCCTACTTTTTTTTTTTTTTTTTTTTTTTTTTTTTGGTTTTTCAAGGTAGGGTTTCACTCTGGCCCAGACTGACCTGGAATTCACTATGTAGACTCAGGGTGGCCTCGAACTCACTGCAATACTCCTACCTCTGCCTCCCAAGTGCTGGGATTAAAGGCATGTGCCACCACGACCGGCTGTGCTACTTTTTGTATCCAGCTTATGTGGGTGGTTTGGGACAGAACCTGGGTCAGCAGGCTTTACAAACAAGCGCCTTTAGTAGCTATCTTTGCAGACCTCTTTACATCTATATTTGAGAGAGACAGACAGAGAGAGAAAGAGAGTATGGGTGGACCAGGGCCTTTTGTCATTGCAAGCAAACTCCAGACACATGTGCCTCTTTGTACATCTGGCTTTATGTGGGTATTGTGGAATTGAACCCAGGCCACCAGGCTTTACAAACAAGCACCTTTAACCAATGAGCTGTCTTCCCAGACCTATTTGTTTCTTTATTTAGTTACTTATTGAAGAGAGAGACAGTGCATGTGTATGGGTACACAGGGCCTCTAGCTGCTGCACACGAACTCCAGACACATGTGCTACTCTGTGCATCGGGCCTTACGTGGGTACTAAGGCATCAAACCCAGGTAATTAAACTTTGCAGACAAGTGCAATCTCTCCAGGCCTGTTTTTAAAAAAATTATTTATTTATAAAAGAGAGAAAGAGGCAGACAGAATGGGTGTGCCAAAGCCTCTAGCCACAGCAAATGAATTCCAGACACATGTGTTACCTTGAACATCTGGCTTATGTGGGTCCTGGGGAATCAAACTTGAGTCTTCAGGCTTTGCAGGCAAGCACCTTAGCCACTAAGCCATCTCTCCAGCCCTCTTTTGTTTTTTGTTTGTTTGTTTTGTGGGGTTTTTTCAAGGTAGGGTCTCACTCTTAGCCAGGCTGACCTAGAACTCACGGTGTCATCTCAGGCTGGCCTCAAACTCACAGAGGTCCTTCCAGCTCTGCCTCCCAAGTACTGGGATGAAAATGGTGTCATCACGAAGGGCATTTGCTGTTACAGTTGCTGTTGTTTTAAAGAGCGCTTTCTGTGCAAGCAAGAGGACCTGAGGAGGGCTGAAAGACCACTCAAGTTTGAGCTTCAGAACTCACATAAGCACCTCAGTGTTCCAGTGCTCCCCTTCTGAAGGGGAAAATCTACCAGGACTTGCAAAAGCAGAACAAAACAACAATAAGTTGTTTTTTTTTTTAAACTGCCTATGGGCTGGAGAGATGGCTTAATGTTTAAGGTGCTTGCCTGCAAAGCCTAAGGACCCAGGTTCGATTCCCCAGTTCCCAGGTAAGCCAGATGCACAAGATGGCACACATGTCTGGAGTTCATATGCAGTGGCTAGAGGCCCTGGTGATCCCATCATCTCACTCTATCTACCTTTCTCTGTCTCTCTCACACACACACAAATAAATAAATAAATTTTTCCAAGGTAGGGTCTCACTCTAGCCCAGGCTACCCTGAAATTCACCATGTAGTCTTAGGCTGGCCTTGAACTCCCACCTCTGCCTACCAAGTGCTGGGATTAAAAGCATGTGCCACCATGTCCAGCAATAAAAATATTAAAAATAAAACTGCCCAGTGCACATCTTTAGCTCCTGCACTCAAGAAACAGAGGTAGGAGGATCACTGTGAGTTCAAGAGCAGCTTGCACTCAGGAAGCAGAGGTAGGAGGATTGCCATGAGTTTGAGGCCACCCTGAGACTTCATAGTAAATTCCAGGTCAGCCTGGGCTAGAGCAAGACCCTACCTCAGGGAAAACAAACAAACAAACAAAAAGAGCAGTCTGTGCTACAGAGTGAGTTCCAAGTCATCCCTAGAGTAAGACCCTACCTCAGGGGAAAAAAAAAAAAAAACAAAGGCAGGGGCTAGGCATGGTGGTGCATGCCCCTAATCCCATCACTCAAGAGGAAGAGGTGGAGGATCGACAAGAGGTCACCCTGAGACCACATAGTGAATTCCAGGTCAGCCTGGAATTCCAGGTAGAATGAGACCCTACCTCAGAAAACAAAACAAATAAAAAAACCAGCAAGCTTTGGGGTCAGAAAGAGACTCCAGCTTAAAATAACAATGTCCTATGTTCCTGTCCGGCCATTGCAAGTGAGTGAACATTGACCAAGGTGATCATGTGAGGTGCCACATAGGTATATATACATGCATACACCACACACACACAAATAATAAATAAATAAATAACCTGCTTTTGGGGGCTGGAGAGATAGCACATTGGATAAAGCACTTATCACTCAATCCTGAGTACTTAAGCTTGGTCCCAGACCCTATATAAAAAGCCAGAAGCCGGGCTGAAGAGATGGCTTAGTGGTTAAGGCATTTGCCTGCAAAGCCAAAGGACCCCGGTTCAACTCTCCAGAACCCATGCATAAGCCAGATGCACACATGTGTCTGGAGTTCATTTGCAGTGGCTGGAGGCCCTGGAATGCCCATTCTCTCCCTCTCTGCCTCTTTCCCTTTCTCAAATAAATAAATACTCTCTCTCTCTCTCCATATATATATATATATTTTAAAAACAGGTCAGAAGCCACATCTGGCTTGTATAACCCCAACAGTCTGTGAGATGGCAGGCAGAAGCAGCGTCTCCTGGAAGCTCTCAGTGAACACAGCAAAAAGAACAGCAGTGGTGCATGAGGTCAAGACAGACCTTCCTCAAATGAGGTGGAACGGCAAGAGCAGAGCTGAAAGTTCTCGTCCCCTAGTCTCCAGACATGCTCCTCACACACAGCTGCACTCACACACGCGAACACAGAGACACGTGTTCATATGTACACAAACAGACAAAGTAAGCTGCCCATGGTCCTGTAAACAACTCCCTTGGTTGATGCAAACACACCACTCTCACCTCAAAGAGGGGAAAAGGTAGTTATTCTGGAGCTAAATATGAGTGACCAGGGCCAGGGAACAAATTCATGGCACCCCAAATTCCATGATCCCATGTTTTAACAATTTCATGAGGGTTTTGTACTTACAGAACAAAAGAAAGTTATAAACCAAAGCACTTTTCAAACACATGTGTGGGAGCATGCAGCGGGCAGGTGACAGCAAATGGGGAGGGCATCTCTGTCAGACAGGCTTTAAATGTTATCTGATACCTTAGTCTTTGGCTTGGTGGAAGCTGGTGGTCTGTTGGTACATTCCAAAAAGGTTCCACCAGATCAACTGATAGTCACAAGAATGTTAAGTCAGACACAGAGGTGGACAATAAATGGCTACTAAGGAGCTGAAGGTAGCCCACGATAATTTGGCTCTGATCCTGCAACATTCCATCTCTCCATGACCAGCGGTTGGTTCTAGCAGTCCTTTCAACCCTGTTGAAAGTAGATGCTGTGTGCTTTTCACTTTTCGGGAACTTTAGTTCACAGCCTGCACATTCTCATGCAAGCAACCTTAAGAAAACTCAGTGGGTCACACAAACAAAAGATATAAAGTAGGAAGTAGTCTCGTTAGGAAGTAGCAGGGGTTTGACAGGAATGTGAGGAGGATAAGAGAGGGTAATGGTGACTATGATCAAAAAAAGCTATATACATATATGAAAATATCAAAGAATGAAAAAGTTTTAAAATATTTTATTTTTATTTATTTGAGAAAGAGAGTGAGAATGAATGGGCTCACCAGGGACTCTAGTCAGTGCAAACAAAGTCCAAATGCATGTGCCACCATGTATATCTGCTTAATGTGGGTAGTGGGGAATCAAACCTATGTCCTTAGACTTCACAGGCAAATGCCTTAACCACTAAGCCATCTCTCCAGCCCCTCAGAAAATAATTTTTTAAACAAAAAAGGTGTTTTTAGGTTTTTCGAGGTAGGGTCCCAATAGAGCCAGGCTGACCTGGAATTCACTACGTAATCTCAGACTGACCTCAAACTCACGGTGATTTTCCTACCTCTGCCTTCCAAGTGCTGGGATTAAAAGTGTGTGCCACCACACCTGGCTCACAGCCCCTTTTCGGCTGGAGAAAAAAAGACTTTTTGCCTGGTATGGTGGCACACGCCTTTAATCCCAGTACTCTGGAGGCAGAGGTAGGAAGATTACTGTGAGTTTGAGGCCACCCTGAGACTACATAGTGAATTCCAGGTCAGCCTGACCTAGAGTGGGACCCTACCTCAAAAAAAAGGGGGGACAAATAGAGGTAGAAGGATCACTGTGAGTTCGAGGCCAGCCTGAGATTTCATAGTGCATTCCAGGCCAGCCTGGGCTAGAGTGAGACCCTACCTTAAAAAAAAAAAAAAAAAAAGGCAGGCATTCCTTTAATCCCAGTACTTAGGAGGCAGAGGTAGCAGAATCACTGTGACTTTGAGGCCACCCTGAGACTACATAGTGAGTTCCAGATCAGCCTGGGCTAGAGCGAGACCCTACCTTGAAAAACCAAAAACAGAAGTGGGGAGTTGTGAGTGGAAAAGTTTAAGAAGCCTCAATCTAAACTGGGCATGGTGGTGCAAGTCTGTAAATCCTAGAATTTGGGAGGTAGAGGCAAGAGGATCAGCAGCACTTCAAGATCAGCCTCAGCTACACAGCAAGTACCAGCCTGGAGTACATGAGATTCAGAGAAATAGGAGAAGACAGGAGAAGAAAAGAGGAGGAGGTGGCAATATAAAAAAGTATTGTCATCTTCAAAGCCACTCAAATATGCATGCAAAAAAAGGCAAGCTGGCTCTCTGATCACTTGGGAACTTCCAGCTATGGGTGAGTTTTTCCCTCTGCTGGGCCTGGGTTGGTTTGGCCCAAGCGCAGGCCCAGCCAGGAGAACTCCCTACCCTTACTGTCCACATTGGTTCTTTATCCCCTCCAGCTCCCCACATAGCAGGAGCTCCTTGAACTTTCTTTACACGCTTTTCCCCCCAGGTCCTCCAAGTAGGATCTCTAGCCACGTGGGTGCCTTTCCTTGGCTCTACTTCCCTCAATAAATATAATAATTTTTAAAGATTTATTTTTTATTTTATTTACTTATTTATTAGAGAGGGAGAATAGTCAGGCCAGGGCCTCTAGTCACTGCAAACAAACTCCAGATGCATGCGCCACTTTGAGCATCTGGCTTACGTGGGACCTGGAGAATTGAACCTCAATCCTTAGGCTTCACAGACAAGCACCTTAACCGCTAAGCCATCTCTTCAGTCCAATTTAATAATTAAAACAAAAAAAAAAAAAACAGGCTGGAGAGATGGCTTAGTATTTAAGGTGTTTGCCTACAAAGCCAAAGGATCCAGGTTCAATTCCCCAGGACCCACATAAGCCAGATGCACAAGGTGGCACATGAGTCTGAAGTTTGCAGTGGTTGAAGGCCCTGGCACACCCATTCATTCTCTCTCTCCTCCCCCCCATCAAATAAATAAATAAAATTTAAAAAGACAAAGAAACATGGTAGAATTAATTACATGTCATGAAGTTAATGTGCTTTTTGTTTGTTTTTAAGTTAACATGCTTTTAAAAGTTATTTTGTCATGTTTATGGTAATTATCCAGCTTTCAAATTGTTATTGCACTTTTTTTTTTTTACTACATTTGCTTAATTCTGGACATATAAATTTGTTTTCCTTTCCTTAGAAGGCCCAGCTCAGAAAAAAACTGTTCTTCAAAAGGCAAGTTTGGGCTGGAGAGATTGCTTAGTGGTTAAGGTGCTTGCCTGAGAAGCCTAAAGACCCAGGTTCAACTCCCCAGTACCCATGTAAGCCAGAGATTCACATGGTAGCACATGTGTCTGGAGTTCCTTTGCAATAGCTAGAGGCCCTAGTGTATCCATTTTTGCTCTCTCATAAATAAATAACAAAAAAAAAATTTTTTTAAAAAAAGGGGAAGCTTAAACCAAAAACAAAACAAAAAAAAAAATGTTATTGCCGGGTGTGGTGGCACATGCCTTCAATCCCAGCACTTGGGAGGTAGAGGTAGAAGGATTGCCATGAGTTCGAAGGCTACATAGTGAATTTCAGGTCAGCTTGTACTAGAGTGAGATACTACCTAGAAAAATAAAAAAAAATTTTAAAAAGGCAAGCGTGCCAATTGGCTGATGTCTGGGCATGTATTTTTGGAAGGACTCCTACCATTCCCTGATAAGAACAGCTCACTATGACTAAACTATTTGTACAAGCAAGGCTTATGCTAAATACCTGCTTTACTTCCATGAATGAGGAACTTGGGTGCCTGCCCAGCAAAAGATGCCCGTGGAGCAGTGCCCAAAACCCTAGCTGAGTCTGTACATGATTCTGTAGTAGATGGCATCTCACATGTTCTCCCAGCATGCTGGTGGGGGAACTGGATGGGTCCACAAAGACAAGGCTCCGGAAACTTCCACTTGGCATTTTTGGACTTTCCCTTTGATAGTTGACGGTTATTATTATTATTAACATATATTTGGGGGAGATTTAAGGTAGAGTCTCACACTAGCCCAGACTGACCTGGGTTCAATTCTCCAGGACCCATGTAAGCCAGATGCATAAGGTGGCACATACATCTGGAGTTCATTTGCAGTGGCTGGAGGTCCTGGTGTACCCATTCTCTCTCAAATAAATAAAATAAAATATTTTAAAAATAGTTTAGGGCTGAAGAGATTGCTTAGTGGTTAAGGCACTTGCCTATGAAGCCTAAGGACCCAGGTTCAATTTCCCAGTATCTACATAAGCCAGATGCACAACATGGCGCATGCACCTAGAGTTTGCAGTGGCTAGTGGTCCTGGTACACCCATATTTCTCTCTTAAATTTTTAAAATATTTTTATTTATTTATTTGAGAGCGACAGACAGAGAAAGAGGCAGATAGAGAGGAGAGAGAATGGGAGCGCCAGGGCCTCCAGCCATTGCAAACGAATTCCAGACGCGTGTGCCCCCTAATGCATCTAGCTAACGTGGGTCCTGGGGAGTCGAGCCTCGAACTGCAGTCGTTAGGCTTCACAGGCAAGTGCTTAACCACTAATCCATCTCTCCATCCCCTCTCTTAAATTTTTAAAAATATAACTTATATAGATTTTTTATTAGTTTGATGCTACATTGAAAACAATGGCTACATTCTTGGCAACAAATAATCTTAACAACATAACCATTTTATAGCAGCAGAAAGTAAAATACAGAGACATAAGATAACAATAATGAAATACAAAGGGCTACTGTCAGGGTCTTGAATCCATTATTAGTTATCCTATTTAAGAACTATTGTAAGATACTGAAGTAAACGCTCATCCCAGATTATCTCATCTACTTCTCAAAACGTAGTGATACACACTCTATTATTGTTTGTACAATCACGTAGCTACAATTCTATTTTTATAACTGTGAAGAGTTAAAAATTTGGAATAAGTACCTAAAGTTACAAAGATGAAAACAATGACTGAATTCAATTAAAAATTTTAGGGCTGAACCCAACACTCATCATGGGCCCCACAGTTCTGTCATGGACAAGTTTGTCTCAGATGCTACCCTGTATGACAGTAACCATGACTAAGAAAGTTTCTGATAACTTTTTCAAAATATTAATTAATCCTATTCATACACAGGTACTTTCTTGCAATTCCTCATTTTTTTTTTATTGTGGTTTTTTGAGGTAGGGTCTCACTCTAACCCAGACTGACCCGGAATTCAATATGTAGTCTCAGAATGGCCTCAAACTCATGGCAATCTTCCTACCTCTGCCTCTCAAATGCTGGGATTAAAGGCGTGCACCACCACACCCAGCTTCTTGCAATTCTTATAGGTAACTTATAGATGCACTAAATTTTTCAGTCTTTACAGTGACTTTAATATTTTTTGCACACATTTTAGAAAATTTGTAAAGACAGAAAAAAGCTGGGCATGATGGCACACACCTTTAATCTCAGCACTTGAGAAGCAGTGGTAGGAAGATTGCCATGAGTTCGAGGCCACCCTGAGACTACATAGTGAATTCCAGGTCAGCCTGGGCCAGTGTGAGACCCTATCTCGAAAAACAAACAAACAAAAAAAAAACATAAAGAACTCATGCTACTTTTGAAAGGCAATTATTTACATCTTAAAACTTTTTTCTTTCTTTGACATATTTTCAATTTAAATTTATATTTCATACTATATTGTAGCATTTTCATATTTTGATAGTACATTATAGATGTAATATCATTTTGTATTCAAGAACACTTAAACTTATAATGGGTTAGTACAATGAATACCAGGTACCCATCATGCAATGGCAACATAATGAGCAGTTCATCTGCAAAACTTCCTACTTCCCTATTTAATCATTCTATCACATCAGTAATCATTTTTAACATTTGAATACTCTTTGATTCCATAAGAAAGTAGATTTTGCTTACTTAAGAAACTCTAGTTATGCCCCAGTTAAAGATGGTGGCCTGGAAGCATGCCAAAGCAGCCTAGGGAAGAAAAAGCCAAAAAAAAAAAAAAAAAGGCAAAATATACTCTTCTACTAAAAAGTGAGGTGTATAAGAAATTATCAACTATAGCAGAGAGGCAGGAGAGGTGCAGAACGTCTAGAGCCCATGGCTACAGCTGCCAGGCTCAGCCTGAGCCACAAGAAAAGCCAGGTGAGATTCCCAGTCACACCAGCCTCCGCACAAACTCAAGAAACATGAAGGAAGGACGACAGGGAAGAAACAGAGGAGCTGCTTGTGAGGTAGAAGATCACGCGGACCAGCGGGAAAACTAGAGCCACCATCTACAGCCTCCCCTCCCCAACCACCAGCAAGCACCGGAGACCTGGGAAAGGGAATGCACCTACACAGTACCCAGCGCTGGCAACAGAGCAGCGATCCAGAAACCCAGCCCACCTACCTGAGCCCGCAGTGCAGCAAAGAGGGACCCAAGCGGGAACGCAGCACAACTGAGACCAGAAAAATCCCAAAAGGAAACTGGAATTACACCAGGTCAGTACCCGCCAAATAAGCCTGGTATATAGGCTTGAATCAGAAGTGCTAATTGTACCTTCCATATCAGGAGAAATTATATGTTAAATCTGAAGGATGGTTGGATCTGCCATTCTTAAATAAGCTGTATTTGGGGCTTGTCATATGTTGCTTCCAGATTTATAGTGCATTTTTTTCCTCTTCTGCTGTTTATTAGGGGAGGGTCTCACTTGGTCACAAACTAACTTGGAACCCTCAACAGGCCAGAAATCTTAGCCTCCTAGGTGACAGGAGTAAGGGTGTAGGGCAACACACATCCTAAGGGACTGTGACTTTGCTAAAGGATCTGATAGTCATAATAGCTACTCTTGCATAAATACCCTGTGCTGTTTTTCATTGAATGTGTACATTATTTAGTTAAAATTTAGAATCTGCCTATAGTTTGCCCCACTTAGCCTACTTGAATACTCTCATAGCAGGCAAACTCAATAGTTAGGGAAACTTTTGTAGATATTCTAAGCGTCTTAAGAACCACACCTAGCACCTTAAGCTCCTACCCTAAAGATAGATAACATCAGATTAATTGATACATCTAATAATACAGCAAATAATTAGAAAATACAAGCATTAAAATAATCCAGTATGCAAAAATATATACATTATCACACAAGAAACACAAAAATCAAGATAATATAAATATACCAAAAAGTACTAAAGCATCAGAAATTACCTCTAGTGAGAGTAATTTAGAGGAAATGCCTGAGAAAGATTTCAAATGACCGATTATAAATATGGTCAAAGAACTCAAAGAGGAAATCAAGGAAATGACAAAAGACATAGGAAACCAATTTAATGAAATAAGGAGGTCAATACAAGATATAAATAAGGAAATACCCAGTCAGAATTACTAGCAATGAAGAACACAGTCAAAGAAATAAAAAACTCTGTAGAAAATCTCACCAGTAGAATGGATGAAGGAGAGGACAGAATATCTAAACAAGAAGTCCAGGTGGCAGTCCAACAAAGAGAACAAAGAGAAAGACAAACTAATAGAAAAGTAAAAATGGGAATTTCAAGATATTAGGGACACTATGAAAAAATCAAATACAAGAATTCAGGATATAGTAGAAGAAGAATTTCACTCCAAAGACATAGTAGGCATTTTCAACAAAATCATAGAAGAAAACTTCCCCCAAATTGGGAAAGAAATGCCAGTGCAGATACAGGAATCATTTAGAACACCAAACAGACAAAACCTGGAAAGAACCTCTCCTTGCCATATTATAATTAAATTACCAAACATACAAATGAAAGAAAACATATTGAAAGGATTTAGAAAAATCAAGTCACATACAAAGGCAAGCCCATCAGGATCACAGATTACTCAACACAAACTTTAAAAGACATAAGGGCTTAGAATGATGTATTCCAAGTTTTGAAGGATAACAAAGGTCAACCAAGGTTACTTTATCCTGCAAAGCTATCCAAATAGACGGAGAAATAATGACATTCCACAACAAAAGCAGGCTGAAGGAATATTTGAAGACAAAAGCAGCTCTACAGAAAATACTTGAAAGGATCTTCCATGCTGAAGAGAAAGAAAAGCACACATATAAGGAACCTGGAAAAAACAAACCATACTCAAATACTAATTAATACAAGAGCACAAAGGTAAAACCAGAAAAACTACAAAACAAAAAAGAATGGCAAAAATAAATACACACCCTTCAATAATAACTCTTAATAACAATGGCATCAATGCCCCAACCAAAAGACATAGGTTTACAGACTGGGTTAAAAAGCAAAAAATAAACAGATACACATCTGGATTAAATGAGATTATAGAACAAATGGACCTAACAGAAATACACCGGACATTTCATCTAAATGCTGCAGAATACACATTCTTTTCAGCAGCACATGGTCTATAAAACAGACCATATATTAGGACACAAAGCAAATCTTAACAAGTACAGGAAATCTGAAATAATTCCTTGCATTCTATCTGACCACAATGGCATTACACTACAAATCAATAGCCAGAAAAGCTATAGAGCATATGCAAAATCATAGAAACTAAATAATGCACTACTAAATGATGAATGGGTCGATGAAGAACTCAAGAAGGAAATCAAAAAATTCATAGAGTCAAAGGATAATGAGAACACAACATTTGAAAACCTTTGGGACACAATGAAGGCAGTCCTAAGAGGCAAAATTATAGCTTTAAATGCCTATATTAAGAAATTAGAAAGGTCTCAAGTATACAACTTAATGCTTCACCTTAAAGCCTTGGAAAAAGAAGAACAAGGCAAACCAAAAAATCAGTAGACAGGAAGAAATAATAAAGATTAGGACAGAAATTAATGAAGTAGAAATAAAAAAAAACCCAAAGAATCAATGAAACAAAGAGTTGGTTCTTTAAAAGGATAAACAAGATTGATAAACCCTTAACAAATTTGACGAAAAGAAAGAGAAAAGAGACACAAATTAATAAAATTAGAGTTGAAAAAGGCAACATCACAACAGATACCAGAGAAATTCAAAAAAATCATAGGAACATACTACAAGAACATATACTCCACTAAGTTTGAAAATCTAAAAGAAATGGATGATTTCCTTAATTAACCTAAATTAAATCAAGATGAGATTAACCACTTAAATAGACCTATAACAAATATGGAGACCCAAGCAGTTATCAAAAATCTCCCAACTAAGAAAGAGATACCACCAGTGAAGATACCCAACAGTGGATACTGCAAGCCTTATAATTGGCCAGCCAGGCCAAATGAGCCAATGGGTGCAATAGTGGCACGTCTGTCTTGGTGGACACCAACTGCCCTCCATTTGGATAGAGGCCCGCTCCATGGGAGGGAATATATCCCTGATACTGAAAACTTAATACAGGGATAGTCATGAGCCCTAGGGGTGTAACATCTGCTGATGTCTGGAAAAATATATATACTATGCTTATCAAACTGCCCAGTAAGCACTTCTCTTAATATTTATACCCTTATATTAATGCTACTCTCACTTTGGGTAGAGAATCTTCTTTTTTCAGATGGCAGAGACCTTGGGACGATTCAGAAGGTATCATAGTGCTGGAAAGAAGTAACTGGAGTACTGAGTAACATCTTGATCACACCTTCCAAGGCTCAGGGTCTAATATGGAAGAGGTGGCGGAAAGAATGTAAGAGCCAAAGGAAGGGTAGGACTCCTTAAAATGTGCTCCTCCAGAAACAAAATGGCCTGCATATCCATGACCTCACCATGCCTGACACTACCTACACAAGACCATCATAAGAGGAGGAAAAGATCATGACATCAAAATAAAAGAGAGACTGATTGAGATGGGGAGGGGATATGATGGAGAATGGAATTACAAAGGGGAAAGTGGGGGGGGAGGTATTACCATGGGATATTTTTTATAATCGTGGAAAATGTTAATAAAAATTGAAAAAAAAAATCTCCCAACTAAAAAAAGTCCAGACCCAGATGGATTCACTGGTGAATCTTACCAGACCTTCAGGGAAGAACTAACACCATTGCTTCTTAAGCTTTTCCATAAAATAGGGAAAGAAGGAATCTTACCAAATTCCTTCTACGAAGCCAGCACCACCCTGATAGCAAAACCAGGCAAAGATAGAACAAAAAAAGAAAACTGGCCGGGCGTGGTGGCACACACCTTTAATCCTAGCACTCAGGAGGCAGAGGTAGGAGGATCACCGAGAGTTCAAGGCCACCCTGAGACTACATAGTGAATTCCAGGTCAGCCTGAGCCAGAGTGAGACCATACCTTGAAAAATAAAAAAAAAAATTAAAAAAAGAACATTACAGACCAATCTCCCTCATGAACATGGATGCAAAAATTCTCAACAATATGTTGAAAAACAGAATACAAGAATATATCAGAAAGATCATTCACCCTGACCAAATAGGCTTTATCCCAGAGATGCAGGGATGGTTCAACATATGCAAATTGATAAATATAGTACATTATATAAATGGACTCAAGGACAAAAATCACATGATTATCTCATTAGATGCAGAAAAAGCATTTGAAAAAAATCTAACATACCTTCATGATGAAAGTCCTACACAGACTAGAAATAGAAGTAACATATCTCCACATAATAAAGTCTATTTTTAACAAACCTACAGCTAACATAATACTAAAAGGAGAAAAACTTGAAACTTTTCCACTAAAATCAGGAACAAGAAAAGGGTGCCCACTGTCCACACTGTTATTTAATATAGTACTGGAAGTCTTGGTCATAGCAATAAGGCAAGAGACACACATAAAATGGATACAAATTGGAAAGGAAGAAGTCAAGTTATTATTTGCAAATGACATGTTCTGTACATAAAGGACCCCCAAAGACTACCAGCACACTGTTAGAGCTGACAAACACCTATAGCCATGCAGCAGAATACAAAATAAATACACAGAAATCAGTAGCCTTCCTATATGCTAACAACAAACACACAGGATGAAATCAGAGAATCACTCCCATTCACAATTGCATCAAAGAAAATAAAGTACCTTGGAATAAACCTAACTAAGGAAGTGAAGGCTGTCTACAATGAAAACTTTAGAACACTCAAGCAAGAAATTGTGGAAGACACTAGGAAATGGAAAAACATCCCTTGTTCTGGGATCGGAAGAATCAATATTATGAAAATGGCAATCTTACCAAAAGCAATCTACACATTTAATGCAATCAACATCAAAATTCCAATGGCATTCTTCACGCAAATAGAAAAAAAACAATCCAAAAATTCATTCAGACACACACAAAAAAAACCTTGAACATATAAAAACAATTTTGAGCAACAGAAATAGGGCTGGTGGTATCACCATACCTCATTTTAACCTATACTACAGAGCCATAGTAACAAAAGCAGCATGGTTCTGGCACAAAAGCAGACATGTAGGTCAATGGAACAGAATAGAGGACCCAGATGTAAGTCTGGGTAGCTATAGCCACCTGATATTTGAAAAAAAATGCCAAAACACTCATTGGAGAAAAGACAGCCTCTTCAGCAAATGGTGCTGGGAAAAAATGCATATGTATCTGTAGAAGGATGAAAATAGATCCTTCTCTCTCTCCATGCACAAAAATTAAGTCCTACTGAACCAAAGACCTTAATATCAGACCTGAAACTCTGAAACTGCTAGAGGAAAAAGTAGGGGAAACCCTTCAACATATTGGTCTTGGCAAAGACTTTCTGAATATAACCCCAATTGCTCAGGCTATAAAACCACAGATTAACCACTGGGACCTCATGAAATTACAAAGCTTTTATACAGCAAAAGACACTGTGAATAGAGCAAAGAGGCAACCTACAGAATGGGAGAAAATCTTTGCCAGCTATACATCTGCCAGAGGATTAATATCCAGGATATACAAAGAACTCAAAAAACTAATAAGAAATCACCGGGCGTGGTGGCTCAAACTTTTAATCCCAGCACTCGGGAGGCAGAGGTAGGAGGATCACTGTGAGTTTGAGGCCTCGAACTGAGACTACATAGTTAATTCCAGGTCAGCCTGAGCCAGAGTGAAACCCTACCTTGAAAAACCAAAAAAAGAAAGAAAGAAAGAGAGAGAGAGAAAGAAATCAAACAATCCCATTAAAAAATGGGCTATGGCAGGCCAAATGAGCCAACAGGTGCAATAGTGGCATGTCTGTCATGGTGGAAACCAACTGCCCTCTAACTGAACTGGAGGCTCACTCCATGGGAGGGAATGCATCTCTGATACTGAAAACTTAAAAAAACAGGGGTAGTCATGAGCCATAGAGGTATAACATCTGTTGCTGTCTGGCTAAATGTATATACTATGCTTCTCAAACTGCCCAGTAAGCACTTTTCTAATTGTTCATATCCTTATATTAATGCTACTCTCATTTGTAGAGAACCTTCTCTTTTCAGAAGGCAGTGACCTTGGGATAACTCAGAAGGCATCATGGTGCTGAGAAGTGACAGGAGTGCTCAGCACTGCAATATCTCTATCACATCTTCCAAGGCTCAGGGTCTATTGCAGAAGAGGTGGCAGAAAGAATGCAAGAGCCAAAGGAGGACTAGATCGATCATGGCATCAAAACAAAAGAGAGACTGATTGAGAGGGGGAGGGGATATGATGGAGAATGGAGTTTCAAAGGGGACATTGGGGGTGAGGGGGCATTACCATGGAATATTGTTTACAATTATGGAAGTTCTTAATAAAAATGATAATTTTAAAGATGCCACACTCTCAAATAAATAAATAAAATGTAAAAAAAAAAAAAGGGCTATGGAACTAAATAGAGTTCTCAAAAGATGGCATATAAACATCTAAAAACGTTCCACATCCCTAGCCATCAAGGAAATGCATATTCAAACTACGTTGAGATTCCTTCTCACTCCTATCAGATTGGCTCCCATCATGAAAACAAATGACCTAAAATTCTGGTGAGGATGTAGAAAAAGTGGAACCCTTCTATACTGTTGGTGGGAATGCAATCTGGTACAGCCATTGTGGAAATCAGTGTGGAGGTTCTTGAGGCAGCTAAAAATAGATCTACCATATGACCCAGCTACAGAACTCCTAGATGTATATCCTAAAGACTCGTCTCACTATCGTAGAGATGTTTGTTCAACCATGTTTATTGTCACTCTAGTTACAATAGCTGGGAAATGGAACCAACCTAGATGTCCCTCAACTGATGAGTGGATAATGAAGATATGGCACATTTACACAATAGAGCAGTAAAGAAAAATGAAGTTATGAAATTTTCAGGAAAATGGATGGATCTGGAAAGGATTATACTAAATGAGACAACCCAGGCCCAGAAAGCCAAATGTTCCCTGTTCTCTCTCATATATGGATCATAGCTACAGATGACTGGACTTCTGTGTGAGTAGGAAGGAAATACAGTAGCAAAGGCCAGTAAGCTAGAATGGAGATATAAAGGGAATAGAAAGAGAGGGGAGGGTGGGACTTAATAGGATGGTATTGTATATATGTAAGTAGAATAACAGATTAATGGGAGTGAAAGGCCTATGTGAGGTCAGGGGAAGAGTAAAGGACAGATGGAGGGAGGGCTCATCAAAATCTAAGAGGATGTAAATAAATCATATGGAAACCAACTTTATTGGACAATGGAACGCTCAGGAGCCATAGATTATGACCAGAAAATTTTCAGTTCCAGGGATAGGATACCTTCCAGTGAGCTGTTTGCCAGGGAGGTCCCTCATGCCCCAGAAACATTACAGGCCATTGCCAAGGCCTTTGGTTTCCCACCAGGAATAGATAGTAAGATCCTACTACTGAAGACTCCACATACTTGAGTTGCCAGGTCACTGTGAAATCCTGTTGGAACTGAGCTGATAAACTCCTTCATGTAGACCAGCCAACGGAAAGCTGGAAGAAGCCATTCTACATGCAGTTCAATGGGAGAAAAATAAATCACCAGTGAAGATACTCCACAGTGGACACTGAAAGCCTTATATTTGGCCGGCCAGGCCAAATGAGCCAACAGGTACAATAGTAGTATGTCTGTCATGGTGGAAACCAACTGCCCTCCAATTGGACTGGGAGCCTGCTCCATGGGGGGGAGGGGGGGGAGTAATACATTCCTGATTCCTGATAGCACTAGGGGTGTAAAGTCTGCTGCTGTCTGTCTAAATATACATACTAAATGTATATCATCAAACTGTCCAATAAGCACTTCTCCTAAATTTCATAGCCATATATTAATACTACTCTCGCTTTTGGTAGAGAATCTTCTCTTTTCAGATGGCAGTGACCTTGGGATGACTCAGAAGACATCACGGTGCTGAGAAGAAGTGACAGAGGAGTGCTCAATACGGTAATATCTCTAGCACACCTTCCAAGGCTCAGGATTCTTGCAGAAGAGGGGGCAAGAAGAACCAAAGGAAGGTTAGGAGTCCTTACAACATGCTCCTCCAGACACAAAATGGTCTAGATACCGTGACCTCACAGTGCCTGACACTACCTACACAAGACCATCATAATAGAAGGAAAAGATCATGACATCAAAATAAAAGAGAGAATGATTGAGAGGGGGAAGGGAAATAATGGAGAGTGGAGTTTCAAAGGGGAAAGTGGGGGGAGGGAGGAAATTACCATACGATATTGTTTACAACCATGGAAGTTGTTAATTATAAAAAATAAAATAAAATAAAGAAACTCCAGTTATGAGAATCTTTCACCATGTTTCCCCATGTGTTGCACTACGTTTGGAAGGAAGCCAGTCAGTGCTCACACAAACATGTGCGCGTTTCCTGCAATGACTTTCCTGCTGTGATCCTTGCTTGCCAAGATTCTCTCTGATAATAGACACTCAGACATATTCAAGCCCTCAGATCAATGAAAGAACAGAACTCTGCTATAAAATAGCATGTGATGCTCTACAGCCCACACAGCTGGTAACTCCCAACACACGCTGTCAAGAGTTCTGATGCCAGCTCCAGAGGCCAGCACTCCTGAGCCCTCTGGCATCAGCAGAGCAGCCCCGCTCCAGCAGCTGTGTCTCAGCACTTCCCCTGACCTCACCTTTGCCCAAGAGGGTGTTTTTCAGGGTAAATTATACCTTCTGTCTACACAATGAAGCCAGTGAAAAATGCCTGATCACCAAATATTGTCTCTGAGGCCTCCCTGAAATTCTCTCAGTAATACTATGAGAAATGAAAGTGTGTGAAAGAAACAAGTCAGGGGCTGGAGAGATGGCCTAGCAGTTAAGGCACTTCCTACAAGCCTAAGAACTCATGTTCAAATCTCCAGGTCCCACATAAGCCAGACACACAGTGATGCAAGCACTCAGCACTGCACATGCGCACAAGGGGTGCACATGTCTGGAGTTCATTTGCAGCAGCTGAAGGCCATGGTGCATCCATTCTCATTCTTATTCTCTCTCTCTCTCAGAAATAAGTAAATAAAAAGAAAGAAATCAGGAATAAAAGTCTTAGACAACCAGGGATTGTTCATGAGATAAATGAATGTCTTACAGCCACATGCAAGCAAGGACACCTGGTTCTATGTCCACAAGCTAAAAATGTCAATAATTTCCATGTAAAACTCCATTTCTGTAAAGTGTACCAACTGCTGTACTGATTTAGTCCCCTTGAAGAAAATGGTGATCTTTAATCACATATGCTAATTCATATGCTCTAAGGATTATTTCATTGTGCAAATTGTTGTACTCCTCCAAATTATTTTAGCTTCCATAAAGTATGTACTTATCTAGTAACAAAGAAACAAATTGCAAGCTGGACATGGTGGCACACACCTTTAATCCCAGCACTCAGGAGGCAGAGGTAGGAGGATCACTGTGAGTTCGAGGACACCCTGAGACTGCATAGCGAATTCCAGGTCAGCCTGAGCAAGAGTGAGATGTTACCTCGAAAAAAAAAAAAAAAATTGCCAATCGTTTTTGTGATATACATTCTTTTTACACTTAGTTCCTATTCTTTGCCTTCACCCACTAAGTTTAAGTATGAAGACTGCATTTATTCAATAACATTGACTTCAATGATTTTTATTCAAAATTCATGTGTTTTCAGTTTATTGAATGCCTATCATGTGGCAACCAGTCTACATACATTGAATCTAATTTTCCTCTCACAATCAAACAAGATCAATTACCTACTGTCACCAATAATAACTAAGGTCAGAGAGGCTAAGAATCTAGTCTGTGGCCACTCAGTTCTGGTTGAATACAAGATACATCTATACTTGATTTTTTTCTTTTTTAAATATATTTTGTTTATTTATTTGATACAGAGAAAGAGGCAGAGAGAAAGAAGGACAGGGAGAGATTGGACACACCAGGTCTTTCAGCCACTCTAAAGGAACTCCAGATTCATGTGCTCCCTTGTGCATCTGGCTTACGTGGGTCCTGGAGAATCGAACTGGGATCCTTTGGCTTTACAGGCAAATGGGTTAAACACTAAGCCATCTCTCCAGCCCTTGATTTTCTGATATAAGTACATTTCTCTACTAATACTCATGTCCTTATGCTACTTTTATTATTGATATAATGGAATATTATTAATTTGTTATAATAACCTCTGGAGAATTTATAACACAAATGAAGTATGCTAAAGTGTGTGTCTATTTACAGGAACATAAAGTTGAATATTTGAGGTCTCTTTGAGAATGTTTTGTAGCCACAATGCAAGAGGAATGCTTCCTGATTTTGCACACATTTTGAGGATATATTACCATTTGACTCAAACTCCCACTTTCAAATACTTTGTCAGTCATTCAAATTGTGTGTGTGTGTGTGTGTGTGTATTGGGGGGGGGGGTTGAAGTAGGATTTCACTCTAGCTCAGGCTGACCTGGAATTCACTGTGTAGTCTCAGGGTGACATGAATTCGTGGCGAGCCTTCTACCTCTGCTTCCCAAGTGCTGGGATCAAAGGCATATACCACCACACCTGGCTTCAATTATATTATTGTAAATTTTAAAGAGGCCTCCATACAATGTGGTCCCTCCAGACACAAAATGGCCTGGATATCCATGACCTCACAGTGCCTGACATTATCTGCACACGACCATCATAAGAGGAGGAAAAGATCATGACATCAAAATTAAGAGAGAGGCTGATTGAGATGGGGAGGGAATATGATGGAGAACGGAGTTTCAAAGGGGAAAGTTGAGGGAGGGAGGGTATTACCATGGCGTATTTTTTATAATCATGTAAGTTGTTAATAAAAATTTGAAAAAAAAAACTTCCTGGTTCTTAATTTTTTCCTGCCCCAGGCACTTTCTGAGTCTGTGAACTCCAATCAAGGTCCTCCATATACATTTAGACTTAACCAATGAAGTGCATTCAATCTGGATATCTAATTTACATCTCCAAGGCTGTAAGAAGACCCCATGCATGCACCGCTCTACACACCCAGCTTTACATGGATCCTTAGGTTTTGCTGTGAGGTGCCTTAACCACTGAGCCATCTTTCCAAGCCAGCTCTTGCCAATTCTTTGCAAGTTGTAAGACAAATGAGCTCCAAAGCACTGGCTTGGGGAATTCTAGTGAGCATGGAGTGTCTGGTACTCTAACCCCAAAGCTAAAGCCAAGAGCTGAGAAGGGCTCCTCTGCACTCCAAACCAGTAACAACACCAGAGCTAGAAATGCAAGTCTAACAAAATGTCAGGAGCACTCAACAGGCTGGCAAATTTATTTGTAAAAAAATCCTCACTCTAGGTAAGAAAGGACAAAGAAACTCATTTTGTCATATTTACAATCTAGACCCAGAATCCCTTCTGCAAATAGTCTTATTCACCCGTTATATCCCCCTGAACACACATGGGTAGACTAAAAGCCTACTGCCCACTCAAAAAAAAAAGGATTCAAAAACCACGAGACAGGATTGTTTGGGTTTCAATTTTTTGGAATTAAAAACGCCAAAAAAACATGCCTATGAAATGGTTGCATTATGACCATCAGGAGAAAACTTGGGAAAGACCATTTATTCAGTCAAAGTGGTGAAAGAAAAAGGGGCTTACATTTAAGAACCAAGCAAAACTAAAACTGCTCTAAAAGAAAACGATCGTGTGTACGTGTAAAAAACTGTCTGTTTAAAGTGACAACAGTAAGGGGGAGTAATGGGGGGCAGAGGTAGGAGGAACGCCTTGAGTTCGAGGCCAGCTTAAACTAGAGTGAGGTCCAGGTCAGTCCGGAGCTAGAACGAGACCCTACATTGAAAAAAGCAATAAATAAAAAAACAAACTAACACCAACAAAGACTACAAGGAGAGAGAATAGAAAACGCGTGGGTTGAGTGCCTGCCCAGCAGCCGCGCAGGAACCGAAGACCTCCGAGAGCCGCCACCGGCGCCCGAAGGAGACCAAAGAGGAGCACCGGGCGCGGGCGCGACACCCCGCCTCGGGGCCTCCACCCGCGGCAGCAGACCGGGGCAAACGGAACGGCGCCTGGCGAGCCGCCGGGGTGCCGAGGCCCCGCTACAAACCTTCGTACGTCGAGCCCGAAGGGGACGGACCGCCGGAAGCCGTCGGTTCTGGAGGCGGGGCCACAGGGAACCACAGTTCTCCGGAACCAGAAGGAAGCCGGGCCGCCGGAAAAAGTAGTTCCCCAGGGCCAGAAAGGGGCTGAACCTCCGGAAGCCGCAGATCAAGAGCGCTAGCTGCGCCTCTCGGTGCAGGGCCGAGGACTCGCGCCATGGCCGGGCTGGAGCTCCTGTCGGATCAGGGTTACCGGATAGACGGGCGGCGCGCCGGGGAGCTGCGCAAGATCCAGGCGAGGATGGGCGTGTTTGCGCAGGCCGACGGCTCGGCTTATATCGAGCAGGGCAACACCAAGGCGCTGGCGGTGGTCTACGGGCCGCACGAGGCGAGTAGGTGGCGCGGGAGCAGCGGGTATCAGTGCCGCATGTCGGTGGAGAGAACGCCCAGGTCCTCCCTACCCTCCGTGGACCCTTCCTCACTTCTGCTTCTCATTGCGTCTCTGCGGTGCCTTAGGCCTTCCTTGTGCTCCTCACTCGCTCCCTCTTCAGCTGTCCGACTGTCGGCGGATGACATCTCCCCATCTTCAGCTGCTTCCTTGCCTTTCTGCACTTCCTACCTCATGCGTCAGTTGTCTTTCTTATCCCTTGTCCCAACTAGAACATAACTTCCCGAGGACAGGCTTTATTGTCTTCAGCTCTGTAACAAGACCTGGACAACACACACATCTTTTAAAGTTTGCTTAGCACATGAGTATGGGAATCCAGCTTTCTAGGTGGAAGGAACCAGGATGATGAAGATTAAGAGTGGAACGAAGCGAGGCACTTCAGGGTTGGTTAGAAAGACTGCTGGTAAGCCAGGCGTGGTGGTGCACGCCTGTAATCCCAGCACACGGGAAGCAGAGGTAGGAAGGAGAATCGCCATGAGTTCCAGGCCAGCCTGACACTACATAGTGAAATCCAGGTTAGCTTGGGCTACAGCAAGACCCTACCTCGAAAAGCCAAATAATAATAATAATAATAATAATAATAATAATTAATAATAATAATTAATAAATAATTATATATATATATATGATAAACTGCTGGTAGGTTGGGGGGTAATTCAAATGAAATTGAGGGGTTTTCAAGCAGATGAGGACCAGAGCTTTGAAGTCGAGGGGGAGGTTGATATTTTCTTTCACATGTAATGGAAAGCCTCTGGAAGGTCAGTAGAATATGAATGTGCAGATGAGACGAAATCAAACCTGATGTTGTACACATAGTGTGGCCATGGTGTAGAAAATAGTGTGGGAACAAAACATGGCTTAGGCTGAAAACTGATCCTCCCTTCTGGATATGATTTGGAGGCAAACTAGCCACCTCTCTGAGGCTTTGGAGGAAGAGGAGGGAGGTTGAGACGCAGAGGATTGAGGCATGTGAGCTAGGAGGAGTACGCCTGGCTCATGTGTCCTTTCTCCTCTAGATCCGGGGCTCCAGATCTCGAGCCCTGCCTGACCGGGCCTTGGTGAACTGTCAGTACAGTTCAGCGACCTTCAGCACAGGCGAGCGCAAGCGCCGGCCACATGGTGACCGTAAGTCCTGCGAGATGGGGCTACAGCTACGCCAGACCTTTGAGGCAGCCATACTCACACAGCTGCACCCACGCTCCCAGATTGACATCTATGTGCAGGTGAGCCCCCTTCAGCCTTAACTCGGGGAGATATGGGGACTGGACAGCGGGATAGTAGTCTGATATTCTGATGTCCTTGGGTGGTCCCTGCAGGTATTGCAGGCAGATGGTGGGACCTACGCAGCTTGTGTGAATGCAGCTACACTGGCAGTTATGGATGCCGGGATACCCATGCGGGACTTTGTATGTGCGTGCTCAGCTGGCTTTGTGGATGGCACAGCCCTAGCAGACCTCAGCCATGTGGAGGAAGCAGCTGGGGGCCCCCAGCTAGCCCTAGCCCTGCTTCCAGCCTCAGGCCAGATTGCACTGCTTGAGATGGATGCCAGGCTGCATGAAGATCACCTGGAACAGGTGCTAGAGGCTGCTGCTCAGGCAGCCCGAGATGTGCACACCCTGCTGGACCGTGTAGTCCGGCAGCATGTACGTGAGGCCTCTATTTTGCTCGGGGACTGAGTGCCAACCACCCATATCCAGAATAAAGGCCTGCTCTCTGCTCAACACTCCTTACTCAATATCACTTCCAGAGCAGTCCAGAACCCCACAGAGCCTGGTGCTCTAGAGTGATGGGAGTTGCCACTACACATGAACATGTAGCCTAGGATTCAAACTGAAGAAAGTGAAGGTCGGACAGGTGGTGTCCCTGAGTGGAGAGTGCACTTGTACCAGGAAGAGCAAGAAGACGTAAGCCCTGAGACTGACAAGTCTGCCTGGCTCACCCAGCCCGTCTGGGACTTCAGCATAGGGCTGAAGAACTCTGCCAGCTATGGGTACCCACCATAGAGATGCAGGGCTTGGATTATACCACCCCACTCCATACCCTGGGGTCCCCTTGGGCCTTTTCTGCCACTTACCCTGGGTTCTAAAAGCACAACAAACCCCTATTCTTACTTGGTCTTCTCTCCTTAGTTCTGACCCTTAGCCTACTGCACTCTTCTCAGCCTTCATCCACCCCATCCTCAGACCTGCTTGAGCTCTGACCACCAAGTCCCTTACAATGCCAGTGACCTCGCAGCTGGACAGAAGCAGCATATGCTCTTCTCTCTACACTCACTCCGGCTCCCCTGAAACCTGCTTTGGCCCATGATACTATACCATTTTATAACTAATCCTGATGACAGTTCTGAGCCCAGCAACCAGGTGACTCCACGTGAGTGTACCCACTGACACACACACACACACACACACACACACACACACACACACACACACACACACGAACGGTTCGTCCAACAGCAGATCCTTTGTTCACAGAAGGGCATTTACATCATACCCACGGCGTAGCCACTCACAACTCCTTCAGCATGCACGCGTGCTCTAATCGCCGCTCCCTGCTCTCCACCCACCTGCCCTGCGCATCATCTCGGATTCCTGCGAACATTGCAGGGAGCGTGCTGTCACTCTGCTAATGACTATCTGGGACACCGCAGGTCGGGTTCTCCCGGGCTGCAGTCCCGCCCACTGGCCGAGCGCGCGCACCTAAGGCTGGGAAGGGGCCGTCCACACTTCTGCCGTGGGCATGCGCTGTGGCGCGATGGATGCTGGGACCGGAAGTGTGGGCGGGCGGCCCAGGTCTCGGCTGTGACCCGAGCGGTGCCGCTGCGCGGCCTCAGCTCCGGCCATGGGTCTCCTGTCGGACCCGGTGCGCCGGCGCGCGCTCGCCCGCATCGTGCTGAGACTCAACGCGCCGCTGTGGTGAGCCGGCCGGCCGCGCTCGGGCTGGGCCCCGAGTCCCCCCCGCCCACACCCCGGGGCGTTGGTGGAAGCCACGGTGGGCACTGGGCCCTCCCTAACCTCCGGCCCTCGTCCCTCTCGCAGTGTGCTGAGCTATGTGGCCGGCATCGCCTGGTTCCTGGCGCTGGCTTTCCCGCCGCTGACCCAGCGCACCTACATGTCGGAGAACGCCATGGGCTCCACCATGGTGGAGGAGCAGTTTGTGGGCGGAGACCGCGCCCGGGCCTTCGCCCGGGACTTCACGGCCCACCACAGGAAATCAGGGTGAGCGCCTAGCCAGGGGGCTGAGGAGTCGGGGTCGTTCTTGGCTCCAAAGCCCTGCTTAGAGGCTCGCTCGCTTTGTATCCCTAGGGCTCTGCCAGTGGCCTGGCTGGAGCGGACGATGCAGTCAGTGGGGCTGGAGGTCTACACGCAGAGTTTCTCCAGGAAACTGCCCTTCCCTGATGAGACCCACGAGCGCTATGTACTGAGGGAAGGGGGTGTGCACCTTGGAGGGATGGCCGGGCCTAGGTGTCCTACTATTGTTATGCCCAAAAAACAAAGTGGGAAGGATGGTCTGGGGAAGCCTGGTGGTGGGCACTGTAGTGCCAGGTAAAGAAGGGAGAGGGTTCAGCCCTGTACTGAGGCTTCTCCACCAATACTTTATGCAGATGGTGTTGGGTACCAATGTTTATGGCATCTTACGTGCTCCACGTGCTGCCAGCACGGAGTCCCTGGTCCTCACTGTTCCCTGTGGCCCAGGCTCTACTAATAGCCAGGCTGTGGGGTTGATGCTGGCACTCGCTGCCCATTTCCGAGGTAAGACTCTGAGGCTTCAGCCAGGGTAGGTTTTGCCAGTGCTCCGGACCCTGCTGACCCTTGCCTCTGGCGTCCAGGGCAAATTTACTGGGCCAAAGATATCATCTTCCTGGTGACAGAACATGATCTTCTGGGCACTGAGGCTTGGCTTGAAGCTTATCATGATGTCAATGTCACAGGTCAGTATTCCTGTCTTGTCCTGGTCTCACTCAGGGTTAGCTGACCTGACCAGTGCCCCCTCTGATGCTTATTTGCTTGCCCTCACAGGCATTCAATCATCTCCCCTTCAGGGCCGGGCTGGGGCCATCCAGGCAGCCGTGGCCCTGGAGCTGAGCAGTGATGTGGTTACCAGCCTTGATGTGACTGTTGAGGGCCTCAATGGGCAGCTGCCCAACCTTGACCTGCTCAACCTCTTCCAGACTTTCTGCCAGAAAGGGGGACTGCTGTGTACACTCCAGGGCAAGGTGGGACTACTTGCCTGGGAGCATGGGGCCTGGGGTAAGGGATAGATCTGATCCTGTCCCTGTACCTCCAAAGCTTCAGCCCCAAGACTGGACATCGCTAGATGGGCCACTGCAGAGCCTGCAGACATTGCTGCTCATGGTTCTGCGACAGGCCTCTGGCCGCCCTCATGGCCCCCATGGCCTCTTCCTGCGCTACCGTGTGGAGGCTCTGACACTGCGTGGCATCAATAGCTTCCGCCAGTACAAGTATGACTTGGTAGCAGTGGGCAGGTAAGTAGCATTTGGTCCTGCTCAAGGCAGTTTCTAGTTACTGTGAAGGAGATTGTCGAACGTGATTTTACGGGTGCCTGACAGGGCTCTGGAAGGCATGTTCCGCAAGCTCAACCACCTCTTGGAGCGCCTACACCAGTCCTTCTTCTTCTACCTGCTCCCTGCCCTCTCTCGCTTCGTCTCCATCGGCCTCTACATGCCTGCAGCTGGCTTCTTGCTCCTGGTCCTTGGACTCAAGATATCCTCCGTCCCCTCACTACCCACTTGGGGCCAGCCTCCAGTCCCCTCAAATCTAGGCTGGAAGCAGTCCTCCATCTGCTTTGCTCTAGGGGTGGGGAATACAGAGTGAGCCCTTGATCTCCCATCTGGCAAATTCCATCTCATGCCTCGTTGGGGTCCTTGACTTGGACCATGCTCTGGAATTGTGGATGCAGCTACATGAGGCTGGAGTGAACCCTGAAGAGGCTGGGGGGCCCTCTAACCCCGCCCCCACCCTGCCTGCAGCACAGGTGATTGCACCCTCTACTGCTGTTGGGGTGGACATCTACAGTCCCTACTAATGCTTACTGCTGCCACTTGTTCTTAGCTAGAGGGTTGGTTGTACAGGTCCTTGGCTCTCCTATGGCTAGGACCTTACTCCAGATATCCATGTGTTTTGCAGGGTGTGAGCCTAGCCTCTCTTGTGGCTCCCTTGCTGATCTCTCAGGCTATGGGTCTAGCCCTGTACATTCTGCCTGTGCTGGGCCAACATGTGGCTGCCCAACACTTCCCAGTGGCTGAAGCTGAGGCTGTGGTATTGACACTGCTGGCAATATATGTAGCTGGCCTGGCTCTTCCACACAACACCCATCGGTGAGCATCTGGGCTGGGCAGGTAAGGATGGGCCCCTAGACACTCAAGTGGCCCTGAGCTGCCTCTCAACCTCCCACCTTGCAGGGTGATGAGTTCACAGGCCCCAGACCGGGGCTGGATGGCGCTAAAACTAGTGGCCCTGATCTACCTAGCACTGCAACTGGGCTGCATCTCCCTCACCAACTTCTCCTTGGGCTTCCTGTTGGCTGCCACCATGGTACCTGCTGCTGCACTCATCAATCCCCATGGGCCTCGGTATGTGCTGGTCTGTCTCACCTCCATTAGTGCCTATTCCCCTCACCATAGAGTCCACCCTCATTCAGTTATTGACACCTACCATGGTGCCTGCGTTAATGTTGCCCTCCCACCCAGGTCTCTGTATGCCATCCTGCTGGTGCTGACAAGCCCAGCAGCCACACTCTTGGGCAGCCTGTTCCTGTGGCGGGAGCTACAGGAGATGCCACTGTCATTGTCAGAAGGCTGGCAGCTCTTCCTAGCAGCACTGGCCCAGGGTGTGCTGGAGCACCATACCTACAGTGCCCTGCTCTTCCCACTGCTGACCTTGGGCCTATACCCCTGCTGGCTGCTCTTCTGGAATGTGCTCTTTTGGAAGTGAGGTCTGCTGCCTGGACACCCAGCTGGGGCAGGGCTCCCCAAACCCCCATTCTACCTCCTCCCTGGGAAATAAACAAATGCTCTGTTTCTATTCTTTGGGCTCCTGGGCCATTGTCCATGCAGAACTCCAATCATGGCTAGGCATCCTGTGCATTCTTGGAGGAGCTGCCCTGGTCTACTTATCAGGTGGTCCCCCTGCTGAGAGCCTGGCCCCATCAACATCTGGAGGAGAGCCTCAGGTGGGCCTGGCTATGGTCTCTGGAAAGAGACAGATGCAGACCCAGACCCAGGTATGCATTCAGCCTTGGAAGGTCAAGCACAGAGGGCTCCCTACACTGCTGTCTAGTGCTGTGCTAAAAGCAGTACTGTGGATCAGATAATAGAGTGCCAGAGTTTGAGGGCCTAACAGGAGCAGAGATTATATACAACACTGTTTTAAGTACTAGGCTCAGGGCACAAAGGAGTTGGAGTCTTGCACAGAAGGGTAAGGGTTTAAGCTAAGTGTCCAGCCAAGGCCAGAACTTTAGTGCAGGGCTTATGTGGAACAGGGAGGAGCACCATACTCTGCTCCCTTGGAATGCAGCCAGCCTAGGTGAAGTGCCCACCGGAGGTAAAACACAGCATACTGGGAAAGTGCTACATTTATTTATTTATTCATTCATTCATTTATTTGAGGTAGGGTTGGTCTCACTGTAGCTCAGACTGACCTGGAATTCACTGTGTAGTCTCAGGGTGGCCTCGAACTCAACAGCAGTCCTCCGGCCTCTGCTTCCCTGGTGCTGGGATTAAAGGCGGACACTACCATGCTTGGCTCAAGAGCTACATTTTTGTCTGGGCTTTGACCTCAGCTGTTAGGTGGACTTTGGGGCTACTTAAATGAAAATACATTGAACTAAGGAACATAAAAGTAGCAAAAAAGCTAAACAGTTATCTCATTTGTGTTCTGAACTTACCTAGGGAGATTTTCATCTACACATTTGTTGAGAGTATATTAGTCAGGGTTCTCTGGAGGAAACAGAACTAATAGAATGACTTATATTAAAAGGAATTTATTGGATTAGCCCACAGCAGTCGAATAGTAGCAGTTTGCAGGCCTGGGAATCAAGGAACCTAGTAGCTGCTCAGTCCACATGGCTGGATGCCTCAATAGTCCCAATCTAACACTGAAGGCCTGGAGGGTTCCTGGAGAGCCTCTGGTCTTCAGCCTACGCTGAAAGGCAGCAAGCAGCACCGGCAGCCAGGTGGGAGGAAGGGATACTTTTCTCTGAGCTTTCTTAGGGCTGCCCCCTTTGGGGGAAGGGCTTCAGTTAATCCTTCCTGGAAGCAACATCAGAGACACACTCAAGAGGAAGGAGTGGGAGCCAGGGGCTAGGAAAATGGCTCAGCAGTTACAGGTGCTAGCTTGCAAAGCCTGCTGGCATGGGTTCAGCTCTTCCCACCCCCACAAAAAGTGTTGCAAGTCTGGCATTCATTTGCAGTGGCAAAAGGTTCTAACGTACCTATATATACATGCTTTGTTCTTTTGTGGGGGTCTTTTTTGTTTTTCAAGGTAGGGTCTCTCTCACTCTGTAGCCCAGGCTGACCTGGAATTCACTATGTAGTCTCAGGGTGCCCTCTAACTCATGGCAATCCTCCTACCTCTGCCTCTGGGATTAAAGGCGTGTGCCACCACACCTGGCCTGCCTCAGCAGTTTTAATCCAGTACTGAAGGATTCCTGGAGAGAGAGTCTTCAGTCCACGTTGGAAGGCTGAGGAAACTTGGTCCAGTGCCAACAACACGTACATGTACAAGTGAATGCACTCACCAGCAAGTAGCATAGGCAGCCAGGTGGGAAATAGGGCTATTTGTTCTCATAACTTCCTTACATATCTATCCCACCACCAGGAGGGCCATCTACTCTAGAGGAAAAATACCCTCCTTCAGTCAATCCTTCCTGGAAGTAACCTCAGAGACCCACCCAAGAATGTCAGTAGGTTCCTAATCCCATCAAATTGACAATAGAACTTAACCATCACAAGTTCACTGTCACAATCAGTATTAGATCACTGGAATGAACTTCCAAACCAGACACAGTTTATAGAAGGAACAGAATTTTTTGAAGCTTGAAGGGAAGTTCCATAATGGTGGGAAGAAGCTGGCCCCCTTTTTACAGCTCCATGCAGAGAGAAATACCACCACCAGCACCGTAAGTAAGCACGTTCCAGGAACCCCAGGCAAAGTCAAAGCCGTAGGCTGGATTTCCATATCTGCCCCATACCTTAGGGCTAGACCCTAAAATTCACCCAATGATTCTGCTCCAGCCAGGTATCTGGAAATCCAAGAAACTTTTTTTTTCAGAGACAAAAACATTTATTTTACCTAAATAGTTGTTGGGTTAACCTAGAGTGCTTTCCTAAGTGAGTCTTAATTAGGTCGTTTTTTTTTTTTTTTTTTTAAGAAGCCCAGTCATCTGTAGTTAGGATCCACATAAGAGAGAGAACATGTGGTGCTTGGCTTTCTGGGCCTGGGTTACCTCACTTAGTATAATACTTTCCAGGTCCATCCATTTCCAAGAAACTTTTTTATAAAGCTTTTCAAGGTAGTGTCTCAGCCTGGTCCAGGCTTACCTGGAATTCACTATGGAGTCTCAGGGTGTCCTTGAACTCAAGGTAATCCTCCTGCCTCTGCCTCCCGAGTGCTGGGATTAAAGGCATGCACCACCATGCCCAGCTTAAAAAAATTTTTTTTTTCCAAGAAACTTTAATAAAACTAAATCTATTGGGGGACATCCATTCAAAATACCATGTTCTTGGCACTCATCAGCTTTTAGCACACAGAGCATTCAGGGCTGGGGCACTCTGAGGAGTAGTTCTCTCCCTCAGCACTCCTGTCCAGACACTTTGCTCTCATCAACAAAGGAAAAGTTAAGTCATTCCTGTTCATTGTTATAGAATAATGACTCTGGTGGTCAGGTTCTTTGATATTTTTTATTGTTTAAAGATTTATCTTGAGAAATAACGATCTCATTCATGAATGATTTTAAAAAAATACCATGTTCTGCCCTAGCCCTCAATATATTCATAACCATCTCATGTAAATTATATATTTTCAGTCCAGATTCAAAGGTCACATAGTCATTACCAACTTAAAATAATTCCTAAATTTCATCTGAGATTTTACACTTTCAACATATGAAGGCACAGAGTAAACATTTCCAGCTGATACAAGCTATAACAAGAAGAGACTGGACCAGTGCAAACTCAATAGCCATCAAACATGTGCAGTTCAGGTCCGATATAACCAGTAACTAACAGTCTCTGGAATTCCCATTCCGTCCCTCCAGCTGGGCTGAATAGCCAGGGAAAATTTCCGACCCAAGCCAACAGCACTCCTTGGTAGCTCTTGAAGTCCTGATATATCTAAAAAAAATCTTTCAATCTCTGCAAACCACAGTCCACCTTCCAGTTGCTCCGCCATGCCTATATGCCATATATCTGCACTGGCATTTGGAGCTGAATGTACTTCATAACCCACTCCATGCATTTTTCATGCTTGTGAAACACCAGGTGTGTAGGACACAACCTTATTCTTAATTCAGGGACGAAATAAAACATGATCTTGAATAACAAGTACCTTCCATTTAGTCAACTCGTATCAAAAGAATGCATTTCTGCCGGGGCATGGTGGCGCACGCCTTTAATCCTAGCACTCGGGAGGCAGAGGTAGGAGGATCACCATGAATTCAAGGCCACCCTGAGACTCCATAGTGAATTCCAGGTCAGCCTGGGCTAGAGTGAGACCTTACCTCAAAAACCAAAATAAAAAAGAGAATTTCTACCATTCAGTGTTAGGTATTATTTCAATGGAAAGCATTTGGGCCATCTTCCTTCCAAATGCTAATACATTTGTCAACAGCAACTTTAGTAACCAGTACTGGTGCCCATAATTTTAAACTTGCTTCAGTTTTTCAACTTTACATCTTAAAATTTCTCAGTTCCATATCTTTAGCCAAGCACATTAGTCCATTAAAATTTAACCTTGAGTAACCCAGTTCCAACAAAGTTCTCTGCAGGCTTTCCTTCCCCTCAGAAATTTATAAGCAAAGCTTCCAAATACAATTCTCTTTGCAATTAATATTTTCAAACTCTCAGCTGGGTATGGTGGTACACACCTTTAATCCCAGCACTTGGGAGGCATAGGTAAGAAGATCTCCATAAATTCAAGGCCAGCCTGAGACTACATAGTGACATAGGCCAATCTGGGCTAGGGTGAGACCCTACCTTGGGAAAATAAATCACCCATAAAAATTGTCTTACTGCTCTGGAAGGCATCTTCAGATCCTCCAAAACAAAAGTCCCAAGAGATCAAAATTCACATGGTCAGATTCATTGTGCAGCAAACTCCCCGCTCCTGGTACCAATTCTGTTGCAGTCAACTTTATGTTGCTGGGATGAACCTCCAAACCAGACACAGTTTGTAGGAGAAATGAAGTTTATTTGAAGCTTATAGACCTAGGGGAAGTTCCATAATAACAGAAGAAGCTGCCCCTCCCTTTTATAGCTTCATGCACAAAGAAATGCTACCAGTAGCACCATAAGCAAGCACACTCCAGAAACCTCAAGCACTCTGCATTATCTTTAGACAGGAATTCCAGATACACCTACACCTTAGGACTGGGCCCTAGGATCCACTCTGACACTTCCTCCAGCCAGATAGCTAGAAATCCAAGTTGTTGGTTTTTTTCCTTTACTACTTAAAAATTTTTTTTATTAACACCTTCCATAATTGTAAACAATATCCCATGGTAATGCCCTCGCTCCTCCACTTTCCCTTTGAAACTCCATTCTCCATCATATCCCCTCCCCCTCTCAATCAGTCTCTTTTATTCTGATGTCATGATCTTTTCCTCCTATTATGATGGTCTTGTGTATGTAGTATCAGGCACTGGGAGGTCATGCATATCTAGGCCATTTTGTGTCTGGGTGGGGGGAGCACGTTGTAGGGAGTCCTACCCTTCCCTTGGCTCTTACATTCTTTCTGCCACCTCTTCTGCAATGGACCCTGAGCCTTGGAAGGTGTGATAAAGATATTGCAGTATTGAGCACTCCTGTCACTTCTTCCCAGCACCATGATGCCTCCTGAGTCATCCCAAGGTCATGGCCAACTGAAAAGAGAAGGTTCTCTACCACAAGTGAGAGTAGCACTAATACATGGGTATGAAAATTAAGAGTTAAGTTTACTGAACAGTTTGATGAGCATAGTATATACATTTAGCCACATAGCAGCAGACGTTACACCTCTAGGGCTCATGACTATCCCTGTTTTAAGTTTTCAATATCAGGGATATATTCCCTCCCATGAAGCAGGCCTCCAGTCAAATTAAAGGGCAGTTGGTTTCTACCATGACAGTTGTACAACTATTGCATCTATTGGCTCATTTGGTCTGACTGGCAAAATATAAGGCTTACAATGTCCACTGTTGAGTATCTTCACTGGTGATTTCTCTCACCCATTGAACTGCATGCAGAATGGTTTCTTCCAGCTTTCTGTCAGCTGGTTTACATAGAGGAAGTTACCAGCTCAGTTCCATCAGGATTTCTCAGTGGCTTTGTAGCCCAAGTATGTGGAGTCTTCGGCAATAGGGTCTTACCATCTACTCCTGGTGGGAAACCAAAGGCCTCAGCAATGCCCTGTAATGTTTTGGGGGCACCAGGGACCTCCCTGTCCAACAATTCACTGGAAGGTATCCCATCCCTGGCACTGAAAGTTTTCTAGTAACAATCTATGGCTCCTGAGTGTTCCATTGTCCAAAAAAGTAGGTTTCCATATGATTTTTGTTTGTTTGTTTTTTAAGGTGGGGTCTCACACTAGGCCAGGCTGACCTGGAATTCACTATGTAGTCTCAAGGTGGCCTCGAACTGATGGCAATCCTCCTACCTCTTCCATATGATTTATTTATATCCTCTTAGATTTTGATCAGTCCTTCTTCCACCTTTCCTTTACTCAATCTCTTCCCTTGACCTTACCTGGGCCTTTTCACCCCCATTAATCTATTATTCTACTTACATATATACAATACCATCCTATTAAGTACCCCCTCCCTTCCTTTCTCTTCCCGTTATATCTCTTTTCATCTCACTGGCCTTTGCTACTGAGTTTCAAAGAAGTTTTTTGTTTGTTTGGCTGGTTGTTTTGTTGTTGTTGTTGTTTTTAAGTAGGGTTTTACTCTAGCTTCAGCTGACCTGGAATTAACTCTGTAGTCTAGGATGGCCTTGAACTCACAGTGATCCTCCTACCTCTGCCTCCAGAGTGCTGGGATTAAAGGTGTGTGCCACCACACCTGGCTCCAAGAAGTATTTTTTTGTTGTTTGTTTTTGGAGGTAGGGTTTCACAGTAGCTCAGGCTGACTTAAAATTCACTATGTAGTCTCAGGGTGGCCTCAAACTCATGGCAATCTTTCTACCTCTGCCTTCCAAGTGCTGAAATTAGAGGTGTGAGCCCCAACACCCAGGCTAAGAAGCTTTAATAAAAACTTCTGAATCTATTGGGGAACATCCATTTAAACTACCACACCGACCCCTTGTCTCCTTAACACAAAACCCATCTTCCTTATGTCATGCTTAATTTCCAATTGAAGACAGTAACAAGGTCTTAACTGAGCCTAACATGATCTTTTTGACTTACAACTAGAAACACTCTTTCACCCAAGACACAAAACAAGATTCCTTGAGGAATGCTTAGTTCATGGAGGAAAGAAAAAAGCATCTTAATAATGGTGTACATAGGCATACACTTTTAAATGTGTGTGTGTGTGTGTGTGTGTGTGTGTGTGATTTATTTATTTAAGAGAGAGAATGGGCACACCAGGGCCTCCAGCCACTGCAAAGGAACTCCAGATGTACGTGGCCCCTTGTGCATCTGGCTTACATGGGTCCTAGAGAGTCTAGCTGGGATCCTTTGGTTTTGCAGGTAAATGCTTTAACCGCTAAGCCATCTCTCCAGCCCCTCACAAACATTCTTAACAAAGTAGGACAGAAACACTCATGGGAATCGGGGGTTTTTTTTGTTTTTGTTGTTTGTTTTGAGGTAGGGTCTTGCTCTACTGACCTGGAATTCACTATAGTCTCAGTGTGGCCGAGAACTCATGGTGATCCTCCTACTTTTGCCTCCTCCCTAGTGCTGAGATTAAAGGTGTGTGCCACCATGTTTAACACAGTTCTTGCTTCTATATCTGGTTATATGGCCTGAGCTGGCATTTATAACTACTTTCTAGTACCCATCCTGTATTTTCTCCACCCTCCACAAGCACCTCAGTTGGTCTTGGTACTTTACCTGGAGAGGTGACACTTTACCTTCATACCCGAAGGATCTGAGCCATATATCACACTGCCTTGATTGGGTTGTTGCAGTTTCCCATTGACCTTAATAGCAGGGCATGGTAACACTAAGAGACACCCTAAAGGATCTCCTACAGACATACTTTCTTACCTCCATTGTGGAGGAGCAGTCCAGTTTCCCCCTGGTAGCCTGGGTCAGTTACCACTGCTAACTCCTTTCTTAGCCTGTTCACTCAAGGACATGAGTAGCCCCAAAGTGACTAGGGGGAAGTCTTAGCTTCTAGTTCAATGGAATGGTCTTTGTGCCTCCTAGCAAGAGCACTCCCTCTTCTGGAACCAAGACCTCTGGGCCAGCAAAACAAGTTTTGGGGAACAGGAAGCAAAAAATTCAGCGAATGGGTCACTTGGGATGATGAGAAGTGGCACCATTCCTATCTCCACCCCTTGATTCCTGGACCTGTGAATCAGGTTATATACAGCCTGCAGGAGGACACTCCCCCAGCCCTGCAAGCTATAGCCACCTAGTTAGCACTGTAGCTGTTTCTTTATTTCTTTCTTCTTCTTCTTGGGTTGTTTTGGGTTTTGTTTTGTTTTTTTTTTTTTGCATTTTAAAAAATTATCTTTATCTAGGTTTCTGATTCAGCACATATATCAAAGACTAATCAACATAAAGGAAATAAGACAGTAACCAGAAGTCTTACATCTCTAAACTCCGAGCACAAATGTCAAAATTGCCACTTTTTTTAGTTTAGTTTTGTTTTTCAAGGTAGGGTCTCACTCTGGTCCAGGCTGACCTGGAATTCACTATGTAGTCTCAGGGTGACCTTGAACTCATGGAGATCCTCCTACCTCTGCCTCCCGAGTGCTGGGATTAAAGGCATGTGCCACCATGCCCAGCTAAGATTGCCACTATTACCAGAACTCCAACCTGGTCAGGTTGTAGACAAGCTATCACGACAATATACAGTGCACACGGGTACACAGCGGCAAAAGGCATGCTAGCATTTGGCTCTCCTCTCTTCCTTGTTGCCGGTGTTCCATTTGACAGGCCACTTTTTTCCTTCGAAGCTAAGTTTGAAATAAAGTCCATGAAGATGATTCAGGGTCCCTCTGGCCAGACATTCTTCCTGAGGAACGCAGTCTTAACTCGTGCCTGCAACTTTGCGCCAGGATGAAGTTCAGCCCGAGATGTACGATACACTCTAGATCACAGTGCAGACCACGTCAGACACTAACGTTGAGCAGTAACCCAAGTTAAAGCATGAATGCACACGTGCACACACAGCATCCGTGCTAGCAGAACACAGGAGCTGTTCAATCACCCAACAAGAGGCAACTTGGGTGTGTTAATCACAACTGCTGAGTGTTCTGGAAAATGTTCCCCAAAACTTTATGCTAACATGTTTTATCAAAAATAAAAGACATAAAGCTGGGCGTGGTGGCGCACATCTTTAATCCCATCACTCGGGAGGCAGAGGTAGAAGGATCGCCGTGAGTTCAAGGCCACCCTGAGAACACAGAGTTAATTCCAGGTCAGCCTGGACCAGAGTGAGACCCTACCTCGAAAAACCAAAAATAAATAAATAAATAAATAAATAAAATGAAATAAAATAAAAGACATAAACTTTAAAAAAAACAACAACACTAAAACCCCTTAACCTCTCTGACAGTGACTCTTGAGCATGAAGCTCACATTGTAGCTGCTTCTTTTAAAAGGCCATTCCACTGTTCTCTCAAGCCAGCTGCTTTCAGGGTGGTGGGCCACATGGTAAGAGCAGTGAATTCCATGAGCATGAGCCCCTGCCTCACTTCATTGGCTGTGAAGTGAGTTCCCTGGTCAGAAGCTATGCTGTATGGAATACCATGATACTGGATAATGCATTCTGTAAATCCATGGATGGTAGTTTTGATAGAAGCACAAAGTGCATGAAAAGCAAATCCATAACCAGAATAAGTATCTACTCCAGCAAGGACAAAATTTTGCTCTTTTCATGATAGAAGTGCCCAAATGTAGTCAACCTTTGTCATAGACAGCTTCCACATTCTGGAATGAACATCCAAACCGGGCACAATTTAGTGAAGGAAGGGATTTATTTCAAGCTTACGGATCTGGAGGAGAGGAAGGGTGGGTGTTCCAGTAGTGGCCAAAGAAACTGCTTCCATACATTCAAGCTGAGAGAACAAATATCAGGACACACCAAAAAGCAGCAAGCACAAAACCAACAGCAAACAGCAGGGACCCCACCAGAGTTCTGTGCATACCTTTAGGCTGGAAATCAGATCCGCCCCTAAACACACCTTAGGGCTAGACCCCAGGATCTGCTCTCAGTGACACCTCCTCCAGCCAGGATGTGAAGTGAGTTCCTTGGTCAGAAGCAATACTGTGTGGAATTAAGCTACAAGTTTAATAAAACACAGAATCTGTGGGAGACATACATGCAAACTACCACAACCTGCCTCCAAGTTTCTGGCTGGTCACCCCGAGGAATACTACCCATATCAGGGATTCAGTGTTGGGTCTGCTACTGGCTAGTTTGGCACTCAACAGCCACTGTGGCCAGATCAACTTCTGTGAATTGAAGTCTGTGTTAAGCCCACACATAACCACCTCCCTTGCCACCATAGCCACTTTGTTCATGGGCCCACAGGGTAATAACAAGGATGGCCCAGGAAAGAGATTGACCACTATCCACAGAACAGGTCAGCTTATGTACTTTGGTCAAAATCATCCTGTGGGGCTGGAGAGATGGCTCAGCAGTTAAGGCACTTGCCTGCAAAACCTAATGACCCAGGTTTGATGCCCCAGAACCCACATAAGCCAGATGCACAGTGATGCATGCATCTGAAGTTAATTTACAGCAGCTCGAGGCCCTGGCACAACCATTTATGCTCTCTCTCCTTGCAAATAAAAATTTTAAAAAAATCATCCTCTGATGAGGTCACTTTCTGATGAGCATTAATATGGGACACAAGTATTTTACATTCTTTGCCCATTTGGAGAGACCTGTCCACGTCTTCCCAAAATGTCTTTCTCAGTGGGGCGTGGTGGCACATGCCTTTAATCCCAGCACTCGGGAGGCAGAGGTAGGAGGATCGCTGTGAGTTCAAGGCCACCCTGAGACTACACATTGAATGCCAGGTCAGCATAAGCCAGAGTGAGATCCTACCTCGAAAAGCCAAAAAAAAATGTCTTTCTCATGAATTTACCAAGTGTGCTCCTTTCAAGTCTCTGACCAGCCAAACCATTGGCCACAGCCCACAAATCAGTACAAAACCACACATCTGGCTTTTTTTCCTTCCAAGCAAAATGTATAACCATGTGCACTGCCCAAAGTTCTGCCCATTGTGAAGAATTTCCCCCAGCAACAAGAAGGTAACTGATATACCTTGTTTCAAAAAATTAAAAAATTTAAAAGAACAGCCAGGTGTGGCAGCATACATCTGTATTCCCAGTATTTAGGAAGCTGAGGACTGAGGTTTTCCAGCTAGCCAGAGCTCTATAGCAAGGCCCTGTCTCAGAAAAACAGACAAAAACATATGTGTAAAATTTTTGTTGACAGGGCTGAAGAGATGGCTTAGCGGTTAAGGTGTCTGCCTGCAAAGCCTTAGGACCCAGGTTTGACTCTCCAGGTCCATGTAGGCCAGACACACAAAGTGGTGCAAGTGTGTAAGGTTGCACATATGCACAAGGGGGTGCACGCATCTGGAATTGCTTGTACTGGCTGGAGGCATGCCTGACATGCCAATTCTGTCTCATGTGCATGCTCTCTCATTTAAAAAAGAAATTACAAAATAAAATTTTTGTTGACAAAAAAAAAGAATTTCCTTCACCACAGTCCTTCAGAATTATCCCAGAAAGAGGCTGTAATGCAGTTGTCCACTTCAAGGAGGATCCTGCATAACATGCTTAACTATCTTAACCACACCCTAGTCCCCTCCTCCTCATCTGATCATAGGGCACACCCCATGAGGCAGTGGGTGCATGCTTGGGGACATAAGGCATAACAGGAGGTAGTGGGAAGGGAGGTGTCACTGTAGGTGGATCTTAGAGTCCAGCCCTAAGGTATGTGTGGTGGTTTGATTCAGGTGTCTCCCATAAACTTTGGTGTTGTGAATGCTAGCTCCTCAGCTGATGGATATTTGGGAATTACTGCCTCCCTGAGGGAGTGTATTGTTGGGGATGGGCTTATGGGCTTTATAGCCAGTTTCCCCATGCCAGTGTTTGTCACACCCTCCTGTTGCTATGGTCCACCTTCTGTTGGCCAGGGGGTGATGTCCACCCTCTGCTCATGTCATCGTTTTCCCCTGCCATCGTGGAGCTTCCCCTTGAGCCTGTAAGCCAAAATAAATCTCTTTTTCCCAGAAGCTGCTTTTGGTTGGGTGATTTCTACCAGCAATGCAAACCCGGACTGCAACAGTGTGTTTGGGGGTGGATCTGGAATTCCAGCCTAAGGGATGCAGAGTGCTTGAGCTCTGCCTGGGGTTTCTGGAGTGTGCTTGCTTATGGTGCTGGTGGCGGTATTTCTCTCTGCATGGACTTGTGAAAGGGGGCCAGGTTCTTCTGCCATTATGGAGCGTCCCTTGGATCTGTAAGCTTCAATGAATCCCTGCCTCCCATAAACTATGCCTGGTTTGGAAGTTCATCCCAGCAATGTGAAGCTGACTACTGTACCATGTTTTCTCTATCCATTAGTAAGATGGTGGACATTGTTGGAGTAGTTTCCATTTTAGCTATTCTCAATATTGTTGAAATGAATATCCATGGACAAGGTTTTATGTGGAAAGACAGTGTTCTGCTCCATCACTCTTCTGCCCATTGGTACTGATCCCTGAGCTTGCTGGCTTTTTTGTGAGCTTTTGCAATTTCTGGGCCTCTGCTCCCCTAAGAGTCTGGGGTTACAGGTACATGTGGCCATGCTCAGCTATTTATGTGGGTTCTGGAGATTAGAGCCCATGTAGTCTGAGAGCCTCACCTGTCTCTTTCCCTACAAGGCCACAACCCCTCTTTCAGCAGGAAGTCATTCCCCACGACCTTCGCCCTATTTCCTTTTGGTCCAATTTCTTATATCCCTTCAGAGCCTGAGTATGAAGCACTCTCCTCTGGCCCTAAAAGAAAAAAACAGGGTCTCCTTGAATTCATGACCCATGAACAAACATTGGCTTGTCATCCATAAATCACAGAGAAACAATCCCTAATCACATTGAAACTGCATGGAAGCTTCTAGGGTGTCACACCTCAGAAATCATACTCCTGAAATCACTCTTAGAAAATACCTTCAATAGCCCCCTAGGCTCCCACTCACACCTGCTCCTTCAATCTGTATGTTTATAAGCTTCACTTATGTTGGGAGCTATGAACCAAACCTCGGCCATGTTGACAGAAACCGCCATATAGCAAGTTAAGTTTCTATTTCCTCATCTAATCTATTACCAGAAATGAAGGAGCCGTTATGCCTGGGTGATAGCCTCTCCTGGTGCTGCCGGTAATTGATGAAGAAACAAAGAAATTGCATTTAGCCAGTAACCCTGTGATCTCTGGCCTGATTATGACTCCTTCCCCCTACAACCCTATAAAAACCTATGTGTAAAAATAAACTTTGAGACCTTGACAAATACCTAGCTTGGTCTCCTTCTTGTGTCTGGTTGCCTCCCCCCATTCAGGTTAGCTTCTCCTCGAGTCTTTGTTCAACTCCCCACTGACCGGGACACACCTAATCTCTGGTGAGCTGCAGAAAGCCTCTAGCCCATACTCTGTCTCTATCCCTCACCATTTATCATGTATGCAATAAATGGATCCCTTCTGATGCAGTTGGAGTCCATTGTCTTTCTCTGCAAGTTTCCTTACAAGGTTCATTCTCAGTGGCTGTCAGAAAGGCCCAACATTATCCAAGTTACACCAAGTACAGATGGGAAGATGCTTGCAACCTCAAGCTTATTTCATCCTCTCCCCCCTCCACTTTCAGAGATGGAGAATGTGGTCATGAAAAGAGCAGATGGCCAGGAGGATAATGTCAGAGTCTGTCCCTCCTGGATAGAGGCTGAGGTCACAAATCTTGGCTGGGGGGAGGAGAGGACTGACTCCTCATATCTTCTATTGTGATAGGAAAGAAGCCTGCAGTTCCATCCCACTGTGCTCATCAGCAGGGTTCTCTTCACTGTGCTCCGGTCTTCATTCCAGAGAGAGTGCTGCAACCTCAGATGATACTGGTCCGCCATGGAAGCCTCCATACCATTTGGAGCAAAGAAAGGACCAGAAGGAGCTGTTCATTATAGAAGTGTGCCAGGACCAGTCAGCACCATATACTAGTAAGTTAGGCAATGTTTGGGATGCTATGACTGTCACTTCCTGCTTCTCTTCCAGTAGCTAGAATGTGCTCCCTATGGGGGCTGCTGTGAAAACTTCACACATCCATGGAGTGTCTGTAGGTAGAAGGCAGCTTCTGAGCACACACCAAGTGGACATGGGAGGTCTTGGGGCACCTAGAGGCCATGCCCAAGCTCTGACCGCAGGACTTGCTACCTCATGCTGGTGAAGATAGCCCAGGCTGACCTGGAATTCACTCTAGTCTCAGGGTGGCCTTGAACTCACATCGATCCTACCTCTGCCTCCTGAGTGCACCACCATGCCTAGCTTAAATAGAGTTTTTGGATCAAGTCTCACCTTGTAGCTCAAGTTGGTGTGAAACTCATTTATGTAGTCCATGTTGGCCTTAAATGCTAGGAAATTCTCTTGCTTCAACCTCCCCAGCACTATGATTGTAGAGATGGCTCAGTGGTTAAAGGTGTTTGCTTACAAAGCCTGACAGCCTGGGTTTAATTTCCCAGTACCCACAGAAAGCCAGATGCATAAAGTGACACATACATCTGGAGCTCCTCTGTAGAGGCAGGAGGTGCTGGTTCTCTCTTTATCTCTCTCCCCCTCCCTCTTTTCTTCCATCCCCCTTCCCTCTATCTCTCCCTCTTTTCTGTGTCTCTCAAATATATTTTTAATCTTTTCTATTTATTTTATTTATTTGAGAGAGATAGAAGATGACAGAGAGGGAGAGCAAGAGATGGGGGGGGGGAGAATGGGTGCACCAGAGCCCTCAGCCACTGTAAATGAACTCCAGATGCATGTGCCACCTTGTGCATCTGGCTTATGTGAGTCCTAGGGAGTCGAACCTGGGTCCTTTGGCTTCACAGGCAAATGCCTTAACCACTAAGCTATCTCTCTAGCCCTAAATAGATATTTTTAAAATACTTTTTTGTTGTTGTTTGGTTTTTCAAGGTAGGGTCTCACTCTAGTCTCAGGGTGGACTTGAACTCATGATGATCCTCCTACCTCTCTCTGCCTCCCGAGTGCTGGGATTAAAGGTGTGTGCACCATGACCAGCTATATATATTAAGGCAAGCCCAACAGATTGGCCTTTATTTTAAGTGAGAGAACAAGGGTGTGGGAGAAAGCGAGAGACAATTGGCATGCCAAGGCCTCCAGCCACTGCAATCAAACTCCAGATGTGTGCACCCTCTTGTGTGCATGTGCAACCTTGTGCTTGCATCACCTTGTGCATCTGGCTTATGTAGGACCTGGAGTCAAACATGGGTCCTTTGGCTTCACAGGCAAGTGCCTTAACCGCTAAGCCATCTCTCCAGCCCCCAAATAAATGTTGTTTTTAAAAATGTGTGTTTGTCAAAGCAAATCAGTGAAACATAACACAAGCTAGAACAATGGAAAGATTAAAAATTTTGTTCTTGGGGCTGGAGAGATTGCTCAGTGGCTAAGGCACTTGCCTTAACCTGCAAAGCCAAAGGACCCAGGTTCAGTTCCCCAGGACACCCATGTAAGCCAGATGCACAAGGTGGTGCATGCATCTGGAGTTTGTTTGCAATGGCTGAAGGCCCTGGTGTGTCCAATCTCTCTCTCTCTCAAATAAATAAATAAATAAAAGTTGTTCTTTAAAATTAAAAAAAAATGTGTGTTTGTGCATGCACATGCACATACATGTGTGTATGAATGCTCCAGGGCCTTTTGCTGCTGGAAATGAAAACCAGATTCATCTGCCACATTTTGTGACCAGCTTATATGAATGGCTTGGGAATTGAACCTAGGTTGGCAAGATTTACAAACAAGAGCCTTGAACTGCTAAGCCATCTCCCCAGCCTATGAAACAGTTCATATATGTGTGTGTGTGTGTCTGTCTCTCTCTATGTGTGTGTGTGTGTGTGTGTGTGTGTGTGTATCATACTAGATCCTTTTAAGATTTTTTTTTTTTTTTTGTGGATTTTCCAGGTAAGGTCTGGCTCTAACCCAGGCTGACCTGGAATTCACTATGTAGACTCAGGGTGGCCTTGAATTCAAGGCAATTCTCCCATCTCTGCCTCCCAAGTGCTGGGATTAAAGATATGCGCCATCATGCCTGGCCTACGACTTTTGATTTATGGCTATTTTCTCTTCTTGGGTTATCTTTTCATGTTTTCTTTTTCTTTTTCTTTTTCTTTTTCTTTTTCTTTTTTTTTTTTAAGGTAGTGTCTTGCTCTAGCCCAGGCTGACCTGGAATTCATGTGTAGTTTCAGGGTGCCCTCAAACTTACACTGATCCTCCTATATCAACCAACCTCCTGAGTGCTGGGATTAAAGGTGTGGGCCACCCAGCCCATCTTTTCACTTTTTTTTTAATTTTTTTTTTTATACTTTAATGTATTTGAAATAGCAAACTTACAGGAACAGCACAGAAGACAGACAACATTAAAAACATGTTCTTGCATGTAGGATAACTCAGAAAAGTATAGTGAAAGGAAGGAATCTACTGTATGATAAAAATGCTACAAACACCATTTAGTTGCCATCAATAAGAAATTTACTTTGAAAAAATCCAAATGCTGAGCCAGGCATGGTGGTGCACGCCTTTAATCCCAGCACTCGGGAGGGAGAGGTAGGAGGATCTCCGTGAGTTTGAGGCTACCCTGAGACTACATAGTGAATTCCAGGTCAGCCTGAGCTAGAGTGAGACCCTATCTCGAAAAAAAAAAAATCCAAATGCTGAGAAGAGACACAAATTAATAAAATTAGAGATGAAAAAGGCAACATCACAACAGATACCAGAGTAATTCAAAAAATCATAGGGACATACTATAAAAACATACACTCCACTAAATATGAAAATCTGAAAGAAATGGATGATTTCCTTGATTTATATGACCTACCTAAATTAAATCAAGATGAGATTAATCACTTAAATAGACCTATAACAAGTATGGAGAGCCAAGCAGTTATAAAAAATCTCTCAACTAAAAAAAAAAAAAAAATCTCTCAACTAAAACAAGTCCAAGTCCAGATGGATTCACTGGTGAATTTTACCAGATCTTCAAGGAAGAACTAACACCACTGCTTCTTAAGCTTTTCCATGAAATAGAAAAAGAAGGAATCCTACCAAACTCCTTCTATGAAGCCAGCATTACCCTGATATCAAAACCAGGCAAAGATAGAACAAAAAAAGAAAATTACAGACCAATCTCCCTCACAAACATAGATGCAAAAATTATCAACAAATTATTGGCAAACAGAATACAAGAATATATCAGAAAGATCATTCACCCTGACCAAGTAGGCTTTATCCCAGAGATGCAAGGATGGTTCAACATACACAAATTGATAAATGTAATACATTATATATATGAACTGAAAGACAAAAATCATATGATCATCTCATTAGATGAAGAAAAAGCATTTGACAAGCTCCAACATCCCTTCATGATAAGTCCTATAGAGACTGGGAATAGAAGGAACATATCTCAATATAATGAAGGCTATTTTTAGCCAAGCGTGGTGGTGCATGCCTTTAATCCTAGCACTTGGAGGCAGAGGTAGAAGGATCACCATGAGTTCAAGGCCACCCTGAGACTACATAGTTAATTCCAGGTCAGCCTGGACCATCGTGAGACCCTACCTTGAAAAAACAAAATAAGATAAAATAAAATAAAGGCTATTTATAACAAGCCTACAGCCAACATATTACTAAATGGAGAAAAACTGGAAGCTTTTCCACTAAAATCAGGAACAAGAAAAGGGTGTCCACTGCCCCACTTTTATTTAATATAGCACTGGAAGTCTTAGCCATAGCAGTAAGGCAAGAGACGCACATAAAAGGAATACAAATTGGAAAGGAAGAGATCAAGTTATCAATATTTGCAGATGACATGATTCTATACATAAAGGACCCTAAAGACTCTACCAGCAAACTGTTAGATCTGATAAAGACCTATAGCCACGTAGCAGGATACAAAATAAATACACAGAAATCAGTCACCTTCCTATATGCTAAGAACAAACACACAGAGGATGAAATCAGAGAATCACTCCCATTCACAATTGCATCAAAGAAAATAAAGTACCTTGGAATAAACCTCACCAAGGAAGTGAAGGATCTCTACAATGCAAACACTCAAGCGAGAAATTGCAGAAGACACTAGGAAATGGAAAAACATCCCTTGTTCTAGGATCAGAAGAAACAATATTGTGAAAATGGCAATCTTACCAAAAGCAATCTATACATTTAGCAATCCCCATCAAAATTCCAATGGCATTCTTCATGGAAATAGAAAAAATAATCCAAAAATTCATTTGGAATCACAAAAAATCTTGAATATCTAAAATATTATTGAGCAACAAAAATAAGACTACTGGTATCACCATACCTGATTTTAACCTATACTACAGAGCCGTAGTAACAAAAGCAGCATGGTACTGGCACAAAAACAGACATGTAGATCAATGGAACAGAATAGAGGACCCAGATATAAACCCAGGTAGCTATAGCCACCTGATATTCGATAAAAATGCCAAAAATACTCATTGGAGAAAAGACAGCCTCTTCAGCAAATGGTGCTGGGAAAACTGCATATGTATTGGTAGAAGGATGAAAATAGATCCTTCTCTCTCTCCATGCATAAGAATTAAGTCCAAATGGATTAAAGACCTTAACATCAGACCTGAAACTCTGAAACTGCTAGAGGAAAAAGTAGGGGAAACCCTTCAACATATTGGTCTTGGCAAAGACTTTCTGAATATAACCCCAATTGCTCAGGCAATAAAACCACAGATTAACCACTGGGACCTCATGAAATTACAAAGATTTTGTATGGCAAAGGACACTGTGAATAAAGCAAAGAGGCAACCTACAGAATGTGAAAGAATATTTGCCAGATATACATCTGATAGAGGATTAATATCTAGGATATACAAAGAATTCAAAAAATTAAATAATAAAAAATTAAACAAGCCAATTTTAAAAATGGGCTATGGAACTAAATAGTTTCAAAAGAAGAAATACAGATGGCATTTAAGCATCTAAAAAAAATGTTCTACATCCCTAGTCATCAGGGAAATGCAGATTAAAACTACGTTGAGATTCCATCTCACTGCTGTCACATTGGCTACCAGCATGAAAACAAATGACTAGAAATGCTGGTGAGAATGTGGAAGGAGAGGAACACTTCTACACAGTTGGTGGGAATGCAATCCGGTCCAACCATTGTGGAAATCAGTGTGGAGGTTCCTAAGACAGCTAAAAATAGATGTGCCTGCACCTGGAGTTTGTTTGCAGTGGCTAGAGGTCCTGGCGCATCCATATTCTCTCTGTGTGTCTTTCTCTGTGTGTCACTTTCAAATAGATAAATCAACAAAAAAATTTTGTAAAGAGAATTCTGGGCTGAGGAGATGGCTCAGTGGTTGAAAGTTCTTCCTTGCAAAGCCTGCTAGCCTGGTTCAATTCCCCAGTACCCATGTAAAAGCCAGACACACAAAGTGGTGCATGTATTCAGATTTTGTGTATAGTATCAAGAAATCCTAACCCACTCATAGTCTCTCTTAAAAAAAGTTAAAACAAGAGAGAATTTTTCCTTAACTAATGTTTCTAACAAGCTATTTGATAAGCTTGAATATGATGAGACTCCTTTTACTGTTTTACAGTTTAATGATAACAGTCAAAACTAGAGAAGGCCATCTTCCTAATAGGCCAACCTTCCAATCAACTTGTTTTCATAGATTTTTGAATCACTTCCATGGTGGGAGATATAAAATTAGGAAGGCCTCTGTATGGCCAAAGGGAAACATTAAAGTATTAGGTGCTTTGTTGGGGCAGAGATGGAACCAGGAGATAGGAGAGGAGAGAAAGAAAAGTAAATGACTGGGAAGACAGTTCAATGATTAAAGGCACTTGCTTGCAAAGCCTGCTGGCCCAGATTCAGTGCCCCCACACCTATGTAAAGCCAGATGCACAGAGCAGTGCATGCACCTGGCATTCATTTGCAGTGGTAAGAAACCCTGGCACACCCATACAATCACACATGCAAATAAATCTTGTTTAAAAAAGGCAAAAAAAAAAAATAGATGTGCCATATGACCCAGCTATAACACTCCTAGGCATATATCCTAAGGACTCATCTCATTACCTTAGAGATACTTGCTCAACCATGTTTATTGCCACTCAATTTACAATAGATGGGAAATGGAACCAGCCTAGATGTCCCTCAACTGATAAGTGGATAATGAAGATATGGCACATTTACACAATGGAGTTCTACTCAGCAGTAAAGAAAAATGAAGTTCTGAAATTTGTAGGAAAATGGATGGATCTGGAAAGGATTATACTAAGTGATGTAACCCAGGCCTAGAAAACCAAATGTTGCATGTTGTGTCTCATATGTGGATCCTAGCTATGGATTATTGGACTTCTGTGTGAGTAGGAAGAAAACTCAGTAGCAAAGGCCAGTAAGCTAGAAAAGAGATATAAAGGGAAGAAAAAGGAAGGGAGGGGGTACTTAATAGGATGGTATTGTATATATGTAAGTAGAAGAATAGATTAATGGGGGTGTAAAGGCCCACAGTGAGGTCAGGGGAAGAGATTAAGTAAAGGAAAGGTGGAGGGAGGGCTAATCAAAGTCTAAGAAGATATAAATAAATCCTATTGAAACCAACTTTTTTTGGACAATGGAACGCTCAGGAGCCATAGACTATTACTGAAAACTTTTCAGTGCCAGGGATGGGATACCTTCCAGTGAGTTGTTGGCCAGGGAGGTCCCTGATGCCTCCAAAACATTATAGGTTATTGCTGAATCCCTTGGTTTCCCACCAGGAATAGATGGTAAGACCCTATTGCTGAAGACTCCACATACTTGGGCTGGAAGGCCACTGAGTTATCCTGTGGAACTGAGCTGGTCCATATAGACCAGCTGACAGAAAGCTGGAAGAAGCATGCAGTTCAATGGCAGACAGAGAAATCTCCAGTGAAGACACTCAACAGTGGACACTGTAAGCCTTATATTTTGCCAGCCAGGCCAAATGAGCCAACGGTGCAACAGTCGCATGACTGTCATGGTGGAAACCAACTGCCCTCTAATTGGACTGGAGGCCTGCTCCATGGGAGGGAAACACATCCCTGCTACTGAAAACCTACAATGGGGTATTCATGAGCTCTAGGGGTGTAACGTTTGTTGCTGTCTGGCTAAATGTATATACCATGCTTATTAAACTGCCCAGTAAGCACTTAATGTTCATACCCATATATTAATGCTACTCTCGCTTTTGGTAGAGAATCTTCTCTCTTCAGATGGCAGTGACCTTGGGATGACACAGAAGGCATCATGGTGCTGGGAAGAGGAGACAGGAGTGCTTAGTACTGCAATGTCTCTATCACACCTTCCAAGGCTCAGGGTCCATTGCGGAACAGATGGCAGAAAGAATGCAAGAGGCAAAGGAAGGGTGGGACTCCTTACAACATGCTCCCCCCAGACACAAAATGGCCGGGATGTCCATGACCTCACAGTGCCTGATAATACCTACACAAGACTTCTCCGGCCAGCAGGGAGTTAAACAAGGACCCAAGGGGAAATTAACCTGGATGAGAGACAAGAGACACAAAGAAGGAGACCAAGTTTAGAGTCTGATCAAGGTCTCAAATTTGTTCAGGCAAGCACAAGCTTATATACAGAAAACAAAACTTTCTAGACAATGTCTACGTGCCTAAAGTCTGCTCCACAAATGCCTCTGTGTCTGCAGACTGTTTACCAAGGCCATACGATAAGGCCTCTGTGCCCGGAGATCCAAGACCAGCTGTAGTTCCCATGGTCAGAGAGCAGCTACACCACAAGACCATCATAATAGGAGGAAAAGATCATGACATCAAAATAAAAGAGAGACTGATTGAAAGGGGGAGGGGATATGATGGAGAATGCAGTTTCAAAGGGGAAGGGGGGGGAGGGAGGGCAATACCATGGGGTATTTTTTTTTTAATATTTTTTAAAATTATTTATTTATTTATTTATTTGAGAGCAACAGACACAGAGAGAAAGACAGATAGAGGGAGAGAGAATGGGCGCGCCAGGGCTTCCAGCCTCTGCAAACGAACTCCAGACACATGCGCCCCCTTGTGCATCTGGCTAACATGGGACCTGGGGAACTGAGCCTCAAACCGGGGTCCTTAGGCTTCACAGGCAAGCGCTTAACTGCTAAGCCATCTCTCCAGCCCAGCCATGGGATATTTTTTATAATCATGGAAGTTAATAACAATTTGAAAAGAAAAAAATCCAAATGCTGGCATTGTCCAGAAAAATTTAACAGCTTTATTTATAATTGTTGTAAAATTTGAACTGTTGAAACTTGTTCACAGAAATATTTTTACTTGCATTAATGCTTTACATCCACGCATTTATATTAAAAGTCCACACACAAATGAAAATGAAGAAACTGCCAAGACCTGATTCCTGTCCCCTAGTTTTCCACTCACAATCATATACTTAGGTACCTTCTGACCCCATGGGAAAAAATTTCTAACATTCAGAACTACCAATAACAGGAAGAGAAAAAAAAAATCTTTTGAGAATGAAATGTTTCCCATCATAGTGGACTCTTAAGCACGCTGTCCAAGTATGCAGCGTGCTAGCTGGATGTCTTTTGGCATAATTGTTACACGTTTGGCATGGATAGCACACAGATTGGTATCTTCAACAAGGCCAACCAGATTTTTTTTTCCAGGTCTGCCAGATTTTTTTTTCCAGGTCTGTGGAGGGAGGCTGGATCTGGTCTTATCTCCTACTCCTCTCTGATGGAATGCGTCCCTGGCATGTACAGATAAAGATCTGGGTAAAGTTCCAGCCCCTTTGCCCCTCCTGGACCAGGACCTTCAGAGTCTTCACGGAGAACCAGATAGGACAATCCTGACCCTATGATCTCTGGATCCTAGGGGAGCTACCCAAGTGCTAGGATTAAAGGCGTGCACAACCTTGCTTGAAAACTACCAGTTTTTTGACCCCAAGACCGATCAGAGGAAAGAGCATTGAATGTATTGGCGCTCTACTCATGAAGACTGGAGGGGCGAGCAGGATCAATCCACTGCTTTTGACTACCACTGCTCGGTGACCTGCTTCCAGAAGCACAGAGAGAGAGAGAGAATATAAATGGGCGAGCCAGGGCCTCTAGCCACTGCAAACAAACAAACTCCAAACGTGTGCTCCTCCTTGTGAATCTGGCTAACCCCTTCTGTTTGTTTTTGAGGTAGGGTTTTGGTGTAATCCATACTGACCTGGAACTCACTGTGTAATCTCAGGCTGGCCTTGAACTCACAGTGATCCATCTACCTCGCCACTGCTACCCTGAAACTCGTCCTGTTGAGAAAAAAAGAACAGCTACTTCTGTGAAAACTACAAATCTAGAGGAAAACAAAGTTAGGGCACAGACAGACCAAAGGATGATTATACCAAGACCACTGAGTTTATTGGGGTTACTTACAAGAGCAGTAGATGACTCAAAGACAGCTGTACCATAAGAAGTTTCATCTGGACGATGGCCTCCTCATGGCTGCTTGGACTCAAAGGCAGCTGCATCACCAGAAAGCTACCTCAGCACAGCTGCCAACTCTTGGAAGCTGCGTCTCTAGAGCACACCGCACTGAGGCCCTGACATGCCCATACACACACATATTCTCTCTCTCAATAAGTAACAGTGAAGCTGGGCGTGGTGGCCCACACCTTAAATCTCAGCACTTGGGAGGCAGAGATGATGACTCTGTAGCTGATTTTCTTGACAGTGATGAGGAGGAAGACAGTTTTTTTTTGCAGGATTTAAAGAATTTAGGTAAATCTGCAACTTTAAGAAATTTATTGCTCAATCCACATCTCAGGCAGTTGATGATCAGCCTGGATCAGGGGGATAACAAAGCAAAATTGATGAGAGCCTGCATGTAGGAGCCCTTGTTCGTGGAGTTTGCAGACTGCTATTTACAAATCCTGGAGCCAACCCAGAATGAGGATTCTTAACACGGACTGTTGTGCTCCCTGGACTTGGCCGCTGCTCCTCCCAGGAGAAGTACTGTGCCCTCCTTGATGAAGGGAGGTGGCTTCCCAGAGGCGGACTGGCTGCTGTAGGACATGCAGGTCGTCTCCTCCCGCACACTGGGAGGCACATGGTGCAGATCATTTATGAAGAGACTCACATGGTTACATTAAATATTTTATTTTTGGTACAGCTGAGATATAAATCATAAATATCATATTTTATACCCATTTGAGTTAAAAATGACCAATATCACTAAAATCAAGATAGATTCCTGTTATACATTGCACTGTCCTTGTCTTATATGTTTGAAATTACATTAAATAAATCAACAACTTATTAAAAAAAATAAAAGGCCAACCAGATAGGCCTCACTTGCCTCCTGCAAAGTACCAATAGCTGCACTTTGAAAGCGCAGATCTGTTTTGAAGTCCTGTGCAATTTCTCGCACCAGACGCTGGAAGGGCAGTTTGCGAATCAGAAGTTCAGTGGACTTCTGATAGCATCTAATTTCACCGAGTGCCACAGTACCAGGCCTGCTAGGATGAGGTTTCTTCACCCCTCCAGTAGAGGGCGCACTCTTGTGAACTGCTTTTGTAGCCAGTTGCTTCTTGGGTGCTTTACCACCAGTGGATTTGCAGGCAGCCTGCTTTGCACCGGCCATAGCATAAAGACCTCCTCACATACCCCCCCTCCCTCTTCTACAACTGCAAGCTCAGCGAGCTAGAAGGCGGCAGCAGCAGCTGTGAACACCTGTTGTTTTTTTTGAGGCAGAGTCTCAAGTTCAGGCTGACTTGGAACTCACTCTGTAGCACCAGGTTGGCCTTAAGTGATGGTGATCCTACCTCTGCCTCCAGAGTGCTGAGATTAAAGGCACATGCCACCACACTTTTTTTCCCTAGGTACATGATAGTTAAGTTTTGTGTCAACTTGATCTGTTTATGAATCCACAGACATTCTTCTTAAGTGGGTCTCTGAGGTTGCTTCCAGAAAGGATTGAGGACAATTTTTTCCCCAGAGTGGGTGGCCACTCTCAGAAGTGGGGGCTTTATCTAAGGAAGCTGGGGGAAGAAAAGTATCTCCCCCTCCCACCTGGCTGCCGGTGCTACTGGCTGCTTTCCAGTGTGGACTGAAGACCAGTGTCTCTCCAGGACATCTCCAAGCCTCCAGTCCTGGATTAGGACTGCTGAGGCATCCAGCCTCATGAATTTGAGAGCTACCAGCTTCCTTGACTCTCAGGCCTACAAACTACAATTGTAGGACTGCCATAAACTAATCCAATAAATTCCCTTTTAATACAATCATTCTATTGGTTCTGTTCCTCTAGAGAGAGAGTCCTGACCAATATAAGGTAGGTTCTCGCTCCAACCCAGAATGACCTGGAATTCACTATGTAGACGCAGTGTGGCACGAATTCATGGCAAACCTCCTATTTCTGCCTCCTGAATGCTGTGATTAAAGGAGTGCACCACCACACCCAGCCCTTGAGTGTATTTTAATGCAGAAAAAATTGAGATTGAGGAAACTGGATTTGTTAGTTTCTATGGTAGCTTGTGCTTTTGGTGTTACATCTAAGAATGATTGCCAAATGCAACCTATGTCATAAAGATTTATGGCTGTGTTTCCTTCAGAGAGTTTTTATGGCTTTAAACTTAGGCCTTTGATCAGTTCTCAGTTAAATATTTTTCTTTACAATGGCACTGGGGATGAACCTATGCCTTCACACATGCTTTCTTTTTTTGCATATTATGGTTAATCTATCTTTCTATTTGTGTATATATGTATGTGTACATGTGCAACTACAAATGAATACCAGACGGTTGTACCACCTTTTTGCTCTGGCTTACATAGGGGGCTTGGTAACTGACCCCAAACTGGAAGGCTTTGCAAGCAGCAAGCAAGCACCGTTAACCACAACAATCTTCCCAGCATCATACATACTTTTTTTTTAATTTTTTTTTAAAATTATTTATTTATTTATTTATTTGACAGCGACAGACACAGAGAGAAAGACAGATAGAGGGAGAGAGAGAGAATGGGCGCGCCAAGGCTTCCAGCCTCTGCAAATGAACTCCAGACGTGTGCGCCCCCTTGTGCATCTGGCTAACGTGGGTCCTGGGGAACCGAGCCTTGAACCGGGGTCCTTAGGCTTCACAGGCAAGCGCTTAACCACTAAGCCATCTCTCCATCCCTCATACATACTTTTTTTTACCTGGAATTCACTATGTAGTATCAGGGTGGACTCAAACTCTTAGTGATCTTCCTACCTCTGCTTCCTGAATGCTGGGATTAAAGGCATGTGCCACCATGCTGGGCCTTCTTTTTGTTTTTTTTTTTCATTTACTTATTAGAGAGAGGAGGAGAGAGAGAGGGAGAGAATGGGTGCGCCAGGGCCTCTGGCCACTGCAAACGAACTCCAGATGCATGTGCCATCATGTGCATCTGGCTTATGTGGGATCTGAAAAATCGAACCTGGATCCTTAGGCTTTGCAGGCAAGTGCCTTAACAGCTAATCCCTCCAGCCATCTTTTTGGTTTTTTGGGGAAGCGTCTTGCTCTAGCCCAGGCTGATCTGGAATTCACTATGTAGTCTCAGGGTGGCCTCAAACTCACAGCGGTCTTCCCACCTCTGCCTTCCAAGTACTGGGATTAAAGGCCTGTGCCACCATGCCTAACACACCTACTTTTTTGTGTTTGTTTTTGGAGGTAGGGTTTTGCTCTAGCCCAGGCTGACCTGGTAGACACTGTGTAGTATCAGGCTAGCCTCAAACTCACAATGATCTTCCTATCTCTGCCTCCTGAGTGCTGGGATTAAAGGCATGTTCTACCCTGCCTGGCTTACTTTTTATTTTAAAAGTCTCCTTCATTGCTTAAATTGGCCTTAGATTTTCTCTGTAGTTCAGATATGCCTTGAACTCGTGATTCTCATGCCTGTTTAGTTGCTAGATTTATTGGCCTGTACTACAAGTCATGGTCTATCTGTTGAAAAGACTGTTCTTTTCCACATTTTTTTTTCTTTTCCACATTGTGATCATAAACTGAACATAGACATATGATCATATATTTTACTTTTGGACTCTCAATTCTATTCTACTTTCTGTCTATGCTTATAGCACAGTTCTGTGTTTGGGGGGTTTTGTGTTTTGTTTTGTTTTTCGAGGCAGGATCTCACTCTAGCTCAGGCTGACCTGGAATTCACTCTGTAGTCTCAGGGTGGCCTCAAACTCACAGCAATCCTCCTACCTCTGCCTCCCAAGTGCTGGGATTAAAGGTGTGCGCCACCATGTCCGGCTTTTTTTTTTACTTTTTTACTGACAGCTTTCATACAGACAATAGACCATGGTAATTCCCTTCCTTCCCCCACTTTCCCTTTCACAAATCCACACTCCATCATATCCCTTTCCTCTTTCCATTAGTCTCTCTCTATTTTGATGTCATCATCTTTTCCTCCTATTATGATGGTTTTGTGTGGGTAGTGTAAGGCACTGTGAGGTCATGGATATCAAGGCCAATTTCTGTAAGGACATTGCATTGTAAGCAATCCTACCCTTCCTTTGGCTCTTTTTTTTCTTTTGTTTTTTTAAGGTAGGGTCTCACTCTACCTCAGGCTGACCTGGAATTCACTATGTAGTCTCAGGGTGGCCTCGAACTCACAGTGATATCTCTACCTCTTGAGTGCTGGGATTAAAGGCGTGCACCACCATGCCCAACTACATTTTTTTTTGAAAACTTCCATAATTATAGACAATAGCCCAAGGTACTTCCCTCCCCCCACCTTCCCCTTTGCAACTCCACTCTCCATCATGTTTTCCTCCCTTAATCAGGCTCTTTTATTTTGATGTCATCATCTTTTCCTCCTATTATGATGGTCTAGTGTCAGTAATGTCAGGCACTGTGAGGCTCTTACATTCTTTCTGCCACCTCTTCCACAATGGACCCTGAGCCGTGGAAGGTGTGATGGAGGTGTTTCAGTAGTATAGAGTTTTGATTATCTGCAGCTGCTACAATTACCTTGATTGTTTAGCTGCTAGTATGGTACATCTTCCCCCAAAATTTTGCTTCCTACCTATTTATGCCTAAAAATGTGAAGTGTAGCTGGGCACATTCCTTTAGCCCCAGCACTCAGGATGCTAAACTAAGGATCATTGTGAGTTCGAGGTCAGCCTGTCAGCCTGTGCTAGAGTGAAACCATGCCTCAAAAAGAAAAAAATATCTGAAGTGTGTCTCTTTACAGATATACATACAGACATCATGACTTTTCTTAAATTTTTTGTTTTATCTTTATTTATTAATTTGAGAGAGACAGAGAGAGAAAGAGGCAGATAGATACAGAATGAGCATGCCAGGGCCTCTAGCTACTGCAAACAAACTCCAGATGCATGTGCCCCCTTGTGCATCTGGCTTACTTGGGACCTGGGGAACCGAGCCTCGAACTGGGGTCTTTTGGCTTCACAGGCAAGCCCTTAACTGGTAAGTCATTTCTCCAGCCCAGACATCATGACTTTTATGTCCTTACCAATCTTTATCTACAATTTTAATCTACTTATATTAAATTATACCATATGATTTATGTATATACTATTTGCTTTGTATATGCCACACCTTTTTTTCTTTGTTGTTCCTGTTTTCTTATTCATTTATTATTAATATTATTTGTTTTTTCGAGATAGGGTCTTGCTCTGGCCCAGGCTGACCTGGAATTCACTACATAGTCTTAAGCTAGTCATGAACTCAAGGCAATCCTCCTACCTCTGCTCCCAAGTGCTGGGATTAAAGGTGTACACCCCCACGCCTGGCTTTTTTTTTTTTTTTTTTGAGGCTGGGTTTCACTGTAGCCCAGGCTACCTTTGAACTCATAGCTATCTCCCCACCTTAGCCTCTTGAGTGTTAGCATTATACACTAGCTGGCCTGAAAGCTTCCAGCAGGTTCTCCTGTGTCTGCCTCTGAGTCATGCTAGTATTACATACACCCACCATCCCATTTTAAAAAATATTTTTATTTATTTGAAAAAAGAGAGCTAGAGAGAAGAGAGACAGACCAAATGAGCACACCAGGGCCTCCAGCAGCTGCAAATGAACTCCAGATGCAGGTGCCTTTTTTTTACATGAGTAATGCTGGGGAATTGAACCCATGTTGTTAGGCTTTGCAGGCAAGTGTCATAATGACTTAACCATCTCTCCAGACCCACTATTTTTTTGTTTGTTTTTGTTTTTCAAGTAGAGTCTCGCTCTAGCACAGGCTTACGTAGTCTCGGGGTAGCCTTGAACTCAGTGATCCTCCTACCTCTGCCTCCTGATTGTTGGATTAAAGGCATGCACCACCAAGCCTGGCTGTTTTTTTGTTTCTTGAAGTAGGGTCTCACTCTAGTCCAAGCTGACCTGGAATTCACTTATGTAGTCCCAAGTTGGCCTTGAACTCAGAGACCCTCCTACCTTGGCCTCCAGAGTGCTGGGACTAGAGGGGTGCATCACCACACCCAGCCTACATTTGTTTTTGTTTGTTTGTTTGTTTGTTTGTTTTTAGCCCAGGCTGACCTGGAATTCACTATGGAGTCACAGTGTGGCCTTGAACTCATGGCGATCCCCCTACCTCTTCCTCCCAAGTGTATTTGTGTGTGTGTGTGTGTGTGTATATATATATATATATATATATTTTTTTTTTTTTTTTTTAATGTGAGTTATAGGGATCCAAACTCAGGTGTTCAGGTTTGTTTGTTAAGTGCTTTAACCACTGAGCCATCACTCCAGTCCTCCTTAAGTTAGTTTTTTGTGGGTTTTTTTTTTTTGAGATATGGTCTCATAGAGCCCAGGCTGGCCCTTTAACTCACTGTGTGGACATGGATGACCTTGAATTTGGAACACTCCTGACTCTACTTCCTATCGTGCTGGGATTATGGCTATGAATCACCACACTCAGCTGTGTTGGAGATCAAATCCAGGGCTTCATTCATACTGAGCAAGCTCTCTACCAACTGAGTTTACATTCCCAGCTCTTCTTTCGTTGTTGTTGTTGTTGTTATGGTTTTTCGAGGTAGGGTTTAGCTCTAAGGCTGACCTGGAATTCACTACGTAGTCTCAGAGTGGCCTCAAACTCAAGGTGAGCCTCTAACCTCTGCCTCCCAGGAGGGCTGGGGATTAATAGCGTGCGCCACCACGCCCAGCTACTTACGGGATTTGGTTCAGAAAGCGGTGTTTTCCAAGGAGCCCGGCCCGCTTGTGGACCGGGTGAGCGGCGGCGAAGCCCGCTCACACCCACCCCCAGGCCGCCTTCTCTGGAGAGCGGAGGAGTCGCAGCAGCAGGACACCGTGTCCGGCCTGGAAGTATCGCTGAGAAGCACGCAGGGTCTCGGTGCGTGGACTCTGGGCCACAACACAGGACATGGTGGCAACCCTGGAGAAAGTCCCGGCGTTATGGTCACGAGAGTCGTGGCCCAGACCCCGCTCCACGGCCAGTTCCCACGGAGACCAGAGGAGCGCGGCGAGACGACAGCAGCCGAGACGCCCCGCCCCCAGACTGGCCCCGCCCCCTGTCCCGGCTCTCGCGCGGTTTGGAGTCCCCTGGGCCCGCAGGGGCCGACGGGAAGGGCGGCCGCGCTGAAGAGGGCCGACATGGCGGCGGCTTCTCTTCGCGGAGCGGTGCTGGGCCCGCGGGGCCCGGGCTTTCCGGGCGCGCGTGCTCGAGGGCTGCTGGGCGGCGTGCGGCCCGGACAGCTCCCGCTGCGGACCCCCCAGGTGAGCTCTGGCACGGGCCCCGGCTGTCGCGCGCCCCGCTTCTCCTGAAGGTCACGGCGGGGAGGCTCCGGGCGCGCTCCGGTGGAGGACCCTCGCACGGCGCCGGGTCTTGGCCGCACCCCTGCTGCCGGTCCTGCCAGCCCGGGAGGCAGGCACGGTGCCCAGGCTGAGCGTCCTGGCTCCCTGGCTAGAGCCCCGGCGTCCGAGGCCGCGGGTCCCGGCGCTGGTGGGCAAGGGCGAGAGGCTTCCGTGCAGGGCGCGCCCAAAACGGCTGCCCGCTCCGGCGGTGCGGTGCGGCCCGGGCCGGCGTCCTGCGGTGACCCCCGCCTGACCTCGGCCGGCTGCCGTGACCTTGGTCTGCCGCAGCACCCTGGGTGACTTGGGCCTGTCTCCTGACGGCAGCTCCTCGAAGCCGAATTGTGGCCGGGTATCGGCATTGAGGGATGTGACGGGCTGCGGGCACCATGTGCCTCGAGCGCCCTGTGGCGGCGGCAGCGCTGGGTGAATAAGTGGTGCCTTGTCAGTTCTCCAAGTTGGGTGGGTGAGATTCCGGCTGGTGCTGAGCAGGGCTTTTGCAGGCAGTGTCCTTGTCCTCGAAGTCTGGCCTTTCCCGGGGCAGAAAGGTGGTGCTCTCAGCGCTGGGCATCCTGGCAGCAGGGGGTGCCGGGCTAGCTGTGGCTCTGCATTCTGCCGTGAGTGCCAGTGATCTGGAGCTGCACCCCCCCAGCTACCCGTGGTCTCACCGTGGCCTCCTCTCATCCTTGGACCACACCAGGTGGGTGTGTATCTGGCTGACTTGGGGGCGTTTCTGGGTGGACTAGAGCTTCCAGTACCTCTAATCCAACCCACTTTCTCTTCCTAGCATCCGGAGGGGTTTCCAGGTATATAAGCAGGTGTGCTCCTCCTGCCACAGCATGGATTACGTGGCTTACCGCCACCTGGTGGGCGTGTGCTACACAGAGGATGAAGCTAAGGCGCTGGCTGAAGAGGTGTGGGGCCAGGAGGTGGTGGATGTGGAGTTTAGGGCTTCTACTATAATGGGACTGACGGGTTTTGATGGGTTCTTGATGGCAGGTGGAAGTCCAGGATGGCCCCAATGATGATGGGGAGATGTTCATGAGGCCTGGAAAGCTGTCTGACTACTTCCCAAAACCATACCCCAACCCTGAGGCTGCCAGAGCTGCTAACAATGGAGCCATTCCCCCTGACCTCAGCTACATCGTGCGAGCTAGGTGCATGGGTTGCCCATGGGTGGGGCTGGAGAAAGGGAAGAAGGCCTGCCTTGTGCTAAGGGCTGAGCCATGAATCTGGTTCCAGGCACGGTGGTGAGGACTATGTTTTCTCCTTGCTCACTGGCTACTGTGAGCCCCCCACTGGGGTATCACTGCGGGAAGGACTGTACTTCAACCCCTATTTCCCTGGCCAAGCCATTGGCATGGCTCCTCCCATCTACACTGATGTCTTGGAATTTGATGATGGTGAGTGTCCTTGAACCTGAGTCTTTCTCCCAGCGATGGGAACACTTCTGAGCCTGAGGGTCCTAGTCTCTTCAAGGCTAGGTTATCTGCATTTCTGAGGCTTTGGGGGTGGCTTTTATAGTCCTGTGGGGGGCCCAGTACTTTTGAATTCTTGGTAGAAGCTATACTGCCTCCATGGAGGGTTATCCTCGCTTGAGCACAAGCCTCCCAAAAGTAACCCTCATCACTTGTCCCTTGGGACAGGCACCCCAGCTACCATGTCACAGGTTGCCAAAGATGTCTGCACGTTCCTGCGCTGGGCATCTGAGCCAGAACATGACCATCGCAAACGCATGGGCCTCAAGGTGAAGGGTTGGACAAGGGCTACAGTGGGCATTGGGGAGGATCTAAGAGGGGTCCTTCCTGTCCACCTTCTCTGAACTTGCTTTGTTCCCAGATGTTGTTGATGATGGGCTTGCTGCTGCCTCTGATGTATGCCATGAAGCGGCATAAGTGGTCAGTCCTAAAGAGTCGAAAGCTGGCGTATCGGCCGCCCAAATGACCCTGTTCAACATCTGTTTGCCATCTTGCATAAGCAGGCCCATCCTCAAGCTCAGGAGCCTGTTCAGGCTCAGCGAGCCCACTTGGCCTGGCTTTTCAACTGGGACAAGAAGGCAGAAGACCAGCCTCTTGCTCCAGACCTTCCTTCAGCCCTCATCATGGGAATAAATTAAGTTTGTCAACATATACATTTGATTTGTTCAGTGATTAGAACATGCTTGCAGACAACTCTGGGACCCACATTTCCCTGCAAGTCTGTCCAGCTATGTCCTATTTGGCATCTGGGAGTCCAACAGAAGGCAGAAAACTTGCTGTTAAGAGGTAACAGCATTCTACCGGGTGGGTGTGCCCTGGCAGAGACAGAAGAAGTTTGGCCATGGCCCAGGAACCTAGGGGCTGTAGAAATGAATCACATATTGGGATGCTGAATATGCAGCCTCTGTCCTGAGGGCTGCAGGGAACCTTGGCAACAACTCAGCTAGGGGAAAACCAGGAACAGCTGTTTAGAAGTATTAGTCCAAAAAGGCAGGCAGGCAGAGGGCACCTGGGATGCCTCTTTAGTGCTGGCTGGACAGATGGAGGGTCTTGCTGGAGATATATGTATCACGAGCATTTGTCACAGAATGACACCTAGCAGTCCACAGGGCAGATGATAATACATCCCAGCCAAACAGTGGCAGTGACAACAGTTTGGTGCCTAAGAACAGCATGGACATCAGGAGGATTGTGAAGACATGACCTCAGCAGTAACATGAGACTCTGGGACTCTAGTTATTAAACTTTCTTGTACTTAAGAGGGCAAAGAAAATGTCTGTTCTCACCACCACAGTGTTATCTTGGGTGAAGCAACTAAAAGTGGTGACTGGAGGGAATATAGGGGGATTGCATTAGTACAACAGTAGGGACCAGAGTTCTCAGTGAATAGAATACTCAGCAGATTCAACCCAGTGGTAACAGGTCATTGTAGGCTTGAAGGACCTGACAAAAGTTCAATACTGTGTGTGTCTTTTTTGTTTTAATGTATGTGGTCTGCAAGCATTAGGTGTGCATATTCATTCATGTAAAGGCCAGAGGTTGACACACTGGATGTCTTCAATTAGTAACTTTTTTTTTTTTTTTTTTTTTTTTTGAGGTAGGGTCTCACACTAGCCCAGGCTGACCTGGAATTCACTACATAGTCTAAGGTTGGCCTTGGACTCATGGCGATCCTCCTACCTCTGCTGAGAGTAAAGGCGTGCATCATCACTCACACCCAGCTCTCTCCACCTTAATTTTTTGAAAGTCCCTGAACCTGTAACTCGCCAATTAACATCAGACTGATTAACCAGCAAGCCCCAGCGATTCTCTCTGCAACCCCCACACCTCAGTACTAGGATTACAGGTGTGTGCTGCCACATCCAGCTTTTACATGGGTGCTGGGATCCAAACTTGGGTCCCTATTCTTATGTAGCAAGCACCCACTGAGCCATCTTCCAGCCCAGTGTCCACTTTTCAGTAGCCATCTGAGTGGACTTGGGGAGCCCTACCTGCTCATGAGAGTCAGGCTTTTTAACTTGGTCCCAACAACACTGGCAGTTGGGTTGGGACAGCTCTGTACCAAAACACAGTGAAGGGACATTATGCTGACTTAAGTGTTTAATGACTGGCTTGTGGCCCTTATTCCCTATGACTGATAACTCTGTCCTCACCAAGCAGCCAACAGAGGTCCTGAGTGCAGGAATTTGCTTGGGTATTTGAGCCTGTGAGGCGATGGCCATGTTCTCTGTAACCTAGGAAAGAATACAGGTTATTCCTGCGTGTCCTACTCTGTAACGCCCACCCCCCATCACTACCCAGCCTCAAGTACCTTCGGTGGCTGCTAGGTGGAGGCGGTAGGAAGAGCATCCCAAGAACAGGGCCTTTGGGTACTACACATTTCACAGCCAGGGCGGCTTGGGGCGTTGATGAAGGTACAGGAAGGGCAGGGCCAGCCAGGCTATGGAGAGGGAGAGAGACTGTTGGTGCTTCTCAGCTCCCTTCAATACCCACAGACAGAAGCTCTCATCATTTGCTCACCTGAGCAGGACTAGATACACTGGAACTGGTTGGTTGGGGAGCATGAGGCAACTCCAATGTCTGGGGAAGCAAGGATCCTAATTTCCCATCTACCTGGGAGTGTTGAGGGTTGTGTCCTGTGACAGAAAAGGTGGTTCAAGGCCGCCTCAGGCTGTATCCCACCTCACCCACATCAATGACTGACCTGAAGTTTCTCGGGGGGCTGACAGCAGGTAGAGAAAAGCTGGATCCCCATCTTGCCGGACCCCATAGGAAGCAAGGCTACGTTCAGGCACACATAAGTACCGCCCAATGATCCAGCACTGGACAGCCGGTGGGAAACCAAACTCTGAGAATACCTGGAGTCAAGGCATTTGAGCCAGTGTCATCCAGGGTTGTCACCCCACCCCCAATACATGTTTGGTTCCCTAGATCATGTTGCTCACCTGCTCCTGGAGGGCTGCTATGGAGCAGTGCGGGTGGATCAGCAGGGAAACATGGGCAGAGGATGCAGAGGATACAGCAGATGTGGCATCTTCAACTGTGACTTGCAACCTAGGTCAGAATATAAATTTGGGCTGGGCGTGGTGGTGCACACCTTTAATCCCAGCACTGGGGAGGCAGAGGTAGGAATGCCGTGAGTCTGAGGCCACCGAGACTACATAGTGAATCCCAGGTCAGCCTGTGAGACCCTACCTCAAAAACAAAACAAGGAAAAAAAAAAAAAAAAAGACTAGATCACGGGTTGGACATGGACCTGGGAGAGTCAGGGGCAAGGTGATGAAGCCCAAGCTTCACCTGATGGGACCTGGTGGGAAGCAGGTCTCCAGGAGCTGGACACTGAGAGCCACACGATGCTGGGCCATGACAGCTGCCACTTGGGCTGCCTCCTTCTCATCCCCACCTACAATGGCCTGGGCCAGGCTCATGGCCAGCTCTTCTACAGGGAGAGAAGACAATGATCACAACCAAACACCAGCCACTTCCTCCAACTCCCTACAGCTACCTGTCCTTACCTTTTTTCAAGCCTTCAGAACTTTGTGGAAGATACACTTCAGGTTGAGGTGCTTTGGGTACTGGGGCCACAGAGGGACTGGATGGACACATTTCTGAGGCTGGGCTGCCACTACCTAGGAAGGAAGACGTGGAGTACTTTCTGGCAGCCTCCAGCCTGTTTCCAGTACCTTTGCCTTCTTCCTCTTCACCCCTGCCCACATCAGGGCTGCTAAGCCATAATTCAGGATAAGCCTTCCCTTCCTAACCCTGCCCCTTAAAAATACCTGAGGCACTTCCCTGATTCCTGCTGGTACTGGAACTGCACGTGACTCATCTGTGGGACCACAAGTTATTTGGAAGTTTTCTGCCACCTGGTCCCACTTCCCTCCCCTACATAGCAGAAGCAACCAAGCCCTCAAGGGCCTGACCAACAGTAGTGACTTGTAGTCAGGGACCTCCCCTTTTCTGATTTCTCCAACTGCACAGAACACACTTGTATGCCTGCCCTGAGCGTCCTTATAAAACTGGACATGCTGCTGTCTCCCTTCTTTCCTTCTGGTGGAAGCCAGCACACTGCAATGAAGGATCCCCATTTAGTGCTAACAGCTCCTATAATGGCCTAAAACCCTTCTTTATCTTGAACTGTCTCCCCACTGAAATGAGCAGGGGGCACCGTGCTAAGGGTTACCTGCACACTCTCCCCTCAGGGACTCTGTACTTGTTTCCTGGGACACATGGCTCATGCCATGACTTTGAAACTTGTCACTCTCAAGGTCTTCCTTCCCATCCCATGTTAAGTAGTGGTCCTACCTTCCAGCTCTTGCATCTAACTGAAGTTTGTTTACTGATTTTATACATCTGTTCTCTCTCTCTAGAAATTTAACCTCCAAGAAGCAAGGCATAAAAAAATAAAAGGGGGAGGGAGCGGTTAGAGGTGGGAGTTGGCGCTGCGGGGCTGGCGGGCGGGGACCCGTGGCTGCGATGCGGACCGGGCCGCGGCGGTGACCGGAGCTGCCGCCCGACATGAACTCGCTGGAGCAGGCGGAAGATCTCAAGGCTTTCGAGAGGAGACTGACTGAATATATTCATTGCTTGCAACCTGCCACTGGGCGGTGGAGAATGCTTCTTATAGTGGTATCTGTCTGTACAGCTACTGGTGCCTGGAACTGGCTAATAGATCCCGAGACACAAAAGGTGTCCTTCTTCACGTCATTGTGGAATCATCCATTTTTCACTATTAGCTGTATCACGCTAATAGGCTTGTTCTTTGCTGGAATCCACAAGAGAGTAGTTGCACCATCAATTATAGCTGCTCGATGTCGAACGGTATTAGCAGAATACAATATGTCTTGTGATGATACAGGAAAACTAATTTTGAAACCTAGGCCTCATGTTCAATGACAGTCGGCACTCACTATTAGAGGACCTAAAACCATTTCCTTCAAATAAGTGACACAACAAAAAAGCCATAAAGGGTTCTTTTGGAGTTAGATATGTGAAGGTTCTAACAACTGACGAGAAGTGTGCAATATTTCCCCAGATGATCTCGGTGATGATGACTGAGTGCTCAGCGCTCCGGAACCTTGGATTGCCCTGTTCAGTATTAGTGTCACTTTAGGACTTCAGCTCTGCAGCGGTCTTTGCAGATGAAGTATGTTGTATATTACTAAGTCAAACTTAGAAACCAAACCTCATCCAGTTTTTATAATGTATTTTTGCAAACTACTGTAAATAGCAAATCAATGCCAATGTTAAACCAAGAGGAAAATGTGTGGACTTTGTTTTCCTGCACCAGTATTTCCGGAACATCTGCTTGGCATCCACAGCTCCTTAAAACTGGCTATGATGTGTGCCTTTCATCATTAACTCCTCTTTTCATTGTACTGCAGGAAAATATGAAATCCCACTTAGACTGAGCAAAACTCATCTCCATTATGTTGAAGAAATTATAGATGTTTTGACAAGCAAGTTTTTGTTGCACCAGATACTGAATTCCAGCAACTATTGTGGTAATTTTCAGTTCACTGCCTTCATTTAACACTAAATTACTTTATATGTTTTTATAGAATTTTTAAAACACCCCAAAGTCTTCTGAATGTACAAGTTTAAATTATGTATTATCTGGGAATTTGACAGTCATTGTGTAGGTAATTGGATCTTATGCTGTGGTAGACATGCTGTTACGCTAGTACTGCCCTGGTGTGACTGATGGTCCCACTCTAGAACCAGTAACGCGGGAGCCGTGCCACAAACTAGAGCCTGCAGTTCTCACTGTTAGAGAGTGTTCTGTTAGAGTGTTCATGACATACTGTGTATGCAGAACAGCCACGTGTACTATAATAACCCTAAAAATTAAAACTATTGGGATCGCTGTAAATATTTTAAAGTACTGGAGGTGCCTTTAACCTGTTTATTAGATTTTGAAAAGGTTTAAATTATTTCATGAGAAATCTTTTAAATTTCATTTGACATAAAGCTGAAATTTCGATAATAGGACAAACTCTTTTTTAATAAACCTACAGTTATTCATCTTGGAAAAAAAAAAAAAAAAAAAAAAAAAAAAAAAAAAAAAAATAAAAGGGCTGGAGAAATGGCTTAGCAGTTAAGGTGCTTGCCCGCGAAGCCGAAGGACCCAGGTTTGACTCCAGATTCCAAGTTAGCCAGACGCACAAAGGGGAGGCAAGCACAAGGTCGTACGTGTCCACTAGGTGGCGCAAGCGTCTGGAGTTGGATTTCAATGGCTTAGGCTATGGCACGCCAATTCTCTCTCTCTCTCTTGCTTTCTCTAAAGTTAAAAAAAAAGGGGGGGGGAGAGTAGATTATAAAGGTTTCCTTTATGCTAAAGAAGTACCCAGAATTAGGGGGAGGTGGTTCACAACTCTAATCCCAGCACACAGGAGGGCAGAGCAGATGAATCCGAGTTCTGGGCCAGCCTAGACTACATGGTGACAAATAGTGCACAGTAGGGAGCAAGTGCTCAGTACACATACTTAACAAATGACTTTTTTGTTTGTTTTTTGGTTTTGGTAGGATCTCACTCTAGCTCAGGCCAACCTAGGACTCTGTAGTCCCAAACTGACCTTCAATTCACAAAGATCATTCTACCTCAACCTTCCTAGTGCTGGGATTAAAAGTGTATATCATCACACCAATTTTTTCTTTTCTTTTGTGTCTGCTCTGTATATGAGTGCACATGTGTATAGAGTGAAAGGATAAGCTGAAGGTCTTGGCCTTCTCCTACCTTGTTTTGAAACAGGGTCTCTTGTTTTTGCCACTAGGAAGGCCAAACCAGCTGACCCCTTGCACTCTGGGGTTCTCCTGACTCTGCCTCCCATTGCTGAGTATACTGGGATTACATTATCTGTGAGCTGCTTTTGCATCCAGCTTTACATAGATGTTGGGTATTACTTGCATCAGGCTTGTGAAGCAAGTGCCTTTAGCCACTGAGCCATCTCCCCAGCCCCATCTCTTTCACTTTTCCAGTGAGTTACCCTGGCCTCTCTTCATCAGTCTTGTCTTCTTGTTCCTCTAGTAGCTAGCTCTTCTACCACTCCATTTGTAGACTCTCCTTCCTCTCTCCAAACACGATGTACCAGGCCCTCTTTTATGCTTTTCTCTGCTAGTGACTTAGGCTAACCTCTCCCTACTTGTAAAATCTTTCTCTAGAGAGCCCTAGCCAACTCCACGCCCTCCCAAACAGGACCCGTGCAGACCTGAACTACCTGGCCTCTCCACATCATCTTGACCACTTAACTTTTCCATTTAAACAGCCAGGACACCCAACTAATTCCCTCTCCAAGAACCTCTAGCCTTTCTCCTGCCCTGTGTGCACTTTCTCATATGACTGCAGGTTTGTCTTTAAGTAGCGCAGCCTGCCACTTTCCCACTGAATACATTCCAGTTGCTTTTGGATTCTTTCATCTCATCCCAGCCCTACTTATCCTTTTTCACGCTTGTCTGGTCCAGACATCAGCTTATCTATGTCTCATTTTCTCTCTTTCTCTTTTTTTAAATATTTTATTTATTGGAGAGAGAGAAAGGAGGAGGCAGATAGAATGGACACAGCAGGACCTCCTGCCACTGAAAAGGAACTATATATAAATGTGCCACCTACCTTGTGCATCTGGCTTACGTGGGTCCTTTGACTGTGCAGGCAAACGCTTTAACCGCTAAGTCATTTCTACAGCCTTTTGTTTTGTTTTGTTTTTGTTTTTCAAGGTAGGGTCTCACTCTAGCCCAGGCTGACCTGAAATTCACTATGTAGTCTCAGGGTGGCCTCGAACTCAAAGCAATCCTCCTACCACTGCCTTTAGAGTGCCGGTATTAAAAGCGTGCGCCAGCTCACCCATCTCTATGTCCTATTTTATCCTTTTATTCCTCCTGGAAGCCTTACTAGTTGTCCGGTTTCCCCCTTCGCTGCCTTTCTTCCAGTTGTGGCTGGTGCTTGGTTGCTGACATTTTGTTTCTGAAGCCCAGCTCTAACACGACTGCCGTCTATGACTGAGGCTTAATTCCACTGACCATTCTGTCCCTCCAGATTGGCACTTCGCACCAGTGCTGCCCACTGTTGAGCTTCCTTAGAGTTGAGGAAGTGCACACTGAGCGTTCCAGGTCCTCCTGGTGGAGGCTGCAGCTCATGCTGGTTGGGGCCAAGGACAGTGTAGCAGACAGACTCCAGGGGCCACTCCAAACTGACCTGAAGAATGGGAGAGCCAGGGTCAGTGGCCCCCTTCCTGAACCACAAGATGCTCAAAAGAAGAGGTAACGTTTATAGACATTTACACGATCTACGCTTTTCCCGCTTGCTATCTTATCGAATCCTCACAAGAGCTTCTCAAGCGGGTTACCAGCACCACTCCCATTTTAGAGACAAGCCAACAAAAGTGACAGCTTAAGAGCACTCCGCGAGTCAGTCCGGCTCAGGGCCCCTGGCTCCCACTCACCGCTCCGGGTCCTAGGCCCAACAGCTCCAACCGGAAGCGCCCAGGCCGCTCAGGGTCGGAGCTCAACTGCAGCCTGTGCAGCTGCGTCTCCGCATCCGGCCCGGCGGTCAGCGGCCTCACGGCGGCGAGCACACTCAAGACCACCGCGGCCGAGTCCGAGTCCGCAGCCGCTGCAGCTCCGCCCGCAGGCGGCGCCATCTCGGTCCGGCAAGGTCCAGACCCTCCGTGCCCGCTTCCGTGATATCAGGCCGCCGACCGCTTCCGCCGGCTAGAAACCCGGGTTGTGAGCCTGGGTTCCGAGCGCAGCCAGCGAGGGGAGGGGGGGCACGAAGACTCGGGGCCGCGCACCGGGCAGCCTGATTCGCCCACTGTGGACCCTGTCCGAGGTTCTCCAGACACCGCCCGCTCGCCACAGATACGTTTGGAGCTTTGGGAGCAAAGCGTCAACGGGCCGAGCTCCGGCCGCAGCCAGGCGGCGGATGTGGGCTCGTAGCTCAAAGAACCGGGCGGGCGGGGACTGCCACGGCGGGGAAGACACCAGCCCCGCCTCGACCAGAATCGGACTGGCTAGGGAGCCTCCAGGCGAGCGGTGGCCGTAGCCCTCGGTACCACACCCACACCGCCGCTTCGTGGATCCGCACGCCTCTGGGAAGTGGGTGGGCTCGTGTGGGCGGGGCAGGAAGGTTTAGCCAACTAACACTAGGCGGGAGGGCGGGCTCGTACGACAGACAAGCCACATAGCTAATAGAGGTAGGCAGCATGTTTGAGTGACGGGGACTTCCCCCAATGGCTGGTCGCGCCGTGGAGCCGGAGGATGGAGCGGACCATTCAGAGAAGTGGGGCCGGGCCTGACGGTCGCTTGTTGTTGTCCGGCGGGGGAGGAGGAGGTCGCAGGTTCGCTCGCCAGTGCGTTCTGTGGCGGTCCGCGGCGGGACGGTCACGAGAGCAGGTGCTGTGCAGGGGGGCGAGGCTATGTCGCGGTGGCAACCCGGATGGTCCGGCAGGGCCGGGAGTAACGGGACGTCGCTGCGAAGCTTCTTCCCCCGGATACTGTGCGGCCCAAGTGGAGGCCGGGGCGCCGCCCTCCAGTCGTGAGGAACCCGCGCTTGGCGGAGACCGCGCAGCCTAAGCCTCCACACCCGCGCTTACGGACTCGGCTGGCCTGGCCCGATCTGGCCCATCCCAGGCAGGTGGGTGTCCGCCCTTGTCCCGCGCCGTCCGGGGCAGCGGGAACCACAGTCCCGGGCAGGCCTCGCGCGGGTGCACTGTCTCCTGGGACTTGTAGTTCTACCGCTACCGGATGGGAACCCCTCTTTGGCGCACTGCCTCCTGGAACTTGTAGTTTCCCCGCTTTTTGGCAAGTTCCCTCTTGCCCCGCGGGCGGGCTGGGCGGCCGATCAGGTGGACGCTGGCACGCGCTAGCAGAGCTATGGGAGTGCCGTGCGTCCTTTGGCATACGAAGAGAACAGGCACGCTTGCGAGATAGAACCGAGAAGCTTTCCTACACTCGTCAGAAAACCGGTAGAAGGGGAAGAGTGCCCATCCTGCTGACCATAAGGCTGGAGCCCCAGCTGCCTTGGTTCCTAACCGAAATGTAGGTTCTTACCTTGGTTGAGGACCTCAGCCAAGGAGGGGACTGCAGACTGCAGGAGTCTTTTTCTGAATAGGACTAGAGACTGTGGAGGGAGGAGACTATCCATCCCCCACTCCCAGGGTCAGCAGGATCCATAGTGAGCCCCTAGCTGGGCCTAGGACTCGTGTACAGTGCAAGAAGTTGTAACTGAGTTGAAACTTGGACTTGCCAGCTTCAGGTAACAAGATCTCATTATCTCTCTGCCAGTACTGAGTGCTTGGGAGCAGGTAAGGGGAGGGAGAGGAGATGTATGAAAGGCCCAAGCTAGACCAGCTATGAACACTGCTCTTAGGGAGTCGGAGGACTGAAGGCAGCGTCCCTTGGACCCAAGTAGCCATAACTAGCTTCCCATATCTTCAGGTAATCCCTAGGGCACAAGGAGTCCCCTCCCCAAGGACATGAAGCTGTTGGAGAACTCCAGCTTCGAGGCCATCAACTCTCAGCTGACAGTGGAGACTGGTGATGCCCATATTATTGGCAGGTAAGGCTGGAAGTTCTGAGCATCAGCCTCTCAGAGATCACTGCCCTGGCCCCAGAGTTAAACCCTGGAAGAAGTGTGCTTCATGGTCCTGTCTACTCTGTAGGATTGAAAGCTACTCGTGTAAGATGGCTGGAGACGATAAACACATGTTTAAGCAGTTCTGCCAGGAGGGACAACCCCATGTTCTTGAAGCGCTGTCTCCACCCCAGACTTCAGGCCTCAGCCCCAGCAGGTGAGCTGAGATGGGGCTTGCCTTTTGGGAGGATGTGAGATTGTGGGCTAGGATGACATTTGTCTCTGTGCAGACTGAGCAAGAGCCAAGGTGGTGAGGATGAGAGCCCCCTCAGTGACAAGTGCAGCCGCAAGACCCTTTTCTATCTTATTGCCACGCTCAATGAGTCCTTCAGGCCAGACTATGACTTCAGCACAGCCCGGAGCCATGAGTTCAGCCGGGAGCCCAGCCTCAGCTGGGTAAGGATCACATGGAGGGACCCACAACCTCACAACCATATCTACCACCTCCACTTTCAGTAGTTCCTGATCCTGCAGTCCTACACCCTTGTTACCCCTGACTGTGATGTGTCCTAGGTGGTAAATGCAGTCAACTGCAGCCTGTTCTCAGCTGTTCGAGAGGACTTCAAGGCCCTGAAGCCACAGTTGTGGAATGCAGTGGATGAGGAGATCTGTCTAGCAGAATGTGACATCTACAGGTGGGCCCATGTTCCCTGTAGGTGGGTACCCAGCTTGTGTGGCAATGGGAGCCTCATACTTCTACTTGCCCTATTTCCCAGCTATAATCCAGATCTGGACTCGGACCCCTTTGGGGAGGATGGCAGCCTCTGGTCCTTCAATTATTTCTTTTACAACAAGCGGCTCAAGCGAATTGTCTTCTTCAGCTGCCGCTCCATCAGGTCGGTATGACCAGTCTTCCTTCCCCTAGCTCCCTGTTGGGGCCATGCCACTCCTAAGAAGTCTGGGCAGGGCTGAGGTTAGTGGTCCTAAGACTGATCTCCCTACCCCACCCAGTGGTTCCACCTACACACCGTCAGAGGCAGGCAATGCACTAGACCTGGAGCTGGGCATGGAAGAGGTCGAGGAAGACGGTGGAGGTGGAGGCAGTGAAGGCGGGGCTGAGGAGACCAGCACCATGGAGGAGGACAGGTGTGCAGTGGTGGTGGAGGCCCTAGCTCCTGTAGCCAGGAGTGGGTGGGACAGCTCAGGGGCCCCTCTGCCTGTCTTCTGAATGGTATGCCTCCTCAAGGCCTGCTATGTACCAACCTCTGTCCAGGGTTCCAGTGATCTGTATGTGATGAAGAGGATCAGAGGCCTCAACTTCATCCAGCTTCAACCAATGACTGGAACTGCCCACCTGAGAGACCTCAGCCTCCCCAGATGCTGCTGGTCATATCCTGGCTCTGCCACAGTCATGGGACTATTCAAGGCCATACCTGCCTAGCCCTTTGGCTTCAGCCTGTGGATGTCCAAACATCCCCACAGGTTCCTAACTGTCCATGCTGTGGTTGGACTAGACAGCATAGGGCCTGGTGGGAAGAATGACTGCCTTCCCCAAGCAGACTGCCATAGGCAGGACAGCTGGACCAGAGTTTATTTTTGTACTTCTTACTGGGCCTGTACACTCCAGCTCCAAGGGCCCGTGGCCTGAGGCCCTGTAAGTAGGGCCCAGTGTTCACCACACAGCTGGCCCACTTTCCACCCCACCTCACCTGGTGGGCCATGTGCACTGAGTGTCACTTTGCTGCAGCTCATCGGTTTCCAATAAAAGTTTCTGTGATTTAGTGTGGCTGTTTGTATGGAGGCGGGGCCTGTGTCAGGGGCGGGGCCTGCAGCGTTTGGTATCCTAGCAACAGTCCCTCCTCGAGACCTCGCCATCATAGCTGTTGGGCTCTGGGACACTCATCCGTAGACATGTTGGCCAACATGTTGAACTCAGTCACCTCCCTTTCAGTGAGTAGAGACAGCCTGATTCTGGACACAGACTATGATCAGGACAACTATGAAGACCCAGATCCTGGGCTGCTCTGCGAAAAGAATGGTGAGGGGACCTGTTATGGTCAAGGAACTTCTCTGGGAAGCAAATATTACTCAAACTCTTCCCCGCTCCTCAGAGATGCAAGTGCCCTGGACATTTTCTAACCTGACATGGCCTTCAGAGAAGGGTTCCTTGTTGCCCAAAGTTGAGGCAAAAGGCCATAGGTGACACTGTCTCTTCCACGCCTACAGAGCTGTGTCTCATCGAGTCATCACAGGTCATGCAGCTCTTTACCAACAGCCAAAAGTGGCGGACCATGTCACTGCAAGCACGTGCCCGACTGCTGTGGCTGCATTTACGAACATACCTCTCCTTCATCGTGGAAAAGGTGCGGCTTGCCTTAAGGCTATTTCTAATTGGGCCCTTCCCTAATAAACCCATGCACTAACTCTAGCCTCAAGTTTCCCTAGACAGAAGCGCCCCTCACACCTGCAAGTCTGTCCGTTCTGGCCTGCAGGAGAAACTAGCAGAGATGCGCGTCGCTCGATTGACACATGGTCTGGAGCCACTTCGCCGCCTGGAGGTGGCAGCTGGGCTGCTATCGGTGGCACAGGACCCAGTGGGCGGACACTTCGTGGTGCTGGACGGTGCAAATTACCTGCACCTGCATACTAAAGATGGCTGGGTGCAGATGAAGCTTCAGGCCCCAGTGTCGCTTACTGGGCTGGTGGTTGTGTCGGGCCCTCTGGGAGAGGTGGGCCGCTTTGTAGGTTGGGGCCCCGCTGGACTGGCCATACTAGGACCAGACTTCAGGTTACTATGGCTGTGTCAGCCAGGGGTGGGCAGGGCACTAGGTCAGGAGCCCATCTACTGCCTACCGGTGCCCAGTGTAGGGCTGCTAATTGTGGCCCAAGTAGGAGGTGGCCTGGAGCTCTGGAAGTTCCGTTCAGGTGGCCGCCGCTTGGTGCCCAACGGCGTACCCTTGAAACCACCGCCAGGCCTACTGGGCAAACTCAAGCGTCTGGCTTTAGGGCCAGAACGTGCCCACCACGTCCCCAACTGCTTCGCTGCCTGTGGCTCCGCGGTGCTCACTTTCGACCTGAACTCCTGGGCTCTCGTAGATGTGCGCCAGGATCTGCATAAAACGTGAGGGGAAACAGGAGGCAGGTGGATGGAAACCTATCCCTTCACGAGAGCCAATCATTGAAGGGAGCCCGATGCCCCTCCCACAGGACTGCTGAGTTCACGGAACCTCTCTTGTTTACCCATCCCTAGCACAATCTCGGATCTGGCGTACTGCGAAGGGGTGGAGGCCATGGTGACAGCTTCCAGAGACAGTACGGTGAAGGTGTGGGAGGCTGACTGGCAGATCCGGATGGTGTTTGTAGGTCACACAGGTGCGCACGCTGTAGCAGCTCTTGCCCTCTCCTCAAAGGTTGACCCTCTCCCTTAAAGAGCTCCGGGCTGTCTAGAATCCCTGCCAACTCCTCCCTCAGCTCCCGGTGTGTCAGAATGGCCTGCACCTTTCCTGTAGGCCCGGTGACAGCTATGACAGTGCTCCCAAAAAGCACGCTGGTGGTGTCCGCCTCGCAGGACGGGACGCTGCGCACATGGGACTTGAAAACGGCGGCTCAGGTCGGCGAGGTGGCACTGAGCTACCTGTGCCGGGACCTGACATTAAGGCGAGTAAGCCGTTTGTTGGCCCCTGCAGGCCCAGGCTGGCCGGTGCTCTCATTGCGCTCTGAAAGCGTGGAGCTGTGGCGCGTGCGCGACCTCTACTCGCCTTTGGCACAGCTATCCGCGCCAGTTATCTGCCTACAGGTGGCGCCAGTCCTGCCTGCGCCCGCCGAGCCCTCTCTGCCAGCGCGCTTAATTTGCGCTTGTGCGGATGGGTCGGTCTACTTGCTGTCGGCTTCCACCGGGCTCAGAGTGAGTGCATTGCTGCTGGGGCCCGAGGACTGCGCGGCTGCGGTGGCCTACTGCCTGCCACGCGAGACACTATGGGTGCTGACGCGCTCTGGGCACCTAGTGCGTGCCAATGCAGCACGCTGCCCCATGGTGGTGCAGCACCGCCTGCCCCCAGCGCCGCCCCCAGCGCCGCAACCCTGTTGCCTGCACCTCTACAGCCACCTCACAGATGCTCATAGCGCATTTGCCTGCTGGAAGATTGTGTGTCAGCACGGGGGTAACCTGCGTCACAGTGTCATTGCCTGGGCCTGGAAGAACAAAAATAGGTGGGTGTTGGTGCCACAGAAGACCAGAAAGGCGCGAAGTGGTGGACATAGTGACAGAGTCCCTTCCATCTCCGCCCACAGATACCTGCCTGTGATGGGACACACAGACGGTACGCTTTCGGTGCTCGATTGGCGCTCATCAAGCACAGTATTTCGTACAGAAGCACATAGCCCAGGTCCAGTGACCGCCATTGCGTCCACTTGGAACAGCATTGTGTCTTCGGGTTAGTACCTCCTCGTCCCCAAGCCCGCTTGGGAGTCCCATCCCTTCCTGAAAGCCCAGTCCTGGCTACTGCTACCTGCAGGTGGAGACTTGACAGTAAAGATGTGGCGTGTCTTCCCCTATGCTGAGGAGAGCCTGAGCCTGCTACGTACCTTTGCCTGTTGCCACCCAGTTGTGACGCTCTGTGTACTGGGCAGTAGCATCACTGTAGGTTTTGAGGATCCAGAGAGTGCCACCTACGCTCTTGTGCAGTTTGGCCTAGGGGACAAAAAGCGCTGTGACCACCGGCCACAGGATGACCCTACAGACCACATCACTGGTGAGAGGGTAGAGCAAAGATGAAGCTGGGGTCCTTATTCTGATCTGGTTCCTAATGTTACTCTTGGCCCCAGGCCTGTGCTGCTGCCCCACCCTCAAGCTATATGCCTGCTCCAGCCTGGACTGCACCATCCGAATCTGGACCTGGGAGAACCGCCTGCTTCGGTGGGCTGGATCCCTGGGGGTAGGGTGGTTAGGAGTCAGATCACTGCTGGGCTCTCCCAACCTCTGCTTCCCATTAGAGCCTACTGGCTAGACTGAGGTGACAATGTCATGCTTTGACACTGCCTCGGAGTCCTACTGTGTGCAGCAGGGGCTGAACTCGACACCTTTTGCAGGCTCTTGCAGCTGGATGGTCCTCCTCAGAACTTATCCTTCTGTAGCAATAGTGGAGACCTGGTGCTGACACTGGGCTCCCGCCTCTGCCTGGTGTCTCATAGGCTTTACCTGCCCACATCCTATCTGGTTAAGGTATGTAGTGAGGACAGGCTGCACCAGGGGTGCTGATGCACATAGACAGATCCCCAGGCCAGGGACCCAGTCTCCACTTGCTTCTTTAGAAGCTGTGTCAGAAGGCCCCTGATATAGTGGATGACCCTCCGCTGCCACTGACCAGCCGGGAGCCACTGACATCCAGTCAGCTGCAGAAACTTGCCAACTTATGTGGAGCAGCCAGCCTCAGGTCTGCTATCAGGCCTACTCAACCACCCTGGGAGGCACCCACCCAGCCTCAAGGGTGGGACTTCACTGTGTACCCCTAGTATGAAGATTGAGCCCTCAGGGTTTGCCACATCGCAGCCCCAGCATCTTCTCTTCTAGATGGTCCTTACCCCAACAGCTGACCCATCCCATTGGTAACACCCAGTCCCACCTGTGCTTGTTCTGTCTGCAGAATGGCCTTGCCTGTCTTCCAACACCAGAGAGCACCATTTCAGCAGCCGGTGTTGAAGGAGGTAGGGTGGATCCTGACCCCAAACTATTAGTCCCTGGGCAGGTTTGGCATCCCCAGTGGTTGCTTGGGCATAAGGTGACCTCCACATCAGGACTTGGAAGACCTTGTGGTACGGGACCAAGACCTTCAGCAGTTGAGGCAAGGGCTGGTGGTCCCAACAGCCCAGCCCCCACCCTCCAGGAAGGTGCACCAGGAAGCCTTTGCCAATTACCTACATTTGATCTATGGCCCTGACCTGCTGGTAGGTGTGGTGTCACCCTAGCCTCTGCCCTGATTCTGGCTTCTCACCTCACTCCAGGCCTAACACAGCCAACTGTCCCTTCCTGTCTCAGGACATACAGTCTAAACATGAGTCCACGCAGTGGAGCATCTTGACACCCACCATGCAGAAAGATCCCCAGGACTTGTGCACGCATCCCAGAGGGCAGGCTACATTCAGCAGCAAAGCTCAGACAGTACCCACAGTCCCATCTCCTCAGGCCCCAGGGGACCCAGGCAGGCGCTTTGCCCGCCCTCCTCGAGTCAAGTTGCCCATTCCACCCATTCCCCGGATGGTGCATAGCAAAGCATCCCAGGTGAGGCCTCCTTTTCCCACAACCCTGCCTGAAATTGTGGTCTCTGCCCTACTCCTTGTAACCCCTTGGATGCCCTCAGCTTCTATCACGTTCTTCCCTGAGCTGTGAATTGGGCCTCAGTCTGGATCTGCAGCTACAGGCAGAAGCGCTTGAATGGAAGAGACCCATGGTCCTGGACACAACATCCACCATCCTGCAGCATAGGGTGAGGGCACCACTACCCAGAGACAGAGTTTCAGGGGCTCTGAGAGTTGTGCTCTGAGTCTCTGTTCTCTCCTCAGATCCCACTGTTGCTGCCAAGACGGCCCAAAGAACCTCCCTCAAAAGTCAGTGGCTTCTTTCCTGCAACCGTGCAGTCCCACAAGGTGAAATTCCCTGGCATCTCCCTCCTTGCCTATCCCCTTTTTGCTGTAAACCATTGTGTCCCCTTATGACCTAAGGACCATGCCCACTTGGAACTTACAGGGCCAGGCTCCAGAGACCCCTCACTCCTCCTACCGACCTAGTTCAGGTGTGGCTGTGGGCATGGGCTCCTTGCTGCCTTACAGGCCTAGGCCTGCGCCTGAGCAAGAGGACCCTCATCACTGGTTGTGCCTGTATACCCCTCTTCCCAGCAGGAGCGCTATATTCCCTGTGGACCTTTCCTGGAGATCAGAGTCTCTGCCCTTGAAGAGAACAAAGTCAAGAGGGACCAACCCCTCAAAATCCACTGCCTTCTCACACTTGGTCATAATGGGCATCTCTTTTGCTCAGCCTATACCTGGCTCCTGCCTAGGTGGGTCATTGGCTTTTCCAGCTTGAGTAGACTCTTCGGGGTAGGGTCTCACTCTACCCCAGGCTGACCTGGAGTTCACTATGTAGTCTCAGGATGGCCTTGAGCTCATGGTGATCCTCCTACCTCTGCTTCCGGAGTGCTGTAACTAAAGCTGTGCACCACCATGCCCGGCCTTCTTTTCAAAAATTTTTTAAAATTTATTAGAGAGAGAGGAAGAGGCAGAGGCAGATAGAGAGAGAGAGAGAAGGCTGGAGAGATGACTTAGCAGTTAAGGCATTTGCCTATGAAGCCAAAGGACCCAGGTTCAATTCCCCAGGACCCATGTAAGCCAGATGCACAAAGTGACACATGCGTCTGGAGTTCAAGTTCATTTACAGTGGCTGAAGGCCCTGGCATGCCCATTCTTGATTTGCATCTCCCCCTCCGAAATAAATATATAAATATTTTTTTAAAGAAAGAAAGAAGCCGGGCGTGGTGGTGCACGCCTTTAATCCCAACACTTGGGAGGCAGAGGGAGGAGGACCTCCGTGAGTTCGGGGCTGCCCTGAGACTACATAGTGAATTCCAGGTCAGCCTGAGGTAGAGCGAGACCCTACCTTGAAAAAAAGAAAGTAAGAAAGAAAGGAAGGAAGGCAGGTAGGAAGGAAGGAAGGAAGGAAGGAAGGAAGGAAGGAAGGAAGGAAGGAAGGAAGGAGAGGAGGGAATGGGCATGACAGGGTCTCTAGCCACTGCAAACAAATTCCAGACACATGTGCCACCTTGTGCATCTGGCTTTATATGGGTCCTGGAGAATCAAACTGGAATCATTTGGCTTTACAGGCAAGCACCTTAGCCACTGAGTCATTTCCCCAGCCCAAGCTCCTTTCTTTCTTACCCTGCCAGCTCCATCACACTTCTTACCGACATCACTGTTTCATAGTTCAGGCCAACTTCTATGGAGAGCATGTGTGGGGCCAGGGATCCTCAGAGGCCAGCCACCCTCTTTGTTTTCAATGAAAATTCTCCAGACTGCTCCTCTGCCTGGTCTTCCATGCTAACCTGCCCACATGTGTGTTGCATCAAAGGTTGCCAGGCCAGTCTGGCTCTTGAATGATCATGAGGAATATTCCCTGGTGACTTCCCAGTTGGGGAACTTTAGAATCTCAGCCCATCCTGGTTTTGTCTACTTCCAGTACAGCTCACAGCCCATAAGCTTTCCAGGCTGTGTGCCCAACTCTGTGGTACTGCAACAGATGTGGTTGTCCGAAGAGGTCGGTGGCCTCGGATCCTTGGCCCAGATCTCCCAGCAGAAACGTAAGGCAAGTAGGGCTGAGGGTTATTTAAGGAGGGTCCTGCTATCCCCACAGCCTGCCACATATCCCTTCCTCCTTTTTATTTATTTATTTATTTTTAATTTTTGTTTATTATTTTTATTTATTTATTTGAGAGTGACAGAGAGAGAAAGAGGCAGAGAGAAAGAGAGAATGGGCACGCCAGGGCTTCCAGCTAATGCAGACGAACTCCAGACGCGTGCGCCCCCTTGTGCATCTGGCTAACGTGGGTCCTGGGGAATCGAGCCTCGAACCGGGGTCCTTAGGCTTCACAGGCAAGCACTTAACCACTAAGCCATGTCTCCAGCCCTATTATTTTTTGGCTTTTCAAGGTAGGGTATCACTCTAGCCCAGGCTGACCTGGAATTCACTCTGTAGTCTCAGGGGGGCCTTCAACTCATGGTAATCTTCTACTCTCCTCTCTGCAGCCAGGCCCAAGCCTGGATGACCCATGGCTGAAGCACCATAGACATTCTACTGCCGGGTGGCAAAAGAAGCTGATCCAGTGGCTTTCTTGGAAGCCTGAAGAAGAGGAGGAAGAAGAGGAGGAGCAAGAGTATGAGCTGGATTGGTCATCATCTTCCCTGAACTCTGAAGAGCAGCTAGAGTCCGGGGAGCTAGAATCCCTGGTAGGCACCCCAAGCTAACATGGGAAGGGTGGACGATTGGTGCCAAAGAGGGGGACTTTAAGCTGCTGTCACTTTCCCTAGACCTCTATGGAGTTGGTCACCAAGCCCCACAGACCCCACAAGGCCCATTCTGGATCACAGCACCACTCTAGGAACTCGCTCACAGAACAGCGCTATAAGCATCTGCCCAAGTTCCTGCATCATTTTGTTGTCCAGAACTGGTTCAAAAAGCTGTTCCCCATCTTCACTCTGGAGGTTTGGAGACTCTGGAAAACCCAGGCTGGGATGGGGAAAGGAAAGAATGTGGGGACGGGCATTCTATGGAGTGGTGGAGACAGGGCCTCAGCACATCTTTCCACAGGCCTACCCAGAGATGGGCACAGAAGAGGGCCTGGCCATCATGCTTATGGACTTCTTGGAAAAGGTAACCTGGGCAGACCGAGTACACATCCTACAAGGTCTGCTGAGGCTGTTGCCTGACCTGAGCACTGACCTCCGTAGCCAGCTGCAGGGAAAACTCTTATACTTACTCAACCTAGATGAGCCCCCCACCCTCCAGGTGAGTCCCTCCAAAGCCCCCTCTCCCTTCCCCTACTTCCAGCACCAACCACAGTCTCCTACCTGAGTCTAGGACGAAACTCAGAAGCAGTTCGTTATGCTGGCAATGCAGCTGCTCCTGGCCTGCACCCTGGAGTCACGTGATGTGGTGATAGAGCTCATGACCTACTTCCTCTACTCTCCAGCCAACTGCAGGTGAGTGGTGTTCCTCCTGGATAATCCCCACCTGCTGGGGAGCATTTTGGTTAAGCTCCTCTCATCTGTTCCAGGTCAGAGCTCAAGAAGATGCTGGATGGGCTGGGCCTCCACGACCCTCAGGGCCTCTTGTTCAAGGAGATGATGACCTGGGTCCCTGGCCCTGACCTTGACTCCAAAGCCATGGTGCGCTCATACTGTTGCCAGAAGCTGGATGACATGATCCAGGGACTGCAGGTCAGGTGCACCAAGGGGTGGGTGGGCCACCTACAGAAATCCTCCCTTCTCTAGAGGTCTCTGGGAAGTCCCCCGAAAGGAAACCAGGTGGTAATTCAGGAATGCCTCTGGTTCTCCCTAACCAAGCATCTTTTGAGATGTCACTATGCAGGAGAAGGCTACATGGGGATCTGGATGGAGCATTTTTTCTATGGGCCTGAGGCAGAAGGGAGTTCCAGTGGCCCAGGAGCAAGGGCTGTTTCTCATGGGCCACTCCTCTATAGGTGGAGGTCTTGGAGCAGTCTGAAGACAACTTGTCTGTGGAGGGTCCCAGGGAGACCCGTACCTTGAGCACCTCTGGGATGCCTTCCAGAGTCTCCGAAGTGCCCGAGCATGCTTCAGAGCTGCCCTTGCTAGGGGTGTTGCCTGAGGCTACCCACCCTGACGTAGCAGGCCCAGAACGCCAGGCCCTGGGCTCGCTGCATCATGTGCAACCCTGGCAGCCCAGACGAGCACTCTCCGACTCACTACAACCCTTTTGCTTAGTGCCTGATGCCCCCTTGTCCTCAGGGCACAGGGCAGTACCTAGAGGGCGGCTGCCACTGGAGCTGACTACGTGGTCACGCTCAAAGATGCTCGACCTGTACCACATCAATGTGCTCAACTTTTTCTGCCAGCGGAAGAGCACTCAGCAGCAGAGTGTGGTGGAGGAGGCGGAGTGTCCTTATCCACCTCAATTGCTGCCCCCATCAGCATCCACCACACTTCAGAAGCTGGTGCCCAACTTTGTGGTTCGGCCGCCAAAGATTCGCCGGTGGGTGGGGCAGGTGGTGGGCTGGGCTTGCCTAAACAGGATGGCTGAGCAACACCTGGCTGAACAAGTTCCCTTCCTCAGGCTCTACCCCATCCTCCGGCTGCAGGGAAAGAAGGCACAGAGCTCTAAGATGATACTAGGTGAGTGGACACAAGGGTAGTTTAGAGGCAACTGCCCTTCCAGCCTTATCTCATAGCTTCACTGCTTCACTCCACTCCCCTCACCAGGCCACAGGCTGTCCCGCCACCCGGGTGCACTTGATGGCTCCCTCCGCGTGCTGAAGCTGCCCCTACCTCGGGTGGAGTTGCAGCCCTTTCCCCCGGGCTGGCCAGCTCCTCCACGTGCAAGGCCACCATTCCTCCTGCAGCCTGGGCTGCAGCGCTACTTTCTGCCTCAAGAGGCAGATCCAGACACCTACAACTGACCAGGCAGATGGCTAAGGCCTGGTTTTCCTCCCCACCCACATCTACTCCTTCCTTCCTCACAAACTGACTAATCACTTTTGGCCTGTCTGAGACCCCAGCCTGCATGTGGAATAAACCCCAGAAGCTTTGAACAAAACGCTGGGGCTCTTCCCCTTTCCTCCAGGGCTTTAGGGAGCTTGGGTAGTGTAGCAGACAGCTTTAGGTTCTCTGAGATGAACTTCTAGACCAGGAACAGTTATGGAGGAAGCTTGCAGATCCAGGGGAAGTTCCATAATGGCAGAAGAAGCTGGCCTGCCTTCACAGGCCCAAGCAGAGAGAGAGAAGCACAAGCCTAAAGGTCAAAAGCCACAGCACACTTCAGGAACTCCAGCTAGGCACACTTTGCATATCTTTAGATTGAAATCTGAAACCCACCACCACAACTTAAGATCCACCCAGTGACATTGCCCCAGCCAGGTGGCTAGAGATGCAAACTACAAACAAACAACTGAATATATTGGGGGCCATCTATTCTATTCAAACCACCACAGGTAGGAAGTGCTGTGAACCTGCTGTGGCCTGAGGCTTGCAGAAAGCAGGAGCTGGGCATGTGGTTACCTCTGGGACTGCACTGCATCTGGAATTGGGTCAGGGTGGAGAGCAGCTCTTCTGATGGGCTGAGCTGTCTGTGAGCCAGTTACTGGTGGCCAATATGGTTTCCCAGGAAAGCAAGCAGCTAGGTATGCAGGGAGGCATCAGGGACTGTAGGAGTTGGAGGTTACCACTTGAGACTAGGTGTGATCCTGTTTTCCTTACCTTCATTAAAGTTTTTTTTTTTTTTTTTTTTTTTTTTTTTTTGAGAACGACAGAGAAAGAGGCCTCGAGCTAGAGAAAGAGAGGAAAAAAAAAAAAAAAAAAAGGGCGCTCCAGGGTCTTCAGCCACTGCAAATGAACTCCAGACCTGTGTGCCCCCTTGTGCATCTGGCTAACGTGGGTCCTGGAGAATCAAGCCTCGAACTGGGGTCCTTAGGCTTCACAAGTGCTTAACCGCTAGGCCGTCTCTCCAGCCCTTAATATTTTATTTTTTATTTATTTGAGAGAAAGAGACAGAATGGGCATGCCAGGGCATCCAGCCACTGCCAACAAACTCCAGATGCATGCACCACCTTGTGTATCTGGCTAACGTGGGTCCTGGGGAACCAAACATTGGTCCTTTGGCTTTGCTGGCAAGCACCTTAATCACTAACTCATCTCTGCAGCCTATGCTTTTTCTGAGATAGGGTCTCACTATAGCCCAGGCTGACCTGGAATTCACTATTTAGTCTCAGGGTGGCCTGGAACTCAGCGATCATCTTACCTCTACATCCCAACTACTGGGATTAAAGGTGTGAACCATCATGCCCAGCTCTTTCCTTCATTTATTTATTTATTTATTTTTGGTTTTTCAAGATAGGGTCTCATTCTAGTTCAGGCTGACTTGGAATTCACTCTGTAGTCTGAGTGGCCTTGGACTCATGGTGATCCTCCTACCTCTGCCTCCTAAGTGCTGTGATTAAAAGTGTGCAACAGGGCTGGAGAGATGGCTTAGCGGTTAAGCGCTTGCCTGTGAAGCCTAAGGACCCCGGTTCGAGGCTCGGTTCCCCAGGTCCCACGTTAGCCAGAGGCACAAGGGGGCGCATGCGTCTGGGGTTCGTTTGCAGAGGCTGGAAGCCCTGGCGCGCCCATTCTCTCTCCCTCCCTCTACCTGTCTTTCTCTCTGTGTCTGTCACTCTCAAATAAATAAATAAATAAAAATTTTAAAAAAAAGTGTGCACCATCACCATTTTGAAGAGGTCCCACATGATGCCATATATATATATATATATATATTTTTTCTTTATCTGAGAGAAATAGGCAGGGGGGAGAGAGAATGGGCATGCCAGGGCCTCCCCAGCCACTGCAAATGAACTCAAGATGTGTGCACCCCCACCTACCTTACATGGGTTCTGGGGAATTGAACCTGGGTCCTTTAGCTTAGCAGGCAAGTGCCTTAAACACTAAACTATTTCTCCAGCCTCCTACATACTTTTTCTATCCTTTGGGTCCTTCCTAAAAGTCTCAGGGTGATGAGTTCTAGGCCTGGGGAGCTACAAGGTTTCACTGTGTGTGCACGCACGCCTGTGCTTTAAATAAATAGTACTGTGCAGCTGGCATAGTGGCACACACCTTTAATACCAGTGCCCAAAAAGCATTAGTAGAAGGGTCCCTGTGAGTGTGAGGCCAGCCTGGGACTCCAGAGCTAGCGTGAGACCCTACCTGGAAAAAATAATAATAAAAAACTGTGCAGCTCAAACAAGAACTTGGTGGACTGCTTCTAGTGGTGTTCTTGTGTTAGATGATAAAAATGAGAAATGGATGGAAGATACTTGGTTGTTTTTTTTTTCTTTTCGATTTTTTTATTAACAATTTCCATGATTATAAACAATATTCCATGGTAATGCCCTCCCCCCCCACTTTCCCCTTTGAAACTCCATTCTCCATCATATCCCCTCCCCCTCTCAGTCTCTCTTTTATTTTGAGGTCATGATCTTTTCCTCCTATTATGATGGTCTTGTGTAGGTAGTGTCAGGCACTGTGAGGTCATGGATATCCAGACCATTTTGTGTCTGGGGGGAGCACGTTGTAAGGAGTCCTACCCTTCCTTTGGCTCTTTGTTATGAGCATGTAAGGACCAGCATATGGTCCAGGGACAGTTTAGATAAATAAGTTTGTTTTTCTTTGTGTGTGAGAGTAAAATTGCAAAGTCAACCTTTGTAAGCAAAAATCTAAGAAAAAAAACTGAGTACAATGACATAGTAAGAGATTACCAGAAGGTGTGTGCAACCCTAGATAAGTAGTGGAAAATACAAAAAACCCAGCTGCTTAGCAGCCGCTGTCCCAGTCCTCCCGACACTATGACTGACTGAACGGCTGCTCAGCGGTCCGGACTGAGACCTCCGCGAGACGCATCACTGATCCGAATTCATCTGCCCGACACGCTGTCCGAACGACCGAGACGACTGAGACTCGCCTTGAAAACTGCGAACCGAGAGAAAGTCGGAGCACGGACCCCGCGTCGCCAGGTTGTGACGTCAGAAATCTCACAGACCGAGTCTCGCGATACTCCCAAGTGTCGCGATATCAGGTTGTATACATTTTAGACTCACTAGAAATATTGTGTTAGTAGTGATGAATATAATTTGGATATATATTATATTAGCTATAATATTAGTTGTGATAGTTTGGACTTGCTTGTGTGTGACTTTCATCCCAGTAAACTCCTTTGCGAGTACACCAGCGTCTGAGTATTATTGACCTTCATGGGCGGAATCCTCTCAACCAATCACCTTTGAGAGTGCTCGCGACACTCTTACATTCTTTCCACCACCTCTTCCACAATGGACCCTGAACCTTGAAAGGTGTGATAGAGATATTGCAGTGCTGAGCACTCCCGTCACTTCTTTCCAGCACCGTGATGCCTTCTGAGTCATCCCAAGATCACTGCCATCTGAAAAGAGAAGATTCTCTGCCAAAAGTGAGAGTAGCATTAATATAAGGGTATGAACATTAAGAGAAATGCTTACTGGGCAGTTTGATGAGCATAGTATATACATTTAGCCAGACAGCAGCAGACGTTACACCCCTAGGGCTCATGACTACCTGTTTTAAGTTTTCATTTTCAAGGATGTATTCCCTCCCACGGAGGGAATATATCTAATTGGCCTCTAGTCCAATTAGAGGGCAGTTGGTTTCTACCATGACAGACGTGCCACTATGGCACCTGTTGGCTCATTTGGTTGGCTAACTTTTTAAAAACAAATTTTGAGAGAGAGAGACAGAGAATTGGCATGCCGGGGCCTCAGCCACTGAAATTGAACTCCAGACATTTGTGCCACCTAGTGTGTATGTGTTACCTTGCACTTGCATCACTTTTGTGTGTCTGGCTTATGTGGGATCTGGAGAAAGAGCAAATATAGGTCCTTAGACTTTGCAGGCAAGCACCTTAACTGCTAATCCATCTCTCCAGCCATGGTTAAACTTATTTGAAACAGGTTCTTGCTATATATCCCAGGTTAGTCTCCCACTCTTTATTTTTATCTACTTATGAACGAGAGAGAGAGAGAAAGAGAGAGAGAGAGAGGGAGAGAATAGGTATTTCAGAACCTCCTGCCACTGTAAACTAGCTCCAGATGTATGCACCTCTTTGGGCATATCACTTTACATGGGTATTGGGGAACTAAACCCAGACCAGCAGGCTTTGCAAGCAAGTGCCAACTCTCCAACCCACTTCCAACTGTTGATCCTTCAAGTAGTGGGATTATAGGTATGTGTCCTCAAGCCCAGATTAGAAATGCTTTTGGGGCCAGGTGTATTGGCTGATGCCGTTAGTTCCAGTACTCAGGAGGGCTCACCGTAAATTCCAGGTCAGCCTGTACTAGAGTGAGACTCAACTTCAAAACAAACAGCCAGGCGTGGTGGTGCACGCCTTTTAATCCCAGCACTCAGGAGGCAGAGGTAGGGGGATCACCATGAGTTCTAGGCCACCCAGAGACTACATAGTTAATTCCAGGTCAGCCTGGACCAGAGTGAGACCCTACCTCGAAAAAAATAAATAAATGCTTTGGGAGGATTCTGTTGTTGTTGGTGCTTTTGTTTGTTTGTTTGTTTTCAGAATCAGGGATGTATTCCCTCCCATGGAGCAGGCCTCCAGTCAAATTTCATTTATTTGAGGGCAGTTGGTTTCCCCCATAAAAGATGTGACACTGTTGCACCCATTGGCTCATTTGGCCTGGTTGGCCAAGTATCAGGCTTGTGTTCACTGTTGAGTATCTTCACTGGTGATTTCTTTCTCTCCCATTGAACTGCATGTAGCGTGGCTTTTTCCAGCTTTCTGTCAGCTGATCTACATAGAAATACTTTTTAAAATTATTTTATTTATTTATTTCAGAGAGAGACAGACAGAATGGGTGCACCAGGGCCTTTAGCCACTCTAAACGACCTCCAGGTGTATGCACTTCCTTGTGCATCTGGCTAACATGGGTCCTGGGGAACCAAGCCTCGAACTGGGGTCCTTAGGCTTCACAGGCAAGCACTTAACCACTAAGCCATCTCTCCAGCCCCCTTTTTTTAATACTGAAAAAATTAACAGGTTATTATAATTTATCTTATTTAACAAGCTAGGAAGTTGGCAGCCATCAGTAGTTCCAGTGCAATTGGGACTTTGGGAATCTCATGGAGCTGTTAGTGTAGCGATCCTTGTAGGTAAAATACATGCGTACTTTTTTTGTTTGTTTGTTTGAGAGCGACAGACACAGAGAGAAAGACAGATAGAGGGAGAGAGAGAGAATGGGCGCGCCAGGGCTTCCAGCCTCTGCAAACAAACTCCAGACGCGTGTGCCCCCTTGTGCATCTGGCTAATGTGGGACCTGGGGAACCGAGCCTTGAACTGGGGTCCTTAGGCTTCACAGGCAAACGCTCAACCGCTAAGCCATCTCTCCAGCCCTACATGCATACTTTTGATAGCACGTGTGAAGGGATCTCTCTTAAATTGACCTCATTGGTTTCATAATCAGCAAACTGACCTGGCCCACTCAATATGGCTTTTATTCTTCCCAATGGTAGTGCATGTTCCTTTTTACAATAAATTTGTGACCATCAGAAGATATTAATTTGACATACATGGAATCAGGGCCTTCACAGCCACCATAGGTCCTCTCCTCTCTGTCAACTATGCTCTTATGAAATTCTATTTGGATTCCACAGGAACTTTGGTAGTTTCCTGTCTGTTTCATCCACAAGATATCTTCAGATTCCTGTTTTCAGTTTGAAAACGTATGGGTAGACATTTCTAGTACATCTAATAGCTTTTGTGCATAGTCAATCCTCAGCCATTGCAGTCGGCTGTGTCCCTGTGCACAGCCACAGCCCCTATTCAGGGCCACCCCTCCACCCCCAGCTGCCTACCCCAGTGAGTTCTGGGGCACTAGGAACTCTGTCCTTTTTTAATGAGAGAGGGAGAGGGAGAAAGAGAATTGGTGCGCCAGGGCCTCTAGCCCCTGTAATCAAACTCCAGATGCATGTGCCACTTTGTGCATCTGGCTTACCTGGGATCTGGGGAGTTGAACATGTGTTCTTAGACTTCACAGGCAAGCACCTTAACTGCTAAGCCATCTGTGGTGGTTTGATTCAGGTGTCCCCATAAACTTTGGTGTTCTGAATGCTAGGCTGTCAGCTGATGGAGATTTGGGGATTAATGCCTTCTGGAGGGAGTGTTTTGTTGGGGGTGAGCTTATGGGTGTTATAGCCAATGTCCCATTTCCAGTGTTTGGCACTCTCCTGTACCTGTTGTCCACCTGATTTGGGCCAGGGGGTGATGTCCACCCTCTGCTCATACCATCATTTTCCCTGCCATTGTGGAGCTTTCCCCTTGAGCCTGTAAGCCAAAATAAATCTCTTTTTTCCCACAAGCTGCTCTTGGTTGGGTAATTTCTACCAGCAATGCATACCTAACTACAACACCATCTCTCCAGCCCAAGAAATACTTTTTATAATGTTTTCATTTATTTATTTGAGAAAGAGACAGAAAGAGGCAGACAGGAAGAAAGTGAGTATGTGTGCACCAGGGCCTCCTGCCACTGCAAACAAACTCCAGACACATGCACTACTTTGTACATATGGCTTTATGTGGGACTGGGGAACTGAACCTAGGTCATTAGGCTTTACAGGCATGTGCCTCTAACAGCTGAGCCATCTCTCCATTCCAGAAACTTTTTTTAATCACTTTTTTAAAAAAATTTCTTTTTTGGTTATTTTGAGGTAGGGTCTCATTGTGGCCCAGGCTGACCTGGAATACACTATGTAGTCTCAGGCTGGCCTTGAACTCATGGCAATCCTCCTACCTCTGCCTTCCAAGTGCTGGGACTAAAAATGTGAGCCACTATGCCCAACTTGGAACACTTTTTTTTTTTCCAGGTTAAATAGATTCAGATTTATTCAGTTTTATTTATTCAGATTTATTTCAGTATTTTAGCCAAGCATGGTGGCTCAGATCTGAAATCATAGCACTCAGGAGACAGATGGAAAGATCACTCCAGATTTGAGGCCAACCTGGGTGACATGGTAATTGCAGGTCATCCAGGGCTACAGAGTGACAAAGAAAGAAACAAGGAAACAAACAGCTACACCCCACATTTTAACATATTTCATTATTCCAAAGCAGAGAAATAGTATTTCCCCAAAGATCTGGCCACCAAATAACTACCATCTTTTTACTCTGTGACAAGCTCCTGTGCTAGACTATCAGGAACTATAAAGAAAAATAGCTAAAATTCCAGTCCTTAACTGCCTAAGGATGAGGATGTGGAGGATGTAGGGCATGGTAAGAGGATAAACAAACAAACAATAAAGAGCATCAGGCGCTTGCCTGCAAAGCCAAGGGTGGAACACTTTTTTGAAACAAGATATTTTCAGGTAGCCCAGATTAGCCTTTAACTTGCTATTATTTGTGGAGGATAACTTGCTATTTGTGGAGGATGACCTTGAATTCCTGATCTTTCTGCTTCCACCTTCTAAGTGCTAGGATTAAGGTATATGTCTCCAAAGAAGACACCATCTTGTGCTGGCCTTTCTCCTTAACTGCTAAGCCATTTCTCCAGCCATATGTGCTGCCTTTTTTTTTTTTTTTTTTTTTTTTTTTTTTTTTTTATGAGGTAGGATCTCACTCTGGCTTAGGCTGACCTGGAATTCACTCTGTAGTCTCAAGGTGGCCTTGAGCTCACAGTGATCCTCCTACCTCTGCCTCCCAAGTGCTAGGATTAAAGGTGTGTGCCACCACACCCGGCTATGTGTTGCCCCAATGTTGCAACATTAGGCTCAATTAAAGCTTCTTGCCAGTTTTCTTTTTTAAAAAAAATACACACACACACACACACACACACACACACACACATTTTACATTGCCGAGGCCCTTGGTTTCCCACCAAGAATAGATGGTAAGACCCTATTGCTGAAGACTCCACATACATACTTGGGCTGCAAGGCCACTGAGAAACCCTGCTGGAGGTGAGCTGAAAACCGCCTCCATATAGACCAGCTGACAGAAAGCTGGAAAAAGCCACGCTGCATACAGTTCAATGGGGGAGAGAGAAATCAACAGTGAAGATACTCAACAGTGGCTACTAAAAACCTTGTATTTGGCCAGCCATGCCAAATGAGCCAATGGGTGAAATAGTGACACATCTGTTATGGGGGAAACCAACTGTTCTCTAATTGGACTGGAGGCCTGCTCCATGGGAGGGAATACATCCCTGAAACTGAAAACCCACAATAGGGGTAGTCATGAGCCCTAGGGGTGTAACATCTGCTGGTGTCTGGCTAAATGTATATATATATTATGCTCATCAAACTGCCCAGTAAGCACTTCTCTTAAAGTTCATACCCATATATTAATGCTACTATTCACTTGTGGATAGAGAAGCTTCTCTTTTCAGATGGCAGTGACTCTGGGATGACTCAGAAGGCGCCATGGCGCTGAAAAGTGACAGAGGAGTGTTCAGCACTGAAATATCTCAATCACACCTTCCAAGGCTCAGGGTCCATTGCAGAAGAGGTGGCGGAAACAATGTAAGAGCCAAAGGAAGGGTAGGACTCTTTACAACGTCCTCCTTCAGACACAAAATGGCCTGGATATCCATGACTTTGCAGTGCCTTACAGTACATAAGACCATCATAATAAGAAGAAAAGATCATGACATCAAAATAAAAGAGAGACTAATTGAAAGGGGGAGGGGATATGATGGAGATTGGAGTTTCAAAGGGGAAAGTAGGGGAGGGAGGGAATTACTTTGGGATATGTTTACAATTACGGAAGTTGTCAACAAAATAAATAAAATAGTATTTTATTTTTGTTTATTTTGAGAGGGGGGGCAGGCAGAGAGGGAGAATGGGCGTGCCAGGGCCTCCAGCCACTGCAATCAAACTACAGACGCATGCGTCACCTTGTGCATCTTCTTGCCAGTTTTCTTACCTACTTTCAGTAGACCGGTCTGAGCTGGTAACACAAAGACAGTGGTGGTAGTGGTGACAGTGGAGCAACAGCAGCAGAGCTACAGGGGCAGAGACCAGGGAAGCAGTGGCCTTAAGAGGCAAATGGTCTTATAGACACCCTGCTCCCAGGAGCTGTTGCTGGCTACTGTTAAGGGCTGGGATATCCTGAGCCCTAGGCTTTACACATGAGCTCTAACACCACTCCCTACACTTGATCTTAGCCAAAAGGCCGAGAAGAGATCTAACACCACTCCCTGTAGGACTACAGGGCCACGTACTCAAGGCTGCATGAGGGCTTAACATTAGAGAGTGCCATCAACCGCTTTGTCAGAAGCCAAGGGTTACAAAAATGGCCTCGGACCAGCAGTCTGCTAGGACACGGAGCTAAGAAGCCTATTGCCCTTCTCTCCCTCCCGTGGTGGGAAATGTGCCTGCTAAGATCATGCGGAGCCACAGAGAAGAGAGGTGTGAAAGGAGGGACGCCAGGATCCCCAGAAATTACGAATTCTGTGGATCGACTAGCCGGTTTTCTTTGTCCAAGTCAGTCCGGGTTGGACTTCTGTCACTGGCGACTGAAGAAGTCTTGCTACATGATGCAGAGCTAGGCCCTCTGAAACCCAGAGTCCTATCTAGTGCAGTCTCCGTCGTAGGCTCCCGACCCTTCCTCCCCACAGCAGCCCACAGTGCTCCGCGCCGGCCGCGCCTCCTCGGGCGGCCCCGCCCCTTTTAGCTGGTGGCTTAGCTGGGATTGGGCGCCTCGGCTTCCGTTTGTTCGGCGGCTGGAGTCGGGCGAGCCGTGGCCCTGGAGGGGTGAGTGGGCTCCAGTCGCCAGCGGCATGCTGGAGGCGGGTCCGGGGCCTGCGGGCACGGGAGCGCTGTCCGGGCAGGAGAGCAGCCCCGACGCCGAGTTGGAGAAGCTGCTTCCGTTCCTGGGGCCCGGCGCGCGGGCGGATCTGCAGGCCGCCGCGGTGCAGCACGTGCTGGCGCTGACGGGCGCGGGCCCGGGCCGCAAGCTGCTTGCCGGGCACGCGGCGCTGCTGCGGGCGCTGGCCGAACTGGCGGCAGCCCGGGCCCCAGCCCCCGCCCGTGACGCTGCCCGCGCGCTCGTGAACTTGGCTGCTGACCCCGGCCTGCACGAGCCGCTGCTGGCGGCCGACCCCGAGCTGCTTGCCCGCCTGCTGGGCCGCGCGTTGGACCCACAGTGTCCCTGGGCCGAAGAGGCAGCCGCCGCGCTGGCCAACCTCAGCCGCGAGCCGGCGCCGTGTGCCGCGCTGATGGCCGCCCTGACAACCGCAGAGCCCGGGCTGCTGGGTCTGGAACGCCTGGTACGAGCGCTGTGCATGCCCGGCTATAACGCAGGCACCCCTCTGCATTACCTGGGGCCGCTGCTCTCCAACCTCAGCCAGTTGGCAGGGGCGCGTGACTTTCTGATGGACCGGGACAGGTGAAGACCATGTGCCTGCGTGGGCGGGGAGAGGGGGTTGGACGTGAACCGGAACAGCATCGAGTGGTGCCTCGAACAGGTGCGTGGTCCAGCGGCTGCTGCCTCTTACCCAGTACTCAGACTCCTCCGTGCGCAGGGGCGGAGTGGTGGGAACGCTTCGGAATTGCTGCTTCGAGCACCGTGAGTGGTGAGGAGGGGCTTGGGCCATTGCTGGGTTAGGGATTAGACCCTGGGGTATGGACTAACCCCCTTCCTTGTCCACACCCCCAGGACACCATGAATGGTTGCTCGGTCCTCAGGTTGACATTCTCCCCTTCTTGTTACTGCCTTTGGCAGGGCCCGAGGAATTCTCTGAGGAAGAAATGGATCGTAAGTGGGTTGGGTAGAGAGGGAAGCAAGTGGGGAGAGGAGGGGAGAAGGAAGTGTCCACGTCTAGGGTCTCTTAAAGCCTTCCAAGAGGTATTTGGCACTCAGAGGGGAGACTCACCCAAGTAGCGCTGGGCCCAGGTAGCCCACACCAAGGCCAAGGCGCAGCCGTTCGTTCCCACACTCAATCCTAGGGCTACCTGTTGACCTGCAGTACCTGCCATCAGACAAGCAGCGGGAGCCTGATGCTAATATCCGGAAGATGCTCATCGAAGCTATCATGCTGGTGAGCCTGCTGTGATGCTACCGCCACACCACAATGCAACATGTGCCACCATGTTGGCATCTGAGTAACTCTTCCATCTTCCCAGCTGACAGCCACTGCACCTGGTCGTCAGCAGGTCCGAGAACAGGGTGCTTACTTGATCTTAAGAGAGCTACATAGCTGGGAACCAGAACCTGATGTGCAAGTGGCTTGTGAGAAGCTCATCCAGGTGAGTGCAGTGTTGGAGATGTGGGGAAGCTGTGCCCAGATCTAGTCAGTTGCTCACCTGCCTCCTCTGCTGGCAGGTGCTTATTGGGGATGAGCCAGAGCCTGGCATGGAAAACCTGCTGGAGGTGCAGGTGCCTGAAGATGTGGAACAACAGCTGAAGCAGCTGGATGAGAACGAACAGCAAGAGCTGGCTGGAGAGTCGGGAGGGGTGGGGTCCTACCCACCTGGGACCCCTTTGGCCTGAGCACTATCTCAGGCCCACCTTTGCCAGGCTTCCCACAGGGTTCTAGGGTGATTGCACAGTAAATGTTGAAAGGATTGAGGACACTTCCCAATCCTGTGCCTTTCTGCAACCAGCAGAAATGAAGGCTGATAACCACCTTTCATCCCAGCACTCAAGAGGCTGAGGTAGGAGGAATGTCATGAGTTTGAGATCTGGCTGGGGGCTACAAAGTTAGTTCCAGGACAGTCTGGCCTAGAGTGAGACACTACTTTAAAAAAAAAATAAATCTAAATAAATACAATTCTGAGCTGCACCTTTGAGCCAAAGCCTGCCAATTTACAGTGTCTCATTCCACACCTCTGAAGCTAGAGGACTCTTTTGCCATGTGTTCTCACACCATAGCTACGTGTTTGATTGGGTGACAAGTGTCTCCTTTGCCATGATGTCCTCCAACCTTCCATTAAAGCTGTGGTGTGGGGACTGATTTCCCCTTGCCAGAGCCTCAGCCCTCCCTATGTAGATAGCTACACCCTCAGTTCCATATAATACATGCTTTATCTACCCATGTCTACCCACCCTTAATTGACCAGGTAGTGCCCAGAAATTTTCCCAATGGTAAATGTGGGGCACAGAGTTGCTGCCTGCCATGGTGCACCAAAGCCCAAGGCTGGTCAAACACACTTCTTGCCTGGGGACTTCCAGGAACCTGAGGGCCAGTCCAGAGGTACTCTTCTTACAGATGTCCTGTCTCTTGTGACTAGGGCCAGAGGTGTTCTCCTTAGAGATATCCTACCACAGGGGGCTCCATAGTTGCTGCTGCTTTGGGTATACCCAGTCTGTGTATACCCAGTCTGTGTTTGAGGATACTGCAAGCTGGGAACCCTCCTGTTTCTCTGCAACAAAGCATAGTAAGAATCAGGTGGGGTGCCGAGGGACCACCTGGTGTCCATCCTGTCACCTGGGACTTGTGCCCCACCTGGCATAGTGCCAGGTATGGAGAACAGCATGTGCTCTGCAGGCAGCATCCAGCAGTGTGCAGCCATCTGTTGCAGTCCCAGGCAAGCATGTGGGCACAGCTGGAGCATTCCCCGGATCAGCTCCTACACTCTGCAGGAGAGTGCTCACAGCTGGGTCTCCAGTCACCCTAACCTTGGGCTCACACCACTGCCAGATATGCTGATAAGTAGAGGGTCCTACTTTTCAATGTGGTAAAGGTTTGAGCCTCCTGCCTATTGAAGGGAAGACAGGCATAAAAGCAATGTTTCCTGGGCTAGTGCTACACTCAATGGGGCCACTGCTTTTCAGTCAGTCCTGTGCCACTCTCAACTCAATTTTCCTAATGTGCCAGATCAGTCTAAGGTAAAATGAGCCTTTCTGTGCAGTCCTAGTCTCTGGCTACTCTCCAGGCCTGAGCTAGTACTTGGGAGGGACACAGAATGGTGGTGCTCACCTGGAGACAGCCCTGACTGGAAGATGGTACCATGGCACATCAGGTGCAGCATGCAGAGGAGTTGGTGTTCCTTGAAGGGCAGCTTCCCAGACACCATGGCATGGAGGATGATACCTCTGGGAACATGGCCTTCTCACAGGGTACTGCCCTGCCCATACCCACCCATGAGTTCTGCAGAGGGTGCCTGGGAGCACTCACAGGCAACTGTTGCAGTCCGGTTCGCATTGCTGGTAGAAATCACCTAACCAAGAACAGCTTCTGGGAAAAAGTTTTATTTTGGCTTACAGGCTCGAGGGGAAGCTTCACGATGGCAGGGGAAATCGATGGCATGAGCAGAAGGTGGACATCACCCCCTGGCCAACATAAGATGGACCACAGCAACAGGAGGGTGTGCCAAACACTGGCATGGGGAAACTGGCTATAAAGCCCATAAGCCCGCCCCAACAATACACTCCCTCCAGGAGGTGTTAATTCCCAAATATCCATCAGCTGGGAACCTAGTATTCAGAACACCTAAGTTTATGGGGGACACCTGAATCAAACCACCACATTCCGCCCCTGGCCCCCATAAACTGATATCCATACATGATGTAAAATACAATGAATTCAATCTGACTTTAAAAGTCCCCATAGTTTTTATCAATTCCAAGGATGTTCATATATCCCCATAGTCCAAGATCTTTTAACTGAGCCATAATACCAAAATATAACCTCAAAAAACCCAGAATGGCACAGAATAAACATTCACACTGCAATAGATGGCATTGGGCATAGCAAAGAAACAGTCAACCAATACAAGATTTAAAACAACCAGGGCAAACATCAAACTCTGTAGCTTCAAGTACAGCAACTCTAGCCAGTGACAAATCTTCAAGTCCGATAATTCTAACCAGCAACAAGTCTCTGGCATTCCAATTCCGCCCCTCCAGCTAGGCTACTCACAGTCCTGGAAAACTTCATCGGGGCCGGCAGCTCCTCGGCAGCCATCTCATGGTCCCGGCATCTCCACTGGGTCTCCACTGCAATCCACGGTTCATCTTCATGGCCCCATGGGGTCTCTATGCAGGCAACCAGCAAACCCGCTTCACACTGCCCATGGCCATTTCCAAAACACAAGACCGTGTTGCAAACTCAATGACCCTCTTTCCAGCATTTCTTATACTCCACAATACCAGGTAGGGTGCCAATTTGTTAATCCAGGGGGGAATAAAGCAGACTGAAGAACAGGACACTCCTTCAGCACTCAGGCCCTTTCAAAAGAATCATTCTTCTTGTTGCCCTAGCACAGGTCAGCTAGCCCCGTCTCAAAGGTTGTAATCTTTCAGTTGCAGCTGAACGGGCAACAGCTCACCCAAAGATTTTTCTTTCTGTGCCATATCCCTCTGCACACACCAGTTCATTTCTATGCAAAGCAACCCTGCACAACTTCTCAGGACATGGGCATAATGAGCAAGCTTCTCACACAAACTGCTAGCCCAGTCCAAGCAAAGCTCTTTCTCACCCTCATAAGCCAAACCTCACAGTCCATAGTTCTTACTGCCTTCAGGTCTTTCAGCTCTGACCAGAATAGTCCATCAAGCTGTACTTACAGCACTGCAAAGCATCTGTTAGGCCAAGGTTTCAAATCCTCCCATATTCCTCTTGAAAATTAGCTCCAAAAGGCCGAAGCCACATAGTCAGGTGTCTAGCAGCAATCCCATTCCTCGGTACCACTTTACTGTTGCAGTCCGGTCGCATTGCTGGTAGAAATCACCTAACCAAGAACAGCTTCTGGGAAAAAGAGTTTTATTTTGGCTTACAGGCTCGAGGGGAAGCTTCACGATGGCAGGGGAAATCGATGGCATGAGCAGAAGGTGGACATCACCCCCTGGCCAACATAAGATGGACCACAGCAACAGGAGGGTGTGCCAAACACTGGCATGGGGAAACTGGCTATAAAGCCCATAAGGCTGCCCCCAACAATACACTCCCTCCAGGAGGTGTTAATTCCCAAATATCCATCAGCTGGGAACCTAGTATTCAGAACACCTAAGTTTATGGGGGACACCTGAATCAAACCACCACAGCAACATAGGTCAGCCTCACCATTATACTTTCTGTTATAAGGATCTTAGGCCTCATAGGCCACAGAATGGCAGAAGGTGCTCAGCAGTGAGTTCTTTAGCCCCATGCAGTTGGCAAAGCCAAAATCTGCAGAGCATGCAAGCAGGGAAGGGTAGGGAGAGTGTGCTCAAGAGGATAGTGGTCTGTTGGAATGGTAAGGGATTGGAGCTTGGAGAGAATGAGTGAGCAAGGGGTCTGCATGAGTTTAGCATGGTGGGTTTGGGCTGAGGTGAAAGCAAGGTATGGTAGGAGACCTGGAGGTCAGGGTTAGGTCAGAGTTGAGGGTAGGATCCTGCCAGGGATAGGCAGGAGTTGGGAGGCTGGTCCAGAAGTAGTCTGCACCGAGAGTGGGGCCTGGGCTCACCTGTCAGCTTTAGGAAGCTGTTGCGGTCTGGTTTACATTGCTGGTAGAAATCACCCAACCAGTAGCAGCTTCTGGGAAAAAGAGATTTATTTTGGCTTACAGTCTCAAGGGGGAGCTCCACGATGGCAGGGGAAAGTGATGGCATGAGCAGAGGGTGGACATCACCCCCTGGCCAACATAAAGTAGACAATAGCAACAGGAGAGTGTGCCAAACACTGGCATAGGGAAACTGGCTATAACACCCATAAGCCCACCCCCAACAATACACCCCTCCAGGAGGCATTAATTCCCAAATATCCAACAGCTGGGAACCTAGCCTTCCAAACACCTATGTTTATGAGGGACACCAGAATCAAACCACCACAGAAGCCTTGGTCATCCAGGGGGACAGTCTTACATTTCAGGTCCCTGTGGGAGAAGGGAAGGTGGGCTGAGGCTGGGCTCAAGCTTGAGGGTTAGCAGGTAGGCAGGCCAGGTGGCACTGGTACACAATGCTGACATTGTAGTGATGGGCTCATGCGCTGACCAGCTACCAGAACAACCTTTGCCTCCTCCAGGCCTGGACAGCAGCGGAGATTTGACACTGCATTAATGTGCTCCAGTAGGTCACCTCTGGCTGCCAACTCTAGCACCAGGTAGGAGGGCTGGCTGTTCTGATAGGTCTCAGGTCTCGCATAGCTGCACCTGCCAGGACAACCCCTCACTTATCACCCTGAAGAAGGTTTAGGCCAAGAGTGTGCAAGTTGGGTGTGGTGGCGCACGCCTTTAATCCCAGCACTCAGGAGGCAGAGGTAGGAGGATCACTGTGAGTTCTGGACCACCCTAAGACTACATAGTGAATTCCAGGTCAGCCTGGACTAGAGTGAGACCCTACTTCGAAAAACAAACAAAATCCTTTAAGAAAAAGGGCTGGTTAATATTTATACCTTTATATTAACGCTACTCTCACTTTGGGTAAAGAATCTTCTCTTTTCAGATGGTAGTGACCTTGGGATGACTCAGAAGGTATCATAGTGCTGGAAACAAGTGACTGGAATACTGAGTAACATCTTGATCACGTCTTCCAAGGCTCAGGGTCTAATGCGGAAGAGGTGGCGGAAAAATGTAAGAGCCAAAGGAAGGGTAGGACTCCTTACAACATGCTCCTCCAGGCACAAAATGGCCTGCATATCCATGACCTCACTGTGCCTGACACTTCCTACACAAGACCATCATAAGAGGAGGAAAAGATCATGACATTAAAAATAAGAGAGACTGATTGAGATGGGGAGGGGATATGATGGAGAATGGAATTTCAAAGGGGAAAGTGGGGACGGGGGGGAGGGTATTACCATGGGATATTTTTTATAATCATGGAAAAGGTTAATAAAAATTGAGGGAAAAAAAGGGGCTGGAAAGATGGCTTAGTGGTTAAGCGCTTGCCTGTGAAGCCTTAGGACCCCAGCTCAAGGCTCGATTCCCCAGATCCCATGTTAGCCAGATGCACAAGGGGGTGCACAGGTCTGGAGTTCCTTTGCAGTGGATGACAGCCCTGGCGTGCCCATCCTCTCCCTCTCTCCCTCTTCCTCTCCCTCTCTCCCTCTTCCTCTCCCTCTCTCTCTCTCTCTCTCTGCCTCTTTCTCTCTGTGTCACTCTCAAATAAAAATGAACAACAACAAAAAAAAAAAAAAAGAAGAAAGAAAGAAAAAAGAACATGCTGGATCCTGGTTGCAGCACGAGGTTGTCTTTGAGCCCGAGGACCCATGGGAGGTTCTGGGTAGGGAAGGGGGACAAGTAGGCAGTAGGTATGGTAAGGACTATCCTTGTGGGATGGGGAAAGTGGGACCAGCCTGCTGTGTTCAGGTGCTTGTAGGTGGCATTGACTGAGGAGATTTCACAGGGCAGGAACTTTCTGGAGAATTCTGCTGGGGCCTCAGTCACTGATACAATCTTGATGGCCACCTGAGAGAGTTGGGGAGTAATCGCTATGTAGGCTACAGCCCCCTCAGGTTGTGACAGAACAGAGCCACTGTCCTTCATAACACGTTGCTGAACTTGGGGGACTGGCTGGGGGAGCACTCTTTAGGGGGCAGTGCTGGCCTCCTTTTTCTCTTATCCAGGACACTTTATGTTTGAGGGGTTTGGGAACAGAGAACTTTGAAGAAGCAGCAGAACCTGGGAGGGAGCCTGTATGGAGGGAGCTGGGGCAGCTAGGACAGAGCCTGCTGAGACTAGGCTGGCATCACCCCAAGAAGCCTATTGGGAAGGCAGCATGCCTGCCTCACGGTGGTCAGTGATTGGAGTTGTGTTTCTTGCATTAGTGTGTGGCACAGGCCAGATAGGCCTTGGAAAAAGCTCCGAGCCAATTTTCTTGGAGGAGAGCAGATAGCCATTGTCCATGCACTCTTCAACTTGATCCATGAAGACCCTCTGATCCAACCTGTACCTGTTGCTGCTGCCCTTCATGGAGTGCCAGACCCCACAGGCTGGGTTTTGTCAGTCTAACTCACCAACAGCCTATTGGGGTGGGGATAGGGATACAGCTGAAGCCTGTCTTGTGTCAGAGGGCAGGAGCTGGGGAAACAGAGTCAGGCCTGTACCCACCCTAGGGTCAGCAGTCAAGTTTCTGAAGACTTAATGGATGTGGAGCTGAGTGTGTTGGGAGATTCCGGTGGGAGGCTAACAGCTCTGGATTGATTAAGAAAGACCCCAGGGAACTGGGCGTATGTTCTGGAATGGAAGATTCTAAAGCTGCATTTGTATTGTGGCCTGAAAAAAGGTATCCTGAGGGCTAGTGAGGATGGATTAGTATTTAAGGCACTTGCTGCAAAGCCTAAGGACTCAGATTCAATTCCCCAGTACCTGTGTATGCCAGATGCACAAGGGGGTGCATGTATTTGTAGTTCCTTTGCAGTGGCTGAAGGCCTTCACATGCCCATTCCCCCCCCCCTCCCTCCCTCCCTCCCTCCCTCTCTCTCTCTCTCAAATAAAATATATATGTGTGTGTTTGTGTCCTGGGCTGGAGAAATAATGTAAGAGGTTAAGACACTTGCCTGCAAAGCCAAAGGATCTAGGTTTGATTCCTCAACTCCTCAGGACCCATGTAAGCCAGATGCATAAGGGGGTGCCTGCATCTGAAGTTCAGTTAAAGTGACTGGAGGCCTTAGTGCTCCCATTTTCTCTCTGTCTCTCTCGCAAGTAAATAAATAAAATACTTAAAAGGGGGGGCCTGGGGAAATGGCTTAGTGGATAAAGCGTTTGTCTGAGAAGCCTAAGGACTCCAGTTCGATCTCCCAGGACTCATGTAAGCCAGATGCACAAGGGGGCACATGCGTCTGGAGATAGTTTGCAGTGGCTAGAAGCCCTGGCATGCACATTCTCTCTTTCTCTCTGCCTCTCCCCCACCCTTCTCTCAAATAAATAAGTAAAATAAAGGCATGAGCAACCATTCCTGTCTTAAAGTGTCCTGAGCCAGGTGATGGTACACACTTTTAATCCCAGAGCCCAGGAGAGGGGGATCCCCAGGAAGGGGATCACTGAATTTGAGGCCAACCTGGGACCACAGTGAGTTCCAGGTCAGCCTGGGCTAGAGTGAGACCCTAACTTGAGAAAAATAAAAAAAAAAAAAAACCCACACATGCAAAAAGGTGTCCTGGGCTAGGGAGATTGCTCAACAATTAAAGGCACTTAGTTGCAAAGCCTGCCATCCTGAGTTCAATTCCCCAGTAACAATGTAAAGCCAGATGTACAATATGGTACATATATCTGGAGTTCATTTGCAAGAGGCCCTGGCATGTTCCCCCTCTGTCTCTCTCCTCCAAAATGAATAAATTGCTTCTCAGCCTTCTGGATAAAATCAAATGTAGTATATGTAGTTATCAGTTTAATATCTGTTATGTCTATCCAGATGAATAAAATATTTTTTAAAAGAGAGAGGGGGTGCTGGATAGATGGCTTAGCAATTAAGGCTCTTGCCTGCCAAGCCTAAGGACCCATGTTCTACTCTTCAGATCCCACATAAGCCAGATGCACAAGATGATGCAAGTGTACAAGGTTGTACATGCACACAAGATGGCACATGTGTCTGGAGTTAGATTGCAGTGGCTGGAAGCCCTGGCATGCCAATTCTCTCTTGCTTGCTCTCTCTTACTCTCTAAAAACATAAAAAATAAAAAAGATATCCTTGGGCTAGAGAGCTGGCTTAGCAGTTAAGGTGTTTGCCTGCAAAGTCAAAGGATCCCATTTCAATTTTCTAGGACCCATGTAAGCCAGAAGCGCAAGGAGATGCATGCACCTGGAGTTTGTTTACAGTGGCTAGATACCCTGATGTGCCCAACTCTCTGCCTCTTTCTCTCAAATAAATAAATAATATTTATTTTTTTAAAAGGTGTCCTTTGGGGCTGGTTTAGAGGTTAAGGTGCTTACCTGCAAAGCCAAAGGATCCAAAGGATTTAATTCCCAGTACCCATGTAAGCCAGATGCACAAGGTAGCTCATGCGTCTGGAGTTCATCTGCAGTGGCTAAAGGCCCTGGCATGCCCATTCTAAAACGACTTTCTTGTCGGGTGTGGTGGCGCACACCTTTAATCCCAGCATTTGGGAGGCAGAGGTAGGAGGATTGCTGTGAGTCCAAGGCCACCCGGAGACTCCATAGTGAATCAGGTCAGCCTGGGCTACAGTGAGACCCTACCTTGAAAGACCAAAATAAATAAATAAATAAATAAATAAATAAATAAAATAACTTTCTTTTATCTTAAAAAAAAAAAGGTGTCCTTTCAAGACCTGTCATTTCTGGGACATCATCTTGGGTTAGCCTTGTCCTATGTGATACTTTCTTGGGGGTGGATCAGTGAGAACCTTCACCAGGGGCTAGTGCCAGGGTGAGGCTTATCTGAGAGAAAGAGGCAGATACAGAATGGGTGTGCTAAGGCCGCCAGCCACTGCAAACAACTCTAGACACATATGCCACCTTGTGCATCTGGTTTATGTGGGTAACTGGGGAATCAAACCTGGGTCCTTAGGTTTTGCAGGCAAGCGCCTTAGCCAGTAAGTCATAACTCCAGCCCTAAAAAAGGCCTTTAAGGCCTAAGGACATAAGGAAGATGCAAGGGAGATAAAATATGTACCAGCTACTGTATGAAATGCGCCCCTCATTCTCTGAGGGGGCATCACAGCCACTGCCACCTGTATCAGAAGGACAAGGCTGGGAGACCTATTCTGATCTTCCACTTGAGCCTGAGCTTCTCCTCAGGCTGGGCCTGATGCAGGAAGCTTCTCACCGGGGGCTCTGCAGGCTTGGCAGGCCACCTAGGTCTAGGAGCTGGGAACATCTCCCTGGTTCAGGCCTCCAGAGTTCTGTGAGCACTGTTACCACCAGCAGTAACAGCTGACTTAGATTGGGCACCTGCCATGTGATAGGTGCCATTTGCTGTTCTAGGCAGTCATTTAGTTACAGCTCCTACCTGTCCTACTTTTGTCCATTCCCTGAACACAGATGTGTGAAAGGTAGTTCATATCTAGGATCATAAATATAAACACAGTGGAGCAACATGTTTTGTAGGTGATGAATTTGAGTTCCACTGGTGGCAGAGCCCAGGCCCAAGTGTGAGGTCTTTGCTGTCAGCTGGAAGGACCAGCACAGTGGGGCAAAGGCAGCTGTCTTGAGAGCATTATCCATAAGGGCCTAAGACATGGTAGAGGTACAGTGAGTCTGGGGTCCTCCTAACGAAATCTATGGGTAGAAGTGGCCTTTCTGTGCATTGAGATTGGATTGATATAGGCAGGCCTGAGCTCGTCAGACACGTTTCCTCATTTCTACTGGCCTATGAACTTAAAAAAATTTTTTTGTTTATTTTTATTTATTTATTTGAGAGCAACAGACAGAGAGAGAAAGAGGCAGATATATATAGAGAGCGAATGGGCACGCCAGGGCCTCCAGCCACTGCAAACGAACTTCAGATGTGTGCACCCCCTTGTGCATCTGGCTAACATGGGTCCTGGGGAACCAAGCCTCGAACCAGAGTTCTTAGGCTTCACAGGCAAGCACTTAGCCACTAAGCCATATCTCCAGCCCCCTCCCTTTTTTAAAAAAATACTACCTTGCTCAGCTAGTGTCCTTGTCTGGCAAAGACAAAGACTATGGACAGCAGGCTGGGGATACAATTTAGTGGATAAGAGCTCTGTGTAAGTAAGCATGAAGACCTGAGTTTGATCTCCAGCACCCATGTAAAAAGCTAGGCAAGGGCCAGGCGTGGTGGCGCTTGCCTTTAATCCTAGCACTCCTGAGAGGCAGAGATAGGAGGATCACTGAGAGTTTGAGGCCACCCTGAGACTACATAGTGAATGGTCTGCCTGAGCTAAAGTGAGACCCTACCTCAAAAAATTGAAAAAAAAAAAAGTTAGGCAAAGAGTTCATGCCTTTAACCCTAGGGCTAAGGTGGGAGGGGAGACTGGAGGCTCCTTGGACAGGCAGTCTAGTTAAAAAGCGGAAGTTTAGGTCCAGTAAGACTCTGACTCAGAGAAACAAAGTGGGAGAATCAAGGTTTTTATTTTTTATTTTTTTCCAAGGTAGGGTCTTGCTCTAGCTCAGGCTGACCTGGAATTCACTATGTAGTCTCAGGGTGGCCTTGAACTCCTGGCAATCCTCCTATTTCTGCCTCCCAAGTGTTGTGATTAAATGCATGTGCCACCATGTCTGGCTCAGGTTTTTGTTTTGTTTTTTTAAGGTATGGTCTTGTTTTAGCCCAGGCTGATCTGGAATTCACTATGAGGTTTCAGTGTGGCTTTGAACTCTTAATGATCCTCCTGCTTCTGCCTCCCAAGTGCTGGGATTAAAGGTATGTACCACTACCACCTAGCTAAAGTTTTGTTGTTGTTGTTGTTTTGTTTTTAATTAAAAGAATATAAAGGGGGCTGGAGAGATGGCTTAGCAGTTAAGGCATATGCCTGCAAAGCCTAAGGACCCAGGTTCGATTCTCCAGGTCCCACATAAGCCAGATGAACAAGGTGGCATATGTGTCTGGAGTTTGTTTGCAGTGGCTAGAGGCCCTGGCGCACCCATTCTCACTCTCTGTATCTCTCTCTGTCTCTTTTTCTCAAATAAATAAATAGATAAATAAAATGTTTTTAAAAAAAGAATATAAAAAATACAGCCACGTGTGGTAGCACACACTTTTAATCCCAGCACTTGGGAGACAGATAGGAGGATCCTTATGAGCTCAAGGCCAGCCTGAGACTACATAGTGAATTTCAGGTCAGCCTGGGCTAGAGTGAGAACCTACACAAACACAAACAAAACAAAAATACAGACACAATAACTGGCCTGGGGCTGACCTGGGGGGTTAGGAAGAGAGAGACTGTTCCCAGGTATTGAATGCAAGCTTGCTACCTAGGTGTTAGAAGGGCTGAGGTGGCATGAGTGGCCTGGTGAAGGTGGTCAAAGGTCAGTGCTTACAATGACCTGCCTGCTCTACATCAGAAGAGCAAAAGGGCAAATTATGTGACTTTTGCCAGGCCTGGAAGCGCCACTGGAAAGTTGTTGAGTCCGGGAGCCGAAGCCTCCTAGCTGAGTCCCTTTCACCTTCTTGGTTCTTATCTTAAACCAGGAACTAAGCTGGGTATAACAGAACCAGATACACAATAATCCTTTTAGCTGGGCATAGTGGTGCATGCCTTTAATCCCAGCATTTGGGAGGCAGAGGTAGGAGAATTGAGTTTGAGGCCAGCCTGGAAGTACAGAGTGAGTTCCAGATCAGCCTGGGCCAGAGTGAGACTCTACCTCAAATCTTTTGCAAAATCTTTGATTTTCCTCCTCCTCCTCTTCATTTACACTCTTAGTGGCCCATCAACTTCACGGAGCTTCACTGAGCACCAACATGTGTTGGGCCTCATGCTTAATGGTAACAGTAACATGAAGTTGCAACTCATGCTGGGCAGCTCTTGTGCTTGAACAGGGAAGTGATGACTGCTTAGCTGGGGAGGAACACAGGACCAAGGAGACATGTCGGGCAGTGGCCATGGCCGTGATACTGCAGGGCTTCAGGCTGGATAGTGAGCTGTCCAGGTGTAAGCTTGGAGAAGGCTTCCTGCCCTGGCAGCTCCTGTAGTTAGACCCTCCTACTTGCTGGCACCTTGCAGCCAGTCTTCTCTGTGCAAAGGACCTCACTCTTTCCTCCATTGGTATTCTGTCCCTCTCTCTTGGGCTCTGTTTTCACAACAGAAACACGCTCAGGTCCCTGTCATTGTGGAAATAGACTGTCCTGTTTCAGTGTCTGGAACCCTCCTCTGCCCACTGACCTCCCAGACCTCATCTTACTGCAGCTTGACTTCCACTTTTAAGGATATTGTCAATGCTACTTGACTGCTTCCTTTTTCTGATGGGGTCTTTCACTTCTTGTGCTTTCAAAACAATGCCTACTCCTTTCTCCTGACCTCTGCACACAGGCAAGTGATTTCAGGCCCTGGTTCTTTGCAAGCACCCAGTCTCCCCACCTTTACTTTCTCTGCAGCAAAGTTGCAAATCCTCCCAAGAAATCCTTCTTGTATCTTCTATAATGCCTTACTAAATATATAAAAATCACTTGCCATTCTTCATGGAAATAGAAAAAACAATCCAAAAATTCATTTGGAATCAAAAAAACCTCAAATATCTAAAATAATACTGAGCAACAAAAATAAGGCTGGTGGTATCACCATACCTGATTTTAACCTATACTACAGAGCCACTGTAACAAAAACAGTGTGGTACTGGCACAAAAACAGACATGTAGATCAGTGGAACAGAATAGAGGACCCAGATGTAAGCCCAAGTAGCTATAGCCACCTGATATTCGATAAAAATGCCAAAAACACTCATTGGAGAAAAGACAGCCTCTTCAGCAAATGATGTTGGGAAAACTGGATATATATCTGCAGAAGGATGAAAATAGATTCTTCCCTCTCACCATGCACAAGAATTAAGTCCAAATGGATTAAAGACCTTAACATCAGACCGGAAACTCTGAAACTGCTAGAGGAAAAAGTAGGGGAAACCCTTCAACATATTGGTCTTGGCAAAGACTTTCTGAATACAACCCCAATTGCTCAGGCAATAAAACCACAGATTAATCCCTGGGACCTCATGAAATTACAAAGATTTTGCACTGCAAAGGACACAGTGAAAAAAGCAAAAAGGCAACCTACAGAATGGGAAAAAAATCTTCGCCAGCTATATATCAGATAGAGGATTAATATCTAGGATATACAAAGAACTCAAAAAGTTAAATAATAAGGCATCAAACAAGCCAATCAAAAAATGGGCTATGGAGCTAAATAGAGCATTCTCAAAGGAAGAAATACGAATGGCATATAAGCATCTAAAAAAATGTTCTACATCACTAGTCATCAGGGAAATGTAGATTAAAACTACATTGAGATTCCATCTCACTCCTGTCAGATTGGCCACCATCATGAAAAGAAATGATCATAAATGTTGGTGGGGATGTGGAAAAAGAGGAACCCTTCTACACTGCTGGTGGGAATGCAATCTGGTCCAGCCATTGTGGAAATCAGTGTGGACGTTCCTAAAACAGCTCAAGACTGATCTACCATATGACCCAGCAATAGCACTCCTAGGCATATATCCGAAGGAATCATCTCATTTCCTTAGAAGTATGTGCTCAACCATGTTTATTGTTGCTCAATTTATTTTTTAAAATTTTTATTAGCATTTTCCATGATTATAAAAAAAATCCCATGTTAATTCCCCCCCACACTTTCTCCTTTGAAATTCCATTCTCCATCATATTACCTCCCCATCACAATCATTGTACTTACATATATAGAATATCAACTTATTTAGTACCCTCCTCCCTTCCTTTCTCTTCCCTTTATGTCTCCTTTTTAACTTACTGGCCTCTGCTACTAAGTATTTTCCTTCTCACGCAGAAGCCCAGTCATCTGTATGCTGCTCAATTTATAATAGCTGGGAAATGGAACCAGCCTAGATGTCTGTCAACTGATGAGTGGATAATGAAGATGTGGCACATTTATACAATGGAGTTCTACTCAGCGGTAAAGAAAAATGAAGTTATGAAATTTGCAGAAAAATGGATGGACCTGGAAAGGATTGTACTAAATGAGGTAACCCAGGCCCAGAAAGCCAAGCGCCACATGTTCTCTCTCATATGTGGATCCTAGCTACAGATGATTGGGCTTCTGCGTGAGAAGGAAAATACTTTGTAGCAGAGGCCAGTAAGTTAAAAAGGAGACATAAGGGAAGAGAAAGGAAGGGAGGAGGGTACTTAATAGGTTGATATTGTATAAATGTAAGTACAATGATTGAGATGGGGAGGTAATATGATGGAGAATGGAATTTCAAAGGGGGAAGTGTGGGGGGGAGGGAGGGAATTACCATGGGATTTTTTTTATAATCATGGAAAATGTTAATAAAAATTAAGGAGGGTACTTAATAGGTTGATATTGTATATATGTAAGTACAATGATTGTGATGGGGAGGTAATATGATGGAGAATGGAATTTCAAAGGAGAAAGTGTGGGGGGAGGGAGAGAATTAACATGGGATTTTTTTTATAATCATGGAAAATGCTAATAAAAATTTAAAAAAAAATCACTTGCATGTTTATTGGCCTGACCTGATCACCTTGATTTCCACGGCACCTCTGAAGGGCATGCACATGTATACCTGTCTGCTAGGTGGTTCCCAACCTAGGGTCTTTGGATATCTGGGTGTTTACAGTGGGATGGTATAGTACCTGACAATGCCAGGTGTGCGTCCCGGACAACTGCACCTGGCGGGTGTACCTGAACAAGTAAGTGTCTGCACTGGAACCGATTTGCTTGGTGCATCTGTGGGCTCGCAGGCTGACTCGCCGCCGCACGTGGGGGCGGTGCGCTAACGCTGAAAACCTCCAGGGTGGGCATGTTGGACGCAGCCCCCAGGCAGCCAGGTGCGAACGCGCCCCGGGACAGCGCCTGCGCAGTGCCTTGCGCTCCGGCGGCGATCCGGCCTGCCCCTCCGGGGTGGAGGGCCCTGGGCGGGGCACGCCGGCCGCGGCGGCGGCGGGGCGGGGCTGGCGTGAAGGACGGGCCCCCGACCAGTGAGCGTGGAGCTCGCGCGGGGCGGGGCCAGCCGCCGCGCGCCGGGCCGTGGTTGGCCAGAGGGCCACAGGCCTAGGCCGAAGCTCCGCCCGCCCTGGGCCGCCGGGAGCCGGGAGGGCGGCGCCGGGCTGAGGCGGCGGGGGCTGCTCAGGTAAGCCGCGGGTGGAGTAGCGCGTTTGGGGTGGGGCCCAAGCGGCCCGCGGGGCTTCTGGGCTGGACGGCCTGGGGGCTGCCTGGTCTGCGGGCGGCGCGGGAGTAGAGTTGGGGGCCCTCTCCAAGGTCAGCGATCCTCGGGGCGCTCCTCCCCAGGCTCTGGTGCTCCCGGGGGGTCCGTGGGAAGAGAGACCCGAGAGCTTGCGATTCAGGACCTCTTCGTGTGGCCCGGGTCCCTGTCTCTGCCTCCTGGGGAGACCCGTGTCCCGGCTTCTTCCGGGTCCTCGGGGCCCCGAGATCCTGTCCCTCTGGGATCCTGGTCCTTCAGCCTTGTGCGGCCGGTAGGAGTCTGGGCGAGGTTCGTGTCCGGGCTCCACGGCAGGGCCACGGTGCTTCTCTGTGTAGCTGAGCTTAAACCCTGAGACTTCCAAAGCTTGGGTGCACAGCGGCCACTAGTCTTTCCTTGCTGTCTTTTCGATTAAACAGGCAGTCACGAGGATTGCTGGTCCTAGGCCAAGGGCTTTAGGAAGTCCAACTCTAGCTAGGTGAGAGCTAGGGCTGAGCCAGGCGGGCCCTCTGGATTTGGGTTCCCGTTTTCCTGCAGCGTCAGTGCGGCTGCAGTGCGGGTCTCTGCTCTACACACTTTGCAGGGCTCAGGGTGGGGACTGGATGGAGCCATAAACTAATGTGCATTGAGGGGTGCTGGGGAGGAGCCGAGGGGCTGGCGTGTGCAGTGGCCTGAGGATGTGAGCTGGAGCAGCTGTTGGGACAGAGGCTAGCTTTGAGGAGCTAGCCTGGGAGGTGGGGACCACTTTGGAAGTGGAGACTTGGGGAGGGAGATGGAGAAACAAGGGCTGTGGTGCTGATTTTTGACCTACGTAACTACTGAAATGCAGGAAAGAGGCAGGTGGGGGCAGGACCCATGAGAAGGCAGGGATGAAGATGATGGGTTGAGTCTTAGTGCTGTTGGGCTTGAATGGCCGTGGTCTCTGTATGGAGACCCTCAGTAGACATGGGGTCCTGGGAGAGATGAGAAGCTGTGCAACTCACTATTTGTGGGACATTTCCTTCTTTCTTTTTGGGGGGTGGGGGGTCGAGGTAGACCTTCACTCTAATCCAGGCTGAGCTGGAATTCACTATGTAGTCTCAGGGTGACCTCGAACTCATTGGTGATCCTCCTACCTCTGCCTCCTGAGTGCTGGGATTAAAGACATGCGCCACCATGCCCAGCTGACGTTTCTTTCTTTTTAAATATTTTCATTTATTTACAAGCAGAGAGAGAAGGGGGAAAGATGGGGAGCATGCCAGGACCTCCAGCCACTCCAAACGAACTCCAGGTGCACGTGCCACTTTGTGCATCTGGCTTTACGTGATAATTGAACCTGGGTTTTGGGCTTTACAGGCAAGTGTCTTAAGCACTTAACCATCTCTCCAGCCCTCTTCTTTTTAACTTATTTTATTTTGTGTGTGTGCATGTGTATTTGCCAGTACTTCCAGCTTTTATGTGGCTCTGGGGTTGTATTGTGTGGCAGGCACTTTATGGGATAGTCCTTGGTGATATGTCTAGGATGTGGTTGGCTGTGACAGCTTCTGCACTCTGCAGGCCTGGAAATACTGCTGTCCACAGGGGCCTAGCTGCTGGGCCTCAGGCTGCATGGTCCATGTGAGAAACACCTTTGGTCTATGAAGTCAGAGTGGAATGATCTGAGGTTGAGCCCTTTGTTCACTTGAAATTAATGTCCAGGCCACCAGCTTCTTCAGATCTGCATTTTACCACACTTCCTCCTCTCCCAGAGTTGACTGCTGAGGGACCAGAGGTAGAGCCTGTGGGACATGTGCCTGCTCGAGTTGACAGTCATATGTGCGTGGAGAAGCAGGCGTCTGTGCTAAGGCTCTTTCCTAGAGGGCCAGACGAGAGGGGCAGTTGCTACTATTTGATCAGCAGTTAAGCCTCCTAATGTCTTGTCTTTGAGCTGAGTTTGGAGCCAAAGACATCGTCTACCTGTGCCAGGGCACACAGGGGAGAACACACCACAGCATCCTTGTGGCTCTTGAGCGCTCCTGGCCAGTACTGTATATACTGGCTGCTGAACACCATGCAAATTGGTGTTTCTTCACTGACTTGGAGGGGTCACCACCTTATTTCAGTGATTGACATGTAAGCCAAGTGTTGAGAAATCAGCAGAGAATTCCTGACTGTGTTGTCCTGGGACACCAGCCCAGGTTCTTGCTGGCAACTCTAGAAGTTGACTGTCTAGGTAGGGCCGCCTGTGAATGCATGTGCCTAACCCCCTAGTCTGGCTTATCTTTATTGCCATTGGCTGTGGTATATTATGGTATGTGTGAGGCTGAGAGCCTGTTGGGCATTTTTTGAATGTGTAGCCAAGAGGATGCAGCTTTTTCATTCATGCAAATGTGTGTGCTAAGAGCTGGATGTGGTGGTATGTGGCTGTAATTCTGCTACTGGGTGATAGAGGCAGGAGGATGGTGAGTTTGAGGATATTTGGGCTTCATAGTGACACCTTGTTGAATGAGGGAGGGGAGGGAGACTGACAGATGGACCTATGTAGGCAAGAAAGACTTCATCAACTATCTACCCTTCACCTCTCACATAGCATTTTACATGTTTTTCGGATTTTACCTCGAAGTTGATTGGCACCTGTTTTTTTTCCCCCCTCTCTCCCTCCCTCCCTTTCTTTTTTTTTTTAATTTTTATTTATTTGAGAATGAAAGAGAGAGAGAATGTGTGCCCCAAGGCCTCCAGATACATATGCCACCTTATGCATCTGGCTTCTGTGGATACGGGGGAATTGAGCCTCTAACTGGGGTCCTTAGGCTTCACAGGCAAGCACTTAACTGCTAAGCCATCTCTCCAGCCACCTCCTTTTCTTTCTGGAAAGCCCAACAGACTGTCCTTGTTTTATTTTATTTATTTTTAACATTTTATTTTTATTTATGTATTTATTTGACAGAGGAAGAGGGAGAGGGAAAGAATGGGTGGGCCAGGTCCTCCAGCCACTGCAAATGAACTTCAGACACGTGTGCCATCTTGTGTGCATGCGTGACCTTGCACACTTGTGTCACTTTGTGTGTCTGGCTTATGTGGGGCCTGGAGAGTCGAACATGGGTCCTTAGGCTATGCAGGCAAGCACCTTAACTGCTAAGCCATCTCCCTAGCTCTTTTTCTCTTTTTCTTTCCCTCCCTCCCTCCCTCCCTCCCTCCCTCCCTTCCTTCCTTCCTTTTTTTGTTTTTGTTTTTCGAGGTTTTGCTCTAGCTCAGGCTGATCTGGGATTCACTATGTAGTCTCAGGGTGGCCTTGAAGTCTCAGCAATCCTATCTCTGCCTCCCAAGTGCTGGTACTAAATGCATGTGCCACCACACCTGGCTTTGTTTTTCTTCCTAATGTTCATGTACATAAATGTCTGGGCGCTAGTGAGACAGGCAACTGTGGATTATGTGGGATTAAAGGTGTGCGCCACCACACCTGGCAGATTATGTAGAAAAGGGCTTGACTCTTCAGTCCCCTGTTGGCTACTCCCCAGACTATGCCATTGGTACCAGCACCCAAGACAGTCCTTGTCCTCATCACAACAGGGCTTGCTGTTGCCTGGCTTTACTCCCAGTCAGAGCCCGTGACTAGAGGTGTTGGTCATCAGCACTTGCTGAGGACTGTGCAGAAAGCACTTGCAAGGGTGTCCTGCCCTTGACTGTCGCAGTCAGCTCTGGAAAGACAACAGGGCGTCTTTGCTTGTCCTAATGGGTGGTCAGCACAGACCCTTTCTGCTCTGTTGGACATGTCTCTTTTCAGAATGCTTGTGTGTCTTTTGTCAGTTTTCTTATTTGTGTATTCCTTTGCACATCAATATTATGCAAATTAGTCTATTTTCTCTGTGTGTGTGACACACACAGTTTTGAGAGAGGGTCTCTAGCCTAAGCTGACCTGGAACTCTGTGGCCCTAGGGTGGCTTCTAACTCCGCATGGTCCTCCTACCTCTGCCTCTTGAGTGCTGGGATGAAAGGGGTGTGCCACCGCCCCCAGCTTTTTTATTTTTAATTTGTTGAGGTAGATACTGTAGCCCAGGCTGACCTGGAATTCACTCTATAGTTTCAGGGTGGCCTTGAGCTCACAGCAATCCTCCTACCTCTGCTTCCTGAGAGCTGGAATTAAAGGCATGCACCACCATGCCCAGCTTTTGTTTTGAGATTTAAAAATTCTATTTATTGGGCTGGAGAGATGGCTTAGCGGTTAAATGCTTGCCTGTGAAGCCTAAGGACCCCGGTTCGAGGCTCGGTTCCCCAGGTCCCACGTGAGCCAGATGCACAAGGGGGCGCATGCATCTGGAGTTCGTTTGCAGAGGCTGGAAGCCCTGGCGCGCCCATTCTCTCTCTCTCCCTCTATCTGTCCTTCTCTCTGTGTCTGTCACTCTCAAATAAATAAATAAATAAATAAATAAATAATTTAAAAGTATTTAAAAAAAATTCTATTTATTGGGCTGGAGAGATGACTTAGTGATTAGGACTTTCCTGTGAAGCCTAAGGACTGAGGTTCTATTCCTCAGTGCCCACACGAGCTAGATACACAAGGTGGCACACGCTGCTAAGGTCCTGGTGCACCCATTCTCTCTCTCTGCCTCTTTCTTTCTCTAGTGAATAAATTTTAAAAAATTATTAATGGAAAAAAAAAGCCAGGTAAATTGGTGCATGCCTTTAATCCCAGCACTCGGGAGGCAGAGGTAGGAAGATCACTGTGAGTTTGAGGCCACCCTGAGACTGCATAGTAAATTTCAGGTCATCCTGGGCTAGAGTAAGACCCTGCCTCAGAGAAAAATTATTTGTTTATTTGCAAGCAGAGAGAGAGAGAGACAGACAGACACAGACAGACAGAGACAATGGCTGTGCCAGGGCATAGTGCTGTTGTAAATGCACGTCAGCTGCATGTGCCACTTTGTGCATCTGAATGTAATGATTCATTTCCTTTGGTTATATTCTCCATAGTAGCATTAGTAAGTCATAAAAGTAGTTCTATTTTTATCTTAGTTTAGTTTTTAAAATTATTTGTGTGTGTGTGTACATGCATGTGCACACACACCAGGGTCTCTTGCCACTGCAAAGGGACACTCATCCAACTTTAAGTGGGTGCCTGGAGAATTGAACCTGGGCTTTTCAAGCAAGAGTCTTTAACTACTGAGGCAGTTATTATTTATTTATTTATTGAGGTAGGTCTTACTCTAGCCTAAGAGACTGGCCTTTTTTCTTTTTCTTTTTTTTTTGGTTTTTCAAGGTAGGGTCTCACTCTAGCCCAGGCTGACCTGGGATTCACTATGGAGTCTCAGGGTGGCCTCGAACTCACGGCAATCCTCCTACCTCTGCCTCCCGAGTGCTGGGATTAAAGGCGTGTGCCACCACGCCCGGCTCCTTTTTTTTTTTTTTATGTGAGAGAAAGAGTGATGAGAGAGAGAGAGAGAATTGGTGTGCCAGGGCTGCCAGCCACTGAAATTGACCTCCGGCATGTGCACCCCCTTGTGCACATGTGCAACCTTGCATACTTGCATCACTGTGCATCTGGCTTATGTGGGACCTGGAGAGTCAAACATGAGTCCTTAGGCTTTGCAAGCAAGTGTCTTAACTGCTAAGTCATCACCCCAGCCTTGTTTTCATTCTTGAGTTTGTGGCTAAGTTACTCAGACAGTTTGAGCCATTCAGCATTTCACTTGGCTAGGTGAGACCAGAGTAACATTTTGTCTAAGAATTAACTTTATTTCATTTCTGGGACAAAACCCTTCTGAGTATTCTTCCTTGTGCCAGTGAATGATAATGCTGTCCACGCTGGTCTCTGGAGCAGGCACCACTCCTGCTTTTTGTAAAGTTGGATGATGTCTCTACTCATCCTTTTGGGAGGCAGGCTGTTTCCAGCTTCAGGCACTGAACTAGGTTTTCTAGTGTCTGCATTCTTGAGAACTACAGTTTTATGCTTTCTCCAGGTTTTTGGTTCTAGTCAGATGAGTAAGTTGGCTCCCATCTGTCTTCCCTCCCTCCCTCCCTCCCTTCCTTCCTTCTCTCTCTCTCTCTCCCTTCTTCCCCTCCCTCCCTCCTTTCTTTTCCCTCCCCTCCCCTTTCCCATGAGAGGGAGAGAGGAAGGGAATTGGCTTGCCAGGGCCTCCAGTGACTACAGTCGAACTCCAGATGCATGTGCCACTTTGCACCCATGTGAGACATTGTGCTTGCATCGCCTTGTGAGTCTGGCTTATGTGGGATCTGGAGAGTCAAACATGGATCCTTAGGCTTCGCAGGGAAGTCCCTTAACCACTAATTCATCTCTCCAGCCCCCCCTTTTAAAATTTTTATTTATTAGACAGAGTGAGAAAAAGGCACACAGAATGAGAATAAGAATGGGCACACCAAGGTCTCCTGTCATTGCAAACGAACTCCAGAAGCATGTGCCACTTTGCATCTGGCTTTACTGGGGTACTGGGGAATTGAGACTGGGCTGTCGGGCTTTGCATGCAAACATCTTTAACTGCTGAGCCATCTCTCCAGACCAGCTTCTGTCATTCTTTTTTTTTTTTCCCAGCTTCTGTCATTCTTATCTGGGCTGGGAGTGTACAGCCAGCCCCTGTTGCTCACTGGTTTTCATTTGTTCTTGTTTGAGTTCATGAGGGTGAGGGCTACTGCTGATGGGTTAGACTTGTTTTACACTGAGGCCTGGGGGTGGGTTTGCTTCTACATTCTTGGGTGCTATTGGGGGGGGGGCATGTGGACATGAACCAGGAAAAGCATTTGTCCCTGGCTCCTTCACCATGTAGACTTAGCCTGGGTGTGGGAACTTGGAAGTTAAAGGGTTATGCCAGCTCTGCCTGTATCTTTAAGTGTTGGGTGGCCTTCTGGAATCGCTCCTGCACTTCTCATATCCTGTCTTACAGCTGGGATGTCTTATCTTTTTCTTGCTGGGTCACAAATGGAACCTGTGTATTTTATATTTTGTTTTCTTTGTTCCTTTTAGATGCTTTCCAAGAGTAAGGGGTAGCACTGTGCTGATGCCGCCATTGTCAAATTGGAACACTCTGCCTGCCTCTGTCCTTCCCTGTGTCTGGGAGCTTCTGGTCTGTGAATTTTATCTCATTTCATGTGCTCTCACAGTTTGTTCTCTTAAAGCATGTGTCTCAGCTGGGTGTGGTGGCACACACCCAACTGTCACCTGCATGTGCCAGTCAGCTCCAAAGTCACTGGGATGAACTTCCAGACCAGATGTAGTTTATAGGAGGAATGGAATTTATTGAAGTTTACAGATCTAGGGGAAGTTCCATAATGCTGGAAAAAGTTGGTCCCTTTAACAGGTCCATACACTGAGAGAGGAAGAGAAAAGCAGCCACCATCATAAGCAAGCACACTCCAGGAACTCCAGATGCAGCTCCAGAGCTTTGCATAGTTTGGGCTGGAAATTCCACATCTACCCCCAAACACCTTAGGACTGGACCTAGGATCCAGCCACAGTGACAGCAAGTTACAAGCTTAAATAAAACAACTGACTCTGTTGGGGAACATCTGTTCACACTACCACAGTGCAGTTTCTCACTGTCTCCTCCCCAGGTCCCCCACCTGCCAGGTGTCCTGCTGGTGAAGGCCTTGTACAGTGTCCTTCATCTTTTCCTGCAGTAGGTGGGAAGGAGTGAAGGAAGGAGGTGATCTAGGGAATTAGGGCATGGGGGATTACCAAGACAGAGGGCTCAGGTGTCCAAGTGAAGATGTTTGCTCTGCCAAGAGTAGGGGAGTAGACTCTTTCAGGTCCTTAGAGAAAGTGACCCAGAGGTTGAGCATGAGACCATGTGGTGAAAAGGAAGCAGACCTTGGGTATTTGAGAGACTTGGCTCTTTTGCAGCTGTCTGTCGAGGCACAGGATGTGTAAGAGCTGTGGTCTTACTATCACCTCAGGGTGAAGTGTAAATGTTTTAGGTAGAGGAGGTCTGTGAACTCACCATCATGTGCCACCCTGGACACACCATGGGCCAGTGCTTTTCTGGTGGGGGCTGCCAACTCAGAGCTTCTGGGGACCATAGGGCTTTCTGCCCGCCCCAAGTGGATCAGTCACCTGCAGCAGAGATATTCCCCAGGACAAATACATTTAAATTGTGTTTTGTGCTATGTAATAGTTGTTCCTAATAAAATCCTGTGTTTCTGTTATTCCAGATTGGGAGAGGAAGCTGTTCATGTTCACACTGGGCAGGTGGAAGCTGAGGCCACAGAAATGACCTGGTCCTATGTGAAGAGTGAGTGCTGGAGACATGGAGTGGGTGGGGCACCATCATCTCTCAGGGCAGCTGGTGTTGACCTGGGACTCTTGCACCCAATAGCCTGGGTGGAGTCTGGCATTGTTTTGTCCTGGGCCCAGAACCTCAGGGAACCTTCGCAAGTGGCTGACGTGGGGCAGAGGAGGTCTGTCTGGGGTGAGATTATGGCCTTGTAGAAACCCAGTCCTTGTAGTCATGGCTGAAACAGTCTTGGAAGTACTTCTGAGAAGGCAACTGAGACCTCTGACTTAGGATTTTGACAGGCTAAGTTGTATGTTCCAGGCCCATAGCTTTTCAGCAACCTGAGCCCTGTGTTCCCCAGCCCAGCAGCCTGCATCTCAGTGCTACTGACTGTGCAGCAGCAAAATGATGGTGGGGTGAAAGTGGAAGAAGGGGTTCTCAGGAGAGTCAGTAGCTGCAGCTCAGCATGGTTATTGTGCAGGGGGCCACCCTCTTGGCCCTGAGGCACCAGGCTAGTGGTAGTGCTGAGACATTGCAGCTCCTGTGCTGAGGTTGTGATCCCAGAGGCTAACAAGTTTCAGTCACAGAAGTGGCAGCTGTGGTGTGCTCTGGCCTGAGTACACTGGGCTTTGTCACCACAGAGCTGTCCTTCACCCTGCTGGATGCCATCACTGACAAGGACCCTATGGTGCAGGAACAGGTCTGCAGCTCTCTGTGCTCCCTTGGAGAGGCACAGCCACAGGAGACACTCCACGCCTGTGAGGAGTACTTACGGCATCATGACAAGGTACTGCTCTCTTTAGTCACAGTGATGTGAAACCACTGAAGAAGAATACCCTTTTGTGAAGGAATGCTACATAAGTAGCAATTCATTATCTAAGTTAAAATTTAAGCTGGGTGTGGTGGCACATGCCTTTCTTTAACCCCAGTACTCGGGAGGCAGAGGTAGGAGGATTGCCATGAGTTCAAGGCCACCCTGAGACTACATAGTGAATTCCAAGTCAGCCTGGGCTAGAGTGAACCCCTACCTCGGAAAAAACAAACACACACAGGGCTGCCTTTTGAGGCTTATGTGGTTGTGTTTTTGTGTGTATATGTGGTATGAGTATGTGTATGCAGATGTGTGCATCCATGTACACACATGTGGCAGTAAGAGGAAGATTTTTTTTTTTAATTTTTATTTATTTATTTGAGAGCGACAGACACAGAGAGAAAGACAGATAGAGGGAGAGAGAGAGAATGGGCGCGCCAGGGCCTCCAGCCTCTGCAAATGAACTCCAGACGCGTGCGCCCCCTTGTGCATCTGGCTAACGTGGGACCTGGGGAACCGAGCCTTGAACCGGGGTCCTTAGGCTTCACAGGCAAGCGCTTAACCACTAAGCTATCTCTCCAGCCCAAGAGGAAGATTTTTAAAAAATTTATTCATTTATTTATTTTGTTTTTTTAAGGAAGGGTCTCACTCTAGCCCAGGCTGACCTGGAATTCACTATGTAGTCTCAGGGTGGCCTTGAACTCATGGCAATCCTCCTACCTCTGCCTCCCAAGTGTTGGAATTAAAGGTGTGCACAACCATGCCCGTTGTTTTGTTTTTTTGAGGTAGGGTCTCACTGTAGCTCAGGCTCACCTGGAATTCACTGTGGAATCTCAGGGTGGCCTTGAACTCTCAGCAATCTTCCTACCTCTGCCTCCCAAGCGCTGGTATTAAAGGCATGTGCCACCACACCTGGTTTAAGAAGGAAGATTTTTTTTTTTTTTTTTTTGAGGTAGGGTCTCACTCTAGCCCAGGCTAACCTGGAATTCACTGTGGAGTCTCAGGGTGGCCTTGAACTCATGGTGATCCTCCTACCTCTGCCTCCCGAGTGCTGGGATTAAAGGCGTGAGCCACCACGCCCAGCTAAGAAGGAAGATTTTGATTGACCCCTTTAGCCCTTTTTCACTTTTACCTTCCTAAGACAGTTTCTCACAGAACCTGGAGCTCCCCAGTGGTTTTATTATTTTTATTTATTTATTTATTTTTGGTATACTGTTTTACCAGGGAGACCCAGGGATTCTCCTGTCTCTATCCTCATCACTTGAGTCACATACATGCGTGCCCATGCCAGCTTTTTTTTTTCTTTTTTCTGTTTTTTGTTTTTTGAGGTAGGGTCTCACTATAACCCATGCTGACTTGGAATTCACTATGTAGTCTCAGGGTGGCCTTGAACTCATGGCGATCCTCCTACCTCTGCCTCCTGGGTGCTGGGATTAAAGGCGTGCACTACTATGCCTGGCTTTTTTTTTTTTTGGTGAGGTAGCGTTTCATGCTAGCTCAGGCTGACCTGAAATTGACTATGTGGTCTCAGGGTGACCTTGAACTCATGGGGATACACCTACCTCTGCCTCCTGAGTGCTGGGATTAAAGGCATGGGCCACCATGCCCGGCCAGCTTTTATTTTTTTCCCTAGTTTTTCGAGGTAGGGTCTGGTTCTAGCTCAGGCTAACCTTCAGTTCACTATTGAGTCTCAGGCTGGCCTCAAACTCACCAAAATAAATAAATGAATAAATAAAAGTCCTCCTACCACTGCCTTCTGAGTACTGGGATTAAAGGTGTGATCCGCTATCATGCCTAGCTTTTTGTTTGTTTGTTTTGTTTTACAAGGTAGGGTCTCACTCTAGCCCAGCCCGACCTGGAATTTACTGTGTATTCTCAGGGTGGCTTCCAACTCATGGCAATCCTCCTACCTCTGCCTCTCCATGGCTGGGATTAAAGGCATGCACCACCATGCTTGGCTTTTGCTGGTAGACCCTACCAAGAGCGGTTTGTGGGGGGAAAAAAAAGGTGTATTTTGGCTTACAGACTGGAGGGGAAACTCCATGATGGCAGGGAAAATGATGGCATGAACAGAGGGTGGACATCACCTCCTGGCTAAAATAGGGTGGACTATAGCAACAGGAGAGTGTGCCAAACACTGGCAAGAGGACACTGGCTATAACACCCATAAGCCCGCCCAACAATATACTGCCTCCAGGAGGCGTTAATTCCCAAATCTCCATCAGCTAGAAACCTGGCATTCAGAACACCTAAGTTTATGGAGAGGGGGGACCTAAATCAAATCACCACACCCAGCTTTTTTTTTTTTTAAGTGTGGTGCTAGGGTTTGACCTCAGATCGTCATGCTTGCACAGCAAGCACTCTTACCTGTTGAGCCATCGTCCCAGCACCACCACCACTTGATGGCAGGAGAGGTATGAACCTGGCAGGCCGAGGTAACAGGCGTGTGCCTGTCTCCTTAAGCTGCCAAGAATCACCATTGCAGGGTAGCCCTGTCTCATCACTGGGTCACCTGCATCCAAGAATGGAAAATCTCAGGCTGAGGAAACAAATCCCAGGGCAGAGGCTCTTCCCTGGAGGCTAGCAGGTTCCCCCTCTCAGGAGCTGTTTGTGATCTCAACTGGCTGCTCCCAGGAATAAAGTTCTTACCCACTGTGGGCCCAGGAATAAAGGGTGGCTGTATACAACTCACACAGCAGCCATCAAGCATGTCTGTCTGCTCCTGGACCAAGGGACTTTGACCTCATGTGTGGCATTCTTCACTGAACTGTTGTACTCCAGGTGATATGACCGTCTGCAGACAATGTACCTGCCCCTCCCCTGCCTGCCTTGGTGGGCATGGGATTGATGGTAGCATTAGTGAAGAGGTGACTACAGTGCCTGTGGGTCACTGGCCTGCCTGAGCCTGCCTCTCCTGGTACCCATGTTCCCCAGTGCAGGCCACTCTGACTGGCATACCACTGTGGAGGGACTCACACCATGGACAGCTGGGAGCCTTCACTGGCAGCTCTTCTAGCTATAGCCTTTCAGAGCAGATGGCTAGCCAGCTGCATCCTTGGTGTCCTCAGTGGAGTTCAGAATGACTTGAGAGCTGTTAGAGTGGAGGGCAAAGGCTGGATATGGAAGGCAGGACTCTGTGGAAGGTTATCCAGGAGACTGGGTCAGCAGGACTTTGAGCAGGAGGGGGGGAGAGGGAGGGAGGAAGAGGGAGACGAAGGGAGAGAGAGAGAGAGAGAGATCACAGCGGAAGAAGTCGCATAGGGCAGTACTGGGACTCAAACATGTTTGTAGTCCTGGGAGGTACTGTGGGAAGCAAGCCCCACCTGGCTGCAGAGAACAGTGACATAAGGAAGGCTTCTCATTCTCAGGTTTAGGTGACCAGGTGGGAGGAGGAGGGGTTCCTTAGCTTCTGTCCAGGAGACCCTGCTGACCACACTTGGAGGACAGAAGGCCACTAGCTCATCCGCTTGTGGCTTCCTCACACAGAAGGACATGCAGACAAATAAATAGAGTCTGCACTCTCAGAGAGGCCAGTGTTCCTCTGTTTGAGAGTGTGACCTTGCATGTGTACCCTATAGAGGCAGTAAAATTCATAGAATGCCTAGCTGGCTCATCATACCTGTTGGGACCTTGCCTGGTGACTTCTCTCCTCAGTTGGCACATCCATACCGCACAATGATTCTGAGGGCCATGGAGATGATCCTGAGCAGTCATATCCACGAACTGGACAAGGACACAGCCAGCATAGTCATCCTCCTGGCTTGCAGTGAGATGACCAGGACCAAGGTACAGGCCTCTGATCATGTAGCTTGCGGAGGACAGCTCCTTTTCCTCGGCCTCCACACTGAAGGGGCTGGAATAGGGCTGGGGTGGCCCTGGCTAGTAGAGGCCCTTGGTCCTGCCCACCCTCAGGAGTGGGGCAGAAGCGAGAGCAGTGCCCTCTCTCAAGGTGCCAGTGCTGAGTGCTTGTGCTTGTGTTGGGGCATCAAATGGGGTGTTGCATGCTAGTAGCCCTGTCCTTCTCCAGGCTTCACCTGCTACACTCTGGCTTCTACCAGACACGGGCTCCAGGATCCCCAGGGAAGGGATTGGGATGTGCTGTGGAGTCTCTGGCCTACCTATGTTCACTGGGGACCCTGGAACAGGGAAGCTTTTCCTTGGCTGGTCACTGCTGAGAACAGAGTGTCTTGCTCTTGCCTCTTGAGAGGTCCAGGAAGGTCTACCTGGGGACTTTTTGGGGTTCAGGAGCTGAGCTGTGAGTGGCAGCAGGCTGCAAGCAGTGTCCTGGTGGCTGTGGGGAAGCACTTTGTCAACCAGGTGATGGAGGAGGTGCTCATCAGGTTCCAGCCTGGGATCTTGCCGCACTGCTCTGTGCTGCAGACGCTCGCCAGCCTCTCCGTGTCTAATGGTAGGTGCTACCTAGGCCCCGACCCCTGGGTGTCCTTGAGTGGTTATGATTACCTCTGAGGATCACCTGGGGTCCTGGTATCACCCTCTGTTAACTTTTCAGGCTGGCAGGTGAGAGGCCATGTGGAAGAGCACCTCTCTGGGTTCCTCTAGGCTTGAGGTGGGCAGAAGGCAGGTTGGGCCTGCAGCCCCTGTGACAGCCTTTCTCTTTTCAGCCTTTGGCATGGTCCCCTTCCTGCCTTCCATCCTGAGTACCATGATACCCATGCTGAGTATGGCCAAGCAGGACACGCTGAGGGTGGTGTTCTGCTGTGGTAAGACACTGGAAATTGCCCACTTCTTTCACTTTCTGTCTTGGGGCACCCCTGCAGGACGGGGCAGTGCACTGTGGCTGTGCACAGAGGTGTCTGTTATGGTATGTGCAGGCCGTCTACTAGGTACAGAAAGTCACACCTTGTTGATTGAGCTACTGCTGAGGGCAGGCAGCATGTAATTCCTACCACCCACCCAAGGTAGGCTGTCACTATATAGTCTCAGGGTCCCTCTTAAGCTCACAGGGATTCTCCTACCTCTTCCCCTAAGTGCTGTGTTTAAAGGTGTGGACTCCACCTTTGTTGTAATTCCTACTTCTAAGTTAACTTAGATAGGAAAACTAGCAGCAATAGTAAGCAGAATCTGACCTTGGGATACTGACCGCTCAGGTCAGAGAAAATGGCAAGAGAGAGGATCCATGACTAACATTGCCAGGAAGAGAACAGGTGAAAATTTGTGAAACAAGGGCATGTTAGCCATGAAACAGTTACATTCAGAGAGTAAAATTGAGCTTTCTAGAAATGTGGTAATAGAAATGGAAAATACTACAGAATTGGAAGTTGAAATTTCTGGGAAATACAAATGAATGCAAAGTCGTGGTAGGAGATAAAAAGAAGAAAAGATTAGTGAGTGAGACCACAGAGCCAGCAGTCCAGTAATAGACACACAGGAAGGAGAACAGAGGAAGTGCAAAATGGTACTAGATACCTCATCTGAAGATACACCCAACATGAGGCTTTGAGACTTAGAGGGGAAAGGGAGGAGATGGGAAAGGTGTCAGAGATGTGCACCAGCCATCTCCTTCTATAAGACAAGCATGCTCATGTCAGAAAGTATAGCAGATTGCGCTGGAGAGATGGCTTAGCCATTAAGGCACATGCCTGCGAAGCCTAAGGACCCAGGTTCGATTTTCCAGGTCTCACATAAACCAGATGCAACAAGGTGGTACATGTGTTTGGAGTTTGTTTGCAGTGGCTAGAGGCCCTGGCCTGCCCATTCTTTCTCTTCCTCTGTCTCAAAAAAAAAAAAAAAAGTATCACATTGTACCAAAATGTGGATTCATGAAGTAGCCACTGGGAAAGTTTGAGCAGCTGGAGCCCACTTCCTGGGCTCAGAGCCAGCACCAGGGACCTGATTCCTGGAACCCTGAACCCATAAGGTCAGAAGAAGGTATCTGTGGCTGAAGCTAAGCCTATTGTGAGTGTTACCACATGTAGGTCTGGGCAGGCTCATGGGCTCATGGGACATGGGGTCCATGGAAGAGAGGGTACACACCAGCAAGAGACTGGGTTGTAAGCAGGGAGAAGACTGGGAGGCCTGGAAGTATGTAAGGATAGGGGATCCTTATAGGTTAGTTTCAGTACCTAAGGATTACACATCAAGGTGCTGTATACCCCACCCTGCCTGTGCACTATCAATTAGGTGTATATGTGAGTCAAGGTGGCTTTTGTAGGAAATTACTCTCTTTGTATTGATTGGTTTCAGAACATAGAAACCAAAGACGGTCCTGCTTCAATGGCTCCTCTTGGTGCCTCTGAAGTCTCTCTTGGTCCAGGACCAGGCACATGTCTTGTACTCCAGTGTACAGCCATGGTTCCTGGGCCTGTGGCTTTCCTGGACTCTCACCTGACTATCCATAGCCATTCAAAGCCTCTGTTGCATCAGCTATCGGTCCCAGGCCACAGCCCAGTTGACAGCCCTGCAATTGCCCACCTGGGTCTGGCAGCTCTGACAGTGTAGCCTGAGCCTGGGGGACGGTGCTCAGTGTTGCCTCCTTTTGTCTCCAGGGCACTCACAGGCAGGGTTATTTTAGGGAGGTTGGATCAGGTTGTTCGTGGGTTGGCTTCAGAGGGCCTCAGAGGGAGGATATATCCCTCACCTTGCCTGTACCTGCCGGTGCTGTGGGTCCTGGGTATTCAGCTTTGGCCCACTCTCCATTCTGTGTCACACACAGCTCATGCACAGCTGTCTTCTCCCTACCTCTTTGGTTCTCAGGGTCGCTGTCCTGTCAGGCTTAGGGTAACTTTCTTTTATGTGACCTTACTCTGACAATTACACCTGTAGCTACCCTCCTTCTGCAGAAGGCTGTATCTGAGCTTTCAGAGAGGACGTGGGTTTGGGGAGAACTGTGTTTACCCTGTTATCATCCTGGGGTCCCTGCTTGGCCAGGGTGCTGGTGTGGGCACTGTGTAGGCTGTTTTGGGGTTTTGTTGGGCCCATGCCTTCAGCTGCTCATGTGGGGCTATCACAGCCCTGCAGCACTTCAGCGAGAGTACTCTGGAGTACCTGGCCAACCTGGACCAAGCTCCAGACCCAACGGTCAGGAAGGACACTTTTGCTGCTGACATCGTTGGTGCCTACGACATTCTTTTCCACCACTGGCTGCAGAGCCGAGATGCCAAGGTACAGTCCTCCTACCTCTGCTGTCACTCTGTCAGGATCTTCCTGAGAAGGGAAGAGTCCTTTGCCCAGGGCCCTGCTCTCAGGGAGGTGATGAAAGGCCTTGTCTGAGAGTTCCCACAGGTGACTACAGCCAACCCACTCTAGAGCTTATCCTGTTACTGAGGGTGTGTGATCTCTAGGTTAATCACTGTGGTTTCCCTGTGCCTCCCACTCCCTCTGCCTGAGGCTCCATGCTGATGGGACACTTGGTTCCTCGAGACCTGGCTACTGCCATGCTCTCACTGTGGTCAACCCACAGCTGCACTCTGACCTCCAGACACCAGGCTTGCTTCCAAGTCCTGCTAAGACCTCCCAGTTCCCTGACGTTTCCTCTATGACCGGCTCGGCCTTGAGCAGACAGGAGGCCTGCCCTGTCTCTTCAGCTCCGCCTTGCAGTGGTGTCAGCTCTGGGGCCCATGAGTCACCTGTTGCCCAGTGAGAAGTTGGAGGAACAGCTTCCCAAGCTCCTCCCTGGAGTCCTTGGCCTCTACAAGAAGCATGCAGAGACCTTCCAAATATCCAAGGTACAGGCAGGAAGAATACAACACTAAGCCCCTTAGATAAGACTGTATAGAGCAGCCCTGACAGGATTGGGGGTGTGTGAAGGGAGTGCTCCCCCCCCACACCAGTGAGGAGGCTGGGAACTTGCTTTTCTCCTGCTGTAGGGATCTCTGATCTAGGAATCACCTCGCTTAACTCCCCCAAATTCTGGAGGTAAAGGTGTAGCGCCCTAATCTAACCCTCCTCAAATACACCCTCTCCTGGGTCTGGGTCTGCTCTGGGGTCCCACTTTCCTGTAAGGGGACAGGAAGTGATCTGCAACCATCTCCCTACCTGGAGCAGAGCCTGGGCCAGATCCTGGAGGCAGCAGTGAGTGTGAGCAGTCGCACGCTGGACGTTCAGCTTGATGTCCTCCTGGTGGCGCTTCATTCCCAGGTAGGCTGGGGGAGGGGTGTTTGGGGTGGCAGCACGCTGGGGAGTGGACTCCTCAGTGAGGTTGCTGATGTGGGTGCAGGGAGCATGGGGTGGGGTGGGTGGTTCAGTCACATGGTCATGGAATGAGCATGTCCTAAGTTCTAGAAATGGAAAGATGGGCTATAACAGATATTTAAAAAATAGTGACAGTATTATGAACAGTCATGTTACAATAAAAACTGTATGAGGGCTGTAGAGATGGCTCAGTAGGTAAATTCCTTGCTGTGCAAGCACGAAGACCTGAGTTTGGATCACCAGTACACACACAAAATGTTTGGTGTGGTGACATAAGCCTGTGATCCCAGCACTAGGGAGGCAGAAACAGGAAATACCTGGAATTCACTGGCTGGCTAGTCTAGCTGAATTTGAGCTGTAGGTTCAGTGAGAAACTCTGTCTGAAACAGTAAGATGGAGAGCAACTGAGGAAGACACCCAGCGTCACTGTCTAACCTCCACACACCTTCACCTGTACACATACAAATAGATGCATACACACTATACACAAAAACTATATGACATGAACACATTCCTACAAAATGTCAAAATTGTTAGGAAGAGAAATCAAGAACTTGAATAAGCCAATAAATAAATGGAGAGGAGCTGGAGAGGTGGCTTATCAGTTAAAGCACTTGCCTGCAAAGCCAAAGGACCTCGGTTCAATTCCCCAGTACCCATGTAAGCCAGATGCACAAGGTGGCACATGCATCTGGAGTTTGTTTGCAGCGGCTGGAGGCCCTGGTGCACCCATTCTCTCCCTCTCTCTCTGCCTCTTTCTCTCTTGCAAATAAATAAATATATATATATTTTTTAAAATGAAGAGGCTGTAGTGATGGGTCAGCAGTTAGATGCTTGCTTATAAAGTCTGCTGGCCTGGGTTTATTTCCCCAAACCCCACCCATACCAAGCTGCACACACATTTGTTTGTAGCAGCAAGAGGCTTTGGTGTGCCTACACAAACACACACACACAATTTATTTATTTGAGGTAGGGTCTCACTCTAGCCCAGGCTGGCCTCGAACTCAGGAGTTACCCTCTAGGGCTCTGTGTGTCCCCAGGATGTGGTAGCTGGCTTGCACAGTGATTATGACGAGACGTAGAAATAGCTGAGATCCCAGGAACCTCAAGCTGAGTTGGGGCTAGCTAGCCCTCCATCTCCTCCCCCTTGTCCCAGTTCTCTAGAAGCTGCCATTGTCCCAGTGAGGTGTGGTCTGGCTGTTGGCCACCTCCTGAGACTCATATGACGGGCTTTCCTCTGTGTGCGGCCTTCATCCAGACATCACTCCTGGAGCTCACGTTGGGTTACTGGGGAGATAGCTTCAGCATGAGACACCGTGGAGTCTCAGGTGTTTTTAGGTTTTGTTTTGCCATGGTACGGATGGAACCCTTGGCCTGCCAGTGCTAATCAAGTCCTTTGCAATACTCCCAGATCAATTATTTTTTTATTCTTAATTTTTGTATTTTTGGGGGGGGTTTCGAGGTAGGGCCTCACTCTGGCTCAGGCTGACCTGGAATTCACTATGTAGTCTCAGGGTGGCCTCGAACTCTCACAGATCCTCCTACCTCTGCCTCCCGAGTGCTGGGATTAAAAGCGTGCACCACCACGCCCGGCTCTAATTTTTGTATTTTTGGGGTAGGATCTCACTGTAGCCCAGGCTAACCTGGAACTCACACTGTAGTGCCTCCTGAGTGCTGGGATTATGTGCCACCATGCCTGGCCTGCCTTCTTTTCCAAATGAATGGATTCTAGATTCCCAGTGAGGTTTTTTTTTAGACAATGGGGTCTAGCCTGTGACCTCTGTGTTCATACCAGGCAGTAGGAAGTGATCCTTTCTTTATTCTTTTGGGTGTTTTCTGTGGCTGAATAAAAGGAGGCCAGGTCTGTTCCCTTGAGGCTTCAAGCCAGCTGTGTGTTCATGTGGTGCTGTCTCTCCACTCCCCCTTCCTCAACTGCAAGGAGCTAGAGCTGGACTCTGAATTACTGATGACAGGTACATGTGTCTTACAGCCAGAACATGGGCATCGCTCTCCTGGGTAACAAAGGAATAGGGAGAGATTGGCTGCAACACTGAGCCCACTGCTCTGCCCAGGGTCTTGCAAGGACAGATGTCCTTCTGTTACCATTTAGCTGGCGGGGATCTTTTTGTTCTACCCAGGTAGAAATTGTGAGTGGGCAAGGAGAAGCTCTTCAAGTTCTGGTCTTTGATAGTTTTTAAATTTTCTTTCCTCCCTCCTACTCTTCCTTCCTTCTTCCCAACCCTCCCTCCCAGATTTTTTTGGGGGTATGATTTGATTTTTTAAGGTAAGGTCTCAGTCTAGCTCAGGCTGACCTGGAATTCACTATGTAGTCTCAGGGTGGCCTTGAACTCATGGTGATCCTCCCAAATGCTGAGATTAAAGGCGTGCACCACTGTGCCTGGCTCCCCTTCCAGATTTTTGTCATAGAGTTGCCCTATATCGCTCAGCCTGGCCTTGAACTTGCAGTGGTCCTCCTTGACGCTGTCTCAGTGTTGGGATTAGAGGTGTGTGCCATCGTACCTGGCTCTTTGACAGTGTTCACAGCCTGCAGTGGCTGCACAGCAGGCACACAGAAACGGCGATACGCGGCACGCTCTGGTGTTACCGCTCTGGTGCTGGCCTCAAGGAGCTCTGTAAGTGCTCAAGTTCTCGGGTAGGCCTAGGAGGTCATGGTTCAGCAGCCAGCAGCCGTGTTACATCTCCTAGGCTGGGGGTCTGAGACCTTTTGCCAACAAAGGCTTGCTAGCCCCCCGTTCCTGTCCTGGCCACCCTCTCCAGCTGTTCAACAGCCTCTCCTTTCAGCTGTCAGGCAGCTAGCTGTCGTGCCACTTTTGCAGCTCGGCCTGCCGATGGCTCACTTACCGCTGCTGTTGCTGCTGCATTACTGGTTCATCATGCTGTCTGTACTGCTGCTTTCATTAACAGCTAGGTCCATGTTTAAGAGAATATTTATTTATTTATTAATTAAGTTTATTTATGTTTTATTTTTCATCTCAGCCTACTGGGCTTACCAGAGTATGGACCTGGAAGTTCAGGAAAGGTGAAAAACCAAAAATAAAACAAAAAGAAACCTTGAGATTTTTTTTTAATCCATAAGCATAGTTTATTTCAGCAATGAAAATGAAAATAAAGACAAATTACAGCTATTTGCAAATAATGTAGTCTGGTACAGTGGCTCACACCTGTAAATCCAGCACTCAAGAAGCTAAGGCATCAGGATTGCTGTGACTTTGGGGTCAGCCTGAGTTATATTATGCACTCCAAGCCAGCCTAGTCTACATAGCAAGACCCTGTCTCAGTAGGCACGTGTGGCACTGTGCACCTGTAATCCCAGCCATCGGGAGGCAGAAACAAGAGGATCCCTGGGGCTTACTGGCTGGCTACTCTAGGCAAAATGGTGAGCTTCAGGTTCAGTGAGAAACTCAAAAAATAAGATGGAGGGGGCTGGAGAGATGGCTGAGTGGTTAAAGGCACTTGCTAGGCTGGAGAGATGGCTTAATATTTAAGGCGCTTGCCTGTGAGGCCTAAGGACCCAGGTTTGATTCCCCAATACCCACATAAGCCAGACACAGTTGGTGGTGCATGTGTCTGGAGTTTGTTTGCAGTGGCTAGAGGACCTGGTGTGCCTCTCTCGAATAAATAAATACTTTATTTAAAGGTGCCTGTTTGCAAAGCCTGATGGCCCAGGTTCAATTCCCCAGTACCCATATACAAATCAGATGCACAAAGTGCTGCAGACACCTGGAGATAGTGGCAGAAGGCCCTTGTGTGCCCATATTCATATTCTCTCTCTCTCTCTCTCTCAAATAAGTAAAAATATTGATAAAAAAAATAAGATGAAGGGGGCTGGAAAGATGGCTTAGTGGTTAAGGCATTTGCCTGCAAAGCCAAAGGATCCTGGTTCAATTCTCCAGGACCCACATTAGCCAGATGCACAAGGGGGTGCATGCATCTGGAATTCGTTTGCAGTGGCTGGAGGCCCTCGTGTGCCCATTTTCTCCCCGCCCTTTCTCTCTCTCAAATAAATTTAAAAAAATAAAAATAAATAAGATGGAGAGAGTTGTGGTGGCACACACCTGTAGGGAATTGCTGAAGAAGAAGAGGCAGGAGGATTAGGAAATCAAGGACAACCTGGGCTCACATTTTGAAGAAAAAATAAAATAAAATGGAGAACTATTGAGGAAGATACCTGATTGTCAACTTCTGGCACACACACACACATCTGCAAGCCAAAACGACCCTGTCAAAAAATAAACTGGGTTGGGACTATGGAGATGCCTTAGCAGTTAAGGCATTTGTCTACAAAGCCAAAGGATCCTAGTTCAACTCTCCAGGACCCACATTAGCCAGATGCACAAGGGAGCACATGAATCTGGAATTCATTTGCAGTGGCTGGAGGCCCTGGTGCGCCCATTACCCTCCTGTGCCTTCTTCTCTCAAATAAATAAATAAATAAAATATATTTTAAAAAATTAAAAAAAAATAAGGTTGGGCAAAAAAAACAAAAAACAAAACAAATACCAAAAACCAAAAATAAAATGACATAAATAAAATAAAGAGACTTTCAGGTATAGTGCTAAGGTGCCATCAGGCTGACTTGAAACCTTAAGATTTTAAAAATATTTTTATTTACTTATTTGAGAGAGAGAGAAAATGTGCACTAGGACCTTTGCTCCTTGCCAGTGAACTCCAGATGCATGCACCTCTTTGAGCATCTGACTTTACATGCCTTTAACTGCTGAGCTGTCTTCCTTGCCCCAAGAGAATCATTCACTGGGTTTCATGTTGGGATGTGGGGCAGACCATTTGGGTGTCTCCCAGCTGATTCATCAGAGTCCAGCAGCCAGATCATCCTACATTGATAGCCAGTGGAGAGCCGTGGGCACAATCCCACCATGACCCTTTAGTACTGGTCATAGCAGTTCCTGTGGTGGGCCACCAGGGGCCATGTTTCCTCTGTGGTCCAGGTGGAAATGGTTGCAGTATCATCTAGAGTTTATTATAGAACATCCAGTGCAAACTGACAGGAGAAGTTGGGGCCACAGCTTTGGGAGCTACAATAGCATCTGTAGTTGTGTGGTTTCTTCTAGGTATTGGGAGTGCTCACAAAGGCTGGTGCTGGCAAGGGTAGCAGGCTGGCTGTCACACTGGCAGTCCTTTTGATCAGGCAGTGAGGGCAGCAAAGAACAGTCTAACAGCTTGCTGCTAGTTAGGCAGCCTCATCCTTTCAACATCTTTTGCTTATTTGTAGGAAAAGGAACACAGAAAGAGCTTACAGCAGGAACTTAAAAGAACTTAAAATTAGCACCAACAATGAATTTAGTAGGGCTTTAATGCTCAGCATTGTCAAGTGTTAGGACACACCTGTAATCCTAGCAGCTAGTGAAACCAAGGTAGGAGGATTGTGAGTTCAAGGCCAGCCTGGGCTACATAATGAGACCCTGTCTCAAAAGACCAGAAGCATGGGCTGGAGAGATGACTTAGTGGTTAAGGCACATGGCTGCAAAGCCAAAAGACCCAGGTTTGATTCTCCAGGACCCACATAAACCAGATGCAGAAGGTAGTGCCTATATCTGGAGTTCATTTTCAGTGGCTAGAGGCCCTGGCATGCCAATTCTCTCTCTCTCTCTCTCTCTCTCTGCTTTTTTCTCTCAAATAAATAAATAAATAATAAGATACTAAAAATAACCCAACAAGCCTTTAATCCCAGCGCATGCCTTTAATCCCAGCACTCGGAAGGCAGAGGTAGGATTGCTATGAGTTTGAGGCCACCTTGAGACTACATAGTGAATTCCAGGTCAGCCTCAAAATATGAAAATAATAATAATAATAAATAAATAAAAGCAAAAACAGTAACAACCCTCCCCCCAAAAAACACCCTAAAATAACAACAAAACAAGCACCTGTCCAGGAGAGGCAGATTCTCCGTCCTGTCTCTCCATGAGGAGGAACACTTACCCTAGTCTGTCCTGTTTCCTTGAGCAGATTTGTGTGCCTGTGGAGTCCTCAAGCCCCTTGGTGATGAGCAGCCAGAAGGAGGTGCTACGCTGCTTCACAGTGCTGGGTGAGTGGCGCTGGCCTGATGTCTGGGCCAGTTGTCCTCTTCCATGTAGAGGATAATGGTGGCCATGTGACCAGGGGTGAGGAGAGTCTAGGCCACAGACAGAGTCTGGGTCCCAGCTGCAGCCCCAAATTCCTCATCTCTATGGGGATGCATAGTTTGGCCCTGCCCTTGTCCTTCTGGAGTCTTCTGCTTCATAATCCAGATACTCCATTCTTGCCCTTCATCCATAGCCTGCTTCTTTGCACTTCTTGTTCTGGACCCTGGTCAGCATGTGGCTGCATGGCAGTGGTTGTTGGTCTGGCCATACCTGACTCCAGCCAGAGGTGCCATCATCTGTCAGTATTCCTCTGGAACCTGGTGGTCTTGGACAGCAGAGGCCTGTTCTGCCACCTCTGTCCCTGGTGCCCGCATCTGTTTTAAGTCTGCTTGTCAGCCTGAGGCTGAGGCAGAGGCTTATGACCTGCCAGCTGCTTGGGGTCAATAGCATCAGACTCCTACCTGAAGGCTAGAGAGAGGGAAGGTTGGGGACTGGCCCAGCTGGTCCAGGGTGTGGTGGGTGAAAGGATAGCAAGTCTGATAGATACTTAGGTCAGCCTTCACTGTCAGTGACATTGGTCCACAAACTTGAATGAACCCACCATGGTCACTGTCCAGGTGGCTTCCATTGGAAACCTGCACAAGATTGCGGGGGGGGGGTCCTAAATGCTCAGAAGTTACTCCTCAGCTGCAGACCAGTCTAGAGGCAGGGGAGTACCAGAGGGATCCCCATGAGTTTGAGAAGCTGGAACGCTCACGGGAGCCCTTGAGGCCCCAAGTGTGAGTCTTCGATGCTCTTGGTGATGCTGATCCTATAAGCAAGGTTGCCTGTGCTCCAGCCCTTCCCCTGAGAGGGCCTTGTAAGGAGGCCTCAGAGCGAGGCTAACTGGCCAGGAAGCCCCAGCTTCCTATACTCCTACAGTGAGTCTTTGCCCTTCTCCTTGGTGCTGGCATGCTGTGGACAGCCTGAAACTGGGGAGCTTGAGGTGCAGGTTGGAATAAGCAGTGCCTGACATGTGTGTTGCTCTGCAGCCTGCTGTTCACCTGACCGCCTGCTGGCCTTCTTGCTGCCCAAGCTGGACACCAGCAATGAGAGGCTCCGTGTGGGCACCCTGCAGATCCTGAGGCACATCATAAATTCAGCCGGTGAGAGAGCCCTCTACTCATGCAGGCTGGCCGTCCGCATGGGTTGGTGCCATGCAGGATGTTGTCTTTTAGCAGAAAACATGCTGTTTTGAATTGTTCTTCATCGTATTATTAGTTTGGAGATCGAGCTCAGGGCCTCTTACATGCTGGGCAAATGATCTGTGGCTGTGAACACCTCAGCACTAAGTTCCCCCCGCCCCCGCCCCCTGCCTGAAGTAGGGTCTTGCTGTAGCCCAGGGTGGCCTGGCATTCATCACGTAGGTCCAGGCTGGCCTTGAACTCACCATGATCCCACGCCTAGATTACTCCTGTTTTAAAGGCTAGTTTAATTGACCAACAATAAGCTTGACAAAGGTAATCACATTTTACATGTTGGTTTGTGTTTTTGGTGAATCTCATTCCTGTCCTCTTACAGGGGTTAGAAAACAGTGACAGTGGGCCACATTGGGTAGCTTAATTGGGAAGCCAGGTGTAGTAAAACAACCACAACAGAAAAAGATAAGTAATTGAGAAAGGTAGAACTCCTTGCCTGGGGCTCATCTGAGTAGTGGCCCAAGGCACTGAAAGGAATTCCTTTATTTTTATTATTATTATTATTTTGGTTTTTTTTTGAGGTAGGGTCTCACTCTATCCCAGAGTGACCTGGAATTCACTGTATAGTCCCATGTTGGCCTCAGACTCATAGTGATCCTCCTACTTCTGCCTCCCCAGTGCTGTTTTTTTTTTTTTTTCCACTTTGGTTTTTTGAGGTAGGGTCTCACTGTGGTCCAGGCTGACCTGGAATTAACCATGTAGTCTCAGGGTGGCCTTGAACTTATGATCCTATCCCACCTCTGCCTCCCAAGTGCTGGGATTAAAGGTATGTGCCACCACGCCCAGCTCCAGTGCTGGTTTTAAATGTGTGCACCACCACACCCGGCTCAGGAATTCCTTTTGTTTGTGGCGTATATATGAGTGCATGTGTGTATGCACCCCATATGTGTGTGGACAGTGGACATTCATGTCTGCGTGCATGTGATGGACAGAAGCCAATGTTTGGTATCTTGTTCTATTACTTGCCACTTTATTGTTTTTTTAAAAATATTTTATTTATTTAAAAGAGCATGTGAGAGAGACAGAGAGCACCACCCTGTGCATCTGGCTTATATGGGCTCTGGAGAATTGAACCTGGGTCCTTAGGCTTCGTAGGGCAAGTGCTTTAACTGCTGAGCCATCTCTCCAGCCCTCGCCACTTTATTCTTCTGACGGTCTCTTACCACCAAGCCTGGAGCTCACTGATCCCACTAAATAACTAACCAGCAAGCTTCAGAAATTCTCGTCTCTGCTTCTCCAGCACTGGGAATATAGGCATGTACCACACATGCCCAGTATTTATGTGGGTGCTGGGAATCTGAATTCAGGACCTCATGCTTGCATGGCAAATACTTTGCCAACTGAGCATCTCCCTAACCCTGTACATGGAACATGGAATTGTTGGTGCTGGTGTTTTTTTTTTTTTTTCCTCATTCCAAAGTTCAACATTGGAATGTAACTAACTAGGTTCATGTTTCCCTAGATAATTCTTTTTTAAAAAATAAATTTTAAAAATATTTATTAGAGAAAGAGAGAATGGGAGCCTTACAGATTCCTGCTGCAGCAAATGAACTCCAGACTCACGCACCACTTTGTGCATCTAGTTTTATATGGTTACTGGGGAATCTAACCCAGACCATCAGGCTTTGTAAACAATCAACTTTAACCACTGAGCAATCTCTCCAGCCCCTTAGTTAATTATTTTTTTCTGTTTGTTTTTTTTCAAAGTAGGGTCTCACTCCAGCCCAGGCTGACCTGGAATTCACTATATAGTCTCAGGGTGGCCTTGAACTCATGGTGATCCTTCTACCTCTGCTTCCCGAGTGCTGGGATTAAAGGTGTGTGCCACCACACCCGGCCCTCTTAGGTTTTTAATTGGGTAAAACAATGTTATTTCAGGGGAAAATTGTCTCCTTCAGAGCAGTGGGCTTATGCCTTGACCCCTCCCACACGAGGACCAGATCACCTGAGGCCTGGACTCCAGGTGGAGGTGCGCAGGATGACTGGTCTTGGTAAGCAGGAACTGAGGGTCGTGTTTCTTGCAGCTGCTCACATGGAAGCGAAGAAACCCTTTATCCTGTCTTCCATGAGGCTTCCTCTCCTGGACACCAACACCAAGGTAACACCGCACCTGCCCGCTTTGTGCTCTTGACATAGTTAACCAGGCATGATGTTGCTGGATAGTCCCCAAGACCACCTCATCGCTGGCACCTGTCATAGACCTAGGGGGGACTAGTACTACCCTGAGGTTCAGTCGTTCACTAGAAGGATTCAGAGAACACAGACCTGTTGCATTCACTATTAGTTTATTACAAGGAAAAGATGTCAGTTAAAATCAGCCAGGTGTTGTAGTGCATACCTATAATCCCAGCACTTGGGAGGCTAAGGTAGGAGGATCATGAGTTCAAGGCCATCGTGAGCTACATAATCAGACCTCGCCTCAAAAACAAAACAGTATATATATAACTTCAACTGGGGAACAGCCTGTGGAACAAAGTCCAGGAGAGCCCAAATCCACAGCTTCCCATCCTATTGCCTTTTTGGGAGGAAGGATAAGGTAGTGTTGCGTCCCAAGCGGCAATGTGTGACCACACGCTGGAGCACTGCAAATCAGAGTCACTCCTCGGCTTTGGTTTCTTTTTTTTTTTTTGAGGTAGGGTCTCACTCTAGCCCAGGCTGACCTGGAATTCACTATGTAGTCTCAGGGTGGCCTCGAACTCACGGCAATCCTCCTACCTCTGCCTCCTAAGTGCTGGGATTAAAGGCATGCACCACCACCTCTGGCAGCTTTGGTTTCTTGAGCCTTCACTGCAGCCCTGTCCTGTGAACCTGCTTGGCTGCCCAGCTTCCAGCCCCACTGGAGCATAACCATGCCACAAGGCCTGAAGGCCCCACCTGAATCATGCCCTTTGATTGTGGTGGGGAGGCCCAGGCCAGTGGACGTTCTTACCAGGTAGTGCATCCCAGAGGCTTCTGATGACCTCCCAGAAACCTAGGAAGGAGGTCACAGTCTTCTTTGGGTCTTCCTTCCCAGTCCCTGATAGCCGAATACTGTTGTATTGGGCAAGACCTGTTGCTTGGAGGCAGCAGAGACTTGGACCACTGTGTGTGCTGCAGCAGCCTTGTGTTGGCATCAGTCTCTCCTTGTGTCTGACCATACTTCTTCATAAGCTCTGACTTGGACCCCAAGCACAGTCCACAGACCTTTATATACAGAGTCACTTTTTCCTGATACACCTCTGGCAGGAACCTGAAGCTCCTCACAGAGGACAAAACAGTGTGATATTTGCAATACCAAATGAGCATATGCACTCTCAGCCTGGCTAGCTAGCTGACAACACAGACACACCCTGTTCCCATAGACCACCACACCAGATGGGTTGTGTCTTCAGAGATGACATTGGTTAGGAGGTGGATGGGTTTCCTTGGGGCACCTGTATTTGACCTGACACCCCAGGAAGAAGAGGCATGCTCAGGAGGGGGCAGAAGACCTCTGGGTGGAGGGGCTTAATGCAAAGAATGTGGCTGGGGCAGAAGCCAGTGTCCATAGGGCAAGTGGAGTGCTGGAGGAGATGCTGACTCTGGATAGGGGTCACTGATTTGGCCCATATTAGGCTGGCCATGCCTTTGTGTCACTTGGAGTTGCCATTGGGTGGGCCTGGACATGTAGACTCAGAGCCTCCAGGAGTTCCTGGGTGATAGCGATAGGTCTGGGGCTCATTGCTGTCAGGAGGGAGGCAAGGTGAAACAAGCAGGACAGTGACAGACTCCAGAAAGTGTGGGTGGCACACAAGAGAAGCCACCTCGGAAGGAAACCAGTCCCATAGCCTGACGCCACTTAAGCACTGGGCAGAGCAGATGGGCATATTTGGCACGAAGACTCCCTGATTGTAGCGCTGAGAAGAGGTGGTGGCTGGCACTGTACAGGAGGCTGGAGGGGTAGGTGCTTTTGAAGAGTTGCTCTCATAGGCTTGAAGATGGAGTTTGGTGGACGTGAGACTGGTGACTTCTGAGGGGTTGGGAGGAGGGAAAGAAGGTTTGGAGACAGCAGGAAGAGGCCTTACCTTGCACTACTGCACATATTCACAAGATAGCTAGAAAGCTACTGGCTGAACCAGGGCCTGCAGGAGCGGGTGCAGAGTGCTGTAAACACAGGGACAAGTGTATGCAGCACACAGGTGTCGGTCAGGAAAGGAGTGATGTTCTTGTCTTCTCACCATACTCTGGCCTCTTCCTGACATTCTTTTGGTTCTGAGCAGGTGAAACGGGCTGTGGTACAGGTTATCAGTGCCATGGCCCACCATGGCTACCTGGAGCAACCTGGAGGCGAGGTGATGGTCGAGTACATCGTGCAGCAGTGCGCACTGCCGCCTGAGCAGGAGGTAAGGGCCGCCACTGGAGCAGTCTTCCCGGGCCGCCTCAGACCCTCATGCTTGCACAGGAAGAACTCTTAGCTGCTGAGCCATCTCTCTAGCCTTGTCTGTAGACAAGTCTCCCTCAACCCAGAGTTGCCATCAGTTAGCACGCGCCTGTAATTTTTCTCAGCTTCTTGCAGAATGGGAGTTACAGACATGTGTAGTTCTGCCAGTTCTTTATGATGGGTCTTGGGGTTGAACGTGGCAGTCTGCAGCCTGAAGAGACTCATGCTTAAGCAGCAGGTGTTCTTAATTTCTAATTAATTTCTCCCCAGCACCATGTGCCTCCTTTAAACCCCAGCATCTTCACAGTACTTTCACAGTTATTAGACATGAACTGAAGTGGGCTGAAGCCTCTCTTTGTCTTCATTTTGTGATTTGAAGATCTCTCTTAATAGTAAACATAAATAGAATAGACTCTTATGGTAGGAACTACACTTTATACATTTTTTTTCTGGGTATGGAACCCAGAGACTTACATACTGAGCAAGCATACAGAAACTACCACTGAGATTCTCCCAGCCCTGGAACTGTACTTTTTTTCTCTAGTCAGGGTCTCATCCCAGCTGACCTGGAACTCACTCTGTCCCAAGGCTGCTCTCAAACTCACAGTGATGCTTCTACCTCAGCCTCTTGAGTACTACACTAAAGGCATGAACCACCTTGCCTAGCTCTGGAACTGTACTTTTAGTTCCTATTGACAAAGAAGGTTATGTTATGTTGTAAATGCTAAAATTAAGTTTTAACATTTAAAGATGTATTTATTTATTTATATTTATTTTATTTTTTTTCATTTTTCGAGGTAGGGTCTCACTCTAGCCCAGGCTGACCTGGAATTCAGTATGGAGTCTCAAGGTGGCCTCGAGCTCACAGCAATCCTCCTACCTCTGCCTCCCAAGTGCTGGGTAAAGGCGTGTACCACCACGCCCAGCATTTTTTTGTTTTTTTCTTTTTTTTTTCTTTTATTTATTTGAGAGCGACAGACACAGAGAGAAAGACAGATAGAGGGAGAGAGAGAGAGAGACTGGGCATGCCAGGGCTTCCAGCCTCTGCAAACAAACTCCAGACGCGTGTGCCCCCTTGTGCATCTGGCTAAAGTGGGACCTAGGGAACCGAGCCTCGACCCGGAGTCCTTAGGCTTCACAGGCAAGCACTTAACCGCTAAGCCATCTCTCCAGTCCAGCATTTTTTTGTTTTTTTCAGGTACAATCTCACTCTATCTCAAGCTGACCTGGAACCCACCCTGTAGTCCCAGGCTGGCCTTGAACTCACAGTGATCCTCCTACCTCTGCCTCCCGAGTACTGGGAATAAAGGCATGTGCCACCATGCCTGGCTGATTTCTCTCTCTCTCTCTTTTTTGTTTGTTTGTTTTTTTGCTTTTTCTGAAGTAGGGTCTCAGTCTAGCCCAGGCTGACCTGGAATTCATTATGTAGTTTGAGGGTGGCCTCAAGCTCATGGCAGTCCTCATACCTCTGCCTCTGGAGTACTGGGATTAAAGGTGTGCACCACCATGCCCGACTTAAGTTAATTTTTTTTTTTATTTTTATTGACAGCTTCCATAATTATAGATAATCAACTATGGTAATTCTCTCCCCCCCTCACTTTCCCCTTCGCCCCTCAGTCTGTTTTATTTTGATGTCGTCATCTTTTCCTCCTATTCTGATGGTCTTATGTAGGTAGGGTCAGACACTGCGAGGTCATGGATATCCAGGCCATTTTGTGTCTGGAGGAGCACATTGTAAGGAGTCCTACCCTTCCTTTGGCTCTTACATTCTTTCTGCCACCTCTTCCACAGTGGACCCTGAGCCTTGGAAGGTGTGATAGAGATTTTTAAGTGCTGAGAATTCCTGTTTGAACATTTTTGTTGTTTGCTTGTTTGTTTTTTGGTTGGTGGGTTTTTCGAGGTAGAGTCTCACTGTAGCCCAGGTTGACGTGGAATTCACTATGGAGTCTCAGGGTGGCCCCGAACACATGGTGATCCTCCTACCTTTGCCTCCCAAGTGCTGGGATTAAAGGTGTGTGCCACCACACCTGGCTGTTTCAACATTTTGAATGGGATAGAAGGTAACAAAATGAAATGTTTTTACCAGGAAAACCTGGGAACCTCCAAAAAATATAATAAAAATAAATAAGCAAGGCTTGGTAGCAGATGGCTTTAATCCCAGCACTCAGAAGATAGAGGTAGGAGGATCGCTGTGAGTTCAAAGCCTGGTACTATAGGGTGAGTTTTAGGTCAGTTTGGGCTAGTAAGACCCTACCTCAGAAAAATCAATCCATCACTTGGGAACCTTGCCCTGTGTGTGGAGTCTTTCGCATCTCCTGCATGCTAACATTGTTCATTTTCAAGGATATTGGTGAAGGTTAAAACAGCAGTAGCTAATTAAAGAAGTAAAAGTGAGTGCATCTCAATGAAGGCACAGCTATCTACTGTCAAGGTTGTAGGCAAAGGTAGGGAACTTCAAGAGAGTACATCTGGGGATTGTTTCTGAAATCTAATCATCAAAAGAGACTGTACTTGAAAGAGAATATGCACTTAATCCTATTTAAAGAGAAGACAGGGAGGAATTAGGAAATAATTCTGCCTGTACTGTGTGCAGCGGCAGCAGGAAAAATATGGTCATGTTAAACAGAACAAACAGCAGAGAGTATGTGAAGACAGCATACATAAGACTAATGGGAAAAGATTGCTGGAGATGAGCGGCATGTCAGAAAGGCAGGTAAAGGGGATTAGAAGTTCACCCTGGGGGCTGGAGGGATGGCTTAGCGGTTAAGGCATTTGCCTGCAAAGCCGAAGGACCCAGGTTCAATTCCCCAGGACCCATGTAAGCCAAATGCACAAGGAGGTACACACATCTGGAGTTCGTTTGCAGTGGTTAGAGGCCCTGGTGTGCCAATCTCTATCTCCTCTGTCTCTTTCTGCTTGCAAATAAATAAAAAATAAATAAAAGTTCAACTTTGAATTCCAATGGTTTATTATTGTTACTATTTTGCTGCTTGAGCTGTACTTTTTTTTTTTTTTTTCCAATGTAGGGTCTCACCCTATCCCAGTCTGATCTGGAACTCACTCTGTAGTTCCAGACTGGCCTCGAACTCATAGTGATCTTGCTATCTCTGTCTCCTGAGTGCAAGGACTAAAGACATGAGCCATCATGCCTGGCCCTACAGTTCATTTTCTCATAGTGACACCTCTTTCTATCTCTTTTCTCTCTTCCCCCACCCTCTCAGCACTAGGAATTGACCAGCATCTTCTGCATGCTGATCAAGTGTTGCACCACTGAGTTATATCAGATATATTCTCAGCCTTATATTTTATTTTTTAAAAAATTGTGTCCCATGTAGCTCACGCTGGCCTCAAACTCACTATATATAGAAGAAGCTGCTGGGTGTGTTGGTGCACACCTTTATTCCCAGCACTCAGGAGGCAGTGGTAGGAGGATCGCCACGAGTTCAAAGCCACCCTGAGACTACAGAATGAATTCCAGGTCAGCCTGAATGAGACCCTACCTCAAAAACAAAAACAAAAAAAAAAAAAAACAAACAAACGATAACAACAAAACAAGAGGCTATCCAGCTGTCTAAGCTTCTGATCCTCCTGCTCTGCCTCTTGAGTTCTGGGATTACAGATATGCACCTCTGGGAGAGAGATTGAGAGAGAGAATGAATGTATTGGGAATTAGACCCAGGGCTTAATTTTTCTTTCTTTCTTTCTTTTTTTTTTTTTTTTTTTGAGACAGGATCTCACTATATAGTCCTGACTGGCCTGGGACTCACTTTGTAGACCAGACTGGCTTTAAACTTGCTCTGCCTCTGCCTCCTGAGTGTTGGGGTTACAGGCATACGTCAGCATACCCAGTATATATGGGGCTAGCAATAGAGCTCAAGGGTTTGGTTTTCTTTTTTTTCCGAGGTAGGGTCTCCCTGTAGCCCAGGCTGACCTGGAATTCACTATATAGTCTCAGGGTACCTTCAAACTCATGGCGATCCTCCTACCTCTGCCTCCTCAGTGCCGAGATTAAAGGCATCCACCACCATGCCGTGTTTTTTTTTTTTTTTTAATGGGTAGCCCAGGCCGGCCTCGAACTCCTGATTCTCCTGCCTCTATGTCTTCAGCAATTTCCTACCGGTGTGTACCACCACAACTGGCATGTTTTTTGTTTTTAAAATTTATTTATTTGAGGGAGAGAAAGAGAATGGAAACAGAGAACGGGTGCACTAAGGCCTTTAGCCACAAATGTTCATTTGGCTTACACAGGTACTGGGGAATCAAACCCATGTCCTAGGGCTTTGCAGGCATATGCTTTAACTGCTGAGCCATCTTTCTGGCCTGAGAACCCAAGCTTTTGTGATTGAGAAGCAAACATTCTACCCACTGAGCTGTAGTATTTGATTTAAAAAAAAAAATTATTAGAGACAGAGAAAGGGAGAGCGAATGGGCACACCAGGGCCTCCAGCCACTGCAAATGAACTCCAGACGCATGCACCACCTTGTGCTTGAGGTTTATGTGGAACCTGGAGAATCAAACCTGGGTTCTTATGCTTAGCAGGCAAGTGCCTTAACTGCTAAGCCATCTCTCCAGCCATAATTTTTTTTTATTATTTTATGTGCAAGCAGAGAGAGATGGAAGAGAGAAGAGAGACAGTGAGAGACCGTTATTGCTCAAGTGTGCACTTCTTGATCTGCTGGTTGATTTCATAGTCTTCAGGGCCCCCTGCTATGGTGGTTTGACTCAGGTGTCCCCCATAAACTTAAATATTCTGAACGCTTGGTTCCCAGCTGATGACTATTTGGGAATTAATGCCTGCTAGATGCAGTGTATTGTTGGGGGTGAGCTTATGGGTATTATAACCAGCTTCCTCTTGCCAGTGTTTGGCATATTCTCCTGTTGCTGTTGTCCATCTGATGTTGGGCAGGAGGTGATGTCCACCCTCTGCTCATGCCATCTTGGAGCTTCCCCTAGAGTCTGTAAGACAAAATAAACTTTTTTTTACACCCACAAACTGCTCATCTTCTGCAGCAATGTGAACCTGACTGCAACACTTGCTTACTCGTGCTACTGCTTGAACATGCTATTGCTCACTCACACTGTTGGGACCTTTGTCCTCCCGGGGTTCCCACAGGGCTCTCCAGCGGCATGAGGCTAGTCAGGTGGGAGCTAGTTCCCCTTTCAGATCCAGCATATTCCAGTGTCCTGTGACCACAGCCTGTGGTGTCTTCAGCAATAGGGTCTTACCTTTTTAGCTCTGGCAGGTAATCAAGTGTTTTGGCAATGGCTTGCATTGTTTTGGAGACCTCATGGCTCTCCCTGGCCAATAGCTCATTGTGGGAGGCACTGGTTGGACATTGTTTAATCCCTTGTTTCTGGGGATGTTCCTACTGCTGTCTCTTTACTTATTTTTCCAAAGTATGGTCTCACTTTAACCCAAGCTGACCTGGAACCTACTCTGTAGCCTAGAACTCATTGTAGTCCTCCTATCTCAGCCTCTCCAATGCTGGGATCAAAGGTATGTGCCAGCATGCCAGACTCGCTTCTGTATCTTTAAGTAATTATTTTTTTTTAAATTTATTATTTTGTTGACAGCATCCATAATTATAGACAATAACCCATGGTAATCCCCTCAAGTAGTTCTTTTTTATTACAAATATTTTAGCTGGGCCCAGTGGTGCATACCTTTAATCCCAACACTTGGGAGGCAGAGGTAGGAGGATCACTGTGAGTTTGAGGCCACCCTGAGATGGCATAGTAAATTCCAGATCAACCTGGGCTAGAGTGAGACCCTACCTCAGGAAAAAAGAAAAGGTGGGGGGCTGGATAGATGGCACCTTGTGCATCTGGCATACGTGGATCCTGGGGGAGTGGAACCTGGGTCCTTTGGCTTTGCAGGCCAGCACCTTAACCATTAAGCCACCCATTCAGCCCCATCATTTGATTTAACTTTTTTTTTTTTTTTTTTTTGTGGGGGGATGTAGCAGACAGCTTCAGGTTCATTGAGATGAACTTCCAGACCAGGCACAGTCATGGAGGGAGGGATTTATGGAAGCTTACAGATCCAGGGGAAGTTCTATTATAGAACTTATTATTATTATTATTATTATTATTATTATTATTATTATTATGAACTTATTATAGAACTTATGGCAAAAGAAGCTGGCCTGCCTTCACAGGTCCAAGCAGAGAGAGAAGTACAGCCCAGAAGCCAAAAGCCACACAGCACAGCAGGCTTTAGGAACTCCAGCTAGGCACACTTTGCATATCTTTAGATTGGAATCTCAAACCTACCACCACACCTAAGATCCGCCCCAGCCAGGTGGCTGCAGATGCAAACTACAGACTAATAAAACACTGAATATATTGGAGGCCATCTATTCAAACTACCACATGGGGGTTGAGATAGAGTCTCATTTTAGCTGATCTGTTTTCATCCTTCTACATATAGATGTCCAGTTTTCTCAGCACCATTTGGTAAAGAGGCTGTCTTTGCTTCATTGAATGCTTTTGTCAAAAATCAGATACCTGGGTTGGAGAAATAGCTTAGTGGCTAAGGTGCTTGCCAATAAAGCCAAAGGACCCAGGTTTGACTCCAAAGGACCCTCATAAAAAGCTGGATGTTCAATGTAGCACATGTGTCTGGAGTTTGTTTGCAGGGTCTAGAGCCTTGGCATACCCATTCTCTATCTATCTGCCTCTTTATCTTGCACTCAAATAAATAAGTAAAATAAATCAACTGCAGCTGTCTGGATTTATATCTAGATCCTCTATCCTGTTTCACTGATCTACAGGTTTGTTTTCATTGTCATAGTACCATGCTATTTTTGTTATTATTCCTTTGTAATATACCTTGAAATCAAGTATGGTAAATATATTTTTGTTGTTTAGGATTGCCTTGGCTATCCAAGGTTTATTTGTGCTTCCAATGAATTTTAAGATTTTTCGTTTTTAAATTTATTTTTATTTTTTAAAAATTTTATTTATTTATTTGAGAGAGAGAGAGAGAATGGGGATGCCAGGGCCTCCAGATGCATGTGCCCCCTTGTGCATCTGGCTTATGTGGGTCTTGGGGAATTGAACCTGGGTCCTTTGGCTTTGTGGGTGTTAGGACAAAATGGAGCTGCAGCAGGAGGGTGAAGTGAGTCATCCACATTCCTCAAGAAATTGTCCAGCCGTTATCCCTCCCCTGCCTGACAAGGCTCCAAGACTAGATTTACTGCCCCCTTATCTCTTACTGGGTCACTTCTGGTCTCACCCTATGGGTAATGTAAAGAACAGAGAATTACAGCTTCAACAAAGAAATTCCTTCCTTCCCTTCCTCACCTTCCCCCAGCTGAAGAGCCTATAAACCCCACTATCTGTAACCCCAAGCTGACTGCTCTGCTCTTGAGAGTCAGTCTGGCAGCTCATGTCCCTGCCCCCCCCCCCAATAAAAACTTCCATCTTTGCCTCAGAGTTGTCTCTGTGGTCCTTGGTCACTCCAGAACCTTACAGTGGGCAAACGCCTTAACCACTAAGTGCTGGGATTAAAGGCATGTGCCACCATGCCGGGCTGTCTCTCTTTAATTTTGACATCCTCATTTTTTCCTCCTATTATGATGGTCTTGTGTAGGTAGTGTCAGGCACTGTGAGGTCATGAATATCCAGCCCCTTGTTTTTCTTTTTTAAAAATATGTATTTAGTCGGGTGTGGTGGCTCACACCTTTAATCCCAGCACTCAGGAGGCAGAGGTAGGAGGATTGCTATGTATTTGAGGCCACCCTGAGACTACATAGTGAATTCCAGGTAAGCCTGGGCTAGAGTGAGACCCTACCTTGAAGAACCAAAAAAAAAAAAAAAAAAATTTTCTTGGGTGTGGTGGCGCACGCCTTTAATCCCAGCATTTGGGAGACAGAGGTAGGAGGGTTGCTGTGAGTTCGAGGCCACCCTGAGACTCCATAGTGAATTCCAGGTCAGCCTGGGCTAGAGTGAGCCCCTACCTTGAAAAACAAAACAAAAAAAATATTTATTTATTTTGTGAACGAGAGAGAGGCAGAGAGAGAAACAGAGAGAATGGGCACACTGGGGCCTCTAGCCACTGCAAACAAACTCTAGACACATGTACCACCTTGTGCATCTGGCTTTATGTGGGCACTAGGGAATCGAACTTTGGTCCTTAGGCTTTGTAGGCAAGCACCTTAACCACTAAGCCATCTATCTCTCCAGCCCAAAGATGTTTTTTCTACTTCAGTGAAAAATGACATTGGAACTTTGATGGGATTTCATTAACTCTGTAAATTGTTTTTCATAAGACAGCCTCTTTGTGTGTGTGTGGGGGGGGAGGGAGAGAGGGAGAGAGAGAGAAATGTTTATTTTGGCTTACAGACTTGAGGGGAAGCTTCATGACTGCAGGGGAAAATGATGGCTGAGTAGAGGGTGGACATCACCTCCTTGACAACATCAGGTGGAGAACAACAGGAATGTGTGCCAAGTCCTCCACACTTTTCAATAATAACTCTTTTTTTTGTATTTTTTTACAATTTTTATTAGCGTTTTCCATGATTATAAAAAAAAAGTCCCATGTTAATTCCCCCCCCCCCACTTTCTCCTTTGAATTGGCCTTAAAGCCCCAATCAAAGATACTCGTTTGCACACTGGGTAAAAAGCAGGATCCTGGGCTGGTTAAGTGCTTGCCTGTGAAGCCTAAGGACCCTGGTTCGAGTCTCGATTCCCCAGGACCTACGTTAGCCAGATGCACAAGAGGGCACATGTGTCTGGAATGCGTTTGCAGTGGCTGGAGGTCCTGGTGTGTCCATTCTCTATCTTCTTCTTTCTCTCTGTCACTCTCAAATTAAAAAAAAGGATCCTGGTGGGAGTGGTGGTACACGCCTTTAATTCCAGCACTTGAGAGGCAGGGGTGAGAGGATCACTGAGAGCTCATGGCTACCCTGAGACTACATAGTGAATTCCAGGTCAACCTGAGCTAGAGTGGGACCCTACCTAAAATACAAACAAAATAAAACCAAAAACAAAAAATTAGGATCCTTCTATTTGTTGCCTTCAAGAAACCCGTCTTTCCATAGAAAATGGACACTATCCTAGGGCGAAATGTTGAAAAACAGTATTTCAGGCAAATGGACCTAGAAAACAAGCAGGTGTTGCTATCCTAATATCTGACAGGGTAGACTTCAAACCAACATTAGTTAGGAAAGATAAAGAAGGTCACTTTATATTGATTAAAGGAACACTCCAAGAGGAGTTCATTACGATTCTAAGCATATATATGTACTGAACATGTGGGCTCCCAATTTCATGACACAAAAATAAATAAATAAAATTTAAAAAGCACACACACGGGCTGGAGGGATGGCTTAGAGGTTAAGGCGTTTGTCTACAAAGCCAAAGGACCCAGGTTTGATTTCCCAGGACCCACATTAGCCAGATGTACAAGGGACACATATATTTGGAGTGCATCTGGAGTTCGTTTGCAGTGGCTGGAGGCCCTGGTGCACCCATTCTCTCTCTCTTTTTTTATCGTCAACTTCCATGATTGTAAACAATATCCCATGGTAATGCCCTCCCTCCTCTCACTTTCCCCTTTGAAACTCCATTCTCCATCATATCCCCTCCCCCTCTCAGTCAGTCTCTCTTTTAATTTGATGTATCATATTTTCCTCCTATTATGATGGTCTTGTGTAGGTAGTGTCAGGCACTGTGAGGTCATGGATATCCAGGCCATTTTATGTCTGGAGGAGCATGTTTTAAGGAGTCCTGCCCTTCTTTTGGCTCTTATATTCTTTTTTATTTTAATTTTTTTGTTTATTTTATTTATTTATTTGAGAGCTATAGACAGAGAGAGAAAGAGGCAGAGAGAGAGAGAATGAATGGGTGCGCCAGGGCTTCCAGCCACTGCAAACGAACTCCAGACGCGTGCGCCCCCTTGTGCATCTGGCTAACGTGGGTCCTGGGGAATCGAGCCTTGAACCGGGGTCCTTAGGCTTCACAGGCAAGCGCTTAACTGCTATGCCATCTCTCTAGCCCTGGCTCTTTATTCTTTCTGCCACCTCTTCTGCAATGGACCCTGAGCCTTGGAAGATGAGATATTGCAGTGCTAAGCACTCTTCTCTCACTTTTTCCCAGCACCATGATGCCTTCTGAATCATACCAAGGTCACTGCCATCTGAAAAGAGAAGGTTCTCTACGAAAAGTGATAGTAGTATTAAAAATGGGTATGAACATTGAGAGAAGTGCTTATTGGGCAGTTTGGTGAGCATAGTATATACGTTTAGCCAGACAGCAGCAGACGTTACACCTCTAGGGCTCATGACTACCCCTGTTGTAGGTTTTCAGTATAAGGGATGTATTCCCTCCCATGGAGCAGGCCTCCAGTCCAATTAGAGGGCAGACATACCACTGTTGTACCCATTGGCTCATTTGGCCTGGTTGGCCAAATATAAGGCTTGCAGTGTCCACTGTTGAGTACCTTCACTGGTGATTTCTCTTTCTTCTATTGAACTGCATGCAGAATGGCTTCTTCCAGCTTTCTGTCAGCTGGTCTACATGGAAGAAATCAGTTCAGTTCCAGCAGGATTTCTCAGTGGCCTTGCAGCCCAAGTATATGGAGTCTTCAGCAATAGGGTCTTACCATCCATTCCTGGTGGGAAACCAAGGGCCTCGGCAATGGCCTGTAATGTTTTGGGGGCATCAGGGACCTCCCTAGCAAACAGCTCACTGGAAGGTATCCCATCCCTGGCACTGAAAATTTTCTAGTAACAGTCTATGGCTCCTGAGTGTTCCATTGTCCAAAACTGGAGGATTCCATATGATTTATTTACATCCTCTTAGATTTTGATTAACCTTCCCTCCACCTTTCCTTTACTCAATCTCTTCCCCTGACCTCACTTAGGCCTTTTCACCCCCTTTAATCTATTCTTCTACCTGCATATATACAATACTATCCTGTTAAGTACTACCCTTCCCTCCCTTCCTTTTTATTCCCTTTATATCTCTTTTCTAGCTTACTGGCCTATGCTACTGAGTTTTCTTCCTACTCACACAGAAGTCCAATTATCTGTAGCTAGGATCCACATATGTGAGAGAACATGGCGACATTTGGCTTTCTGGGTCAGGGTTACCTCACTTAGTATAATCCTTTCCAGATCCATCCATTTTCCTGCAAGTTTCAGAACTTAATTTTTCTTTACTGTTGAGTAGAACTCCATTGTATAAATGTGCCATATCTTCATTATCCACTCATCAGTCAAGGGACTTCTAGGCTGGTTCCATTTTCCAGCTATTGTGAATTGAGTGGCAATAAACATGGTTGAGCAAGTATCTGTAAGGTAGTGAAACAAGTCCTTAGGATATATGCCCGGGAATGCTATAGCTGGGTCATATGGTAGATCTGTTTTAGCTAAGATAGCCATTTTTATATTAATTCTTCCAATTCCTGAATGCGGAATGTGTTTCCATTTCCTAGTGACTTCTTCATTTTATCTTGAGTTATTTTTTTCTTTTTGTTTGTTTTTTGAGGTAGGGTCTCACTGTAGCCCAGGCTGATTTGGAATTCACTCTGTAGTCTCAGGGTGGCCTCAAACTCTTGGTGATCATCCTACCTCTGCCTCCTGAGTGCTGGGATTAAAGTCGTGCGCCACCACACCCGGCTTTTTTTTTTTTTTTTAAGTTTTCATAACTTCCTTAGGTTTATTCCAGGGTATTTTTTTTTTCTTTAGGCAATTGTGAATGGGAGTGTTTCCCTGATTTCATCCTCAGCACAATTGTTATTGGTATATAGCAAGGCTACTGATTTCTGTGTGTTAATTTGTATCCTGCTACTTTACTGAAAGCATTTATCAGCTCTAATAGTTTTCTAATAGAGTCTTTAGGATCTCTTAGGTAAAGTGTCATGTCATCTGTAAATGAAGATAATTTGACTTCTTATCTGTATCTCTTTTAATCCACTATTGAATTAGAGGGGGAAAAGTGGACACTTTGTCTTGTTCCCAATTTTAGTGGAAATGCTTCAAGTTTTTCCTCATCTACTATAAGGTTGGCTGTATGTTTGTCATATGTGGCAATATGTTCCTTCTATTACAAGTTCCTTCAAGACTTTTTTGTTTTTTCAAGGTAGGCTGAACCATGCTCTCTTTTTGTTTTATTGACAGCTTTCATAATTAGGGACAATAAAGTATGATCATTTCCTCTCCTCTCCTATTTCCTCCTCACAAATCCACCCTCCATCATATCCCCCCCCCCCTCAATTAGTCTCTCTTTATTTTTTTAATTTTATTTTATTCGTTATAGTTTTTCGAGGTAGGTTTTCACTCTAGCTCAGGCTGACTGGAATTCACTCAGGGTGGCCTCGAACTCACGGTGATCCTCCTACCTCTGCCTCCAAAGGCGTGCACTACCATGCCTGGCTATCTCTCTTTAATTTTGACGTCATCATCTTTTCCTCCTATTGTGATAGTCTTGTGTAGATAGTGTCAGGCGCTGTGAGGTCATGATTATCCAGACCATTTTGTGTTTGAATGATTGGATTGTAAGTAGTCCTACCATTCTTTTGGCTCTTACATTCTTTCCACTACCTCTTCTGCAACGGACCCTGAGCCTTGGAGGGTGTGATAGAGATGTTTCAGTGCTGCACACTCACTCCTCTCTCACTTCCTTCTCAGCATTATGGTGCCTTTTAACTCTTTCTAGTGGTCACCACCATCTGAAAAGAGAAACTTCTCTAACCAAAAGTGAGAGGAGCATTAATTTATGGGTGTTAACCTTAAGAACAGTGTTTACAGGGGCAGTCTGATGAGCATCACTTACACACACACACACACACACACACACACACACGTGTATATATATATGTATTTAGTTTGATGAGCATTACACACATACATATATGTATGTATTGAGTTTGGTGAGCATTACACACACACACATGCATATATATGTATGTAGTTTGATGAGAATTACACACACATGCACATGCATACCTATATGTATGTATTTAGTTTGATGAGCATTACACACACACACACATATGTATGTATTTAGTTTGGTGAGCATTACACAAACACATGCATATATGTATTTAGTTTGATGAGCATTACACACACACACAAGCATACATATATGTATGTAGTTTGATGAGCATTACACACACATGCACACACATACCTATATGTATGTATTTAGTTTGATGAGCATTACATGCACACACATGCGTACATATATGTATGTAGTTTGATGAGCATTACACACACACACATATGTATGTATTTAGTTTGGTGAGCATTATACACATACACACATGCATACCTATATGTATGTATTTAGTTTGATGAGCATTACACACACACATACATACATGTATGTAGTTTGATGAGCATTACACACACATGCATATATGTATGTATTTAGTTTGATGAGCATTACACACACACGTATATATTTAGTTTGATGAGCATTACACACACATGCATATATGTATGTATTTAGTTTGATGAGCATTATGTGCACACACACACATACCTATATGTATGTATTTAGTTTGAAGAGCATTACACACACACATATGTATATATTTAGTTTGATGAGCATTACACACACAAACATATATGTACATGTTTAGTTTGATGAGCATTATACACACACATGCATATAGGAATTGTTGCAGTCCAGATCGCATTGCTGATAGAAATCACCCAACAAGAGTAGCTTCTGGGAAAAAGAGATTTATTTTGGCTTACAGGCTCCAGGGGAGCTCCACAATGGCAGGGGAAAACGATGGCATGAGCAGAGGGTGGACATCACCCCCTGGCCAACATAGGGTGGACCACAGCAACAGGAAGGTGTGCCAAACACTGGCATGGGGAAACTGGCTATAAAGCCCATAAGCCCACCCCCAACAATATACTCCCTCCAGGAGGCATTAATTCCCAAATATCCATCAGCTGGGAACCTAGCATTCAGAACACCTAAGTTTATGGGGGACACCTGAATCAAACCACCACAGGTATGTATTTAGTGTGATCAGTATTACATACACACACACATGCATGCATATATGTATGTATTTAGCTAGACAACAGGAGGTGTTATTCCTCTATGATCTCCACAGTTATAGGCTTTTGACTAGGTTTTTTTGTTTTTTAATTTTTATTTATTTATTTACTTGAGAGAGAGGGGGAGAGAGAGAGAATGGGCATGCCAGGGCTTCCATCCATTGCAAATGAACTCCAGATGCATGTGCCCCCTTGTGTATCTGGCTTACATGGGTCCTGGGGAATTGAACCTGGGTCCTTTGGCTTTGCAGGCAAATGTCTCAACTGCTATGCCATCTCTCCAGCCCTTGACTAGATTTTTTTTTAGTACCAGGCATAAGGTCCCTCCCATGGAATGGGCCTCCAGGCCAAGCAGAGAGTAGTTGGTTTCCCCTATAACAGACATGCCACTATTGCACCAGCTGGCACGTTTTTTTCTGAGGTACTATCTTGCTATAGTCCATACTGACCTAGAATTCACTGTGTAGTGTCAGGATTGTCTTGAACTCACACTCACGGCAATCCTCCTACCTCAGCCTCTTGAGTACTAGAATTAAAGGCGTGTGCCACCACGTCTGGCGTGGCTGGCCAATCTTAAGGCTTGCAATGTTCAGTGCTGTTTATCACCCTTGATGACTTCTCTCTGCATACAGCATAGCTTTTTCCAGCTTTCTGTCAGCTTGTCTACACAGAAGAGTTTTTCAGCTCAGCTGCAGCTTGATTTGTCAGTGACCTGCAGCCCAAGCATGTGGAGTCTTCAGCAATAGGGTCTTACCATCTAGTTCTAGTGGGCAACCAAGAGCCTTGGTAATGGCCTGTAATGTTTTAGGGGAATCTATGACCTCCTGGCCAACAACTCACTGGAACGTATCCCATCCCTGGCAGTGAAATTTTTGTGGTAACAATCTATGACTCTGGGTGCACCATTAGCGAAGAAGTAGGTTTCCTATTGGCTTATACATAACATCTTAGAAATTTTAAGTATTTTTTGTTAATTTGAGAGAGAGAAAGACACAGATAGAGAATGGATGCGCCACTGCAAATGAACTCTAGACACATGCGCTACCATGTACATATGGCTTGTGTGGGTCCTGGGGAATTGCACCTGGGTCCTTAGGCTTTGCAGACAATCAACTTAACCACTAAATCATTTCTCCAGCCCACATCTTAAATTTTGATTAACCTTCCTTCCACACTTCCTTTACTCAATCCCTTCCCCTGACCTCTCAGTTGGCCATTGCACCCCCAGTAATCTGCATCTATGTCCTCTCTCCTTCCTCCCTTATGCCCCTTTCTAACTTACTGGCCTCTACTACTGACTTTTATTCCAACTTACATACAAATCTAAACATTTATAGCTAAGATCCACACATGAGAGCAAATATGTGGCATTTGGCTTTCTGGGCCTGGGTTACCTCATTTAGTAAAATCCTTTCCAGATTCATCAATTTCCCTATATAAATTTTCCCCTTAGGACCACCTTCATTGTTTCTTGTAGGTTTTGGTATGTTGTATTATCATTTGATTCTATGAATTTTTAAATTTCCTTCTTGATTTCTTTTTAAAAATATTTTTATTTATTTGAGAGAGAGAAAGGTGGGGAGATAGAGAGAATGGGTACTCCAGGGCCCTCAGCCACTGCAAATGAACTCCAGATGCATGCACCACTTGTGCATCTGGCTTACATGGGTTCTGAGAAATTGAACCTTGTTCCTCTGGCCTTGCAGGCAAACGCCTTAACCACTAAGCCACTTCTCCAGCCCTCCTTCTTGATTTCTTCAATAACCCATTCATCATTCAATAGTGTACTGTTGAGTTTCCATGATTTTGTATATGCTCTATAGTTTTTCTTATTGTTGATTTGTAGTTTAATCTCATTGTGGTCAGAGCACAAGGAATTATTTTAATTTTCCTGTATTTGTTAAGATTTGCTTTGTGTCCTAATATATGGTCTATTTTACAGAATGTTCCATGTGCTGCTCAGAAAAATGGGTATTCTGCAGCATTTGGATGGAATGTTCTGTAAATATCTGTTAGGTCCATTTGTTGTATGAGCTCATTTAATCCAGATGTGTGTCTGTTTATTCTTTACCAGGAGGACCTGTCAGTTGAGAAAAGTAGGGTATTGAAGTCACCCACTGCAGTTGTGCTTAGTGTTATCTGTGACCTTAATCTAATAGTGTTTGATCAAATTGAGAGCACCTATGTTTAATGCATACATGTTTAGAATTGTAATATTCTCCTGGTGAGTTGTTCCTTCAATCAATACAAAGTGACCTTCTTTATCTTTCCTAATTAATGTTGGTTTGAAGTCTGTGCTTTCAGATACTAGAATAGCAACATCTGTTTTCTAGGCTCATTTGCTTGAAATAACCATTTTCTATTCTTCAACTCTAAAATAGTGTCTGACTTTTATGGAGAGCTGAGTCTCTTGGAGACAACAAACAGAAGGATCCTGCCTTTTAATCCAGTCTGCAAGCCTGTGTCTTTTGGTTAGGGCATTGAGGCCATTGATATGAAGAGTTACTATTGAAAAGTGTCTATTTATTCTCACCATTCTTGTTTTGTAGTGCTTCCTGTTTTTCCTTTATTCTCTTGTATTAACTATTCTTTGAGTATGGATTATTTTTTTCTGTTTTCTCTTGTGTGTGCTTTTCTTTCTCTTCAGAGTAAAGGATCCCTTCAAGTATTTTTTGTAGCTCTGGCCTTTTTTTGGTTGTTGTTGTGAAAGTCTGTATTTCTCCATCAATTTTGATGGATAGCTTTTCTGGATATAGTAATCTTAGTTGACAGTTGTTATCTTTCAGAATTTGGAATACATCATTCCAAGGCCTTCTGGCTTTTAAATTTTGTGTTGAGTAATCTGTTGTTATCCTGAGAGGCTTGCCTTTGCATGTGACTTTATGTTTCTCTCTTACAGCTTTACATATATTTTCTTTGGTAATTTTCTTCTGTGATTTTGTTAAAAATACCTATTATGTCTTTGGATTGAAATTCTTCTTCCTGTACTATATTTTTAAAAAATATTAAAACATATTTGTGGTGGTGCACGCCTTTAATCCCAGCACTCAGGAGGCAGAGGTAGGACGATTGCCCTGAGTTCGAGGCCACCCTGAGACTACATAGTGAATTCCAGGTCAGCCTGAGCTAGAGCAAAACCCTATCTCTCCAGCCCTATTTTTGCAACTTGGGTTAATTCTATGCTTGGGTTTTCTAAGTATCTGCAGTGTTCTTAGACATGTAAATCATGTCTTCTGGGTAGGAGCTTCATGTGCCAGGTGTGGCTCTTATATTACTCTCAGAGTAACAGCAGAAGTGGCCCTAGGTGTTGAGTTTGCCTGCTATGCAAGTATTCTAGTAGAGTGGATGGAACAAAATACAGCAAGTTCTATGATTCAGCTGAGTGATATACATAATCAGAACCAGCAGGGAGTCTTTTTACAAGAGTGGGCATTAAGGGCTAAAGATATGGCTTAGTGGTTAAGGCATTTGCTTGCAAAGCAAAAGGACCTAGGTTCAATTCCCCAGGACCCATGTAGGGCAGATGCATAAGATGGCTTATATGTTTGGAGTTGATTTGCAGTGGTTGGAAGCCCTCTTTCCCTCTCTCTCTTCTTGCAAATAAAAAAAAATATATTAAAGGAAAAAAAAAAAGAGTAGGAATTAAAACAGATAATCTAACAATGTCAAAGTCCCTAAGGGTGTATGCTGATCTATACCCTTAATCTTTTTTTTTTTTATTAGCATTTTCCATGATTATAAAAAAAAAATCCCGTGTTAATTCCCTCCCTCCCCCACACACTTTCTCCTTTGTATACCCTTAATCTTGTGGACTGGAATTTCTGGTCTTTAATGGGTTCCAGATCAGCCTGGGCCCAAGTTGAGTCCCTGCCCCCAAGAAGAATAGAAGGAAAAGACAGAAAGGCACTATAAAGTAGGAAATATCAAAAGCAACAAAAGTCAGCTCCAAACACTGCTTATGTAAGGATGGCAAAGCTGACCAAGAGTGCATCAGTCACATCTTACACATAACCTGCCCTGACATGGATGGTGCAGTCAGCACTTCCAGTGCAGCCCTGCATACCTGGGTTTGGGGCAGGTACTGACCCAGTGTAAGTAGGCCTTATTGGCTTTTGGGATGGCTTCTGGTCTCACCTTCGCTGAGTGCCACCTGGTTCCCTCTTTGTTGCGCTGTGAGCTCAGCTACCTGGTTTGGTTGGTGCATCTGTGATGCTGTGTGGCTGAGGGGTGGTCATGATCCCTTAGAATCTGTTGCAGTCCGGATCGCATTGCTGGTAGAAATCACCAAACAAAGAGCAGCTTCTGGGAAAAAGAGATTTATTTTGACTTAAAGGCTTGAGGGGAAGCTCCACGATGGCAGGGGAAAACGATGGCATGAGCAGAGGGTGGATATCACCCCCTGGCCAATATAAGGTGGACCACAGCAACAGGAGGGTGTGCCAAACACGGGCATGGGGAAACTGGCTATAAAGCCCATAAGCCCGCCCCCAACAATACAGTCCCTCCAGGAGGCATTAATTCCCAAATATCCATCAGCTGGGAACCTAGCATTCAGAACACCTAAGTTTATGGGGGACATCTGAATCAAACCACCACAGAATCCCAGGTTCTCCCGTGTTCCCCGGTGTTGGTGGTTGAGGGAGGGGAGGCTGTGGGGTGTGCTTGAAGTTGTTCTGGAGCTGCTCAGCTGGTGCCTGTTTTCTTCTCCGTGTGTGTGTGTGTGTGTGTGTGTGTGTGTGTGTGTGTGTGTGTGTGTTTTGAGGTGGGCTCTCACTTTAGTACAGGCTGACCTGGAATTCATTATGGAGTTTCAGGGTGGCTTTGAACTCATGGTGATGCTTCTACCTCTGCCTCCTGAGTGCTGAATTAGAGGTGTGAACCACCATGCCTGACTACCTATTTGTTTTTACCTAGGAAATTTAAAATGAATGAGAATTTTACCCATTTGTGATATACAAGGTGATAGGGTCTTGTCTGTGTCTAATCTGGTTAGACTTCTCTCCAGAGAATGAGAATTATACCTTTGTTTATGACCTTGTGACCCACAGGACAGGATTTTACCTGTATCTAATTTAAATTGAAGTTAGATTAAGTTTGTGTTCCTATAGAAAAATTTTAGAGTATCTTTAAGAAAACCCTTAAATTTAAGCATGGTGTTCATTTTTGTTTAGCCTGAAAATTATCTTACTATTGAAAATCTATATCGAAACATCTTTAGCAGACAAATTTGGAACTAAACATTTTAGCATGAATATTTAAAGTTCCTAAAGTTCCCTTTTATTACATACGTCACCAAAATCTCTCTATGAATGCAATCTAGGAAAAGTGACAACCAGACTTGTCTTATCTATAGATTTTATATAACCCATTGATTTGAGGCATAAATAACTTCTTTGAAATCTATATGTACATATATTTTAATTTATTTGAGGGGGGGAATGAATGAGGGACCCTCAGCCACTGTAAATGAACTCCAGACACATGCGCCCCCTCCTGTGCATGTGTGACATTGTGTGCTTGCATCACTGTGCATCTGGCTTACGTGGGACCTGGAAATTTGAACATGAGTTCTATTATTATTATTATTATTATTATTGGTTTTTCAAGGCAGGGTCTCACTCTAGCCCAGGCTGACCTAGAACTCATTATGTAGTGTTAGGGTGACCTCAAACTCACAATGATCCTCCTACTTCTGCCTATAAGTGCTGGGACCACCATGCATAGCTACATTATACATTTAAAAAATATTTTTAAATATTTAAAAATATTTATTATTTATTTTAGAGAGAGAAAAAAAGCAGAGAGATTGAGAGAGAGAGAGAAAGAGAATGGGCATGTCAGGGCCTCCAGCCACTGCAAATGAATTCCAGATACATGTGCCCCCTTGTGCTGCTGGTTTACATGGATCCTGGGGAACCAAACTGGGGTCCTTTGGCTTTGCAGGCAAACACCTTAACTGCTAAGCCATCTCATGTGCATGTGCAGTCTTGCTCTATCCCAGACTGACCTAGGTAGGATTCACTCTGTAGTGCTGGGATTAAAGGCATGCACCACCACACCTGGCCTTTAACATGAGTTCTTAGGCTTCACAGGCAACCACCAAGCCATCTCTCCAGCCCTACATGTGTGTGAGTGTGTGTGTGTGTGTATAAATATGCGCGTGTGTGTGTATATATATATGTACATATATATATATATATATATATATAAATGTGTGTATGTGTGTGTGTATATATATGTATGTGTATGTATGTATGTGTATATGTGTGTGTGTATGTATGTGTGTGTGTATGTATGTATGTATATATATATATATATATATATATATATACATATATATATAATTTACTTATTTGAGAGAGACAGGCAGAGAGGGGAGAATGGGCATGCTAGGGCCTCCAGCCACTGCAGACGAACTCCAGACATATTCACCACCTTGTACATCTGGTTTACATGGTACTGGGGAATTGAACCTGGGTCCTTAGGCTTCATAGGCAAGTGCCTTAATTACTAAGCCATCTCTCCAGCCCCTGAAATATATTTTTGAAAGGTATAAGCCTTATAAGTACAGATAAAACATGATAACTACCTTATAATAAATTTAACACATCTGGGAGTAATTTTTTTAAAAGATTTATTTTTATTTATTTGAGACAGAGAGAGTGAATGGGCGCCTAGGGTCTCTAGCCACTGCAAACAAACTCCGGATGCATGTTCCACCTTGTGCATCTGGCTTATGTAGGATGTGGAAAATCAAACCTGCATCCTTAGGCTTCACAGGCAAGCACCTTAACCACTAAGCCATCTCTCCAGCCTCTCTGGGAGTGATTTTTATTGAGTTGTTAAAGCAGATTTTTATTGTCTTTGCCTTGAGGCAGGCTGGCCTGGAACTTAGTCCAGTTGTTGCTGCTTCTTTTTAAGTGACACGACCATCACAACCAGTAGGAGCCTGTCATACCCATAATCTCCTAAAATATCTGGTGAAGTATGAGCCACCATACCCAGCAGAGTTGTATTGTTCCCAATAATCCTCTAAAATATAAACTCAGTAATGTGAAGTCCAAATTATACTTATGTCACAAATACCTGCTAATATAAATTTTAGCTCACTGTAAGTCTTCTTTTTTTAATCTTACAGAAGTTCAAGATATGTAATTGTTTGTCTGATCTTAGTGACACGTTCAGCTTTTAAGCATGTCTTAGCCTGAAGTAGTAGTAACAAAACAAAATAAAACAAAACAAACAAACAAACAAAAAACCTTGGATTAAATAGAATATCAGCAAAAGCTTCTGTGGCGAGCCAGGAGTGGTGGCATATGCCTTTAATCCTAGCACTTGGTAGGTAGAGGTAGGAGAATTGCCATGAGTTCAAGGCCACCCTGAGACTATGTAATGAACTCCAGGTCAGCCTGAACTAGGTGAGACCCTACCTCAGAAAACCAAAAAAAAAAAAAAAAAAAAGAAAGCTTCTGCAGTAAGTAGGATGTTAATTATTCCCCAGCTAAAATCTGTTGGACAGAGGTAAGAGGATCACTGTGAGATCTAGGTCACCCTGAAACTACAGAGTGAATTACAGGTCAGCCTGGACTAAAGACCTTACCTTGAAAAATCAAAAAAAAAAAAAAAAAAGTATCTATAAATAACACCTTATTTCTTTAAAGCTAGAAACAAACGAGAAAATACCAGATAAAATCACTTACAAGTGTCTCTAACCATTAAGCAACCTGACCAGAAAGTATCAAATCAAAAGTATGTACTTATTTTTACCAAGCAACTAAAAGCCACCTTTTTTTTTTTTTTGGACTGTGGGATCAGGCTGCCACGTGAAGGCGCCAGCCCCACCCTGCTGCTGGAGCTGGCTGCCCAGCAGCTGCTGTTAGCTGCCCTGGCTAAAGAGGCACAGCAGAGAGAGGGGAAAAAAGAAAGAAAAGAAAGGACTGGCTGTGGTGGGTGCCTGTCTCTGTGGTGTGGCTGCACGTGGGAGAGAGGGAGCTCAGAGAAGCCACCGATGTTCCCATCGTCAACCCCACAAGTAGACCTGCAGCTCCCCAAGAGTCCCAAGAGCCCACTGAGCTCCACTCTGCCCAACCAGGATCAGAACTATGGCAGGGAGGCAGTTAGCAGAATGGGGGTCCCCCTCCCCTATCTGTGTAAGAAGCTCTTGCTCAAGGAAACCCCTGGGGACTACAGATGAAGGGGGAGGGAACCAGCCAGTGCCAGCCCTTTGCCTCTATGAAGTCAGGTTGATCTCTGCCTCACCCAAGGGAATACACCCCTCCCTTGGCTCTTGCACCTCTCTGCTACCACAGGGCTCATCCCCCTCAGAACAAGCTAGTTTTGCCTACTTCCTTCTCAGTTTCTTAGACTAGCATTGATGATTAGAAAAAGGCAGGCAAGCCAGGCGTGGTGGTGCACGCCTTTAATCCCAGCACTTGGGAGGCAGAGATAGGATTGCTGTGAGTTCAAAGCTAGTGTAGGAATGCAGAGTGAGTGCCAGGTCATCCTGGGCTAGAGTAAGACTCTACTTCTAAAAAAATAAAGAAACTAAGTTTTTTGTTGTTGTTATTTCTTTTTCTTTTTCTTTTCTTTTTTTTTTTTTGTGAGGTAGGGTCTCACTCTAGCTCAGGCTGACGTGGAATTCACTATGGAGTCTCAGGGTGGCCTCGAACTCACAGCGATCCTCCTACCTCTGCCTCCCGAGTGCTGGGATTGAAGGCATGCGCCACCACGCCCGGCTTGTTATTTTTTTGAGGTAGGGTCTCACTCTAGCCCAGGCTGACCTGGAATTCACTCTGTAGTCTCAGGGTTGCCTTGAACTCCTGATGATCCTCCTACCTCTGCCTCCCAAATGCTGGGATTAAAGGCGTGCACCACCACACCAGCTAGAAGGTGTTTTGTTTTGCTTTTTCCCCAGGTACTTAATGTCCTTGTTTTAAAATATTTTGTAAAGATACAAATAGAACTGGTAGGAAGCACTTCCCTTGGTGGGTGGCTCCCACCTGCTTTCCTCACATCAGCGTGTGAAGTCAGGGCAAAGTTACTTTTTAGTGTAGTCAGTAGCTGGCAGGAAATGAGAACTAAGCTAGGCAAACCTGTCTTCTAGGGTGACTTGAGTGTGCCTGCCTGTGGCACCTGGCACTGTACCCTCAGGAGCATGCTGGGTAGGCCTGCCTTGCTTCCTTCTTCACGCTAACCCTGTGTGTGGATGTCCACCCATAGACCCTCTTCTTTTGCCTCTTCCCCAGCCGGAGCAGTCGGGTGCAGATTGTGAGGGCCTGGTGACAGACAGTGTGCGGGCGGTGAGTGTCCGCACCCTCTACCTGGTCAGCACCACAGTGGACAGAATGAGCGACGTGAGTGCACACACATTCTGATTGAGGCCCGTTGCCCTGTGCTCTTCCTCTGCAAGGTTTCCTGCCCTACCTGTCCCTGACCTGGGTGACCCTTGAACAGTGATGGGGACAGTGCGGCCTCGCTACGGCAGTGGCTAGGTAGTGATTAGAGGCCTTTTCAGCCTCAGCAGAACATACTGTCTTTCCAAACCTGAGCTCCTCAAAGGCTGCTGCGTCGCCCCTCACAGGCATGGGGAGCAGGCTTTGGTGCCCCGGAGGCTGCGCCTACCAACTCATGGCCCAGAGGTCATGACCCTCTGCCCCGCAGGTCCTCTGGCCCTGCCTACTCAGGGTCCTCGCATGCTTCCTTGCAGCCTCCTCCCCCACTCACAGCCTATGACCACAGTCCTCTGCCTTCCTCACCGTAGGTCCTTTGGCCCTACCTGCTCGAGTTTCTCACCCCGGCGCGCTTCACCACCGCACTCACCCCACTGTGCAGGAGTCTTGTGCATCTGGCCCTGAAGAGGCAGGAGACAGGGGCAGATGCCTTCCTGGTCCACTACGACAAGCATGGTGCGAAGGCCCAGCCACCCTATGCCTGACCCTACCCCACATCCTTACACTTTTCCCCATGTTGTGCCCCTGCCTGTGCCCTGCATGTGACTCCCACGCCCGTCTCTACCCTGTGACTGTTTCTGTGTCTCTTGTCCAGCCAACCTCCCGTCTCCCTACGCTGTGACCACAAGACTGCTGGTAAGCGGAGTCTCACTGTTTGAAGCACACGGCCAGGCACTGCGTTTAATGGGAGACACTCAGGTTCTTGCTTGGCCTTGGCACCTTCTGTAAGATGATTGGGCTCTCAGTGTCCCAGAGTCCCCATCCTTTGTGGCAGGCTGTGACCCCTGCTGTCTTCTCACTGGGGGGTCACCCACCCAGTGTTTCCTGGCTTCTCCTTCACCCCGAGGGAGCCAGTCCTTGTGTGGGGCCCTGTAGCCTTGGGAGCTCTCCTGCCGTATCTGCCTCTGCGAGCACAGGTGGCTCCTTCTCAGGTTAGCTCCCCCTCCTGTTCCCTCAGGTTGTGTCTTCCAGCCCTTACCTGGGGGATGGGCGTGGGGCAGCTGCATTGCGTCTCCTGAAGGTTATGCACCGGGATATCCACCCTTTGCTGGGCCAGCGATGGGAGAAAACTGTGCCCCTGCTGCTGGAGTACCTGGATGGTGAGGCCAGTGGGGATGGGTGCCCACCAGCCACCCCTGACCCGACTTGTGCCAAGTATCATCAGGGCTGGCTGGTACAGACCAGGCTTTTGTCAGTTGGAAGAACTCTTGGATCTTAGCTGTGATCCAATAAAAGATCTGCTGGCTGGAGAGGTGTTATCTAGGGAAGGGGAGGTGGGTGCAGCCTGTGTCGAGGTGGGCTTTGCCTGTGCTTCTCCTGGGAGCTCTCAGAGACGGGGAAGTGCTGGTGATCCACTTGTGCATGTTGGGATGGACCTGCCTGGATGGACCCTGGCCCACTGGATGGCTGGTCATTTCAGAGCACACAGAGGAATCCTTGTCGCTGAAAGAATGGGAAGAAAAGCTTCTGGTGGTGAGAGACGGGAGAGGAGGCCAAGTGTCTGTCTGTTCTGCACCAGGACCTGGGCAGGGAGGGCTTGGGCAGCAGATGCTGAGGGATCATGACTGCCTAGTGGCATGTCACCTGATAGCACCTTGTGGTATGGCTGAGGGAAGGGCTTAGTGGTAGAGGAGTTTTTGGGTATGAGGATGGTGGTCTGCTTCAGATTGCTATGACAGGGTCCCTACCTTCTAGCAGCTAGCACCACATTGAGGGGCTTTGGGCAATCTGACTGCAAGAAGTGGTCTCTTCCCCCCATCCCACCCAGCTGGGTCTCTAGCCATCTGTGCCCATGCCTGTCACATGGCTGCCCATCCAGGGTTTGCTCTGCTCTGCTGTCTACTCCTCAGCCCAAAGATAACTCACCAGCTACTTGGAGCTACCCTGAGGTTCCCATATGATGACACGCCCGGGCCTTGGGCCTCTCCACAGCCAACCCCTCACTGGTGCTTTCATCCACAGTTCCTGCGGGATACCCTGACAGTAGTTTCTGACAACACGTGGATCTGCCAGCTGAGCCTAGAGATGTGCAAGCAGCTGCCCTGCTACAATGGGACACCCCAGGAAAAGGTGCCAGGGATGGGCAAACTGGGGGATAGGCTTTAGTCCCCATCTCCTATCCCTCGAGTCTTCTTCCCTTCCTTTGTGCCCCATGACCCTGATGGATCTCACTGGGCCAGGAAAAGCAAGGCTGGGAGCTTCTTCGCTGGCTGACAGCTAGGAGACATGGGTCCTGCCTGCTGCCTGCTCCTCAGTGAGCCCAGGCCTCTCCCTGTGCCCTAAGAGGGGCTGGGGGGCGCTTTCACTCCCTGCTTCCTCCTGCCACTGTTGCCCCCCAGGAGCAGTGCCCCCACAGCACAGATGCCCACTGCTCAGGAGTCACGTGCAGCCGTGTTCTCTGCCTTTGTTTTAGAACTTCCTGTATAAATGCATAGGAACCACACTGGGCGCTGCTTCAAGTAAGGAGGTGGTGAGAAAACACCTGCAAGAGCTGCTGGAGACAGCCAGATACCAAGAGGACACAGAGCGAGAGGTGGGAAGCTTCTGGTGCCCAGGGCTGCTGGGCAGTGAGCACCGCAGCATAGGTGTACTATGAGCACGTGGGTGCGTGTGCGCACGTGTGCACACATGGTGCACTGCCTGCATTTGCCTGTGTGTACACATGTGTACAATGTGCTGTAGATACATGTGTGCTTGGCACACTGTTTGCATTATGTGTTTGCACATATTGTAGTCAGTGTTTCTCTCCCACATGCACAAGTGGGGGCATGCTGGTTTCCTCCCCAGGGCCTTGCCTGCTGCCTTGGTATCTGTGCCATTACCCACCTCGAGGACACCCTGGCACAGTTGCAGGACTTCGTGAAGTCAGACATGTTCAGGAAGTCCATTGGCATCTTCAGTATTTTTAAGGTACCAAAGTCCTCACCCAGGATGGGGTTCCAGTCTGGGAGAGAGGCACAGTGGAGTTGCACGTCCCATGCAACATGTTATCTGGGGTGAGGTGGTTCCTGCTCTTTTTGGGGCAGCTCTGTCCTCACAAGATTGAGCAGAGGTGGCAAAAGAGCACCCTAGAAGCAAATCCAGTTGGTGACAGAGCATGCCTCTGATTGTGGGTAACGAAAGGCTCTGGGTGGTGTGGTCTCTGACAAAAGCCTTGAGAAAACTGACTTGGGGGGGGGAGCTTCCTTTGACTTGTAGCTTTAGAGGCCTAGGTCCATGATCTCTTAGCCATTGGTGTTAGGCCTATGAAGAGGAAGAGTGTGATACAAGGGTGTGGTGAAGGATAGCTGCTTACCTTATGGGGCTAAAAAGCACACACACACACACAGAGAAAGACAGAGAGGGAGAGAGAGAAAGAGAGAGAGAGAGAGAGAGAGAGAGAGAGAGAGCTCGCGTGCACTTTTATAACAGAGTACTTCACAAACCACATGAGATTATGAGTCTGTCAGTAGATTAATCCAGCAATGACCCAATCTTCTCTGAATGCTGCTACTATGGGGACACCTGAGCTTTGTAGGCATTTTAGATCTGAACCATGGCAGGTGGGGAGACTGAAATCTGAACCCTCCTATATGGCCAGGCTGACCTTTGCCTATTGGTGATCAGCAGAGGCTGTTGTGGGAACTGCTGTATTTAGAGCTTGATTTAAGGAAGGGACTGTTCTGCCTGTATCACCCCGGCTCTTTCTCCATTTGCTCCTTCATTCCTTCATTCATTGAAATAGCAGCTCGTATATAGCCTCCCAAGGGCAGGGCCACAGGCTCACCCTACCATGCCCAGCTCTTGTCCCCCTGCTTTGTCTCACTGCTCCAGTCATGGGGGCTCAGGGATGGCTTAGCTGTGCAGGTCCTAAACCACCTTTCAATTTTGTTTTATTATATGCTTTAAAAATATTTTTATGTATTTATTTGCAAGCAGAGAGAATGAGAGAGAAGAGAGGCAGACAGGGAGAATGGATGCATGAGGGCCTCTAGCCACTGCACACAAACTCTAGATGCATTGCCACTTTTGTATGTCTGGCTTCATGTGGGTACTGGGGAATTGAACTGGGGTCATTAGGCTTTGCAGGCAAGTGCCTTAACAGCTGAGCCATCTCTCCAGACCTTTATTTTTTTTCCTCTTCCTCTTTTATTTATTTTTTTAATTAATTTATTTTTTATTAACAACTTCCATGATTGTAAATAATACCTCATGGTAATGTCCTCTCCCCACTTTCCCCTTTGAAACTCCACTCTCCATCATACCCCCTCCCCCTCTTAGTTACTCTGTCTTTTATTTTGATGTCATGATCTTTTCCTCCTGTTATGATGGTCTTGTGTAGCTAGTGTCAGGCACTGTGAGGTCATGGATATCCAGGCCATTTTGTGTCTGGAGGAGCATGTTGTAAGGAGTCCTACCCTTCCTTTGGCTCTTATATTCTTTCCACCACCTGCATTTCCCTGATGGCTAGGGATGTTGAACATTTTTCAGATGTTTTTGTGCCGTCTGTATTTCTTCTTTTGAGAACTCTCTATTTAGTTCCACCGTACCCCCCCCCCCTTTTTTTTTGTTTTTTGAGGTAGGGTCTCACTCTAGCTCAGGCTGACCTGAAATTCGCTATGGAGTCTCAGGGTGGCCTCGAACTCATGGCAATCCTCCCTCTGCCTCTCAAGTGCTGGGATTAAAGGTGTGCGCCACCACACCCGGCCATAGCCCATTTTTTTTTTAATTTTTATTAACATTTTCCATGATTATAAAATATATCCCATGATAATTCCCTCCCTCCCCACCCCCACACTTTTGCATTTGAAATTCCATTCTCCATCATATTACCTCCCCATTACAATCATTGTAATTACATATATACAATATCAACCTATTAAGTATCCTCCTCCTTTACTTTCTCTACCCTTTATGTCTCCTTTTTACCTTACTGGCCTCTGCTACTAAGTATTTTCATTCTCATGCAGAAGCCCAGTCATCTGTAGCTAGGATCCACATATGACAGAGAACATGTGGCGCTTGGCTTTCTGGGCCTGGGTTACCTGACTTAGTAATATCCTTTCCAGGTCCATCCATTTTTCTGCAAATATCATAACTTCATTTTTCTTTACTGCTGAGTAGAATTCCATTGTATAAATGTGCCACATCTTCATTATCCACTCATCTGTTGAGGGACATCTAGGCTGGTTCCATTTCCCAGCTATTATAAATTGAGCAACAATAAACATGGTTGAGCATGTACTTCTAAGGAAATGAGATGAGTCCTTTGGATATATGCCTAGGAGTGCTATAGCTGGGTCATATGGTAGATCAATCTTTAGCTGTTTTAGGAACCTCCACACTGTTTTCCACAATGGCATAGCCCATTTTTTAATTGGGTTGTTTGATATCTTATTATTTAATTTTTGAGTTCTTTGTATATCCTAGTTATAAGTCCTCTATCAGATGTATAGCTGGCAAAGATTTTTTCCCATTCTTTGCTTTATTCACAGTGTCCTTTGCCATCCAAAATCTTTGTAATTTCATGAGGTCCTAGCAGTTAATCTGTGGTTTTATTGCCTGAGCAATTGGGGTTTTATTCACAAAGTCTTTGCCAAGACCAGTATGTTGAAGGGTTTCCCCTACTTTTTCCTCTAGCACTTTCAGAGTTTCAGGTCTGATGTTAAGGTCTTTAATCCATTTGGACCTAATTCTTGTGCATGGAGAGAGAGAAGAATCTATTTTCATCCTTCCACAGATATGTATCCAGTTTTCCCAGAATCCATTTGCTGATGAGGCTATCTTTTCTCCAATGAGTATTTTTGGCATTTTGTCAAAGATCAGGTGGCTATAGCTACCTGGACTTGTATCTGGGTCCTCTATTCTGTTCCATTGATCTACATGTCTGCTTTTGTGCCAGTGCCATGCTGTTTTTGTTACTATGGCTCTGTAGTATAGGTTAAAATAAGGTATGGTGATACCACCAGCCTTATTTTTGTTGCTAGTATTGTTTTAGATATTTGAGGGTTTTTGTGCTTCCAAATGAATTTTTTTTTAATTTAAATTATTTATTTATTTATTTATTTGAGAGCAACAGACACAGAGAGAAAGACAGATAGAGGGAGAGAGAGAGAATGGGCGCGCCAGGGCTTCCAGCCTCTGCAAACAAACTCCAGATGCGTGTGCCCCCTTGTGCATCTGGCTAACGTGGGACCTGGAACTGAGCCTCGAACCGGGGTCCATAGGCTTCACAGGCAAGCGCTTAACCGCTAAGCCATCTCTCCAGCCCCCAAATGAATTTTTGAATTTTTTTTTCTATTTGTGTGAAGAATGCATTGGAATTTTGATGGGGATTACATTAAATGTGTAGATTGCTTTTGGTAAGATTGCCAGTTCCACAATATTGATTCGTCCAACCCAAGAACAAGGGATGTCTTTCCATTTCCTAGTGTCTCCCGATCTTTATTATGTTTTGTTTTATTTGAGAGAAAGAGAGAGAGAGGAGGGAGGGAGAGAATGAATGAATATGGGTGCACCAGGGCCTCCTGTCACTGCAAACTCCAGACACATGTGCCACCTTTGTGCATCTGGCTTTATGTGGGCACTGGGGAATCAACCTGGGCTGTCAGGCTTTGCCAGCAAGTGCCTTTAACCGCTGAGCCATCCCTAGCCTACCCTTCCTTCCTTCCCCCTTCCTTCCTTCCTTCCTTCCTTCCTTCCTTCCTTCCTTCCTTCCTTCCTTCCTTCCTTCCTTTCTTTCTTTCTTTCTTTCTTTCTTTTTCTAAAAAGTTTTCAGGGTTGGATTTCACTCTAGCTCAAGCTGACCTGGAATTCACTCTAGTCTCAGGTGGCCTGGAACTCCTAGCGATCCTCCTACCTCCGATCCTCCTACCTCCGCCTCCCGAGTGCTGGGATTGAAGGTGTGCGCCACCACGCCCCATAGCCTACCCTTTCTAATGCAGAAGTCAGTAGTCAGGCCCCCAGGACAAGGGGCTTCAGAGGCTACAATCCTGCCACCTTCTGGACTCTTCATCTGCTACTACCCCCTTGGTCCCAATAGCTTAGCTTTTCCCTTTGTCACTTTGTTTCCTGTGGGCCCATTTTGGTCACTTGGTCTGCCACCCCTGGTTGCTGCATCTGGTGTTGCTGGGCAGCTCTAGCCAGCAGTGCTGAAGGGGCGTGGAGAGCATGCCCACAGCCTGGGGCTTCGTGAAGAGCAGTTGAGTGAGGAACTGACACGCTGCTGATTATCTGCCTCCCAGGACCGGAGTGAGCATGAGGCAGAGAGAGTGAAGAGTGCTCTGATCCTGTGCTATGGGCACGTGGCTGCTCAGGCGCCGCGTGAACTGGTGCTGGCCAGAGTGGAGTCAGACATCCTCCGCAACATGTACCAGTGCTTCAGCACCAAGGTAGGTGCCATGGCCATCTGTGGGGACCAGTCACACGGTGCTGGAGTCTGAATTTGTTTCATTCTTTGTTGTTCAGGTTCTGGGAATAAAGGTAGAAACCAAGGTACAGTGTGTAGCAATTCCATATAAACTGTGCTTTTCTATCTCTCTGTCTCTTCTGGGCTGGGCTTTGGGACAGAGCCAAATCCAGAGCTTGCTGGGCTTCCTGACAACGGTGGAGTGGTGGGAAACCCGGGAGCCTAGCTCTCAGGCCCTCCTGCAGTCTCACTTTGGAGCAGCCCTTCTTTCTGGGGCTGGAATAACTGAGCTCTTGCTAGAGGCAGAGCAGGGCAGCTTCCACCTGGGCAGCTGATCCTGTGCCACATCTTGGGAAGCAGCTGACCAGCTTCCAGTGGCTGTGGTCTCCACAGCCCAACAATAACCTTGGGCTCCTTTGGTTCTGCTCTCAATACTCTTGGGACTGTTCCTCTAGACCCCAGTGAGGGGAGGGCCAACCTTAGAGCCAGTGAAATAGGTTGAAATTCTCCTGTCCCACTAATTTACTTCTGTCCTGACATTCCTGGCACTAACCTGGCAGAACCTTGTGGGGATTGTTGGCCCTCCCCAAGGGACAAAGCCTCTGGGGAGGGCTACGGCAGTAGGGCTCTTCCAGCTTTTTGTTTCCTAGCCCACAAGAGTGGCCTTGTTCCCTCTGCTCTAGATAGCTTCCCTCATGCCTCGTGTGATGCTCTTTCCCTTTGGGGCTCTGGCCACGGCACACAGTAGCTGCTCCACGGGTCCCTGGCCCAGGCCCTGCCCCAGGCCCCACCTCCTCTTTGGTAAGGAGGCCGCTGCAGGGCTCTGTGATCACTGTGGCAGAGTCTCTGGCTGTTAAGGAAAGAAGGGCATACACATCTGCTTCTGCTACTGCCCTTATACCTGTGACCACTTAAAACGGGGCAGCCTTGGGGGCAGGGTGGGTGCCTCCTGCAGCCGGCTGTCTCCCCAGGACCCAGCCCTAAAGCTGTGCCTCATCCAGAGCCTGTGCATGGTCAGCCAGGCCATCTGCAGCAGCACCCAAGCCAGCTCCTTCCACTTCTCGAGGAAAGCAGAGCTGGTGGCACAGATGATGGTGAGTACTGGGTGCCTGCTGGCAGGCTGTGGAAGTTGAGTCTAGGGAGGCTAGAGGGATGAAAGAATGAATGATGCAGCCTGGGGACCCTGACGGGACCTTGGAGGACTCAACCATCAACTTGGGGTGAGGGATAGGACAATTAGGAGAGAGACTCAAGCCTCGGCTGATGGCCAGTCCTGTGCTCCCCCCCCCCCAACCAGGAGTTCATCAGGATGGAACCTCCAGACTGCCTGCGGACACCCATTCGGAAGAAAGCCATGCTTGCCTGCATGTACCTAGTGTATCCTTCCCTCCCTGTGTGGTCCCAGTGGGCTTGTGGATTTATATGCAATTGCATGTGGACTGAAGTTATGGGTCTGGAGCGGTCTGAACATAGTCATGGCTGTGCTATTCACATAGGTCCAGTAGTTTCTGTGAGGCTGGGCTAGAGAAGACCTGGCCAGGGAAGTTATTGCTTAGAGTCCTTAGCCTGCTGCTCAGGAACTTGGAGCCAGCACTGGAGGAGCAGGCCCAGGCAGACGTGATCCACGGCTGCCTACACAGTGTCATGGCCTTGCCAGCCGAGTCTGAGGGGGAAGATGGTGCTTGCCAGAAGGTATTGACTGTCATGTATCCCCAGGGGTACAGGGCAGTGAGAAGGCCATTCTGTGAGTGGAGTCATGCATGGGGCTAGTGGCCTGGCTCTCCTTCCAGACCCTGTATCTGGACACAGTCCGTGCCCTTGAGGATCTTCTGACGAGTCTGCTTCAGCGGAACATGACCCCCCAGGGCCTGCAAATCATGGTTGAGGTGTGCAGGGGTGTGTGCTGCATGGGGAGGGGTGGAGATATAGCACCTCTTCTATTTGGTGGTCCCTTTTCTGTTCTCTTGCCCTTCCCCACCCCACCATTGTGGGTACTGCAGGGATAGTTCGATGTCCTCCCTGCTAGGGATAACTGGGTAGGTAGCACCTGTCCTCTGGGCAGCCCTGACTACATGTGCTGGGAAGGAGCATGAGTTGTGAGCTCCTGACTATTGAGGCTAGAAAGATGGCAGAATGCACACCCCGATATTGGGTCCCTTTTATTCTTTCTTTCTTTAGTTGTATCCATCTTATTCTTTTCAGCATTGCAGTGGGCTGGGACAATGCCAGTTTCTCGTCCAGGCACCCAGTGCCTAATAGGCCTGAGTTGCTGTCAGTCACCCAGGATGTGCAGTGTCAGTGAGCCGCATAGCTCAGTGAGACCGGGCAGGGCAGCTGCAGCAGGCCCTGGTGTGGGAGCCTCCCTGGTTCTCTGCCATCCCTGTAACTCCTGAAAGGTGGCAAGCATGCTGAGCTAGTCCTTGGGATCTATGCTTCTGCCCTGGGCTGCTCTCCAAGCTTGGCACCTGTGTGAACCCCACTTTTCTGCAGCACCTGAGCCCATGGATCAAGTCCCCGAGGGGTCATGAGCGGGCACGGGCTCTTGGCCTGGGTGCCTGCCTACTGCAGTTCTTCCTGGGGCATCTTCATGTCAGTGTGAGTATTGGACCCTCTCCTTGCGTGCCTCCTCTTAGGATCCGCCACCCACGTTCATGTTCCAAAGCACCCAAAGTTTTACTGACTCACCTTGTGCTGCTGTCCCAACTCATCCCATAGTTCTTTCTGACATGGATAGAGGATCTGTTGTGGCCAGGACTTTTCTAGGATCAGCCCAGGTGAACCAGTCTCTCAGAGTGTGGATGTGCCCAGATCTTCACTGTCAAGCCATTTGCTTTGACTGGTGCTGACTGTATGTGCTTGTATCAGTGTGGGTGCTTAACCGACACTGTGCATGTTAAGGACCTGTATCAGTTCAGACAGATTTTTGTTTGTTAGTTTGTTTTTTTGAGGTAGAGTCTCACTCTAGCCCAGGCTGACCTGGAATTCACTAAATTCACTATGTAGTCTCAGGGTGGCCTCAAACTCACGGCAATCCTCCTACCTCTGCCTCCCAAGCTGGGATTAAAGGTGTGCATGCCCGGTTAGTTCAGACAGATTTTTATAAACATCTTTTGAAACTTCTCATAATTGTTGTGGGATTTTACTCCCAGTAGATTTGCTGTTGTTTTTTGAGGTAGGGTCTCACTCTAGCCCAGGCTGACCTGGATCTCACTCTGTAGTTCCTCAAGCTCACAGAGATCTTCCTACCTCTACCTCCCGGGAGCTGGGATTAAAGGTGTGTGCCACCCTCACGCCTTTAATCCCAGCACTTGGGAGGCAGAGGTAGGAGGATTGCCATGAGTTCAAGGTCACCCTGAGATGACAGAGTTAATTCCAGGTCAGCCTGGACCAGAGTGAGACTCTACCTTGAAAAACCAAAAAAAAAAAAAAAAAAAAAAAAAGGTGTGTGCCACCATGCCCAGCTTTCTTGGTAGATTTTTTTTTTTTTTTTTTTTTTTTGAGAGAGAGAGACCAGGGTATGAGAGCCTCCTGCTGCCGCAAATGAACTGACCTATGCACTACTTTGTGCATTTGGCCTTACCCAGGTACTAGGAAATTGAACCTGGACTGGCAGGCTTTGCAAACAAGTGCCTTTAATTGCTGAACATTCTCTTCAGCCCTGTTGTGTTTGTTTTTAAGGTGCCCAAACTCATTTCTTCCTCCCTCCCTTGCTCCTTCACTCCATGCCCCAGGACCTTGAGCATGATAGGGAAGCACTCTATCACTGCGTCCTTAGCTCCCAAGCTTTCATTTTCTGTGTAGCCAAATCTGGCAGTTTCTCCACAGTTTATCTGGCCTTCCCTACTTGCTATCTTTCGTTGTGCTTTTCCCATAACCCTAGTCTGACTGGAGTTTGTTGGTCCGCATTGCCCTGAATCTGACCACAGAAAGAATAGCAGCTCCCTGTCTTCAGGTTCTGCATTCTGCATCCCCTCACCTGATCCCACAGGGATTTGCGCTCCAGGAAATGGTCTTCCCAAGGGTGGAAGCTCAGTCAACAGGGCTCTTATACCTTCTTCCCTTCCATGTAGGGCTCCTTCCTCATTCTCTGTCATCCTGCTGTTTGCACATACCTGTGCCTGCCCTCATGTTTAGGAGGATAGGTGGACCAGGTTGGGGTGGGAGTTGCTCACTGGGCAAACAACCATAGGAGGGCTCGGGGCTGTGGGGTCCAAACCACATGGTTCCCCTCTAGAAACTAGTGGTGTGGGTTGGACCCGACCATCCCCAGGAATTCCTATAGCCCAGACCCCTCCTCTCTGTTCCCTAGGCCCTGGTGCCCTTCCACAACCTGGGCCTCCTTGTTGGTCTCTTTTCTCCACGGTGTGCAGACATGTGGCCTGCCACGCGCCAGGAAGCTGTGGGCTGTGTCTACTCCCTGCTCTACTTACAGCTGGGCTATGAGGGTGAGCCCTGGTGGGGTCATGGGGGCTGTAGGATACGGAGCTGTCCCAGGAATCAAGCATGGAATTCAGGCCGTGAGATCAGCCAGAAAGGCCTCTGCCTATCCTTGTCCTCAGGCTTCTCTAGAGACTATCGTGATGATGTGGCTGAGCGGCTCCTGTCCCTCAGAGATGGTCTGGTGCACCCTGACCCCACCATCCTCTTCCATACCTGCCACAGCATCGCTCAGGTACTTGCCGTACACCTCCAGCTCCGAGGAGGCTGCGGCATTGGAGCTGACGCTGCTGCTGTGCTCTTCTGCTCTCTCCTTTCTCCCAGGTTATCGCCAAGCGCCTCCCACCAGACCAGCTCATCAGCTTCTTGCTGACCATGTTTGAGAGCCTGGGAGACCCTGACAAGAACTGTTCTCGTGCAGCCACTGTCATGGTCAACTGCCTGCTGAAGGAGCGGGGCAACATGTTACTCGAGAAGGTGGGGGCAGGACGCTGAGTACATCACGATGAGGACGGGGCTAGGGCTGGGTGCCCACGTCCTCCCTGTCTAGTGGCTCCTGTTTGATCGTCAGAGCTCAGCACATGCTGACTCTGGGCTTGATTTGAACAAATCCTTTTCTTACCTAAAAACTAGTTAGAACTTGATAAAAGCAACTCTGCTGAGAAATCAGGAAAGAAGAGGAAAATGTGAGCCTGATGTGGTTGTACCTCATCCCCAACCCCAGGCTTCGTAGTCCTACTCCTTTGTGAGGCAGCAATATCTCGTGATCCCAGAAGCTGGACGGGAAGGGCTTCAGCCAAGTATGGCGGCGCACATGGTAGTTCTATTGCTTGGAAGGTGGAAGCAGGAGGATTATAGGTTCAAGGCCAGCCTCAGCTATATAGGGAGTATATAGGTCATGAGACCCTGACTCAGAATACCACTCCCTTTAAAAAAACAAAGCCGGGCGTGGTGGTGCACACCTTTATTCCCAGCACTAGGGGTGCAGAGGTAGAAGGATCGCTGTGAGTTCGAGGCCACCCTTGAGACTACACAGTGAATTCCAGGTCCGCCTGGGCTAGAGAAAGACCCTACCTCAAAAAACAAAACAAAACCCTGCAAACGCTAATACTGAGGTGGTACTGTCTGAGCCCTTGGCCCCATTACCAGGGAAGGTATGGTTGCAGGGCATCATGCAAATCCCTGGGTGGCTGTCACTATGTCCCATTGCCTGCTTTCTGCAGTTGTTTACTTGTGCCTAGAGGGTCACAGCCCCACACCTGTGCTCTGTCATTTCCAAATGTGTATTGGAAGCAAGTGTGACTGGACACTGAGTGTGCGGCGGGCTGAAGCACACCACTGCACTCAGTCCTCTGGCTCCACCAAGCTGGATAGCCACAGAGTGGAGGATTGACGCTCCCAGAGATGCAGAGGGCTCTGGCTCAGCCCATCTTCTGGGGGGGAATTTTAGTTTCTGTGCTGAAGCAAAGCATCCCAGCAGAGATGTCCATAAGTAGAGCCACCTGAGGCACCCGAGTCTGGGCTGCCCTAGTTGACACCCTCCACTTATCCCTCCATATCCCCGTGTCCTGCAGGTGGCATGAAAGTGAGACCCCCATGTTGTTCTGGAGCTTGCCTACTGCTTGCCTCTTGGTGTATCACACTGGTTCATCTGTCACCTCTGAGCACTTGGTTAGCTCCCATGTGAAGTGTCTGGAAAAGAGCTGCCAGAGTCTTAGACCTTAGTTGCAACACACCTGGGGAGAAGAGGCCACTGGCGAGCACTCCTGGCTTTTGATGACTGAGGGCCCCTTGGGTGCCCTCTTTTGTTAGGACATCAGCCTTGCTCAATTCTCTGTTGGGTTGCCTGCACTTCCTTACTGATCGTAGACCTTATGCATTCTGGCAGTTCTATTGAAATATATATACATCAGGCAGAAATGGAACTTAGCAGTGGAGAAGAGAGTGTCTCTGCCTAGGCACCTTACAATGTGGTGTGACCCCTGGAGAGAGAGTGTCCAAGTGTCACTGGTGCTGATGGGAGAGGCTGAGGGTGTGCCTAATGGTACTCATGAAGGGACTGGAGCAGGAGGGGCACAGCATGGAGCTTGGGTCTGGGTTTGTTCTGAAAAAATAAAAATAAAAATGAAGAAAGAAAAAAAAGAAATCAGCACGAGCTCCTCAGGTTAGATGTCGGGAGCCACTCTGGTGGCTTTGCAGATAGAGGGAAGGGCTGGATTGGAGTTGGCTCCCAGGTGCATGGCTGGCCCCTGCACGTGTTGCTTCTCTGTCATCTGTTGGTGACCTCTTAGTTTGCTTCGACCTCTTGGCTATGAGAATGACGTGACAGTGAACAGATCTGCACAAATGCACCTCAAGGACTTGTTTTCAGTTCTTTGGGTGTATGCTCAGAAATGGGTTTGCTGACCATCTGCTATCGCTGCATTTAATATTTTGAGGAACCACAGGGTGGCTCTTTTTACTGTTCCAGTTGCAGCACAGAAGGGTTCCTGCTTCTCCATGTTCTCATCGACGCTATAATTTTCGGCTTTTCTTTTGCCAGTGGTCACCCTGATGGTGTGAGGTGTGGCTCACTGTGGCTTTGATTTGTGTTTATATGATGGGAATGATTCTGTGACATCCTTGCTTATGTTCCTGGCCATTTGTATATTGACTTTGGAGAAATGTCCATTCAGGCCAGTTTTTTTGGCAGTGAGCAGATGCCACAGCCTGTTGAGGCTGTAGTGGGCCAGGACATTGAGCCAGAAGATAAAGGCACAGAAATGCAAGGGGAGAGAGGGGAGTCACCCTGTTAGTGAGCTGTTGGCCATTCACTTTCTGCGCCTGAGGTCATCCAGTGACTAGATGCACACATTCTTGGTTGCAACAGTGATGAAGAAAGAACCCTGGTGTTTGTGTCGCCTGCTTCCTGTAGTAGCAAAGCACCCATGAGCTCAGGCAGGCATTGCCTCCAGGCCCTGGCTCTTCCTCTTGAAGGCCACTTCTAGTGCCAGTCTCATTCTTGTGTGCATTGCTTCCCTTTCTCCCTCTGCTTCCCAGCATGATTCCCGTACCATCCTGCTTCCAGCAGAAAGAGGCTGTGTCACATTAGTAGTGCCCATACTACATGCCCCTTACCAATTCCTGGAACACCACCTGTTGTGGCACCTCCCAGTGAGCACCCCTCCCCTCCGTCCCCCTCTCTCCGCCCTCTGCTCCATTGCTCTTGCTCTCACTTCTCAGGGCCTCCTGCCTGTTAGGCAAATGCTCTGTCGCTGAACTATGGCCCACTTGCTTCTGTGGGGAATCTGGGTTCTTATTCTGACTGCATAGTTTTTTGTTTTAATTTTCTTTTTTATTTGCATACGTGTGTGGCGTGTGAGTATGTGTATGGACATACCGGGACTCTTGCCGCTGTAAGTGAACATCAGGGGCTGGTGCCACTTTGTATCTGGCTCTACGTATGTGCTAGGAAAAATGAACCTGAGCCAGCGGGCTTTGTAAAGAAGTGCCCTCAGCTGCTGGGCCACCTCCCTATCCCTGACCGACTACTCACAGTGCAAGTGTGCTGCTCCTCCCCCAGTCCTGGGGTTGGACCCAAGGCTTCTCTCGTGCTAGGTAGATGCTGTGCTGCTAAGCTACATTTCCCAGCTGAGGCCAACAGCAGAGTTCTTAGCTGCTCACATCTAAGGATTGGCTTAGGTCTTTCAGCCTTAGGCAGGTGGCAGTCAGGAGCCCTGGGTTTCTAGGGACTTCCCTAGTAGGTCTCATGAGGGTTACCTGTGTGGTCCTGTCTTCCTGGACCTGGCATCAGGATATACCCCAGGCTGTCCCAACTGCATAGCCCGACTGCTGTGTCCCCCCCCCCCCACACACCCTATCCTGTCTGCAGGTACCTGAGATTGTGAGTGTACTGCGAGCCAAGCTGCGGGATACCCAGGAAGAGCACGTACTGCCGGCTGCCCAACACAGCATATACCTTCTGGCATCTCAGCACTGTGAGGCTGTTGTGTCCAGTCTCCTAGGAAGCCCTTTGCCTTTTGACAGGTACCTGTTACCCTGATCCTGCTGGGTGGAATTCCTTGTCTAGATTCTAGCCTTGAAGGCTTATTCTGCATGGTATGGTACTTGCTCCTCCACCTACCTGCCTCCACATCCTACCGTTTCTTTCCCTTCCTCCCTCTTTCCCTCTTTCTCTCTGTCTTTTTTCAAGGCAGGATCTCACTCTAGCCCAGACTGATCTGGAACTTTTTCTGTAGCCCCAGGCTGGCCTTGAATTGCGTAATACTCCTACATCTGCCTCCCAAGGGCTGGGTTTAAAGGTGTGTGCCACCATGCCCGGCTTGCATCCCAGCTTTTCTGAGTCGCCATGGACTTGAGCTTGTGGGACAGATTGTCACACGGGCAAAGGTCCCATCTCTCTGGCTTTCAAGGCTGCTGTCCTTCTGTCGGTATCTCAGGACCCTGGCTAAGGTCCTTCCTCAGCCTGTCTTGCTGGGCTTAGGCACTCTGTTGCTGCCATTGGGGACACTGCCCTTGTCTTCCTTTCTGGTCTCCCATGGCTGCCTGGCTGGTTCTCTGACTACAGTTCAGTGATTGCCTGCTGTGTCTATTTTCTCAGAGCTTGTTCTCTGCAGAGTACCATTACCTCTGATTAGACCCCCCTCTACTCCTCCATACTGTGACCACTCGGGGCCCCTCCAGGAGTTTGAGGACTCTTTTTTTTTTTTTTTTTTTTGAGGTAGGGTCTCACTGTAGCCCAGGTTGACCTGGAACTTATTCTGTAGTCCTAAACTGGCCTCGAACTCACAGCGATCCTCTTACCTCTTCCTACCAAGTTCTAGGATCAAAGGTGTACACCACCACACCTGCCTAAGTTTTGGGACTTATTCTTGTTTCTGTTTTTTTTTTTTTTTTTAAAGAAAAGATGTTTAATTTTTATTGAGAGAGGGGAGGGGAAAGAGGAAGAGGGAGAGAGAGAAAATGGCACACCAGGGCCTCCAGCCTTAATCGTTAAGCTATCTCTCCAGCTTGGGGATACTTATTCTCACCCTGTATCAATGTATCCCTCAAACCACCTCCCAGTCCCTCACCAAAGGCAGGGCTCTTCCCCATTCCTGCCCCTTCCTTCTGCCCTGATAGGCATGGACTTACTGGTGCCGTCCTGATTTTTCTTTGGTTGGGAAGCAAAGTCTAACCCTTGAGGCTCCTTCCTGTAGAGGTGCTGCATCTGCCACTAGGGTGCAAGATTTGTGTGTGTGGGTGCATCTCCAGCTTTTGTTCTTACCTGTATGCTTAGAGGCTTCTGTTCCCTGGTCTTAGGTTGTGCCTGGTGCCTCCTTCCCCTGTCATTGTCTGCTATTCTGTAGCCTGTGTTTCAGTCCTGTCCCTTTAAGCAATGAAGAGCTGTGTCTCACTACTTACACAGTACACTTAAATCTACTTCCTTTCGCCCTTTCTTCTGTTTCCTTCTGCTTTTTTTTTTTTTTACTTACTCCCATGCCATTTCATTTTGTTAAATATTTTTTTATTGATAACTTCCATAATTATAAACAATTATATCCCATGGTAATTCCCTTTCTCCTCCCCCCCACTTGCCCCTTTGAAACTCCACTCTCCATTTCCTTCTTTCTTTATTTGAGAGTTGGGGGGCCAGAGACAGAATGGGCATACCAGCCACCAAAAACAAACTCCAGACACATGCATCTGGGTACTGGGAAATCAAGTGCCTTAACTGGTAACTTCTCTCCAGCCCCCTCTTTAAAAAAAAAAAAAAGTTATAAAAAAGAAAAACAACAACAACAACAAAATGTTTATTGCTAGATGTGGTGGCACCCACCTTTAATCCCAGCACTTGGGAGGCAGAGGTAGGTGGATCACCATGAGTTCGAGGCTTCCTTGAGGCTACCTAGTGAATTCCAGATCAACCTGAGCTAGAGTGAGACTCTAACTCAAAAAGCAAAGATAAATAAAAATAAAAAAGTTTATTTACTTGCAGGCAGAGAGAGACACAGAGAGAGAGACACGAAGAGAATAGGCACACCAAGTCATTAGGCTTTGTCAGGCAAGCATCTTAACTGCTGAGCCATCTCTCTTGCCCTGCCTTTTCTTTTTTCTTTCTTTTTTTTTTTTTTTTTTGGTTTTTCAAGGTGGGGTCTCACTCTAGCCCAGGCTGACCTGGAATTCACTATGGAGTCTCAGGGTGGCCTCGAACTCATGGCAATCCTCCTACCTCTGCCTCCCAAGTGCTGGGATTAAAGGCGTGCGCCACCACGCCCAGCTCCTGCCTTTTCTTTTGACTCACCCGTTCTGTTTTCTTTCTATTTACTTACTGATTTTTGTTTATTAACAACTTCCATGATTGTAAAACATACCCCATGGTGATACCCTCCCTCTTCCCACTTACCCCATTGAAACTCCACTCTCCAACATACCCCTTCCCAATCTCAGTCAGTCTCTCTTTTACTTCTGATGTCTTGATCTTTTCCTTCTCTTATGATGGTCTTAAGTAGGTAGTATCAGGCACTATGAGGCCAGGGATATCCAGGCCGTTTTGTGCCTGGAGGGAGCATGTTGTAAGGAGTCCTACCCTTCCTTTGGCTCTTACATTCTTTCCGTCACCTCTTCTGCATTAGACCCTGAGCCTTGGAAGGTGTGATACAGATACTGCAGTATTGAACACTGTGGTCATTTCTTTCCATCACCATGATACCTTCTGAGTCATTGCAAGGTCACTGCCATCTGAAAAGAGAAGACTCTCAACCAAAAGTGAGAGTAGCATTAATAAAAGGGTGTGAACATTAACAGAAATGCTTACTGGGCAGTTTGATAAGCATAGTATATACATTTGGCCAGACAACAGCAGACGTTACACCCCTAGGGCTCATGACTACCCCTGTTTTAAGTTTTCAGTATCAGGGATGTATTCCTTCCCATGGAGCAGGCTTCCAGTCCAATTAGAGGGCAATTGGTTTCCCCCATAACAGACGTGCCACTATTGTACCCATTGGCTCATTTGGCCTGGCTGGCCAATTATAAGGCTTGCAATGTCCACTGATGAGTATCTTCACTGGTGATTTCTGTTTCTCCCATTGAACTGCATGCAGAATGGCTTCTTCAGCTTTCTGTCAGCTGGTCTACATGGAGGAGGTTATCAGCCCAGTTTGGGTTTCACTCTAGCCCAGGCTGGCCTGGAATTCATTATGTAGTCTCAGAGTAGCCTTGAACTCATGGTGTTCCTTCTACCTCTGTCTCCTGAGTGCTGGGATTAAAGGTGTGTGCCACCATGCCCAGTCTGTTCTGCTCCTTTCTAAGTTGATAGGGTCGCTGATCACTCTGTTTCTCCTACTCACTGGGATTGGAGTTTCACATGCTGTTTCTTTGCCATTAATGGCTGATCTGAGGGGTGGAGGGATGGTTTAACAGTTAATCCATTTGCCTTCAAAGCTAAAGGACCCAGGTTCGATTCTCCGGGACCTACATAATCTAGATGCACAAGTGGCTGAAGGCCCTGGTGTGCCCATTCTCCCCTTCCTCCTTCTGCCTCTTTCTCTCAAATAAGTAAATAAAAATAAAATATTTAAAGGTGACTTGATTCTCACTAATAAAGCTCAGGCCTTGGGTCACCCCTTAACTGAGCCCTGATAGGCCACCTATGTCCTACTGCTGTCTTCAGGAGGGAAGGGCTTTCCCCAGTCCCATGCTGTATGTGAATGGACTGAACAGGTTCCTTCTGGCCTCTTTGTTTAGTGTACTGCCATTGAAGACACTCTCTGTCTCCTCTGTGTGGTTTGGTGCTGTACACTGCCCAATCCCAAGGGGTATACTTGAGCAGTTTCCAGTCTGGGCTGTTAAGGATAATGTTTTAAAGGTCTTTTGGAGGGCAGAGCATTCAGCGCCTGGTCATACCCATGCAGGAGTGGAGTGGCTTGGGTGGGTCAGTAAGCTACAACTGCAACCTGTGTGCTAAGATTGGGATTCAGGTTCCTAAGTGGCTAGGGAAAGATCAAAAGACTATTTCTTATTTTTTTAATTATTTTTTTTTTTTTTGAGGTAGGGTTTTCACTGTAGTCCAGGCTGACCTGGGATTCACTGAGTCTCAGGGTGGCCTTGAACTCATGGCAATCCTCCTACCTCTGCCTCCTGGGTGCTGGGATTAAAGGTGTGCGCCGCCACGCCCGGCTCATTTTTATTTTATTTGAGAGCAACAGACAGAGAGAGAAAGAGGTAGAGAGAGAGAGCATGGGCATGCCAGGGCCTCCAGCCACTGCAGATGAACTCTAGATGCATGCATCACCTTGTGCATATGGTTTTTACATGGGTCCTGGGGAATCGAGCCTTGAACCAGGGTCTTTAGGCTTCACAGGCAAGCACTTAACTGCTAAGCCATTTCCCCAGCCCCTCATTTTTAGGGCCTCCAGCCACTGCAAACGAACTCCAGATGCATGTGTCTCTTTGTGCATTTGGCTTATGTGTGTCCTGGGACATTGAACCAGAGTCCTTTGGTTTTGCAAGCAAACACCTTAACCACTAAGCTATCCCTCCAGCCTAAGATTATGTCTTTTTTTTTTTTTTTTTCTTCTCTTTTTGGTTTTTCAAGGTAGGGTTTCATTCTAGCTCAGGCTGACCTGGAATTCACTCTGTAGTCGAACTCATGGTGATCCTCCTACCTCTGCCTCCTGAATGCTGGGATGAAAGGCGTGCATCACCAAAAGACTCTTTCTTTCTTTCTTTTTTTGAGGTAGGGTCTCACTCTAGCCAAGGCTGATCTGGAATTCACTATGTAATCTCAGGGTGGCCTCGAACTAACAGCGATTCTCCTACCTCTGCCTCCCCAGTGTTGGAATTAAAGGTGTGTGCCACCACACCCAACTGTGAGAGATGATATGGAGAATCATGTTCACCCACCATACATGGTTTGTGGCTGCTGTTGCAATGTGAGCATTGCAGCAGCAGGCGTAACTAGTTGCATCAGAGATCATGTGGTCCACCAGAATCCAAACGATTTGTGTTCTGGCCTTTCAGACACTCTGGCCCTGCCCTGGATACAGGTGAGCTTGGCTGCTTATGCTGCCAGCCATCGGGATTGAGCCTGTCTTCCCGGTGCTTGGGTGTTGGTCATGCATCCTAGTCAGCATGGGACTTGGCTTTGCTATCCTTGGGGATTCTGTTCTTTGTTTCTCATCCTTGCATCTCGGTCTCTGCCACTTTTTTGTTACTGCTTTTTAAAAAATTTATTTGTTTATTTGAGAGAGGTAAAGAGGGAGAGGTAGAGAGAATGGGCACACCAGGGCTTCCAGCCACTGCAAACAAACTCCAGATGCATGTGCCACCTTGTGCATCTGGCTTACATGGGTCCTGGGGAATCGAACTGAGGTCCTTTGGCTTTGCAGGCAAGCGCCTTAACCACTAAGCCATCTCTCCAGCCCTTGTTATTGCTTTTTCAAGGTAGGGTCTCACATTAGCCCAGACTGACCTGATACTCACTTTGTAGCCCAGGTTGGCCTCAAAGTACTCTCTGCAATCCTCTTGCCTCAGCCTCTCGAGTACTGCACCACTACCACACCTGGCTTCTGCCACTTTTCTTTAGAGTACAAATTCCAATTTTAAAAAAAATTGAGGGGGGCTGGTACCAGAAACATCCACTTTCCCTTTCTCTCTTTTTAAAAAAAATGTTAGCCGGGCGTTGTGGCACATGCCTTTAATCTCAGCACTCAGGAGGAGAGGTAGGAGGATCACCATGAGTTCAAGGCCACCCTGAGACTACATAGTGGGTTCCAGGTCAGCCTGGGCTAGAGTGAGATCCTACCTTGAAAAACAAAAGCAAAAAAAATTATTTTACTTAAAGAGAATTGTCATGCCAGGGCCTCAGCCACTGACAATCAAACTCCAGACACCTGTGCCACCTAGTAGGCATGTGTGATCTTGCACTTGCCTCCCCTTCTAAGCATCTGGCTTACATGGGATCTGTTTTGTTAGCCAGGCGTGGTTGTGCACGCCTTTAGTCCCAGCACTCGGGCGGCAGAGGTAGGAGGATCATCATGAGTTTGAGGCCACCCTGAGACTTCATAGTGAATTCCAGGGCTACAGTGAGACCCTACCTCAAAAAACAACGCTGTTATGAAGTTTCACTAGACATTTGTCATAAATCTGCAGGCACATGGACAGCTGCTTCCAGTGTTCCGGGCAGTGCTGTCAGAGGCCTTTCTCTGCCACCTGTGGTGTCCCAGTGGTCTCCCTGTGCAGCCAGAATTATGTTTTTTTTTTCTCAATTTTTTTTTTTTTTGTGGGTGTTTTTTGAGGTAGTTCTCACTCTAGTCCAGGCTGACCTGTAACTCACCGTATAGTTTCAGGGTGGCCTTGAACTCATGGTGACCCACCTACTACCTCTGCCTCCCAAGAGCTGGGATTAAAGGCGTGCACCACCACACACACCTGGCTTTTTTTTCAGATTTTTTTATTAACAACTTCCATGATTATATATATAAAAAAAAATCCCATGGTAATACCCTCCCTCCCCCCTTCCCCCTTTGAAACTCCATTCTCCATCATATCCCCTCCCCATCTCAATCAGTCTGTCTTTTATTTTGATGTCATGATCTTTCCCTCTTCTTGTGATGGTCCTGTGTAGGTAGTGTCAGGCACTGGGAGGTCATGGACATCCAGGCCATTTTGTGTCTGGGGAGAACAGGTGTCCAGTGGTCTCCCTGTGCAGCCAGAATTCTTAATGTACCTGGTCCTCTGACCACATGCTGCCTCCTCTGGAGGAACTTGTTTCTTTCTGGTGGGTCCCTGCCTTCAGCTTTGTGTACAAACCCACAGTTTTCTCCCTTTTTAGACCCATGGGGGGTCACAGGAAGGAACAAGTTGAGGTTTGACGTCCCAAAATAATTTATTTCCCTTTCAGTTGAAGCTGAGTCTACCATGTCTGAGCTTTATGGACTGGGTGGGGAACCAAAGTGCCAGTGGTAGGTGAACAGGGACACAACTGGCCCAAGTGCTGGCGCTACCCATGGCTCAAAGTGACATTTCTTCCTCCTGCTCCAGTCATACCTGTGCCCTGTGGCGGGCACTGGCTGTGGAACCTGGCCTTGCCACTCAGGTCCTGGGGCTGCTCCTAGAGAAGTTGAGCAGGGATGTCCCGTTCAAAGAGAGTCGAACTTTCCTGCTGGGCAGCACTCCTGACCGTGTGGCCACACTGCTGCCTCTTGCGGTGAGTATGAACTCCCAGGTCCACATCCTATGCTGCCCCTGCCTCCCACAGGAGGCCTGAGTGCCCTAAAGGCACCTGGCAGCTGTGTTGGGGTTCGGGTGCTGCAAGCTTGGGGCCCAGGCTCATAAAGCCTGGCAGGTGTTGGTCCCCAAGGGAGCCCACTTGATGTTTTATCCTGTGGAGGAAAAAACTAAACCCAGCCTGGACACACTTTAAGCCATAAAGCAGCTGTGAGAATTCTTTCCTCCTCTCTAAGGAACCAAGAACAGATGGTCTGAGACTTGCCCCCATAAAGACCATACTGCTCCCCTGCTCTGTCTCCTGCTGAGAATCAAGCTGTATAGGGTCCTTTACACCCCATGGTCCCTTGTACCATGTCTGTCTGTCTCACTCTGGCGACCCAAGACCTCCACTGCACTTTTGGGTCCTAGAGTGGCAGTGCCGACGTGGCTGTGGCCTAAAGGGAGGTCGAGGTCTAACCCTGTGATGGCTCTGCCCAGGCCACCTGTGCGCTGCATGAAGTTGTGTCTGCCCCGTCGTCAGGAAGCGCCGTGCTGGAGCTCTATCCCCAGCTCTTTGTGGAGCTCCTGCTACGAGTCAGCTGTACTGTGGGTGTCCAGCTTCCCCGTAGCCTGCTTGGTAAGGAGCGGAAGAGCACTAACCCAGCACTGGCCACCAGGAGCCTTGAGCCATGCAGGTAACGTGGTACTTCTTGCCTGCCACCCCCAGTCCTGATGAGTGAACCCAGTGCGTGTGCAATGTGTAATGTTGGAGGTAGAGAGGGTAGGGTTCCAACTGCCTTGCCCTGAGGAAAAGAGCTTTTTTTGAGCTGGAATTCACTATGTAGTCCCAGGGTGGCCTCAAACTCATGGCGATCCACCTACCTCTGCCTCCTGAGTGCTGGGGACTCTGCCACTCCTGGCTGAAAAGGGCATTTTTAAAGACCCTCTCGTCTAAACAGTGGTAGCTCCACTGAGAGGGGTGGTCATTGTGACACCCATGGACACTTATTCTGGGATTGAAGGTCTCCCTGGCCACAGCTGCCTTGGGTCTCTTCTCATCACTGTAGGCAGGTCCAGGCTCAGGTAGGGGTCACCATCAACCCATGTGGGGCCAGGCTAGTGTACTGGACCTTTTTGTTATGAACTTTAACTGTCCCCTGAATGCTAGTGCTGGCCTTGTTCCATGCAGTCCCTAGTGGGCCAGTTTGAGCAGAGGAAACTGCTGCTCCTCAGGGGAGGCCAGACAGTGCCACCCAAACTCCAGGATGGGAAGTTGACAGTCTGGACCACCATGCTGCCCACCAGGAGTCTGGCTTCAGGTATACACCTTGGCCACATCATGGTGGACAGCCACCACTCCAGGATTAGCCACAGGATCAGCTTGGCCAGACCTGGCATTGTTACAAGTCAGCTTATATTGCTGTGAAAGCTCCAGGAAGCCTGAAGCTGAGGCACTTACAGAACATAGCTCATAGAAGCCACTGGCCACTAAGCCAGGACCCTGCAGACACATCCTTCATGTCCTTCATGAGCACACAGGCCCAGGGGAACCTCTCCAAACGCTCACACACCCTGAACTAAGTGCATGCTTCCACTGTAGAGGTGCAGCGAGTGGGTAATTCTCACCTGGACCGTATGTGGGCCTTGGATCAGATGGTACCTTAGATTAGCCTGGAGGTATGGAATGCCCACAGAGCTGCTTAAGCTGGGGCCTTTCTCTGGTCTTGCCCATGCTAAGTGTCCTCATAGGTATGCTGTGGGCATCTGCTTCCAAGATTCCGGAGTTGCCCTCTGGCTCTCTCCCCCTGGGAAAGCAAGCCAGATGATGGGGCCCTTGCAGATGCTCTAAGGCTGTTTTGTTGGTCAAGAACATACTACCTTAGGCACAGTGGCACACATCTGTAATCCCAGCACTCAGGAGGCAGAGGTTAGAGGGTTGCTGAGTTCGAGGCCACTCTGAGACTACATAGTGAATTCCAGGTCAGCCTGTGCTAGAGTGAGACCTTACCTCAAAAAAAAACAAACACATTACCTGAGGACATTCATGAGGAGGTCCTGGGCAGAGCAGAAGTCTCAGCACCTGCAGTCCACGCTGCCAGTGCCCTAGGCTGCTCCTCTAGCCCCTGGTAAGCCCTCAGTCTCCAGGACAAATGCTAGATCGTTGCTGCGATGTAGGAAAGCTACCACCTCAGCTCTCCTGTTAGGCCCAGAGGTGGACTGGCTGGGCCTTGAGAAAGTACTTAGGTCTTGTGACTTGCGTTGGCATGGCTGGTACTTGTTAACACCCTAGCAGTTGGTAACCAGGGCTGCCCAAGCTAGTTCCTTCCAGGACAGCACATTGGTCTTTGCCCGGTTACCACATCTGAGCAACACCCACAAGCCTCTAGGCCTACTGGGGGGAAGATGGCACTGGCAGCATGTGATGGCCCAGGCAGGGGCATCCTTTGGCAGCTCTGGGCCATCATGTCCCCACAGCTCTGCAGTGGACACTTTGCAAACCATGATGCTTCGAGGTGGCAACGAAGACGTGGTGCAGTGCATGGAGCTGAAGGGTGGCTGGGAGTTACTCAGGACCTCAACAGGACATGAGGATGGGGTTACCCATCTGGCCAGGTAAGCAGTTCAGGTGCCCCTCAGAAGCAGCAGGGAGGACTTTGTGGGTGGAAAGAACATCCCAGGAGGTGTGTGCCTGAGGACGTACAAGACCTGGAACGGGACGCCTGGGGCTCTAGCCATGCACAGTGGCAGGTGGAGTGCCTGTCCTCAAGCTGTGAGTCAGACTGGGTAGAAAGAAGTCTGCCAGCATCCATCATGGTGAGCAGCTCTAGCCCCTGCCCCTTGGGGCCTTTCTCCAGTGCCATGGCAAAGTGTGCAGGCCCCCGGCTCCCCCCGGTGATGAAGGCACTGGCATGCACCCAGAGCAGCGTGTATGAGATCCAGAGAGTCACCTCCACAGCCTTCCTGGCAGAGGTAGGACCCTTATGGGAAAAAGATATGAACAAGTCTCCTGCTCTGGAATGGGCACAAACAGGCCAGCTCCAACCTATGCCAATTTGCTCAGCCCTGCCTGGTAATACCCTTCATGGGCCGGCCAGGTGATGGTGGCCTTCGAGGCTAGATGCTGAAAGCCTGCTCAAGGCCATGACAATGGAAGACCAAGGTGGAAGTCAGGCAAAGATGGGGTGGGTTACTAGTCCTGAGAGGGAGCAAGCCCTCAGCCTACTTAGAGATCCCCTCCAGTTCTGGGTGCCTCCTACCAGTTGGGCCTAGGTTGATGGAGGTCAGTGGGCATAGGTGGTCATAGCAACTTTGCCTCTAGCTGCTCAGCAGCAATGTAGTCAATGACCTGATGCTCCTGGAGCCATTACTGGAGAGCCTGGCTGCCCGGCAGAAGGATTCAAGTGCCAGTGTGCGGCGTCTGGTACTACGTGGCCTGGCCAACATTGCTTCTGGCTCTCCTGATAAGGTTGGCTGCTTCCCCCGACCCCCAACCTTCTTAACAAGAGGCCTGGAGACATGGCTGCATGTAGAGGGAGGTATGCTCAGGGCAGGGGTTTACCTGTAGGGTGGAACAGATTAAAGTACAGGGGTCACCATCCTACCCTAGGTGCGGGCCCATGGCCCCCAGCTCCTGACAGCCATGATCAGTGGGCTGGACGATGGGGATGACCCACACAGCCTGGTAGCCCTGGAAGCCATGGTGGGCCTTGCACGGCTGCTGGACCTCGTGGAGCCCTGGGACCTGCGCTTGGTGCTGCTGCACACAGCCATCCGCATCCGGCCCTTCTTTGACAGTGTAAGCCCAACTCCTGACCCTCAGCCAGGTCCTTCAAGCTGTGCTCATTGCTGCTAGACAGATCCCTTTGAGTGCAGACTAATCTAGGCCCGTAGCAGTTACTACTTGGCTGGTCCTGGCTCCCCTCCTCAGTCATAGGGGCTCCTTTTAGTGCCAGCACTGCCTGACCAGCTATGCTTGTTCCGCCCCCAAAGCAGCTGCAGGATTCCTCATGCCGCATGTGCCTCTGGCATGGGGCAGTGAGGGTGGCACAATGGAAGGGACCCAGAATGCATGCAAGCCTAGGGCAGGAGCCGTGGAGGTAACGTGACCACAACCCTGACAGGAGAGAGTGGAGTTCAGGACAGCATCCATTCGCCTTTTTGGGCACCTCAACAAGGTCTGTCATAAGGACTGTGAGGACGTCTTCCTGGAGCAGGTTGTGGGGGGACTGGTCCCCCTCCTGCTGCACCTGCAGGACCCACAGAGTCCTGTGGCCATGGTGAGAAGCCTCTGGTGAGCGGTTGGCATTTTGGGCTCAGTACTGCCTCCTGCAGGCCTGGGAGAGGCAACCAGCATGGAACTTGGGCTCAGCATCCTATCCCACAGGCCTGTAGGTTTGCCTTGTGCATGTGTGTGCCCCACTTGGAGTGTGTGGAGCTGGCGGCTGCCTTCCAGAAGCACCTACAAGAGGACCGCAGTATGCATTTTGGAGAATTCCTCAATTCCACCTGCAAGCACCTGGTAAGGTGGGTTCCTGTGGGAGGGACACTGCCCGTGCTGGGCGCAGGGCTCTCCCTACAACTTCGCTTCTGCAGATGCACCACTTTCCTGACCTGTTGGGCCGCCTAGTAAGCACCAACCTATTCTACTTCAAGAGCAGCTGGGATGATGTCCGGGCCGCTGCTCCCATGTTCATAGGTAAGTGGGCTCCCCTTGGCCCTGTGCCCCAGTGTGTATACTGCACAGCTGACCCCACCTGCCACAGGGTTCCTGGTGCTGCACGCAGAGCCCGAGCACAGAGCACAAGTGGACCTGGAGCAGCTCACTGCAGGTCAGCACCCTCCAATACACGCCTCGCGCCCCCTTGCACCACCCCACCCTGCCCATCTCTGTGGGGGCCCTGCTGACCCTGTGGGCACCTACAGGGACTAAGTGATTTTCCTGGATTTCAGGACTTTTTTTTCCCCCCTGTCACTGGTGACCTCATCGTCTCTAGTAATTCACGGAAACTTCTTAACTGTTCCAAAAGAGCTTAAAAAACACTAAAAAAGGAAAAACTATCTTTCCGTTGGCTCCCGAGCCCTCCCAGCAGAGGCCTGTCTGTTTGGAAGGCAGTGGGCGGCCCCACGCACAGGCCCAGGCATGTGCACAACTGGCCATTCCTCCACTCTGCTCATAGCACTGCAACTCCTTCTGAGGGACCCAGTGCCTGGAGTGCGAGAGAAGGCTGCTGAGACACTGGGACGCCTGGTCAAGTTTGCCTGAGGCTGAGCGCATCCCCACATGCAATATACCAGCTGGCCCTGCCTGGAGGACTCTGCTGTCAGGCAGGGCCAAGACTGTGCACCGTGACCTGCTACCCAATAAAGCCCTTTAGTCCTCAGCAGTGATGGAGCCTTTCCTTCTGATGAGGCTAGGAAGGTGGTGGGGCCTGGGGTGCTGTCAGTCAGGGGCCCCAGTCAAGAATGGTAGGCATAGCAGTGTGGAAGGATCTATTGAAAGTACTTGATCTTGGGACACCACAGCAGGACACCAACCTAGCTGAACAGTCGGATGGTGCCATCGGCCCCAGAGGAGAAGACCCACGGCTGTGTGGGATGGAAGGCCACGTCCAAGACACCCAGCTCTCGAGTCAGCACATGCCCCTTGAGCACTTTGACGGGCACCAGCAGAGGGTTCTGCAGCAGGTCACTGTGGAAGAAAGGGGCTCAGGACCCAGTGGGAAGGTCTCCTTGGGGAGGGGTTGGGCAGGAATCAGCACTCACTTATACACCATGCCGTGACAGACAATGACACTGCCATCATCAGAGCCAGATGCGAAGAGTGGATACCGGGGATGGAAGGCTACAGCACGCAAGGCCTTCTTGTGGTGCCTGAGGATGACTAGATTCAGCATGTGCTCGGGCTGTAGTAGCCTCACTGGCTAGCCCACCCCACCCCACCTCACCTCAGGACTTTGTATGGCTTTGTGGAAAGATCCAGGTCAAACCACACCAGCTTGCTGTCATAGCTGCCACAGATGATGTTATCACCTAGAGCCAGAGGCAATGTGGCTTATCCTCACCTGACCTGCAGGGTATATCCCCCATCCTCACTTAAAGAACCCATGTTTCCCTCACCTGCAGGGTGCACAGCCAGGCTAGACACCCACTTGCAGTTGGGCATCAGCTTCTTGGTGAGCTCCTGGCGTAGCAGGTGGTAAACACGGACACTGCGTTGAGAGGCCACGAGCAGGAAAGGCCGGGTAGGGTGGAAAGCCACACGCTGTACCTGCCCGTGGCTGCGGCGAAATGGGCTCTGGCTGCGCCGCCGACTCAGCTGGTGGATCAGCACCTGGGTGTGCCCTGGGCTGGCTAGCACCACAGCCAAGTAGTCACCTCGCCCATGCCAGGTCACCTGGGTCACTGGCTGCAGGAGAGCAATACCAGTTGACTGGCTGACCAGGGCTCACCTCCGCCCCACTCCTCTCAACACAAACCTTGCCATGGCAGATGCGCAGCCGTAAGCCCTCTAGGCGCTCTTCTCCAGAGGCCTCCAGCCAGCGGGCAGGCTGCAGTGCCGGCTCCACAGGTGTGGTGACAGCATCCAGCAGTTGGTCAGTGCTGCTCACCAGCAGCCGGTCCCCCAGCGCTGGGTTCAGCAGTAGCACTGCATCATCCCTGAAAGCAGCACCAGACACAGTCCCTCAGAGTCCCTGATCCCTTGCCCTCAGCCCTAACCTTCAAGCCCTACGCTCACATGGCTGCGGCTACCAGGCAAATGGCAGAGTTGGGGTTCCAGGCAATGCTCTTCACCACACCTCCTACATGAACAGTCCTCATACAGCGGGCAGTAGCCACCTCCCAGAGTCGTACTGAGCCATCATCTGAACCTGGATGTGACAAGGGATGCTGTTAGCAACTGGCCCATCCTCCGGGGACCCCCCCCTTCCCCACACCCACCCTTAAGCCAGTTCCCACCTGAAGCCAGCCACTGGCCCCCTGGAGAGACACTGAGGCAGCGGACAAGGTCACTGTGGCCTCTGTAAACCTGCAGAGGAGGAGCAGTGAGGAGACAGCCCCCAGTGTGCCTGCCCGCTGTCCAGTCCGGTCCCCCAACTCACCAGGGCCTGGCACACGGGGAAAGGCTGCAAGTCCCTCGGCCGTGGAAGTTTAGGGATGAGATCTTCAGGATCTACATTCACCTGGGCAGCAGAGCATTCACTCAGTTTCACTCCCTCCCACAGCCCAGGGTGAGCTCCCACCACTCCGCACCCTGCATTCCCATCGCCCTGCCGTGGCTGCCCCACATACCCTCATCTTGCGCTGCCGAGGGCACAGGTATAAATCAAGGCAGCGCTCAAAGCGCTCCTGAATAAAGCGGCCATAAGCAGGCACAGCTCTCAGGCTCAGGAACTTCTGTGGCAGGAAGTTATGTTTTCTCTCACTGGGCTCCTGCTGTGTCCATGTTAAGCGCTGGGGAGATGGGAGACACGTGAATAGGGAACAGGGGACATAGTTGGGGCTCAGACATACTTCCTGCAGGCCTACCTCCTCCTCGCTGGGCAGGTACTCTGGGGGTGGGTTGTAGGACTCAGCGTGGCCAGGCAGGGCAAGCTTGGGTGCGGGAACATGCATCTTGTGGCGTCCCAGCACAGCATTGGGATCCTCCTGGGCCCACAGGTCATAGAAATTGGGGGTGGTGTCTCGGGGCCTACGGGGCTGGATCCAGCCCATCTTGATGGCGTGTACCATGCGAGACACCTGCACACAGAGGCAAGGTCAGGAAGCGGGTACCAGCACAGGGCCTCGCCCGAGGGGATGGGTGGGTGGTGCACACCTTTTCCTTCTCTACCAGGGATGGAATGAAGCTGCGCTTGTCAGCTGGGCGGTTGGTCACAGGATGGATCATGATGTCACTGCTGAAGAAATCCACAGCAGGCTGGGGAGAAGATGGATGTTAGGCTGGAATCTTGCATATACCTCAGATCCCAAGGTTGGATGCTATTCTTACCTCGTATGGGTTGAAGTTCACGTCCCCAAACTGGCCTTTCTGCAGTCGTTGCACCAGGGCCACCTGCTCATCCGTCAGCCGAAGGTCGTGCCCTGTCATCCGGTCCTGCACAGTGCGCCTGGAGGACAGCCAGTCAGAGCCCCTCTCCCGGCAGGAGGAATCCAGGCCCTGCCCCAAGGCCTAACTCACCAGAAATCTGGATCATCCATCTTGTCTAGGAACTGGTCCAGCTCATCCCGGGTCCGAAGGGGCTTGTAGATGCGCTTGCCGTCCAAGTCGTAGCCCACATGTGGGAAGTCGTCATACCATGCCAGAGGCACATTGCCCACAGTGTTCCTGATGTCCTGCAGGTATGGCCACCACATTAGCACCTGTCCCTACAATGTCTAGCTCTTTCAAGCCACCCAGGGATAGAGGGGAAAGAGTGAAGGAACCAGCCTAGAGTGCCCAGAGGCCAGCTGACCTGAAGTGTGCCCTAGCCTTGGCCCTGGGGTCTGACGTGGCACGGCGGCCAGCGCTACCCCGCCCCCAGCCTTTGGAGGCGCCGGAGCTTTACCTTCACATTTTCCACTGAAGTGATGCCAACCCTGGCCTCCCCCTCGCTGGATTCCTTGGCCAGGGCTCTGGGCAGCCACAGACAGAGATGACCTCATCGCCCATGGGCTCCCTCCCCTGGCAAGGGCCTTAGGCAGAAGTGGGTAGCTTGAAGGCAGGGACCATGGGAAGACCCTGCCCCATCCATTCCATAGGGAGACAGATCTCTGTGTTCTGCTGGGCAGGTGGCCAAGGACCCCCTCCCAGCTCTGCTAGTCTTTCCCCTCCCCCTTTGGTGGGCAGAGCAGCCACATTCCTGGACACACATTCCTGGTTTCAGCCCCTGCCAGCCACCACCCTCACTCCTCCCAGCCTGGGGACTGCTGCCCAGGCGTCCACTTCCTGCAACAGTAGCTACAGGGGGGAAGGGCTCAAAAAAAAACTAGCACAGCTGGGTGCCAGCAGCCCCTCAGCAGCATGACAGGATCCCTTGGGCCCTGCCCCCCTACACCTGCCCACATCAGCCCCTAAGCAGGCTCATCCCTAGGCACTGCCATAGGCTGGCTGTGCTCTCCGTCTGCACAGACCACCTTCAAACTGGAGCCTCTGAAGAAGACATAGTTTTTATCTGCTTGTGCCTTGGCCTTGTGCCTTGGGGAGGGGGTTAGTACTATAGGCCCGCAAGCAGGAGTAAGTGAGACTTAGAGGTCCTGGCAGAAGGCCCGTCTTGGGTCAGACCTGAAGGGGCAGGTGCAGGACAAGCAGGCTGCCCCTCCCCACAATCTCTAGGCTGGTAGAGCTTACTTTCAGCCCCTCCATACTGCTCTGGGCTGCCCCTGCACAGGCCTGGCACAAAAGGCCCAAGTGCACAAGGTGGGGAAGACAGACAGGGCGCGGCCAGGCACCTGGGGCCAGGGCAGCTGGGTGAACTTAGGCATGCCAGGGGAGAAAGCCTTTGGGTTCCTGCTTCACCCTCCTCCACCGTGCTGAGCGGGTGGGGCCAGCGCCGTAGTCTTGGGGCCCTAGTAGCACCCAAGAAACTCCCTGATACCCTTCATTTCCCAGCCAGAAAGATGCTCCTGGACCCTGCGCGCGCCGGCAGGCTCGCAACTCGGACTCGGCTCAAACTCCTCTGGGGCCAGGAAGGGAGGCGGTGGCCCGGCGCGGGGGAGGGGCCGGCTGCTATAAAGGCGCAGCCCGCGGCCCTGCTTCAGCCCCGACGCACGTGTGCGCGCGGCGCCCAGCAGCCGCCACCGCGGGGCGCAGCAGAGGAGACCCGCGCGGCTTGCAGAGGCCGAAAGACGGAGGCATGAGCCCTGTGCGGCAGAGCTGACGCCGCGCCCCCTCCCCGGCCCATGTCCTTCGCCATGCTTCGCTCGGCGCCGCCGGGCCGCTACCTGTACCCTGAGGTGAGCCCGCTGTCCGAGGACGAGGACCATGGCAGCGAGAGCTCGGGCTCCGACGAGAAACCCTGCCGGGTGCACGCGACGCGCTGTGGCCTTCAGGGCGCCCGGCGGCGGGCCGGAGGCCGGCGAGCCGCGGGGAGCGGGCCGGGACCCGGGGGACGCCCAGGCCGTGAGCCCCGGCAGCGGCACACGGCGAACGCGCGCGAACGGGACCGCACCAACAGCGTGAATACGGCCTTTACGGCGCTGCGCACGCTCATCCCCACCGAGCCAGCCGATCGCAAGCTCTCCAAGATCGAGACGCTGCGTCTGGCCTCCAGCTACATCTCTCACCTGGGCAACGTGCTGCTGGTTGGGGAGGCCTGTGGCGACGGGCAACCTTGCCACTCTGGGCCCGCCTTCTTCCACGCCGGTCGTGCGGGCAGCCCCCCACCGCCGCCCCCGCCCCTGACCCGCGACGGCGAGAACACCCAACCCAAACAGATCTGCACCTTCTGCCTCAGCAACCAAAGAAAGTTGGTGAGCAGGGCCAGGGCACCCAGGGGCCCCAACTTATCTATCAGCTTACACCTGCAGGTAGAGAGGGTCAGGCGTGGCAGCACACCCCAGCACATACAGTCAGGACACCTGCCACCCAAGCTGGGTGCAGAGGAGGGTGGGGCATAGGAAACCACCCCTTGGGAGATGGGGGTAGGGTCTTTTCTTGGGACCTCTTCCCAGACCCTGTTGGGACAATGGCTTTCAATGGCCTGGATCACAGGGACCTGCAAATAGGAGCCAAGAAGTAGAGCTGGTTGGAAGGGCCACCCAGGAGCAGGGGACTGGGGGAAGGGAGAGCAGCAGGAACCTGGCAAGGCCGAGGGGCTGGGTTCCAGGCCTCACTTCCCAGCAAGCTGAGAAGGGAAGGGAGCTGAGTCCAGGGAAGTGAGAAGCTGCATCAAGCTTCCTACTTGCCCCGGCAGGCAAAGGAGAGTAGGGGTCGCAGTGAGGCACTGAGAGAGTGACCCCCCCCCTCCTGGGTCCATGTACTACCACCCCTCAGCCCCTGTGGCCTGTCTCCACCCATGGAGCACCTGCTGTCCCTTTCCTTGGCCTGCCCAAGGCTGGCAGGGGACGGGCTGAGGGAGAAGGCTGACTGTGGGAGAGCTGGTGGGCTGTGATTTACAGCTCTGGCCATGCTTGGTGGCACCGGAAAAGCAGGGTGAGCAGGGAGAACATACAACAGCTTTCCCCAATCCCCATTTCCTCTCCAGACAGCACGCACGAGCTCCTGGGGCCTGAACATCTGGGAAATTTAATTTTACAGTTTCGGCTGTGCAACAGTGTACTCCCCTCTCCAAAATGCATGGGGGGGGGGCCAGAATCTAGAAGGGGGTATCCCAGCACTGGCCACCTGAGACAGCACCCAACAGGAAGTCAAGGAATTGGGGCCAGTGCTGGGTGATGCTAGATTTCTGCCCAGGCCCTGACACCCCCCCATCCCCTCTGCAGAGCAAAGACCGTGACAGAAAGACGGCGATTCGAAGTTAGGAGGAGGAGGGCCCACAGCAGCAGAGGTGATGCCGCTGGGGAAGGTGGATGACACCGGAGATCCATGAAGAGCCCCACTTTGGACCTGACCCAGGCACAGGTTCCCCCAAGAGCACACCCACCAGGCCAAACAGCCCCAGCTGTAAGCAGGGCCTACAGGCGGACAGACGGGTGGTGGCTTGACTCTGAGTAACCCAGCACTTATCCAGGCCCAGTGGAACTTTCCATGCTGGCTCCCTACCTGGGCCAAGTGTTGGCATCTTGCGTCTTTGATATGATAATATAAAGTCTGGAAATTTTGTATAATTAAAAATGAAACAATCTCTTCCAAATACAGAGGCAGACTGTCCTCCTGAAAGGACCTGAACTCACCATGACCCCAGCTGAGCCTGCTCTCCTACCCTGGAGCCCCATCTTCCCTGAGTGAGGCAGGAGGAGGAGGCAGGCTTAGATCACCCAACAAGTGTCTCCTGCCAGGAACCCACAGTGTGGTGGCTGAAAGGACAGGCCAGGGGAGGGGAGGGAGGACAGAGGTGCTATGTGGTAGGAGAGAGGGAAGGCAGAGAAGGGCAAGTCCACTGCACCATGGTAGGGGGCAGCACAGCAGTCCTGCCCTCCCCCTAAATGGTAAGGGGATCCCAGCTAAGGCCTCCAGCATGTGGACTCCATTAAGCAGATACAAGGACCAAGTAGATGGTGCTCCCCTGTCAAAACAGCTCCCAGGTCTAGATGGGCCTGAGGACAACTCCCAGGTGGAGCCACTCAAGTGTCCCCACTGGTGCCCACCTTGGCCCCAGAGAACTGTGGATTCTGCTGTCTGCCAGGATTCCTGCTCCCTTGCCTCCACCAGATGTAATCAAGAGAGGTCACAGCTTACTCTACCCCTACCTGCAAACTGGAAAAACTGGCCTTCCACCACTCTGTCCTGCCCCACTCCCCCAAATGCACCACTGGCCTGTTAAGAGGTTGATTTAGGACCTCATCAGGCACTGTGCACAGCCGGCTGACCATTAAAACCCTGCAGGTGACAATTGGTTTATTGGCAAAGCTCTGTGGGCACAACAGAGGAAAAGCCGGGCCTGACTTCCGGCCAGGCAGTGAATGGGGAATGGTTGAAGGTACCAGGTGTGGTGGCTGGCAAACCCTACGCCCTTCCTTGTCTCTGACCAGAGGAGATCAGGTGCTAAGGCTTACATGGGCATCCATCCTCACAGGGCAGGGCTAGTGTGGCCCCTCCTCTGCATAGACAGGCTCCAGGGAACCACAGTACAGGAAGCAGTGGTGTAATTTTGGAGGAAATTCTCAAAGCCAGAGCCATTAAGGCTGGGGCCGGAGGCGGTGTCCAATCTGATAGAAATATAACAGGATAAAAAGTCACAGCGGCAGGTTTCGTTCAGAGAGAAACCCAACCCCAAATTTCCTCTGCTTAATCCTTCAGGAGCCTACAGCTGGACAGAGGGAGGGGGAGAGGGCATGCTCAAGTCATTGCAGAGGCTCCCATGGCTGGGGAAGCCAGGACCTTGGGATGTAGCTGGAGCTGAGGGAGATGCCCTTGCCCTCCCATGCATTTTCCATGCAGAGCCTACCCAACTTTGTTCTCAAGCAATAGGATACTGTGACAGATGCTAGGCTGGGTCCGAGGGTATGACCTAGCAAGGATGTATGGCTAAGTAGGTGCCAGCCCCAACCCTTGCTCCCCAGCTAGCCTCCCTCCTTTCCTGCCCATCATCCTCAGGCCTCCTATGTTCATATACGTGGGCCCAGGAAGAGGTGCAAGCCTCCAACACAAGCTCAGGAGGACCAGGAACTGGGTAGATACCTACTTCCATGGCCAGCGCAGCCAGGCTAGTGTCAGGGAGAAGTCAGAGGACTCTGGACACAAAGAACAGTGAACAAAGTCCCCCAAAGAACTAAGGAAGACAGGGGAGGATACCTTTCCATATGCACCAGCTACCAGACTGAGTGGGAGGCATGGTAGGGGACATGAGGCTGGACTGGGGTCCAAGCAATTGGGCCTCAGTGGCTAGCACTGGTGGGCACATGATCTGGAAGCCAGCACAGGAGTAAAGAGCCTGTCCGCTGAGAGGATGGGACAGAGCATGAAGAGGGCAAGGAAGCCCAGGAGCAGGCACTGAGGCCCAAATGAGACAGAGTAGGTGGTCATAGTACTAGACAGGAAGTAGAGATTGGGGTATCAAGGAGGGAGGCAGATGAAAAGGATGAGCCATAACGCTGGAAGACTCCCCAGAGGCCTGGATGGTTGGGGCGCAGCACGCGCCCAGCCAAGGCCTCCACTGTGGGGACTAACTCTGAAAACGGCTGCAGCTTGGCCAGCCTTAGACACGGGCAGCCAGCCCAGCCGCTCCCCAAGCTGCACCGGTAGCAGCGGCTGAGGGCCTGGCCCGACAGCTAGCAGGAGGCGGGGAGGGGCAGAGGAACACTCCGCTGCTCCAGATTCAAACCAGACCGGGGGTGGCATGGACTGGCCCCAACCTGTGGCCCCACGCAAGCCTACAAAGGCCAATGGCTAAGGGGTGGCAGGTGCTCTGTCTGCCCACCACAGCTCCTGGCCTCTTTCCCAGAGGGCGGCTTTACCCTCTACCATGCTAAGGAGCTGTTGGACAAAGAGATGGGGCTCCCTTAGCATGTGCCCCACAGAGGCAGCTGGGAAGGAAAGGGGGGGGGGCGGCTGGCCTGCACCCTGGGCCAGCAACCGCCCTATGAGCCAAGCTGGGCTGGAAATGCTCGGCTCAGCCTCAGCTGTCAGCTCCCTGTCCCCAGCATGGGGAATGAGCCGCTGGCGGCACCACATGATTCATCACCAGGCCGCCTGCACCCCAGGCCAGCCACCCCCGCCCTGCTCAGCACCTGTGGGCTGCCAGGAAACACATGTGACCCCCTCTGGGTCAGATCCAGCACTGAGACCCCAGGCCAGGCTGGTGGAAGGCAAACAGACTCAAGACCCATGCTTTCCTGGGGAAACCACCCCCAGCCCCTAAGAAAAGTCTATGGGATGAGGTTGGACAGCGCCCTCCCCCCACGCACACCCAAACTGCACCGGACACAGCAGCAGTGAGCTGATCTGTCGGCTGGGACTTTTCCGCTCTCGATGAGCCCCTTCCCCTCCCCCTCCCCAAAGTGGCTGCAGCTGTCAGGACCGCAGATTGGAACTGCAGGTACGGGGCTGGCCCGCTGCCCACCTCCCTCCCGTGTCTGTCTGCTAGAGAGGAAGCCAGCCCACCTCTGGAATCCTTCACTCTCTCCTCGTTCCGCCTCTCCCACCTGTCCCTGGGGAGCATGGGGTCAGCCGCCTCGCTCGGTCTCTCTTCCCCAGCCCCTCTCCGATTACAATGCGGGTAGTGTTCATGGTTGTTCAGCTCCCCCTGTACCAAACGCCCCCCTGTCTCCTGTCTCTGAGCTCACAGCCTTCCTGTGCTGCCACCTCCTCCTCCTGGGTTGTCTTATCTCTTTAAGTGCTCAGACGCAGCCAGCTGACCTGGGCTCACCTGTCACACTGACCCCATAAAAGACCTCGCAGGGATGCTGGGCCCTGTGGCTCACACTAGAGGTCTGTATGACAGACCAGAGGGAGACAGTCTCTTCTAATCCCAAGTCTAAACCAGCCACGGGACCCCGCAGGGGTTGGGAGCCAAGCAGAAACCACCTAAGCTCCTACCTCCTCAGTCAGATGGCTCTGGTCCTCTGTGGACACCTCCTCTCCCCCTTCTCTCCTATGATGGCTGTCCCTTGAGGGGATGGCTGAGCCCACACAAGCCAACCAGGACGGATGCTCACTGCACTGCCTGCTGCCAGCACCTCCCCAGCAAAAAGGGAGAAAATCAGGGTCTTTAGGGTGGGCAGAGGGCATCCCTTGCCTGGGAGTTGTCCCAAGCCCAGCTTGTCTGGCTCTCTCCTGGGACTAGCCAGAGTCCAGCAGTGCTCCTATGCAATCACCCTTGCCCCTGGCATATTGCAAGCAAGATCCCAGATGCTGCTGCAGGAGTGCTGGCATAAGGCAGGGGCCCAGGCTGAGGGCAGAGAGCAAAGGCCAGTTCTGAGTCCCATTCAAACTCAGCTGCCACTTCAAGTTTAGAGGGGGGATCCAGAGTACCACACAGGCCCTTCACAAGCCCCCTCCAGGCACCTCTAAACCTCAGTCTGGATGATGATCTCCCCCAGCCCTAGGTACACGCGTCTCTATACATGGAGCCACTACCTGTGAATCTGGACCCTTCCATGGCCATGCCTCTTCACTACAACTAGCACCCCAAACCCTGATCTTCTACAAGTGTCCATGGTAAACCTTCTCCTCTGAAGAGTCCCTGTGATAGGCATGCCACCAAGTGGGCCCAGCAGCAATCAGGGCTTCTAACCACCCACATGCTCTGGCAAGAAGACAGGACTCTGAAGCAGCCCACCTTCCCCTGCCAGCCATGACCAGGACCAACCTAACACCTGTGAGATGCAGCTCACAGCAGTCATAGAAACACATGCCTAATCACGGCCAGCAGCCACTGGTGAGGTTCCCAGGTCAGCTAGCCTGGGTATACCAGTAGGATGGGGCTAGACCCAAAAGGTTGGTTCTAGCCTGGCCACTGGCCCCCACTCAGAGACAGGCTCTCAGGCTGGCCACCAGTGTGATGTGCAAGTCCCCAGGCCTTCCACAAACAGAGCAGGGGAGGGCCACTCACTTGCTGGAAACCTGAGCCATATGCTCCCTGCCAGCAGCAACGCAAGCAAGTAAGCCAGTGGTGCGAGCGAGCGAAGTGCACAGGGAGGCGGCCGGGATGCAGGCCGGCGGGCGGGGGCGGCCCCGGAGGAGCGAGAGGCCGCCAGGACTGGAGGCAGCTGCCGGTTCAGTAGCTGGGAGAAGCCATTAACAGCGTTTGGCGAGAGAGCAGAGGAGATCGCAGATTCTGGATGCAGACAGGCCAGGCCATGTCCCTGCGGGAGCCCCAGTGATAGATTGGGGGGAGTAAGGCTAGGGGACTGGGCAATGCTTCAGCCCAGCCCCCAGCACTCGCCTGTCCAGGGATCTCCTGGGATGATCCTAGGCCCAGTGCCCACAGGGACAAGAAGGAACTAGCAAGGAAGCTGGCTCCTCCCAGCCTCCCAAGCCAGAGTTCACAGCTTCCCTGAGTCCCTCAAACTAGTCATGGCTTCTAAAACACAGAGCCTCAGGCCTGCTGGGAAGGCAAGGAGGTGGGGTGGGTGGGCTGCTCCACTGCCTATGCAGGCCTGGCCTCAGTTTCTCCCAGCTGCTTGACATACAGAGGAGGGGCGACATTGGCCATTCACCAGCCCCTCTACCCCAGTCCACCTCCCAGGGGTCCCAACTGCCGGATGAGATCACGTCTATGAAACCCGGTAGTGTTGGGAGGGGGTGAGGTGGCCATGAGGGGGTGGGGCGGCTGTAGCACAGTCACTCCTTAGGGGCTCCCCATACTCTACCCCCCAATCTGGGCCCACGCAGGCTGCCTGGCTGTGAATCTCTGTGAAGGGAAGGAGGAGCCCAAGTAACTACAATCAGAAACCAGTGCTCCAGGGATGGACTGCTCAGTTTAAGAGAGTTGGCTGGAGGGAGGGCAGTGGGAAGGTTGTCCCCAAAGCAGAGCCCTAACAGAAAGCAGACCCAGAAGTCCCCATGTCCCCATCCCAGGCCCTGGATTCAGACCCAAGGAGTGGTCAGTGAAGAGGTAGGGAAGGGGTGGCCAAGGGCACCTTTACTCCCAGGAGCAGCAGGCCAGGCAGGGTACTACAACAGTGCAAAGCTTCCATCTCTCTAGGATCCTGCTGAGATCTCTGGCCCTTGGAAGGCAAGCCACAGTAGGACTGTCCACCTGGCCAGAGCCCTGTAGGGGTCTGCTGATCTACCATAAGTTCTACTAGGTGTCTCTGGCCAGTCAAAAAGCACTGCCTTTCTGGTACAACTGGCCCACCACCAAAGATGCAGCCGGGGGAAGAGGCTGTCCCACTGGAGGACCATGTAGCTTGTGGCCCTCATATATGCCAAACAACTGGGGCATGGCCACAGAAAGGGCAGGCCTCAGAGGGGACCCCATGTGTGCACCCCACCTCCAGATGGCCTGCTGCCCTCAGGCCTCTCCAGCATAACTCAAATAGGCAGCTCTCTTCCCCAGGCCCAGCCCTTGGCCAGGCCCTGAAGGCCATAGCCCACTCCCTCCCAGGTCTGTGCTCTCAGCCTCAGCCACTTCTGCTCTGGGAATGAGGAAGCAGCATGCAGCCTCAGGTGGGGAACAGGCCCCACAAAGACTCTGGGAGAGGATGCATCTGTCCAGCATGGTCTGGCTCCTGAAAGGTGGGCTGGGGCATGCTGGCGGGAGCTCTGAGATGGGCATTTTTACTATTACAGGTCTGTCACTTAGACTGAGACGTGTGAGTGTGATACTCGTCACAGGGAGGAAGCAGCCTCCCTCCCCCAGTGCTTCCTCCTAGAACAGCAGGGGGCTGCCCAGTCCCCCAGATGGGCACTTTAGAGGCCCATTGAGGCACACCTCCTTGTGAATAGGCAGGGTCATGTAGGCCTAGCCTAAGGCCCTGACCAATTCAAGAAGGCCCCTCCCCCGGCCCTGCTCTCCATTTACAATCATCATCGATTTCTCAAAATACCAAATATAAAAAAGTAGCCGACAGGATGTGGCTGCCGACAGCCAGAGCCCCTGGGGGGGAGGGGAGACAGGCAGGGAGCCGTTCTATGCAGGCCCCCCTCACCGGTGCGCCCGCTGCTCCCGCTGCTCCGGCCAGGAAACCAATTTATTTTGTTTTGTCTCTGTTCTCTGAACGCGCAGCAGAGAGACTGGATCGGGCTGGCAGCCAAGGCTCCTGCAGACACTGCCAAGAGAGCTCGAAGGTGGGGAGGAAGCCCAGCCGGAGTGGGGGCGCGTGTCTTCCCCAGGCCTCAGGGACAGCCCCTGACAGGGAGGCAGGAAGAACTCCTGAGGGGAGGAGGCCCGTCCCTGTAGGCCCCACACCAAAGCCTCAGCCTGGAGGAGGCTCCTAGGCTCACACTCAGTGGCCACCACCCTACCCTGAGGCCAGGCTTCACCCTGCCAGTCCCCACTGCTTCAGAGCTCAGAGCTTCCAGTCCCTTCTGGCCTTGGCCTCCTGTACACAGCCTCCCCACAGCCCCACTCCCTGGAGAACCCAAGTAAGCCTCAGCCCAGCACAACACTTTCCTCCTCATACTGTAACTTCCCTGAAATAACCAAAACTCCACGTTCCTCCTGAGAGCTCCTAGAACTCAACTTTAAGCTGTAAGGCAAGGGTCCATTACAGCAACCATCACCTAGAGGACACCAGAGAAGGGAACTAGAGCCAACCAAGAGACTGGGAGATACCAGAGTCCTGCCCTTGGCACCCCTATGGTCACCTCACAGATGGAAAGCCCAGGCCTACTCACATCACACCTGTGCCTGCTGCCAGCTCTGAGTCCCAACATAAGCTGCATCACAGTGTGGAGTAAGCCACAGGGACCCTCTATAGGCCCATAGGATGGATGGACAAGGGCTGCTGAGCCACATTGAGCTTCCTTTCTCCAACCTAGCAATGAACATACATGGACTGTG